>NW_026775574.1:85633083-87002250 GCF_030987335.1 Cornus florida | reverse complement strand
CTATAGATTATTCCTAATTCTAACAGTTTACTTAGATAACAGATGGTTGTTTTTGTAGAGAAAAGGGTTTTTCTGGTTACTTCAAAAGGAATAAAGAAAATAGAATCTACATCTAATAAGATAACGGACATAGGTATCTGGGTGCCTGTTTGTATAAATCGTAGGAAAAAATAGTTATATTGGGTTCCTTTGGGTGGACTGTTATTTTTGAAGTAGTTTTGGATATCAATCCATTCTTTGAAACCATCAGACTTAATCTCTTCAAGAATAAGGTTTTTGAGATCATTAGGGAAGAGCTCAACTTGTTGTCTTAAGATTTCTCTGTAAGTTGAGGAAAAGAGGGGTAGAAGCTTAGCATGCTTGGTTTGTACCTGCAAAAATTGAACTTTCTGAAAACTTTCATCTTCATTAGTTATTTGTTCGGAAATGGTTAGTTCTGTGGTGTTTTATGTTGATCTTTGATAGGTTAAATTCAACTTTTTATAATGAGATATAAGAATCTCATGCTCCTTTTGTAAATTCTGATATGTTGTATTAGTTGATACAAAATATTCACTTAAGGTATTTAAATTTCTGACGAGGGTTCTATCGGGGTTGTGTCTAGAAAGCCAAATATTATCAAAAATAAGTTTTTGGTCAGGAAAAAGATTATTTCTAGCGTGGAACTGTTGAGCAGGGTTTTGGATAATTAAAAGAGGATTAGAAGTGTTTGGTATAAGGCTATAGCTATTGTTGCTCTTGATCTCCATTCCTACAAAATTTAACAATCGATTAGTAAACGAGATAGAATATCTGCTAAATAATTATCTTTTCCTCTGACATGTTCAAATATAGGTTTAAAACCTCTTCCAGTAATATAGTCAATGAAGGAAATCCATCGCTTAGCAGACATCCGCTGTTGTTTTGCTTTATTTGCAAATTTAACTATATTATCACAATCTGTTCGTATAAGAAATTCTTTATCGAGGAAAATCTGAAATTTTTCAATAGAGTTGGTTACTCCTAGAATTTATAGATCTGTTGAGGGTAAAATAGATTGCACGTTATTAAAAGTTCCACTAGTATGGCGACAAATTTGTTCTTCATCTCTAGAAAATTCTTTTGTCGATCTTTGAAGAAGTAAGCCTGCCCATCCTTGAGCTAATGCATCTGTTTGAATAATTTTATGACTTTTTTCAAGTGGGAGTTGTAAAGGTTCTAACTGAAAGACTAAAGATTTAATTTTCTTGACTAACTCTATATCGTGGGTATTGAAATACTTTTGACCATGTTTTCCTAGTTTTGAATATAAAGGTCCTACTAATTGTTCTAATTTGGGAATAAAATTACGACCATAGTTTAATAATCCTAAAAATACTTGTAACAACTTGGTTTCTTCTAATTTATCAGGAAAGTCTAGAATCTTTTTGACAATATGGGATTGCAATTCTATTTTTCCATCTTTTATGTATAAACCTAAGAATTCAATATCATGTTTTTCTAATATCATCTTTTTAGTACTTATAATGAGTCATTGTGTTATAAATTCATTGAATATAATTTCAAATTGTTTCTAATGCTCTTCTTTAGTTTGACTGAAAACTAAGATATCGTCGATGTAAACACAACAGAATTTTGAGTGTTTATTAAATATAGTATCCATTTTACGCTGAAATTCTTATGGTGCATTTTTTAATCCAAAAGGCATAACAAACCACTCATAATGTCCTTCAAGACATGTGAACGCTGTCCATTCAATGGATTCATCGGCCATCCGGATTTGCCAAAATCCTGATTTACAGTCAAATTTAAAAAACCATTTTCTATCTTGGATTCGATTTATTAAAACATCTTTATTAGGGATTTTATAATTATCATCATAGGTATTATCATTTAATCTTTTATAATTTATAACCATACGAGTCTTTCCTCTTTTTATTTCGGTATGATTTCTAACCATAAAAGTTAAACTCCTATGTCTACTATTACTTTTTCTTATTATTACTTTTAGTAATAACAGTTCTTTAATTTGTCTTTGGAATTCTTCTTGATCGTCTAATCTTTGGAATTCTTTTTGATCGTCTAAGGTATGAGGATTATTTCGTGTCTTTATAGTTATAAAAGGATTTATTATATTTAATTTTGCTTCAATTTTATTTTTATACCAGTGTTTCTGAGGGTCTTCACCTAAAATTTTTGTGGTTTCAGCTAGTCTTATGGAATTATCAATGTTTAGTTTGGGGTTTTTTTAATATAGCTTTATTGTTAAGGAAAATCTTTGGTTCATCAAGATGACTAAGAAACACTAAGGCTTTAGAAATATTTTCTAAAAATTCGGATACATCAAATAAATTTTCAGTCGTTTCTTCTGTCATAGGTAAGGTATTAACATATGTAATGGCTCCTTTATCTTTTTGAGGAATAAAAGGATCTCTAGATGGAATAAAGGCTCATTTTTTAAAAAATTGTAAACCTGTAGGGGTATACATAAATCATCCGGTAAGTGAGTTTATAAAATTTAATCCTAAGATGAAATCATAGGTACTAGGAATGTTATTAACTATATAAGTCTGGGGTAAAACAAACTTTTCATTATTAATTAATAAATGAATGTTTTGAACACAATGGGTTATTGGAAGTTTTTCATTATTATATTGGCTCATGTTAACATTATAATTTAACCTTACTAAAGCTTCGTCTGGGACCAAATGTTTTTGAATGATACTTTTAGATTCGCCAGTATCAAGCATAGCTGAAGTTTGAACTAATTTTTCTCGAAATTCTAATGTCACTGGGAATTGAATTAGACTAGATGGTTTATATATTGAATTTATAGATTCAACTAAAATATCTTCTTACTTATCTTCATATTTTGTATAACAATTATGACATAATAAAGTTTTACAATGATTTTCACAATAATAACCATTTTTAATAGATGTAGTGCACTGTTTACAATTATAAGAAGAAAATTGAAAACTAACTAAGTTATACTGATACGATGGATTACTTATAGTGTAAACGAAATCTTCTAGTGAATGAAGCCCTTATTCAAAGTCTTCATCATTATCAAAGTTACTATCTAAGCTCTCGATACTATATATACTTTCATTATCATCGTCAGAGTCATAAATACTTTCTAGTTCATATAATTCTTCTATCTGTTCTTCAATATTTTCAAGTATGTTGATCTTTTCTTGTATCCTTTTAATAGGATTTTGTTTGTATCGATGAGGGCAATTTGGTCTAATGTGTCCTGGATCTTCACAAATAAAACATTTGCAATGTCTTTCTTTTGTGGGTAACGTGTCTACCTTATTATCCTTGTCCTTGTTGTCTTTTTTATCTTTATTTATCTTTTGCTTCTTATACCAATGCCGCTTTCTGAATTGCCTAGGGTTAGTTCTAACATAGGGTTTTTTATTACGAAACTTCTTGTAGGTTTTGCTTTTATGCAAATTATATTTTTTAGGTTTATTATGCTTATAATTATAATTTTTCTGAGGCATACACCTATATTGGGGTGGAAAATCTATTTGTCTACACGTATAATAAAATTATTTTTTGATTTGTTTAGACTCTTTACGTTGTCGACATTCTGCTTTTAACATATTATATACATGATTAACTCTATCTCCTATGGTTAGAGTATTGCGTCTAGGGTTTTCTAACCATTTTTTTCCATATTTTAGTTCCTATGCTTCCAGGTAACTTCTGAAGGTATCGATCGAGTAATGTTTTATCACCTGTTGTACCAGTGGCTGCAAAATACTCAAAAAACTTATTGGTATAGGGTTTTATGTATCTAAAGTCACAAATCTATAGTAATTCTAAATTAAGTAAAGCTTCGTTTTGTTTTATTAAGGTGTCATCTAATAATCTGTCTTTACCAATTAATACTTTTTTTAATAAGGCTTGTAAAGCCTTGAATGGTAAAATTATCACGTAAGATGGCATAATCATTTGGATAAATTACTTTATAAGCTTGCCACTAGTCATGAATGGTTCCTCTTAATAAGGTTTCATAATAGGTTAAGGCTTGAGTTCTACTGTCAAAATTGGTCAAAATAGATTGCCTAATACAATCTTGTTCCCAGTTTTCGATTACCTTTGCCCAGTCTTGGGGATCGTGTCTTGCTATGTCTAATATTGTTCCTGATGATTGCACTGGTATATTTTCATATTGTCTACGATATTGTGTTAAGGTGTACATATCTGGTATATTTCTATTTTCTACATAAGTTTCTCGTGAGGGATTTAATCTTTGTCCGGTAGTAAAGTCATCACTTAAGGTATTACTACCTGAGGTGTTAGTCTTTCTTTGGTCACTCATTTCTTGGTTGATTGAGTGAGATTCTGATATTTCTGGTGCTTTCCCTTCTCTATGCTCTATTACATTTAACTCTTTTTTTACTGTGTTTAATTCTAATGTTGTATAGAAGGATACAAATCCAACACTTATAATATTTTTCTTAATATCATCATTATTTCCTTGTCTTAAATAAATACTCTCGATAAGTTGGTATTTAGGTTCTGGATACTTGTCTTGCAATGCTTCTAATTCTAAAATATCAAAATCGTACATTATTTTATCTAAAATTTTATCTTCTAATCTATCATAAAGGACATTTATTTCTTCTGGAGATTCGATCTCTATTAGTGTAGTTAAAAAGTCTTCTTGAGTATCATCAACTAAATTGTCTTGTCTTTTATAATTACTAAACCTTATGCTAGCATCTCCGCTATTTGAAACATATATCATATTATTTTCGGGAATCTTTTTAGGTGTAGTAGTAAGTTTAGGTAATTTCTATTCTGTTCCTTCATGGGTAATACTGCTTACTTTTCAGGCTTCTATCATCTGGACATATTTGCTACTAAAAGGTTTAACTATTTCACTAAATTGGGCTTTAAACTTTAAGTTATACTAATTAACTGCATTTCCCATAAATAAAGTATTAACTAATAGATTTTCAAATTGTCCTGTCATATTATATCATTTTGTAGATATAGCTATTTTAATATGTTTACTAAATTCTCTAGTAGTCATCATATAATTGAGAATACATCCTACTATTGCGGCATTGTCGGCTAAGTCTATTTCTGCGCTGGCTATTTGAGCTTGTTGATGGTTATTCCATCGATCATCATAAATATAAGCAAATGCTCTAGTTCCGGTTTCTGCTCTATTTAATCCTACTAATCCTATCATTATAACGCCTAAATGCATAAGTTCTGAATTATTATCATTTAGTTCTTGGCATGCTTCGGGTGTTATAAGGTCTAAAATAACTTAATTGTTAACTGCACTTATTTTTCTTTGGCTAAAATGATTATATATCTTGCTCTGAAAATCTAATAAATTATTAGAATAAAGATTAATTTTATTTTTTACCTTCTTCATTCCTTGTTCTATATATTTTTTAGCATCATATTCATTATCATATAAATCTTCTACTCTCATTATTTCTTTGGCTTTTCTAAGGATAATGGTCATTGTGGTATTTGCTTATGAGGTTGAAGCTAGTTGTAATAAATTTACACGCTTGGCTGTTATAGGAGAGGACTGGTTATTAACTGACAATTTTATTTTTTTTTATTTTATCTGACAATTCAGATAATTCTTTTGAAAATTCTCTGGGAATACTTTCTTGTATTACTTCTAATTTTTCTTCAAGTTTATTAACTTTATCAGATAACTGGAGTAATAACTGAATTAAAAAGTTATTTTGTCTAATGTGTATATTAGTTGACTGTACGTCTATTTTAAAGCTAGTAAATCCTATAGGTTCTTTATCAATTTTGTAAAGTTCAGCTAACGCGGTTAAATAATCAGGACTACTTGTGCTCATAAAATTTATTGTAATAATTTTTGGATATCGGTTTTAAGGGATTTTAAAGAGTCTAAGATTATTTTTTGGTTTTCAGCAATATTCTTAAGATCACTATTGATATCTTTAATTGCAACTAATATTATCTTATTATCTAAATTATTTGGACTAGAATTCTGTACTACTTGTTCTTTAATATAATCTAAATTTTATCCTAATCATTTTATAGAAGTATCTAAATTATTAAAGTCAAATCTATTCATAAATTAAAATCGTTGCCTTCTAGCTTCTAAAATATTTTGTATTAATATAATTCTAGATCTAAGTTCTTCAATTCTCCTTTGTAGACTACGTGTTGTGTCTCCTAATTCTAGAGCTATGTAGCAGTTCCTAAGTGCTGTTTGGCAAAATTATAATATTTGAACAAGTTATTCTTTGGGTAAATTGTGCATAAATTAAACTTCTAGGGGTGAAAATATAAATTTAGCTTTATAAAGGGCTAAAATAGAACTTGGTTCATGTATTTGTAAATATGTAAATTACGTTTGGCTATGAGTAATATACCTACACTAAGACCACTTTATTATAAAAGTCCCTTATTTTAATGCTGTATTTATAAAATTAAAAGTTGATAATTAAACACCGACTATGGCTAAACATACGTCTTTAATTGGTTGTAAGATTTTTCTAGCTGGCCTCAACCTTGGGCCATTAGGCAATTGTTTGAGGTCTCCAACTACGAAAGACACAGCATTCATCTAACGTGACAAGAAAATTACTTAATACCCATTTTGCTCCTAAAAATACTAAATAAATTGACTAAAAACCCTATATCATAGCTACATCGGGAAACTATTGTCATTGTTAGAATATATTATATATTATATATATATTGTTATCATGTATAGATTTATCACATTGGATTTATGTTTACTTGTTTTCCACCTATGATGTTTCCTATGTAAACCTCTATGTATTTTTATATTTTATCCATCAATATAATACAGAGTTTTATACTCTCTTTATTTTTAACATGGTATCAGAACCTTTCAATCTCTAGCAATCTAACAGTTTATTGTAATCACCGTCGACGATAATCTAACAGTTTATCGTAGTCACCGTCGGCGGCGTTGGTCAATCAGCAAACTCACGCTTCCGCGTCCAGGGAAGCCTCATTGTCTAAGTCTTCTGTCGTTGTCCAAGTCTTCCTTCGGAAAACCCAACAAGATGCAGGGATGCCTTATATAGGAAAGCCTCATTGTTTAATGAGATGCCTTGTTCAGAGATGCTCAACGTGTCAGATCAATTTCGCCACCATGCACCTCAAATGGTAATCATACTCTTCTACGCACTTTCACGTGCAACAATGATAATCCCGCCTCAACGTGTCCGATCAGCTCCATCACTAAGCGCTATTAGTGATCATCATGCGCTTCCCAAACCATCTACGTGGTGAATCTTTACAAATTTGTCACCCATTAGTTTATCGTTGTTACCATCGTGGATGGCACTATTAGCACCATCTTGATGGTAGTCAACTTTCAAACTAACGTTCTGCATCTACCTCTAAGATGGTCACAGATCCACCCCATGTTACCTGACATATCTGCATCGGTGCAACGTCAGTTACATTCTGCAACAGTGCCAGTTGTTGTGCCACGTCACATACCACCTCAGTTGCCACGCAACAAAGGCTAGCAGTATTGCCAAGTCACTTGCCACTTTAGTTGCCATGTCATCAATCACGTTAGTATCTGTAAGCTACATCAAGGTGAAATCAGTTTTCTCCACCAAATCTTTTATGAACAACTTTTATGGCAAGTATCATTCATTCCACCTTGATATTGGATGTTAGAATATTATTATCATGTATAGGTTACCATGATATTGTTATCATGTATATGTTTACCATATAAGATCTAGGTTTACTTGCTCTATGCACATGATGTCTCCTATATAAATCCTTTAATAAATTTTATCTTTTATTTTAAAATTTTTCCAACCGTCGATAGTCGATGCCATTGCAGTCCAACTATATCAAGTTTTCAAATTAAAATTTTAAAATTAAGTAGGTGGAAGTACTGGCATGGACCTGTTCTTGAGTCAGTGGGGGCAACCCACTGAACATTAGTATTATTTTCCTATTGATTTTATTTATTTATTATATATCTATAAAATCTCACTATCCCCCACTAAATAAAAATCAACAGCCCTTCCACAATTTTCCTTCTTTATTTGCATAATCATTCAATATAAAAATTAAAATATCGCACCAAGTATATAATATGTGCCAAAAAATAAAAAATAAAAAACACGATGAAAATCATCACTAGAACCCAACATAAAATTCACACGTTTAAACAGAATCACAAATATATTCCTAAATATAGTTAATCGTCCACTCACCTTGAATATATCGTTTTATTTATTTATTCCCAAACAAATATATCTACGTTAAATGTAAAAAAATGTGTCTAGGATTTAAAAAAAAAATTACCAATGCTATATTGGCTTGCGTATTCAATATTCACTTATATCATCACGTGTGTTAGTATTAAAGGGCTGCCAGATCTGCAAAGGGTCATATGTAGTATTGAAATAGTATATTCTAATAAACAATTCAAAAGATTTTTCTTATTGAATCATTCAAAAGAACATAATGTTGAATTAAAATCATGCTCTAGCACCATTTTGTGAAACAAAATATAAGATTTTAATTTAAATGACTTGTTGTGGACGCTCACGTACGCATGTGAAACTAGATCAATTCATAAGATAAAGTGGTTCACTCAAAATCGTATTATTAACTTATTGTGGTGAGCGCAAGCATAAGAAAACACGAGCTATAGCACAATCATGCACACAAAATAAGAAATGCGTAGTTTCTCTCAAAATTGGATTAGGTGTACCGATGGATCTGTGAATGATTCAGTGGGTGAAAAAATTCATCTGTATAAATTTGTTCTCTCTCATATGAATTTCTAAATCCGTCTTTAATTGGATGGATACGTACTATAACAATGAATGGGTAAATACGTACTATAACAATGAAGAGATATTAAATCAATAGATAATTTTCAACATCCGACCATATAGACAAACTCCTACCCGACCATGTGAGACACTCCATCTTGCCCCCAAGTGTTCACTTTATCAAACCAGTAACTCTCTCTCTATTAACCTCTTTGTGGGACTAGATAGTTATTAAATTTACCAATTTCCATGCTGATATAAAATGTATAATAACTTTACAAATAATGTTGGCGTAGTACAATTTTTCATCAGATATGTACCAAATTACACTAAGAAGAATATGGAGTTGCAACAACGAGTAGAGGATACTTTCTGTTGATGGTTATACCAGGGGCTTCAGCCATGTCCATATCCTGGTCTATTGCACCACTAGGCAATGCAAAATCAAATTTGTGTACAAGCTTCGCTAATGCAAGCTCATTAACAGGCTTTGCGAAATTGATTCCAGGACAACCTCTCCTGCCAGCTCCAAATGGAATAAATTGAAAGTTCTGCCCTTTATAATCGATTGAAGTATTCAAGAACCTCTGTGGCCGGAACTCTTTAGCGTCTTCCCACAATGACGGGTCTCGCGCAATTGCCCAAGCATTGATAAACACTTGTGTGCCGGCTGCAATGTCGTAGCCCATTACTTTGACATCTTGAATGGCTTCTCGAGGAACTAGCATTGGTAGAGGAGGGTGTAGCCTCATAGATTCATTGATCACTGCTTTTAAGTAATGCATTTTCTCTAGATCATCTTCGACTATGTCCTGTTTGCCTTTGGCTATTCCTCGAACCTCATTCTGTAGTTCCTTCATGACTTTGGGGTGTCTTAAAAGCTCGGTCACTTCCCATTCGAGAGATGTGTAGGTAGTTTCAGTTCCAGCTGCAAACATATCCTACAAGAAACAAACGATAGTAATTAACAAGTTGTAAATTAAATTCAGTCATATAAAAATTTAAGTCAAAGGCAGTCTGCGTAGGCTTATCATGGTAGATCGTTGTATCAAGGGTAAACGCTTAAAAGAAAAGTTTCAAGGATTACAGCAGAGAATTAATAATCTGTAAAGGGTATCGTTTGTTTTGACCTAAAATTTTTTAATATATTTTTTTTTCTTTTTCAAGTGAAATAAAAAAAAAATTTAGGTGAAAGTGGTGGTAGAAGTTGAGATCAAGGTCATCGAACTAGGTATCGAAAATTAATCAGTATATAAAAAACTATTTTACATACAAACAAACAGATCGAGTAGTAGTGTCTCTAAAACTCACATCCCTTTAAAAATTTCAAATTTACACAGAAACATACCAAGATGAGAGCTTTAATGCTGACTCTTTGAAGAGGAAAGGCTGTAGAGTTCTCTCTTTGAATTCCAAGCAAGACATCTAAGAAATCCTTTTGCCATTCATCACCTTGATCATCACTCCCACCACCATCGCGATCTCTATTTTGACGATCAATATGCTCTTCCACAACATCCTCCAAAAATTTATCGAGCTCTTCAGCAACTTTCTCCACCTTAGCATTCAAACCATTGATACGATTCAACCAACCAAACCATGGGATATGCTCCCCAACATTGAAACCACCCAAAACCTCCGAAAAATCCGTAAATAGATCCTTTAACTTTGTATCACCTTCCTGTTCACTGTACTTCTTTCCCAAGGCTACGCGACACAATACATCATTTGTTAGCGAGATTAACATTTCAGACAAATTTACCGGTGAAGAAGAAGACTGTTTGATCTTCTCCAACATAAGAGAAGTTTCTTCTTCTCTCACTCTACGGAAAGACTCAACCCTTTTGTTACTAAGAAGGTGGAGCACACAAATGCTTCTTAGTTGCCTCCAATACTCCCCATAAGGAATGAATATGATGTCCTTATCGTAGAAAAGTCTACTGGGAATGCTTGATTTAGGTCGGGTTGAGAAGTTGAGATCATGGGTTTTCATGATCTCCTGAGCTGCATCAGCTGAGGAGACGATGAGAGCCGGCTTGCTACCGAGGTGAAGGAGCATAAGCTGGCCATATTTTTGAGCTAAGGATTGGAGGGAGCGATGAGGGAGCAATCCAAGTTGGTGAAGATTTCCGATAATTGGGAGCTTTGGTGGAGAAGGTGGCAGATTTCTTAGGGTTTTCGGATTCCACAACCATTTCCAAACGAGGACTAATGAGAAGGTAAAGAGAAGAAGAGAGTAAAATGAAAAGTGGAATAAGAACATCATTTCTTGTTGCTCTACAATTCTCGATTGTGTGACCATAGTTTTTAGTGCTTTTTTTTGCATAGAGGAGCCTAATCCATCTCCTACATATATATATATATCTCTTCTACGGAATGAATTGTTGAACTATGTTAAATCTCCTGAAAATTTAGAAAGGATAGTTTACCGACTTATTTTCTTTTATATAAAAGGTCAATTTTCATTGTTGCAGTATCACAGGATATGATGATCCTCTTCCACTGGTGTTGTCGTCTTTGAATTGGTTAAATTCATTGCATTGAATGCCATTTACGGAATGTGAAATATATTGAATGAATCTAGCGATAATGTAACAGTGACTTGGTGAAGCATACATATCCTGTGAAATGAGAAAAAATGCAGATGTGTCTCTTCGTTCCCTTAAGTCATTAGCAGAACCGTTCAAGATGGGTGGGCCCAATTGATCATGGTGGGTCCCATTCATCATCTGTCCGGCGTAAGTGTACCGTCAAAAATATATTTTCTAAACCAAATATATATTTTTCAAAAGGAAAGTGTCATTGGCACTCTAATTTTGTCTTTCCCTTATAAAGTTTAATTACCAAAGTGTCCTTCCCCTTCAATGACTGCGAAGAGAGAAGCAATAGCAGCGAGTCCACGGTGCACATGAGGAAAGGATAATTCAACTAACTCACTTTCTTTGTCCATGGTGCACATGAGGAGAGGATATTTTCAACTAACTCTCAAATTTTTTTTTTTTTTTTTTTTTTTTTCATGATTCATTGCACTCTGAACATATTAATAGTAATCAGAAAATTTTGGGTCTCTGGTGTGGTTAGCAACGGTGGATGGCAGCTGGCTCTATCATTCCCTTCACAAAAGAATATCTGCCTCTACAAATCACTACCTAATTATACCATATATATATATATATATAATATTTACAAAGATTTGAATTTTCTATATGCATTATATAATTCAGGGTAAAGTGTAAAAAAAAATCTCAAAACTATGTTTGAATTTTCAAATGACCTCTGAAATTTTATGTCATGCATAATACTTATTGAACTATCACATTTTGTTGCAAAATACTTCAATACTTAGATTATATTTTATTAAATGATCATAATGTCCTTTCTTATTAAACTACATTTAATCTATTTTTTTTAAAAATAAATTATGAAAAAAATTATACTAATTTGATGATATATTCTCCATTAAATTTGTATAAATTTATTTTTAATTTTTAAAATTATCTGTTTAAATAAAAATCTTAAGTAACAAATTAATTTTAAAATAATTTAATAAATTTATTAATTTTTAATGAATATATTACATGAAAAAGAAGGTATTTTTTTATGAAAATAGTTTATTAATTTTTTATCAATATATTGTATGAAAAAAGTGGATATTTTACTACGGTAAAAAAGTTTAAACTGTGTATAATAAGTTTTATTATAAATAATAAAATTTTAATAGTAATTTAATCATTTTAGAAAATGGTAGTTACAAATATATTTAATTTTTTTTTAATTTTTATTAAAAAATTATTTTTATAATAAAATTAAAGTAAATAGTATAATTAATATTTAGATAAGAGAAAAGATAATAAAAATAATTTAATAAGAAGTGACAAATTTAAAAGAAAAGGTAAAGTAATCTTTTATCATGTGTTTGTTTTTAGTTACAACAAATTAATTGTTTAAAGGGTTTTTTTGCACTTATCAATAGTCTAGAGGTGTTTTTTTGCACTTATTAATAGTGTAGAGGTTATTTTTGCACTTTACCTATAATCCATCAATTGAAGTCGGTTAGAACCATAGTTTTTACTTTTTAAGTTCATGAATCATAGTGACTGAACACACGGGCAACAAACTAATCCGAGTCTATTATTTAATTATAAAAACAACAAATTACAATTGCTTATTGATTTGGTTCTGTACTGTCTGGTTATGCCTTCACTTACTTTCTCCATGTGTTCCAATATTTCTGTTGTTATAGTTTTCCACAATAAAAAAATTTGCAATTTTCGGAATCATAAACTAAAAAGATATAAATGACACCACTTGAAGAGAAGGAAAGGGCACAAAAGGCTTCTTTTCCGGAGATGGAGAAAACTAAGGTAAAGCCTGAAAGAGCCAAAATGTTGAATATTGAGAAAGATTACTTGAACAGGGGTAACTTGGCATATATTTATATAAAAGGAAAATAGTTAAGTCCTCATCAATGATGATGTATATTGTATTTACCGTTGTTGTGAAGCAATAAAAAGTTAGATACGTCTTTCTTAATTATCAAATAAAAAATAGTAAGTATATACTCATTCACCAATTTCTTAATTATCAAATAAAAAATAGTAAGTATATACTCATTCACCAATCGGATATGGTGGAGATATACATCACCTCTAATTTTGGACATATTTGTCCACATCAACTGGTGAGGATGATGTAGATTATCATTGGTGAGCATCTAAGTATTGTCCTATACAAAATTAAATAGTGGAGCGCAAGACGATAATATTAGAGTGTCAATATCAGTTCTCTTTTCTTCAAAAAATTATTTTATGGCTAATCACAACCCAATACATTAGCAAGCATATCAATTTTTTTTATTTAGCGCTCATCTGTTCTAATTCAACCACCAAAAGACCATTCTCTTTTTCGTTACGTGCTACCTTCTTCCTTCGATGATATATTTTCATAGGGCTTTGGAGTAATTTTTTTATTTTTTTGGTAATTAGGGTTTTGAAGTGTAACACAAGACTACAATTAATTATGTAACCAATTATTTGAAGAGAAAGTAAATAATACTCTAGAATACTTACAGTATCTCATGAAATCAATTATTATGTGTCAACATCTAATTAATTGTCAAAACTTATGGTTGGAATCAAATCACCAAGGTATTTATTTTTTTATTATTATTTTTTTTCCTTAGGAGTTGCAATAGAATAGTGAAGAGATCCCACATACTGACCAGGACAGAGATGAATATTGAAAAGATCCACATACATGCCATGATAAAATGAGAGTACAATTGATCCTCTATCACCACTATTAAGGGATAGACATTGACATTGATTTTCTTCAACAATTTGAATTAGAGGATTACAAAGGACACTTAGTAAACACGTGATGTGACACATAATATTTGTTTTCCCTTGGTGATCAAAAGAGACAATAATAAGGGAAAACTTTCGCTCTCAATGTGATTGTATTTCTCAATTACTAAAATAAAAGATATCTTTTAGTCACATTTTAAAGTAAAAACTTTACAACTTTTTAGCTAATGTAGGCAATTATGAAATTAGACCTAGCTTTCATCTGCCCCAATACATATATTATATGAAGAAAAGTTGAGACGAAGTCATCAATGGAAAAGGAATAATAAAATAAAAAAATTAAAAAAGAGTGTCACGTCTTTGTTTTGTATCAAAACAATGTTACTTGTTTGACATTAAATTTTAAATATGAACACTAACCTTGATTAAACATGTATTGTAAAATAAATACTAAGAGATTATGTAAGATTAAGTTTGTCAATGGTCACATTTGTCTAATTGATAAATTTTCTTATTATATTTAATTTTGGAAAGTTACATATATTTTTAATAGTTATATCAATTCATAATAGTCGTGTTTGTTCAATGGTATCAAATGGTCAACAATTCATACTCTCTTGTTTTTAGATTTTATACAAATTATAATTCACCCTTCTCCTCTTTCTCTAGTATTATTTATGGTCAGTGCCTCAAAGTCACAAATGACGTGTTTATGTGAGAGTACTTTTATATTGTCTTATAATATATCATTAATCAAAATTTGATTATTTGGTACAACAATATTTTGTTGAAATTTGATTATAGATTATGTTTGATTATGATACTTTATCGACATATAAGTTATGAACTTATGATATTATATTTTTGTCATTTAAGTATCAAACAAGGGATAGTTGATAGATGAGTCACAAATTTTTATTTTAAAACTTTTTATTTTATTTTATTTTTGTAAATATTTGAAAGTTTATTTACCTCCTATAAGAATAGTATAAAATATGCAACTCATGGGAATAGCCTACTTTAACTTTCATAGCCCCCAAACAAGATGCACAAGACATATATTTTATACATAGACTAACTCTCCCTATGCACTGCAATATCAGATGTCAGAGAGAAATATCCTCTGTGAAATTTCTGGAGAGCTGCTACTCGACATTAGTTTTTGATAAAAACAGATAAATTAGTAGGGTAAAAAGAAGGAAAAAAGATTTTTAATCTTCTATCTTTTGTTAATAAAAAAAGTAAATTGAAGAAGTTGGTACAATTATTTTGGAGAGGGAATTGTTTTCAGGCACACCTCATAGTTCTTATATCTGGAGTTATATACATATGTGAAATAAGAGTTACGCGGGATGCGGAAACTGCCAGTTGATTTCAATGGTGATTAACTCCTTAATGACCTAGATCTGATTATTAGGTCAACTTGCTTAATTTACGATTAATTAGATTATCTGACCAATTTAAACATCCACAATCACAAATATATGAAAAGTAAAGCAAGTTAGAGTTAGAGAGATTGCACCAGGATTTTTAGTAAGGAAACCTCGGTTGATAAAATATGTTAATTGCTATGGGAAAAACCTTGTGGACTGTGCAGACCAAAGTAAACCAATCCACTATGTTTGAAATAAAGTATACCGAACTTTGACTCTGTCTTACACCTTATCGTTCTGCACCACACCAACCGCTGACAATCCTTTGGCTTTGCGACTCCCCGTCCAACAGCAACTTGATCTCAGGCTTACACTTGATATTTATAGAAGAGTAGCAGGTAGATCAGACAGCATTTCACGAATGCTCCAACCCTTTCAAAGTGTAATTGTGTTTACTTCTCTTTTTCAAGATCTGAACTCGATTGTAGAAGAATTAAATCCTACTGATCATCTGGAATATCTGAATCTTTAATACAGCTCCAATTCCGATGAGATAGAGAACACTACAACTAAATCACTCATGAATATATATGTGTGCTCTCAAAAATAAATTCAGAATAATCAGATTTGATTTTCTGAATTTTTCTCTCTCTAAAGGCTTTCTCAAAATATAGAATTGATTTTCCCTAAAGCCGTCTTTAAACCAATGTATATGACATGGTTTATATAAGGTTTTTAAAGTCCTAATCCCTCAGAAAATATGATAAATTTCATGCATAGGACTTGGAAGAAAGTTGGAATTGAAAAGGAAACTTTCAGCAAAAAGAAAACTAAAATCCAAGTGCTGCTAGAAAACCTTGAATCGGTTTAGCCATCTTGAACTGGTTCAAGATCGATAGTACTGAATCCTATGGATTCTTAACCGGTTCAGCCATCTTGAACTGGTTCAAGATGGACAGTCTTGAAAATTTGCAATATTTTGCAATTATTCTTGTTTCGAACCTTCCAGAAACCGTCCTAACTGTTCTCACTACCTTTCAACCTTCTTAGAGCATTTTTCTCATTATCTCAGAGTGTAGTAATGAACACTTGACTTTCTTTTTCAAATCCGCATCCGATCGTCAATTTTTGAAATTTTTGAACCGAAAAATTACAACTCGATCGGACTTGTTTTGATAACGAAATAAGCCAATTACAAAATATATATCTCACAACATATATATATATATATGTGTGTGTGTGTGTGTGTGCGTGTGTGTGTGTGCGCGTGTGTGTGTGTAATCTGTTTTCATTTGTGTAGAGAAGAGAGTTAGGTTTTACTAGTTGTTGGGGAAGCTAGGGATTGTGTGAAAGAAAAATGCATTGACGTAGAGAAAAGATGTATGTTGAGAAACAAGAAGGCTTCGGCTTGCTTGACTGGTATAGCTAGCTAGGGTGACCAATTGTTAAAGGTGGTAAATAAACAAAATACTGGTCATGAGCAGTGGCGTAGCCAAATAGGGACAAGTGGGGGCAACTGCCCCCACTGAACTTTTAATTTTTTTAAATTTTATACGGAAAATTTTTTATATTTGTATTGTTGTCCCCTCTAAAATTTGATAGTGCACACATAATATACTATATATGTATATAAACAATTGTAAATATATATAATATATCTATCAATATTTATATTTTCTCAAAAAATATGATATTTTTTTTTTTTCACTTTTCCAAAATATTATATTTTTTACCACTTTCTAAAAAAAATAATAAAAATAATTCATTAAGATATTCTACCACACTTTTTGACTTTACCATAAACAAATGGATTATTTTCATCACATCTTTAACATTTTCCACAATCCAAACAAAGCAAGCGGAGCAACCATTTACCAGTAGACAGAGACTCAGTCAGTCGTACTATACTGCGGCAGACAGGTAATTTGATATATTTTTTTTTATCATCTAAATTTATTATTAGTTGATATTATAATTTTAATTAGAAAAATTATTAATTATTACTATCAAAAATATTTTAAGACTTGTTGTTCTTTTAAATTTTAGTTTGTGTTTTTATTTTTTTCATATATGTGATATATTAGAACAGTTAGGTAACTGTATTATTTTTTTTTTTCATATTTTATTCTTGATTCATTGAATATGATTTTTTTTAGTATATTTAATTGAATGAAGTCAATTTTGAAATAGTAATGAATAATTTAAAAAATTGTTGTGAATGTACTGAATAGAAATATTATGAATTAATATTTTAATTTTTACATATATTATTTTGGTTCAAATTATATATATATATATATATATATTATTGCTATGAAAGATCGGCTCCAAAAAAAAAAAAAAAAAAAAAAAAAAACTGACTACGCCACTGGGGCAATGCTAGTGAAATGATAAGTCTCATATGTGCAGTGTAAATCTACAATATAATTTTTTTTTTAAAGGTTAAAAGAGAAGAGAGATGTTTGTCATTACCATGCATTAATAATGATTAGAGTTTATATTTTATAATATTAATTATAGTGGACAAAAAAGTTGAATTGCCAAATGGAATCACCAATAGTGAAAAGAAATGATTACTACAGAGACCAGATATATACAGTTAGGGTTTTTGGCGTTTGTTTCACCCTGGTTTCAAATGAAAAAGTAAGAAAAAAGTGTGTGGTCCTCTTTCGATCCCATTTAAATGGTGGAGAGATTCTCTTGAAAATTTTTATTATAAATAAAATTTATTTTATGATTCTATGCATTATGTTTTATGAAATTGAATTGTAATCTAATTATCAATACTTGATGAATTAAGGTTATTATTATCAATTTTTCGATTAAATTGTCAATATGATTTTATACCGTTAGGTAATAATTTTTTAACTTTATTTGATAAGATTTTAATTTTAACTATTGATATTTTAATATTTATGAATTTTTTATTTTATTTTATTTTAACCATTTTAATGTTTATGATGAGCAAGGAGATTTGCATATATTTGTTGTCATAAATAAAACCCTAATGTATCTGTGATATAAACAATACTTAGAGATGATAGTGTTGAGTAACATACAATTCCAAAATTTTCTTCTCATTTTTTTTTCTTTGTTGTTTAGTATGCTTAAATGCAATAAAATATAAGTAGATGTCTATGATTTTGCATTTGGTAATATCGAATTGGTATTTTAAATTTAAAATTTGAAAAAAAAATTAGTTTAAAGTTTTGTGGATTACAGAGGGCACTTAATTAATAAACACGTGATGTAACACATAATATTTGTTTTTACTTGGTGATCAAAAGAAACAATAATGTAAAGGGAAAACTTTCGCTCTCAATGTGATTGTATTTCTCAATTATTGAAATAAAAGATATCTTTTAGTCACTTTTTACAGTAAAAATTTTCCAACTTTTTAGCTAATGTAGACAATTATGTAATTAGACCTAGCTTTCACCTGCACCAATACATATATTATATGTCGAAAAGTTGAGTAGAAGTCGTCAATGGAAAAGAAAAAATAAAATAAAATAATTTAAAAAGAGCGTCACGTTTTTGTTTTATATCGAAACGATGTTACTTGCATGGTATTAAATTTTAAATATATACGCTAACGGTGATTAAACATGTCTTATAAAATAAGGGGTAAGAGATTGTGTAAGATTAAATTTGTCAATCAATGGTTATATTTGTCTAATTGATAACTTTTCATATTATATTTAATTTTGGAAAGTTACATATATTTTTAATAGTTATATCAATTCATAAAGTCATGTTTGTTCAATATTGAAATCAAATGGTCAACAATTCATACTCTTTTTTTTTTTTTTTTTTTTTTTACAAATTATAATTCACCCTAGCATTTTTTATGGTCAAAATTAAAAAGTTTCAGAAAGTATTTTTTAGTGGTTTTCTTGTATCCTGGATGTATTTTGTCAGGGAGTAAACTTATATAAAGGGAACAAAAAATAGTTAAGAAAAATCAGTGCCTCAAAGTCACAAATGACTTGTTTATGTGAGAGTACTCTTATATTGTCTTATAATATATCATTAATCAATATTTGATTATTTGGTACAACAATATTTTGTTGAAATTTGATTATAGATTATGTTTGATTTTAAGACTTTATAGACATATAAGTTATGATATTATAGTTTAGTCATATAAGTATCAAACAGGGGATAGTTGATAGATGAGTAAAAAAATTTTATTTAAAAGTTTGTTTGTTTTTTTTTTTTTTTTAAAAAAAAGTTTATTTACCTCTTACAAGAACAGTATAAAATATGCAACTCATAGTAATAGCCCACGTTAACTTCCTATTCATAGCCCCCACACAAGATACACAACATATATAATATAATATATTTTATATTATTCTTATAAGAGGTAAATAAACAAGTATTATTAGTCACGAGGCAATGCTAGTGAAAAGATACTCTCATGTACGCTGTGTAAATATCCAATTTTTTTTTTTTTTTTTTTTTTTTTTTTTTTTTTTGAAAGGTTAAAAAGAGAGGAGCGATGTTTGTCACTACCATGCAATAATAATGATTAGAGTTTATATTTTATAATATTAATTATAGCGGACAAAAAAGTTGAATTGCCAAATGGAATCCACCAATAAGTGAAAAGAAATGATTACTACTGAGATCAGATATACAGCTAGGTTTTTTTGGCGTTTGTTTCAGCCTGGTTTCAAATGAAAAAGTAAGAAAAAAGTGTATGGTCCTCTTTCGATATCATTTAAATGGAGAGATTCCTCTTGAAAATTTTTATTGAAAAATAAAATTTATTTTATAATTCTATGCACTATGTTTTATGAAATTGAATAATAGTTTAATTATCAATGCTTGATGGATTAAACTTATTATTATCAATTTTTTGGTTAATTTTTTTTTGGAAGATCAGATTTTATAAAAAAAGAGGACCAACCAAAGGCTAGCCCAATGCTAACCAAAGCGGCCGAACAATACAGCCCAAATTTACAGCCTATAAGACAGACTAACAGCGAAACAAACCTTACAGCCTAATTACATCCCAAAAAAATGAAGTGACCTGAGGCCGAATAACAAGCCCAACGTAGAGTCAAGAAGACCGATGGAGGCAAACTCCGCTGCGAGGCACATGGAGAAAATCTCCTCAATCAGGAACATTGTTGTCAGGTGGTTTCGCCGGTGGTCTTGTGATTAGCACAGTAGATGGAAGCTCCCATTCCTCTGCAATTCTGTTAGGGTTAGATGAGTCGATTGTTGGCATGGAGTGCAATTTCCATCGAATTGGTTCCAGAGCTTGGTGTAAGATTGAGTTTGCATGAAGAGACTTTTTTTTGAAAAATCCTTCTGTTGCATTCATTCCAGATGCAATAAACAAGTGATGCCAGGCCTAATTTTGAAGCTGTGACACCGTAGAAGCTTGATCTTCTTCTCCAATGGTGTGATGCCCAATTAATCAAAGTAGACCATGAAAAGGGCTGAATGTGAAACCACAACGTATTTGTAGAAATGTCCACAAAGGTTTGACAAAATCGCACTTGAAGAAAAGGTGGTCATGGGTTTTCAATTCCTTGTTGCAGAGGACACACATTGTGGCATTGATGTGGGAGGTGCATCTTCTGTTTAATGTTAGGAGTTGGCTTTGGATGGCAACCCATAATGTAAATGCGTGTTTTGGAATTGAAGGCTTGGTCCAGACTAGGTGAGTCCATAGTAAGGTATGTAAGTGTTGGTTTAGGTGTTTCAAGGTTTGGGAGATTGAGAATTTGGCTGCATTTGATGGACACCATATAACCTTGTCTTGATTGTGTGGATTAGGGTGTGGAAGGTTAGCTATTGGAAGTAGCTGAGGTATTAGTGTGGTGATGGTGATTGGAAATTGCCACTGTGAGTTGACAATGAAAGAAGCAAGCTTGGTTTTACTGTCATGATTTGAGGAAGAGATCTGTTGGGGGGATACAAGTTTATACAAAGGACCAAGGCTGCTCCAATTATCAAACCAGAAATTGGATTTATTCCCATTACCAATTTTAACTTTGACAAGATGCTGAATAGTGGTTCTAAGGTTGAGAAGCCTCCTCAAGTCTAAGAACACTATCCAGGGATTTTTACTTCCTATATGCTTCTACCTTTCAAAAGGTAGGTGTTGATCCATTTAACCCACAACATGTCTTTAGAGCTAATGATATCCCAGAAGTGTTTCATGATGGCCACCTCATTCCAGGATAGAAGGTTAGGCAGTCCCAAGCCTCCTGCTCTTTTGGGAAGGCAACAACTTTCCCAATTTACTTTACCTCCTGTCTTCTTAAGAGCTGGACCAAACCAAAGGAAGGACTTGAAGACGCTGTCCATTTAATTGATAATGCTTTGTGTAGAGAAAAACACAGCTCTTATCAGCTACAGTCTACCTGCAAAGGAAAGATCTCTACTAGTCCAGTGAGTTATTCTTGATATAGTCTTGTCAATGAGGGATCTGCAATCAGCTGCTCGCAACATGGATGTAACCAGTGGCACACCTAGGTATCTTACTGGGAGAGTACCTTTATCAAAGCCAAGCAAAGAAAGAATGTTAGCTTCCATTTTTTGGTTAAATTGCCAATGTGATTTTATACCGTTAGGTAATTATTTTTTAACTTTATTTGATAAGATTTTAATTTTTTATGTTGATACTTTAGTTTTTATATGAGTAGGGAGATTTGCATCAATAATATCTATTTATATTTGGATAGATAGAAGAGAAACGAAAAGAAAAGAAATGATACTATTCTTGTTTGGATATGATAGATTGGAGAAAAGAAGAGAAATAATAAAAATCAAATTACTATGGTATCCTTTTAAATAAAATGGATGGATACGAGTGGAATAATAATTTTTTTTTTTTAATTATTGAGGATAGTTTGAGAATTATAAAAATACTCCTTAAACATTGTCCTTTCTCTCCCTATCTTTTAATTTTTTTGAGAGATATGAAACCAGCTACCCTCTCTATCTCTCTCTCTCTCTATCCTTTCTCTCTCATTTTAAAACACAAACACAATTAAGCTCTATCCTTTCTTTTCTTTTCTTTCCCTATCCCTCTGAATCATCCCATCCAAACACAATCTAATATGCCTGTGATATAAACGATACTTGGGGATGATAGTGTTTGCTAAATACTCTGCTACATAATTCTAAAGTTTAATCTTGAGTCAGATGGAATTCCAAATTTTTCTTCTACTTATTGCCCTTGATTTCTCAGAGTTGAGAATGAATTTAACCCCAACAATTACCACTCAGACCACAGATCTGAACATAAACAAAACTGGGACTATCCTTGATCGTTTTCATATTTTGTTTGGCTATAAAAAACCTATAGCCATTTGGACTTCTCAATTAAGATACTTACATTATCTTTTTTTTTTTCCTTTGTTGTTTAGTTGGCTTAGATGCTATAAAATATAACTAGATGTCCATGATGTTGCATTTGGCAATATCAAATTGGTATCACCTTTCAATATATATATATATATCTTGAATTGGTATTTTAAATTTAAAAGGAGAGAAAAGAAAGGAAAATTGAGTGTTCGTGACTCAATGTAGCTTTTGCAGTGTTGTTCTTGCCGCCCAAATTATAAGAATAACAGAAAAGCACTTGCTAGAAACAAATTCCTAGATTCTGAAAATAGTAATGTAGCTTTTGCAGTGTTGTTCTTGCAGCCCAAATTATAAGAATAACAGAAAAACACATGCTAGAAACAAATTCCTAGATTCTAAAAATAATCATGCTATATTTGGGAGTATCAAATCGACGGTTCGAATTTAGAATTAGAATAAATTTAATTAAAACTTTAAACTAATTTTTTCAAATTTTAAATTTTCCATAACAAAATGCAGATTTATTGATTTGGCTATTGAATTTTTCCAACTTCTCCACAGATCAGTTTTTTTTTTTTTTTCAAGATATTATTGAACAGAAGGTGTTTGTACAAATGCCAAAGGCAGCAAAAAGAAATAAAAATAGAGCAAAACAGAGCAAGTTCTAACAAGAGCAGAACTGACAAACTTGACAAACTAATCAGAGGTTGCTTCTAAACAGAACAAGTTCTAACATGAGACCACAAAGCCGCTAACATGCTGCTGCTTCTGCAATTCATCAAAGAGAGGCTGCTGAGTCTAGATTAGGCTGTGTATTTGCCTAATCAGAGATTGCTTCCAATAAGTCGATTTTATTTTATTTTATTTATTTATTTATTTTTTTTGCTATTGCCATTTAAACTAATAATTTAACTAAATTTTTAGGTAAAGGTGATATATAGCATTCTCCAAAAATGCTTCATTTAAGTAAAGGATGCTTTATTTAGGACACTTTTAAAGAAAATATGACTACAACAGCTTAACAAAATCATATATTTATGTTTTAGCTTCATTTGTAGCAAGGCCGGTGGCTGACTAGCAAGAATACGGAGTAGCAACAACAAGCAGAGGATTCTTTCTGTTGAGGGTTATACCAGGGGCTTCAGTCATGTCCATATCTTGGCCTTTTGCTCCATCAGGTAATGCAAAATCAAACTTGTGTACAAGCTTTGCTAATGCAAGCTCATAAACAGACTTGGCGAAATGGATTCCGGGACAACCTCTCCTGCCAGCTCCAAATGGAGTAAATTGGAAGTCCTGCCCTTTATAATCTACTGAAGTATTCAAGAACCTTTCTGGCTGAAACTCTTCAGCGTCTTCCCACAATGTTGAGTCTCGTGAAATTGCCCAAGCATTGATAAACACTTTTGTGCCAGCTGCAATGTCGTAGTCCATTACTTTGACATCTTTAATGGCTTCTCGAGGAATTAGCAATGGTATAGGAGGATGTAATCGCATAGACTCCTTGATCACCGCTTTCAAGTAATGCATTTTCTCTAAATCATCCTCGACTATGTCCTCTTTGCCTTTGGCTATTCCTCGAACCTCATTCTGCAGTTCCTTCATGACTTTGGGGTGTCTTAAAAGCTCTATCATTTCCCATTCTAGAGTTGTGTAAGTAGTTTCAGTTCCAGCAGCAAACATATCCTACACGAAATAAATTAAAAGATGGTTATTCATGACAAGTTGTAAAGAGTCGGTCATAAAGGTTTAAGTACGAAGGTTTATCATGGTGGTTTTACCACCAAGGTATGAGAAGGTACACAATATCTTAAGGTATTTTGACACCTGGTAGTCTTCCTAACGAAAACTCTCCATAATAGAGAAAACGAAAACTCTTGATGATAGAGAAATGGAGAGTTTTCAAGAGAAATGAAGAATTATCCAAAGTTCTCAAGAATGAAAGAAAAAATTAGTTCGAACTATTATCATGATTATACATGGTGCCAAAATTAATTGGTTAGTGTCATTGAATTTTAGGGAGAGATAAAGTCCCTTACCAAGATGACACCTTTTATGCTGTCTCTGTGAATAGGAAAGGAGGTGGACTTCTCTCTTTGAATTCCAAGTAAAATGTCCAAGAAATCCTCTCGCCCTTCGTCATTCCCGCCACCATCCCTCTCCGGTTTTAGACGATCCATATGCTCTTCCACTGCATCCTCCAAAAAATTATCAAGTTCCTTAGCAACTTTCTCTACTTTAGCATTCAAACCGTTGATAGAATTCAACCATGCAAGCCATGGAATATGCTCCCCCACATTGAAAACAGCCAAAATCTCCATGAAATCCCTAAACAACTCCCTTAACTTCCTCTCTCCTTCTCGTTCACTGTACTTCTTTCCCAATACTATGCGACACAATACATCATTTGTCAGTGAGATTAACATTTCAGTTAAATTTACTGAAGAAGAAGAAGACTGTTCGATCTTCTCCAACAAAAGACTTGTTTCTTCTTCTCTCACTCTACGGAAAGACTGAACCCTTTTGTTATTCAGAAGTTGGAATACACAAATGCTTCTTAGTTGCCTCCAATACTCTCCATAAGAACCGAATGCAACGTCCTTGTCATAGAAAAGTTTCATGGGAATGCTTGATTTAGGTCTGGTTGCGAAGTTGACATCATGGGTTTTCATGATCTCGCGAGCTGCATCAGCAGAGGAGACGATGAGAGCGGGCTTGCTGCCGAGGTGAAGCAGCATGAGTGGTCCATATTGTTGAGCTAATGTTTGGAGGGAGCGGTGAGAGAGCAATCCAAGTTGGTGGAGATTTCCAATAATTGGGAGCTTTGACGGAGAAGGTGGCGGATTTCTTAGGGCTTTTGAATTGGACAGCAATTTCAAAAGAAGGCCTAAAGAGAAGAACAAAAGAAGAAGAGAGTAAAATAAAGAGTCGAATGAGAACAACATTTTTTGTTGCTCTGGTAAAGAGAAGAACAAAAGAAGAAGAACGAAAGACCTTAATTTCGGGTGAGTATAGCTTCTACTGCTAGTGCATTGTATATATGGGCATCTCCTCAGGGCACAAGCTAGGCAGCCTGTGTATCTTCTATGGAATGCAACGTGTAATATATGTTAAATCTAGCAAACATTTTTAAAACGTTTACCATTGATTTATTGTTATTAAATACTACCCTCGCACACTCTACACTTTCAATTTATGACCTAAGCACAGTTTTTCTCTTTTCTTTTGATTCTTATTTTGTTGAAGAGGAATGTTAAACTTCATGTCATATAGTATCATGATGATATGACATGTGAGTTGACAGCAAAGGGTAATTTAAGAGCAAATTTTTAGGAGAGACAATAGGAGAAGGAAGAGATCGAAACCCCTCACCAATGGAGAGAAACGACACGAGCTTGTATATTGTAATTGATAAATATATAAATAGACTTTTGGTTGATGGGCAACTTTGATAATACGATTGTAAATATGATATTTAAATTTGGATTAATTATGTTTGAGTATAATGAGATTATGTTGATGTGTAAGTGTATATATGTATATGCGTGTGTGTGTGTGTACAAGTAAAGATCAGGTTGTGTTAATGTCATGGAATCACGATCTTCATGGGGATTTTGATTAGTAGGACGAATGCTTTATTGCAGAATCTTCATGGAATTCCCTTAGGGTTCTTGTGTCTAGGAAGTGTACATGAAGCAGGGCATCCAACCACCATTAGATGTTTGATCTGTTATACAATATAGGTGCAAAGGTTTTCTATGTCATTTGATAGTTAGAGAGAGAGTTGAGAGAGAGGTAAGCTGGTTGATTTTAAAAATAATTAATTCACTAAAGTAAGCTAGATGATTTAGAAAGAAAAATAATAATAATAAAAAAGGGGGAACAAAAATGTTATTGTAATGCTATTCATGATGGACGTATGCCGCTCTTTCCCGAATGCACCATGTAACACGTTTTTCATACATATTTTCATTTTATTTGTGGATCCCAAATGTCTCTTTCATATGTAGAGGAATGCTAAGGACAGTTGTTAGGCGACTGTTCATTAACCGTCGCTGTTCTTATTGGTGAATAGAATTATAATTAAAGCCTTCATTAATTACAAGTTTTTCACTTTTTATGAAATATAAAAACTATATATTTTTTGAACAAAACAGCCTTTTTAAGCTTTTCACCCGTCTCTTCAGTTCTCACTTAATGAAGTTTATATATATATATATATATATATATATATATAGCATTACAGCATTACTTTCCTCTCTTTTTTTTTTTTTTTTTTTTTTTTTTTTGCGATCCGTATGCCTATATATAAAGCATTACTTTTCTTTTCTTTTTTTCATTTTTTTTGCTTTGTTAGATGTGTAAGGGTTACTTTCCTTTTCTTTTTTTCCTTGTTATATCCGTATGCCAATTTATATATATATATACATGCAATCCTCTCAACCATAAATTCATATAGAGAATAAATATATATATTTATATATATATAAGGGTTAAACGACAATTAAAAATAAGCACCAATATGTGAATGAAGGAATGAGTGGAAAGAAAGGCAAATGATAGGATAAGGGTAGTTTTGTTCATAAAAATATATATTTTAATATCTTATAAAAAGTAAAAAAAATTAAGGAAGGCGTTAATTACAATTCAACTCAACAATAAGAACAGCAACTGTGAATGAGCAGTCGTTAGATTAACTGTCCTTAACATTTCTTTTATATGTAAATACATAATGTTAAGTTATTAGTATTGCATCCTCAACAATCCTGATTGATCAGGATCACTCACATTGCAGCAATTATATAACTACACACCAAAAACAAAATACTCCATATTAAATACATAATGTTAACTTATTAGTATGGAATTCTCAACAGCCGAACTGTGAATGACCACAATTACTCACATTGCAACAATTATATGTACAGTGAAAACAAAATACTCCGTATTAGTCTATATCATAAGCTTGGAAAACTTTTAAATAATGTTTATAAAAAAACAAAATATTAATGCATATAATTGTATGATTAGACCTATCACCAACCCGCAATAAATATATGTGAATACATTAAAAGTGGTTGAGATGAATTCATCGATGAAAAAGTAATGATAAAAATAAAAAATGTTAAAGTGGTACACATTCACTCGTCCTTTTTTATTATTATTTTATTTTGTCTAAAAAGTAAAATTATTGGAGACGTAATAATTGTTGCAAGTGGTAAGACTCTTGTGGTTTGTGTACCGGCCTATGATCTGCCCCTATTTCTATTTTTCTTTTTTGTATTAAATTATAGGTAGGACCCTAACTAAATGAAACGTCAGACGTATCGTTAAGAATTACGTTGATATTAGTTTGTTTAATAAAGAAATCAATCTCAAAAAGAATTTTCAAATTTAATTAATACACCAACAAATCTTAGAAAACCTATAATTCGGCTTGCTCGTGAACATATTCATAAATAAAGTTCATAATTGTGATCGCAAACATAGATAATATTATACATATACACATTAACATATATTTAGAGAGACACATACACATATGTTTTATTTTAGAATGATGATTTCAAGCCCGATAAGATTTCTAAAACTCATTTAGGTCTATTTTCATTTATAACAAACCCAGCCCAAAAAAGTCCAATCCAACTAGACTTATATAATTTTATCCCTAAAATAAATAAAAAAGTACATATAACTAAGGCCCATAGTTCATTTTACAAATTGAAAACCTGATATCTCTCTCTCCTCAGAGGGAACCTAATCCTCTCAAGTTGTAATCCCTTCAAGTCCCTCAAGTTGTAACCCAACGGTATCAAAGTACGTAGTCCACGCCTTTTAAATCTAAAATTAATTTTGGGGTCCACACAAACAGTCATTTGTCATCGAAAAACGTACCATTATTTTGTTAACGGATGAAATTTATTGAGGGAGCGAATCAGCTCCAATTGAACTCCTGTCAAGTTCCTCAAGTAAAAAGCTATGTGGTCTTGATTGAGCCACATCATTTAATGAGTCATATCAGTTTTAGGGTAAAATAGGAAGGGGAGTGCTATCTGTAGTCGCATCCACGACTGCAAATCCGCACTCGCACCCGTGTCAGCAGTCTATTGGCTGTTGACACTAACTTTTTTGAATTTTCGAGGCCGGCCTTTATTCGCTTTCCTCTCATTCTCTCTCTAACCTAACCTCTGTATTTACTCTCTCATCTTCCTCTCTCTAACCTAACCTTTCTACATACCCATATTCATTCATCTCTTCTCCTTCATCACCACACCCTTCAACTAATGGATTTGGGGCAAACCAATCTTTTCATTGTTGAATCCCTGAGAAAACCCTAAACTGGGCAAAGAAAGATTCACTGCTTGCATTAGATTTGCTCCACCAGAAGCCACCACACCAACTTGGTCTGACCCAAAACGTTGATCTACAACACCAACCCCACCATTGAATTCCAAGTCCTGTCCATAGCTAGTTTGCAGCAACATATGTACTGGTTTGTGATTGGACCAGTTATGATACCCCGAATTTCCACATGTAGCTAGGTTGACCAGGCCAACACCCGAAGACCGGTGGATATAAAAAACAATTGATAATAAACAAATACAGAATACAAGAGGAATATAATAAAATAAATAATAACGCTGAAAAGAGAAAACTAAAATAAAGTTAATCATTACTTAAATAATAAAATTTCCGTAAGTTACGTCTCCTTAACCAAACTTAATCTCCAAAAGTATACAATTCAAGAATTCATAAATCAAGGACCCCTAATAAAAAGTCATAACTGAAATATAAAGATATCAAGTATACTAATTAACTAAACAAAGCTAATATCCTACATCAATGACTTCAGAAGAGTGAAGATGAATGCTCTTTGATTAGCACGAATAACCTCAAGGCTGTAACCAATAATCACCTGAAAAATATAACAAATGTGGGTCAAAACCCACGAACAATTTCTTTCTACTACAACCCAATCAAAAAACCAATAAGCAATACATCCGTAGTCAACTCATGCAATATCTACGTAGTCAATAGATAGATATATATACACACACTAAAGACTCTCGCTGGGCTATCGAGCAGACTTAACTGGATAGTGGGTATCTTATGAAAAATAGCACACGAAGTGGTCATTAGTCTTCATTCTACCAAGGCACACACATTTTTTATATCCAGTTACCCATCTCAACCGGCAATATACGCCTCAGTCCTAATCACTGATCTTGAGACCTCAAACTCGTATTAGGGTTTACATATATAATATATAACATCATCAATAAACAGACCTATATTTAACAATGGCACAAGTAGTCTTGACATATTAGCCAGCCCACCTACATATCAAATCGTCAAAACCATATTTAATAATGGCATACAATATCAAGGTGTCTAACTTATTAGCTATCTCAAATATCCATTGCATTTAATTAAGTAATATACAACAATCTTAAATAACATGTAATTAACTTACAAAACAAGTAATTAACTTACATCTTAATTTAATTGCATAAACCTCCATATTATTGCATATTATTGTATATTATGTATTTTAGGAATTAATTATGTCCATTTAAATCATTTAAATCGACCAATATGATCTAAATAGCTTTGAAACCCACGAAAACAAAATAAAAACCCAATTAAACCAATTTGCTAATTTTTCTAGAAAGGGAGTCGGCTCCTTTTCAAGGGAGCCGACTTTTTATCACAAGGGTGCTAGCTCCCTTGAAAAGGTTCCAGCTTTCTACCTGAGAACTGAAAAAATCAACAAGGAGTCGGCTCTCGACCTGCTGCACTTCGTCTTCTCCAACTCCGGCCGTTGTAAATTGTTCTTTTCTCATCTGTTAAGGGTCCTAAACACCCGTACTAAGTCCCAAACGATCCTAATTAATTATTTAAAGTCATTATGCATCATTAAAATAATTTAAAACAAATTTTCATGCATCAAGATTCAAGATCAAGTAAATATATATACATAAACATACATGCTGTTTTAAATCTGATTAACCATGAAAATATGATCGTTTTTACTGTATAATTATCCTAGAATTGACCTAGGTATCTACTGAACACGAACCCAAAGGAGCTGAGTAGAATAAAAACTTGCCTTTACGAGTTTCGGACAGAAAACCCGGATCTCCTTCTTTCTGTTCTATTCTCTATTTCCCGGCGACCTTTGGTTGCCTTTGCTGCCTTCTGTTGCTCGCGTCCTAATCCACAAAAAACCCTCTTATCCTTCCTCCGTGGTTTCGGCTTTTCTTCCTTGGCAACACCTTCTTCTATCTCTCTAAAACTCTCGGCCTCTCCTTTTCTCTCTAACTCTTTCTCTATCTTCTATCTCACGCAGTAAAACAGCCCCTCATAGACATCTAATGCATATATATTTATAGGGTACATAATACCATAATCTTAGTTATACTACTCTTCTGCCTTAGAGGAAAAGAAAAGGAAAAATAAAATAATTAAAGTAATAAATATACTAACTATATAATATCATGTATAACTATATAATATCACGTATGTACATATATACATACCCATTAATAAATATAAATAGATAACTGACTCCACCATATTATTATTAATCATAATAATAATAATAATAACATCCATATATATATATACATATACACACACACACACACATATACACATCTATATACATATATAAATATAACTAATACCCATGGGTCATAATCCTTATCCATTTAGGCTTCCTATTCAAGTAGTCCATGAGATCCATTTAGTTGGTCCATTAGTATTATCCAAATCCATTTCCTTTATTTTAAACTTTAAAAAAAAAATAAAATACAACATTTAATCTTAACAATTAATTACAAATAATTACACATAATTAAACAAGAAATTACACACATTTAAATCACACAATTCACGTAGACAATTAAATCAAATAAGCACATAATTACATAGCCACATAATCAAATAAAATGAAAATAAAATAAAAGAATAAATCATCAAATAAATCCTTTAAAAATTAGGGGTATTATAATTAAGAGCTGAGAGAACCCAAAGGGAGAAAGAATTCAACGAAAACCTAAAGGTAGACTAATGGTGAGCTGAGAAAAGCATCTCGCCCTCCTCAAAACCATCACCGGTACTGAAGTTCAATGGTGAGGGTATTCGTCAAGGAAACGTCTTCGGGAATTTTGTTTTTTCTCCTCACTTGAAGAACAGAAATGGATTTCCTCTCCGCTACATCAATAGGAAAAACAATCGGGCCCTTAGCAGAATGTTGGCCACTTATGTCGACCTCAGGTGCCCCCGAGTCATATTAAAAAACCCTAGTACTCAAGGTGCGACTGTTGCTCCATTAACTCATAACTTTGAAATCAAATGGGAAAAGAAAAACGAAATAGAGAAAGAAGAAGATTGACCTTCGTCGAATGGATGAAATCGCTGTAAGGAAGGGACTTCTATAATACCCCTAAAATTAAAAAGGATAAAATTGGGATTTAAATTTCATTCTATGTGCATTTTTGTCTATTGATTTTGTAATTGTTGTATTTTGTTTGTTTTATTTAATTATTTGTAAATTGTTACTTGTGTATTTGTATTTCCTTATTTGGTTAATTATTTTCTTTATTTGAATTATGGTCTGTTTAGTTATCTGAGTTATTGTATTACTTGTTTTATTTTAAATTGTATTTTAAATGCCTTATTTGGTTAATTATTTAATTGTCTTTAATAAGTGCTTAAGTAGAAGTTGAATTAACAATTTTCAGTTAGGGTTTCTTGGAGCCGTCATACAAGTATTTAACGTGTATGTGACTTAAGTTTATGGGCCGACTCTAGTTTAATTAGGTTTCTGCCTTAGCTCTAGTTTAATTAGGGTTTTTTAAAGGCCTATATATATATAGTTTAATTAGGGTTTTCTAAAGGCCTATATATATACGTGTATGAGTTTCACTAAGGGTTTTGGAAGAACCCTATTCACGGCACAGTAAAAATAGAACATAACAGAGAGAGAGTTGAGAGAACAGAGGCAATTGTAAGAGCTACCAAGGACAAGAACAGAGAGGGTCAAAGGAGGGTTGTGGTGGATTAGATCACACCCATAGAAGGCTTGAAGGAAGTTAGTAGTTACCGGAAACTTAGAGACGACACCGGGATTTCATAACTGAAATCACAGGCAAGTTCTTCTCTTTCTCCTTCTCTTTTGCTCGTGTTCTGTGCACCTAGATGATCTCTAGGGTTTAATCAATCAATAACTGGAAGTTATATGTTTAATATATGTTATATGAATGATCTGTTTGCCGTAAATTCAAATCTGTTTACAGTTCATGTATGGTTGCTCCCAGTTTTGTTTTTAAAAGCATATTAAGTTTTGTTGTAATGTTTGTTACTGTATTTGCTTCCATATTCTATAAACGATCCATGTGGATGTTAATGGGATGATAGAAGACCTTAGGTTCAGTATTATTGAGGAACAGAGGGGTTGGAATGGAGCTGTGGTTGCAAAATAGTTTTAGTGTTGTCCCTAAAGCATGTCTAGTTTGGTAGCAAATTTGATCTATGTAATTGATTTAAATGGTTAAAATCAAACCTTTGCGATGCTAGTGGATATTAATTAGACCTTTAGGATCAGTTTTTGAAACCAACTGAAGGGCAAAAACATGCCGGAGAAGAAGCAGAAAGTCAGAACGGAGCAGAACGGGGACAGAGGCTCTCAAAGGAGGTGAGAGCTGGCTCCATGGATGTGGGAGCCGGCTCCCATACTCATTGAGCCGGCTCTAAATTCTATAGAGCCGGCTCCAGGCTCAAAAAGAGCCTGCTCTTGGAATTTAGAGCAGGCTCTTTCAAATAGTGGTTTTTTGAATTTTTTTTTACGATCTGTTTGCAACTGTTGGAGCATGGGAACTGTCTGGATGGGTCTGGGTCTACATAGAGGTATTAAGAAATTTATTTTGGGTGTAATTAATACCTTAAGTTGATTAATGTTGACCTCTAAGTCAATGGGACAAACAGTATAAAATTAAGGAATTTTCTACGCTACTAACGGATGGAAGAGAAATGAATTGCTTAATTAAATTTCAGCAATTGTTATGGGATTTAGTAAGTTATTAAAACTTATTTTATATGCATGGTGAAGTATTTTAATTAACCAATTGGACTTGTGGCATAGTGTATGGCTCTGTGCTAAAAGATGAAACAGAATACGAGTATACAACTTAGTACGCTGTTATCGGACGAAAGGAACTAAATTGCCTAGGTTAGTTTAGGAATTGATTGGACTATAATATGATTATAAAACTTAATTGTAATGCATGATACAGTCATTGATACATTAGATGTGATCTACGCATGATTTGGATGCTAGTTGTTGAACCTTTAAACCGTTTCCTGCAAATACATGGTTTAACTCTTGAATTTAAATTGCTGAAACTATAAATAGTCTCCTGGAAGTATTTGGGATGGTTCTGGATTGTAAATTGCTAAACTGTTAATTATGTGTTGTAATTTACATGGGTTGGATGTTAATTGTGGAATCTTATATATTATTCTACAGTTAATTGGATTATGGTTTTGAACTGTAATTGTTGTGGCATTGTATAAACTATTCTGCAATGATATGGATAATTGGTCTTAGACTGTAAATTACTTGCTTATTATTTATATGTTGTAATTTACATTGATATGGAGGATTGTATGCACTGGTATGGGACGGTGACATACTAGGTATGGTTTAGCTCAAAACGCTCATTCCTACCTTATGGATTTTAATTGGTGAACAGTTTTACCTATTCAATCAATTATATGGATTTTGTGGATTGTATGTACCGGTATGGGACGGTGGCATACTAGGGACAGACTGATTCAAAGTAACTCAGTCCTACTTATTTTGGATTAAGGGTTCGAATTATAAAAACATAATTCTCCTTATATTTAAGTCTGTGCAGCTGAATAAGCTGAACGACTTATTAGATTTCCTATGGATGGATATGAATGGATTTTAAATATATATTTATAGTACCACAAGATGAACTTGAGTCTCAGACTCGTTGGTTAGGGTGCGTATATGCAGTGGATGCGTAGCTGGCTACAGTAGGTTGAGGTGTACCCTGTTAGGTCTAGGTACTCATGCTCACCTTTGGGTGCATTTTCGCATGTTGCCTTCTATTCAGGTTGAGATCTCTACTGTAGACCAGTGAATGTCCCTTAGTGTGGATATATCTATATGTATGGACTAGATAGCTATTGTTGAGATATCTAGGGTGAATTTGCGTATCGAGTCATTGTTTGGATTGTAGTTAGAGAAGAATTTGCATGTGGGCCTGACCCACTCTTATTTTTACAGGTGTTTGTTAGTTCCAGACTTAGAGCTGGATCGTACTGAGCAGATACAGTCTTCACTCCACCGATGACCAGGATTTTATTTCATATTTTAGACTTGGGTTTCATTTCCAATCTTTTGAGTTCAGTGAGATATTTTAGGGGTCCATTAGATGGATTCCCGAGTTGTAATAGAAATGGAGAAGTAGGATGTATCTAGAATAATTCTTTATTAATAAAATTTTATTCTGGGGTTTTTGAATTCTTGTTCTAGTTTCTTTTCAGCAATTTATTTATTACTGTTTCTTAATTGTATTCTGTGTTTGATTATTGCTAATTGATTTGATATCCTCGGGCTATCGGGCGTGGGCCTAGCCAACCCGCATCCGGAAATCCGGGGGTATCACAAAATGTCAAGAGGTCATGGTGCCAAGTCTCTTCACCTAAATGCCAACAAATGGGTCCATGAGAGTGTGACACTTGTCACACTTTTCAAAAATTACAAAATGGTCCTTTTTCAAAATATCTTCAAAAATAAATTGCAAAAAGGTCCCTCAAACGAAAAATAATAATTTTGCATAATTACACTAAAATCCTAAAAGTTATGAATAATGACACTAAAGTAAGCATTCATACCCTTTATGAAAAATAAAAGCAACTAGCATGCTTTTCAACAAAAGTGAAAATACCAATGTCATGGAAATCAAATATCATGAATGCATGCAAAACCAGAATCAAATCCGAACACTCGAAGTGAGGTTAACCAAGGAAAAACGATAAACGAGTAAAAGACGAAATAAGAAAAAAAAAAATGAAAAAAAGAAAATCCCCAAAAATGGAAAAGGAGGAAAAAGACCGGGTCATTACAGGCCCCGTGCCATCCACGTCACAGATATGTGACTTTTCGATTTTCACATCGCACAGTTTGATTGATTGAACTTATTTCTCAGATCGATCTTGAGAGATCGATCGAACTCAGTTTTTCAGTTTCTCAGATCGATCGAAGTTTTGAGATGGATCTCATATTTTTTGTGATCGATCGAACTTCACAGATTTCATACACATATTCCATGCATCTTATCTTGTGTCCATGCTATCTCATTTATACCCAATGCCTGTGATTTTCCACATTGGATGCATTTTACACTTATACTGCTTAGCATGTTCACCTCCTATCACTTATATAGATTCATGTCATATATGTTTTGTCTATCTTATTTAACATGCATGTTTCTATTTTGTGCTTTAAAATCTTTATTCTGGCATTGACTCCCCTTGCAAGTTTTAAATTATTTTTCAGGCCATGACTAAGTGCAAGACCATAGCCCGCGGACACTATCACCGCCGGGGCAGGCACACTTTTAATGACGAGGCCGGTCCTTCTTATAACCATGGCCCTATACAGGAGGAGCCATTAGAGCCTACTCCACCTTAGTCACCTTCACAGGCTCAGGTTGCGTTTACACCATCTCCATCACAAGATGAGGCTGAGGCTGAGCATTCACCATCACCATCTCCACCACATCAGCTAGCTCAGCCAGCCCAGGAGCTTGACAGACCCGTATCCAGATATGCACAGATGTCAGTGGCCTATGAGTCACAGATTTCTTCTCCAGATCAGTACTGACCCGATCCGCTTATGATGTCATTACCTGGAGGGGCCTTGCAACTATTCTTGCGCCAATTACTAACCCTGTGTATCCGAGGCTCATACGGGTGTTCTTCCAAAACCTCCGGCCATCCCCGCGTACCACGACAGAGATGATTACCACCATTGATGGCCACCAGATCTCTATTACTATGGACACACTATCCCGATCATGCCATTGTCCACATCAATGCCCTCCAGAGCTTCAGGAGATATATTCGAGGCTATATAGGCCTTTTTATGCCGACATGGCAGTATTTCTGACAGGTCACTATGCTGCTAGTGAGACCTTCGCCACCCGCACTTTTCTTCCAGATGACCTGTGGTTCATTGACTTTGTCTTGTTCCACAACATATACATGGCCGGGCACAAGATTCAAAGGTGAGGAGATTATCTGATAGCTCTATCCGCATTCTATATAAGGCACTGGGTGTCTATCCCCGCGCTCATCTGGAGCGTGATGAGGAAGCTCTACGATGAGTATATCAGCAAGGAGAGGCCCAAAAGGGTTAAGTCTCTCCTATTTGGCCACCTCATCACCCAAATCCTGCTAGACCAGCGATATCTTTTCCATCCTCGGGAGCACCCTAAGAGAGGATCCTGTCACTTCCTAAAGAAAGATTGGGACAAGAGCTATAATGTTATTATTGCTCGATTACAGGAGAACGCCGCACAGGCGGCAGAGGATTTAGAGGCTGAGAAGCCAGCAGCAGCAGCAGACCCGGCAGCGGATGACGCACCAGTTGATCCGATTGCCGAGCGTATGGACATTGATTTAGAGTGACCTACAAATAACGCAGAGCAGCACTCTCCAGCTGGGTTGCCAGTACACAAGGAGGAGCAGACTCAGGATTCTCATTCTTCAGATTCTTATATACCTGAGGCTCCCAGTCAGACCCCCGGCTTTGGAGAGCGCCTTCAGGCTCTTGAGGATGCAGTGGTTGCTATGCGAGCTGATATTACCGCCTTTAGAGCTAATACTGTTCCCCACAGAGCTAATTTTGCTGCACTCTGCATGGATATCACGACTATGTTCTGAGATTTATCTAGGGATGTCCGCAGAGCATGCCCCGCCTGTCCTGCCTCATCCACCTGAGATTCCAGTTTTTTCTATCTTTTCGTACTGCATCTCTGTCATTCATACTTCATTTTTGTCACTGTATTTTATTTTTACAGCCGGGTCTGTCGGCTTTGACATTTTTATGTCCCTGTACTCTATTTTCTTTATATATGCTTTCTTTATGGATGTCATTTTTTTATATATATTCTCATATCTGTCTGTTTGACTCCATCAGGTGCATCACATTGACTTCAATGAGAGAGAATGCTGCCCAATTTTCAGGACCACCCTTATACCTTTCTCCCTACTTTATTTTATTATCCCATTTACACTTGCATGTCCACTGTGCACTGATTATTCCTTTTGTTATCTGATGAGTTTATCCAAGTGCCAAACTTCAGGACCACAGTTAATCATAAGTTTGGGGGGGCCATGCCACCCACTTTGGATACTTCAGTCCCAGCTATTCTTTGCCTTAATTGCACTGGTATACTCTTTCCTTTTGTTCACTTTGCACATTGAGGACATTGTGCCATTTAAGTTTGGGGGTAATGGTGTATGTTACAATTTTTGCTTTTAAATTCAAAATTTTGAGCATGCCTTGTGTATTTGAGAGATTTTTTTATGATTGGTCCATATGTAGCTATGATTTTGATCTTTTAAGGATTATATTGCTTAAAATTTAAAAATTGCTTGACTTGAGAGTTCAATATTCCTTGTATGCCTTGCGGATGCCATTTAGGAGTAAATTTTTTGAAAAATTGATATCTTGCTTGCACTTGTGGTCCACATCATCTTGATTTTGTGATTTTTTTTTTAGATTCACTCTAGTCTTCTACACTAGCACAGGCATACACTAACATTCATTTGTGGGATACATGCTTTGTTGATTATTGAATTGGTTATATCCCAATTGAGCTAGTAGTATATTGAAAGCTTTCATTCTTGACAAGGTGGATAACAAACCCTTTTCACTAAGTAGTCAGGATTCTAGGCTCATCAAGCACTGAACTTCTCGCGCCGAAAAGTGGAGGACCCAAACTCTAGGTTAATAATTGAATACAAAAAAAAAAAAAAAAAAAGAAGTTGCAAAAGTAATAAAAAAAAAGTGAGGACTTCTCCCAAAAGGTGAGAAGTGGGAAACGATTAGATGGAGGTTGTCTTGATTTGTAGCCTAGTTGATTTGAGCTTGTAAGTCCGTAGGGGTGTTTGAACGCCTAATGCCCTAAGGCCGTCTGATTTGGGAGTCATTGACCTAACGCTCGACCTCATGAATCGCTAGAAAGCTTAATAGATCAACACATTACACCATGCTTCTAGCTTTGATCCTATAAAAATAAATAAATAAATAAAAATAAAAAATAAAAAAAATTGAGTGAAAAGAATAAGCATACCTAGAACAATAAAGCTTTAATAAAAGGTCCACTCTTTGTCTTGATGATCGGTACTAGATTTGTGTGCTAGTTTGAGGGTAAGGATATGATTAATTCTTTAGTTGGCTTAGATAGCAACACATTTGATGCCAGTCCATTCAAAAGGATTCTAGAGTTGTTTTGATTTGCATGATCATTTTCTTGATGTGTGGAGGACCATACTGCTTGTTTGGCGTTGAGATTTTGGGAGATTGCTTAGAAATGGTTGAAAAATTGCATACTTGAGGTAGTTTTCTCTCAATGCTTGTTCGCAATATTGGTGTCTCTTTTGAAAGAATGAGCTTAATGTTTATGGGTATCATTTCTGGAAAGCCTCACGAGACTTCACTCGTCCACTAGGGGTAACCTAGGGGTTTAAAAGGCTTGTTGCATAAGCTAAGACGTTATCCATTTATTGCTTTCTAGTTCATAGATGTATAGTTGTTCATTTCATTTTTTTACTTTTTAGTTCATTGCTAGGGACTAGCAATATTTAAGTTTGGGAGAGTGATGAGCGCTGAAAAGTGCGTATTTAAACCCCTTAAGCTTAGGTATTTTAGAACCTTTATCTACTTTATTTTACCATTTTGTATTGATTTCGTGTTATTTCCATTTTCAGGTACTTTTCCTCAAAATAAGCTAACTCAGGCAAATAAGAACATAATTGAAGCAATTCTGGGATTAATCAAAGAAAGGAGCAAAGTAGAGCAGAAGGAAGCAAATGGTGGAATTTCAGCACCTTCGATCGATCTCAATAAAAGTTCGATCGATCCAACTTTCATCGATCTCAGCACTTTAAGATAGATCTGAGTCATGTTTGTCCCTGTTCAAAGATCTCAAAAGTTTGATCGATCCAACTTCTTTATTCGATCGTTCGAACATTCTTGTCTTTATCCAAATGATTGATCTTATCCAGTTGTACCACCCTACCAACCACTTTTGTCCTTTTCCCAAAAATATCTTCAAAATATCTCAGATTTGTTTTTATCCAAAAAGGCGCCGCCATTAAGGATCGATCCAGCCTCAGTTCGATAGATCTCAACAAGTTCGATCGATCCAAGTCCAAGGCTCGATCGATCAAACTTCCTTCAGTGCGAAAAAGTTAAAATTCCAGCTCATTGAAAGCTGTCCTTATCCAATCATTGGGGAATATTTTATACACGACCCCAGCTCATTTTGTGTGTCACTTGACCTACCTATATAAAGAATATGATACACTTTTTGAGGGGGATACTTAGCATTCTTAGAGATTCTTAGAGAGAGGCTACTCTTTGTGAGGAAGAAAAGAAGAGGAGGAGGCTAGAGTTACCATTGGAGACTCTTCATCAACCAAGGAGCAAATTTCTTCCATGGAGCTTGCCCTTGAGGGTTGGAGGACATCATCCATGAGTGGCTAGACATCCTCTTGGGGCTAAAGTTAGCCCGAAGCATGCTTTCTACTTCTTGATTTATGTATTTTTGAGGGGATTTGTATTGTGATTCATGTCTTGACACTTTTATATATATATAGATCTTGTTTCTACAATGATTTATATGGTTTAATGTTTCCAATTGATCATTTCATTCTATCCATATGTCTATGTATGCTAGAATAGATGTTCATGTGTTTGTCTCTATTTCTTATGTTATTGATGCATGTCTATGTGTGTTGATACTATAGATCTAGAGATTGTCAAGACTTAGTGCTTAATGTCATGTTCTTGTGGTTTATTTGATGGTTCATACTCATTTCTTGATGGATTGTGCCTCTTCCTTAGTTTAATTAGTTTAATTTCATGCCATTAACTTAGTTGTAGTGTAGTTGTTAAATGGGAGGACAATCCATGCTTGTTGTTGATGTTCCATACTTATGAAAAACAAGTAACATGTATCTCTAACCTTGTGATATGTTTGGATTATGAGCTTAAAGAAAGGATTAATGCCTTAATTTGATATGTTGTGCTATCCACCATGTTATTTAGACAATATATGCTTAACTTGTCATCTATGCTTGTTGAATCAACCACACACACACTTTATTGCAATATATGTTCTTCCCCTCATTAATCATTCATTAAATGTATAGAAAAGCTATGCTTAGTGGTGATATTTAAACCCCAAGATCTCTCTCTATCTTTTTTTCTCTCTATTGCATTATTGTTTTAGTTTAATTTGCATCTAGTTTAATTCAACCAACCAACCACTATTTTGATCACTAGACCTACTAACCCTAATTTTGATTCCTCAAGCTAGTATGACAACTTAATCCCTTGGGACGATCCTTTCTCACTCTTGCTACGTTAGTAGCAGTGTTGGTAGTGGTTTTTATAAATTTAAACTTGACCTAAAAGGCTTTTTTTGAACCGCACATTCACTACATTATTTTGGCATATAGGAACGGCCATCGTCATCAAGTTGAAAGAATAAGTCTTGACTATAATGGGTCTTAAATGTAATCAAAGTTAATTATCATTTTTGTTGTGGATTGCTTGACAATACTTATATATATTTGACATTTTGAGCTCATTAAAATGTGTTTATGATATTTCCTGTTAATTTATGTATGTACATGCATGTATTACTTTAAATGATTAAGACAAGAATAGTCTTGGAATAGACATTATTGCTAGACCTTTATTGATGTTTCTCACTTATAGATTATGTTAAATGGGTTACTAGTGTTTTAGTACATGGAAGGGACTATGTCATTTAGGGACATACAACTGCCATGACTCACATTGATAGTTTGTTTACCATGGTATTTATGATGACAAACTTAATACCTTAATTTGATTTATGGTGCTCACTAATGACTATTTACTAAATCACTACAAAAATTATCATATGTGCTAAGTGGGAGAATGTAAGATTATTTATTTAATTGTGGCCCACATGATTTAGATATGTGACATATTACTTGGCGGCTAAGTAAATAGATATCAATTAATATTATTTATTCTTGGTTAACTTATACTTACCTTTTAGGTAATTACTTATTAGAGAAGTGTTTTCCTTTCTTGTTCCTTACTTTGATGGAAAGTGGAATTAATTACTAATAAGGAAAACTGGTCCTCTCTCTGCCTTTATAAAAGTGCATATACTCTATCAATTATGTATGATTAATGATACAATACGAAAAAGTTTTATGTGTGCAAAAGGCCAAGAAAGAGAAACCAGTTTTCACTTTTGCTTGTTGATCAGAGTTGCTGTTTCGTTTGTGGTTAAAGGATCTGGACGTTGGACTTAATCTCAACAAGGTTTGATATCATGAATCGAGGTATATATATCTAACAATATATATTTATGCGTTATAAGGATGTGAAATTAATTAAAGTTCTAAGATCCAAGGATTTATAATTATTTGTGATTAATGTCTAACACAAATTAATTAAAGTTTACATCAACTTCTTAGATTTCTCCTTGACATCCTTGCTCAATAACTCAAATTGGGTAAGATTTCCTACACACAAAGAAGAATTATTAGTAGTATCATTATCAACATGAGCAATAAAAGCAATAGAAACATCTTTGTTATTTTCCTTATCTTTCAATTTAGAAGGATTTCCTTTATTGTAATTTATATTCTTTCTATTTTTATGGAACCTTCTAGAATTTTTAGACACGCTGAAATCAAATTTCAAAATAAAACAGAACTTTCCACAAGGATCAACTCAATGTGTAAAGATTGGCTCTGATACCAAATTGTGAGTCGTACGCAGCGTAATATTTAGAAAGTTTTGCTTATTTTAAAACAGATCTTTGTCTTTACCAACTTTACTTATTTTAGCAATTAAACAATTAATCACATGGAGATAAAATAAAGCAAAGTATAAAGTTAGAGATGACACCAGAATTTTAGCGAGGAAACCCCAGTTAATAAAATACGTCAACTGTTATGTGAAAAACCTCGTGGACTATGCAATCCAAAGTAAACTAATCCACTATGCTTGAAACAAAGTATACCGAACTTTGACTCTGCCTCACACCCTATCATTCTACCAAACACCAACTGGTGACAATCATCTGGCTTTGCGACTTCCCGTCCAACAGCAACTTGACTTCAGACTTATGTTTGACATTTGTAGAAGAGTAGCAGGTAGATTAGACAACATTCCACGAATGTTCCAACCCTTTTAAAGTGCGATTGCTTTTACTTCTGATTTTCAATCGTTTGAAATCGATGTAGAAGTAGATCTGCTTTCGTCTGATCAATTTAGATGCAATTGTATGATCACAATCAGGATTTGAACACCACAACTCTAAACTCACTATAGGTTTATGTGTATGTGTTCTAGAAAGATGATAGAAAAATTAACTCTGATTTTCTGCAAAAATAATCTTCCTAAGGCTTTTAAGAATAATGAATTTGTAAATCAAAAGCCGTAAATCAACCAATGTATATGACATGGTTTATATAGAGGTTTGTAAAGTCCTATTCCTTCTAAAAATAAAAGAAATTTCGTGCATAGGACTTAAAAGGTAAGCTGGATCAAAAAAGAATTAACCAGAACAAGGAAACTAAAAACCTTTTGCAATCAAGACTTCTGGAACCGGTTCCTATATTTGGTACCGGTTCCCAAAGGACAGTATAGAGTTTCTCAAATTGCAGCTTCTAGAACCAGTTCCAAATCCTTGGTGCCGATTTCCACTTGACAGAGTCCAATATAAACTTGGATTTTCAGTTGTTGGTAACTCTGAACATATACCCTGTAGTTAATTGTGTCCTAAGTGGGAAACGATGTCCTAATGTATTATTCTTGCCTTTTCGATGATCAACAATATTTTCCTCTTCTGAACAAACTTCCAATTCTGCAGTTGATGTCAATATGGTAACTGAAATTACAACTCTACTAGGACTTATTTTGTTACAGAAATTTGCCAATCATAAAAATATATCTCACAAAAAGCATTTGCGTGCTCCATCTTCTAAGTAACAAAAGGGTTCAGTCTTTTCGTAAAGTGAGAGAAGAAGAGACAACCCTTCTGTTGGAGAAGATCAAACAATATTCTTGTTCTTCTTCACCATTAAATCTGACTAAAATGTTAATCTCACTAACAAATGATGTAGTGTGTGGCATAGCATTAGGAAAGAAGTATGAAGGGACATGTGAGAGGAAGTTAAAAGAGCTATTTAGGGAATATATGGAGGTTTTGGGAGCTTTCAATGTGGGGGACCATATCCCATGGATTGCATGGTTGAATCACGTCAACGGTTTGAATGCTAAAATGGAGAAAGTTGATGAAGACCTCGATAGTTTTCTAGAGGGTGTGTTAGAAGAGCATATGAATTGTCAAAATAGTGAGAGCAATGGTGGTACGAGTTTTGAAGATAATGAAGGCCAAGAGGATTTCTTATGCGTTTTACTTTGAATTCAAATAGAGGACGTTACTTTTCCTCTCCACAGAGACATAATTAAAGCTCTCATCTTGGTAAGTCTGACTTTAACTTTTTTTTTTTTTTTAGTAAATGAGTAACTTCTTAGGGCCCGTTTGGTAATCACTGTTGATTTGTGCTTTTGCTTTGATTCAAAGTAGAAGCAATATTTATGCTTTTAGAGTATGTTCAACACTATTTAGCAACTTGTTTGGTAACATAAATTTGTTACAAGATTTTTAGAAGCAAAAATATGAAAGCATGTTTGGTAAAAAGTATTGCAAGTTTGATAATTTGAATGGTTAATTAGTTAAAAATATTATTTTAGAAAATTTATTTTATTTTATTTATTTTTTATTAACAGTGCTTCGTTACAGTGCGGAAGCAAACAAAAACATCATTTTGATGGTTCTGATTTTGGCCTTAATTTTGGAAGCGCTTCGGTACTATTCAAAAGCACAACAAATATTACCAGACATGCTTCATGCTTTTGCTTCACTACAGTACGCTAGCAAAAGCAAAAAACATGAAGCAAAAGTACAAGCCAAACATACCCTTAGTTAGTTCACGGGTTGAAAGATTAAAAATTAGTGAAATTTGGTAAACAATTATTAAGAAAAAGAAGCTGCTACCCGTACAAATTATTCTTTGCAGTAGTATTTGGAACATTTGTTTTAAGCAATAATCCTTGAAACAATTATCTACGATGATATATCTACAAACACTGGGTGACTTAAAATTTCATATGCGCAGATCTTACAACTTATTTTTAGTTACCATCTTTTGTTTTGTAGGATATGTTTACAGCTGGAACTGAAACTATCTCCACATCTCTAGAATGGGAAATGACAGAGCTTTTAAGACATCCTGAAGTCATGAAGAAACTGCAGAATGAGGCTAGAGGAATAGCCACAGGCAAAAAGAACATAACTGAGGATGATTTAGAAAAAATGCATTACTTGAAAGTAGTGATAATCAAGGAATCTATGCAGTTACATTCTCCTTTACCATTGTTTGTTATGAAATAAGGATCGAATAGGAGTTTATGAGAACAAGAGAAAAATAAATGACAAGAAAATAAATAAGCACACACTCAAACGAGACAAGAATTTACGTGGTTCGACTATGCCTACATCTACGGGGAGAAGACAAAACAATATTTCACTATGGAAATAAAGAGATACAAGGCAAAGTGGCTCACACCCAAAACCCAATTACACCCAAACTCTCTCACCCACTAACTGATATTACAAACTCACTCAATTGATTTGGGATGCTTCAACACTATGGAGGGCAAGGCTATTTATAGCCAAAATGGGACACCAAAATGAGGCTACTTGGTGACCACTCAAAAGACTTGCTGGGCACACATTTTTAGAGGCCAAGAATAAAGCTTGATGAACACATATACTTGGAGGCCAAGAAGATGATGTCATGGGTGATGCAAGCCTCAAATTGAGCCACATGTTCAACAAATCTCCACTTTGGCAAAAATACAAATAACCCATTGTATCTCTGCAAAACAAACTGTCTTCTCTACAAAACAAATTAATTAAGAATTTTAGTTAAGTTTGAGTCATCCTCAAACTTAACCATCGGGCTCTCATTCTTCAACCCATAAATGTCTTGCGTAGCCACAAGCATACCTCCAGTATTTTTGTCAAACTCTAAATGCTTACCAAAAACAACCTCAAAAATTCCAAGTTTGACATCACATTCAGCAACCTTCTCCAACTGCCCACAAACCACCGGCTGGTAATAAAAGTCATCTTCTCACCCTTGTGGAGAATAAGACGTCCTTGACTTTTCCTCGTATCTTAATGGCACTCGAATGAACTATCTCATTGCCACTAAGATTATTGCAAGTCAATATCACACCTGTCCTCATAGGTCTGCCTCCCTGTAAGGACTGCTGCAATTTCGATTGCTATCTAAAAATGGATTTCATTCTCCCACCATGTTGTGTAGTCCCCTCACAACCCTTTTGAGAACTAGGATCGTAACTCCTCTTTTTAACTCTTTTTTTGCCAAGACCCGAACGCAGATTTCTACTAATTGTAGAAGACCCCGTACAAGCTCCACTTGTTACTGTATTCCATTGGAGAAGATACAAAATTTTCACCTTGGTGCCCTGTAGCACCATAAGAGAATCCATCACGACCATCATTGCTCCACCTTCTGTTACAACCTTGTAACCTTTGGAGTCTAGCACACCTACTGAAATAAGATTCATCTTCAGATCCGGTATATGTCGCACATCTGACAATGTTCTCACCAACCCATTGTGCGTCTTGATCTTGACTGTTCTAATTCCCAAAATTTTGAAAGCATTCCTGTCCACCTTTAAAATCGAACCATCTTTCACCTCTTCATAGGAAGAGAAAGAATCCCTATTAGGACATATATGAACGGAACAACCAGAATCAAGAATCCAACTGTCATTAAATGACATACCAGAACACAAGGTTGTTATGAGAACATAATCGTCACTTTCTGAATCACTCGTTGTAGCAGTTGCCACAGAAGCTGATTCCTGAACCTTCTCTTTGCCATTCCCATTCTTTGCCTTTAGTTTGGGACAGTGCTTGATGATGTGCTCTATCTTGTGACAGTAGTAACATTCCACATTTTTATGAGATCTAAATTTGCCCCTACTAGCAGAACCCTTTGTCCCACCTTTGCCTCTTACAAATAGACCCTCGACCTGCTCATCTCTAATATTCTCAGACACCTTTTTCCTCAACTCCTGAGAGTTTAATGAGGATTTAACATCCTCCATACTAATAGTGCCTTTTCCATAGAACAGTGTGGTAACAAAATGCTCATATGAAGGAGGGAAAGAACATAACAAAATAAGGGCTTAATCCTCATCATCAATTTTAATATCAGTATTTTTCAAATCCATAATAATAGAATTGAAATTATCAATATGTTCCTTAAGAGGCATACCTTCCTTCATACGAAGGGTGTAGAGTCTCTATTTTAGATAAAGTCTGTTGGTGAGAGATTTTGTCATATATATAGACTCTCCAATTTCATCCACAACTTTGCCGCCGTGTCTTCATCAATATCTTCACGCAGCACCTCATCAGGTAAATTTAAAATAATCGCACTGCGCGCCTTTTCATCGACCTCATCTTTGTTTTCATCGGATATAGTTGTTGGCAACTTGTCCTTCCCGAACAATACCTTCTTTAGACCTTGCTGAGTCAGCAAGGCCTGCATCTTAATGCGCCAAAGACTGAAGCTAATCTTGCCATCAAATTTCTCAATCTCGTATTTGGTCGACATCTCAAAAAACTCCTCAAAATAATTCTCGGTGAATAGTACTGTATATGTGAATAGTACCCAAATAGTATATGTGAACAGTATCCATACACAATACACGAACTGAGCTCTGATACCAGTTTGTTATGAAATAAGGATCGAATAGGAGTTTATGAGAACAAGAGAAAAATAAATGACAAGAAAATAAATAGGCACACACACAAACGAGACAAGAATTTACGTAGTTCGGCTATGCGTACATCCATAGGGAGAAGACAGAACAATATTTCACTATAGAAATAAAGAGATACAAGGCAAAATGGCTCACACCCAAAGCCCAATTACACCCAAACTCTCTCACCCATTAACTGATATTACAAACTCACTCAATTGATTTGGGATGCTTCAACACCATGGAGGGCAAGGCTATTTATAGCCAAAATGGGACACCAAAATGAGGTTACTTGGTGACCACTCAAAAGACTTGCTGGGCACACATTCTTGGAGTCCAAGAATAAATCTTGATGAACACATATACTTGGAGGCCAAGAAGATGATGTCATGGGTGATGTAAGCCTCAAATTGAGCCACATGTTCAACATTTCTAGTTCCTCGAGAAGCCATTCAAGATGTCAAAGTAATGGGCTACGATGTTGCAGCTGGTACACAAGTGTTTATCAATGCTTGGGCAATTGCGCGAGACCCGTCATTGTGGGAAGATGCTGAAGAGTTCCGTCCAGAGAGGTTCTTGAATACTTCAATAGATTTTAAAGGGCAAGACTTTCAATTCATTCCATTTGGAGCTGGCAGAAGGGGTTGTCCCGGAATCACATTTGCCATGACTCTAAATGAAGTTGCATTAGCAAAGCTTATGCATAAGTTTGATTTTGAATTGCCAGGTGGAGAAAGAGGCCAGGATATGGACGTGATAGAAGCCCTTGGTATAAGCATCAGTAGAAAGTATCCTCTTCTCATTGTTGCAACTCCATATTTTATCTAACGTACTAGCTACATACTTGATGAAAAATTGTAGCATTCCAACATCATTTGTTAAGCTCTTGTTTTGCATTATCATGGTAATTGAAAAACCTCTAAATAAAAAAGCAACTTTAGATTTGGGATTAAAATTTCATTCCCATGGCCGACGTCTCAAAAAATGGAAGGAAAAACTGAAAGTTCAACTTGAAATTCAGGTTAGATGGACTTGGATACGTGTCATTTGTATTTGTTTAGGTTGTAAACACTATACTACTTATAGGGATAACTTTTTAGAGGACTTGGACCAATCCAAGTTTTTCCTAATCAGTTCCGCTTGGCTACAATTTGAGTGTGACAAGACACACTTTCGGGAACTGGTCCATCTTGGACTGTTTACATCAACATGTAAACTGGACACAATCTGTGAGAAGTTACAAAAATTGTGATATATATATATATATATATATATATATATATATATATTGAGAGAGAGATTGTGAGATATATATATTTTTTAATTGGTTAATTTTGTTGTCAAAATAAGTCCAATCGAGTTGTAATATTTTGGTTCAGAATTTAAAGATTGAAGATAGGATACGGATTTGAAGAAGTTCAAGTGTACGTTCATACTTTAATACACTCCGAGATAATGATAACAATGCTTTAGAAAGGTATGTGAGTGTGTAGGAACACTTAGGAAGTAAAGTTTGAAGTAAGAAGTTTACATTCTGTCCATTCAGAACTGGTAGCCAAATCAAGAAATAGGTAGCTAAATAGTAGAATTCTATTCTGTCCATTGGGAACTGGTAGCCAACTTTGGGAACAGGTAGCCATTGATGTCAGATTTTTCTCTATCCATCCTGAACCGGTAGCCAAAATCCAGTACCAGTTCAAGACTCCAAATCTACTTAGGTAACTTTAGTTTCTTGATATGTTTTGATTCCTTGTTGGTTTAGACTTCTTTCCAAAATCATATGCAGGAATTTACCTTATTTTCAAGCATATCTAGGTTTTTTAAAGTTTAAAAAAACTTGTTTTCTTAATTAGGATTTCACGGCTTTTTGCATACAAATTCAGGTTTAATTAAGAGCCATCGTAGTGAGTTTTTTATTCAGAAAATCAATCTGATTTTTCTGATTTTATTTTTGAAAGAACACACATAAATACAAGAGTGATTTAGGAGTGTTGTTCTCTATCTCGTCATAATTGGAGCATAATTGAAGATTCAGAGATTCCAAAAAGCAGAATTCATTCATTCTTCATCAAATTCAAATCTTAAAGAAAATGGGTGAAACGATCACACTTTGAAAGGATCAAAGCATTCGTGAAGTGTTATTTAATTTATCTGTAACTCTTCTAAAAAGATTAAGAGTAAGCCTAAGGTCAAGAGCTGTTGGACGGGGGAGTCACAAAGCCAAGGATTGTCAACGATTGGTTTTTGATAGAACGATAGAGTGTGAGCCTGAGTCAAAGTTCAACGTACTTTGCTTCAAACATAGTAGATTATTTTGCTCTGGACTGCATAGCTCATGAGGTTTTTCCCACAACAATTGGTCCATTCTACCAATTGGGCTTTCCTCGCTAAAGATCCTGGTGTCATCTCTTAAACTTTATTTACTTTACTTGCACTTTATTTTTGCTTTGTGGGTTTGATTTTAGTTTTATTTTGGTAAAATTAAAATAAGTAAAAATTGGATAAAGAAACAAGTTAAATTTATTCATCATCCTTCTAGGTTAATTATCCATATTATATTCCACAACCATTTTGTTGCATTCAACTCACAAAAGTTAGTTTTTGACTCACCAAAAAGCTATACTTGAGGGCAGGTTGTGTTCCTTGGCTTGGGACTATTTATATCAATCCTTATCATATTTTAGGATAGAGAGAATGATAACATGGTGAGAGTGATTTGTGCCTACATAAGAAATAGAGAGAGGAATTGAGAAGAAATTTTTCATTATCATCCTTCTTCTTTTTATTGTAGAATTTGTTCGGTGCCTTCCATGAATATAGCCCTAAGTTTTGGGTGAACCACGTATATATTGTGTTCTTGTTTGTGATTATTTTTTGATTCTTCGTGATTGCTTATTTTACTTCTTGGACATCGTTGTTTTTGGGTTTCCGCTCATTGGTTGGTGTTGGCAAGGACAACTATTTATTGTAGAATCCCTAAACGATAAATAATGAATCATAAAATAGTAAAACTAAAAAAATAATTTTTGACCCCTTCAAAATTCTATAAAATCCATAAGTCATACAGCTCCTATAAATAGTGAATCAAAAAATTAATAAAATATTTATTATATCCCCCCTCCACCGAGCTACAGAAGTTGTTAGTTGATTAAGTTGTGAATTAGTAATCTACTGACCTAAAAGGGGGTAAATAGGTCAACTTATCCAATTTTCATTATTAATTAATTTACCCACAATGATGATCAATTAAACATCCATAACCAAAAAAAATATACATGGTAAAGAAAAAGCAAGTAAACAGAGTTTGAAAGATGACACGAGTGTTTAATGAGGAAATCCTGATTGGTGGAAAGCAACTAACCATCTTGGAAAAACCTCGAGGATTTTCGTAATCCTGAGCGAAACGATCCATTATAGGTGAAGCAAAGTACAATGGGCTTTGACTTAGGCTCACACCTAATCCATTCTACCAAGAACCATTTATTGAACCTCTTCGGCTCTGCGACTCCCTCATCCAATAACACTTGACTTCAGCCTTACTCTTTTGATCCCTGTAGAAGGATTGATACAATTGGTGAATTTAATGTATTATGTTTTGATTCATTATGGAATTGATAGTATCCACTTGATTATAAGAGATATTTATATGTATGTAATGACGATCAATACATGAACATAAATAGTAATCATAAATAGTTCATAGTCGGTAATTATGGATGGACTCTTAATTAACTAAGACTTGAACCAGATCCACGTTAGGTTGAGATATATTGTGAGAGCCGTCGTATGTAATTGCTTTCTATCATTGTCATAACATTTGACTCTTAAGCATGAGAGAAGTATAGATTCTTTTATTAATTAGTAATTACTTTAATTTGTTCGGTGGATTATTCGGAATTCAAAGATCGACACTTTGGGTAATTATGTAATTAATAGTTAGAGGGTTATATTCTTAATATTTGCATCATTACTACTTATATTTATTTTGTATTGATTATGATTTATCACAAAATAAATTCGAAGGTCTTTGTGTGTTTTAGACAAAATGATTTTCTATATATTTATTTACTAAATTATTATTTTTGTTAAACAAATTTTTATTGTGATCATGCCGGATTTAATCAAAGTTACCAAACTAAATATATTATTTTAGTAGTTGGATTGATGACTTTATTTATCCGATAACAAATTATGCAACATTGACTTAGAGATTATTTATTATCTAATTGGAGCTCAATTAATTTCTTTTAGTGGAGTATAAATTGATTTATAAATTAATTAAATTGGGTCCATGGTATAATGGACCGGGCCAATTATTAATTCATTGTAGCGAAGAAAATAATAAGCCCAAATGATTCTCACTTATAGCCTAACTTGATATTAAAGGCCCTTTAGATTTGAGAGATCACGTGAATTTTAGAGATTGAGAAAAATATATTATCTTAAATTTTTATTTTGCCTATATATACATGGGGTCTATGTATATTTTAGGTTACACCTTTGTGCATTAATTTTGGAAGATAAAAAAATATTTTCTCTCTTTAAGATTTGAGGGTTAATGTTCTCATCTAATGGAGGCTCCCACAAGCTTTGTTCTCTAAGGTCATTCATGAAGGTTCATGGGTGATTCCTAAACGCAAGATCACTACCAAGAAGATGGCGGACTAAGGAAAAGACATATAGTGAAGGGATCTACAATAAGTGAGAACATTCACTTTAGAGGAGAAATTTAAGGTTTACTCAAACCTTGATGTAAGTTTTCTATTTATAATTGAATGGATCCTTATCTTCTTCATACATAAAACTTGTCTCTATACATGAATCAAGATCTATTTTTTAAAATCCCTCTAAAAGTTGTTAAAACTTCCATTTCCCCAACAAGTAGATCAACAAATATTCTACGAATGTTTCCCCAAAGTGTGATCGCTTCCTCCTTTCCTTCAAATTCTGAATTATGCGAAGGCAAATAAAATACTGCTTCTCAAAAATTTTGAATCTTCAATAAGCTCTAATTCCAATCAGATAGAGAACATCACCTTAAATTACTCTTATGTTTATGTATGTGCTTGATGAGCGCTGAAAAGTGCGTGTTTAAACCCCTTAAGCTTAGGTATTCTCGAACCTTTATTTATCTTATTTTACCATTTTGTAATGATTTTGTGTTATTTCCATTTTCAGGTATTTACCCCCAAAATAAGCTAACTCAGCCAAATAAGAGCATAATTGAAGCAATTCTGGGATGAATCAAAGAAAAGAGCAAAGTAGAGCAAAAGGAAGCAAATGGTGGAATTTCAGCAACTTCGATTGATCTCAAGAAAAGTTCAATCGATCCAACTTTCATCAATCTCAGCACTTCAAGATGGATCTGAGCCATGTTTGTCCCTGTTCAAAGATCTCAAAAGTTCGATTGATTCAACTTCCTTCTCTGATTGATCGAACATTCTTGTCCTTATCCAAATGATTGATCTTATCCAGTTGTACCACCTTACCAACCGCTTTTATACTTTTCCCAAAAATATCTTCAAAATATCTCAAATTTGTTTTTATCCAAAAAGGCGCTGCCATCATGGATCAATCCAGCCTAAGTTCGATAGATCTCAGCCATGTTCGATCGATCCAAGTCCAAGGTTTGATCGATCGAACTTCCTCCAGTACGAAAAAAGTCAAATTTCTATCTCACAAAAAGTTGTCCTTTATCCAATCATTGGGGAATATTTACTATACGACCCCAGCACATTTTGGGTGTCTTTTGAGCTACCTATATAAGGATAATAATTACTTTTTACATCATATCATATCATACCTTGTAGAACTCTTAGGGAGGAAGCAAAGAAGAGGAGGAGGCTAGAGACATCATTGGAGACTCTTCATCAACCAAGGAGCAGATTTCTTCCATGGAGCTTGCCCTTGAGGGTTGGAGGATATCATCCATGAGTGGCTAGACATCCTCTTGGGGCTAGAGTTAGCCCTAAGCATGCTTTCTACTTCTTGATTTATGTATTTTTGAGGGGATTTGGATTGTGATTCATGTCTTGACACTTTTATATATATATATTCAATGATTTATGTGGTTTAATGCTTCTAATTGATCATTTCATTCTATCCATATGTCTATGTATGCTAGAATAGACGTTCATGTGTTTGTCTTTATTTCTTGTGTTATTGATGCATGTCTATGTGTATTGATGCTATAGATCTAAAGATTATCAAGACATAGTGCTTAATGTCATATTCTTGTGGTTTATTTGATGGTTCATACTCATTGCTTGATGGATTGTACCTCTCCCTTAGTTTAATTAGTTTAATTTCATATCATTAGCTTAGTTGTAATGTAGTTGTTAAATGGGAGGACAATCCGTGCTTGTTGTTGATGTTCTATACTTATGAAAAACAAGTAACATATATCTTTAATCTTGTGATGTGTTTGGATTGTGAGCTTAAAGAAATGATTAATGGCTTAATTTAATATGTTGTGCTATCGACCATGATGTTTAGACAATATATGCTTAATTTGTCATCTATGCTTGTTGAAACAACCACACACACACACCTTATTGTAATACATGTCTTTCCTCTCATTAATCATTCATTAAAGGTGTAGAAAATTTATGCTTAGTGGTGATCTCTAAACCCCAAGATCTCTCTCTTTCTCTCTTTTATTCTTTCTATTGTATTATTGCTTACTTTAATTTAATTTGCATCTAGTTTAATTCAACCAACCAACCACTATTTTGATCACTCGACCTACTAACCCTAATTTTGATTCCTCAACCTAGTACGACACTCAATCCCTTGGGACGATCCCTACTCACCCTAGCTATATTTTTTGTGAAAGGTAGTAGTGGCAATTTCTAAATGTAAAACTTGGCCATATTGCATAAACTTTGGGTTTGAATTGACGACACACCATGTTTTTGGTGCCGTTGCTGGGGGTTGACTGATTGATTGGCAACGTCGATTTTGTGGAATCAATTAGGAATTAGTACTGTTTTGATCGTGTCTTTACTTTGTTTTCAATTTTGTTACTTATTGTGTTTGTTCTTGTTTGACAAGGAGCATTGGGCTAAGAAGTGAGCAAAGGATATTCCAAGCAAAGGAGCTAAGCAAGCAAGGAAAAAAGCTAAAATTAAAAAAAAAATTGCTAAGCTAAGCTATAAATTTGGAGTTGAAGTGCTAAAGGACCTTTGTGACCTTTTTCTTTACTCCTCCCTTAGTTAAATCGTCGGCCCGCGTGGAGGCTAGTATTTCAATTCTTAGATAATTCGTGAGCCCATGTGGAGGCAATTTACTTTTCTTGTATATTGTTGTTAAAGCATGGGAGTATGGGAACAATGTATGTGGAGGAAGTTTGTTGATTATTGATTTGTTGTGAAGGAGAAATGCTTACTTGTTTTGTTGTGTTTCGTGTGTTGATAGAAGTCTTGGGTAATCCTTGTCATATCATTTGTCCTAGGCATTCACATGAAAAATCTAGAGGGTAATCTTGGCTACTTAGACCCACGTTTCATGCAAAACCCCCTCTTAATCAACATGGTCCCAGAGTTCAAGCTTCAATTCCTCCAATGGTCCTTCGTGATCGTTACAATCTTCATGCATATCATGCACCTACTTGTATCATGTTGCCTAATTTTGAAGCAAATCAATATGAAATTAAGCCTGAGACTATTCAAATGTGTCCACTCTTTTATGGCTTAGATGATGAGGAACCCTACAAACATCTTAATGAATTCTTTGAAATATGTTCCACTATAAGATATATGGATGTCCCAGAGGAAGTTCTTAGGCTATTTCTCTTCCTTTTCACACTCAAAAATAAAGCAAAGCATTGGTTCAATACTTTGGGGGCAAATTTAATAACATCTTGGGCACAAATGCAAAATGAATTTTTGAAAAAATTTTACCCCATAAGTTTGACTAATGTAATGCATGTTTCAATTAGAGAATTTTCTCAAAGGGAAGGGAAGTGGTTACATAAGGCTTGGGAAAGATTGAATGACTTGCTAAGCAAATGTCCACATCATGGCATTTTGAAATGGCAAGTGGTTCAATATTTCTATGAGAGCCTATCCGACATTCATAAGGACATAGTCGGTACATCATGTGGAGGATCATATTTTGGAAAACATAAAGATGACATATGGCACCTCTTTGAGAAAATGAGCGAAAACTCATTGCAAAAATATTATACTTCTCGGTTTTACCATAGTTCAAAGGAAAAGAAGAGAGATTTGCAAGTATGTCAAGTAGAGAATCCATTAGAGATTGTAGCCGAGGTTAAGACTCTCTCTCAAAAACTTGATTAATTCTTGTTGAGTCAAAAACCGGTTATAAAGTCACATTATTTTCATCATACTTCTCATCTTAGTGAGCCATGCATGACATGTTCAAGTGTTTTACATACCACTTTCGATTGTCCCTATGGACATGCATTCAATGAGCACTTTGAACAAGTCAATGCTACGTTCGCTCACCCTTACTCAAGTGCACATGTTCCAATGTGGAATGAAAATCTGAATTTCTATCAAGCTAAAAAGTTTCAAGGCAAATATATTCCACCTAATAAAAAGGAAGGAGGTTCTCAAGGATTTGTTTCTTCTTCATCTCATCAAAGAACCAATCATTTTTCACATCCTCAAATTTATGATTCGCAAATTTGCTCTCATTATCCTCATGCACTTTCTAGCCATTCTACATTTGAAGATAAGGTTTTGGTAGCTTTGGGTAGCTTAGAAATGAATACCAACTTGTTGCATTCCCATTCTCAATCCATATCAAAGCTACAAGCCCAAATTGGGACCATAGCTAATGCATTGAATGCAAGAGAAATTGGGAAATTACCTAGTCAACCCGAGAGGAATCTAAAAGCCCAATTTGGTGTGGAAGCAAACCCTACATCGGGGTCCCAAGCTTAAGTGCAAGCCATCACCACCTTGAGAAGTGGTAAACAAGTGGATAATAGGGTCGAACTACCAAAGGAAGATAGTGAATCGATGCAACCAAAAGTTGTCACCCCATCCAATTCCAAATTCCATTCCTACTTCCTTGAATGAAGATGTTCCTAATCGGAATTCTCAATTATCTCCATTATCTCCTCAAATTGCAAAGTCTCACAAGCCAAAAGCTCCATTCCCTTATGCTTTAAAAGAAACTTCACCTTATAGGAGGCAAGAAGGGAAAATACATGACATGATGGAAGTTTTTAAGCAAGTAAACATCAATCTTCCTCTTTTGGATGCCATTAAGCAAATTCCACCTTATGCAAAATTCTTGAAAGATCTTTATACACAAAAGAGGAAGAGCAAGGGACTAAGCCCTAAAAAAGTGTTCCCCACGGAGCAAGTGAGCTCCATTATTCAACAAAACACTCCACCTAAGTTCAAAGATCCTGGTGCTCCGACCATCTCATGTGTGATTGGGAACCATGAAGTTCATAAAGCTCTTCTTGACTTAGGTGCAAGTGTCAATTTGATTCCTTACTCTGTGTATGTCCAACTAGGTTTGAATGAGTTGAAGCCAACCTCGGTGGTGCTTCAATTGGTCGATAGATCCGTCAAAACACCTAGTGGCATGGTTGAGGACATCCTTATCAAAGTTGATAAGTTTTACTTCCTAGTTGATTTTGTAGTTCTTGATACCGAACCGGTTGCCAATCCCACCAACCACATCCCAATCATCTTGGGAAGGCTATTCCTTGCCACTGCAAATGCAACCATCAATTGTAGATCCGAGGTTATAGACCTTTCGTTTGGTAACATGATGGTCAAGCTTAATGTTTTCAACGCAAGTCGACATCCCGTGGATAAAGACGAGTGTTATCTTGTAGATATGTTAGACGAGATTGTTGAGGGATTAATTCCTACCATGGTCATGAAACAACCAATTGAGGATAACCTTTCATCTCTTCTATCCAATGATCCTCTTGCTTCTTGTCTTCTTGAAATGTATGGAAATTGTGGGTTTGATGATGAAAAATCAATGGATGAAGTAAGCAATCTCATGGAATCTGTTGCAAGCTTGGATTTTCCATCTTGGAAAACTCCAATAGAACCTCTTCCTCCACTCTCTAGTACTCCACCGATCGCATCTTTAGTTTGTCCACCAACTCTTGAGCTTAAAACTCTACCTTTCAATCTCAAGTATGCATTCTTAGGACCAAACGAGACTCTTTCAGTTATCATTTCTTCAAGTTTTGAAAAAGACCAAGAAGACGCTCTCTTAAATGTGCTTAAAGAAAATAAGGAAGCCATAGGATGGAGTGTGGCGGATCTTAAGGGAATTGACCCTTCTATTTGTATACATCACATACTTATGGAAGAGGATGCAAAACCCTTTAGGGATGCCCAAAGGAGACTTAACCCCAACATAAAGGAGGTAGTCAAAAAGGAAGTTGTCAAACTCTTAGATGCCGGAATCATTTACCCAATCTCCGATAGCAAATGGGTAAGTCCAACTCAAGTAGTTCCCAAGAAATCGGGGATTACTGTGGTTGAGAATGCAAAGGATGAGGAAATCTTTAAGCGTATCGCCAATTCATGGCGTGTATGCATTGATTACCGCAAATTAAATGCGGCCACTAGAAAAGATCATTTCCCTTTGCCATTCATTGATCAAATTCTAGAAAGATTGGCCGGACAACAGTACTATTGCTTCCTTGATGGCTATTCAGGTTACAATCAAGTAGTCCTTGACCCATTGGACCAAGAGAAAACCACCCTTACTTGTCCATTTAGCACATTTGCTTATAAAGGGATGCCTTTCGGTTTGTGCAATGCCCTCGCCACATTCCAAAGGTGTATGATGTCAATTTTCTTGGACATGGTGGAAGAGTATCTAGAAGTGTTCATGGATGATTTTTCTGTCTTTGGATCTTCATTTGATATATGCCTCAAAAATTTGGATCTAGTGCTTAAGAGATGTCGTGAAACAAACCTTGTTCTTAGTTAGGAAAAGAGCCATTTTATGGTTCAAGAGGGTATCGTTTTGGGTCATGTCATCTCAAGGAGGGGGATTGATGTAGATAAAGTGAAAGTGGAGCTTATTGCTGAATTGCCACCACCTTCAACGGTGAGAGAGGTTCACTCCTTTCTAGGTCATGCCGACTTCTATCGCCGATTCATAAAAAACTTTAGCAAAATTGCTGGACCCTTGTGCAATCTCCTTGCTAAGGAAACTCCTTTTGTCTTTGATCAAGCATGCCTAGACGCTTTTCATAAATTACGTGATTTATTGTCATCTGCCCCTATCATGCAACCTCCCAATTGGTCATTGCCATTTGAAATTATATGTGATGTTTCTGATTATACTATGGGAGCTATTCTGGGCTAAAGAGTAGGAAAGCTTCCTTGTACCATATACTATACAAGTAAAACTTTCTTGGGAGCTCAATTGAATTACTCCACTACCAAGAAAGAATTACTTGCCATAGTGTATGCTCTTGATAAATTTCGATCCTATTTTTTAGGTTCTAAGGTGGTTGTTTACTCCGATCATGCTGCCTTGAGACATCTTTTGACAAAGAGAGACACAAAACCTAGATTGATTAGATGGATTTTGCTTATTCAGGAATTTGATTTTGAAATCAGGGATAAGAAGGGCACCGAGAATATGGTTGCCGATCATCTTTCTAGGTTATCGATAGAACCTTTCCCTAGTCCACCAATTCGTGATTCTTTTCCGGATGAACAACTTTTCCAAGTTTCTAATGGACAAATGCTTTGGTTTGCCGACATTGTGAATTATTTGGCACTTGGCAAACTTCCAACTTCTTAGTTAAAGAACGAAAAGAATCGTTTCTTTGCCAACATCCGGAATTACTATTGGGAAGATCCTGTCTTGTACCGTTATTGCCCAGATCAAATTGTGAGGAGATGCATTCCGGAGAGTGAAATTCCAAATGTCCTTGTGTTTTGTCATACACTTGCATGTGGTGGGCATTTTAGTGCAAAGAAGACCGTCTTGAAGGTTCTTCAAAGTGGGTTGTTTTGGCCCACTATCCATAGAGATGCCTACAATTTTTGCAAGTCATGTGAAAGATGTCAAAAGATGGGTTCAATGTCGAAAAGAGATATGATGCCCTTGACCAACATTCTTGTTGTAGAAATCTTTGACATATGGTGCATTGATTTTATGGGTCCACTTTCTATGTCCTACGGTTTTCAATACATTCTTCTTGCCGTTGATTATGTTTCTAAGTGGGTGGAAGCATGTGCTACCAAAACAAATGACCATTCCGTGGTTATTCAATTCATCAAGTCCAATATTTTTGCTCGTTTTGGTATGCCTAAGGTTATGATAAGTGAAGGAGGAAAGCATTTTTGTAACCAATTCCTAAGGTATTTATTTCTTAAGTACTCCGTTACTCATAAAGTGGCCACTCTTTACCATCCTCAAACAAGTGGGCAAGTAGAAGTGTCTAATCGGGAAATTAAGCATATTCTTAAGAAGACGGTTAACACCATCCGGAAAGATTGGTCACGGAAGTTAAATGACGCTTTGTGGGCTTACCGGATGACATATAAGACTCCCATTGGTATGTCTCCCTATAGACTTGTATATGGAAAGCCTTGCCATCTTCCGGTTGAGTTGGAACATAAAGCCTTGTGGGCGGTTAAAAAGCTCAATCTCGACCTTGATAAGGCCGGAGAGAACCTGTTGTTACAATTGAGTGAGTTGGAGGAGTTGAGACATAATGCTTATGATAATGCCAAACTCTATAAAGAAAGAACTAAAGCTTTTCATGATAAGCATATTATGAAGAAGTCTTTCGAACCCGGTCAAAAAGTTTAGCTCTTCAACTCTAGACTGAAACTCTTTCCGGGGAAATTGAGAACCAAATGGGAGGGTCTTTATAAAGTCATCTCTGTTGCACCGCATGGGGCGGTTGAAATTTAAAATTTGAAAAAGGGGAACATTTTCAAGGTTAATGGATAGAGACTAAAACCCTACATTGAGGGACAGGTCTTCCAAAGACATTTGGAAGCTACACATCTAATAGACCCTGTGTATGAAGATATCGAGGGATGCAATGCAAATGGAAGAGTTTTTGTCTATTCGATCGATCGAACATCATGCCTGCATCAAACCTGCATCCAAGTCCCTCTCTGTCCAATCGTTCGAACAAAACCTGCATATTTCAGCTCTCTGTCCCATCGTTCGAACTTGTTCTCAGATCGATCATAACTTCTTCGATCGATCCAACTTCAAGTTCGATCGATCTTGAATTCCAACACTTAGAAAAATTTTGAACCTACATCCACCTGCATCCAAAGACCTCTCTGTCTCATCGTTAGAACTTTTCTGCAGGTTCATGCATGTTAGATCAATCAAAAAATCGTTTGAGATCGATCGGCCTTGATTGATCTGAGCATCTTTGGTTTGACCTTTTTCTTCCCTTTTTAGATTTTAAGCTTATTTATTCAAAGCAACATTACGTCTAGCTAGAGACGTTAAACTTAGCAATCATTGTTTGTACTTTCTTAAATTCCTTTTTGTTTATTCAATGAAAAAAAAAAAAAAAAAAAACTCTCTTGTGCCCTTATGTATAGTCTTGCATACTTTATGCTTTAGCTAGGGCTTAATCTCATATCTCTCATCCATCTTGTGCTATATTGTCTTAGAATGCTTAGTTTACTTATCTTATCCCATTTGATATTTGATGTGAGTTTGCTAGTGTGGTTATTCAAGTAAGTTGTTGATTCCAAGTTTTGGGGAGACGTCTTTCGAAGTGGATCACTACCGGGCTTCATGTTTTTGCCACCACGGTCTACTCTTTCCATTTTTTCTATTGTTCTCATTGTACATTGAGGACAATGTACAGTTTAAGTTTGTGGGTAAGGTGTCTTGTTGCATTCTACTTAAAGTTGAGCTTTAATTGCATAATAGAGATTTGAGATCGATGTTTGCAATGATTTTGATCTTTTGAGGACTATATTGTTTAAAATTTAAAAATTGTTTGACTTAAGAGTCCAATACTCCTTGTATGCCTTATGGATGCCATTTAGGAGTAAATTTTTCGAAAGATTGATATCTTGCTTGCACTTGTGGTCCACATCATCTTGATCTTGTGATTGTTTTGAGATTCACTCTAGGATTCTACACTAGCACAGGCACACACTAGCATTCATTTGTGGGGTACAGGCTTTGTTGATTATTGAATTGGTTATATCACAATTGGGCTATTAATGCATTGAAAGCTTTCATTCTTGATAAAGGTGGATAACAATCCCTTTTCACTAAGTAGCCAGAATTCTAGTCTCAACAAGTACTGAACTTCTCGCGCCGAAAGGTGAAGGGCCCAAACTCTAGGTTAATAATTGAACTCGAAAAAAAAAAAAAAAAAAAAGTTGCAAAAGCGATAAAAAAGTGAGGACTTCTCTCAAAAGGTGAGAAGTGAAAAATGATTAGATGGAGGTTATCTTGATTTGTAACCTAGTCAATTTGAGCTTGTAAGTCTGTAGGGGTGTTTGAACACCTAATGTCCTAAAGCCATCTGGTTTGGGAGTCATTGACCTAACGCTCAACCTCATGGATCGCTAGAAAGCTTAATAGATAAACACATTGCACCATGCTTCCATCTTTGATCCTATAAAAAAATAAAAATAAAAAAAAAATCGAGTGAAAAGAATAAGCGCACCTAGAACAATAAAGTTTTAATAAAAGGTCCACTTTTTGTCTTGGTGATCGGAACTAGATTTGTTTGCTAGTTTAAGGGTAAGGATGTGATTAATTCTTTAGTTGGCTAAGGTAGCAACATATTTTATGCCGGTCCACTGAAAAAGGATTCTATAGTTGTTTTGATTTTCATGATCATTTTCTTGATGTGTGGAGGACCATACTTGCTTGTTTGATGTTGAGATTTTGGGAGATTGCTCAGAAATGTTTGAAAAATTGCATACTTGAGGTAGTTTTCTTCCTATGCCTGTTTCAAATATTCGTGCCTCTTTTATGAAAATGAGCTTAATGTTTGTGGGTATCATTTCTGGAAACCCTCATGAGATTTCACTCGTCCACAAGGGGTAACCTAGTGGTTTAAAACGCTTGTTGCATATGCTAAATGCAATCATGTTCCTTACGAAAGTGGCGTTATCCATTTATTTCTAGTTCATAGTTATATAGTCGTTCATTTCATTCCTTTACTTTCTAGTTCATTGCTAGGGACTAGCAATATTTAAGTTTGGGGGTGTGATGAGCGCTGAAAAGTGCGTGTTTAAACCCCTTAGGCTTAGGAATTCTAGAACCTTTATTTATCTTATTTTACCATTTTGTATTGATTTCGAGTTATTTCCATTTTCAGGTACTTATCCCTAAAGTAAGCTAACTCAGCCAAATAAGAGCATAATTGAAGCAATTCTGGGATGAATCAAAGAAATGAGCAAAGTAGAGCAAAACGAAGCAAAGGGTGGAATTTCAGCAACTTCGATCGATCTCAAGAAAAAGTTCGATCGATCCAACTTTCATCAATCTCAGTACTTCAAGATGGATCTGAGCCATGTTTGTCCCTGTTCAAAGATCTGAAACGTTCGATCGATCCAACTTCCTTCTCTGATCGATCGAACATTCTTGTCCTTATCCAAATGATTGATTTTATCCAGGTTGTCCTTATCTAAATGATTGATCTTATCCAGTTGTACCACCCTACCAACCGCTTTTGTCCTTTTCCCAAAAATATCTTCAAAATATCTCAGATTTGTTTTTTTCCAAAAAGGTGCCGCTATCGTGGATCGATCTAGCCTAAGTTCGATAGATCTCAGCTATGTTCGATCGATCCAAGTCCCAGGTTCGATCGATCGAACTTCCTCCAGTGCAAAAAGTTAAATTTCCAGCTCACAAAAAGTTATCCTTTATCCAATCATTGGGGAATATTTGCTGTACGACCCCAGCTCATTTTGGGTGTCATTTGACCTACCTCATAAGGATTACTTTTTACATCATATCGTATCATACCTTGTAGAACTCTTAGGGAGGAAGTAAAGAAGAGGAGGAGGCTAGAGACACCATTGGCGACTCTTCATCAACCAAGGAGTAAATTTCTTCCATGGAGCTTGCCCTTGAGGGTTGGAGGACATCATCCATGACTGGCTAGACATCCTCTTGGGGCAAGAGTTAGCCCTAAGCATGCTTTCTACTTCTTGATTTATGTATTTTTGAGGGGATTTGTATTGTGATTCATGTCTTGATACTTTTATATATATAGATCTTGTTTATTCAATGATTTATGTGGTTTAATGTTTCCAATTGATCATTTCATTCTATCCATATGTCTATGTATGCTATAATAGATGTTCATGTGTTTGTCTCTATTTCTTGTGTTATTGATGCATGTCTATGTGTATTAATGCTATAGATCTAGAGATTATCAAGACATAGTGCTTAATGTCATGTTCTTGTGGTTTATTTGATGGTTTATACTCATTGCTTGATGGATTGTACCTCTCCCGTTTAATTAGTTTAATTTCATGTCATTAGCTTAGTTGTTGTGTAGTTGTTAAATGGGAGGACAATCCATGCTTGTTGTTGATGTTCCATACTTATGAAAAACAAGTAACATATATCTCTAACCTTGTGATGTGTTTGGATTGTGAGCTTAAAGAAAGGATTAATGGCTTAATTTGATATGTTGTGCTATCCACTATGATGTTTAGACAATATATGCTTAATTTGTCATCCATACTTGTTGAAACAACCACATACACACGCACCTTGTTGCAATATATGTCTTTCCCCTCATTAATCATTCGTTAAAGGTGTAGAAAAGTTATGCTTAGTGGTGATCTCTAAACCTCAAGATCTCTCTCTCTCTTTTATTCTCTCTATTGCATTATTGCTTACTTTAATTTAATTTGCATCTAGTTTAATTCAACCAACTAACCACTATTTTGATCACTCGACCTACTAACCCTAATTTTAATTCCTCAACCTAGTACGACACTCAATCCCTTGGGACAATCCCTACTCACCCTAGCTATATTTTTAGTGAAAGGTAGTAGTGGCAATTTCTAAATGTAAAACTTGGCCATATTGCATAAACTTTGGGTTTGAATTGACGACACACCAGTGCTCTAAAAAAATAAAATTAAAAAATCATATTTGATTTTTTGAATAAAAATATCTCTCAAAGGCTTTACAAGAATTTACGCAAATTATGTTCTAAAAGCCATCAAAACCTAGTGAGCCCTTAAAATATGATAAAAAAGGAATCTCAATTGGAATAAAATTCATAATTTCTATATTGGTTCCAGGGTAGCATAACTAGTTCCATTTAGTGCAATCGAAGCTGTTTAGGCAGTTTCAAATATTTTAAAAATGAAATTTGAAAAACAAGGACTTCAACCAGTTGAGTTTTACACAACTGATTTTATTTTGGCAGTGCACTTTTAGAAATAGAACTTTGAAAATTTTCTAAGTGCCTAATTCAAAAACTCACCAAAAATGAAAAATAAATTGTACTCACCAACATACCTTCTCTAACATGATGTTCTCATATGAATCAAAGTTGAATACATATTCGTTGCAATTGTTGTTCCAGTTCCGACATCGAGACTCAAAGTAAAACAAAAATTACAACTCAATCAGACACATTTTGTGGTGACCTTGTGCAGGTGGCACTAGTAGGTTACCACTCTGGGTGAGCTACAGGTGCACAATCTAAAATTGCCTGGGTGTGGATAAGGTAAGTGTTATATGTAGATTCAACACCCTTCTATGACACAATGCGTTTTAAAGTTATGATAGCCGTGAACTCACCAAAACTCCGGAGTTAAGCATGCTTAACTTGGAGTAGTACCAGGATGGGTGACCCTCTGGGAAATCTCTGGTTCGGGGTTACCAAAAGAGGACAATATTGTATCCGGCTAGGGTAAGGGTTGTTATAAATGGTATCAGAGCCTAATCTAGCTAGAAGTGTAGCCAATGAAGACATTGTGCCCTAAAGCGAGTTGATTGTGCACACCTTGTGAGCAGGTGTGTGTAAGCGTGTGTAGGTGGCACCAGTAGGCTACCACACTAGGTGAGCTACAGGTGTACAATCTCACATCGCCTGAGTGTGGATGAGGCAAGTGCTATATGTAGATTCAACACCCTTCTATGGCACAACGTGTTTTAAAGTCATGATGGCCATGAACCCACAAAAACTCCAGAGTTAAATGTGCTTAACTGGGAGTAGTACCAGAATTGGTGACCCTTGGGAAGTCTCTGGTCCGGGGAAGCCAAAAATGGATAATTTTGTCTCTCGCTAGGGTGAGGATTGTTACATGTTTTAACAACAAATATTGTCAATTACAAAGATAACATGTAATCAACCTAAGGAGGAAAAGTAAATTACATTGATTGTCCAAAATAGAAAATCAACAGATTTAAATATATGAAGTTGCATCACTTGTATTTATTAAAACTTGTAATCTGCACATCAGCTCAACAAAACTACTTAGGAAGGTTAATCAAGAAAGATAAACAAAAGCATAAATAATAATCATGTGTTTAATCTGCTTCAAAAATAAATGCAATGCAAATGTAATAATCATATGCTCTCCCCTTTAATGAAAACATACAAAAATATCTTTCCCCTTGCATAGATAAAGTTCTAAACTCTCCCCGGGGGGGGGGGGGGGGGTCAAAAATTCACAAGGGTATCAAAATAAGAAATAAAAATAGAAGGAGGAAGAAAACAACCATATATAACTTGTATACATAAACCAAAAACAAAATATAAACTGCACAATACTATACGAGCAAGACAAATTTAATAACAAATAATTCTTTATAGTTTAGCCAACTTAGTAAGTGAAGTGAAATCACAACCAAGTTCCAAAAAGAAAAAAATCTATCAGTTATTCAGTTTTCAAACAATATATCAAAGATATCACATTCCATTAGAACCTAAACAATCAGCATGTGCAAAAGAATTGTAGTTTTTTTCTTTTTCTTTTTTTTATTTTTTTTATTTTTGTTTTGCACATGTGGCAACTTTCATGCTTTTGGGCAGCTAACTACTTCCTTTATTCTTTTTATTTTAGAGTCAAGGTAGTTTCGGACAAATTCCAAATGTAGCCTTTTCTATTTCTCATTTTTTTAACAGCAAATTCTTCTATTCTTTTGCAAGCTGTTTTTTTTTTTTTTCATCATTGTTTTGGTATTAAAACATAGAGAGCATGTTGAACCTCCATGATAATGTTTAATCATGTCAACATCATCCTTGACCAAAACAATGATATAAAAATAAGTAAATATACTTTCAATAATTCATTTATTATACAAAATAAGTAAGAAACACAAAAATCATCAATTATAGCCTTAGTATGTTATACACAAATAATTCATGTGTCATTAATCTCCTTGTGTTCAACATATAGAATAGTTCTAATATGGTTTGCTTGACTTTTATAAAAGGAAAAAAAAAAAATAATAACTAAATTAACCTCAGCTAAAAGTATAATATAGACTCTTAAGATATGTATGAAGATTCTATCTAGATTATGTCAATACAATGCATATTAATGAAGACAACAAATACCTATAAATTTCCTAAGATGAGAAATTTAGAAGCATTTAAAGTCTTTGTGAGAATATCAACCAAATTCTGATTAACATGCACTTTTTTCAAAGACATGACATTTTGTTCAACAAGCTCCCTAAGGAAATGATATCAAATGTCAATGTGCTTAGTCCTAGAATGCAAAGTTGGATTCTTCAAAATATTAACTGTACTACTATTATAACAAAAAAATAGTCATAGTACCTTAATCAACTTTATAATTGAGAAACATCTGTTTCATCTAAAGCAATTGTGCACAGCAATTTTTAATAGCAATGTATTTAGTCTCACAAGATGATAAAGATATGCAATTTTGCTTCTTGCTATACCATGAAAAAAGATTAGAACCAACATAGAAACAACCATCTAAAGTACTTTTTCTATCATCATTGTTTCTTGCCCAATCAGCATCAGTATAACATGTAATCTCTGAGTTAGACTCAGAAGAATAACACAATCCATAATTCAAAGTACTATTGAGATAATGAATAATGCACTTGACTGTAAGAATGTCTTGTTCTCTATGATTAGCTTGATACCTACAACAAACACCTACACTAAATGCAGTATTTGGCGTATTAGCTATCAAATGCAACAAGCTACCACTCATACTCATATACAAAGAAGGATTAACCATTTTACGATCCGAGTCTCTATTCAATTTAGATGAAGTACTTATAAGAGTCTGCACATAGTTTGAACCTTGCAAACAAAATTTCTTAACTAGCTTATTTGCATATTTTGTTTGAGATATAAAAAACTCATCATTAATTTGTATAACTTAGAGATCTAGAAAGAAATTTAGTTCACCAACCATGCTCATTTTTAAAAAAATACTCATATTTTTAGCAAATCACGAATAAGGTTCTCACAAGTAATGCCAAAACAATGTCATCCATATAATTTTGAGCAATAAGAAAATCCTTTCCTTTCTTGAAAATAAATAAGTAATGTTTTATCTACTCTCCCTCTCTTAAAGCCCTTTTGTCTAAGTTAACTTCTCATACCGTGTTTTAGGGGCTTACTTTAAACCATAAAGATATTTTTTAAAAATATATATATATATATATATATATATATATATATATATATATATATATATATGAAAGACATACCAATTCACAAATATAATACATGCAATAAAAACATAAATATTTTTAGTACTACCAATTGCCCTACTTCAGCACTCCAGAAGATCTCTAGGTATTCTCTAGCCAATCCATCTATGTAATGACCCGGTCATTTTTCTTCCTTTCCTTTTTTCTCCATTTTTACGAATTAATTCTTTTTTGTTGAAATTCTCTTTCACGTAATCTCACTCTTCATGGTCTGAGTTGATTTTTGAGTCCACGTGCTTTCATTCTTGTTGGTTTCCTTGAAAGGTATACCTTTACTTTTGGAGAAAAGATCACCGGTTGTTTCTTTTTCCTGTAAGGGCGTGGATGAAAAGATTCTTCAGAAACATTTTTGTTTCTTGGGGTATTTTTCATAAATATCTTTTCAAGATATTTTGATTTGGGGGTTTTTAAGAAAATATATTTTGGAAGATATTTTCATTTGGGTCACTTGCGCAGTTATCCTTTTTTGTAGTTGTCTTAGTGTAATTAATGAAAGTTAATTGCAAAGTGTCTCCTTGGGGCTTGGATCCTTGTACGGGATTCATTTTCACATTTCGTCGAATCGTGTACTAATAGAATTGTCTTGAGGTTGATCTCCCCAATTTTCAGGTTTTTGACCTCGGTTGCCGTCGATCTTGTTTGGGGTATATCTTTCTGCTCGGGACTCGGTTTTTTATGCCGTTTCTTCTGTTCATTTTTTCTCATTTTGGTTCTTTTTCATTCACGATGTTTTGCCATTTGAGGGCGTCTGCTCAAATTTCACTTTTTCGGGCCTAACGTGACTCGTTTGGGGCACTTTTTGAGTTTTTCTATAAATAGGGGGTGGGTGGGATATTTTTCATCATCTTTTCCCTCTCCTGGCCGGCAACCACGGAAGCCCAAAGGGCTACCCCTCTTCTTTCCCTCTTTTGAGCTCTTTCCCCTTGGACATTTTAAGTGATGCCTTAGGCTTTAATATTGGCCTTAGCAAGGCCTTCTATTCCAACCGATTGGAATTCCGTTTTGGCCATTTTTTGAGTTTAGGTTTGAAGCCAAGTTTAGATTTTGGTGTGACCTCCTTAAAGTTTAATGTTCATCTTGTTGTCCCTGACAAATCCCCGAAGTTTTGTAGGATTCGGAGTGGTTCCGTTTCGGTGGGGATTTGAGATTTCATCTCAAAGTGAGGTAGGGGTTATTGTATGTTCATTTCCTTAGTGTTTTTGGAGCTTAATATATATTATTTACATGATTACTAAACCATAATCTTGTATATAGATTGTAAATCCTTGAAATGACTTAGGGTTTAGTGTTTTAAAAGCATGTTTGGTGTATATATATGTATAGCTTGCCAAATTATAGTCTATATATATATATATATATATATATATATATATATATATATATATATATATTGTGTAGCTAAATTCATAATTTAGAGGCATGCTTAGCTTATATATGTAGTGTGTAAAGATAACATGACAATTAGTGGCCTTGAAGTTATAGTTTATATGTTTAGTATAGCTTGTTTCATAATTCAAAGCCTTGGGAACTTGTTTATCTTGCCATAAGTAAATTGTTTCATTTACTAAATTACTTGATTTTAGAGACATTTCATGTTTAGATGATAATCTCTTGAAAAGTGATACATTTAATTACCTTGTGAGTATATTACTAATTAGATGTAGAATTAGTACTTGTGGCCTTTTAAAATGGTAATTGGACTAACCATGATATATAGTATCATTGACTTATTTGGCTTGTTTAAATATACCTTGTGTAAGTATATAACTTGTTTAGAATATTACAATTGATTACCTTGAAAGCTAGTTATTAAATTGTAACTTATTTAGTATTTGTGGCTTAGGATGGTAATTTGGCTCAATTGTTGTAAAATATTCTTATTTTGTGTATAAATTGCATATCGAGGACTTGACATATCGTATGTCATTCAGATTTGAATTCTAGGACATGGTTTGTGTGGATTCAACCTTACTTGTGCATGGAAGATGGTTTTTTTTTTTTATTTTTTTTATTTTTTATTTTTTTTTTATGCTTTATTTGATTTTGTATAAGTTTGGTCAAATTTGTTAATTTTGTATAAGTTTTTAACTTATTGATTTTGGAAGGCTTGTAAGGAAAATGAACATGTGATGGCTAGAGTTTGGCCTAGTAAGGAGATAAGAGTTTCCTTAGTCATATGAAGTGCACAATAGGTAGTACCTTGTGGGTTGTAATTGCCCATAATAACTTATACACGCGCGTACTAGGTAGTACCTTGTGGGTCGTAATTGCCTAGAATAACTTGCTTGGTCTGTGATCAAGTATCCTAGTCTTTCCACTATCTGATTTTTGTATTAAATTCTAAGTAGTTAATCATGGATTACTTGTAGCTTGCGAATTGGTACTTGCCTTGAATATTTAAATCTCATTTTGTATACTTGAACTTGTGTACTTGTTTGTGTATTTGAACCTCTCTTAGTGTACTTGAACTTGTATACTTGCTTCGTTTATGTAAACCACATTTTGTATACTTGACCTTGTATACTTGTTTGTGTAATCTAGTATACTTACACTTTGTATGCTTGTTTTCTGTATTCGGATTTCATTTTAGTATACTTGTGCCGTGTATACTTGTCTTATGCGTACTTTGTTTAGCTAAATATACTTGTGCTTGTATACTTAATTTACAAGTTTTTTTTCCATATTAACTGTATACTTATGTATGGATACTTAGATATTACATATCTTGTTTCAGTATGATTTAGCACGCTTGTAATGGTATGCTTATATGTCATGCATTGTGTTTTATCATGTTAAGTATACTTGAGCATGTGTACTTGTATGCCGTAGTTCATTTCAATTATATGAGTAGCTTGGAATGATCTTTTAGTTCACCTTGGAGTATAGACATTAGGAGGAATGATCCCTTGTGATGGTTTATGTTGAACTTGCATGGCATTTGAAACTTTAGGATATACGCATGCATTTCTCCCTACGAGTAACTTGTTTACTCACCCTAAGTTATTGGGTTATTTTTCAGGTATGGATACCTTGGTTTGGGGTGCACAACATCCCTAGGTCACCTTGTATAATTTGAAGCACTTTTAATGTATTTTTGTTAACATGCAAGTATTAACATGTTTAGTTTCCCTTATGAAATTGTAATGTAATGTTTGGTTTAACATGTCATTTTCAAATTTCGCAGATGTAATGAGTGCCTAAGCACTCTTTTTAGTACTCATTTGATATGTATGATTTGTGGCCAAGGGCCAACATCTTATAGTTTACGTTTTTGCCATGAAATTCCTTATTTTTACCCTTAAAAGAGATTTTTATGAGCATTAGAGGTTTGTCATATGATTTTGTGAATTTATCATGTATTAAGGCCATGGGCCATTGTAACACATTTCAACATGTAAAGTACGTTTGTTGGCATGCTTGCATAGCTTAAAATTTTGTTTTTGGACCTTTTCATGATGGAGATTGAGGTTTGGGTGAAGCCTTATCATTTTTGGCGCATAACAAGTGGTTTTGCACTTTTTCGAGTCATTTGGTCGATCGGTGACTTTTGGATTTCATTTGCATAGTTAAAGTGCATTTAACAATAGCTAAAGTACTGTTTGGGTCACAACCGGTTGATCGATTCATCATTTCAGATGACCGAAGTGATTGTCCTTCATTTTTCAGATTTTGGGCCATTCTTGGTTCATTTTAGTCGACCGAAATGCCATTTCGGTCGACCTAAACGATTCAGATTTTTATTTGTGACAACCCTAAATTTTTCAACCTAGTGTGTCCTGTGATGAACCAAAAGAATGACCCGATAAAGGATCCGAAATGCAGAAACGAAGGAAACTAAGTGGCCACTAGAAATGTACGTCATCCCTAAGGCATCAAAATGACTCCCCATGGCATGATCAAATTGCATTATATGCTATTGTGTGATGATGGGAACATACACGCAAGTGTAAAATGGTAAACTCATTTACAATATTTGACATGTTAGACCTCCAAGTTAGAAAAATTACATTTCATAGACAAATCATGAACATGCTAACACTTGCATGTGAACAAGAATGCTTCTAAAGAAGCTCAACTCAGCAAATCACCCAAGCTACTTGTAGGAAATGAGCATGCATCAACCTACGTTTTACAAGTGTACATGATTTAATCATTGTGGTTCATTCCACCTAACGTCTATGTCAAAGGTGAGACTCAGGGAGCATCCTAGCTACCTAAGATCATTTCTAGCATAAAATACATCATTTATGCAATTTCAACAACACAAGAGCATGCTACACATAGCAACAAGATATAACATGCTTACACAAAGCAACTAGTTAGAAACATGCTTACACAAAGCAACCAGATAGAAACATGCTTACACAATGCAATTAGATATAGATTCTTAAAGTTATCAACTTGAAATCTAAATGCTAAATCAACTAAATATAGCAATTTAGTATGGATGTACTTAACAACATCAAATCGCCAATAGCCAAAACCGCAGTCACAATATAAACATGATTGATAACTTGGAATTGAATGCGAAAGCAAATAGTGGAAGACTTGGACATTAGTCGGATGAGACCGATATAGGGCTAATTTGGAGCTACTAACCCCCAGGTAGCCTACCCAACGCGCGAACTTTTTTGGGCTAATTTGGAGCTACTAACCCCCAGGCAGCCTACCAAATGCGCGAACTTTTGACTTAGATGACTCTTGTCCCCATACTAGAGTCAAACCCTAGCCATCATGCAATGTCCCAAGTGGTTCCAAAATATACAACTTATATACGTATTGAATAGTACACGAAACTACCTTCATGCACAAGTAGACTGAAACCACATAACACATGCTCTAAATCCATAACTAATATAGGATGATAATATCGAATCTTCATAGCGTGATTCGTTGCGCGCTATAATAATATCACATGTCAAATCTTCAGAGCGCGATTTGTTACGCGCTATAACAATATAATCCAATATTGAAACATAACTCATAAATCCATTATAAGTCAAAAGTCATGCTTTAAACATACTATCAATGTCGAATACATGAGTTAATCAATAATACAATAGAAACGGAATTTAATCAATAAACTAATTAAATTCCCTAGGTTTCAAATCTCAATCAAATGACCTCTAATTAATACATGATAAACAATATAGCATAGTCATTACATACACCACATCAAAACTCGATTAGGCCATAAGAACAATAAAGTGGAACTTAATTAAATCATGATAATCAAATCCCTAACTTCTAAAACAACATCAAATGGTTCCAAATTAACATATGCTAGAACATAAGTCAGAGTTATCACAAATATCAAGTTAAACACTTAATTAGGCCTATGGAACCCTTAATTAGATTTTAATTAATCATTTTAATTAAAATTTCTAAATTTTCATACTTGTCCAAATGCTCTCAAATTAAAGTATGTTAAACAACATGCCAAGATATAATTTAAAAGCATATCACAAGTCAATTTTATGCTAGGTACGGTCATGAGATTTAATCTTTCACAAAAGATAAATATTAAATAAAATATGAAATTCTTATTTAATTAATCCCAATTTAATATATGTTAACAAACATATTAAAATATGATTTCTAGCATGCCACAATTCCGTTCTAAGTTATACACATCCTTGTGAATTAAATTTCATACAAAGAAATAATTAATACTGATTTTCTAGAATCGATACAAGGCATGCAATTAAGTTGTATAATCATGATAAACACTCAATACAACACACACAAAAGCCTAGAACATCCCCTACCTCAATTGGAATGAAAATCCCAATTACCACCGAAGTGAAATCGCCCCAAATTTTTGGTCCACAAGACAGATATTTCAGCTTGTTACCTTTAACTTGGGAAATTCATAAAAAATTCAATTCTAATCCAAATTGAATGAATCCAAAGCCCAATGAAAGCTTAAACACTGTAATTTGATAATATCAATTTAGTTTAACAAAATATTTTCCTAATTGAAACAGTTTTGACCCACAACTTTGAAACAAATTCTGCCCAGAAAACACATTTTCAGCCTGTAGCTTCCAACTTTGAAAATTCATGAAAAATTCATTTGACATCCAAATTGGGCAAACCTAATTTATTTTGGAAGTAAACATATGAGAGTGTAAAACTGGAAATTTATGCCATGATCCAATATCAAAAGGTTAGTGAAATAAATTATCTAAAAATATGTTTTCCAGATGCAATAAAAACATGGACAACAGATAGTCTCGGATTTTTAAAAAATTTAGAAATTCTCTCAAATTGTGAAAAAATTCTGAGTCGTGTAAAATCCATGGGGAAAGTTCCAGTAAAAATTTCAAAGTAATTGAAGCACCACAGCTCCATTTAAAAATTCGTTTCCAGACCAGATAAGAAAAGATTTAAATTTCCAGTAACTAGCTTGCAACTTCAAAAATTCATAACTAATTCATTTTAAATCCAAATTACATAAAACCAAAAATAAATGGAAGCTAATTGTTATATTTTCATGTTATATATTTAATTTGACAAGATTTATTTCAAGTTAAAACAGTTTAAAGGTAGAATACAAGTCCTTCTCTTCTATGCATGTAAAACACTCAATAATGACATAAAAATACTTCAAAATAATAGATCAATACCTCACTATAGAATTGAATCTCTAGATACGAAAGCAAAATTAGGAGTTAGGCTAGATCCTTCAAGGGTTTTGAAGAGGAGGATGAGGGAACAAAAAGCATTTCAAGCTTTATGGTCTAAAGTAAGTGGAAGGGTCTCAAAGATCAAGGTCAATGCCTAAAGTTTCATACTTCATCCATGGAAGCTAGGGTTTTGTGGTGAGGATGAAAGAGATGAAATGTGAAAATGTGTGAGTGGAGGAAATAGAAATCCTCCACTCACTATGTGATCCTACACCATGGTCAACACACACATCTATGGTCAATTGCACAAAAACCCTCCTTTAAAACCATAATCCCAAAGTGGCCCAAAGATATTTGCAAGACTAAATTGTGAACCTACACTTGTCACCAATCCATGGCTCCTTCCTAGGCTTAATCCCACACCTACACTTGTCAACCATCTAAGCCAACAAGTGCACCAATCCTAGGCCAACAAGTAGGTGAATCCTCACCCTCCAAATGTCATCATCCAATGTATCAAAGTGTTTCCACACAAATGTCAACAAGTGGACCAATGAGAGTGTGACACTTGTCACACTTTTTCAAAAATTACAAAAAGGTCCTTTTGAAAATATCTTCCAAATTTAATTACAAAATGGTCCCCAAGATGAAAAATAATTAGTTTATTTAATTACACTAAAACCCCACAAGTTAAGAAGAATTACACTAAAGTATGCATTAATGCCCCTTTATGAAGGAAGTAAGCAATCAACATGTTTTTCTAGAAAAGTAAGAATACCACTATCATGGAAATCAAATATCATGAATGCATGCAAAACCGGAATCAAATCCGAGCACAAAAATTGAGGTTGTGAAAGGAAAAAGGATAAACGAGAAAAAGACAAAATGTGAATAGTGTTCGGAAAAATAAAATATGGAAATGACACAATCCTCAAAGGAAGTTGTCAATCCAAGGAAAAGAGTCTCGGAAATCATTCCAGAGCACTCGAGACGACATCAAGTGATGAAAAATCGAACCCAAAAAGGAAAAGACAACGGAAAAAAAATATCCGTTAAAATCTAAGAAAAAGAAAAGGAAGAAAAATGATCGGGTCATTACATTATTCTTCGGTTTTGGGACAGCATTATTTCTCTGACTTCAGATGGTCTAACTTCTTCATTTTTAGTCCAAATTGGGTCATTTTTTAGTCTAACCTCAAGAGCTTAAAGTTAGCTTTCCAATGGTACTAATCACATATAGAAACTCCAACTGTAGTGAGAGTTATAAGAGTTTTAGTGAGATAGGGTTGTGGTCTCTCTTAATCGGAGGACGTCATTTCATTCTATCTTCATATCTTTGTCATCTAGACTCCAAATCAAGTGATTCTTGAGTCTATATTTGTTAATTTTTTATTATCTATCTAATGGCGTGCAAGGTGGCACCCATTTTAGTTTGGAATGATCATTTTGCCCTCGGTCCATTCGTTGGAGGGTTTTGAAACCCTAACTTCGGTTTTACTTCCGCTGAGTCACGGGACTTCTCAGAAGCCCATTCTCATGTCTTAGGGATGAAGTACATCTTTATAGAGTTGTTTATGTTTTACTTCCATATTTTGGATCCGTTTCGGGTCATCACATGACGCACTGGGTTTGTCAAATCTAGGGCCTTCACAATCTAACAACTACATGATCCCATTGATCCACATCAATCCTATTATACACAACTTAAGGACCTTGAATCTTCTTCAACCTGCTCCAAGATACTCACATGTAGTACTCCAACCCACACGTTTGTGTTTCGACCCGATCTGTCTACCCCACACTCAGTTTCAACACAATTGTTTTACTTCAACCCACATGCTTGTTTCGTCCCATATTTTTTCTTCACTCCTTTGGATATCGATTATTGTAGAATCAAGCCTCTTTTGTTGATATTCAATCACACAACACATATAATCTATATGGTTTCTAGATTGAAAAATAAACAAAACTCATCTACCCAAGAGTGAAAATATATGACAATAAAAACCCCATTCTCAAGTATGAAATATCTCTCTAAAATAAGAATGAAGTCCTTCCAAGAGATTCAAAGCTCTAGTGCTGCTTACTCTAACATAATATAAAGCATATGGAAACCCCAAAAATGAGAGTTAGATAATAAAATAAATTCTTCTCTCCTTATGTTTAATGTCAGACCTAAACCTATTTATAAAATTTGGCAACTTGTTCTCCAAGTATACAACTTGCTATCAAAGCATTAGGTTTTATAATATAATAAAAATAAAGTTTTGGAAGGTTTTTCCGCAACTAACATTTACGTCGATCGAATTGTTAGTGACGTTGATTGATCAATGCATAACATACTTCGATTGATCAAGCCAATAGCAGTTTTCTATCGATCGAACTTTCGGGGTCTTTGATCAATTGAGATGGCTTATTCTTTAATCAACCAAAGTCCAACTCTATGGAATTCCAATTTAGTTTAGCTTACACCTATCGATCGAACTTGGCATAACATCAATCAATCGAACCTTCATAAACTTTGATCGAAGTGACATCACTTTTTCGATAAATGAATAAATAAAGTTTTCATGTACTTTTTGGTCCTAAAAAGTTTATTCCATGCACAAATAAGGTTTAACAAATTTGTATAAACTTTGAAACTTGTCTAGCTATATAACCTCATATGCATGTTTTTGAAAACTTTTTCTAATGCACAAGCCATAGTTCAAAATAATAATTAAAAAAAAATAGCATGTAATGGAACCTATTATATGAGGTTTCGAGAAATACTTAGTGGATAAATAAGATACCTATATATTTTGATCATATAAAAACTAGATTTTGTGGTAACAAAATAATAAATAAATATATATATATATATATATATATATATCTATATATATACTGTTATCCGAATATTGACCCTAGGGGGGGTGAATAGGGCCATTGGCAATTTGGTGTTTAGGTGCAATTCGTTTTAACAAGCTATTCTAATGATTAATAATTACTAGTATTTTCTTATAACTAAATTAAATTTTTTAACTCTCTTATTTATTTACAATAAATTTTTTAGGAAAAAAATTTACTTTAAAACTATATTGTTAAAAAAATTATGATGAAGCCCTTTGTTTGTCAAAGCAAAAAATGGTTGCTTTAAGCAGTACACATTGATTTGATAATCAATTGTCATACCTTTAATTAAGCAAAATAATAAATAAAAGAATTAGGGTTTCATTTCAATCTCTTTAAAAAGATAGCTCCATAACAATACTTCCTAACTTAAGATACCAAATATATATATATATATATATATATATATATATATATATATATATATACATACATACATACATAATTGCATACACAAAGAGAAAACATAGATGAAATTAATAAAGCAATCATCCAATCAAACTCAACATCCCTTTGATGCTTTGTCGTTCATGAGAAGAGCTCAGAAGGTAAATGTGATTCGAAGGAGGTCGAGGAATTGTACAGAAGCGATTTGCCTGTTATTGAAGCAAATGAAACCGAAGAAGACGCGATAGAGATATAAGAGATCTATATATATATATATATATATATATATATACATACATACATAATTGCATACACAAAGAGAAAACATAGATGAAATTAATGAAGCAATCATCCAATCAAACTCAACATCCCTTTGATGCTTTGTCGTTCATGAGAAGAGCTTAGAAGGTAAATGTGATTCGAAGGAGGTCGAGGAATTGTACAAAAGCGATTTGCCTGTTATTGAAGCAAATGAAACTGAAGAAGAAGCGATAGAGATATAAGAAATCACGAATTTGACATCGTAAACTGATTGTAATACGGCAAAAATTAATCTGAAAATCATAAATAGTTTAATTCAGGTTTGTTTCTTCGAAGGAAAAGAAACTTTTCTAGTGATACAGAGACTTTATTTATAGGCATGTAATTATTTAATTCAAGGGTACTCTATTTTGGCTTCCATTTCCTCTATCTTCTTGATTTCTTTAACACCACACGAAATGAACAATTCTTTATCGAGAGCAATCATAGCGCAGTTCACCTTACCGGTTATCATGATTTTAAGATGACTCTCTGGCGCAAATTTAAACTCTTCCGATCATAGCAATGTCCTTCTTCCACGAGTGATTGTTACAGACCTAATTTCTTCAATCTTCAACACTGTCTGTAACGACCCGGATTTCTCAACCCGGTACGTTAGTGATGAACCGGAAGTTGACCCGATAACGGACCCAAAATGCGGAAGCGAAAGAAGCCAAATGACCTCAAGAGATGTACGTCATCCCTAAGGCCCCAAAATGACTCTCCATGAAGCCACGGAACTTAAATGAGCCAAGTAAATGAAGCAAGAATGCCTAACCCAAAAAGAGATGAACTAAGGGCAAAATGGTCATTTCTCATTGAAAAGGGTGACACCGTGCACACCATTGGAAGGACAACAAAAAAATGAACAAAATTAGACTCAAGAATCGTCTGATTCTGAGTCCGGGCAGAAAAGATATGAAATTCCAACACCCGATGCGAAAGTTGTGAAACAGTGACTTAACATTTTCCAATATTTTCATAATAAACTTTGAAAACAAAAGTGCATAGAAAATGAGATACATGTCATTGGCCTCCGGCCTCATTTCATATATATTAAATACATTGAAAAGAGTGCACTTACGTACACTTTACACATACGAATCAACGAATACAAGTTTAAACAAATAAGGCTACAAAGAGGCATCTTATGCTAACACTTGCATAAAATAGAAACTTAGAAACTGTAAGCCATCCAAGAAGCAATGGAATCTTCAAATCCTGAAACCTGTACTTGAAATATGCCCCAGTATCGTAGGGGTGAGTAATATAAAGCTACTCGTAGGAGATGAGCATGCATCGACCTAGCATTTTACAATTTTATCACCTTATGGTGAAACATGTTAAAGGGGCTCATGCCACCTAACCTCTATGTCAAGATGAGACCCAGGAAGCATCCTAAGCTACCTAGATCATTTATATCATAATCACATTGTTCATGCAATTCAAACAACATGGAAACATGTTATACAAGGCAACAAGATATAAATTCTCAAAGTCTTCAACTTGAAATCCAAAATACGAAAACAACAAGTGTGGGTCATGCCACCTAACGTCTATGTTCAAAATGAATCTATAAGGTCATTTCTAAACTACATTTGAATATCAAAACACAAATTATAATATCGATGCAATTTAACCAACAATGGAACTTCCAATAAAACGCATGAAGCATGCTTTCCCAAAGCTACATCTTATGCTCAAAATAGGAAATCAAATAAGGGACAACAAGTTACGATATCATCTAGTTATCAACTTGAAATGAAATACGAAATCAAACAAAGTGGATACTCGGACGTCACGTCAGATCAGACCGACAACATAGTTACTTTAGGGTTACTAGCCCATGGGTAACCACCCTATGTGCGCACTAGACTATATAGAGGGACAATCCCCCGTACTAGAACCAAGTCCTAGCCGTAGCCAAACAACGACATCCCCAAGTTTCCACAATCAACAAATTGTGCAACAACGTATATATATCAACATGTATATACAAGATATCAACTATTTACCAAGCACAATCCAAATTTTGGAAACTTCTACAATACATGCTCAAAATTCACAACTACTATGGCATGTAAGATGTCAAATACAAAGTGTGCAATTCCTTACACATAGCAATAATATATTCAATAAGGAAAAATATATTCTCATGAATATAAAAGTAACAACTATGTTATCCAATACTCAAAAGTAATCAAGTGAACATACATCAAATCCAAATCCGTGATTTAAATATAGAAACAACTTCCAAAATGCAACTAAATCCATAGAGTAATAAAGTAGAATTTAATTAAACATAAATAGTTAAATTCTCTAAATTTCAAGTTAATCCAAATAACCTCAATTTAATATATATTGAAAGATATGTCATGGTCATCATATATATAACATCAAATGACAAGTTAAGTGATAAAAACACTTAAAACAAAATTAATCAAGCTAATTAATTAATTTTCTCTAGATTTTTAAACAATTCCAAATGCCCTCAATTTAATCTATGTTACAGAACATGCCAAGGCCTATTTAAATACCACATTACAACTTGATTTAATGCTTGATACAACCATGTGAATTAAACTTTCACTAAAGATAAATATTAAATAAAAGTTGTAATTCTTAATCAAATGATCCAAATTTAATATATGTTAACCAATATATCTAAGCATAATTTCCTAGCATGTTACAATTCAAATCAAAGTTATACATCATCGTAAATTTTAAAACTTATACAAAGAAATAAAAATTACTAACTTTCAAGATTTGATACAAGGCATACATATATGTTGTATAATCATGGTAAACACACAATACAACACACAAATAATTCTAAAACATTCCTTACCTCAATTGGAATGAAAATCCCAATTACCACCGAAATGAAATCGCCCCAAATTTTCGGTCCGTAAAACAGATTTTTCAGCTTGCTACCTTCAACTTGTAAAATTCATAAAAAATTCAATCTAACCCAAATTGAATGAATCCAAAGCACAATGAAAGCTTAAACACTGTAATTTGATAATATAAATTTATTTTAACAAAATATTTTCCCAATTGAAACAGTTTTGACCCACAACTTTGAAACAAATTCTGCCCAAAAAACACATTTTCAGCCTGTAGCTTCCAACTTTGAAAATTCATGAAAAATTCATTTGACATCCAAATTGGGCAAACCTAATTTATTTTGGAAGTAAACATATGAGTGTGTAAAACTGGAAATTTAAGCCATGATCCAATACCAAAAGGTTAGTGAAATAAATCATCTAAACATATGTTTTCCAGCTGCAATAAAAACATGGACAGCAGATAGTTTCAGTTTTTTAAAAAACTTTATAAATGCTCTAAAATCGTGAAAAAATTCTGAGTTGTGTAAAACCCATGGTGGAAGTTCTAGTAAAAATTTCAAGGCAATTGAAGCACCACAGCTCCATATAAAAAATTCATTTCCGAACTGAAAAGGAAAAGCTTCAAATTTCCAGCAACTAGCTTGCAACTTCAAAAATTCATAACTAATTCATTTTAAATTTAAATTACATGAAACCAAAACTAAATGAAACCTAATTGACTATATTTTCATAATCTATATTTAATTTGACAAGATTAATTTCAAGTTAAAATAGTTTAAGGGCAAAATACAAGTCCTTCTCTTCCATGCATGTAAAACACTCAATAATGACATAAAAATACTTCAAAATAATAGATCAATACCTCACTAGAGAATTGAATCTCTAGATACCAAAGCAAAACTAGGAGTTAGGCTAGATCCTTCAAGGGTTTTGAAGAGGAGAGTGGGAGGAGCCTAAAGTATTCCAAGTTCAAAGTTCTAAGGTGAGTGAAAGGGCACCAAAAATGAAGTCAAAGCTACTAGTCAAGCTTTTCTCCAATGGTGGCTTCCTTAGGGTTCTTGAGAGGAAAATGATAAATGAATTAAAATGTGTAAACCCTAAGCTAAATTGGTGGGCTTCTCCACTCACTAGGTGCTCTTGCACTACCTCTCACACACACACTAATGTAAGACTTAAGGTGAGTCCTACACTTGTTATGAATCCAAGTGAGCTTCCAAGATTAAATATTAACCCTACACTTGTCAACCATCCATGCCAACAAGTGCACCAATCCTAGGACAACAAGTGGGTGAATCTCCACCCTCCATGTGTCATGAGATTAAGCCTCCAAGTGGTTCCACCACAAAATCAACAAATGGCACCATAGGAATGTGACACTTGTCACATTTTTCGAAAATTGCAAAAAGGTCCTTTTTGAAAATATCTTCCAATTTAATTTGCAAAATGGTCCCTAAGACGAAAAATAATTACTTTACTTAATTACCCCAAAACCCCTCAAGTTATGGATAATTGCAAAAAGTCTTATTTTCATGGTTTTTACAAAGAAAGTAAGCATTTAATATGCATTTCTACAAAAGTAAAAATGTAGATGTCATGGAATTTAAATATCATGAATGTATGCAAAACTGGAATTAAATCCGAGTACAAAAAATGAGGTTATGCAAGTAAAAGTGAAAAACGAGAAGAGGACGAAATAAGGAAAAGACGAAAAATGAATAGTGTCAAAAAAACAAAAATTGTGGAAATGATTCGGTCCTCAAAGGAAGTTGTCAATATAAAGGAAAGAGTCTCAGAAACCATTTTCGAACACTCGAGACGACACTAAGAGGCGGGAAATCGAACCCGAAAAGGAAAAGACAATGAAAAAAAAATTTATCCGCAAAATTTGAAGAAAAAAGGAAAAGGAAAAAAATAACCGGGTCATTACAACCTTCCCACCTTAAAGGGATTTCGTCCCCGAAATCCAGCCCCAACAAAACAAAAGGCAAAACTAGGATAACTACGGAGTACATCTTCAAGTACCCCAAACAACATGCAACGAAAACAACCCCAAGGCTAAAAGACAATGCTCAAGCCAATGACATTTGCACCCACGTGCTTACAACTGGACAACCTCTCAAAAGAAAAATGACCGCACGGCCACACGACAAGTCAAAGGTCACTCACAGAACCCAACGCCAGACAAAGGAATGGAAGACAACAACCGTAAGCATTTCTCCTGATGAACCATCATACCGATCTAAAAACAACCCAAAAAGAACTCGAAGATCATCACAGATCAAATCAAAGTACAAAATAAGGACAATGGGGTAGTACGAATAGCGACCAGAACCCGCTCACACTTACTCGTCAGTAAGGTAGTATGACAGTATAAGGCACTAATTCATAACCTGCCCCCCACTAGGTCTACCCATGAAACCTCTCGATACAAATGACATCAATGTCGTGAATCATCATTACCAAAAGCTCTACGGGAACCAGGCATCTTGTGAGAGTTGGGGTAGCTAATCCCAAAACTCTGACAACAATGTCATAGGCACCGCTAAGCTTAAGGTCCTAAGTCCTCAATATAACAAAACCAATAACTCCAACGCCTCAAAATACTCCTGTTTACAACCTAAACCACGAATCCAAAGCCTAACAAACAAAACATCATCTCCAAAATCCCATATATCATCTTGAAATAGATCAATTACGAAACCACACCGTAATCAAACATCAGATCAAAATCCCTATCACGGATAACTAGATCCTCGAAATACAAGTCCACGAAGTGGCACACATATCAAAATCTTGACAACCAAGGTTATAGAACGAGTCTCTCAAAATCGTACTTTACAACTCCAAGCTAAATCAAAATTCCTCAATTTCGATCCATCTATAAACAACCACTGGAACTACAATTCCTCAAGGCCATGCCTAGTCAAAACTAGGATGAGAAAACTCCACAGGCAAGCCATATCCAATAAAGATCCTCCAAAACTCCTCCTAAGAGTCAACCACATCCAGGCCTCCAAAACTGGAACAAGTCTCCAAAAGACATTTTCAAAAGAGCATCGAGCTCACCTCACGAATCAAACAATCCTCAAAGATATGGACATAAGTCTCTGTAAAATGATCTCACACCAATCAACTCACTTGAGCACCACAACCGTCAACAACAAGGGCAGGAACTCCCCAAGGGAAGACACGAAAGAAAGGGGACCACCAGTCCTAAAAAGGATAACACCACGACTCCATCTCTGAAATGAAAAACATCAAAGTCAACGACTTCACCCCCTACATGGAAGTAAGTTGACCAAAATCTATTAAATCCTCACCAAGGACTCAAGACAACAACGATGATCCTCATGGACCCACCAACCCCAAAACAGTGTACAACACAACTGAGGGAAGAGACTCACTCCTTGTGAAGTCCCTAACACGAACCAGCACAAAACCATTATGGAAACTCGCATACAGACTGCGTGCAACCAAGGGAAACGAATAGGAAAACCAAACCTGAAAGTCATGCATATGAGAAGGAATACAACTACCAGAAAGAAAATCTACTTACATATATGAAAATCAAAAACACATGCTGCACGTCTCCACATAAACACAAAAGCGTGTCATTAAAGTGCAATAACAACATGACATCTCGAAGCATATAAGAAAGGCATGTTATTGCCACACAACAAGAAGGCAAATGTGGATAGACCTCCACCTACTCATGCATCACAATATCATAAATCATACTACTAACATGGTAATAAATGAAACTGCAGAAAACAAAAGTGATGCAACAATGAACCCTATGGACATCGTATCCTAGAGTGCCTAGGTAAAAAGGAAGGACCAGTCCTAGCCATACACTGACTCCAAAAACCAATGCAACAACAACCTGTCTCAAAACAAACGTGAGCCCTTACCACAATGGTAAGACTCTTAGAATCCATCTCTGAATCTAAGGGTGACACTACAAGTGACACTAACAATGTAATGCTTTCTCTACCCGAAGTATCTATCAATCGACTTGACCCGAAAAGCGTCATCGCACAGGGAGAATTCAAAGGAAATGGCAACTCTAGCCATACGATCAGACAACCAAATTGATCACTACGACTGATCCCTAAAACAACCATCATCATTATCGATCAAAAGGACTACACCCGTCGGAATAAAACCCAACGCTGATTCCATCCGAACTGCACTCGTAGCTTGCCAGCACGGTAGCATAACTGTGCCATGCACCCGCCCACAACGTACCCGCCCACGAAAATTGCAATCTCAGAGGAACCTTCCAAAACAACCAAGGATCCCAAAAGGTCCAAAACCTAACCATGGCCTAAAATCAACAAATCCAGCACTACGGTTGTGCCTAATGGCTCAGCCCACGAGAGCCTAAACAAAAGGTGTCTCTCCACCTACCTCAAAACCAACTCTAGGTCAACAACAACCTAAACTGCAATACAACCGTGACTACAATCACCATTAACCTCAACTTGAGCCTCAATGACCAATCTCGTGTCATGCCACATATGCAACACAGTTATGTATATACAAATCTGATCTAGAATACATCATATGTCATGCTCTTTACATAATAATTAAATCATGCTAAACAAACGGCATACCACATGTAGCACGTAAGTATATAAACATGTTATCATGAAGCAAATAAACACATAGAGCATGGCAACAAAAGCATGATATGCACCCAAAACCTGTCGTCCAAGGTATTCAAACCTAGGAGCTCTGATACCACCTGTAACGACCCGGATTTCTCAACCCGGTACGTTAGTGATGAACCAGAAGTTGACCCGATAACAGACCTGAAATGCGAAATCGAAAGAAGCCAAATGACCTCAAGAGATGTACGCCATCCCTAAGGCCCCAAAATGACTCTCTATGAAGCCACAGAACTTAAATGAGCCAAGCAAATGAAGTAAGAATGCCTAACCCAAAAAGAGATGAACTAAGGGCAAAATGGTCATTTCTCACTAAAAAGGGTGCCACCGTGCACACCATTGGAAGGACAACAAAAAATAAACAAAATTAGACTCAAGAATCGTCTGATTCTGAGTCCGGGCAGAAAAGATACGAAATTCCAACACCCGATGCGAAAGTTATGAAATAGTGACTTGACATTTTCCAATATTTTCATAATAAACTTTGAAAACAAAAGTGCATAGAAAATGAGATACATGTCATTGGCCTCCGGCCTCATCTCATACATATTAAATACATTGAAAAGAGTGCACTTACGTACACTTTACATATACGAATCAACGAATACAAGTTTAAACAAATAAGGCTACAAAGAGGCATCTTATGCTAACACTTGCATAAAATAGAAACTTAGAAACTGTAAGCCATCCAAGAAGCAATGGAATCTTCAAATCCTGAGTCCTGTACCTGAAATATGCCCCAGTATCGTAGGGGTGAGTAACATAAAGCTACTCGTAGGAGATGAGCATGCATCGACCTAGCATTTTACAATTTTATCACCTTATGGTGAAACATGTTAAAGGGGCTCATGCCACCTAATGTCTATGTCAAGATGAGACTCAGGGAGCATCCTAAGCTACCTAGATCATTTATATCATAATCACATTGCTCATGCAATTCAAACAACATGAAAACATGTTATATAAGGCAACAAGATATAAATTCTCAAAGTCTTTAACTTGAAATCCAAAATACGAAAACAACAAGTGTGGGTCATGCTATCTAACGTCTATGTTCAAAATGAATCTATAAGGTCATTCCTAAACTACATTTGAACATCAAAACACAAATTATGATATCGATGCAATTTAACCAACAATGGAACTTCCAATACAACGCATGAAGCACGCTTTCACAAAGCTACATCTTAAGCTCAAAATAGGAAATCAAATAAGGAACAACAAGTTACGATATCATCTAGTTATCAACTTGAAATGAAATACGAAATCAAACAAAGTTGATACTCGGACGTCACGTCAGATCAGACCGACAACATAGTTACTTTAAGGTTACTAACTCATGGGTAACCTCCCTATGTGCGCACTAGACTATATAGAGGGACAATCCCCCGTACTAGAACCAAGTCCTAGCCGTAGCCAAACAATGACATCCCCAAGTTTTCAAAATCAACAAATTGTGCAACAACGTATATATATCAACATGTATATACAAGATACCAACTATTTACCAAGCACAATCCAAATTTTGGAAACTTATACAATACATGCTCAAAATTCACAACTACTATGGCATGTAAGATGTCAAATACAAAGTGTGCAATTCCTTACACATAGCAACAATATATTCAATAAGGAAAAATATATTATCATGAATATATTAGTAACAGCTATGTTCTCCAATGCTCAAAAGTAATCAAGTGAACATACATCAAATCCAAATCCATGATTTAAATATAGAAACAACTTCCAAAATGCAATTAAATCCATGGAGTAATAAAGTAGAATTTAATTGACCATAAATAGTTAAATTCTCTAAATTTCAAGTTAATCTAAATAACCTTAATTTGATATGTATTGAAAGATATGTCATGGTCATCATATATATAACATCAAATGACAAGTTAAGTGATTAAAACACTGAAAACAAAATTAATCAAGCTAATTATTTAATTTCCTGTAGATTTTTAAACAATTCCAAATGCCCTTAATTTAATCTATGTTACAGAACATGCCAAGGCCTATTTAAATACCACATTACAACTTGATTTAATGCTTGATACAACCATGTGAATTAAACTTTCACTAAAGATAAATATTAAATAAAAGTTGTAATTCTTAATCAAATGATCCAAATTTAATATATGTTAACCAATATATCTAAGCATAATTTTCTAGCATGTTATAATTCAACTCAAAGTTATACATCATCACAAATTTTAAAACTTATATAAAGAAATAAAAATTACTAACTTTCTAGATTTGATACAAGGTATACATATATGTTGTATAATCATGGTAAACACACAATACAACACACAAATAATTCTAAAACATTCCCTACCTCAATTGGAATGAAAATCCCAATTACCACCGTAATGAAATCGCCCCAAATTTTCGGTCCGCAAAACAGATTTTTCATCTTCCTACCTTCAACTTGTAAAATTCATAAAAAATTCAATTCTAACCCAAATTGAATGGATCCAAAGTCCAATGAAAGCTTAAACACTGTAATTTGATAATATAAATTTAGTTTAACAGAATATTTTTCCAATTGAAACAGTTTTGACCCACAACTTTGAAACAAATTCTGCCCAGAAAACACATTTTCAGCCTGTAGCTTTCAACTTTGAAAATTCATGAAAAATTCATTTGACATCCAAATTGGGCAAACCTAATGTATTTTGGAAGTAAACATATGAGAGTGTAAAAATAAAAATTTAAGCCATGATCCAATGTCAAAAGGTTAGTGAAATAAATCATCTAAAAATATGTTTTCCAACTGCAATAAAAACAGATAGCAGATAGTTTCGGATTTTTAAAAAAATTTAGAAATACTCTAAAATCGTGAAAAAATTCTGAGTAGTGTAAAACCAAGGTGGAAGTTTCAGTAAAAATTTCAAGGCAATTGAAGCACCACAGCTCCTTATAAAAAATTCATTTCCGGACTGAAAAGGAAAAGCTTCAAATTTCTAGTAACTAGCTTGCAACTTCAAAAATTCATAACTAATTCATTTTAAATTCAAATTATTTGAAACCAAAACTAAATGAAAGCTAATTGAGTATATTTTCATATTCTATATTTAATTTGACAAGATTAATTTCAAGTTAAAATAGTTTAAGGGCAAAATACAAGTTCTTCTCTTCCATGCATGTAAAACACTCAATAATGACATAAAAATACTTCAAAATAATAGATCAATACCTCACTAGAGAATTGAATCTCTAGATACCAAAGCAAAACTAGGAGTTAGACTAGATCCTTTAAGGGTTTTGAAGAGGAGAGTGGGAGGAGCCTAAAGTATTCCAAGTTCAAAGTTCTAAGGTGACTGAAAGGGCACCAAAAATGAAGTCAAAGCTACTAGTCAAGCTTTTCTCCAATGGTGGCTTCCTTAGGGTTCTTGAGAGGAAAGTGATGAATGAATTAAAATGTGTAAACCCTAAGCTAAATTGGTGAGCTTCTCCACTCACTAAGTGCTCTTGCACTACCTCTCACACACATACTAATACAAGACTAAAGGTGAGTCCTACACTTGTCATGAATCCAAGTGAGCTTCCAAGATTAAATATTAACCCTACACTTGTCAACCATCCATGCCAACAAGTGCACCAATCCTAGGACAACAAGTGGGTGAATCTCCACCCTCCATGTGTCATGAGATTAAGCCTCCAAGTGGTTCCACTACAAAATCAACAAGTGGCACCATAGGAATGTGACACTTGTCACATTTTCCGAAAATTACAAAAAGGTCCTTTTTGAAAATATCTTCCAATTTAATTTGCAAAATGGTCCCTAAGACAAAAAATAATTACTTTACTTAATAACCCAAAAACCCCTCAAGTTATGGATAATTGCAAAAAGTCTTGTTTTCATGGCTTTTACAAAGAAAGTAAGCATTTAATATGCATTTCTACAAAAGTAAAAATGTAGATGTCATGGAATTTAAATATCATGAATGTATGCAAAACCGAAATCAAATCCGAGCACAAAAAATGAGGTTATGCAAGTAAAAGTGAAAAACGAGAAGAGGACGAAATAAGGAAAAGACAAAAAATGAATAGTGTCAAAAAAACAAAAATTATGAAAATGACTCGGTCCTCAAAGGAAGTTATCAATCCAAAGGAAAGAGTCTCAGAAACTATTTCCGAGCACTCGAGATGACACTAAGAGGCGGGAAATCAAACCCGAAAAGGAAAAGACAATGAAAAAAAAAAATTATCCGCAAAATTTGAAGAAAAAGGGAAAAGGAAGAAAATGACCGAGTCATTACACTGTCCAAAAATTCCCCCAAAAACACCCTAGAAATTGTAGTTCAAAGCCTTTAAATCGCAATCGTATTAACAAACCCTAGTATCGCGACCTTGTCTCTTATCTTCTCTAAGCACTGAATGCCTCTCAACTAAAACCTTTTGAAATTTTAGCAATATAAGAGGTACATAACATGAGGAGTATTGTGACGGCACTGGTTTTTAGGCCAGCGCGTCCTCTGATGAACCGAACATAGATCCGATAATGAATCCAGAATACGGAAATAAGAAATAAGACAACGGTCTCCCAAGGCACAATATACCTCTAAGACACTTTGATGACCTTCTATGAGGTCGTGAAACTTAATGAGAACTGACACGGAAGCAAAAGATCAGAAAATAACAATTAAGCCCATAGGGGCAAGATAGTCATTTTACATGGAAATGACGTCCTTATAATGTATATAATTCTCGAAACACATCCGTGACTTCCCATGAAGTTACGGGACTCAAAAGAACAATGAAAACCTAATTAAGATGGACTCAAGAATCGTATGATTCAGAGTCCGGACGAAGGAGAAACGAGCGAAAACAAAAAATCAATGTCACGACGTCGAGATGGGGCACCACGAGCATCCCATGAGCACCATGACATGCTAGGAAAGAAAAAAATTCAACCAGAACTGAGAGTTGAAACGAGATCCAAAATGAATTTTTCTGGAAAAACACGAAGAAGAACCCCCTCCTAAAATCAAGTTTTCTACTCGACTTAGAAAAAGGAAACGAAAAATCCTCACTGTGAAACACATAAAATGCCCCTAGATCAGAAGAGGACAAGAGGGCCAAAAGCTGCTACAGTAACTGTCCTGATCTGATAGTAGAAACAGGCTATCAAACAAATTTTTCTGGAAAAATACGAAAAAGAAACCCCTCTTGAAATCAAATTTTCTACCCGGCAAAGCTACAAAAAATGAAAAAAAATACACTGTGAAATGGCCAAAATGCCCCTAGATCAATAAAGGATTAAAAACTCAAAAAATGCAACTTTGCACCAAGTATGCATTTGACCCTAAATGTATTTCTAGGTTGAAACGAATATGCACGCAAGCGTAATAAATAATTCTAAGCGCGCAGGAATGGTCCGTGGCTCCCGATAAGCCCTGACTCAAAATCCGACCCCCCAACGGCCGAAAATGATAAAAATGAACTTGGAATCGAAATTTTGAAAACCAAAAATGTGAAATGGAGTCAAATTACCATTTGGTCCTTGGTCACACTTTATACATGATTAATGAGACCCTATGAAAGAATAAAAATGAAATTGTCACACCTGATGCAAAAGTAATGAAGCAATGATTTATGAATTTTCAATATTTTCATAACATTTCATGAAATTAAGAATTACATAATATACAATATAAATGTTATTAGTCTCCGGCCTCATCTCACATAAGTCTAATATATCGTAAAAGGTGTACTTATGTACACATTACATATATGGAATCAAAAATACAAGTTTAGACATATAAGGTTACAAAATGACATTTCATGCTACCATTTGCATGAAATGAAAACTTAAAAGGTACAAGTCATCTAAGGAATGATGAACATCACGAACTAAACCTTTATACCTGAAACAAATCCCCAGTAACTTCGGGATGGGTAATATAAAGTTACTCGTAAGAAATGAGCATGCATCGACCTAACATTTTACAAAATTATCACCTTAAGGTGAAACAAGTTAAAGGGGCTCATACCACCTAACGTTTATGTTAATATGAGACTCAGGGAGCATCCTAAGCTACCTTAGATCATTTCTGGCATAAATCACATCATTCATGTAATTTAAATAACGTAGAAGCATGTTATACAAAGCAACAAGATATAGATTCTCAAAGTCCTCAACTTGAAATCTAAAATACGAAAACAACTAAAGTGGGTCATGCCACCTAACGTCTATATTCTAATGAATCTATAGAATCATTCCTAAGTTACATTTGAATATCAAAACACAAATCACAATATGAATGCCATTTAACCAATATTAGAACTTCCAATACAACGCATAAAGCATGATTTCTCAAAGTTAACATCTTGAAACTCAAAATTGGAAACCAATTAAGGAACAACAAGTTATAATATCATCTAATTATTAACTTGAAATGAAAAGTGAAATCAAACAAAGTGGATACTTGGACATCACGCCGGATCAAGCAGACACCATAGTTACTTCAGGGTTACTAACCTATGGGTAACCTCCCTATATGCGCACTAGACTGTAGAGGGATAATCCCTCGTACTAGAACCATGTCCTAGCCGTAGTCAAACAACAACATCCCCAAGTTTCCAAAATCAACAAGTTGTGCAACAACGTATATATCAATAAGAATATACAAGATAATGAACTATCTACCAAGCACAACCAAATTTGGAAACACATACAATACATGCACTAAGTCCACAACTACTATGGCATGACAATTGTCGAATCTTCAGTGTGCGATTCGTTACACGCTATAATAATATATTTCAACATTGAAAACATAAACTCATAAATCTAATACAAGTCCAAAATCATGATTTAAATATATAACCAATGTCAAACACCTGAGTAAATCATTAACGCAATAGAAATGGAAATTAATTAAATAAACTAATTAATTTCTCTAAGTTTCAAATCTCAATCAATAATTAACACATGTTAAACAATATTGCATGGTCATTACATACATCCATTCAAAATCTTAATTAAGCCAATGGAACAACAAAGTAGAATTTAATTAAATCATGATAATTAAATCTCTAACTTCTAAACAATTTCAAATGGTCCCAAATTAATATATGCTAGTAAACAAGTCCTAGTCATTTCAAATATCAAGTTAAAAACTTTATTAAACTAATGGAACCATTAAATAGATTTTAATGAATTCTTTTAATTAAAATCTCTAGATTTTTAAACTTATCCAAATGCTCTCAAATTAACATATGTTAGGAAACATGCCAAGGCCTATTGTAATATCACATCACAAGTTTATTTCATACAAGTTACAACTATGTGAATTAATCTTTCACAAAAGAAAAATATTAAATTAAAGTTGCATTTCTTATCTAAATAATCTTAAATTAATATATGTTAACAAACATACCAAAGCTTAATTTTCTAGCATTCTACAATTTAATTCTAAGTTGTATAGCATCATGAGAATTAAATCTTAAATATAGAAAATAATTAAATTAAATTCTAGATTATGAACAAAAGCATGCATACAAGTTGTATAAACTTCTAAAATCATCAATACAACATGAATATGAAACTATAACATCCCCTATCTCAATTTGAGATGAAAATCTCAAAAGCCACCAAAATGAAACGGTTCTGAATTCGACAATACTTCGGGGTTTTGTCGAGGACAACGTTGTGATCATTAAACTCCAAGGAGGACCTATCAAAATCCTAACTTGACCTCAAACTCAAACTCAAAAAATGGCTAAAAACGGGTTCTAATAAGGGGGAAAGATGCGCGTAGTCAAGACGAACACAAAATGCAAAGACACTACAACTTTTTAACAAGGGAAGGAAGTTTTAATTGGGAGAAGAAGGGTGGCAGCCTTTCTTGGGCTGCCATGGCAACTGTTGGTCGTGCATGAAGAGAAGTGAAGGTCAAAAATGAAATATCTCACTCCCCTTTTATAGGAAAACTCTAAAAGTGCCCCGAAAGGGCCCCTTCGGGTCCAGAAAAGTGAAATTTGAGTAGACGCACTCAAATGACAAAACTCTGTGAACGAAAAAGAACCGAAATGAGAAAATATGAATAACGGAAGAAATAACGTCAAAAACTGAGTCCCGAGTAGAGATATAAGCCCCGAACAAGTTCGGCAACAACTAGGCCAAAAACCCTAAAACTGGGGGAAAACGACCAGAAGACAATTCTAAGAGTACACGACTCGATAAAAAGTAAAAATGAATCCCGTATAAGGATCCAGGCTCAAAACGAGGCATTTTTGCAATAACTTTTATTAATTGCACAATGACCCATCCAAAAATTGAAAATTGCACTAATGACCCAGAATGAAAATATCTTCAAAAAATATTTTCTTAAAAATCCCTAAAATAAAATATTTTCAAAAGATATTTATGAAAAATACCCCAAGAAAAAAAAAAAAAAAAAAAGATTTTGAAAAACTATGCATCCATGCCCCTATGGATACCGGGAGTAATCAGAGTACTTTACTCCAAAAGCAAAAATACGTATTTCGTGAAAACCACTTAAGATAAAGGTACGTGAAGTCAAAAGCCAACTCCGAGCATGAAAAGTGAGGTTGTGCCAAAAAGTGACAAACGGGGAAAAGACAAAATAGGAAAAATGATGAAAAGTGAATAGTGTCGAAAAACGAAAAATGCGAAAATGACTCAGTCCTTAAAAAAAGTTGTTAATCCAAAGGAAAGAGTCTCAGAAACCATTTCCGAGCACTCGAGACGACACTAAGTGATGAGAAACCAAACACAGAATAGAAAAGACAACGAAAAAAATTTATCCGTAAAATTTGAGGGAAAACGAAAGGAAAGAAAATGACATGGTCATTACAGGTATTGAGGGTATTTCACAAATTTAGTTTTATTTGCCTTTTTTAATTAAATGTTAATTATAATAGGCATTTTTGTATATGTACAATGACGTCGGCCGGAAATGTGCCAAAAGTGACTGGTAGGGGGCAATATGCAAGTTTCTTATAGTTGTGGTAGTGACTTATTCGATTTTGTAGTTCAGAAGGGAAAAATGCTAATTTTTTTATAGGTAAGGGGGATTTTATGGTTTTTTGTCTTTTAATTATAACATCTTGAATGGCCACATATGATTTTATTATTATTTTTATTATATAATTCAAATTATTATTATTATTATTTATTTATTTATTTATTTATTTTTTTGAGGAGTCTTGTAAAAAACCGCCCCCTTAAAACATGGACTAAAATTTAATTAGACATTTATCCAAACCAATATATATAACTTAAATTTCAAGTTGAACTTTTATTTTCTTCATTTAAGAAATTAAAGTCGGTCGTGCTAATAATTAGTAAACCTGTTGTTTGAAATCTAAGGATCTTGATCTTTGTCACGTGTTTGCTTAACCATAATGTTTATTGACACGAGGATTTCAACAGAATAATCGAGTCACCCAGGTGTATTAGATTAGAGTCGCACATGTGAATCATTATTTTATAACTGTCGGTAGCCACTTCTAGTTGGCATCTATTTACATAATTGAGGAGAGAGTTGGAAGGGAATAATAGGGGGAAAGTATACTTAAGGATATTTTAGACGCAGTATCTTGCATAATAATGCATTGTCATTCAGTATAAATTATGAGTCACTACGACTATATATCGGACGATATATTGGACGGAGATTCATGTGTAAAATCCGTGTTATTGTATACTTTCTTAAGAATATAACAAAAATATTATTATTTAAGAATAACACAACATAGATGTGTCTCCATCACATGTCCATGGATTTCATACGTGACTTCACATACAATTACCCCCCTACCACGATAAAAGCATAAATGATCCCGTGGAGTGATGACATAGTATCACCCAACAATCAACGCGAATTGTACACTCCACATAATTAAGTAACCCAAAGTATGTAAAAGTAAGTACACTACCAGGAATATGGAGTTACTTCCAGTTGACAGTTATACCAGGGGCTTCAGTCAAGTCCACATCTTGGCCTCTTGCTCCACTAGGCAATGCAAAATCAAATTTATGCACAAGATTTGCTAATGCAAGCTCATTAACAGCCTTGGTGAAAAGGATCCCAGGACAACCTCTCCTGCCAGCTCCAAGTGGAATAAATTGGAAATTCTGCCCATTGTAATCTACTGAAGAATTCAAGAACCTCTCAGGTCGGAACTCTTCAGCGTCATCCCATAATGATGGGTCTCGCGCAATGCCCAGGCATTGGTCAACAATTGTGTGCCGGTTACAATGCCGTATCCCATTACTTTTACATCATGAATCGATTCTCGGGGAAGTAGCAATGGAAAAGGAGCATGTAATCGTATAGACTCCTTAATCACCGCTTTTAAGTAGTGCATTTTCTCTAAATCATCCTCAGCTATGTCCACTTTGCCTTTGGCTATTCCTCGAACCTCATTCTGCAATTTTTTCATGACTTTGGGATGTCTTAAAAGCCCTGTTATTTCCCATTCTAGAGCTGTGTATGTTGTTTCAGTTCCAGCAACAAACATATCCTACAAGAAACAAAACATGGTAAATTAACAAGTTTTAATTGAAGTTGGTCGTATAAAAATTTAAGAACTTAGTTTATCATGGTAAATCATTGCTTCCAGAATTACTGCTTAAAAGAAAGGTTGATTTCTTTTTCTCTTTGTTCGTAAGTAAACCAAGCCACACTCGAGAAAATTCAGCCCTGGCTCCTTCATCTTTTGGGTTAAATGGTGTGTGCAATTTCAAAAATAAACGTCTGCAATTTCAATTATTGTCATAGTAACTTGCTGATGTGGCAAATAAAATCTCAGCAACCAATGGCAGATTGACAGCACACCAAAGAGATAAGGTCTCTTATCTGTTTCACTCCTCATTTTTGTGACCAGACCCAAATTTCACATCTACAACTCTTACTGCACGGACCACTATTACACAAAATCACTAACACCCCATACGTCAAAATCGATTATTCATTTCTTGATCCTGTTTGCTTCCTAGTTCTTCTTCTGAAATGAGCCAATTGTCTTCTTCTATGCATGCTGTTAGCGACAAGGATGTAAAATAATTATCTTACCTTTATGTAAGAGAAATATCTTTCATTGTATTTAAAATTTTTTTCCTATATTACTATATTTCAATTAAAAAGTGCAAAAGGGTATAATTGTCTAAATGCATATGGCATATAAATATTCTAAAATTATGAAATTTTTATTTATTTATTAAATTTACAGTATCATGACAGGTCTAAAACTTTTTAAAATAAAAAACATTTGTAATCAAATGGTTCAACTAGGATGTCCAATGGTTAGAATTGATGCAAAGAACTGATAATTTGTAACTGGTACCTCCTTCTTCTTCTCTTCTTCTTCTTCTTCATTTTTTTTTTTTTTTTTTTTCAATTAATAGAGAATTACAAATTCTCACTAATTTCTAATCTTTTACGCTGACATTTAACAAAGCAACTAATGAAGTTCATGTTATTGGAAACTCACATCCCTTTCAAATATTTGAAATGATCATAGGAACATGTTACTTCATAATTTTATGATTGTGCAGTGTAAGTTTCCAATGTAAACGACAATAATTTGCCACACCTGCCAGAAAAGTCAAGTGATTAATTCCTAGTTCTTTCAATTGCAATCATATATAACAGTGTCTGATTTATTGTCACTACCATGCACGAAAACATTCCAAATTCAAGGCTGAGTTTCTCAAGAAATTGTTCCACTTTTTTCCAAAGTAACAATCAGTTGGAACCAGTGTCACAAGTACTTCAATTGGTTAGTGTCATTGAATTTTAGGAAGAGAGAAAATTAGACTTACCAAGATCAGAGCTTTTATGCTGTCTCTGTCAAGAGGAATGGCAAAGTGTTCTGTCGTTGAATTTTAAGTAAAATGTCTACGAAATCCTCTTGCCCTTCATCATGTTCATCACTCCCACCATTATTGATCTCTCTTTTTTGACGATCCATGTGCTCTTCTAGCACACCCTCCAAAAAAATATCGAGCTCTTTAGCAACTTTCTCCACTTTTGCATTCAAACCATTGATCCGATTCAACCACGCAAGCCGAGGGATATAGTCCCCCGCATTGAAAACACCCACAACCTCCGTTACATCCCTAAACAGCTCCTTTAACTTCCTACCACCTTCCCGTTCACTGTATTTCTTTTCCAAGGCTACGCGACACAATACATCATTTGTCAATGATATTAACATTTCAGACAAATTTACTGCGGAAGAAGAAGAAGAAGACAGTTTGATCTTCTCCAACATAAGGGATGTTTCTTCTTCTCTCATCCTACAGAAGGACTGAACCCTTTTGTTACTTAGAAGTTGGAGCACACAAATGCTTCTTAGGTGCCTCCAATACTCTCCATAAGCAGCGAATGCAACGTCCTTACCATAAAATATTTTACAGGTAATGCTTGATTTACGTCTAGTTGAGAAGTTGAGATCATGGGTTTTCATGATCTTGCGAGCTGCATCAGCAGAGGAGACGATGAGAGCAGGCTTGCTGCCAAGGTGAAGCAGCGTGAGTGGTCCATATTATTGAGCTAAAGATTGGAGGGAGCGGTGAGGGAGCAATCCAAGTTGGTGAAGATTTCCAATAATTGGGATCTGTGATGGAGAAGGTGGCAGATTTGTTTGGGTTTTTGGATTGGACAACCATTTCAAAAGAAGTACTAAAGAGAAGAGCAAGAGAAGAAGAGAGTAAAATAAAGAGTGGAATGAGAATATTTCTTGTTGCTCTAGAATCCAAGAAAACTTGACCTTAATTTTTGGGATTATTACATATAAGTGGGATTAGTGCACCATATTTACTTAGAGGCTGAGTCAAAGTCCCATAGTTTCCCTAAAATGAATTTGACCCAAAAGCTGAGGTGGCACATGGAAAAATACTGTTTAAAAATTATGTTACCTAAAATGCCCTTTCCCCTTTTTTCTGTGTTGCCTAAAATATCCTTTCCCCAAATAAATCACTCTTCTTCTCCCTTCGAATTTTTCATCTGTCCTCATCGATTCTTCTCTTTCCCCGCAACTCTCTAAACCCAACCTCCACTCCTAATTCCTTCGTCCATCCCTCATGGTTCGTTTTTATCTTCCACGGTGTCGCGGCTGTGATTTCCTGCACCATGGTTCTGGGTTGCTTTTCTTTGTCGAGTTTGGGTCGCCGAGTTTGTGAATCGCCGTGTTCTCCAGCGATTTCGGCTGGTTCTTCTCCGGCGATCGCTGTTGGGTTGCGGGTTCCTTCTGGCGAGCTTTTGAATCACCGGTTTCTCCAGCGATTTCGGCTGGGTTCCTTCCGGCGAGTTTCTAAATCACCGTTCTTTCCGACGATTTGGGTTCTTTGCGTCGGTGTTCTCCAACGATTTCGCTGCGTCGTTCTTCTTCGGCGACCTTGTGAGTCGCAGCTGGGTTCTTCTCTGATCGCGGCAGGGTCTTTCCGGCGAGCTTGTGGTCGCCATTCTCCGGCAATTTTTGACCATTTTCTTCTAGTGAGCTTGTCAGCCGGCTGTTCTTTGCTTCGTTGTCTCACCGGCGATTTCGGTTGGCTCTTCTTCGACGAGTTGTGATTAAGTGCTGATTTTGATAATAAACAAATAATAATAATAATAATAATAATAAATAAATAAATTAAAAATAAATAAATAAATAATAATTGAAGCAATTAAAGAATTTTTTTTTTTTTTGGTTAAGTACTGATTTTGCAGCAAATAAAAAAAATTTGAAGCAATTAAATTTTTTTCGGGGAAGTGTTAAGTGTATGGTGGTTGTTGGCAGTGGTCTGAATGGTTGAATTGTTGATTGGGTACTCTTTTGCATGTGAATTGCGTAGTTGATTGGGTTCCCTTTGCAATATACATTGATGATTAAAAAAAAAAAAAAAAAAGTTGAATTGATAAAAAAAAAAAACATGAAAACATTTCACAGTGGCTGAATTGGTGTTGGGTTAGGTTGTTGTTGGATTTGGATTGTGCATAGGGTGCTTGATTCGGGTAATTGTTTAGAGTTGAATTGGTGATTGGGATAGTTGGTTGTTGAATTTTGTGGATTTATTGATACGGATTTTGGTTTGTCATTGCAGTAGAATTGATGCACTTGGTTGAATCTGCAGTTCATTACAAAGTGGGTGTTGCCAGTCTCAGTCTCAAAACTTTTTACTAGAAAGCCTGAACTCTACAAAAATGACTCGTGTTTCTTCTTCCAAACGTTTCAAACCCTCTAAAGAGACTCCCAAAGCCCCGTGGCGTACCAAACGTCTGGATTTTGAGACTACCTTCGACATTGAAGGTACGTTTCGCCACAATGACACGACTGAATGGGCAGTGTTAGAATTTGAAAGGAGGCATTTGCTAAGCCTTTTTAGACCAGCCGGAATCGCTGTAACTTGATTTTTGAACATTTTACTTGACCGACTTGTTGACCTCCAAAAAATTCCTGATTTATAATTCAATAAGTTTAATTTCAAAATAAATTATGTTTTCTCAATTCGGATGTCAAACGAATGTTCTAAAAAATATTGAGATATCCGCTGCCCAGATTTTCTTCGAACAGGGGGCAGTTGTCCCATTTTACATTCTAGCACCACTTTGGGTATTTGGTGTCATCTATTTATTGTGATCCTAAATCAGTAAATTATTGGTCCCATTGACTCTTTTAAATGGAGTAGCATATTCTATTGGATCATTTAAATGGATGATTTTTTATCACTCATTGTTGTAGGGCAAGCTTAGTAAGAATATGTTTTTGTAGTGAACATGATTGATAGCTTAGTGAGTGCAAGAGATTTGGTGGCATTAAAATTTTAAAAGGATAGAATGGATAGGCCTTTTAATGTTGAAAATTCCTAAAAATTGAAATGAACAATTTTTGTTGGTAGCATTTGTTTTAACCCTAGACTCAGGTATTTTTAACACTCTTTACCACCCATGGATAATATGGTCTCATTCATACTTAAGCTATCTTCCTAGTCTTGCCCTTAATGTTTCTTACAAACCTCATTTCAGTTATAGTGAAACTATGAACAAGTTTATTATTTGCTTAGTAAAAAATGTTTCATTCTATATTTTGCTGGTCTTATTGTTGGCTTACAAATATTTCTTAATTATCATATACTACATCTAAATAGTTGGTATGGTAGATTTTTTTTTTCGCACCATTTTAATCAGCAAGGCTGTTTGGGACTTTTGAATAATTATTTCAATAATACAATTGTTAAAGTTTGTCCACGTTTTCAGTTTGGTACCTTCACCTTTTCCGTTTCTCCTACTTTTTTAAGGTTGGTTAATTTTTTCGTTAATGTGATACAATTAAATGTAGTAACCCTTTTTTTTTTTTTTTTTTTTGACAGTGTGATTGGAGAATCGATTCTTGCCATCAAGACTTTGTATAAATAAGTGGGGGCTAATATTGCAATCAAGACTTCGTATGGACGAGTGGGGGCTAATAAATGTTCAAACTTAATAATTGTGTTATTATTAAACCCCACACCGCTAATTAGGTTGCACATTATATCTATAAACAGCTCCATTAGGGCTATGAATAACACAAAATATTCTCCAAGCTACCTAAGCGAGTGTTTAGAAAACATTGTACCTAAACGCCGAAAAGTTGTACCTTTGGAAAGTAAGTGGTACCTTCGCAAAAGGAACTTATTTTTGCAATTGAAAATGGTATTACACCCCACATCGCTAATTAAGGAGCACGTTAGATCAATAAACAGCTCCATTAGGGCCATGAATAACACAAAATATTCTCCAAGCTAGCTAAGCGAGTGTTTAGAAAACATGGTACCTGGACGCCGAAAAGTGGTACCTTTAGTTCAAAAACGTGGTACCTTTGGAAAATAAGTGGTACCTTCGCAAAAGACACTTATTTTTACAATTGAAAATGGATTACACCCTACATCGCTAATTAAGGAGCACATTAGATCAATAAATAGCTCTATTAGGGTTATGAATAACACAAAATATTCTCCAAACTAGCTAAGCGAGTGTTTAGAAAACATAGTACCTGGACACCGAAAAGTGGTACCTTTAGTTCAAAAACGTGGTACCTTTGGAAAATAAGTGGTACCTTCGAAAAATTACAAAATAAGTGCCTTTTGCGAAGGTACCACTTATTTTCCAAAGGTACCACATTTTTGAACTAAAGGTACCACTTTTCAGCGTTCAGGTATCATGTTTTCTAAACACTCTCTTAGCTAGCTTGGAGAATATTTTGTGTTATTCATGGCCCTAATGAAGCTATTTATTGATCTAATGTGCTCCTTAATTAGCGATGTGAGGTGTAATACCATTTTCAATTGCAAAAATAAGTGTCTTTTGCAAAGGTACCACTTATTTTCCAAAGGTTCCACGGTTTTGAATTAAAGGTACCACTTTTCGGCGTCCAGGTACAATGTTTTCGTTAATGTGATACAATTAAATGTAGTAACCCTTTTTTTTTTTTTTTTTTTTTTTTTTTGACAGTGTGATTGGAGAATCGATTCTTGCCATCAAGACTTTGTATAAATAAGTGGGGGCTAATATTGCAATCAAGACTTCGTATGGACGAGTGGGGGCTAATAAATGTTCAAACTTAATAATTGTATTCTTATTTTGCAAAAGATGATTGCTTCCTTTAAATTTAGTGATTTAGTTTTTTTATTTCTTGTTGACTTTATTAGATTGGATGGATGATAACTTTTTTGACATTATTCGTGGTGACTTAAAGTATTTTGTAGACATGGTATTTGACTTGATGGTTTTGATTTAATGAAAAGTAATGGATTTTGGTTGTTCTGTTTAATAAAGACATGTTAGGCTCTTCTATTTAATAAGAAAATTTATAAATTTTTCAACAGCAGTGCTAGGAAATTAATGATTTTCTTGACAAATGGATTTAGTTCCTATTTTGGAACATTGATGAATGGTCAATTGGAGTAGAAAATTGATAAGTCCTTTTTGCCAAGGTACCACGTTTTTTAACTGAAGGTGCCACTTTTTGGCCTCCAGGTACCATGTAATAGTCGAAGAAAATTCAGTGAGGCCCTAGTATAATAAGCCATACAATACTAATTCATGAAAATCCAATGCAGAGTTTTCTTTTGGAACGGAAAAGGATTAGGCAGCTGTAGAGGCCCTAGTGTAATACCATTTTCAATTGCAAAAAGCGAGTGTTTAAAAAACATGGTACCTGGACGCCTTTCCAAAGGGACTTATTTTTCCAATTAAAAATGGTATTAAACCCCACACCGCTAATTAGGTTGCACATTACATCTATAAAAAGCTCCATTAGGGCCATGAATAACACAAAATATTCTCCAAGCTACCTAAGCGAGTGTTTAGAAAACATTGTACCTGGACGCCGAAAAGTGGTACCTTTAATTCAAAACCGTGGAACCTTTGGAAAATAAGTGGTACCTTTGCAAAAGACACTTATTTTTGCAATTGAAAATGGTATTACACCTCACATCGCTAATTAAGGAGCACATTAGATCAATAAATAGCTTCATTAGGGCCATGAATAACACAAAATATTCTCCAAGCTAGCTAAGAGAGTGTTTAGAAAACATGATACCTGAACGCTGAAAAGTGGTACCTTTAGTTCAAAAATGTGGTACCTTTGGAAAATAAGTGGTACCTTCGCAAAAGGCACTTATTTTGTAATTTTTCGAAGGTACCACGTTTTTGAACTAAAGGTACCACTTTTCGGTGTCCAGGTACTATGTTTTCTAAACACTCGCTTAGCTAGTTTGGAGAATATTTTGTGTTATTCATAACCCTAATAGAGCTATTTATTGATCTAATGTGCTCCTTAATTAGCGATGTAGGGTGTAATCCATTTTCAATTGTAAAAATAAGTGTCTTTTGCGAAGGTACCACTTATTTTCCAAAGGTACCACGTTTTTGAACTAAAGGTACCACTTTTCGGCGTCCAGGTACCATGTTTTCTAAACACTCGCTTAGCTAGCTTGGAGAATATTTTGTGTTATTCATGGCCCTAATGGAGCTGTTTATTGATCTAACGTGCTCCTTAATTAGCGATGTGGGGTGTAATACCATTTTCAATTGCAAAAATAAGTTCCTTTTGCGAAGGTACCACTTACTTTCCAAAGGTACAACTTTTCGGCGTTTAGGTACAATGTTTTCTAAACACTCGCTTAGGTAGCTTGGAGAATATTTTGTGTTATTCATAGCCCTAATGGAGCTGTTTATAGATATAATGTGCAACCTAATTAGCGGTGTGGGGTTTAATAATAACACAATTATTAAGTTTGAACATTTATTAGCCCCCACTCGTCCATACGAAGTCTTGATTGCAATATTAGCCCCCACTTATTTATACAAAGTCTTGATGGCAAGAATCGATTCTCCAATCACACTGTCAAAAAAAAAAAAAAAAAGGGTTACTACATTTAATTGTATCACATTAACGAAAAAATTAACCAACCTTAAAAAAGTAGGAGAAACGGAAAAGGTGAAGGTACCAAACTGAAAACGTGGACAAACTTTAACAATTGTATTATTGAAATAATTATTCAAAAGTCCCAAACAGCCTTGCTGATTAAAATGGTGCGAAAAAAAAAATCTACCATACCAACTATTTAGATGTAGTATATGATAATTAAGAAATATTTGTAAGCCAACAATAAGACCAGCAAAATATAGAATGAAACATTTTTTACTAAGCAAATAATAAACTTGTTCATAGTTTCACTATAACTGAAATGAGGTTTGTAAGAAACATTAAGGGCAAGACTAGGAAGATAGCTTAAGTATGAATGAGACCATATTATCCATGGGTGGTAAAGAGTGTTAAAAATACCTGAGTCTAGGGTTAAAACAAATGCTACCAACAAAAATTGTTCATTTCAATTTTTAGGAATTTTCAACATTAAAAGGCCTATCCATTCTATCCTTTTAAAATTTTAATGCCACCAAATCTCTTGCACTCACTAAGCTATCAATCATGTTCACTACAAAAACATATTCTTACTAAGCTTGCCCTACAACAATGAGTGATAAAAAATCATCCATTTAAATGATCCAATAGAATATGCTACTCCATTTAAAAGAGTCAATGGGACCAATAATTTACTGATTTAGGATCACAATAAATAGATGACACCAAATACCCAAAGTGGTGCTAGAATGTAAAATGGGACAACTGCCCCCTGTTCGAAGAAAATCTGGGCAGCGGATATCTCAATATTTTTTAGAACATTCGTTTGACATCCGAATTGAGAAAACATAATTTATTTTGAAATTAAACTTATTGAATTATAAATCAGGAATTTTTTGGAGGTCAACAAGTCGGTCAAGTAAAATGTTCAAAAATCAAGTTACAGCGATTCCGGCTGGTCTAAAAAGGCTTAGCAAATGCCTTCTTTCAAATTCTAACACTGCCCATTCAGTCGTGTCATTGTGGCGAAACGTACCTTCAATGTCGAAGGTAGTCTCAAAATCCAGACGTTTGGTACGCCACGGGGCTTTGGGAGTCTCTTAAGAGGGTTTGAAACGTTTGGAAGAAGAAACACGAGTCATTTTTGTAGAGTTCAGGCTTTCTAGTAAAAAGTTTTGAGACTGAGACTGGCAACACCCACTTTGTAATGAACTGCAGATTCAACCAAGTGCATCAATTCTACTGCAATGACAAACCAAAATCCGTATCAATAAATCCACAAAATTCAACAACCAACTATCCCAATCACCAATTCAACTCTAAACAATTACCCGAATCAAGCACCCTATGCACAATCCAAATCCAACAACAACCTAACCCAACACCAATTCAGCCACTGTGAAATGTTTTCATGTTTTTTTTTTTTATCAATTCAACTTTTTTTTTTTTTTTTAATCATCAATGTATATTGCAAAGGGAACCCAATCAACTACGCAATTCACATGCAAAAGAGTTCCCAATCAACAATTCAACCATTCAGACCACTGCCAACAACCACCATACACTTAACACTTCCCCGAAAAAAATTTAATTGCTTCAAATTTTTTTTATTTGCTGCAAAATCAGTACTTAACCAAAAAAAAAAAAAATTCTTTAATTGCTTCAATTATTATTTATTTATTTATTTTTAATTTATTTATTTATTTATTATTATTATTATTATTATTTGTTTATTATCAAAATCAGCACTTAATCACAACTCGTCGAAGAAGAGCCAACCGAAATCGCCGGTGAGACAACGAAGCAAAGAACAGCCGGCTGACAAGCTCACTAGAAGAAAATGGTCAAAAATTGCCGGAGAATGGCGACCACAAGCTCGCCGGAAAGACCCTGCCGCGATCAGAGAAGAACCCAGCTGCGACTCACAAGGTCGCCGAAGAAGAACGACGCAGCGAAATCGTTGGAGAACACCGACGCAAAGAACCCAAATCGTCGGAAAGAACGGTGATTTAGAAACTCGCCGGAAGGAACCCAGCCGAAATCGCTGGAGAAACCGGTGATTCAAAAGCTCGCCAGAAGGAACCCGCAACCCAACAGCGATCGCCGGAGAAGAACCAGCCGAAATCGCTGGAGAACACGGCGATTCACAAACTCGGCGACCCAAACTCGACAAAGAAAAGCAACCCAGAACCATGGTGCAGGAAATCACAGCCGCGACACCGTGGAAGATAAAAACGAACCATGAGGGATGGACGAAGGAATTAGGAGTGGAGGTTGGGTTTAGAGAGTTGCGGGGAAAGAGAAGAATCGATGAGGACAGATGAAAAATTCGAAGGGAGAAGAAGAGTGATTTATTTGGGGAAAGGATATTTTAGGCAACACAGAAAAAAGGGGAAAGGGCATTTTAGGTAACATAATTTTTAAACAGTATTTTTCCATGTGCCACCTCAGCTTTTGGGTCAAATTCATTTTAGGGAAACTATGGGACTTTGACTCAGCCTCTAAGTAAATATGGTGCACTAATCCCACTTATATGTAATAATCCCTTAATTTTTTTTGTGAGTACAGTTTCTACTACTACAGGGCCTTATCTGATTTTCTTTAGGACACAAGGGAGCCTATGTGTATCGTCTACTCCAATATATATATATATATATATATATATATATATATATATATATATATATATTGTTGGAAAATTAAATCAAATTTATGAACCAATTCAAGTGTGGAATATATGAACCAACTCATTGAGAGATGAAGCACTTGTGATAAAGTTAGTGTCTTATTTGTTGTCTTGTATTTTGTGTCTTTCTAAAGTCATGTATTGATGCCTATAAATACATGTTCTTGATATCTTTTATAAGTTAGAAGTAAGAAATAAAATATATCAGAATTTGAAAGTTTTATATAAAAGTTGTGTCTGTCCTCCTCCTTCAGTTTGAATGCATCCTACAAATTGGTATTAGAGCCTCTTATAAATTGATATCAAAGTCTGAATGATTCTATGAATCTGAATGTCGGAATAGTGGAGGGATTTTGAAGCTTAAAGCAAAATAATATCTGGCTCGTGAAAAATCAATTCAAAGAAGATTCAAGGAGGAGGTGATTTTGGCACTAAAAAATGAATGAAAAATTAGTTCTCTCAAATTTTGCATATTGGAGCAAAAAATCCAAAGAGTTGTCAGCAAAACAAAGTTCCGAAAAAGAAAGAAGAAGTGGTACTCAAGATATTGAAGAATGCAATCCATGAATAATTTTGGAAACATGTTGAAAATTTGAATTCTCCAAGTCAAGTATGGCAAAAGCTTGAATTTATGTCTTTATCTAATTATAAATTCAAATCAGTATCCATTGAATATTGGTTCCCAAATTACAATGAAGATGGATTTTTTGAAAAAAATTATTTGCGAAGATGAAAATGAAGAGAATTTTGATGGGATGGAAGAAAAAGAAGATTTAGAAAAAGAAGAAATTGATGAGAAAAGTAGAAAGATGGAAGACAAGAAAATTTTAGAAGTGGAGTTTAAAATAGAAGCAAAATGAGTTGATGCTGATGAAAAAAAACTTTTGAAAGAAAAAATTGAGAAAAAAAAAAAGAAATTAGCGAATGCTAATAGTGAAGTACCCAAAGAGGTAGAATTTGAAAAATAGAAATTTGAAGAAGAAATAAAAGAAATAGATAGTGACGTGATCACAAACGAAGAAGTTATAGGAATTGAATTTGGAGAATTTGGTGAAGAAATTGAAATGTCAAATCTTGAAGAAGAAAATAAAATGTTTGAAATTCTTTGTGAAACAAAAAAGTGTTGCATGGAATATGTTCAATTGAGTGATCTTATCCTAGAAGGAAATTTGAGGAATTCTCATATAGAATATTTCTTAATTTGAGTTGTTTTCAAGGAGAAGACCATTAAGTGATATGACATGGGTGAACATTAAAGTGTTCTTTGATTTAAATGAGCAAGTCAAAAGTAAATTGAAGAAGTGTGGAAATTTTCAAGTGAATCTCAAGAACAACATTGGAATTCAGTTTCAAGGTCAGGTTAAGAAAAGTACTAGAAGCATGAAGAAGACAAGATACAAAACTTGCACATTAAAGGAGATTGCGAAGAAGATTTTTGCATTTGAAAGCATTGGAAATTTGATGCATGTAATGACTATAACGCTCAAAATAATGTTTGTGGGGGAGATCTAATCCCTTATGAATTACAAAGAAGAAAAGTGGAAGAAAGTAATGAATGAAGAAATTAAAGCTATTGCAAAGAATGGCACATGGGAGTTGGTTAATCTGTCACCAAACAAAAAGACTCTTGGTGGAATTTTATTTAAGAAGAATCTTGTAAAGTTGAGAATGAAAAACAAATTTAGTTTACAGGAGACATTGTTGAAAAATTAAACCAAATTCATTAACTAACTCAAGTGTAAAATACATTAATCAACTCATTGAGAGATGAAACACTTGTGTTAAAATTAGTGTCTTATTTAATATATCGTATTTTGTGTCTTTCTAGAGTCATGTGTTGAAGCCTATAAATACGTGTTCTTGATATATTTTATAAACAAATAGTGAGAAATAAAATATATCAGAATTTGAGAGTTTTATATAAAAGTTGTATGTGTTTTTTTTTTATATTGAGTGTCTCCTACAAATTGATATCATGTTTATATATTTTCTACTCAAATTATTGAATCAAATATTTGACATACAGTCTCACGCTTTTCAACCCATCGCATCATTGCACATTTTCCATACTTAGTTTTCTATTTTCCTCAAATTTTAGGAGATCAATAATTGTACGTTGCAAGTAAATAAAGATACAGTGTTGTATGTACTTGTACTGTATAGCATTATATATATACATATATATATGTATAATATGCGTGGTGTGTAGCTGTTTGGAGCAAGTGTACGTGTGAAAGATCTGAACATCTAATGAACGTCGGTGCATTGAAGAAAGAAAAATATTTTAAAATTGAAAAGTTTTGAGCAAAATATAAAAAATAAGACTCCCTTATATATATTCCGAAAAATAAATAAATAAATAAATAAATAAATTTCTGCTCAACTCTTCAAAAGCGATAATGCTAAAATTTTAGGAGACATAATAATTGCACGTTAGCAGTAGAGAGAGAGAGAGAGAGAGAGAGAGAGAGAGATAGTAATGTATGTGTAGTGCGGCAGCGATGTACCATATAGTACGAGTGGTGTGCAATAGTTGGGTGTAAGTGGTGCGCTGTAAAAGTTCAGAAACTCTGATGAAAGTGGGATGCATTGAAGAAATGAAAGAGCATGGGCAATGAATTAGTGGCAGTATTAACTAAATAAATAAATAAATAAGATGTATTTTGTCAGTCAGTTATGAAAATTTGAACACTGCGAGTATAAAGCCAACGATATTTATAGATGGTAGGTTGGGTTGTCATCTATATCAGAATTATTCACGGATTAAAATTGGCTGAGTATCGTGCAATGGACAAGTCCATGTGGATCACACTAACGAATAGCGATGACATTTCTTTGATGGAGAAGGTGGCACATTTCTTTGGGTTTTTGGATTGGACAACCATTTCGAAAGAAAGACTTAAGGAGAAGAACAAGAGAAGAAAAGAGTAAAATAAAGAGTGGAATAAGAACAACATTTCTTGTTGCTGCAGAATGTACAGAAAATTTGACCTTAATTGCACGAGTATAATAGTTTGTACTGCATTCTACATGTCTACATGGGCATCTTCTCAAGGAACAAGGGTGCCAATATATATATATGTATATATATGTTGAACTATGTTAAATTTCATAAACATTTTTTAAAAATAGTGTACAGTTAACGAATTGTTAAATTATTCAGTCACATGAATTTCTGTGTTTCCACTTTATCAATATAGAAAACAATTCATAGGTTACAGTGACATTAATTAAGTATAATATATGGGATCACACTTACATTGAGAAAAAGAAAGGAAAAATGGATGTGTGGTCCCCAAATGGGATCCCATGTCAATTGCATAGTGAAGAGATTCCCATACAGCTAGAACATAACAAGAACTGAGAAATCAAACAAGAGTGTGGAGTTATTAACGTTTTCATATGGAGTTTAGTTGTAAGCGGAGTCAATCAATCAACTTGCTTCATACGATTTTCCTGATGAGCTACATGTAGCTTTGAGTAGTTAAATTCGAGCCATGGAGGTATGACTAACAGAGCAGCATAAAATTGGGGCAATCAGTTGCACAAGATTGAAGCCACAAGAATTGTTCGACTAAATTGTCGTAGGAAACGATGATTAATTGACTGGTCGAATTTGAGAAAAGGTGAATATTATTAGGATTGTGTCTCAAATTCCTATTATAATTATGTTCCTATTTCAGAGATGTATTGTATTAAGCAATTTTTTATTAGACAATTCTTAGTAACGAGGAAGTGTAATCCTTGCCTAACAAGGATTGAATTTTGAACTCTATAAATACATAACTAGTGTGAAGTTTCCAAATTTCAGGATGTTTGAATTTTTTTGAAATTTTGTTACCACAAGGGTATTTTCGTCTTTTCACTTATCGACGGGATTGTGGTTGGGTCCAAGTGTAGTCTGTGCATCTTAATTTTCATGGGAGTGTAACATTTAAATTATGGTGTAATTTTATGTGTGTGGTGTAGACAATGGAATAAAGATAAAGTGAAAAGAAAAGAATTTCAAATGGAGCCCACCACTAAACTCAAAATAATAGCCTAGACTTTTTTTTTTTTTTTCTCTCTCATTTTCTCTCTCTCTCCCCGCTGAACTCTCTCTGCTCTCTAATTTTCTTCATTTTCCATTCCTTTTAGAGACCAACCTTTGAATCAAGGTATCTCACTCATTGTTTGTCGGAATAAGGTGCCGTTTGAGGCAAAACGACGAGTGCGACAAGCTCTACGTACTAGTACCAACAATTTCCAGCTTTGAGCTCTCCTTGTAGTTCGAATTTGAGACCCATTTTCTAGGGTTTTGGTGCAATTTTGAGGTAGGGGCATCTTAATCCACTCCTTTCTTGTTCTATTGTGAATTATGACCCTATTGTGTGATAATATGCTTAATTTGAGAAAATACTTGCTTCCATAATGTATAAATTATGTCTAGAGAATTTCATTACTTTGATTATAACTTGTATCATGCGAATAACATGTTTAGATGATGACCTTGTTGTGTTAAATGTGTTGATGATTTAATTGAGGATGTTGAACATGATAAATGCCTAAATGTGTAGTTTTGATGTATTGGAAAGTTTCTAAATGTTAAAATGTTGAATTTTTATGTCTACTTTGTGTTAAAATGCTAGACATGATGTATGAGAGTATGTTTATTTAGATGGTGCCAAATTTTCCCTTTATCATAATATTTTAATCATTTATACATTCATGCACATGTCATTGGGATGCATGAAAAGGGAAGAATTGGTCTTGAAATGAAAATGGGGGATTTGGGAGATGATAGTTTTTTGTGAAATGGTTTTGATAAACCTGGTCGTTGCGGAGTTACCAACGGGCCGGAGGTTAATGTAGCCTAGAGGGAACTAGGGAGAGTACCCTAGCGTGGTTGAACTATTCGGGCCCCTCGACGGCGCTGCGGAGTCACCAAAGGCCTAGGGACGGTAGCCAATCCTTCTTTCGTCGCGGCGGAGTTACCAAAGAAGGTTACATTAACATTTGGAAAGTGATGGTTTTGAGAAAGAAAATGGGGAGTGGCATTAGCATGTATTGCACTTCATTGCATTGCATTGATTGTGTTTGGAGTTGACTAGTATGTTGTATTGATTCCCTACGTTGCATGACCCCCATTTCCTATTGGCCTATGCTTTGTTTGAATTCACTAGGACACAAGAATTGTGTCTTAAGTGTCACCTACTGAGCTTTACGCTCACCCTATCATATATATCTTTTTTTTCAGGTCTTGGAAAAGAACCGGTGGACGACAACCCACCTCAACCATGAATGTTGCTAGAGGAACATTTTGTTACTTTTGTACTAGACTACACTTTTGTATACTCTCTATTTTTGTAAAACTTTGAGTTCTAGCAAAGTGTACCTATTTTGTTAACTAAGGAAATGTACTTTGGATCATGATGATGAATTTCAAATAATGTAAATTGGGACTAAGTGAATTTCCTTTGATAAATGGACACGAACTTATCTTTTATTTGATGTAAATGAAACTAATGGAATCATGGTATATATTTCCACGCAATTGTATTACGTAACGTTGCAAGACATGGACCTTAGATCTTAACCATGTATTTTGGGACTGTAATCATGTTAATTTGGATTAATTAGTGTGTGGATGTTCCACCATGAGAGGAACTATCTTGAGATATAATGAATGGGATACTGGAGTATATTATTTGTTTTGTGTGTTGGGACAGGTTATTGAAGGACCATTTTTAGGGAAGGTCATGCCGAAATTTTTGTGTAAATGGTTTCAGTTTAGGGTCGTTACAGAAATGGTATCAGAGCCATGGTTCGAAAAACCTTAGGACGACGGGTGGTGGCTTACCTAGACGGAGTAGAAAGTTGACTTGTGATGAATGTGCACTTATGTTTATGTGTTTACCAATTTAAGAGGCATGCCTACTTGTTTACTTGCTTAAATGTTTTATTGTTTACGTGAAATACATGCTTACATGTTTACAGTTTGAGAATATGCTTAATTACTATATGCTGATGTGTTTAAATGCTGAGATTTATGTTGCATGATCATGTATAAGGAATAATAGATAATCTAACCGCGTAAATGAAAGGTGAAAGAATAGAAAAGTATAATGATTGTATGAGGATTATGATAACGAGGAGTAATAGGCACAGTGTGTGCAGTTCTGATTTTGGTGTCAGTATGACAAGCAGCGAGCGTATGCAAAGGCATTTCGTATAGTATCATGGATTCATTTATTTTGCATCCGTGTATGTGTCTATTTCCCTATGTAGCTATACGGTTAAGCATTAGAGTGATTGTTAGCATGTTGGGGTATTTGTCATGGCATCGAGGGACGAGTGAGTCTTGACTTTAGAAGGTGAGGAGCTCGGTTGCTCCAGGGTTATTTGGGTGTTGGTTCTTGTCAAACTAATAGCGTAGGTTTTAGCTCATGGAAGGAGTTATTTAAGGTGCAATTATTTTAATCTTCTTATCGTGTTTTGTGCGGTGCTTAGAGCACGACCGTAGAACGGGGTTCTTAATTCATGGCTAAATGCCCTTATTATGTTTGAGTGTTTAAAGCTTTGAGTCAGGGTTGTATGATTGTGTTGTGTTTGATCCTTTTTTCTTTCTGTTTTAGAATCATGCCTCCAAAGAGACGTAGAGAAGCAGATGATGGTGAGGAACATGATGAGCTTGTTGATTGGGATCTTTTGATTAAGAATTTGGTTGAGGCTATGACAAACTTTGTGCGTGCAGTAGTTATAGAAGCTCAGAGGTCGGTGACACAGTCAGGGATGACAGGGATTAGAGACGGATCAGGAGATGGGGACTTGTGGAATCGGGTTAAAGAGGTGGAGATGTTGTCCAAGAGTCATGTACGAAAAATACTAAAGGGTGATTCTCTTCATTCTCCAGCTACTTTTGCTTCACCGCCGGAGACATCCGGTAAGGTCAAAAAGGCTTGTTATAAGTGTAAGCAGATAGGTCATTTGAGAGTAGAGTGCCCTTGGGATCGGCCCAGTTCTGGAGTCTGTTTTGTGTGTGGCCAGTCTGATCATAGGAAGAAGGATTATCCCAAAAGAAGTGGAATTCCAGTTGGCGGGGTAATTCAGGATAAGAACTGATTCAACCTTCAGTATCACAGGTTGGTGTTCAGCTTGGAGAGTCACCAGAGGGACCTCCTGTGGACGAAGGTATGTAATTATAATTGTTTATAGTATTTCATTGGTATTTTCTTTTAGTGAGTGTTCGGATTAACGAGTAATGGAGATGGTGATGGTAGTGGCATTGATATTGAACTTAGGACACGAAATTTTCTTGATTAGGCATGTCGACTACTTTAAAAGGAATGGATTAGGTAGTTAGTTAAGCGTTGTGAATGATTGTATTGTTGATGATTCTAAGGAGACAAGTGGGTGTTGAGCATTCTGGATCTTGTGCTCATTTTGTTTGAGGATTTGTGGGCATGATATTGCCGTATGGAGATTCTTTTCTAGTGATGTATAACGATCGTTATGGGGGGTATCGAGAGCAATGGTTGTTTTTTTTAGTTATAATGGTATTGTCTTGAGGATGTTTGAGGAAAATTCGTTTAGTGGTGGCTTAGTAGTCTGGTGGATTGATAGGTTCGAACGTGGAGATGTTAGGATGTCATGGTATGATGTTTAGTGCTGATGAACATGATGGTTTTAGGTATGATCCGGGAACGGATTAAGGATTGTGAGTTAGTTGTAGTGTGTTATTAGATAGGTGATTAGGGATTATGTGTCAGTTGAGGTGATTGTGGACAGTTTAGTCTTTTGAGCTAGTGAGAGCGGTGTTGCTAGATAACTACTTTTTTCTTTAACGAGTCGTGGGTTGATGTGACTGACGTCACGAGTCTTGTTCCTTGTGTTTGTGTGACGTGAGCGTTGGTGCTCTTATCTGGTTGGTTTTGGCATGTATAGGTGTTGCGGGGTAGCGTATGCAAGGTTTCTATGTTAAATGTGTATGACGGTTTGTTTGTGGCAAGGTCGCCTAGAGTTGCGGTCGTAGTTCTGTATATGCTTCCTAGTTGGTCCTTTTCTTTATATATAAGGAGTTCGTTTCATCTTAAGTGAGACTGGATGTCCATGGTTGGACGATTGATGAATAGAGTGTGACAGGATATCAAGTGCATTTAGGTGCGAATGGTAGTCTCTTGTGAGCTCGGGGCTCATTAGCCCTTTTCCTTTGTTTTAGTCTTGATTAGGACGTTAGTTGTTATGAGTTTTGTCTCTGTCTAGAGGTCGTGCGCGTTTGTGGGTGGACGGATTTGTGAGCAGGTGTTGCTTCATTGAAGGTCATCGATTGAGGTTTTGATTGATGGGGTCGATTTACTTCCCCGGAGGGAGGTATAGCCTTTAGTTTTGTAATCTTTGTTTTGAGAATGGTTTAATTAGTAAGATGTGAGGCACGGATTGCCGAATGAGGATTATGTTTCTGATGATTGGTACTATTGGCGATGACTAGAGAACGTGTCATGAATTGCACTTGAGGATAATTAAATGATGTGGTATGACTCATGTATTTGAATGTTTTCAGAAGGGATTGATTCTAGTAGTGTCTTGAAGACAAATATTAGTATTGCTTGGGTGTTATACAGCTAGTGAATGATTAAGGGATTTCATTTAGGAATAATGTGAATGGTTGACTTTGTCTTGAGGATTTCAGCACGAAATAATTGTATTGGGTGTTTTGACGAGGTCAGAATCGAATCGAATAAGGTTATGAAGTTGATTACGTGTTGTGGACGATATGAGGTGACTGAAAGACTTTTAGGTTGATTGATGATTGGGATATTGGCGATGTGTTACTTTGGCTTGTTATAATTGAGGCATGATTAGAGTTTTTAGAGCTAGTATGTGATTATATTGTTGTCGAGGTTATGTAGAGTGACAGGTTGATTAGAGAGTGGGTTTCATGGTTGTTTTGTGGATTGTATAGGGTTGTGTTTGAGGTTTAGACCTGAGGACAGGAATGATATCTGTGTTGAGGTCAAATCGATAATGAGAATGGCCTGGCCAACCATTTCTCCTGAATCAATCCTTCTTTGACACGATGTCGGGTTAAAGGTCAATGATTACTCCGACTTGTTGGTGATAGTGAGAGTATGGTAACAATGTGGACTTTCACGATTTATCTTGAGTGCTGAGAGATGTTAAATGGTATTGGGTGTTTGATAGCAGGTTAGTGGTGCAATCATTGATTTTTGAGAATCTTGTTTTGACGATCTGTGTTCAAAATGCAGGGTGATGCATTTTATTGTTTTGGTGACTCATGATTATATGATTATTGCGAGATTCATCATTTAGTTATCTTAAGGTTGATCAGTATGATAATTATTGATTAGTGTGATTGGTGGTCATTGTATGATGATATAGTTGTATAGTCGTATGATTAATGACAGGTGTTGGTTTGGCAGAGATGTGTTGATCTGAGGTTAAGTCTGATCCTCATTGGGGCCTGGTTTGTCCTTTAAAAAGAGTGAACGGAGATAGAATGTTGTCATTATCGGGGGTCTTGTGACCATTTTTCTTTCGAGCCTTGTGTAACAGTATAGAAATGACCAATATTGGTTTTAAGTCAAGTAGAGAATTCAGTAGGTTTGGTGATTAATGTTGTGAGTGATGAGTGCTCTCATAGGGTGGTGATCATTGGGTTTTTTGGCAGCAGAGCGTGATTGTCTATTGACATCGGTATCAAAGGCAATAATGTCACTGGATTCATAGTCTCGGAGTTTTGTAAGGTGTCCTGGGAGAGTGTGTGGCTGTTGTGCTTTCTTCTTTAAGGAGGGTAGATTGTGAAGTTTCCAAATTTCAGAATGTTTGAATTTTTTTGAAATTTTGTTACCACAAGGGTATTTTCGTCTTTTCACTTATCGACGGGATTGTGGTTGGGTCCAAGTGTAGTCTGTGCATCTTAATTTTCATGGGAGTGTAACATTTAAATTATGGTGTAATTTTATGTGTGTGGTGTAGACAATGGAATAAAGATAAAGTGAAAAGAAAAGAATTTCAAATGGAGCCCACCACTAAACTCAAAATAATAGCCTAGACTTTTTTTTTTTCTCTCTCATTTTCTCTCTCTCTCCCTGCTGAACTTTCTCTGCTCTCTAATTTTCTTCATTTTCCATTCCTTTTAGAGACCAACCTTTGAATCAAGGTATCTCACTCATTGTTTGTCGGAATAAGGTGCCGTTTGAGGTAAAACGACGAGTGCGACAAGCTCTACGTACTAGTACCAACAATTTCCAGCTTTGAGCTCTCCTTGTAGTTCGAATTTGAGACCCATTTTCTAGGGTTTTGGTGCAATTTTGAGGTAGGGGCATCTTAATCCACTCCTTTCTTGTTCTATTGTGAATTATGACCCTATTGTGTGATAATATGCTTAATTTGAGAAAATACTTGCTTCCATAATGTATAAATTATGTCTAGAGAATTTCATTACTTTGATTATAACTTGTATCATGTGAATAACATGTTTAGATGATGACCTTGTTGTGTTAAATGTGTTGATGATTTAATTGAGGATGTTGAACATGATAAATGCCTAAATGTGTAGTTTTGATGTATTGGAAAGTTTCTAAATGTTAAAATGTTGAATTTTTATGTCTACTTTGTGTTAAAATGCTAGACATGATGTATGAGAGTATGTTTATTTAGATGGTGCCAAATTTTCCCTTTATCATAATATTTTAATCATTTATACATTCATGCACATGTCATTGGGATGCATGAAAAGGGAAGAATTGGTCTTGAAATGAAAATGGGGGATTTGGGAGATAATAGTTTTTGTGAAATGGTTTTGATAAACCCGGTTGCTGCGGAGTTACCAACGGGCCGGAGGTTAATGTAGCCTAGAGGGAACTAGGGAGAGTACCCTAGCATGGTTGAGCTATTCGGGCCCCTCAACGGCGCTGCGGAGTCACCAAAGGCCTAGGGACGGTAGCCAATCCTTCTCTCGTCGCCGCGGAGTTACCAAAGGGGGTTACATTAACATTTGGAATGTGATGGTTTTGAGAAAGAAAATGGGGAGTGGCATTAGCATGTATTGAACTTCATTGAATTGCATTGATTGTGTTTGGAGTTGACTAGTATGTTGTATTGATTCCCTACGTTGCATGACCCCCATTTCCTATTGGCCTATGTTTTGTTTGAATTCACTAGGACATAAGAATTGTGTCTTAAGTGTTACCTACTGAGCTTTACGCTCACCCTATCAAATATATCTTTTTTTTCAGGTCTTAGAAAAGAACCGGTGGACGACAACCCGCCTCAACCATGAATGTTGCTAGAGGAACATTTTGTTACTTTTGTACTAGACTACACTTTTGTATACTCTCTATTTTTGTAAAACTTTGAGTTCTAGCAAAGTGTACCTATTTTGTTAACTAAGGAAATGTACTTTGGATCATGACAATGAATTTCAAATAATATAAATTGGGACTAAGTGAATTTCCTTTGATAAATGGACACGAACTTATCTTTTGTTTGATGTAAATGAAACTAATGGAATCATGGTATATATTTCCACGCAATTGTATTATGTAACGTTGCAAGACATGGACCTTAGATCTTAACCATGTATTTTGGGACTGTAATCATGATAATTTGGATTAATTAGTGTGTGGATGTTCCACCATGAGAGGAACTATCTTGAGATATAATAAACGGATGAATGGGATGCTGGAGTATATTATTTGTTTTGTGTGTTGGGACGGGTTGTTGAAGGACCATTTTTAGGGGAGGTCATGCCGCAATTTTTGTGTAAATGGTTTCAGTTTAGGGTTGTTACAACTAGGTTGAGGGTTAATAGTTTTGAGTTGAGAGTATTAGAATTTTTGAATGAAAATTGTTTCATTAGTAATTAACAGATACCTTTGACTGAACATGTGTGATCACTGGTTGGTTGTGGGATGAAAAGATGTAACTCAAAACCAATAAATATAACCTATTCAATGTGAACCATTGTAATCTATTACAGTAGTTGTATCTAGTGATGAATAGACACATATAAATGCTTGTGTCCAATGATAAAAAGATATGGTTGTGTCCACTGATAAAAGGACACATATAAATAGTTGTGTCCAGTGATGAAGAGAAACATATGAATGGTTGTGTCCAGTGATGAAGAGAAACATATGAATGGTTGTGTCCAATGATGAAGAGACACATCCAATTCGAAAAGGCACTTCTTTTTTTATAAATACCCTTTTGGGCTGCCATTTGCAATTTGTTCAACTCATTTTCTTCTCTCTCTCTTTCTAGACTTGAACCCAACATAAGTGGGTTCAAACCATAGGTCAAGTAGTCCGAGCCACTTAGACCCTAATCCAATTTCATCGAGCCATGTTAAGATTGGTCCGAAACATTTGGTTCGAATTGCATCAAATTTAGCATTTATATATTATAAATGTATTTTTTGAGTCAGAAAGAGTATTACACGGCGGAGGTTCACCATAGTCACGAGTTTGTAATGCTGCTACTGGTGTATGTACATCTTTATATCCTGGGAGACAATCGCCATAGAGTTCGTTAACACCATGCGGGGCGTAAATTGTTTTAAGGATATAGTATCCAATATTATTCTCAGTCCAGATTCTTTATTTATTTATTTATTTATTATTATTATTATTTTATTGCTTTAATTTGCATGTTTATTTAAATATCGAGTAGAATATTTAATTAAATATTTTTAGTATATTATTAATTATTTCATAACATATTAGTGTAAGGTTAATTATATCTTAAATATCATTTGAATCATATATTTTTCAGCAATCTTAAGACAATTTATTCCTTGCGTAGATTTTACTATATATATACTTCTATTTAAGATGTAAATAAGTAGAGATTATACTAATAATTGAAATATAATAAAATAATATTATATACATTAGTATATGATAATATGCTAAATATTGATGTGTTCAATATTATGTGAAATTGAAGCATATTATATAAGTAGATTATTAAATTATTTATATAATTCAATATTGGTTGAATTATTTTAATTTTATAATATGATATTATTTAGTATATTATATTAACTTAAACATATGGCAACTAGATGTGGAAAAAAAGTATTTCGTTACTTTTATCAATGATTACATATGATACTGTTAGTGTATATTTACTATTAAGCAAAGATGAAACATTAGAAATGTTTAAATATTGTAAAAATGAGGTTGGGAATCAATTTGGCAAAGGTGTTAACAAATGATAGAGGTGGTAAATACAAAACATCATGTGCTGATATTTGTTTAGAAGATGATATCATTCACGAAGAAATGATGAATGCTATGTTGATAAGTTTTGGTTTAACTCATAATTTATTGGAGGAAGTTTTGCTTTCCGCAAACTATGTTCTCAATAAAATACCTCTAATGAAAACTAATGTGACACCATATGAATTATGGAAAGGTCAAAAACCTTTTTATAAATTCTTAGAAGTGTGGGGGTGTTTAGCTAAGGTTGTAGTTCCTACTTGTATGAAAGTTAAAGTGGGACCTAAAATATGGCGAGCTTGTGGGTAGGTATGCAGTGGACAGGTGCAAGAGGCACTAACAGGCTATCATACTGGGCTAGGTGCAGGTGCACAATCCCACATTGCCTAGGTAAGGGAAATGTGAAGTATTTTTATGTGATAGTGTTATCCTAAATTAGTATGAGACCTTTTGGGATAAAATTCAAGAACAAAACTGTGCAGGCTCAGGCCTAAAGCAGACATTATCATATCATGTGGTAGGGTTGATCGTTACATAAAACCTTTGATAGGTTATGCTCATAACAATAATGCATATCGTTTTATTGTGTATAAATCAAAGATTCCTGACATTCACATTAATGTTATTATTGAGTCTAGGAATGCTTATTTCTTTGATGATATATTTCCATGCAGCAAGTGGATATAGACCAAGAGTTTATAGATAATGAATAAGGATAAGCTTAGACATAGCAAGATGGCTAGAACATCTAAATCTTTTGTTTCTGATTTTCTAGCATATTTATTAGAGAATGAGTTACAAAGCTAAAGAAACAAAGTTTTCTCCTAAATCATATTATTAAATTATTTCTTAAATTAATTTTGTGAAATAATTAATCATATGATATAATACTAAACTATATTATTTATGTGAGTTCAATATTATTTATATAGTTTACTTTTATTTAAGATTATAGTATTGAACTGTGTAATTTTATTACTTAGTATGCATAGTAATTTAATTTTACAATATAGTTTATTTAATGTGTGATATTATTATATTTGTATGAGTTTATGACAAGTTTGTGTATATAATACAATAAATAAAAATTGACTAGTCTAGTTATGTCAATTCTCCCAATAGTCAAGGGAAAAGATCTATACTAATGTCCAAGGCATGTATAGTTGTGAATGAGTTGAATAAGAGAGAGCTTTCTGATAACTCTAAGCAGTTTAATGAATAAAATTATGGATACATTAAGTTAGTTTAATAAGACAAGCTAAATTAAGTTAGTTACCTATAATATACAATTTAACTAAAAGCTAAAATGTTACTGAGTTGAAAACTAGTTAGTTTAGCTTTAACCTAAAGTGACCGTTGAAGTGCACAGAACCTTAGAGACGTTAGTTGGTTCTATCTCTCAACTTGGTAGTAAAAAACACGAGGGTGATAAGTGGTCATTTTAGCCGTAAGCTATTTGAGTTATACATCATATATGCTTCTACAGGAGGGAATAATATTACTCATAAAATAGTAGTTTTTGAAGAATATTCTTCAAAACAAATTACTCTACTACCAAGGTAGACCGCTTAGATAAGTGTGTATTAAAGTCAAGAGCTACTAGAATTGATAATTAAGCAAACTTAACTTCAAGCTAGTGGTAATAGCAGATAAAGTGGGTGCTCATTATAACCTAGTAGTGAGATATGAGAAAAGTATGCTTAATCTAAGTTAGTAATAATAGCTAAGAACTCATTTTTAACTAGTACAATAGATGAGAAGTGAGTGTTCACTTTGTGGTAATGTATCCAAAGCTTAAATAATAAGTGAGTTATTTTCTTAAATGATTGAGTTATGTGATGTGTGACACATGAAAGGTTATGATATGTTAATATGACTGACTTAACATGAACCTAAATATAAATAACTCAAGTCATATATATGAGAAATGTAAAAGTAAATATTATTAAAGCCCCATCTAATTAATATCTCTGGCATTAATTTACAATAATGTATGTGAATTATTATAAGAATAAGATAGAGATAAAGTGATAAAGTGAGTACATATACACTAGAGACTATTATATATGCTTGTTGAGAAGCGAATATTACGTGGATGAGGTAAAGTATTTAGTATATGGTATTTCAAGAATTAGAAAACCATCATAAATAAAATTTCAAGATTTTCCCAATGTTGTAGGGGGATATTGTCCAAAGATGAAATTTGCTACGAGTTATCTCATCCAATAAGAAATATTTATAAATGTGGGGGCTCTTAATCCTAAGAGATTTTGAATAAGACCAAAAAACATTTATAATATTGATTATAACAGTAGTGCATCTTGCTTCATGTGAGAAAAATATTTAATGAGATAAGTAAAGGAGATCATTGGTCTATCTTAAGAGTTAGATGTGCAAGCTTATAAGTTCTCAAGTTGATTAAAGCTAATACCGAGACAATGATATAAATGTAATGCATAAGCCATTGTATGACTTAAAAACTTAATGATATACTAATTAGTATATTTGATATGAAAGATTTAAAATCTGATAACATAGTATATTCTCAATAAATTAACTGAGATTAAGATAATATTGGTTATGATAACAAAAGCCTAACTAACTTTTGTAGATGTAAATCTCAATACTAGTCAAAGTATATCATTGGTTGAGATTACTAGGTATCTTAATACATGTGATTAATTGCACACTTTTAATTCAGGATAGAATCACTAAAAAACAATAAATTGGGTAGTTGAGAAACACCTCGAGTCCAATATTGCATAGATCGAGATATTTAACTAAATTGGAGGTGTAACAGTGATGCAATCTGGATGTGGGATATTAAAGACTTCAAATCCAAGAGTGGATATGTCTTTAATATTAAAGGTGTAGTTATATGTTCTTAATATAATTCAAATTTAGAAATTTTGAATAAATCAAATAGGAAATTTTATAAACTTCACCTAGAGGACATTTCAAAGTAAGTTTATAATGTGTGTCAATTGTAACCACTAGCAATAGCATGAATCCTTGTAGGATAGGGCTCTACAGAGGGTGTCGAACCACAGGGACTGTTAGTCATTTAAGTGTCCAATTAATATTCTTTTGATTTAAGGAGAAGCTGATTTAATTGTTTGATTGTCATGAACATAAAAACTAAATAAACTATATTAAAAAGGAGAAGATCAGGGATAAAGATACTTTGGGATTGACTTCACCACGAATCTCATATAATGGTTAACCATCCAACCTTGGGAATTCACAATTTATGTATCATATGGATTAAACTCAATAACATTCATTTAATTCGAGTTTTAAAGAAAGATGTTTTATTAAACTTAATTAGCTAACTATAACTTATTATCTGTTGGCACGAATTATCTACCTACCTACTTCTAACTAATGTTGCAGTATAACTCGTCTTCCCTAGGCATAGATTATGAAAGAGTTACATTCATGAAAAACGTTGGAATACCATTGCATAATCTCCATCCTTATAATGTCTGATAGGCCTTCACCAATACCATCTAATAAGAATGGGTTGAAAACAGTTTGAGAGTAATTAAATGTAAGACAAGGTATTAATTCTTAAAAAACCATTAATTCATTAAAACACCAACTGATCCATAATCAATTGCTCATAATTATGAAATCAAGATATACAAATATATAAATCCCAAAGTTGAAATAATCAAACCATAATACTTGAATTCGGGCTACATCAATGCCCTAAGACACGAATTAGCTACTCATGACGACACTAGAAATCATATGTGATGGTGTAGTCTTCATCGTCAAGGTCTGCACTTCTCTCTTGGGGACTTCCCTTTAAAACCCTAAAAACCACCACAATTTGAGAGATCTGAAACTAAAAAGAAGACCTAGAAGAGGACCCCTTTCTTTGTGGCCTTTAGTCTCCTTTTATAGAAAATGAATAACTTCCGATAAGAATTGGAGAGGCTTTAGGGTTTCTGGACCCATCTGGGATGAAAAAGAACTTCAATAAGACAAATCTAGCATCAATTAAGTTTGACTAAATAACAAGGGCTCAAGCCTTGTGACTCTGGGCTCGAGCCTCATGAGGTAGGGCTCAAGCTTGACTTCAACATTTAGCCATTTTTCCTCAAATAATTTTTGAAGCATCTTTTTCTTCAACACAGAGAATATTTTGGGGATGAATCTTTAATAGTGCTCGATCACCATGCATTGGGGCTCAAGCCTGGAGAACAAAGGCTCGAGCTTTGGCAACTCTGGAGGTCTATAAAGTGACTTTTGATATTTCAACGTAATTTGGGTTTAAGCATTCTTGCTAGGGCTCGAACACCTTGAATTTGGGCTCGAGCCTTAAGAGTTAGGCTTGAGCCTTGGCTGCCTTGGTTGGAATTATTGCTTTTGTTGGTTTGGGGCTAAAGCCTTAGGAACAAGGGCTCGAACCTTAACAGTTGAACTTTTCCAAAATCACAATTTTTGACTCTTGGCTTGCTTTAAATGATCGGCAACGACTCTATACTCTTCAATGTCAGTTTTTTCATCATAAAAGCTCGATTTTAACCATTTATTTGGGAAAGTACCTAAAACACATGGAATAAACATAAATCAGTCTAAAATTGGATAAAAGTATCTCTTAACATATGCGTATTTAGGGGCTCGAATATGCAATATTCAGCGCTCATCAGTCTACACCTATGCCACAAAAGAAGAAAGGATATTGCTAATAAGTAATTTTGGGGCACAAAGTATACATTTGCTTTCAATCGGGGAAATCTGTATAGAGTATAATATTTTTGTATACAATTATGTGGCCACATATAAAATTGAGGATTATACTAGAGAGCAATTGTATAGATCATTGAGGGGAATGGAGTTAAAGCCAAAAGCTAATGAGTCACCTTAATAAAAACCCAACGAGATCCTAAGATCTAGGTTCAAAGGGACAACAGATAGAAATTCTGAGTGACTCACCAAAAGCATTGGGAAGATATAAATCTTCTGCCCATTTCTGTGATAAGACAAGGATTATCACAGATTAGGATAAGCTACGCTTTTAACGCCTCTTATACCTTGAAAATTAAAGTGGGGTATAGTAGGATACTCTGAATAAGAAGTCACTTATATAAGTGTGAAGTGGGATCGCTTCTATGATAACTATAAAGGCTAAGTTTTCTAGAGCACTCATTAAATACCAGGAGTTATTCATTGCCAAAATGACACAACAATGAGAACCAACTTTGTGAGGAAGGGAACTGTGTGATTGCTATTGTCTTGGTTTACATTAGCGACTAAACAGTTCAAGACATCACGTTCAATGGTTAGTCAGTAAATCCGATAGTAATGCACTAGGCAAGATTCAAGGCCAAAAGCTACCTATCCTGATGCAATAACTTTTCGACTATACTCTCTCTAGTGTCTGCATTATCATCTTTTGCATTTAAGCAGTCAATTTCCATTTATGTGGGGGATTGTTAGAACTTTTGAATGAAAATTGTTTCATCAATCATTAGCAGATGCCTTTGACTTAACATGTGTGATCACTGGTTGGTTGTGGGATGAAAAAATACAACTCAAAACTAACAAACATAACCTATTCAATGTGAACCATTGCAACATATTGCAGTAGTAGTGTCCAGTGATGAATAGACACATATAAGTGGTTGTGTCCAGTGGTGAAGAGACACATATAAATAGTTGTGTCCAGTAATAAAGAGACACATACGAATGTTTGTGTCCAATGATGAAGAAAACACACCCAATCCGAAAAGATACTTCTATTTCTATAAATACCTACTTGGGCTACCATTTGTAATTTGTTTAATTCATTTTCTTCTCTCTTCCTCTATAGACTTGAACCCAACCCAAGTGGGTTCAAACCATAGGTCAAGTGGTCCAAGCCACTTAGACCCCAATCCAATTGCATCGAACCACATTAAGATTGGTCCAAACCAATTGGTTCGAATTGCATCCAATTCAGCATTTATATATTATAAATGCATTTTTTGAGTCAGAGAGAGCATTACACGTTGGTGGTTTTTTTTTTTTCGGAAGATAAGGTAATATTTTTCGGAGGAGGGTCGCCGTATCCGTGAGTTTCTAGTGTTGGTATAGGTGGATGTCGATCATTGTATCCTGGGAAACAAGTGTCACAGAGTCTGTCAGCACCATGTGGTGCGTAAATTGTCTTAAAGAACATAGTATCCAAGACTTGTATCGGTCCAAGTTCCTTATTTATTATTATTATTTTATTGCTTTAACATATTATTAATTATGTCATGACATATTAGTATAAGGTTAATTATATATTAAATATCATTTAAAGCATATATTTTTTAACATAGAGACATGTAGCCCTAGCCCCTAAGTGGAGGATGACCTCGTGAGGGAGCTTTGTAGAGTACATGGAGATGAATTATGGGGGCAAGATCACAGTTTGTGTATATGGTTGAGTTGAAAATTCTATATTTTTGTAATATTTCTATATCAATCCTCTTTGAGTGCAAGCAATTCCATGAATTAAGGTGTTGAGTACCAACTATGAACAAAATAATTATAGTGAATCTCTATTTATGTGTGAAGGTAGCCCAATTTTGACTCAACCATGTAAATTTTGTATTTTGTTATGTCTTTCGTTTGATCTCCATGTTCTTTATGCTTCTAATGTGCCCTGACATAAGTAAACATCTAATCCCAAAATTCTACTCTAACGTAGAGGTGATTAAATTTATGATGATGATAGAGAATCTAATCAACATATAAAGTTCGCGTAGTACAAATTTTCATCTCTAACGTAGTATGTACACTAGCAACAACATGGAGTTGCAACAGCAAGCAGAGGAAACTTTCTATGGATGCTTATACCAGGGGCTTCAATCAAGTCCAAATCATCGTCTCTGGTTCCATTAGGCAATGAAAAATCAAACTTAAGCACAAGCTTTGCTAAGGCAAGCTCATTGAGAGCCATGGCAAATAGGATTCCTGGGCAACCCCTCCTGCCAGCTCCAAATGGAATAAATTGGAAATCCTGCCCTTTAAAATCTTTTGAATTATTCAAGAACCTTTCTGGTCGGAACTCTTGAGGGTCTTCCCAAAAAAATGGGTCTCTCGCTATTGCTGAAGCATTGATAAACACTTGTGTGCCGGCTGCAATGTCGTAACCCATTACTCTAACATCTTGAATCGATTCTCGGGGAATTAGCAATGGGACAGGAGTATGTAAACGCATAGACTCCTTGATCACGGCTTTCAAGTAGGGCATTTTCTCTAGATCACTCTCGGTTATGTCGTCTTTGCCTTTGGCTATTTCTCGCACCTCATTCTGTAGTTTCTTCATGACTTTGGGATGTCTTAAAAGTTCAGTCATTTCCCATTCTAGAGCCGTGTATGTAGTATCAGTTCCAGCAGCAAACATATCCTATAAGAAAAGATTTGGTAAGAAATGGAAATAGATGGTCAAATAGAATTTTGAGATGCACGGCAGTGTGCATAGGTTACTCACTCATGGTATATCGATCATTGCTTCAAGGATTACTGTTTAAAAGAAAATTTTCAAATTCATGAATGCTTGTGAATATATTTAAGAAACTAAGATCACAATAATTTGTACTCAGCTTTTAATTACTTCACTTTGACAAGTAGACCTCTTTATTTTTGCCTATCATCAATAACTTCATTTTTTTTTTTTTTTTTTTTTTTTTTTTTTTTTTTTGGGGGGGATAAGTGACATCAAACATATACTCCCATAATGTGTTGGAAAGTCAACCTCTCGTTTAGGGATCGGAGAATATAGCAGTTACACTTTTATGGTATCATCAAATACTTCTAATAATTTGTTGGTTAATTCCTACTGCAGTGAGAGTTTTGGTTATTAATTTGGATACTCTTTTATTTTTTTATTAGAGCATCCTCAGAGGGTGTGTGGAAAGAATCAGATTAGAATTGCGATAGAGTAGCATGAGAGAAAAGGAAAAAATATACTCAGCCCCTGGACTAGCAGTTAGTACATAGCCGGCCAATCAACACACCATATTTAGAATGCTTTGATTTGTCGGAAGTACTTAATAAACACTACTCTCAGATACCCAATAACTACTCCACAAAGAGAGAGACACAGAATAATTTGAATCCTATTACGTTTAATTCAAATAGTGTCAAATCTTTTGTTTTATTTTTATTATTTTTTGTTGTAGGCACTTGTCGCATTATTTTTGTGCCACATCAGTACTAAACATTAAGAAACAAGTATTACCCTTTAAAAATAACAAAAAGAACAAAATCCTGTTTCATCAGCAATATATTGTGAATAATGAGCGTGTTTGTTTTAATATTTGTCTAGAAAAAAATAATAATTTAAAAGAAGACCGAATCAGACTTACCAAGATGACAGCTTTAATGCTGCCTATGGGAAGAGGAAAGCCAATCTTGTTCTCTCTTTGAATTCTAAGTAAAACTTCTAAGAAATCGTCTTGACCTTCATCACGTTCAACACTCCACCATCATTGTTCCCTCCTTGTTGGCGAACCATATGTTCCTCTACTACACCCTCCAGAAATTTATCGAGCTCTTTAGCAACTTTCTCCACTTTCGTATTCAAACCATTGATACAATTCAACCATGCAAGCCATGGGATATAATCCCCCACATTGAAAACACCAAGAACTTCCATAAACTCCACAAACAGCTCCTTTATCTTCCTACCACCTTCATTTCCACTGTACTTCGTTCCCACGGCTATACGACATACTACATCATTCGTTAGTGAAATAAACATTTCCGTCAAATTCACTGATGAAGAAGAAGAAATAGAACAAGATTGTTTGATCTCCAACATAAGGGCTATTTCTTCCTCTCTCACTCTACAAAAAGACTGAACCCTTTTGTTATTTAGAAGTTGGAGCACACAAATGCTTCTGACTTGCCTCCAGTACTCTCCATAAGGACTGAACGCGACGTCCTTACCATGGAAAATTCTATAGGCAATGCTTGATTTAGGTCGGGTTGAGAAAATGAGATCATGGGTTTCCATGATCTCGTGAGCTGCATCAGCAGAGGAGACGATGAGAACTGGCTTGCTGCCGAGGTGAAGCAGCATGAGTGGTCCATATTGTTGAGCTAATGATTGGAAGGAGCGATGGGGGAGCAATCCAAGTTGGTGCAGATTTCCAATAATTGGAAGCTTGGATGGAGAAGGTGGCAATTCTTTTTTAGTTTTTGGATTGGACAACCATTTCAAAAGAAACACTAAGGAGAAGAACAAGAGAGGAAGAGAGTAATACAAATTGTTAAATAAGAACAACATTTTTTTCTGCTGTAGATTATACAGAAAACTTGACCTTGATTGTGTGTGTGTCAGTGTGTGTAAAGTTTCTACTGCAAGAGGGCTATATGGGCATCCCCTCGAGGAACAAGGCAGCCTATATATTTCTTCTAATAAGTATAATTTACTACCGAATAGCACACACGTATATATTATAAATGTAGTAGTACATTTGCAAAAGGTTCAAATTTCATTAAGAAAATGCCATGTCTAAGCACGTGATCTGCGAGGTAGCATTTGTTTAAACTCGGTGATCAAAAGAGACAATCTATTTACAGACATAAAAAAAAAAAAAAAAAAAAAAAGGAGACAGTCTGAAGAGAGGTTCTTTCGGTCTCAATCTGGCGGATCTCTCAATCATTGAATTTAAAGAAATCTTTTAATCCAAAGATTCCCTGTAGAATGAGTACGTTTTTATACTAAATTTTTTCAGCAATTATGATAAGTGCTGAAATATTAGACATTTGAGCCCTTAACTTACATATTTTATATTCTCGATAATAGTTTTATATGTGATTTTATGTTGTTTCAGCGTTTTTCTAATTTTTAGGTCCTTAATTATAAAGTCAGTTAAAACGATGGGTTTTGTGCTTTAAAGATGATATTCAAGAGATTAGGGGAGGATTACATTCATTGGGCTAAGCCATGTTGAAGATTCAAGTTCAATTAGATTTTGAGAAGAGCCCAGAAGAAGTCACAAGCTGATGAGAATGGAAACAAGAAGAAAAGGAAGAATACTTCTCCAACTAAGAAATTCTTTCTTGATTTGGAAACTGGACCTAATTTGATATTCTGCTTGGTTGAAAGGAAACTCGAAGCTCTACAACTTTGTATTTCACAAAAATTTCATGAAAAGGAAGTTTACTATGTCAAAACTAGACGGTAAGACAGCGCAAATTTTAGAGTCCGACTTTGGCAGATTTCTTATTTCTTATTATGTTTTGGAGTGGTTTCAAGGGCTATAAAAATGAGGTTTTCTTCACAACTAGAGGAAGAGAAGAAGGTCATTGATAGTATAGTTTAGAGACTTTCTTCAAAGTTAGAGAGGAGTTTTCAAAGACAAGATCAAGCAAGAGAAGATAAAGATTGAGGTTTCCACATCCATGAAATCTTCTTCATTCTCCATGAGCGGCTAAACTCTTTCTAACGGATTGATGTAACCCTAATTTTAACTCCAATGGTTTAGTTATTTAATTTATTGGGATTATTTATTGTATGATGATTGCATGATTAAGAGCAAAACAATGGTTGTACCTTGATTTCGTGATTTAATGCTTAAATTCAATTATATTTGATATCTTACTTGTCTTAGGAAGAAGGATTTATAATTGATCTCAACCTCTCTATTTTTTGTGATTATAGGGTAGGATTATCATACATTGGTGCTTAATGATCATATATATGTTTAGGGGTTTGATAGCTAATGCTAAGGGAAGATGGGTCATACTATAGTTTAATGTAGTTAGGTAAATGATCCATACTAACCGAAGATGAGTTATGCTTGGCCTAGACATATGAGGTTTTCTTTATAAATTATGTTATGTGCTTATAACCATACATCTTCTGATCATACAAAATATCCTAATAATATGTTTAATTGATCGACCATTAGAGGGCGGATTAGTGGTGAAGTCAATACCTTATACTCTCTATCTCTTGATCTCTCCAATTACTTAGTTTAAGTTAGATTTAAATAATTAGTTAAATTAAAATTTAAAAAATCTCTTTTGAATAAAATTAGAAATAATCCTAGTATCTTAACAACATAACTGCCAGTCCTTGAGGTTCGACACCTTCAATATAGCCCTATCCTGTAAGGATTCGTACTAATGCGAGTGGTTTATCATTGAACTTACATTGATGTGTGTTTTCTTCAATGATAAACCACTCGCAATAGTACGAATCCTTGCAGTATAGGACTATATTGAGGGTGTCAAACCTAGATGATTGCGATAGTTATGCCGTTAAGATAGTAGGATTATTTCTAATTTAATTCGAAAGAGAAGTTTTAAACTTTAATTTAACTAATTATTTAAATCTAAATTAAACTAAGTAATTGAAGAGATCAAGAGATAGAGAGTGTAAGGGCAAGTGTGGTGTGTAAGAATGAAATAGAGTGAGAATGGAAGAAGTTAAGAATAGAATAGGAATGAGAATGGAATAGGAATGACCATTCCATTCTAGTGTTTAGTTGCAAATATGGAATGCTGCAAACAAGGAATGCTGATGATCATTAACGTGTTTGGTTGAACCAATTTAAAAATTGAAATGGAATTAATTTATATTGATATCTCCAAATTACCCTTTATCATGAATAAAGAAATTTAACTTAAAAGAAAAAAGAAAATAAATTTAGCAAAAAAATTAACTTCAATTTAGGGCAAGCTGTTGAAGATTGACGTCAATTTGGGGAAAGCTGTTGAAGATTAAGGCAAGAAGGCAAGAAGATGCCATGTTAAGAAGAAGGTGATCGAAAGGGGAGGCGATAGAATCCCAAATTAAAAATATTTATAGTTTGACACAACATCTGTGATGAGCGCTGAATAGTGCGCATTTAAACCCCTTAAGCTTAGGTATTCTAGAACCTTTATCTATCTTATTTTTTCGTTTTAGACTAATTTTGTGTTATTGTCCTTTTTAGGTGCTTATCCCTAAAATAAGCTAATTCAACCAAATAAAAGCTTAAAAGAAGCTCACTCAAGCTAGATGGAAGAACGGAGCAAAGTGGAAGCAGAATGAAGCAAAGTGTGGAAATCAGCATGTTCGATCGATCTCAAGAATACTCCGATTAATCGAAAGTTCATCGATCTAGACTCTCCAAGATGGATCCAAGCTCTTTTGTCCTTATCCAAAGATCCCACAAAGTTTGATTAATCCAACAATTCTCAGATCAATCGAAAAGATTCCATCTTATCCTGTTGTACCACCCTACCTACCACTTTTGTCTCTTTCCCCAAAATATCTCAGATCTGTCCTTATCCAAAAAGGCACCGCCATGAGAGGATCAATCCAGCCAAAGTTTGATAGATCTCAGCCAAGTTTGATCGATCTCAACATAGTTCAATCGATCGAACTTCCTCAAGTCCAAAAAAAAAATAGATTCCAGCTCATTAAAAATTGTCTCATGGTACAATCATTTGAGGAGCCCTTGTGTACAAGCCTAGACCATTGAGTGTGACATTTGAGCCACCTATGTAAGGATTATGAGTCACTTTTACACATATGCTTTTAGGAGCTGATAGATACAATTTTTTATTATTCTTAGAGAGGAAGAAAAGAGAAGAGGAGGCTAGAGACACATTCTTGGGAGGTCTTCCATCTAACTCAAGAAAAAGAGCATTTCTACCATGGAGATAGCCCTTAAGGGTTGGAGGACACCATCCATGAGTGGCTAGACATCCTCTTGGGGCTAGAGTTAGCCCTAAGCATGCTTTCTTTACCTTGATTTATGTATTTTTTAGGGGATTTGTGTTGTAATACATGTTTTGACATCTTTATATACATAGATCTTGTTTATTCAATGATTTGTGTGGTTTAATTCTTCCAATTGATCATTTCATTCTATCCATATGTTTATGTATGCTACAATAGATGTTCATGTGTTTATTTCTATTTCTTGTGTTGTTGATGCATGTCTATGTGTGTTAATGCTATAGATCTAGAGATTGTCAAGACATAGTGCTTAATATAATGCTCTTGTGGTTTATTTGATGGTTCATACTTATTTCTTGATGGATTGTGCCTCTCCTTTAGTTTAATTAGTTTAATTTTCATGTCATTAGCTTAGATGTAGTGTAGTTACCTTAGTTGTTAAATGGGAGGACAATCCATGCTTGTTGTTTGATGTTCCATACTTATGAATGCAAGTAGTACATTTCTCTAATTATGTGATCTGTTTGGATTGTGAGCTTAAAGAATGATTAATGGCTTACTTTGATATATTGTGCTATTCATTGTGTTGTTTAAACAATATATACTTAATTGGTCATCCATGCTTATTGAAACAACCACACGCACTCACTATTGTTGCAACATATGTTTTCCCCCTCATTAATTATGAATTGAGTGTATAGAAAGGTGATGCTTAGTGGTGATCTCTAAGTCTCATGACCTCTTTCTCTTTTTTTCTCTATCCTTTAATTACTTGTTTTATATTGTGCTTGTTTAATCTTAATTGTAGTATAATCAACTAAACAATCTACCTTTGATCACTCAACCTACTAATCCTAAGCATTGTTTCCATTACTAGTAGCCTTCCAATCCCTTGGAACGATCCCTACTCACCTTCGCTACATTAGTAGTAGTGGTAGTAGTGGTTTTATAAATTTAAATTTGACCCAAAAGGCTTTTCTTGAACCGTACATTCACTATATTATTTTGGCGTATAGGAACGGCCACCGTCAAATTTTGGCGTCGTTGCCGGGGATTGAATTGGCAATGCCGTGTTTTAGAAATATTTAGGAATTAGTACTCTTTTGATCTTGTCTTTACTTTATTTTTATTTTTGGTTATTTATTGTGTTTGTTCTTATTTGGCTAGGTGATTTGAGTGAAGGAAGTTGAGTAAAGGAGAATTCAAAGTAAGGAGCTAAGCTAAGCACAAAAAGGACTAACAATTTAAAAAAAAAAATGCAAAGCATAGTAAAGCTTGGAAGTTGAAAATGAATTGAAGTCGCTTAAGGACCCTTTGTGAGATCTTTCTAACTCAAGCTCTAGTTAAATCGTCGGCCCGCGTGGAGGCTTGTTTTTCATTTCTTAGATAAATCGTGAGCCCACGTGGAGGCAATTTACTTTTTTTTGCATGTTGTTCAAGCATGGGAGCATGGGATCATTGTATGTGGAGATTTGTTGATCGATTTGTTGTGGGGGTGAAGTGTTTGTTACTTTCTTATTTCTTGTTATTTGTCTTTGCTAGTGCATGCATAGTCATAGGTCGTTAAATCCTACTCTTGTCCCTCTTAATTTTCATCTTGAATCAGTTGTTCATAATCCTAGGGGAAGAGGTAGTTCTCATCACTCCATTTCACCAATGGAGAATTTGAATGACGTCCATGTGGAGAACTTGGTCACATAGACCAACAAGGCATCCTCTACCCTAATGTGCATCATGAAAACATTCAAGTACCATTAGGCATACCTAAACCATTTATTCTACCACAACAACAATGCCAAATTCCATTGGGAATGCCTCAACCAATATTTGCTCCACAACCTCCTATGGTTCAAGATAATCAACATATTCGTGTAGCACTACCAATTGTGAATCCTCCCATTACATTAAGAGACCATTGTGTGCCTAATGAATATAATGTACCCCCTTGCATTCAATTGCCTCCATTTAGAACACATCACTATGAAATCAAACCACAAACCATTCAAATGCTGCCTAACTATCATGGACTTCCAAGTGAAAAACCCTATAAGCATTTGGATGAGTTTTTTGAAGTGTGTTTCACCGTGAAATACACGAACATGCTAGAAGAATTTTTAAGACTCAAAATTTTTCCTTTTACCCTAAAGAACAAGGCAAAATATTGGTTTAACAATCTTAGGCCTTTTTCGATAACCTCTTGGGCGGAAATGCAACGAGAGTTCTTGAAAAAGTACTATCTGGTTTCTAAGACCAATGCCATGAAAACTTCAATTAAAGAATTTTCTCAAAGGGATGGGGAAATGTTTCATGAGGCATGTGAAAGGTTTAATGATTTGCTTAGAAAGTGCCTTCATCATGACATACCTAAGTGGCAATTAGTTTAATATTTATTTGAAAGTTTACCGGATAATCACAAGGGTATGGTTGATGCATCTATGGGTGGTTCTTATCTTGATAAGTATGAAAATGATGTGTGGCAATTGTATGAAAGCATATGTAAGAATTCAATTCATAGGTCCTTATCTTCTAAAAATGGTAGAAACCTAGGTGGAAGGAAGAATGTCGGCTTATATCAAGTTGACAACTCCAATGTCATAGCCGCAGAGATGAAATCCTTATCTCAAAGGTTTGATCAATTTTTGATCAACCAAAATTCAGCGAATCAAGTATCTTCCTCTCCTACTCATATTCATCATCGTGCATCTAATGAATCTTACATGACTTGTTCAAGTGTCTTGCATTCTACTTCCAATTGTCCCCATGGACATGTGCAAAGTGAGCCCCATGAGCAAGTCAATGCTACATTTATTAATCAAGGGAATAATCCCTATGGCACTCATTACAATTCAAGTTGGAGGAACCATCTGAACTTTTCTTGGAAAAGCCAAGAGGAAGGCTCAAACCCTCCCCAAGGTGGTTTTCAAGGAAAGTATGTTCCGACTCCAATGCAAAGCCAAGGTTCCCAAGGTTTTAAATCATCATCATTTCAATCACATGGAAACCAATTCTCTAATTCTCATTTCCCTAATCAACTATTATATTCTCAAGGAAATTCTAGGAGTCCCGTTTTTGAAGAGAAAGTTTTAACCGCTCTAGGCATTCTAGAGGTGAACACTCAATTGATTCATTCCCATTCTCAATCCATTATTAAGCTAGAAACCTAAGTCAGGCAAATAGCTAGTACCTTAAATGCTAGAGAAAAAGGGAAAATGCCATTAAATGCCTCACCAAAGCAACAATGTGTTGTGGAGACTTATGTCTCATCGGAAGGTCCCACAATTGAGCATGTCAATGTGGTGACAACCTTGAGAAGTGGGAAGATTGTGGACAACCAAGTAGGTCTGTCCAATGAAGAGAGTGAACCGGTGCAACCAAAAGTTGACAACCATCCCGTTTCTCATCATATTCCTCATTCATTACATATGCATGATCATTCAAATGAGAAAGTGTTAGAAAGTGATTTGAAAAGTGAGTCCAAAATTGATTTGAAGGATGAATTGAACAAAGCTTTGAAAAAGAATTTTAAAATTTTTTGTGTTGATGATGTTTCAAAGAAATATTTTGAAAAAGCTTTTGAGCCAAGAGCTTCATTTATCTTGATAAACAAAAGACCAAGACAAATGAAATCATTGAAATGTTTAGACAAGTGAAGATTAATCTTCCACTTTTGGATACAATTAAGCAAATTCCAGCTTATGCCAAGTTCTTGAAAAATCTTTGCACCCAAAAGAGGAAGAACAAGAGCCAAGCACCTAAGAAAGTGGTCTTGACCGAGCAAGTGAGCTCTATTTTGCAACATAATACCCTCCCAAAGTTCAAGGACCCCGGTTCACCTACTACTTCTTGCGTCATTGGTGACCACGTCATCAATTGGGCTATCTTAAACTTAGGAGCAAGTGTTAACCTTCTTCCATACTTAGTATATGTCAAATTAGGTTTAGGAGACTTGAAACCGATGTCGGTAGTTTTACAACTTGCCGACCGATCCATCAAAAAGCCTAGGGGTATCATTAAGGATGTCTTGATTAAAATTGATAAATTCTTCTTCCCGGTCGATTTCGTTGTCATTGACACGGAACCAGTTCCGAATTCCAAGAGCCAAATTCCCCTTATCCTTGGCCGTCCTTTCTTGGCAACCGCTAATGCCAACATCAATTGTAGGACGGGGGTAATGAAAATCTCATTTGGGCATATGAAAGTGAAGTTGAATATCTTTAATCCGACCCCAAATTCATTTGACAAGCATGAAAAAGTAAATGTTGTAGAAAAATGTCTAGACAATGAATGTGAAAGAATGGAGTCTTTGCTTGAAACTAAAACTTCAAGAAGTTCATCTTCGACCTTGAAACTAAAGAATGATGTTTCAAAAACTTGCTTTGAGAGGGCATGGAAGCCCAAAGATCACATTGACAAAGGACCAACAAACTCCTTTGAACCTAATCCAACAAGTTCTTTAGGGAACCGTTTATTGGGTGGAATTCAAAGTACCTATCACCCTATTAAGGAGGGGATGCATTACAAGATGTTTGATCTGGGCTAAAAGAGCCTAACATCTTGCTAGAGACGTTAAAGACTAGTAAATGCTTCGTAGGGTTTACAACCCTATTCCTCCCTCATTTCTATTTTATCTTTCCTTTCTTGCGTCGTCTAGATATATTTTGGAATTCATACACATGGCTAGTATTTTGATTGAGTATGCATGCACTTTCATTCTGGAAATAGGCATTTTGTCCCTGTTCGATTGATCTCAAAAGAGGTTTGATCGATCGAACACCCATCCCTGCATCCAATAATTGCTCTGTTCCATCGATCTGAAATTTCTTGCATAAATCAACTCTCTGTGTATCGTTCGAAAATTTCTTTCGATCGATCTGAAAGTTCTTAGATCGATCCAACTTTTTCTTTGATCGATCTTCACCCCACACTTAGAAATTTTTTGAGATCCATGAAAAAGGCCTCTCTGTGCATCGTTCAAACTTGTCTGCAGGTTTTTACCTGTTCGATCGATCGAACCATTTTCTCGATCGATCTCCGCTTGATCGATCTGTACCCTTTGTTGCCTTTTGTTTTGACTGCATGTTAAATTCAAATTCAAAAAAAAAAAAAAAAAGAAAAGAAAAGAAAAGAGAGAGTTTTCAAATTTTTCAAAAATACAAAAATACTTTTGGTTTATTTTATTTTATCTTCAAAAACTCCTAAAAGATTTTCATTTTCTTTTTCACTTTTATTCTCAATTACTTGTTTTATTTTATTTTTATTTTAAAATTTTCAAAAATCCCAAAAATAATTTTCTTTTGTTTTATTTCCAAAAATTCAAAAATACTTTTAATTTTAAATTAATTTTTAATTTCCAAAAATTCAAAATATTTCAAATAATAATAATAATAAAAATTGTCATTTAGTGAGGGGAGATCTATCCCAACATTTTTCAGATTGATCTATTTTCGATCGATCGGAAATTTTCCCTGATCGATCGAAATTGTCAAGACCAATTTTTTAAAATAAAACCCTAGGGTCATTAGATCGATTTCAAAATCGATCTCAGACCCTCATCTTCCCTCGCCACTATAAACCCTACCTCTCCTACCTCCGGCGAGACCTCCGGCGGCATTTTCGAACCTTGAATCTCTCGCCCTCATCTCAGATCTACTCGTCTCTCTCTCGACCACCACTTCTCTCGTCCATTTTGGTAAGTTGAGTTATAATTTTGGGTTTTGAGTTTCAATCTACATACTTTTGATGTTTCCTTGCTAGATCTGAGTTGCCATGCTTGAATTCTTTCCATTTTTGAATATTTAAGTATGTATATATATATGAATATATTTGTCTATAGATTTGTGTATATATTTATTTTCGAATATGATTTTGAGTTGATAAGTGACCAATCTTGTTGTGTTATTGACTGAGAGGGCCCAACAAGCTTGCTTGCTTGGGTGCCCCCGTGCCATACACGTCATAGATCTATGACTTTTTGAATTTCCCGTACCAATTAGATCGATCGAAGAAAACTTCGATCGATCATTCAAAAATTGATCGAACTTATCTCAGATCGATCTCATAGAGATCGATCTCACATTTTTGTGATCAAACGAGCTTCACAGATTTGCATCCCATACTTCACACACTCTCTTTTATGATTCCATGCTATCTCATGCATGCCCAATGCCTGTATTTTTCACATTGGATGCATTTCATACTTATATTGTTTAGCATGATTTACTTAATGTCACTGTTTATTTAGCTCCATCATCACTTGCGTAGATTCATGTTCTGTGTTGTCTATCTTATTTGACATACATGTTTCAATATACTGTGTTTCACTTCTTTACGCCGGTACTAACTTATATTGCAAGTGTTTTTCTTTCTGTTTTGCAAGGTATGGCTAGGGTAAAGACTGTTGCCCGTAGGCATCATCCACGCCGAGTCAGGCCCAGGATAGATAGGTCAGGCAAGCCCTCTCATGTTCAGGAGCAGCCCCAGCATCAGGCAAAACCATCTCATATCCAGGATTTAGAGTAGCTTGTTGGTGGCTTCCCGTGCGTGCGCACAAAATAATGCACAACATTTTGAGTTTGGAAATTAGTGTCAAGTGGGCACCATAATTTAAATTTATAAACCGCTTAACACATATACTATGTAGTATGAGTGGGAAGGGATCGTCCCAAGGGATTGAGGGTCGTACTAAGTTGAGGAATCAAGATTAGGGTTAATAGGTCGAGTGATCAAAATAGTGGTTAGTTGATTGAATTAAACTAGATGCAAATTGAACTAAAGTAAATAATAATGCAATAAAGAGAATGAAAGAGAGAGAGATCTTGGGGTTTAGAGATCACCACTAAGCATACTTTTCTACACCTTTAATGAATGATTAATAAGGGGAAAAACATGTATTGCAACAAAGAATGTGTGTGTGATTGCTTCAATAAGCATGGATGACAAATTAAGCATATATTGTCTAAGCAACATGGTGGATAGCACAACATATCAAATTAAGCCATTAATCCCTTCTTTAAGCTCACAACCAAGCACATCACAAAGTTAGAGATATATGTTACTTGCTTTCATAAGTATGGAACATCAACAACAAGCATGGATTGTCCTCCCATTTAACAACTACATTACAATAAGCTAATGACATGAAATTAAACTAATTAAACTAAGGGAGAGGTACAATCCATCAAGAAATGAGTATGAACCATCAAATAAACCACAAGAACATGCCATCAAGCACTATGTCTTGACAATCTCTAGATCTATAGCATCAATAGACATAGACATACATTAATAACATAAGAAATAGAGACAAACACATGAACATCTATTCTAGCATACATAGACATATGGATAGAATGAAATGATCAATTGGAAGCATTAAACCATATAAATCATTGAATAAACAAGATCTATATATATGAAAGTGTCAAAACATGTATCACAATACAAATCCCCTAAAAAGTACATAAATAAGAATTAGAAAGCATGCTTAGGGCTAACTCTAGCCCCAAGAGGATGTTTTGCCACTCATGGATGTTGTCCTCCAACCCTCAAGGGTAAGCTCCATGGAAGAAATCTATTCCTTGGTTGATGAAGAGTCTCCAATAGTGTATGGTGTCTCTAGCCTCCTCATTTCCTTTTCTTCCTCACTAAGTATTCTCTCCTCTTAAGTATGTGTATGTATATCTCTCTGTGTAAAAGTGGCTCATATTCCTTATATAGGTAGGTCAAAAATCACCCCAAATGAGCTAGGCTCGTACACCAATAATCCTCTAATGATTGGATATGAGACAACTTTTAATGAGTTGAAATTTGGAATTTTCTCGGGATTTGGGGAGTTCGATCGATCGAACTTGAGGAGAGATTGATCGAACATGGCTGAGATCTATCGAATTGAAGTTGGATGGATCCTCAATTTCGGTGCCTTTTTGGATAAAAATAAATCTGAGATATTTTGAAGATATTTTTAGGAAAAGGACAAAAGTGGTTGGTAGGGTGGTACAGCTGGATAAGATCTGGCATGTGGATAAGGACAAGAAAGTTTGATTGATCAGAGAAAGATGTTGGATCGATCGAACTTTTGGGATCTCTAAAGATGACATCATGGCCTGGATCTATCTTGGAGTGCTGAGATCGATGAAAGTTGGATCGATTGAACTTTTCTTGAGATCGATCGAAGTTGCTGAAATTCCACCTTTTGCTCTACTTTGCTCCTTTCTTTGATTCATCCCAGAATTGCTTCATTTCTATTCTTATTTGGCTGAGTTAGCTTATTTTGGGGATAAGTACCTGAAAATGAAAATAACACGAAATCAATCTAAAGTGGGAAAATAAAATAGATAAAGGTCCTAGAACACCTAAGCTTAAGGGGTTTAAATGCGTACTTTTTAGCGCTCATCACCTGTTGAGACTGAGCAGCCGGAGCAGTTGGAGGATTATATCGAGGCAAATCCAGCTCAGTCCCCCTTAGCTAACTCTAGACTACAATCTTCAGCCTCTGCATCTTCATTATCCCATGATGAGGCTGAGCATACATCATCGCCTTATCCATCTTTGCCTCATGCACAGCCAGGCCAGGCCTTAGACAGACCTTTGCCGAGATACTTACACCTTATAGTGGCACATGAGTCAATTTTCGACATCTTTTTCTTTTCCTGGTACATTCTGACCCAGGCAGCCTACGAGGATATAGACCGGAGGGGCATTTCAGCCATTCTAGCCCCTGTCACATACCCAGTTTACCCTAGGCTTGTTCGGATGTTTTTCCAGAACCTCCAGCCTGCCCTGAGTAATCTGGCGGAGCTGCGTACTACAGTTGATGGCCATCTTATCCGCATTACAGTGGAGACACTGGCCAGGTCTTGCCGATGCCTACATGTTTACCCTTCTGATCTTGAGATCGATTATCCTATTCTAGAGAGGAGGCCTTCTTATACAGACATGGCTGTGGTACTTATAGGCCATTACAGTGAGGGCGAGACATTTGCTACTCGGACCTATTTACCTGATGATCTGTGGTTCTTCAATTCGGTCTTGTACCGAAATATGTTTATGGCTAGCCACAAGATCCAAAGGTGAGGCGATTATTTGACTGTCCTGTATGCTTTCTACATAGGGTACTGCATTTCTATTCTAGCCTTATATTGGAGTGTCATGATGAAGCTATACACTAACTACATCAGTAAGGCCAAGCCCAAGCGGGCTAAGTACCTTCCTTTTGGCCACCTTATTACTCAGATCTTGCAAGATCAGCGCTATCCATTCCGTTCAGATGAGCGCCCAAAGGCAGGAGGTTGCCACTCTGGCAAGAAGGATTGGAATAAGAGCTACAATGCTCTTATCAAGAGTCTTTTGGAGGATGCTGTGATAGCAGCTGAAGAGGCTGAGGAGGAGGAGACAATAGCAGCAGCAGCAGACGATCCAGTAGTTGCACCGGTGGCTGCCATACATATGGATATAGACTTGGAGTAGGAGCCTCCAGCAGAGGAGATCCCACATCATTCTCCAACGGGGTCACCATTACATTTCCCGGAGTAGGCTCAGGATGCACATCATTTTCCTGATCTAGTGGTACCTGAGGCTCCAGCACAAACACCTGGCTTTGGAGAGCGTATCCAGGCTTTGGAAGATGCCGTAGTCTCCATCCGAGCAGACATTGTCTTTAGCCGAGCTAATATTTCTTCCATGCGTACGGATGTCATGACTGCACTGCGAGACATATCCCGAGATATCCGCAGAGTGCGCCCTGCCCGTCCTACCTCCTTGGCATGATATTCCTTATCTTTCTATCTCTATACCTTTATTTCATATATCTGTGATACATTGCTACTGTTATGATATTTTTGAGGCCAGTCTGTTGGCCCAAACATTGTGATGTACATTATTTTTCTATACATGCTATATTTTGGATGTCATGTCTTTGTATTAATATATCTGTCTGTGATTGACTCCATCAGGTGCATCCTAGTGACTTCAGTGAGAGAGAGTGCTACCCAAATTTTCGAGACCACCCTTTTTTCTCTCTCTTTACTTCAATTCTTGTCCCATTTACACTTGCATGTCCACTGTGCACTATTATTATCCCTTTTGTTATCTAATGAGTTTTATCCAAGTGCCATCTTTTCAGGACCATAGTTAATCCCAAGTTTGAGGGGGTTATTCCACCCACTTTGGATACTTGTGTCCCAGCCATTTTTTGCCATAGCTACACTGGTATACTCTTTCCTTTGTTCTCTTTGCACATTGAGGACATTGTGCCATTTAAGTTTAGGGGTAACAGTGTTAATTACAGTATTTGCTTTCAATTCAAAATTTTAAGTATGACTTGTGTATTTGAGGGATTGTCTATGATTGGTCCATAACTAGCTATGATTTTGATCATTTGAGGACTATATTGCTTAAAATTTAAGAATTATTTGACTTGAGAGTCCAATACTCCTTGTATGCTTTGTGGATGCAATTTAGGAGTAAATTTTTCGAAAGATTGATATCTTGCTTACATTTATGGTCCACATCATCCTAATTTTGTGATTGTTTTGAGATTCACACTAGGATTTTACACTAGCACAAGCACACACTAGCATTCATTTGTGGGGTACATGCTTTGCTGATTGTTGATTTAGTTATATCCCAATTGAGCTAGTAGTGCATTGAAAGTTTTCATTTTGACAAAAGTGGATAACAAACCATTTTCATTGAGTAACCGGGATTCTAGCCTCATCAAGCACTAAACTTCTCATGTCGAAAGGTGGAGGGCCCAAACTCTAGGTTAATAATTGAACTTGCTTAAAAAAAATAATAATAAAAAAAAAGTTGCAAAAGCAATAAAAAGTGAGGACTTCTCCCAAAAGGTGAGAAGTGGGAAATGATTAGATATAGGTTATTTTGATTTGTAGCCTAGTTGATTTGAGCTTGTAAATCCTTAGGGGTGTTTGAACACCTAGTGCCTTAAAGCCGTCCGGTTTGGGAGTCATTGACCTAACGCTCGACTACATAGATCGCTAGAAAGCTTAATAGATCAACACATTGCACTATGCTTCCATCTCTGATCCTATAGGATAGTTATGAAAAAAAATAAATAAAGAAAATTCGAGTGAAAGAATTAGCGCATCTAGTTTAATAAAGCTTTAATAAAAGGTCCACTCTTTATCTTGATGATTGGTACTAGATTTGTGTGCTAGTTTAAGGGTAAGGATATGATCATTTCTTTAGTTAGCTTAGATAGCAACATATTTGATGCCGGTTAACTCAAAAGGATTCTAGAGTTGTTTTGATTTGCATTATCATTTTCTTGATGTGTGGAGGACCATATTGCTTGCTTGATGTTGAGATTTTGGAAGATTGCTTAGAAATGGTTGAAAATTTGCATACTTGAAGTAGTTTTCTCCCAATGCTTGTTTGTAATATTGGTACCTCTTTGGTAAGAATGAGCTTAATGTTTGTGGGTATCATTTCTGGAAACCCTCGCAAGACTTCACTAGTCCACTAGGGGTAACCTAGGGGTTTAAAAGGCTTGTTGCATATGCTAAATGTAATCGTGTTCCCTACGAAAGTGGCGTTATCCATTTATTGCTTTCTAGATTCATACTTGTATAGTTGTTCATTTCATTCCTTTACTTTGTATTTCATTGCTAGGAACTAGCAATATTTAAGTTTGGGGGTGTAATGAACGCTGAAAAGTGCGCATTTAAACCCCTTAAGCTTAGGTATTCTAGAACCTTTATCTATCTTACTTTCCCGTTTTAGACTAATTTCGTGTTATTGTCCTTTTTAGGTGCTTATCCCCAAAATAAGCTAATTTAGCCAAATAAAAGCTTAAAAGAAGCTAACTCAAGCTGGATGGAAGAAAGGAGCAAAGTGGAAGCAGAATGAAGTAAAGTGTGGAAATCAACATGTTCGATCGATCTCAAGAATACTCCAATCGATCGAAAGTTCATCGATCTAGACTTTCCAAGATGGATCCAAGCTCTTTTGTCCTTATACAAAGATCCCACAAAGTTTGATCGATCCAACAATTCTTAGATCGATCGAAAAGATTTCATATATCCTGTTGTACCACCCAACCTACCATTTTTGTCTCTTTCCCCAAAATATCTCAGATCTGTCCTTATCCAAAAAGGCACCGCCATGGGAGGATTGATCCAGCCAAAGTTTGATAGATCTCAGCCAAGTTCGATTCCCAACACAGTTCGATCGATTGAACTTCCTCAAGTCTGGAAAAAAATAGATTCTAGCTCATTAAAAATTGTCTCATGGTGCAATCATTTGAGGAGCTCTTGTGTACGAGCCTAGACCATTAGGTGTGACATTTAAGCTACCTGTATAAGGATTATGAGCCATTTTTACACATATACTTTTAGGAGTTGATAGATATAATTTTTTATTATTCTTAGAGAGGAAGAAAATATAAGAGGAGGCTAGACATTTCTATCATCTAACTCAAGAAAAAAGTGCATTTCTACCATGGAGATAGCCTTTGAGGATTGGAGGACACCATCCATGAGTGGTTAGACATTCTCTTGGGGCTAGAGTTAGCCCTAAGCATGCTTTGTTTACCTTGATTTATGTATTTTTGAGGGGATTTGTGTTGTAATACATGTTTTGACATCTTTATATACATAGATCTTATTTATTCAATGATTTATATGGTTTAATTATTCCAATTGATCATTTCATTCTATCCATATGTCTATGTATGCTAGAATAGATGTTCATGTGTTTATCTCTATCTCTTATGTTGTTAATGCATGTCTATGTATGTTGATGCTATAGATCTAGAGATTGTCAAGACACAATGCTTAATAGAATGCTCTTGTGGTTTATTTGATGGTTCATACTCATTTTTTGATGGATTGTTGATGAGCGCTAAAAAGTGTATATTTAAACCCCTTAAGCTTAGGTATTATAGGACCTTTATCTATCTTATTTTCCCATTTTGTATTGATTTCGTGTTATTTCCATTTTCAGGTATTTATCCTCAAAATAAGCTAACTCAGCCAAATAAGAGCATAATTGAAGCAATTCTGGGATGAATGAAAGAAAGGAGCAAAGTAGAGTAAAAGGAAATAAATGGTGGAATTTCAGTAACTTCGATCAATCTCAAGAAAAGTTTGATCGATCTAACTTTCATCGATCTCAGCACTTCAAGATGGAATCTGAGCCATGTTTTCCCCTATTCAAAGATCTTAAAGTTCGATCGATCTAACTTCATTCTCTGATCGATCAAACCATCTTATCCTTATCTAAATGATTAATCTTATCCAGTTGTACCACCCTACCAACCACTTTTGTCCTTTTCCAAAAAATATCTTCAAAATATCTCAGATTTGTTTTTATCCAAAAAGGCGCCGCCATTGAGGATCGATCCAACTTTAATTCGATTGATCTCAGCTATGTTCGATCGATATCACCTCAAGTTTGATCGATCGAACCTCCCAAATCGCAAGAAAAATCCAAATTCCAGCTCATTAAAAGTTATCTTATATCCAATCATTAGAGGATTATTGGTGTATGAGCCCAGCTCATTTGGGGTGATTTTTGACCTACCTATATAAGGAATATGAGCCACTTTTTGAAGGGAGATACTTTAGAGACTTTGGATACACATTCTTAGAGAAAATAATACTTAGTGAGGAAGCAAAAGGGAGGAGGAGGCTAGAAACACCATTGGAGACCCTTCATCAACCAAGGAGCAAATTTCTTCCATGGAGCTTACCCTTGAGGGTTGGAGGACATCATCCATGAGTGGCTAGACATCCTCTTGGGGCTAGAGTTAGCCCTAAGCATGCTTTCTACTTCTTGATTTATGTATTTTTGAGGGGATTTGTATTGTGATTCATGTCTTGAAACTTTTATATATATAGATCTTGTTTATTCAATGATTTATGTGGTTTAATGCTTCCAATTGATCATTTCATTCTATCCATATAAATATGTATACTAGAATAGATGCTCATGTGTTTGTCTCTATTTTTTGTATTTTTGATGTATGTCTATGTGTATTGATGCTATAGATCTAGAGATTGTCAAGACATAGTGCTTAATATTATGTTCTTGTGGTTTATTTGATGGTTCATACTCATTTCTTGATGAATTATACCTCTCCTTTAGTTTAATTAGTTTAATTTCATGTCATTAGCTTAGTTCTAGTGTAGTTGTTAAATGGGATGACAATCCATGCTTGTTGTTGATGTTCCATACTTATGAAAGCAAGTAATATATATTTCTAACCTTGTGATATATTTGGCTTGTGAGCTTAAAGAAAAGACTAATGGCTTAAAATGATATGTTGTGTTATCCACTATGTTATTTAGACAATATATGCTTAATTTGTCATCCATGCTTGTTGAGACAACCACACACATACACTTTGTTGCAATACATGCTTTTTCCCTCATTAATCATTCATTAAAGGTGTAGAAAAGTATGCTTAGTGGTGATCTTTAAACCCCAAGATCTCTCTCTCTTTTATTCTCTCTATTGCATTATTGTTTACCTTAGTTTAATTTGTATCTAGTGTAATCTAACCAACCAACTACTATTTTGATCACTCGACCTACTAACCCTAATTTTGATTCCTCAACCTAGTACCACCCTCAATCCCTTGTGACGATCCCTACTTGCCCTAACTATATTTTTAGTAAAAGGTAGTAGTAGCAATTTCTAAATGAAAAACTTGGCCACATTGAATAAATTTTGGGTTCGGAGTGCGACAAACAACCACTTATTGTTCATCTCTCTTAGTTTAATTAGTTTAATTTTCATGTCATTAACTTAGATGTAATGTAGTTACCTTAGTTGTTAAATGGGAGGACAATCCATGCTTGTTGTTTGATGTTCCATACTTATGAATGCAAGTAGTATATTTCTCTAATTATGTGATGTGTTTGGATTGTGAGCTTAAAGAAGGATTAATGGCTTACTTTGATATATTGTGCTATTCATTATGTTGTTTAGACAATATATACTTAATTGGTCATCCATGCTTATTGAAACAACCACACACACTCACTATTGTTGCAACATATGTTTTCCCCCTCATTAATTATGAATTGAGTGTATAGAAAGGTGATGCTTAGTGGTGATCTCTTAGTCCCAAGACCTCTCTCTCTTATTTTCTCTATCCTTTAATTACTTGTTTTATATTGAGCTTGTTTAATCTTAATTTTAGTATAATCAACCAAACAATCTGCCTTTGATCACTCGATCTACTAACCCTAAGCATTGTTTCCATTACTAGTAGCCCTCCAATCCCTTAGGACGATCCCTACTCACCTTTGCTATGTTAGTAGTAGTGGTTTTTATAAATTTAAACTTGACCCAAAAAGCTTTTCTTAAATCGTATATTCACTACATTATTTTGGCGTGTAGGAACGGCCACCGTCAATCTGGCAGCATATATCCACGTTACACTCGTGGATAGAATTATGCTAATTTTTAATTACAGTTGCAGGCAGAGGGTCTCCGGTGGCGGTGGTGAGATAAGGGGTAGTGATTGCGGAAGATGGATCTGTCTCCGGCGGCAACTGTTGGGTTGGGTTGTGTTGTGTTGTGGTCTCTGGCGGCGGCAGTGAGATAAGGGGTAGTGATTGAGGAAGATGGATCTGTCTCCGGCGGCAACTATTGGGTTGGGTTGGGTTGTGTTAGGGTCTCTAGCGACGGCGGTGAGATAAGGGGTAGTGAGAGAGGAAGACGGAGGAAGACGAATCTGTAATGAGAGAGGCGGCGGTGAGATAAGGGGTAGTGAGAGAGGAAGACAGAGGAAAACGAATCTATAGTGAGAGAGGAAGGCAAATCTGTAGTGAGAGAGGAAGACGACGGCGGTGGTGAGATAAGGGGTGGTGAGATAAGGGGTAGTGAGAGATGAATAGGTTGGAAAATAATAGAGATGGGTTTGGTTTAGAAATGGAATGATGAATAGGTTTTTTTTTTTTTTTTGGTTAATCCTATTCCATGTGGGAATGGAATGCCCATTCCATTGGCAAAGAGAATAAATGATTTTGGTGGAATAACCATTCTCTGAGAATGGTGGAGAATGATGATTCTACCTTTAATAGCCCACACCAAACATAAGAATGGAAAGAAAATCATTATATTCCCTCTGATTTGATTCCATTCACCCACACCAAACATGGCCTAAGGTATTGACTTCACCACTAATCTGCCCTCCAATGGTCAGTTAGACATATTATTAGGATATTTTGTATGATCAAAAGATGTATGGCTACAAGCACATAACATAATTTATAAAGAAAAACTCATATGTCTAGGTACAAGCATAACCCATCTTCGGTTTGCATGGATCGTCTACCCAACTACATTAAACTAAGGGTGTAGTACGACATATCTTTCCTTAGCACGACTTATCAAACCTCTAAATATATGATCATTAAGCACCATTGCATGATAAACCTACCCTATAATCACAGAAAATAAAGAGGTTGAGATCAATTATAAATCCTTCTTCCTAATACAAGTTAAGATATCAAATATAATTTAATTTAAGCAGTAAATCCCAAAATCAAGATAAAACCATTGTTTTGACCTTAATTATACAATAAACAATACCAATAAAATAAATAACTAAACCATTGGAGTTAAGATTTGGGTCACATCAATCCCTTAGAAAGAGTTTAGCCGCTTATAAAAAAGGAAGAAGACTACATGGATGTGGAAACCTCCATCTTCATCTTCTGTTGCTTGATCTTGTCTTTGAAAACTCCTCTCTAACTCTAAAGAAAGTCTATAAACTATACTATCAATGCCCCTCTTCTCTTTCTCTAGTTGTGTAAAAGACCTTATTTTTATAGCCCTTGAAACCACTTCAAAACATAATAGGTAATAGGAAATCTGCCAAACTCAGACTCTAAAGTTTGTGCTATCTTATAGCCCAATTTTGACATAGTAAACTTCCTTTTCACAAAATTTTCGTGAAATACAAAGTCGTAGAGATTCGAATTTCTTTTCAAGCACACAAAATTTAAGCTATTGAAACTCTCACAGAGGAGATACAGCTAAAATACCAAAACAGGTCCAGTTTCCAAATCAAGAAATAATTTCCTAGTTAGAGAACGATTCTTCTAATTCTTCTTGCTTCCATTCTCATCAGCTTGTGATTTCTTTTGGGCTCTTCTCCAAATCTAATTGAACTTGGATCTTCATCATGGCTTAGCCCAATGAATGGGATCTTCCCCTAATCTCTTGGATATCATCTTTAATGTACAAAACCCATGGTTTTAACTGACTTTATAATTAAAGGCTTGAAAATGAGAAAAACACTAAAACAACATAAAATCACAAATAAAACTATTACCAAGAGAATAAAATATGCAAGTTAAGGGCTCAAATGTCTAACATTTCAGCACTTATCAATTTAATTTGCTAATGTAGACAATTTTGTGACTAGACCTATTACCTGCCCAATACATATATTAATATAAGCATATAAAGAAGTTGAAATGAAGTCATCAATAGAAAATAGGATAAAATAAAAATTAAAAAGAGTGACAATGCAAGTTCCAGTAAAGGTTACAGGTGGTCAAAGTTGAGTTGGCAAGTTTAATATTAGTTTCACATGACAAATATGTCTTTTTAATTAATTATTATTTTTCATTGGTCAAGCAAATTTATATATTAAAAGAGGAAATTTATTTCTTGATTTTGTAATCACAAACTAAATGTGAATTTGTAATTGGACCACATCACGAGTAAGTAGTCAAGTATTATTTGGAAATGTGAAAAAAAAAAAAAAAAATTACAAGAGGAACTACCAGGGAAAAAAAAAAAATTTACAAGAGGAGTGGGATTCAAATAGAAGCCTAGCCCAAAGGAAAGAAGGAAAGATGGGCTAAGAAATTAAAGGCCCAAACAAACCCTAATGGACAACAAATCCAAAGACCAATAACCATATACAGTAAAACAATAGCAATTATAATTGCTAGTAAAAATCATTTTTCTCACTATAGTATTTGCTCAAATCCAGAGGAAGCATAGACAAAGAGCAAAAAGGAGAAGTCCAAATCATGGTAGTCAAGTGGTCTCGGGGAAGGTCAGGCATGAATGATTAAGGTCCCAGTCTTCAAATATTCTCCTGATATGGGGATAATCAATTAAGAAACAAGAGAGAATCTTCAAAGAGAAATATTGAATGACTATGCAACACCGTGTTATGGGATCATTTTTCTCCCTAAAAAATTCTAGCATTTTTCTCTAGCCAAATATGATAAAACAAGGATGCTACGGAAAGATTGCATTTGCTATTAGAGATCGAATTAGACTTCCAATCAAATCAAACACCTATGAAGACATTCGAGTATAGGACCCATATCACATTTTTTAATCATTCTCAAACTTAGGACTCACGACACATCCCCTACCCATCACTGCTAACATCAGACACTAGGAACACACCATCACCACCTGGCAATTCATGCCTCACACTTCACCGGTCACGACCACCGTCTATATTAACACTACTTGAAACCAAAGACTTTACCTCCCCCCGTGGGAGTAAGTCAAACAATCACATAAAACCATTACTGGCGACCATTAACAACAGAAAGAACTATACGTGGGTCCGCCCATCAGTGGATGTACACAACTCCTAAGTGGAGGAACAAAACTTACAGCCAACGATATCTTTGCCAGGACCAAAACAAATAGAAAGGGTAATAAACCCCACTCTCCTAAGAGATTGATAACCCAGGTCTAAGTGTACCTGACACCCCGTTGTACATTACTCATCAAACGTCCAACCGTAGATATCCACTCACAATCAAGTTGAAACTGAACTCCTTACACATAAGGAGATGAACCAATTAAGACAACGCACATGAAACTTAGGACTTAAATCTAGGCAATCTTGCCACAATTCAACCATCTCGCACTACTAGTGCCTATCGAAAAACATAAGGGAACCCAATACTAAAACCTTGCATACCCCATACTAAACGGAATAAATCTAATGTACAACACCTGCACGCCAAGTACTATAATATAGTCCAGAACACAACTACCTTACAAGAGCATCAATGCTCGCAACACTTTAACACTAAGAATGACCACTGTTTGCCGAACGCCGCGTCTCAATTTACCTAGAAACAATCATTCCAAACCGTAACCTCTATGACATAAAACGATGCTTCAACATCCATTCCATCCCTACATTATCAGATGACACTACCACCATCCCGCATGATGTATAACGCATCTCGTACTCAACTATAGCTAGCCTAAACATTCGGATCATACTTTAAGCCGTCTTACTTATCAACACCAGAACATTACGTCTTAACACCTCTATTAATATTCTTGTCGAATGACCACTCGGATCTACGATTCCACCAAACTACAACCTCCACCAGTTTACCTCCCCTGTATCATTTATAAGATGATACCAACACAGTGTGAGAGTATACATTACTCTCGACACGTCCTACGCCACAGGGATAAGAATCCTTGTGTAGCAATGCCATACTAACAACTCTTAAGAAGGAAATGAACATCGTGGTTATGGTGCTCATCACACAATTATCTCGTAACGTCAAATACTATCAGTCATATGTATCCAACTAAACACTCAAGTCATACTCCTCAAGGCAACCTACGTATTCAGTCAAAAGACCTCAGCCCTAGCATTAACACTATTACCTTTTCTCTTCACCATTCCTTAGAACCCTTTTGGTCCTGATGAAAAGTAAAATGGGGCAACCTACTAAGCCTACGGGATCATCCTTGTCCCAAATCACCCTAATTAACCTATCACCCTCTTGGACCCCAGACAATGAGTACCACTCCTGATACCCCAAGTACGCTTTAAATACAAGCCTGATTTATTTCTACATGATTCTAATTAAAATACTATCCACAAAGTAACACGATACCTGCCACCTAATACCTCGCTCGTAAACAACCGAACACCTCAACAACCACAACCTCCTACATCGTGCAATTTTGCACTATCTAGCTAAAACTGACCACTGTACCCAACCTCGAGAATCACTCGACAACCGTGCCATACAATCAGCTAACCGAGAGTCAAAACACCCATAACATAACTCCGTAGGTTTCCAAAATGGAAATCACCTCTTAACTAACAAGTCTCTAAAACACACCCTCACGGGAACACCAAAAGGCCCACGTCCACCGATAGGTTACCCAACATTGGTGTGATCCTAATCGATACCCAAGTTAATCCATATTGACCAGGATTAAACAAGTCTCATTGACAACCATAGCTAACATGTCTCATTGGATCGTACCAAAGTACAAAAAATATACATCCACAACCCTTAGACCAGAAAGACTCCACCAATCTGTATCACATTGACCACAAACCGCTTCAAAGAAAATTGCTGCACTAAATTGTGACCTAAATCATAAACACCATAATCTTAAAACCACAAGTCCCGTACGAAATTCTTACCTTGATAAGCAACGAATATTGCACATTTAAGTGCCCTTATTTGCATTAGTTAAGTCCATTAGTTGATCATATTGTATATATTAGCTTCATTTGCATGTTTTTATTTACTATTAGGTTGGTTCCCTAACGATAGTTAAAAGTGAGGCTTTGATGAGTTCGTGAAGAATCAAAGCATGCCGTTACCGGGGACCTTTATTTTGGTCAAGCCAATGATCCATTGAACTCATGGTTATCCCTGCAAAAAGTGCTAAGGACGATGATCGTGTCATTGCCCTGCACCTCTCTAGGGATTTTAGGCCACAAATTTAGAGTTGGTGGAAGGCTAAGGTTGCTAAATAGAAGGCTTGAACCATGTAATAGACATATCTTATATTGTAAGGGGTTCTAGAGAGAGAAATATTGAGTTCTTGAGGGTGAGTGTGTATTGTGGCTTCTAGGTGCGAAAATGGAGGGTAAGATCACCTCTTCTCCTTCCTCCTTTGCTTCTATGGGTAACTAACTCCCTTTCTAGGGAGGTGATAAAGCCCTTCCTTGTAAGCATGCCCTAGTTTTGGTTTATTTTGGGGAATGAAATATATGTATGGCCAGGTTTCATAATCTAGAGCTATACACATGTTGTAATGGATATTAATGTTTATAAATGATCATTTTGAGTTTATTATCTTGTCTTAGATTGTTTTCTCTCATGATCATATGGCTTGCATTTTCATAGTGACAATGGAAATGAGAGTGTGAAATGGTTTTAATGGTATGTTGTTTGAGAAATTTGATAGTCCATAGCTTAAGGCCTTCCTTTGATGGACTATTATTAGTTTTTAACTTCATGTGCTTGTATCATTTGATTGAGGGTTTGATAATCTCTAGCTTAGTGAGCATGTAAAACTTTGATAGATTATTCTTGCCTATTGATTTCATGAATTTCTTGAAGATAATGTAGCAATTTTGTGTTATTACATATCATGGCCACTTATATATGTTGTTTCCCCAAGTTAATCATAATCTAGCATGTTTATATAGTAGGTAGTTGATTCACTTCCCTAGCCCTCTTTACATAAATCTTTCTCTTTTAAATTCCTTGCATTTGTTGTTTATGCACATTTTAATTCCACGTACTAAGTGACAAACCAAACAAAACCTTACACCTCTTTCATGAAACTAAGTGATTTTTAAAGGATTTGGTTGTCATAAAATTGCAGTCCTTGTGGTTAGACTTACCCCTATGATAGCCCTATTTTACAATGATTTGTGCTATTGCAAGGGTTGATTATAATTGGTCAACATTCATCAACCGACCAATTTTTGGCGCCATTGCCAGGGACTGCAAACGGTTTTGTAACTGAGGTTCAAAGATTAACTTTGGTTTGATTGTGAATATTGTGTCTTGTGGATATTTTCTTGTTTTGTTTCAGTAATATTGTGTTTTAAGTATTCTCGTGAGTTTCTAGGGACTTAAGGCTTGCCGAGGAAAAAACTGAAAATATTGTAAGTCTAGAGGACTCCAGGTAAGTTCTAGTTCAAAATTGTGAATATCTTGCATATGTTTAACTTAGTGTTGTAAAGCCCTTGTCGAGGGTATTTATGTTTTACTGTTTTACAAAGCATCGGTCCTTGTCGTGGCCATTTATTTTCTATCTTGTTGATAATTAAGGAGAAAGGGAACACTGTATGTGGATGTTATGGTGAAGAAGTGTTGTACTTGTTGTGAGTTGTGTTGTTGATGTTGGGACGTAGGTCATTATCTTTGCCTACTCTTGAAGCCCTAATTGATATTAATTCACTTAAAAGGACTCTTAGAAGAAACCTTAGGGAATCTGAAAATATAAGAGAAATTGAACTTGAATTTAATACAATGGCCGGAAATGAAGGAAATGTCGAGAATGAGAGAATCAATAATGATAGGGTCAAAACTCCAAATGTTGTACCTATAACTCTTAAGGACCATTTCATCCCTACAACTTATACCTCTCCTTCTTGCATAGTGATGCCAAACATCGAGGCAGGCCAATATGAGATCAAATCTAGCACAATTCAAATACTTCCATTCTTTCATGGCTTTAAAAATGAAGACCCCTATAAGCATCTTGATGAGTTCCTTAAAATTTGTTCTATTATCAAGCTGAAGGGCTTCCCTGAAAATGTTCTCCATTTATATTTCTTTCCATTTGCCTTAAAAGATAGGGCAAAATAGTAGTTGAACTCCCTTGCTGCAAATTTCATCACTACATAGGCACAATTACAACAAGAATTTCTAAAAAAATACTATCCGGTGAGTAAAACCAATTAAATGAGGCGTTCCATTCTTAGCTTTTCACAAATCGATGGGGAACAACTCCATGAGACTTGGGAAAGACTTCAAGACCTCATTAGGAAATGTCCGCACCATCTAATTCCAAAATGGTAATTGGTGCAAGCTTTCTATGATGGTTTAACTGATCCACATAGACTCATGGTTGACTCATCATGTGGAGGGATGTTCATGTCTAAAAATGCAGATAAGGTTTGGACCTTACTCGAGAATTTGAGTGAAAACTCATTGCAACATAATTCTCGTAGGGCTCCAACCTCAACCAATGCAAAGAATACCAATCTATGTCAACCAAAGACACTCAGGAAAGAATCTTCTCAAGTGGATACCATAGCTCACAAATTCTATCAATTAATGGCACCACATTTCTCTCCTTCCTTGTTTCAAAATTCAGTAAGTGCGGTGTGTGCATCATGCACTAGCCCATTCCATCTCTTGGAAGATTACACCGGAACAATTTCCTAGTAACAACCAAGAGCAAGCAAATGCTATGTTTTCCAGGCCCGAAAATAATCCCTATTCCAATACCTACAATCCGGGATGGAAAGATCATCCGAATTTTTCGTGGAGGCAACCCGCCCCACAAAATTCAACATTTCAAAATTAAGGGCATCAAAATCAGCCCTCTTCTCAATTTCCAAATAGGCAATTTTAGGCCTCTTCGGGTTACAGTCCACCCTATAATCCAAATGTCTCTACTCCACCTCCTTTATTTCCAACTGATGAAATTTTTGCTGTAAACAAGCAAATGATGGAATCTCTAAACAAACAAATGTTAGAATCTAACAAGTAACTGTTGATATCATTGCAGCCCACTCTCCAAATGGTTCATTCACATACTCAGTCAATAGCTAAACTTGAGAATTAAGTAGGACAAATAGCTAATTCAATGAACCAACTTCTTCAAAGAGATAAGGGAAAAGTTCCAGCTCAACCATTTAGGAATCCTAGAAGGATACATGTGATTGGCGAAGCCCCTCCTCCAAGTGGGCCTACTTATGAACAAGTTCAAGCAATCACCACCCTTCAGAGTGGTTGAATTGTAGACAACAAGGTGGATGGAGGAAAAGATGAAATAATCCTTCTTTCCAAAAATCCAAATCCTAGCTCATCTAATCCAAATTTCACTTCCGAAAATCCAAAGTATAGCACTAAAAATTCCAAGCTTGTGACCCCAAATGTGGAGACTTTTTATGAGCTTAAGGCTCCGTTTCCTCAACGTCTCCAAGAGTCGACACATTTTGGGAACAAAAGTTGTAAAATTCAGGACAAGTGAGAGGTCTTTAAGCAAGTAAAGATCAACCTACCTCTCTTGGATTCTATCAAGCAAATTCCTCCCTATGCCAAATTTCTCAAGGATTTGTGCACTCCAAAGCGCACTTCCAAAAGTCATTTACCGAAGAAGGTAAGGCTAACTGAACAAATGAGTGCAATAATTTAGCACAACACCTCTCTAAAGTATAAGGATCCGGGTGCCCCGATAATCTCATGTGTCGTTGGTGACAACAAGATAGAAAGGGCCCTCCTTGACTTAGGAGCGAGTGTGAACTTGATTCCATATTCAGTTTACTTACAACTTGGGTTGGGAGATCTTAAGCCAACCTCCGTGGTCTTGCAGCTTACTGACAAATCGGTCTAGCACCCACGAGGCATTCTTGAAGATGTCATAATCAAAGTGGATAAATTCTACTTCCCGATAGACTTTATGGTTCATGACATAGAACCAGTCCATGATCCAAAGAAACATATTTCCATGATCCTCGGTAGGCCTTTCTTGACTACGGCTAATGCTTCAATAAATTGTCGAACCGGGGTGATGGATATCACCTTTAGAAATATGTAAGTCAAACTCCATATTTTCTATGCAACTCAACATCCTTCCAAAGAAGATGATTGTTTTCTTATTGATGTGGTAGATGAAGTGGTTGAAGAATCTCTCCCCTTCATTCTAAACAAAGATCCTCTTGAAATTTGCATGTCTCACTTTGATTTTGCAAACTTTGATATCAATCAATCCATCTAAGAAGTAAATTCTTTGCTTGACATTGGTGCTATCATGGACTTTCCTCCTTGGAAAATACCAAGTGAACCACTTCCTCAACTTTCCACTACTCCTCCGGTCCCTTCCTTGAAATCTCCACCACAACTTGAGTTAAAGCTACTCCCGGTCTACCTTAAGTATGCATTTATTGGTGCAAATAAAAATATTCCAGTCATCATTACAATAGACCTTTTAAAGGACCAAGAAAACAGCCTCTTAGTGGTACTACAAGAGCACAAAGAAGCTATTGGTTGAGCAGTGGCTGATTTGAAAGGAATCGACCCTTCTATTTGTTTGCATCGCATTCATATGGAGGACGACGCAAAACCTTCTAGAGAGGTACAGCGCTGGTTGAATCCAAACATGAAGGAAGTGGTCATAAAAGAAGTGATCAAGCTACTAGATGCAGAAATCATCTACCCCATCTCTGATAGCAAATGGGTTAGCCCCACTCAAGTTGTTCCTAAGAAATCCAGCCTCACCATTGTTAAAAATTCAGTGTGAGAGCTCATACCACAACGTACCACCACCAGGTGGCGTGTGTGCATTGACTACATGAAACTCAACTCTACCACTAGGAAGGATCATTTTCCACTTCCATTTATTGATCAAATCTTAGAAAGGCTTGCCGACCAAAGCTACTACTGTTTCCTTAATGGTTATTCCAGTAATAACCAAGTGGCAATTGATCCTCAAGATTAAGAGAAGACCACATTCACATGTCCCTTGGAACAATTGCCTATAGATGCATGCCCTTTGGGCTATGCAATGCACCGGCAACTTTCCAAAGGTGCAGGATGTCCATATTTTCTGATATGGCTGAAAAGTTTTTGGAAGTATTCATGGATGATTTTTCCTTCTTTAGATCTTACTTTGAGTCCTGTCTCTACAATTTATCCCTTGTGCTTCAAAGATGAAAAGAGACAAATTTGATTCTAAGTTGGGAAAAGAGTCATTTCATGGTCTAAGAAGGCATTGTCTTGGGGCACGTTATTTCTAAAAGGGAAATTGAGGTTGACAAGGCTAAAGTCAAATTAATATCTAACCTTCCTCCTCCAAATTTTGTTCAACAAATCCGTTCCTTCCTTGGTCATGCCGGCTTTTATCGCTGTTTCATCAAAGATTTTAGCAAAATGTCCCAGCCTCTGTGTAATCTTCTCGCCAAGGATATTCCCTTTAATTTTGATGAAGTATGTTTGGAAGCTTTCAAGAAGCTTGGTACTTTTCTCTCTTCAGTCCTAATCATGAAATCGCATAACTGGTCTCTTCCATTTGAGTCCATGTGTGATGCATCCGATTATGCATTGGGTGCGGTTTTGGGCCAGCGTGTGGATAAGCTACCACATGCTACTTATTATGCTAGCAAAACTCTCTTTGATGGTCAATTGAACTACACCACCACTGAAAAAGAGTTACTAGCTGTGGTATATGCCTTGGATAAATTCCGTTCTTACCTTCTTAGATCCAAGGTCAATGTCTTTTCAGACCATGCCACTCTAAGGTATTTGCTCGCCAAAAAAAGAGACCAAACCCCGTCTAATTCGATGGATACTCTTACTCCAGGAGTTTGACATTGAAATTCAGGATAAAAAAGGGACAGACAATGTCGTTGCTGACCATCTCTCTCGACTACTCATTGAGAAATTTTCTGAATTTGTTGCAATTCGTGATTCCTTTCCTGATGAGGAACTATTTCAGATTTCTCATTCAAATCTTCCATGGTTTGCGGATATTGTCAACTACCTTGCGGTAGGAAAAATTCCGTCCAAATGGTCAAAACAAGAGAAAGACCGGTTCTTCTCCCAAGTCAAAAATTTCTTTTGGGAAGATCCAGAATTATTCAAGTTTTGCCCAGACCAAATCATCCGGCGATGCATTCCCGAAACTGAATACTTAAGTGTCCTAAATTTTTGCCACACTCTTGCATATGGAGCACACTTCAGTGCCAAGAAAACTGCTGACAAAGTCCTTCAAAGCAGATTTTATTGACCCTCTTTGTTTCGAGATGCTTACAATTTTTGCAAGTCATGTGAGCGATGCCAAAAGCTTGGATCCATGTGAAGGAAAAACATGATGCCCCTTACCCCCATCTTAATCATAGAAATTTTTAATGTGTGGGGAATTGACTTCATGGGACTGTTTCCATCTTCTTACGGCTATGAGTATATTCTTATAGCGGTGGATTACGTGTCTAATGGGTTGAGGCAAAGGCTACCAAAACCAATGATCATAAAGTTGTGGTCAAGTTCGTTCAATCAAATATCTTCAGTCGGTTTGGTACACCTACGACCATCATCAGTGACGGAGTTTCTCATTTCTATAACCGCTATCTTAAATCTGTCATTTTAAAGTACTCTGTCACACATAAGGTTGCTACACCTTACTACCCTCAAACGAGTGGTCAAGTAGAAGTATCTAATCGTGAGATCAAGCATATTCTAGAAAAAACGCGCTTTGGGCCTATTCGACAGCATATAAGATGCCCATCGGCATGTCACCATATCGACTTATCTTTAGCAAAGCTTGTCATCTCCCAGTGGAATTAGAACACCGCGCTTTTTGGGCGATAAAACGGTTCAACTTTGACCTTAAGCAAGCCAGTTCTACTCGCAAATTGTAGCTCAATGAGCTTGAGAAAATTCGAAATGATGCGTATAAAAACGCGAAAATCTATTAGGCAAACACTAAAGCATTTCATGACAAGTATATTGTCAACAAGTCTTTTGCCCCTGAACAGAAAGTTTGGCTTTTCAATTCTAGGTTGTGACTTTTTCCCGATAAACTTCGTTTGTGGTGGGATGGTCCATATATTATCTCATCCGTATTTCCTTATGGTACAATTGAACCTCAAGATCCTACCGATTGATCTCTCTTTAAAGTTAATGGCCAGCTACTTAAGCTTTATTTTGTTGGCATAGTCCCGATCCAAAAAAGTAGAAAAATTCCTATTGATGGACCCAATTTTCGAGGACTGATGCGACATCATGGTTTGTCTAGCTATTGACATTAAATTTAGCACTCCTGGAAAGTAATTCTTTCAACTTCTGAGCTTCCCTCTTCCAACTTGCCTTAGCAAAAATTTTCCAGAAGTTAGCTAAGTGTCACGTACTTGAACCTTTTCCTTGGTTGCGGGGTGTGACATAAGTGTAGCCAACATGTGAACTTTTTTGGAACTGTCTCGAATTGCACTCCAAAAGTCACTTTAGGCTTACTTAGTCATTTTAAGGCCTCCGTACCATTTTTAAAAATTTTCAAGGTAATCTCGGTAATTTTCTCAAAAATCCAAAAAAAAATCACGGGAAATTCGGACCCCAAAATTTACACTTTTGTAAATAAGCTCCAAATCCCATTCTGAGGGTTATACAAGGTGTCTAGGGTCGATAGGAGCTTAAGTATCTAATTAGAGAATTTTTGGACCCTTGCCCGGCCTCCGTTCGGCCAAAATACCAAGGCAAAATCTGGCCAAAATTGCGGGGGCCTGCCAATACTTGCGGGGGCCCACCGAGCACCATAAAGGCCTTACAGCTGCACGCCAGTAACACCCTGCGACTGCCCACCCTGTGACGCGGGTGCCAGCCAATGCTTCGGCCCTTCATAAAAGGGCCATTTCAAGGCCCAATTCAAATTGTTTATCTTCCTCCCTCTCTCTCCGGCCGACACTCACTCTCTATTTCCCCTATCCTTCTTCCTTTTCTCCCTCATTCTTGCCCACTTTCATCTCCAACCTTATCCCATCCAACCATTCCATCTTCATCAATCTCTCATCAATATCACACCCATTTTGCATCAAGAAAGGGCTTTTGGTTCCTCCATTGTTGGTAAGTTCTCTTCTTTCTCTCTTTCTCTCAATTTTTGATCAATGGAGGATGGGATTATATATATGGAGGATTTGTGATTGTTTGGGAGTTATATATTGTCAATTCCAAGTAAAAATTTTTTGGTTTTCCTCATCTCTAATCCCCTTTGTCTCTCTTCCTATTTTTCTTGCACGCCAGATTCTGGTTTTCCTCATCTTTAATCTCCTCTGAGGGACCATCCGAGGAAGCTCCCACACCAAATTAGGCCAAGTGGCCCACTGAAATTGAAGCCAGATTTGTCATTAAAGATGGGTTCGAAGAAAATCCAGAAATGGCGTGGGCGGTCAAAGAATTGAAGGATGGTGGCCTAAAAGCTTTATTCAAACCACATGCTAGCTCTTTCTATCCACGCATAGTCCACCAATTATGCACCAACATGTTTTATTCATGTGTGGAGCTAGAGGTCATTAAGACCACCATTGATGGCGCACCTTTTGAATTCACCATTCATGACTTTGCTACGGCTTTGGAGTGTCCATTGGCATCTCCCTTGGATGTCGAGGATCAACCTCTATATGATGCTCCTCCCGAAGAGCTGAAATTGTCAGAAATTATTGAGGAAATATACCGTAACATGTATACCGATAGTCGCAAATCAAGCACGAATAAGTCATTCCTCCCATGCCGGCTGTGGTTCTTGGACTTCGTCCTCGCCAAAATTGTCCTTCCCGTTCCTAAGCATTTTAAGCTTAAAGTTCTGCACACCCTTTATGCCGCTGAGAAGGGACATTGGTTTTGTGTCCGTTAGCTCATCTGGGACCAGCTTCTTAAGGTCTACAATGATCTTTTTGTGATATAGTTAGACAATGCCCTCACTTGGGCACTTCCTTTTCCGTACTTGGTCACCGAGCTGCTTAAGAATAAGAAGTTCAAGGTCCCCCAAAGAGAAGATAAGAGCACTGAGGTATTCTTTTTTGACGTTGATGCATGGAAGTCAAGCACCATCTAGCTTAAGACTTCTCGTTAAGCCCACATTAGTGGTGTATTTGATTTGGGAGGTCCCACTATCCCTGTTGCTCCTGCACCTGCTGCTCCCGCACTTGTTGTGCCACCACCACCTGCTATTTCTTGTACCAACTACGACTCTCTCAGCACCCATTTTGATACCATTCAACTGCGAGTCGAGACCATGGAGGGCACCTTTATGGACCTTTGTAATGAGACTAGGGAGGGACAGCAGGTATTGCAGGCCATGCTGCAATCTTTGATTGACTGACCCCCAGGCGGTGCCGGTGGCTCATCCTCTACGGCGATGATGGAATTATTTCTTATTTTCAGTTCCTACTTTCATTTTTAGTAGTACTCTTTTGCTTGATGTTTAGTTCCTATTTTGAACTTATAATTACAAACCTTTATGCTATTTTGCATGGATACTCGATTTTTGGTTAAATAAATTGCAGTTGTTTAGTTTTATCTCTGTCTGGATTTTTATGATGCTTGTTGTGCATAGATGTGTTCTTGATAGGTTGTTTTTAGATTCAAGTTTGGGGGCGTGGTTTTTGCAATTCACATGGTGGCATATTGTCACACCGCCACGGAGTTTCCTCCTCTAGTTGATAATATTGTTCTTGTTACCCTCTCTATTTTTCATTAGTTTTTCTTTGTCTTCTCACATTGAGGATGATGTGACATTCAAGTTTGGGGGTATATTTTGGTATGCATTTTTTATTTTCATATGCATTTTGGTTTGCATGTGTTAAATTGTTCATGTAAATTGATAAAAAAATAATGTTTTTGGGAAGCAAGGATTATGTAATCTTGGAACTTGTTGGAAATTGAAGCATGTGTTTAACACTTTGTGTATAGAGGCAAATGATAGTTTTGAAAATAAAGAAAAATCTAAAATGATCATGTTGATTTAAATTGGTTTGTATAAATGCTTCAATTAGATTTTCATTAGATTTCATACTCTTCTATGCCTCACACTTCACAGATGCACAACGGAAACTTAATTGTGAGGCATGTAACCTGATTTACCTTGACCATGACTCAGTTGATTTGAATTGATGACCCTAATAAATGGATATCTTTGGCATTAAATCTTAAAAAAAAAAAATTTGAATAAGGATAATGACTAGCTTAAGTTCGTAGCCTTACTAACTCGAGTTATTAAGCCCTTGGAGTGTCCTTACACTTAGCACCCTAAAGCTATCCAGTTTAGGAGTTGCTGGCCTAACACTTGCTACATGGGTTAGTTAGAAAGCTTAAGGGACTTTTGCATTGCACGGTCATTCACAAAAAAAAAAAATAATAAATAAATATGGTTCGTTGGAGTTTGTAGCCTTGCCAACTCGTGTTATTAAGCCCTTGGAGTGTCCTTACACTTAGCACCGTAAAGCCATCCAGTTTGGGAGTTGCTGGCCTAACACTTGCTACAGTTAGAAAGTTTAAGGGAATTCGGCATTGCACGACCATAATATGTATGTAAAAAAAAAAAAAAAAAAAAAAGAAAAAAAAACAACAACAACAACAACAAAAGTTGTATTCATACCTTACAGACCTCATTTAAAAGGGAAATTCAATGATTTGAAGACTTGTGTTTTGAAATTGGAAAAAGAAGGTAAAAGCTGCATATTGGGAATCCGGTTCACTTTTATTAAAGTTAGAGTTGATTTCTATTTAAGAGATGACAATTAAAGTATTTATATAGACTATGATGTTGATGCATGAGAATTGAAATATGTTTAGGCATTGTGTTATGTGAAGACTTCATATACACAAAGTAGTCTGCAAAATGATTCCGTTTCCAATATTCTGTCTGTTCTAAGTTGCAAATGATCTGTGTGTGTATTTTCTTGCATCATAGTTGATGTATGTTGATAGCATTTCAAATGTTGTTATTTTGTTAAGATCTTCATTTTTGGTTTTGCTATGGGACTAGCAAAATGTAAGTTTGGGGGTGTGATAAGTGCCGAATATTGCATATTCATGCGCCCTTATTTGCATTAGTTAAGTCCATTAGATGATCATATTGTATATATTAGCTTCATTTGCATGTTTTTGTTTACTTTTAGGTTGGTTCCCTAAAGATAGTTAAAAGTGAGGCTTTGATGAGTTCGTGAAGAATCAAAGCATGAAGTTGCCGGGGACCTTCATTTTGGCCAAGCCAGTGATCCATTGAACTCATGGTTATCCCTACAAAAAGCACTAAGGACGATGATGGCATCATCGGGCCGAACAAAGATCATTTCAAGAAGCAAAGTGGAGATAAAGTTGCTGTTTTGCGGGCGCCCGCCGGTGGAATTACGGGCACCTGTTATGCATCTGCAGGCGCCCGCCAAATCACCCAGAAACTTTAAAAAAATACGGGGCCTCACCAAGCATTGCAGGCCCCCGCCGTGTGCCACCATGACACCATGTGGGCGCCCGCCATTCTACAAACAAGAGAGTATGGCCTTCTTTATTTTACCTAATGTTATCCCCTTAATTGAAGGGATTGCTATGCACCTCTTTAGGGATTTTGGGCCACAAATTTAGAGTTGTTGGAAGGCTAAGGTTGCTAAATAGAAGGCTTGAACCATGTAATAGACATATCTCATATTGTAAGGGGTTCTAGAGAGAGAAATATTGAGTTCTTAAGGGTGTGTGTGTATTGTGGCTTCTAGGTGCAAAAATGGAGGGTATGATCACCTCTTCTCCCTCCTCCTTTGTTTTTATGGGTAACTAACTCCCTTTCTAGGGAGGTGATGAAGCCTTTCCTTGTAAGCAAGTCTTAGTTTTGGTTTATTTTGGAGAATGAAATATAAGTATGGGCCAAGTTTCATAATCTAGAGCTATACACATGTTGTAATGGATATTAATGTTTATAAATGATTATTTTGAGTTTATTATCTTGTCTTAGATTGTTTTCTCTTCTGATCATATGGTTTGCATTTTCATAGTGATAATGGAAATGAGATTGTGAAATGGTTTTAATAGCATGTTATTTAAGAAATTTGATAGTCCATAGCTTAGGGCCTTCTTTTGATAGACTATTCTTGGTTTTTAACTTCATGTGCTTTTATCATTTGATTGAGGGTTTGATAATCTCTAGCTTAGTGAGCATATCTAAGGCTACACCCTAGTTTAGGTAGTTCAAGCATGTAAAACTTTGATAGATTATTCTTGCCTATTGATTTCATGAATTTCTTGAAGATAATGTAACAATTTTGTGTTGTTACATATCATGGCCACTTATATATGTTGTTTCCCCAAGTTAATCATAATCTAGCATGTTTATATGGTAGGTAGTGGATTCACTTACCTAGCCCTCTTTACATAAATCTTTCTCCTTTAAATTCCTTGCATTTATTGTTTATGCACATTTTAATTCCAAGTGCCAAGTGACAAACCAAACAAAACCTTACACCTCTTTCATGAAACTAAGTGATTTTTAAAGGCCTTGGTTGTCATAAAATTGCAGTCCTTGTGGTTAGACTTACCCCTATGATAGCCCTATTTTACAATGATTTGTGCTATTGCAAGGGTTGATTATAATTGGTAGACATTCATCAACCGACCATACCTCATAAACCCGACCTCCATGATCGTAAGACTCCATACACTAATACATAAAGTTCCTACACATCCCTCTAGATACCGCATTATGCGACACGCAATCTTTCTAAAGTCATGCCCCAAGCACCATACCATTAAAGAAATGAGAAGCCCTAAAATGACACATGTCAAATAGCTCAATCCATGAGTTAGGAACCCCCACCATTCATTTGATAAGAACCATCATTCAAGCAAACCCTAGAACAACTAAACTCCTTGCCTACTTAGGTCATAACCCACACAATAAAATACATCACATCAAGTGCCCTGCTATACTAGTGACTATTCCATGCTCAACCGCATATATGTATATATATATATATATACACACACACACACACACATACATAATGACCATAACCCACACTTTAATACAATTGTGTCCCTTCAATTAAAATTTAACATCATGCCTTCGTTCTAGTCATCATTCATTCATATATAAAAATATACTTGCATAAACTATGCATAAATACCCGTTATACTACCATTTATAATATGATTGCACAAACCATGCTTACTACTTGTCATTACCATATACCTCACATTTGCTATCCCATCACGAATAACATGCTTTCATTTACAAACAACTTATCAAGTAAACATGTAATCCGATAATCATGCTTCGAAAATCTAATCACTTTTATAATTCACATGAACCTTTCACATATGAGCATTTTATATACATGCTTTCAAATTTCAAACAAATTTCATTTACATGGCCATGCATTTAACATATTTGGACACTAAAAACATAAGCATTTAGCAAATAGACATGCTTCTCAAAACAACAACCATTTAAACATGTATTACCTCCGTCCCACAATAGTTGTCCACATTAGGAATTAGGACTAATAATTTTGGGAGTCGCAATTTCCAATATGGACAACTATTATGGGATGGGGGGAGTAATAAATGTAATGTAAAACCCCTAATTTTTAAAGGATTTTAAAAGAATTTATGTAATTATTTTAATTGCATTTTAATTTATTATGTAACTATGTGTTTATGTGGTTAAATGAATTAATTGTTTGATGTGTATTATGTGTTCCATTTGTGTGATGTGATCTGTGTGACTTAATTGTGTACTTGTTTATAATTATGTATTAGCTAAATGTTTAATTATCTATTTTATTTTATTTTAATTTTTAATTTAAAAGGAATGGATTTGGATAGTAGTAATAGACCAACTAAATGGGTCTCATGGACTACTTAGATAGGAAGCCTAGATGGGAAAGGATTATGACACATGGATATTATTATTAGAGTAATGATAGGGGAACCAAAAAGTAATTCCCGAATTAACATCGAATTTGATGTGCTTGGCCATTCTTATCACGTGTTAAACAATTATTTTTTGAAAACTGTTTAAGTAGATGAGGTGAACAAAAACACGTCAGATTCGGTACTTATTCGGGGTTAATTCTTCGGTCTCCCTATCATTATTATTCTTCTTATTATTATTTTTATTATTAATGGATGAATTAGTTATATATATACATATATACAGTAATGTGTATATATATGTATATACGTGTAGTACTATGGTATGCATTATTATTATTTATTATTGTTAATAATATATGTAGGTATTTATATATATATATATATATATATATATATATATATATATATATATATTGTGTATACAAACTATTACTATTTTTATTAGGATTATTATTTTCATAGTGAGTTTATCTTTCTCTTCTTCTCTTTTCAGTTACCTGAGGTAGATTAGGATTAGTTTAGGTTAGATGTTGTAACATATATATATGTGTGTGTGTGTGTGTATTATGCTAAAGTAGGGTTTATTTACGTGAGATTTAGAGAGAGATCAGACAGAAGGTTGGAAAGAGTAGAGAGAAACCAAGAGTTAAGAAGAATAAAGAGGCTGCGTAGAAAAAGGTAAAATCACGGCCAAGGGAAGAAGAATGAGGAGGGTTGCTGTAGAAGACGAACCAGAGCAGCATAAAGGAAGATGATGGCATCCAAGGCTGCCGGCGTTAAGGAGTTGGGCGGAGAAGGAAGGGGTAGGGTTTCCAATTCGACACCGTTAAGGGCAAGTTTTGTGTTCTACTCTTCTCCTTTGATTTAGTGTCCAATACATGTCTAGGACAAATTTTTGATGTTTAAGCAAGATTAGTGAACCTGTATGCATGCTAATTCGGATTAAAATCAGAAAGTTACATGTTCATATATATGTTTTGATGTTTTGTTTTGATTTTGAATTATGATGAATGGATTATTGTTTAAATTGAATCTAAACTTGCTTAATCATCTTAAATAAATTATTAAGGATGTACGTGACTTAGAATGAAGTTTAGGACCCTTAATGGAGGAGCTTAGAGTGTTGTAAGGTCGCCAGAAACAAAGAAGAAGGAGGGCATCAGGTCAAAAGCCGGCTCCTTTTTAATTTTTAGCAGCTCTCAGGTTAAGAGCCGGCTCCTTGGTTATGAGCCTGCTCCTTTTCAAGGGATCTGGCTCCTTTACTGGGAAAAATGGTAGGACGTGGTTTTGTGTTTAAATTTTGTTTTTAGGGGTTCTAAAGTTACTTAGCTCGTATTGGGTGATTTAAATTACTAATATGGACGCGATAAACTCCCAGAATATATAATATATATTAATATGCTAAAGATTGGAGACATAATGGAATTAAGTTGATTAATTCCCAGAATACACAATAAACAATAATATGTAATAATATGGAGGTTTATGTAATTTAATTAAGATGTAAGTTAACTACCTATTTTGTAAGTTAATTACATGCTACTTAAAATTACTATATATTGCTTAATTATATGCAATGGGTATTTGTATGATTATTATCATGTTTATTTCTGGATTATTTTATGTATATACATGCTTGCATCATTTATTGGATTGGGAACCATTTTTAGGATATGATTTCAGAATTATGCGCCATTGTCAGGATATGGGGGCACACTGGGGATGAGATAATAAGTTTAGTCTCATTCTTTGTCATACCATTGTCAGGATATGGATGACGGATTTGAATATTTTAAAGATGAGCTGGTTAATAAGCTTAGTCTCATACTTCGTGCCAGGTCACAGATTTATATCATTTATATATGGATAACATGCCATTGAAAGACTATAGTGGATAGGACATTATATAGGAATTATCAACATTGAATTGAAATTTTAATTCCATATAGGTTAAGAGTGTTGGATTGAGCAAGTTCACTTGTGGACATTAATTGAAGTAATGTTCATATTAGAGCTCCATATTAGTTCTACATTATAGTGATAGTGGTGTTATAGCATATAGATATCTATTATAGTGGATGAAAAATGTTATTTTGAAGGAACTTTCTAAGGATTTTTGAGCAGCAACTTTGCTTCATATCTCTAGATGGAGGGATTGATCGAGAGATTTAATTAGATTGTGGAGGATATGCTTAAGGCATATATCATAGGTTTTCGTGGACAATTCCAAATAATTACTTTGCTTTTCAGAATTTTTCTATGGTAATGTTGGCACAGGGATGTTAGTGTGACAACGTTTGAGGTTTTGTATATTACGTAGTGCAAACCTCTTATTTGTTGGTTTAAAGTTGAAGCAAGAGATGTACAATCATACCTTGACTTCATTAAAGACACGTCAGAGAGAAATACTCTTCTTTGTAATGGTTTGACTACAGTTTGGTGATGACAGTAGGATTTTGTAAATAGTCAAACTCATATACTAGGGTTTTCATATTAGGATACAGTTTGCCTGTAATGCCTTCTATATAGGAAACAATGCGATTTTTAGAGGAAGGCCAGTTTTTACTTATTATATTGACTTTTCGCGAATTTTGTTTATCAATTGAGACAATTGCCTATAGATTAGCGTTATCAAATCGTTAGCGCTGGATGCATAGGAGTTTTATGCATATATGCTATGGAACTTGTAGGAATGCAGATAGTTACCTTTTTATAAATATTGGGTAGATTGAGTTGTTGTTAGATACAACCCATGTGTGGTACATTTATCATGTTTCTTAAATATAGGAACCACATATATTATTTAATACATTAAAGTTCAGTGGAGCCCATACACAGAGGCTGAGTCCACATGAGAACAAAAATGAAATTAAAAGAAAATAATTCAGAGTTTTGTGAACTCCGAGGACGGAATTCCTTTGTTAAGGCAGAAGAATGTAATACCCCTAATTTTCAGAGAATTTTTAAAGGATTTATTTAATTATTTTAATTGATTATGCGGCTATGTGTTTACGTGCTTATGTGTTTATATACTTAAATGGTTTAATTATTTGACGTTTATTATGTGTTTCATTTGTGTGATGTGATTTATTTGTTTTAATTGTGTGTATATATATATATATAAGTGTAGTACTATGGTATGTATTATTATTATTTATTATTGTTAAGAATACATGGAGGTATATATATATATATATATATATATATATATATATATATATATATAATAGTCTGTATATATAAATATATATATTTATATTATGTATATAGACTATTACTATTTTTATTAGGATTATTATTATAGTAATTAGTTTATTTTCCTTTTCTTTTCTCTTAAGTTATGTGAGGTAGATTAGGATTAGTTTAGGTTAGATGTTTTAGCTTATATATATGTGTGTGTGTGTGTGTGTATGTAGTTTGCTAGGAGATGGTTTATTTATGTGAGATTTAGAGAGAGATCAGACAGAGGGTTAAAAAGAGCATAAAGAAACCGGGAGTTGATAAAAAGAAAGAGGCTGTATAGGAGGAGGTGAAATCCCAGCCAAAGGAAGAAGAATAAGAAGGGCTGCTATGGGTGACAAACCAGAGCAGCAAAGAGGAGGACGATGGCATCCATGACTGCCAGTGTTGAGGAGTTAGACAGAGAAGGAAGGACTTGAGTTTAAAAGCAAGTTCTATATTCTACTATTCTCCTTTGATCTAGTGTCCAATACATATTTAGGACAACTCTAGGATGTTTAAGCAAGATTAATAAACCTGTATGCATACTAATTCGGATTAAAATCAGAAAGCTACATGTTGATATATATATTTTCATGTTTTGTTTTGATCAGTGGTTAGGTAGCGTATATTGTCTTAGGGATGTATAGCTAGATATAGTGGATTGTTGTGTGCCCTGGTAAATTGATGGTATTTATGACTACCGACGGGTTTTGCACGTTGCCTACTATCCAGTGGAGTCCGCCCTATAGTCTAATGAAAGTCCTTTAGTGTGTATCTATATGTATATATGGACTATGTAGCTATTGCATGAGTTAATTAGGATGTATTTGTTCCATAGGTCTCCGATAGATGTAGTAGAAAGAACTTATTTATGGGCTTGACCCACTATTTATTTTTCAGGTCATGTTAGTACCAGGTCTAGATTTTGTTCATGCAGAGCAGAGACTAGTCATCATCATTCTTCCGGTTATCTACATAGGATTCCAGTTTATGTTTTCAGTATTCAGATATAGACAATTGTTACTATTATTTATTTCAGTTTGGGATTTTCTAGGGGTCCACATAGTATGGATTTCTGAGTTATATTCTGGAAGATTACTGGTATCAGATGAGATTATTTAATAAAAGTATGTTTGAGGATTTAAATATTATTCTACTATTTGTTTCAACATTTTATTTATTCTTATTTATTCTTTTGTATTAGTGTTTGTTTATTGCCATATTGTTTCTAATATCCCCGGGTTTTCGGGCGTGAGCCTGGCTAACCCGCATTCGAAATTTAGGGGTATCGTATTCAAGTCAACTCTCCACCCCATCTAGGTAAGCCACTACTCATCATTCGAAAGATTTTTGAACATTTACTCTGATACCAAATATGTAACTTCCCAAATTCGGAGGATTCGGACTCTAACCGGGTCCTAATCCGACCCGAAGACACCCAATGGTAAAATGGTCATTTTGATCAAATCAGGGTACTAGAGGTCATAATAAAGTCATAATGGTCATTACTAATCAAATTGATTCACTTACGAATGAAATCATTTCTGTCATCAAATTGGTCCACTTGGGGTTATAAGGGTAATTTGGTATTTTTGGACCATGCAATGCATTAGGGACCTCACAACTGTCATCTGGGTCATATCTAGTCACTTCGATTCATTTGTAAATGAAATAAGAGAACTTGTTTTGAGGTCACTTTTATGGCTAAAAAAGGTAAAAATGTCATTCTCGTCCATTCCGTTCGCATTCCGGCGAGGCTATAGTGATCTAAGCCTCCTAAATACCCTATGAGACCCATACATTGAAACTCTGGGTCAATGGAAAACCTTCAAAAAAAAATAAATAATACCTAATTTCTAATTCAGAGCGCTCCGTCGACGTCCTTGGAGTGCTCGGAGGGGACCATGAACACCACAACGCATACCCCGAGCGCTCGGTGGACACCCTCAGAGCACTCGGTGGGCATCCTCGGAGCCCTCAGTGGGCACCTTGAGGGCTCTCAGGGTGTGTCCTAAGCACCATAGTGGACAAGCCGAGCTCTCGTAGTAGAGCAGGGAACGCTTGGAGAAGCCCAGAAGTGGGTTTTTCACCCTTTTTTTGCCCCTGTTCGTGATTCCGAACACCCGTTTGGTCATTTTTGACATTCTTACCCCTGTCCCAACTCATAAGCGCATAATAAATGATAATGAAATTAATACATCAATTTAAAACATTGAAATACATTTTTTTTGAATCGCTTTTCATTTCAAAATTTCAATGTATAAACATAGTCATAGTTTCATCACTTACATATCCAAAATGAATCAAAGTAATTCAAAAGATTATAAATAAAAGTTTAGACCCTTACAGTCACAATTACAATGCTTTACAAGAATTTAAATCAACTAACATTTATTACAAAATATTATAAGAATGTTTTCGTCAACCCTAACTACACTTGTGAGGTTCCGTCATCAACCATTTCTTCGCCATAACCTGAAAAATGTTAATGGAAGGGGTGAGCATAGAGGCTCAGTAGAAGATGCCTAAGGCGCCAACTTTAGACTCCCTTGAGCCACACATCACACATTGGGGTTAAAAGGAAACCGGGATCATATTTGAGGTTTACATACATTTAATTCATAAATCGATCTCAACAATAGCATTTAGGCATTTTAATATAAGTATGCATAGAATGCAATGCAATGCCCCATATTTTAACAACCCTGGTCTCAACTAACTCCAAACTTGGTCTCTACTGGCCCTAAACTTGGTTTCTACCGACCCTAAACTCTTGTTTCAAAAACCGCTAACTGATTTTACCGAGGCGAGATTGATTACTACCCCTGGTTCCAAATCTTGCAACCATTTAGGGCCTAGTAACAACTTTTTCACGTCCTATACCGGACTGCACTCCCTATAGGTCAAATTAGCACTGGACTTACTAAATCTGGTTTATTTTATAAAATTTCTTTTTCGAGCCCGTTCTAATTCCCTTTTCCCGCTATGCTATTAGTATGCATCAGTCATCGTCAATTTGACTTTAATTTTATTAAATTGTAATATGGCTTAAATATGACATTGTCTATAATATAATCATGACATGGCATTTTTATTGAACTAAGCACAAGCATGGCATTCCTTCCACAAAATGAATGCAAATATGACATTTCTTAATTATTTAGTGACAATCATGTTATTAAATTAAGCCATCATAGTACCATCATGCTAGTATTTAATTTCAACATAAAATTGCACATTCTTTCCATATAGCATACTTTGAACACTTAATCACATCATTCGCATCTATTTAACAACATTTAATATGTAATGACCCGGTCATTTTCATTCCATTCCTTTTCTCGGATTTTCATGGATATTTTTTTTTCGTTGATCTTTTCCTTTCTGAGTTCAGTTTCTCATCACTTAGTGTCATCTTGAGTACTCGGGAATGGTTTCTGAGACTCTTTTCGGTGGATTGACGACTTCCTTTGAGGACCGAGTCATTTTCACATTTTCACTTTTGTGACACTATTCACTTTCGTCTTTTTCTCGGTTGTCACTTTGTTGGCATAACCTCACTTTTTGTGTTTGGATTCGATTCCGGTTTTGCATGCATCCATGATATTTAAATTCCATACTATGTGTATTCTTACTTTTGTGGAAAAGCATGCTAAGTGCTTACTTTTCTTGTAAAGGGTATAGATGCATGACTTTTTTGTAATTTTCTAAACTTTAGGGGTTTTGTGTAATTACTGTAAAGTAATTATTTTTCGTCTTAGGGACCATTTTGCAATTTAATTTGGGAGATATTTTCAAAAAGGATTTTTTTGCAATTTTTAAAAAGTGTGACAAATGTCACACTCTCATTGGTCCACTTGTTGTGATGTGTGTGGAAATACTTTGAGGCCTTGGATGAGGAGATGTGGAGGGTGGAGATTTAACCACTTGTTAGCCTAGGATTGATGCACTTGTTGGCTTGGATGGTTGACAAGTGTAGGCTTCAGATTTAGCCTAGGATGGAGCCTTGGATTTGTGACAAGTGTAGGCTCACAATTTGATCTTGCATTAGTGTGTGTGTGAGAGGTAGTGTAAGAGCACATAGTGAGTGGAGGATCTCTATCCCCTCCACTCACATTTCATCTTCATCATTTTTCATTTCCTCCCTCTTTTGTAAAGAAAACCCTAGCCTCCATGGTTGGAGCCTAAAGCCTTAAGCTTTGACCTTGATTTTTGAGAGCCTTCCATTGATTTCCAAGCTTGAACTTGGGAATACATTTTGTTCCCCTCATCTTCCTCTTCATAACCCTAGAAGGGTTTGCCATCTTGTGTTGATTTTGCCTTAGATTCTAGAGAGACACTTCTCTAGTGAGGTATGGAATGTTATAGGGTTATATGTTTGTTGTCTTGCATGTTTTTGATACTTATACAACTTGTAAGCATGTAGTGTATTAATTTGAGAAATTATGATTAATGGTAGTTTGCTTATAACTCATTTTAGACTTGGTAAATGGCATGGCCATGAGTTGATCTTTGATATATATTAATTTGGGTTGATTTAGATGAGTTTCAAATCTAGAGATTAAATGGATTTAATTTGGTTCAAATTCTAGTAAATTGTGTTTTACTTGTAATCCATCTTAGACTTGATATATGGTATGACCATGACTTAGTGCTTGATATAAATTAATTTGAGATCATTTGGACAACTTTTGAAATCTAGAGATTTAATTGATTTAAATTAATTAAATTCTATTTGATGATATCTTGCTTATCTTGCATTTTTGATTTGATATATGTAAAGTCCATGATATGTTGCTTAACATATATTAATTTGGGGTTATTTGAAATCTAGAGAATTTAATCACCTTGTTTAATTAAATTCTATCTAATGGCTCCATGGATCTATTGGTATTTTAGAAGTTGTTTCTATATTCAAATCATAGACTTGAACTTGTTATGTATTCACTTGATTGTGTTTTGAGTATTGGACAACTTTGTTGTTATATTTATATTCATGAGAACATGTTTTCTTTATAGAATATATTGATGCCATGTGTAGTGAATTGCACTCTTTGTAATTGACATTATGTATGTCATTATAGAATTGAAACTCTAAGGCATGGATTGTGTGGTTTCAACCTACTTGTGCATGGAAGGTATTTCATGCATTATATAAGTTATGTATAAGTTGTGAACTTATTTGGTTTATTGGAATCTTGGAACATTATTGAGTTGAGATGGCTAGGGTTTGGCTCTAGTACGGGGACGTGAGTCCTCTAAGTCATTGAGATAGTGCACACTTAGGGTGGTCTTCCCTGCGGGTTAGTGCCCGGAATAACCATTGAGGTCTCGGCAGAATTCCGAGCGTAGATGTCCAAGTCTTTCATTATTTGTTTTCGCATTCAATTCCAAGTTAACAATCATGTTTATATTGTAACTTGTGGTTTTAGTTATTGGCGATTTTGATGTTGTTAAGTACATCCATGTATATGATTTTAATGAATCATTTTGATGTTGTTAAGTACATCCATACTAAATTGATATATTTAGTTGATTTCACACTTTTAGATTTCTAGTTGATAACCTAGAGAACCTATGTCTTGATGTGTGGTATTAGATATTCTAATTATGCTAAATTGTTATATTTAGTTGATGTTGCATTTTAGACTTCAAGTTGATTACCTTGAGAATCTATATGTTGTTGCTTTGTGTAAGCATGCTCCTATGTTATTGCTTTGTGTAAGCATGACCCTATGTTGCTAAAATTGCATGAATGAGGTGATTGATGCTAGAAATGATCCTAGGTAGCTAGGATGCTTCTTGAGTCTCACCTTTGACATAGACGTTAGGTGGAATGAACCACAATAGTTAAATCATGCAAACTTGTAAAACGTAGGTCGATGCATGCTCATTTCCTACGAGTAGCTTTATGTTACTCACCCCTACGATACTAGGGCATACTTCAGGTACAAGAATCAAGATTGCGATTCTCATCATGCTTGGATGATTGGTGGACTTGAAGATTTTCATTTCTTGTAAAGGTTGGCTTGAAAAGCCATTTGTAGCCTTATATGTCAAAATATGTATATTTGATTTTAAACATGTAATGTGTACATGAGTGCACTCCTTACAATGTATTTGACATGAATGAGATGAGGCCGGAGGCCAATGACATGTATTTGTATTCTATGTAGTTTTGACTTTATGGTATATTATGAAAATATTGAAAAATGTTAAGTTATTGTCTCACTATGTTTGCATCGGTCATTTCCGGGAGCCGTGGACCATTTTCGTGTGCTCAAAATCACTTATTATGTTTGCGTGCATATTCGTTTCAGCCTAGAAGTGTATTTGGGGTCAAAAGTATGTTTGGTGCAAATGTACATTTTTTACCATTTTGAGCGTAAACTGAGCATAACGGCATTTTGGGGTTTTCACATGAAAAACAAAGTTTTCTTTTGGTATAGTTGGCTAGAAAACATGATTTTGAGGGTAGTTTCTTCTTTGTGTTTTTCTCAAAAAAGCCCAGAAAGTCCTCAAAATTGCATTTCAAGTCAGCATTTCAGGCGCAGCCTACAGGAGTTCGAGCGCTCTAAATAGGGAGTTCGAGCGCTCAAAATTTGGGCAGATTTCTTAGGGCAATTTTTGAGGGCTTGAAGTCCTTGTTCGAGCGATCGAAGTACTGTTCACGAGTGTGTATGTCTTGGTTCAGCACTGTACCTTCGACTTCAAATCATCATAACTTCTTCGTTTTAACTCCGAATTGGTCCGTTCTTGAGTCTAAATTGATCGCGTCGAAATAAGCTTTCCAATGGTACTAATTAGAGCTTAAGATTATTCTTGTGGCTCAAGTTATTCAAGTTTTAGTAAGGTAGTGTCTGTTTTTGGTTCGAACCGGGACAGGGTTTCCCTTCCTTCGACTTCAGAACTTGATATCTTTGCCGTCCAGACTCCGAATCAAGCGATTCTTGAGTCTATCCTTATTAATTTTTTGTTTTCTTTCCAATGGTGTGTACGGTGGCACCCATTTCAGTGTGGAATGACCATTTTGCCCCTAGGTTCATTCTTTTCCATTTTTGAAACGTTGCTTCCGCATTTTCTTCCTTTGGGTTTCGTGACCTCATTGAGGGTCACATTAGTGTCTTAGAGGAGTGTTGTATCCCTAGAGACCATTGTTCTATCTTTTGCTTCAGTATTTGGGATCCGTTTTGGTTCATCACAGGACACACTGGGTTGAAAAATCCAGGGTCGTCACATAATAGGCATGGCATTCAACTTGAAATTAATAGAAGAACAATAATAAGTTATCAGTGAAAGACAAAATTTAAAGTATTAGGAATCCCTACCTCAAGATGCAAGCCAAACAAGCCCTAATTTCAAAATCCTTAAACCCTTAGCAATATTTGTGTCGAATGATAGCCCTTACCAAGCTCTTCCACTTTCCCTTCTTGGCCGTCCTCAAAATTTTACCCTAACCTCTCCAAATTCAAGCTTAAAACAATATGTGTATATATGCATATAGAAATAGAGAGAGAAGAAGATGAACTAGAGAGAGAAAGGGCCTTGCCCAAAAATGAGAAAGAAAATGGGGTAGCTTAGTCTTTCAATTGAAGGTGTAATTCTAACCATGCCACTTATCAACTTGTGGGTGATTCCGCTTTTTGCTTAAGTTACCTTATTACCATCAGTTAACCAACCATACTCCATCCATGTTCGATAAAATAACTTCCCAATGCATAGATATAGACATATGTATGTGCATGTGAAATGCCAATAACGCCCTTCAGTTAAAATGAGAAAATCGGAAAAAGTTTCAGAGTACAAAAATCGTCCCGACTTCCGAAAAATTCTAAAAATGGTTGTCACTTCTAATTGACTTAAAATAATTAAAATGCACTTCAAAAACCCTGGGCTCAAGAAAATGATCTAAACGGCCCTCAGGCCAGCGTGGCACACAAAATGAGGCACGAAAAATATTGTGAGTGTGTGAAAAACTTGGGTGGTTCAAAATTAGGATTTTAATGAAAATTTACATCTTGCCTAACTTGAACTAGTTCATCCCAACTTGAAACGGTTCAACTTTTGAAGGCTTTTTAGTGACGTTCAAGTCTGGCCAACTTGAACCGGTTCCGCCTCTCTTGAACTAGTTCATCCCAACTTGAAACGGTTCAACTTTTGAAGGCTTTTTAGTGACGTTCAAGTCTGGCCAACTTGAACCGGTTCCGCCTCTCTTGAACCTGTTCAAGTGGTAAAGTTGATTTCTAAATTTCACTTCTGGCGAACATGAATCAGTTCAGCACCTCCATAACCGGTTTGGCCCCTCTTGAACCAGATCATCTCCTTCAGACCTTTTTAGTAACTTTGTTTCCTGGTCTGTTTTGACTTTTCATTTTGGGTAGACTTCTTCTATAATGACCATGCATAAGATTGGCTTATTTTCCAAGAGTTTTTAGGTCTTCCAAAATTTTATATATTCTCTCTTTTACTCAAATATGGGGATGACTTTTTGAAACTAAAATTGTAGAGATTTAGTGAGAGCCATTGAGAGATATTTTTCAGAAAATCAACTTGATTTTTTTTCTTTTGTTTTGAGAGAACACATATAAACACAACAGTGATTTAGGAGTATTGTTCTCTATCTCATCGAAATTGGAGTATAATTGAAAATTCATAAATTCTGATAAGCAAATTTTTATATACCTTCACATAAAATTCAAATTTGAAGAAGAATATTTTCCTATCACACTTTGAAGGGGACAAGGCACTTACAAAGTGTTGTTAATCTACCAACAATTCTTCTACACGGTTCGAGGCATAAGTCTGAAGTCGAAAATTGGTAGACGGTAGGTCGTAAAGCCAAGGGCATTCAGCAAGTTGGGTCTTGGTAGAGTGAAGGGGTGTGAGCCTATGTCAAAATTTGGTGCACTTTGCTTCATACATAGTGGGTCGTTTTATGCTCAGGATAGCGCAAAAAGCTTCAAGGTTTTCTAGTTGGTTTCCTCGCTAAAAATCCTTGTGTCAGACTTATTCCTTGAACCATGTAGAAGGATTTTAATAAAAATTTCCAGTCAGCTGGCACCAAGATTTTTAGTGAGGAAACCAATTGGAAAACCTATAGGTTTTTTGCATTATCCCGAGCGTAAAATGATCCACTATGTATGAAGCAAAGTACACCAGACTTTGACACAGGCTCACACCCCTTTCACTCTACCAAGATCCAACTTATTGAATGCCTCTGACTTTGTGACCTCCCATCGAATAGCGCTCGACCTCAGACTTATGCCTCAAACCTTGTAGAATAATTGTTGTTAGATTAACAACACTCTGCAAGTGCCTTGACCCCTTCAAAGTGTAATTTAAACACATTTCTTCTTCAAATCTGAATTTATTGTAGGAGGAATGAAATATGATTACTCTGATCGATATTAATGCAATCTTCAATAACTTGAACTTCACTTGTGTGTATGCTCGTAGAAAAATCTCACAAATAGGCTCTTAATGAAAATCACAATTTTTATGCAAAAAGCCATGAAACCCTAAGTGAGAAAATAAGTTTTCATAAACTTTAGAAACCCTAATTGACTTAGAAAATAAATCAAAAGCATGCATAACCATTAAGGTAAAAGTCTAAGCAAAGTAGGAAGTTAAAACAGAACATGAAACAAAGTTTTCAAAAATATCTATAGGACTTTAACCCGTTCAGCTGCTCTTGAGCCCGTTCAAGTTGGCGAGTTGATTTTTTTTAAAAATAAGTTTTTGATACTTGAATCAGTTCAGCTACTCTTGAACCGGTTCAAGTTGGCCAAACTTGAACAGAAGATTTTTAAACTTCGAAAATTTTGCAACACTCAAATTTTTGGAAAACATACAAGTGTTCTTACCTTCTAACTCACCTTCCTAAAGTGTTGTTTCTCATCTTCTAGGAGTATATCAAGTTATAAATCACAAACAACCGTTGGTACTGCTTTTGATCTTGATCCTGAAATTTGAACTGAAAAATTGCAACTCGATCGAAATTTGCCATTTACAAAATTTATAACTCGCAAATATGTGTACTGCAAATTGCAGAATTATTCATTCGATTATCAATAGAATTATCAGATTTTTCATAATTATCTCTTGCTTTTTGTATTCAAAGTATCCTACTTTGTAGATTCAAAGTAACCCTCTTCCTTATAAACAAATTCATAGCTTTCGCTTACGTTAGTAGAAAAGCTAGCTCCATAAATGAAAATGGAGCTTTTAGTAAGGTTAATTGAAAGAGAGAGAACTTGGAACTGAGAGAGCATTTTCAAGTGTTGTGACAAAGGATCGCTATTGGTTTTGATGGCACTGAGATCGGAGGACAGTGAGCATAAATCAATGGCACTGGAACTCGTTTTAATCTTTCTCAAAACAGTTTGTTTAGCCAGGGACGGGGTAATTTTAGAAAATATTTAGAAGACCCTAGACAATAACTAATGAATTTAGATATTGTAACTTCCGTACTCCTTCTGTTCTAAAATAGTTGGGCCTTTTTGAGTCACAGTTACCAAAATGTCCAACTATTTTGGAATAGAGGAACTGAGGGAGTATATTTTTGGCTAGTTATAAATCCAAATATAAAACTGGAACCAAGACTTGTAATTTCAATGAGCGAAAAGATCTTCAATTATTTTAAAAATATTTTAAAAACTCTCTTCTACTTCTTATGTGGGATGAAAGATTTGTGAAAATCTTACAAATTCCTTCAAATTTCTACTTTGGATTTCGAATGACTTGGACAAGTTCGTACTAAGTAATTATTATCTTTATTTATATATTTGTGGTAGTTGGTATGAAATTATTGTGTAAACTTATTCAATCCCCCAATTGATATATATATATATTCTAAAATTATTCAACGATTCATTTCACATGAAAATATTTTATAAAATGATATGATCGACATGCATTTGACATTATTATTGGGTCACATCAATTTGTCATCTGGCTACACCTAATATAATATAAAACGCATTTCATATGTTACGCTTCAAACGAAATAAGAAAAACAACCTTTGTGCATATAATACAACGTCAGTATCGTTTATATATATATATGAGTTTTAAATCTCAAGACGTGAAGCAGTTAAAAATAAACAAAAAAGGGAAAAAGCTAAAAAAACAAATGGTAAGCTTTGTATTACACATATTTATAATGAAAGGAAATTCTAATCCATAAGTAAACTAACTACAACTTGAATTCTTATAACATAAGGAAACTTAATCCTGAAACCATACTAATACCCGAAAAACTACTAAATAAAAAAATATGAATACAATCCGAATTTGTTTAAACAACGAACAAAAATTCCGAAATATTCGACAGATTTCTTTCGGACCGAAAAATTCCGTTTTGAGGCCCTAAACGATGGTATTTTGCCGAAAAGCACGTTACATCATAGCAAGGCTGTGTGTCTTTTTCGTTCGGCCATTTCAAGTAAAAAAACTCTCATGTCGCGTAAAAAACGCACACTTTGGAATCAGCCCAGAAAATCTATTAGCATGCTTGTTTGGCCCCTGATAGTTCAAATGGGCCATAAAAGCTTCAGGAATCAATTCTACATTAGGATCCTATGCTGTAACAGTCTTCTATTATAGGGACTAGTGGTGCTTTAATTTATCTACAAATTAATTCTTTTTTTAACACTTTTATTTTGTATTTTTGTTTTTCAACCTAGTAATTTTTTAACACAATAAATTAATTTTTAAGCACTTTAGATATGACTAAAATAATTAGATTTAATGTGTTGAAAACTCATTCAATTGTTTTAAAAATTCCATACAGCTCAGTGTTCTATACAGCAGTAGATTGAGGCTGATAGTAGAGACCATTGCAGTGTTATGATGATAAAACAGAATGGAGCCACAGTACAATTTTTCATTTCCCAAGTAGTATGTAGACTAACGAGAGTATAAAGTCGCAACAACAAGCAGAGGATTCTTTCTTTGGATGGTTATACTAGGCACTTCAGTCAAGTCCACATCCTCGCCTCTTGCTCCATCAGGCAATGCAAAATCAAAGTTCAGCACAAGCTTTGCTAAGGCAAGCTCACCAAGAGTCATGGCAAATAAAATTCCTGGGCAACCCCTCCTGCCAGCTCCAAATGGAATAAATTGGAAGTCCTGCCCTTTAAAATTTATTGAAGTATTCAAGAACCTCTCCGGTCGGAACTCCTCAGCGTCTTCCCACAATGATGGGTCTCGAGCAATTGCCCAAGCATTGATAAACACTTGTGTGCCGGCTGCAATGTCGTACCCCATTACTTTCACATCTTGAATTGATTCTCGGGGAACTAGCAACGGGACAGGAGGATATAATCTCAGAGACTCCTTGATCACCGCTTTCAAGTAGTGCATTTTCTCTAGATCATTCTCAGTTATGTCCTCTTTGCCTTTGGCTATTTCTTGCACCTCATTCTGCAGTTTCTTCATGACTTTCGGATGTCTTAAGAGCTCTGTCATTGTCCATTCTAGACTTGTGTATGTAGTATCAGTTCCGCCAGCAAACATATTCTACAAAAAAAACCAATGATAAGTAACAAGTTTAAAAAGTTAGTCATTTGAAATTTGAGACTCATGCCGGGCTAATAGGTCACTCAACATAGATCATTGCTTCAAGATTACTGCTTAAAATTAAGATCAGTTTCATATACCTGAAAGCTTGTGAAGATATTTAAGAAATTAATATAACTGGAAGTGCTTAGGCCCTAAGTCATAGTTTCAAAGAATAATAATTTATTTATTTATTTATTATTATTTTTTTTATGGGATGCCAGAACCCTACCTCTTCAAAAGAATTACCAATTTCACTAATTTCTACAGTTTTATACCAAGTAAACTAAGAAGAGAACTTTCATTTGGGACACTAAATTAATTTGTTCTAACCAGCAAAAAATCAAGTCCATGTCATTGTAAACTCACATCCCTGTTAATTTTTCAAATGATCAAAGAAACATGTTTTTTCCTTAACTTTTAAATAATCATATATAAATTGCCACACCAGAAAAAGTCCCCAAGTCCTAAATTTCTAATTCCTTCAATAACAATCCTGTGAAATGGTGAGTCGTGACAAATTGTCAACATGGAAAACTATATGCAGGTCTATGGCAACTCTCAGACCTTCCCTCTTGATAAATGTCGTCAATATTGGAGCTAGAGGCCTTCCATCTGTAGAAAAAGTACTTATGCAACGAGGCATGCCGTGTTCAAAGCAGTGTTTCTGACGAATTGTCCCACTCTTTCCAAAGAAACAACCAGTTGAGTCATGCAAAGATGAATTGATTATAGTGAGCAATTGAATTTTAGGGAGAGATAAAGTTGGACTTACTAGGATTACAGCTTTAACGCTGTCTTTGTGAAGAGGAAAGGCATTACTCACATTCTCCCTTTGAATTCTAAGTAAAACGTCCACAAAGTCCTCATGCCGGCCTTCATCTTCAACATTCATACCACCATTGCTCTCTCTTCGCTGACGATCAATATGCTCTTTAACTACACCTTCCATTAATGTATCAAGCTCACTTGCAACCTTCTCCACTCTAGCATTCAAACCATTGACATGATTTAGCCATGAAAGCCACGGGATATAATCCCCCACATTGAAAACACCCAACACCTCCATACTCTCACCCATAAGCTTCTTTAACTTCCTACCACTGTACTTCTTTCCCAAGGCTATGCGGCATACTATATCATTCGTGAGTGAGAATAGCATCTCGGTCAAATTCACTGGTGAAGAAGAAGACAATTTAATCTTCTCCACCAGAAGAGTTGTTTCTTCTTCTCTCACAGTGTGAAAAGACTCAACCCTCTTGTTATTTAGAAGGTGAAGCACACAAATGCTTCTCACTTGCCTCCAATACTCTCCATAAGGAACGAAAGCAACGTCCTTAGCATATAATATTCTACTCGGAATACTTGATTTAGGTCTGGTTGAGAAGTTGAGATCATGGGTTTTCATGATCTCACGAGCTACCTCAGCAGAGGAGGCGATGAGAACTGGTTTGCTGCCAAGGTGAAGAAGCATCAGGGAGCCATATTTTTGAGCTAATGATTTGAGGGATCGATGTGGGAACCAACCAAGTTGGTGTAGATTACCAATAATTGGGAGCTTTGAAGGAGAAGGTGGCAGATTTCTTTTGGTTTTTGGGTTGGACAACCATTTCAAAAGGAAGACTACAGAGAAGAACAAGGAAAGAAGAGAGTAAAAGGACTGGAATAAGAACAACATTGCTTTAGAATCTACAAGAAAACTATACCCAAATTGTGAGTGAGTATTCCTCATCTGAAAGCAAGGCTGCCTATTTATAATGAATGAATAATTGTTGTGTTGAACGATCTTAAATTTCGTAAACATTTTTAAAAATTAGTTCAGTATTAATGTAGTGTTAATTTATTAGATCACATCAATTCGTTTTGTTACAAAATACGATGTTACAGCATTTCGTAGAAAAAAAAAAAAAAAAAAAAAAAAATTAAATAAGCATCATGTGACGAATTATGACATAATGTTTTATTTTTTATTAATTAGCATTAGAAAAAGTAATTATATATTATGGTATTGACATGTTTGTTTAGCGTTCTATAATAATTTGAAATACTCCCTCTATCTTAAAAAATAAATAAATAAACTAGTAAGGATCTACACCATATTCACTGTCAATGTAGACCAATAATAAATGAACAGGTCATCTTTAATTACCAAATCAAATATGATGGGTAGATATCCGCTTACCAAATCAGAGATGGTGATTTGATTACTATCTACGATTTCGTAATTAAAATAGAATGTGTCCATTTATTATTGGTTCACATTAGCGGTAAATATGGTATAGATTTTCACTAGTGAGGACTTAAGTATTGCTCAAAAAGATATATGCACTGCATAGTAAAGTAACAATTCAATTATCAATAACATATCAGAATTCTCTATAATTTTTTCTCAATTTTATAGATTCAAAGTTGTTACTTGTTCATTCGTGAATGTTTCATACCTTTCGTCTCTTCAAACATAATATAAATGATTCCAAAATTTGTATAGCCTAGTGGTATTTCCTATACCTCCCAAAATGGAAAGTAAAGGTTCAAATCCCCATAGAGACAAATGAGTTCGTGAAAAAATAATAATAAAAAATAACATCTTTATAAGAGTTTGATTTTAAACATGCATAACTAACACCCTTGGGATCAAAATCCTCTACAGTAAGAGAAACTCATTGTCCCTTATGGTGCACCTAAAATAAATCATTTTAAGTGTTTTTAACCTAATCGATATCTCCATTTACGATTGAAATAAAAATAATGATAGAAAAATAATGGGACTTCTAGCTAGCTCTCTGAGAAACTTCATTTTAATTGAAAATTTTCATTGTCAAAATTTGTTGATCGAGTTGTAATTTTTATTTAATTTTGCATCTCGATTTGAGCTAAACAGCAAGTGGTTCGATATTATGGAATTGGATGATATCATTAAGTGCAGGTATGTGAGTGAGGAGCACACTATGCATTTGAAGTTTGGTGGGGTAAGGACTTAGAATATATGGTTTTAATTGAAAAAAATCCAAATTATGCAAAGTCCGACCGATCATACTTTGACCGACTTGTCCAACTACTTCAGCAAATGCATTTTGCAAAGTCCCGTCAGTTGAACTTTTACCAACCGGTCGAACTTTATGAGTTGCACGATGCATAAACTATTTTGTTACTTGAGTGTGATCCAACAAATTAATGACCTAGGGGGGCTAAATAGGTCAACTTGCCTAATTTTTGTGATCGATTAAGAATACACGATCAGTACATAAACTAATAAAGTAAAGCAAGTAATAGTAAATTTGGGAGATGACACCAGAATTTTTTTCAGGGTGGCACATTGGAGTATTGTACACTATAACATATATTTACAAAATAATATTGTACATGCATATAAGTCAATGTTTATTAGTATAGAGAGAGTTTTGATCTCTTGTTCCCTATGGATCAAGAAAATTAATCCACACTTTTTATATAGACCGTTAGATTTAATCTAATGGTTATTTTTCAAACCCACCTACAGTATTTCTTTTTAGCACAAAACAACCATCACCCTATTTTTAGTTTCTATATTTAATTTTACCATTATCACCTATTAAAGGTAATTATCAAAATAAAAATAAAAAAATTTGAAAAAAAATAATACCAGTATATTTTACTTAAAAAAATGTTTTTATTTAGATGTTTCTTTGAAAGAAAAACAATACTCCTATCTTTCAATTTTGCAACAACAGTACGATATTATAACTTTTTCCTAAAAAAACTTATTGTTCTCAGTATAAGTAAATTAATATACTTCTTTAGTATAAGTAAATTTACCAACAAATATACTGTAATATTGCATTTTGGAATATTGAATTAATTTATTGGACTTGAAATTGAAGAAAATTTCATTTAAAGTTTGAACAAAATTCTTTGTATTTCAATTTGAAGTTAAGTATTTGGTGAAATTCATTATTGAATTTGTGAATTTGATTATTGGATGATGATGATCTACTGACTATGGTGGGACTATAGAATTCACCTAAAAAACAACAAGGTAACCCAAAAAAAATGGGTGAAGCTCTTCTCACAACCTTATCCATGGAGAGTAATCATTTTTCTACACTTCTGTCCATGGATTCAAATTCAACACACGAAGAAATGGAGACAGAGTTGATAATTACCTTTCATTGTTACGTAAGTGGTAATGGTAAAATTAAATATAGAAACAAAAAATAGAGTAAGAGTGGTTTTGTGTTAAAAGGAAATGTAATACCCCAATATTTTAAAAAGGATTTATTAATTAAATTAATTTATATTATATTATTATTATTTTTTTTAAGTGATTTGTTTTATTTAATTAGGTGCTTGATAGTTGTGATTTGTTTTATTTAATTAAGTGCGTAGGTAAATTGTATTGTTTTAATTAGATTATATATTTTGTAATTTTAATTGTTAAATTTATATGGTGTTTGATTTGTGGAATGCTAGTTAGTGAAGTGTTTATTTGATTTGCGTGATTTTATATTGGTGTAACTTTATTGTTAATTATTGGTAGCTATTAAATTTAATTTCATTATCTTAGGTATTTAAGTTATTTGGATTGGGATTAAAGGAAGTTGGATCAACGGATGTGGTATTGGGCTTGAAGGAAGCCTTGTTGGGTTAATTGGTAAAGGCCCGTGGTTGGGAGGATATTTAACAATTATCTTTGCATAATTATACCTATATAATTACATGTGTATATTAATTCATTATTAAATCATGTGTAGGGGCATATATGTCAATATAATTATATATTGATATATATAGGTATATATAATTTATTTAACTAATGGTTATATATGGAAGGTAATATATATATATTTATATTAAAATATATGTATGTATATATATTATTTAAAAGATAAATATTATTTATTTTATATGATAATCCTAATGGGAAAAGGATTTAGGTTTTTGGATGTGTATAAATAGACATATAAGACTTTAGGGTTAGGAGTTTTTCTACGTTAGAAAAATACGAGAATTAGAGAGAGAAGAAGAAGGGCTAACGAGGAGGAGGCCGGATCAAAGAACGTAAGAGGAGACCGGATCTGGAAAAGAAAAGGCGAGTTCTTCTTTACTTCTCCTCTTAGAACTCATAAACTTATCACCTTGATTATTGAAATAATAATTGTATTGTATTGAATTAAATTATTAATCGAATTAGATGAGCATGTTTATTTTTTTGAAATTTTTTTTATAGATTTAAACATGTGAATATATGTATGAATTGTTCGGATAGTTTAAATATTGTATGTGAGGGAAGGTTAATTAAATATTATTTCTGAAATTTTCTTATAGTTTGTTTTAACTTTATATAGCGTGATTAATTAAATTAAATGGACCAAAATATAATTACATATATTTAGTTATGGCCAAAATTAATAAATTAAGCTTGTGGATTTTTCCTAGAATTTTCTGGACTGATTTGATATTTTTTTAGAAAAATTCGGATATTTAGAATTATATATATATAATTATATATGTGCAAATTAATTATATATATATATATACTGTATATGTTTACGCACTGATGGTAGTTTAGAAAGGCGATATTCCAGTGTGGTGCGGCCTATGCTAAAAGTATGTGCATGTGAATCTGGGGCATTGAATTTTGAAATACATAATAGATTGATTCAGTGCAATAGGGTGTATAATATGTTGATGACTACGCTGATCTAGACCGTTGGATGAGGTGGATGATGGTGGATTGATTCGCTGCAGCGCACCAGCAGGGACGCGGTACAACTAACCAATAGGAGCGCGCCGCGTCAGCAAGAGGAGTAGCCAGCATGCGTGGCAGCGCGTGGCCGCGCGTGCGCGCGCGTGGCAGCGCGTGTGAGCGTGCGCTCACTCTCTGGCGCGTGTGAGGGCGCGTGTGAGCGCGTGCGTGCGTGGAAAGATGTGTGGAAGCGCGTGCAAGGTGCTTCGGAGAGTGTAGAGGCGCGTGGTAAGGTATTTGGTGTCTCAAAAGGGTCCGGTAAAGTCCGGAGAGGTTCTAGAATAAGTCTCGATGTGTTCTAGTTTTTCTAAAGGCTGTAGAGTGTTGCTAAGATATGTGGTAGCCTTTAGCGTGTGTAACAGAATAAATTAATGATTATTATAGAAGGAAATGAATATATATATATATATATATTTATTTATTTATTTATTTATTTAGTTATTTATCTATAATCGTACATGAGTATATGGTTTATTTAACTTGCGATTAGGATGGAAGGAAGTAGTTATATATATATACATCTGTATATGTATATATAGTATGGAAGATATTATATACGTATATATTACATAATATATTTGTATATGGATATCATTTAAGATAATTATTATTATAAGTCTTATTTGGTGTATCTGAATATGTGGGTTATTAATTATTGACATGCTTATTATATGCATGAGATGTGTATGTGTGATTTAGCTTATTAGTTAAGTTTAAGGTTGGTACATGGTTGAATTGTAGGCATGGATGAGTTGCCAAAGGCTTAAATATATTGCCTTATTATTTGTATAGATAAAATACATACGTGGAAAGCATGGATGAATTGCTAATTAAAAGTATAAATATATATACTTGAGGAGGCATGGTTGAGTTGCCAATATATAGATAAATATATTCATAATAGCATGGTTGAATTGCTATAGCAAAATTAAATTGCTATGTATGTTAGATGATTAAATTCATCTATGTGTACGGTAGGTATGAGTTGGATTTAAGTTAGATATTCTTAAATTAGAATAATCTAGTGGTTACATATTAGTGTATTACTTGGTATATATTAATAAAATATTGTGGGTGGAGACATGAATGATTTGTGAAAGTTTAAATTTCTGAACATGTAATTTAAACAATCAAAAGTATTACTAGGTTTTGGATTTTAGTGGATTATTCATTTAAATGTAATTTATAGCTAAAATGTTAAATTACTGGTTAGGTTGGAATTAAGGTGAGTGGAGTTTATTTTATAGGAAACTTATAAATGATGGTTTTGGTCTAGGTCTGATTATTAATTAATCGTTGGTAAATGGATTTAACAATTTAATTGCACCTATTAATAGATAGGATTATTGTATTGTATAAAAGTATTTATATATATTTATAGCATGGTATATTAAAGTTTAAACTTTATCAGGGTTTGTTTTGATATAGATGATTTGTTTATTGGCTTTCAGAGGTTTGGTAGAGGGAACTTGTTCGTAGGGTTTAACCCGCGATTTATTTTTCAGGTTGTTAGAAGGTCAAGTCTCAAGGTTGAGGATCCGCAGCTGGAGGACTTATCCATTCTTTCTATTTATTTACAAGTAGGATATTATTATTGTTACAGTTGAGATTAGTATTTATTTGGTTGGAATTCTACATAGTAACTTTTGGTTAAGGGGTCCTTGAGTTACGGGATTCCCGAACTGTAACCATTTGGAAGTTATTAATGGATTTACTATTAATTAGATTTCTTCAGTGTTTTATTTTATTCTTTATTTCATTTTGTAATCTGTGCTTGTTTAAATACTTTAATTGTTTTGATATTCCCTAATTTTGTGCGCGGACTTGATCAACCCGTGTTCCGAAATTAGGGGGTATTACAGGAAAGGCCAACGGTGGGTTTGAAAAATGACCGTTAGATTAAATCTAACGGTCTATATAAAAAGTGTGGATTAATTTTCTTGCTCTATGGGGAGCAAGAGGTCAGGACTATATATATATATATATATATATATATATATATATAGAGAGAGAGAGAGAGTAATATTTTTGGGATGAAATTAATTTACATATATAGAATATAATGATTAAGGAAACAATTTAGGAGAAAAAAATAGGAAACATATATATATATATATATATAGTGCTCTCCCTGAATTTTCTCATTCCTTCTAGAATTATATATATATATATATATATATATATATAATACAAGAAAGGGAGAAAATCCAGGGGAGGCACGTGCTTCCCGCCCTTAACTCCCTCTGTCCCTGGTCTCAGGCAACTAAACCAATATCTTCGCATTAAAAGTATAATGACTTTGTCCTAGACTCACACCCTCTTCAATCTACCAAGAACTAGTTCTTGAATGCCTCTGACTTTGCGTCTGCTCGTCTAAACGCTCTCGACTTTAGGCTTATTCCTGAATCCTTATAGATGGGTTGCTGAAAAAATATGAATTCTCGCTGAAAACTCTGTCCCCTTCATAGTGATTGATTCCTCTTCCTTTCAATGATATGATGAATTATAAATTAAGGAACTCTGTTGCTTTAATCAACTTGTGACATATAATGCATACTTTCAAAATCCCGTTGGAAGAAAATTACCCTAAATCACTCATGTGTAAGTGTGTGATCTCAGAAAGATAAACAAACTTGTTCTCAAAAACCTCTCTAAAAAAACTTAAATATATAATAAGGTAGAAGATATAAATATTCTAGGCTTTTTCTATTGAAGCAATCAGCTCTTACTAGATGTTCTTTCCAATCAAATGGTACGAGGAACATGCAATTCAGCTCCAACTGTTAGAACACAAGATAAACTAAAAATTAAAACTCATTCGATAAGTTTTTACACCAAAATTTAATAGTACAAAAATCTATATCGATCCTATAGACTTGTTATATATACCAAAAACGGGGTTTTCATGTTTTTTAATTGGTTTTCGATTCCTTTTTGCACCAAACATCTTTAGATGTCAAATAGGTTTTTAAAACAACTTTTTGTTCATTTACTTAAACTATATTGTCTTTATAAACTCGCTATTCATTAGGGTTTTTTTTTTTTTTTTTGGGAGGATGCACAAATAAAAATTATTTTTCTCCATCAGAGTTTATGAGAGAAAAATCACCATTTATTTTTCTATTTGTTGTTCTTTATTTTGAGAAGACACAGCGGAGGAATCTGATAATATATTAATAATGAATGATGTTCTCTATAGTACATACACTTATTAATAAAAAAAACCCTAAGGGCATGTTTGGTGTGGTGGAATGAATTGGAATGGAATGAGAATGGAGGTGGGAATGGAATGAGAATGGAATGGAATGAGAATAATGATTCTCATTCCACTGTTTGGTTGTAAACATGAAATGTGTAAAAATGGAATCTCATTCTCATTCTTATGTTTGGTAAGAAAGTTGGAATAAAATGAATTTATATTGTTTCTTTAAATTACATTTTATTAATAGTAAAAAAAATTAACTAAAAAAAATTAATTTGCAAAAATAAAAGGGAAAGAGATAATAGAGAGAGAAAAATAAACCAGATAGAGAGAGGGGGAACAAACAGCATATAGATACATATTATATATATATATATATATATATATATATATATATATTATTTTATATAGTGTGTGTATGATCGACGGTCGAAATCAATTATAAATCAACCCTCTTCACAATAATACGAATCATTGTAAAATAGGGCTATTGGACGGGTAAGTCAAACCACTGGGACTGCGTTAGTCTTAAGGCAACCTAAGTATCTAAAGTCATTTTAGAGTGATGAGGGGTTTATAAAGGGTTTGTGTGTTTGTCACTAAATTAAGAAATTAAAATGCATAAAACAATAGATTGAAATGAAATTGAAGAAGTGAGATACAAGTAGAAAAGACTAGGGAGATGAATTCACTCCAACCCTAAACATATGCTAGATTAAGATTAAATTGGGGAAAAACAACACAAATGATGGTCATGATACATGGCAACACTTGGTTGCTATAGTATTTTCAAGAAGTTCATTAAATGAACAACAAGAATAATCCATCAAAGGTTCACATACTCAAGCCACCTAAACTAGGGTGTAGCCTTCACATGCTCCCTAAGCCCAAGATTACCAAGTCCTTAATGGAATGATGAAAGCACATAAAATTAGGAATTAAGCATAGACCATCAAAGGGGGATCCTAAGCAATGGACTATCTAAGTTCTCCAACTTCATGTCAATAAAACCATTTCATGATCTAACTTCCATTGTCACTATGAAAGTGTAAGCATTATGATTAAGAGAAGCAATCATCTAAGACAAGAGGAATAACTCAAAATAATCATGTATAGACATTAAAATTCATTACAACAAATATGATGCTCTAGATCATAAAATAACCAAAAACTATACATTGTTCTCCCCAAAATAAAATCTACACTAGCACATGCTTACAAGGGAGGAGCTTCATCACCTCCCTAGATGGAGGTTTAACTCTCCATTGATACAAAAATGGAAGAAGAAGAAGAGGGATCCATCTCCATTTTCGAGTTCCTACTGTAGCACTCAAGCACACCCTCTTCCTCCTACTGTAGCACTCAAGAACACCCTCTTCCTTACTCTCTTCTCTCTCCTCTAATCTTGTAAGAATGAATGATATGATGCATGTGGCCCTTAGTTGCCTTATATCTTTCAACCAAGCTCTCTCTCCCCTCCAAAGACATTCCCAACCACTCCATAAAGAAGGAGGGTGGAAATGTGGAAACCAATGCACAAGTGGGCTGAAGAGGGGTTCATTTCCGAGCTGCAATCTGGCCAAATTTTGAGCACTCGAAAGGTGGCCTCGAGCACTCGAAATTAGTGTAATGTGTAACATGCAATTCTTGCCCATCACTGACCCACTGTGGAAGAATGACCATAGCTTTGTGCTCCAAACTCCAAATGATGATATGTTTGAAGATTTGGAGAGCTGATTCAGAGCTTTAAAAACTTCATGTTTTGATGAAGACCCAATTCTCAAGTCTGGTTGGTCGAAAATGGGGAGAAAGGCAACACTTCAGTGCTGCTAGGCAGTTCTGCGCACCTCTGGTAAGAAGATCATAACTCTCTGGTCCGAACTCCGAATGACAAACCTCTTGAAGATTTGGAAAGATGATTCAGAGATCTAAATCTTTCATGTTATGATGGAAGTCCAGTTCTTGAGTTTGCTAGGTCGAAAATGGTAACAAAAGTCAGGTTCTACTGCTGCAAGAATTTCAGAATTGGCACCCTTTTTGTTCGAAATTCCACAAGGCATCATTTTTGCTTCCTTTTTCCAATTTAACCTGAAAATGTACAAAAACATGCAAATGGAGATAATCTACATAAAATAATCAATTAATGGACTTTGTTAATGTAATTTAGGGCGCTTGAATATACAGTATTCGACGCTTATCACACCCCCAAACTTACATTTTGCTAGTCCCTTAGCAAAACCAAAATGCAAAGCTCAATGGAATGATAAACATGGGAATGCTATTAGAAAAATATCCATCATGGCAAAAATAAACATAAACATAGCTCAAATACAACTTGAAACAGATAAAGAGCTGGAGACGGGATCATTGGGAAGACTACCTTGCATATATGAAGCATTGATACAAAAATTGGCAAAAACCATTTCAACATGCATGCATCAACATCATAGTCCATATAAATAATTCAATTGTCATCTCTTAAATGGAAATAACTCAAACTCCAGTGAAAGTGAATTGAATTCTCAACATGCGGCTTTTACTTTCTTTTCCAATTCCAAGGCACAAGTTTTCAAATCAATGAATTCCCCTTTACATGAAGTCCCTAAGGCATGATTTTATTTTCAAGACAACTTTTGTTGCCTGTTAAGAATTTATTATAACTCAAAAGTGAAACATAAAATGGTTGTGCAGTGTTGAAATCCTTTAAGCTTTCTAACCAACCTATGTAGCGAGCGTTAGGCCAACAACTCCCAAACCAGACGGCTTTAGGGTGCTAAGTGTAAAGACACTCCTAGGGCTTAATAGCTCAAGTTGGAAAGGTTACGAATTCCAACAAACCATGTTTATTACACACATTTTTTTGAATGACCGTACAATGTTTAAGTCCTTTAAGCTTTCTAACCAACCCATGTAGCAAGCGTTAGGCCAACAACTCCCAAATAAGACGGCTCGAGTTGGAAAGGCTACGAACTTCAACTAGTCATTATTTTCTTTCTTTCTTTCTCATCTTCATTTTTTTTTTTTTTTTTTTTAACTTATATCATGCCAAAGATATTCATCTATTAGGTTCATCAAATCAGATTAACTAGGCCTAGGTCAAGGTCAATCAAGTTGCATGCCTCATAGTTAAGTTTCCAATGTGCATCTGTGCATTGTGAAGCTTATAAGAGTGTAAATCCAGCAAGAATCTAATTGAGGCATTTATACAGACTACATTGTATTTTGCATGATTACTTCAAATTCAAATTCCTTTATTTTCAAAAATTCTCAATTGCTTCTATACACAAGGTATTAAACATATGCTTTGTCTCCGACAAGTTTCAACCTATACTATCATTGCTTTACAAAATAGTGATACCAAAATTATGCCAAAAATGCAATATTGCACCCCCAAACTTAAACTACACAGTATCCTCAATGTGGACATGGGTTGAAGTTAAAGACAAAAAATGACAGAAAAATAAAAAGGAACAAAAATAACCAGGGGGAGGAAAAGGCATGGGGAGAAGAACCCCCAAACTTGAATTGGACTGCGCAACCTAGATAGCATCATGAAAAACAAAAAGAGACAACTACAAAAAGCATTAATAGCACAAGCATAAATACAGAAAAATAATGTACATAAAGTTAACAGAAAAGAGAGAATTTGCATTTCAAAAAGAGTTTACATGATTACAAAAAGAGCTGTACAGGGATCATGTCTACTAGAGCAACCTATACATAGCAAATTCTTACAGTGCAAAAGTAAAACAACAGATATAAGAGAAATATGTACATATGAAACAAAAAGATAAGGTCCAACACTCGCAGCAGCTATAGTCCAGAGGGAAGACGGGCGAGGATGGAATGGAGGAGAGACTGAGTCTTACGCCTGTCGGCCTGAGCCAAACGACGTTCCTCAGCTGCGACACGGCGGTCTTCAGCAGCAAGACGACGATCTTCTTCGGCACGTGAAGAAGTCGCACACATAGTCCGAGTGTACGCGGACAAGGTATTCTCAAAACGATCCATTCGCTCATGAATACCAGTAATGCTAGCCCGGATGAAAGCCTGGTCCTGCTGAGAGTCGACCGGAGGCTCTACCCTTGTAGCGGCCGCTGCCGTGGAAGCATCCTCAGAAAGAGGAGGAGGTGGAGCTTGGATGAACAGGGGGGCAGCAGGCTGAGGGGTACTAGAATGGCTAAGAACATTAATCCACCGGCGCTTGGTAAAATTTTTAATCTTTTCGCCTTTTGGTTCATGGGGAGGAACAATGAAGCCTTTGTGCTTTAGGAGCCGAGTGATGAAAAACGGCAAAGGCAATTTCTGATTTTCAACTCGTGGAGCCCGTGCATTATGAGCGTCATGCCAAAACTTCATAAATATGGTCCAAATGAGCTCCGGGATGGAGAACCATTGGCCTTGGTCCATGGCATATAAGGCTTGCAAAAGGAGGCCCCTACGCTCGGTGCTATGCACCAAAGGGCAGACATTGTGCTTGAAAATAGTGTCAATGAACCAGAGGCGTTCCGGAAGATTGGTTTTGCGGATAAAAGACCGGGGCCTATTAGGATCGTCAACATTGCCAATGGCAGCGACAACCTGCTCCACAGTTAATGTATCCAGCTCCTCATATAAAGGGAGATTCTCATGATTGACAATGTCATTGGGGCACTCAATGGGGCAACCAGAAACCTGAATGATGTCAGTCATAGTGAAAGCATAGGTGGTGCCATCAATGGATGTAGTGAGAGAAATGGGTGGCTCTTCAGGGCATTGGAGATTCTGGTAGAAGAGGCGCACTACACGGGGGTAGGCAACCCTGGCAAGGGGCGCGCAAATGTGCTGCAGACGCCGGTTAGTCAATTCGGCTACAGCCCACGAAGTAGTGGGTAGAATGTCAAAGGCATCCGTGAGCGGAAAAAAAAGCTCGTAGTTGAGTTGTTTGCCATCCCAAGGATCACGTGGTCGCTCACGATTGACAGCACGGGCACCCGCAGATGGTCTTGCTGGCATAATAAATGACATGCGGAAGTTTATCCACACGTTGGCCCAAAACTGCCCCTAATGCATAGTCGGATGCATCACACATGATCTCAAAGGGAAGAGACCAATTAGGCGGTTTCATGATTGGGGCGGATGAGAGAAGAGTGCGAAGTTTAATGAAAGCTTCCACGCAAGCGTCATCAAAATTGAACGGAATATCCTTGGCTAAAAGATTACACAAGGGCCGTGAGATTTTGCTAAAATCTTTGATGAAGCGACGATAGAATCCGGCATGGCCAAGAAAAGAACAGATTTGACGGACGGAATTCAGAGGAGGAAGATTAGAGATCAACTCAACTTTTGCCTTGTCTGCCTCGATTCCCCGTTTAGAAATGACATGTCCTAAAACAATGCCTTCTTGGACCATGACGTGGCTTTTTTCCCAACTTAGAATGAGATTCGTCTCTTTGCATCTTTGGAGCACCAGAGACAAATTTTTGAGACACGAGTCAAAGGAGGAGCCAAATACGGAAAAATCATCCATGAAAACTTCCAAGAACTTTTCAACCATATCCGAGAATATAGACATCATACACCTTTGGAACGTTGCCGGCGCATTGCAAAGCCCAAAAGGCATGCGTTGATAGGCAAACGTACCAAAGGGACATGTGAATGTTGTTTTCTCTTGATCTTGGGGGGCGATTGCTACTTGGTTATAGCCGGAATAACCATCAAGAAAATAATAGAAGCTTTGGCCGGCTAGCCTTTCTAGGATCTAATCAATAAATGGGAGTGAGAAATGATCCTTCCTAGTTGACGAATTGAGTTTCCGGTAGTCAATGCACACACGCCACCCGGTGGTAGTTCGTTATGGCACGAGCTCACCGGCCGAATTTTCAACAACGGTGAGACCAGATTTCTTGGGAACAACTTGTGTGGGGCTCACCCACTTGCTATCAGAGATAGGGTAGATGATTCCCACATCTAGCAATTTGATCACCTCTTTCATGACCACTTCCTTCATATTTGGATTTAACCGGCGCTAGACCTCTCTAGTAGGCTTTGCGTCATCCTCCATATGAATGCGGTGCATACAAATGGAGGGGTCAATAATCTGCCACTGTCCAACCAATAGCTTCTTTATGCTCTTGGAGCACCGCTAAAAGGTTGGTTTCTTGGTCTTTTTGAAGGTCCGAGGCAATGATGACCGGAAGGGTTTGCTTTGGACCAAGGAATACATACTTGAGATGGGCCGGGAGCGGCTTAAGTTCAAGTTGTGGCGGAGATAGCAATGATGGGACCGGAGGAGTAGTGGAAAGTTGTGGAAGTGGTTCTTTTGGAATTTTCCAAGGAGGTACATCCATGATGGCATTAATATCAAGCAAGGAATTGACTTCTTGAATGGCTTGATCAACATCAAAGTTTGAGAAGTCAAAATGGGACATGCAAGTTTCAAGAGGATCTTTGCTTAGAATGAAGGGGAGAGATTCTTCGACCACTTCATCAATGACATCCACAAGAAAACAATCATCCTCATTGGAGGGATGTTGAGTTGCATGAAAGATGTGGAGTTTGACTTGCATGTTTCCAAAAGCAATGTCTATCACCCCAGTTCGGCAATTAATTGATGCATTAGCCGTGGCTAAAAATGGCCTACCAAGGATCACGGGAATGTGCTTTTTTGGGTCATGGACCGGTTCCGTATCAAGTACCACAAAATCTACCAGGAAGTAGAATTTGTCCACTTTGATGATAACATCCTCAAAAATGCCTCGTGGATGCTTGACCGATCTATCGGCAAGTTGCAAAACCACGGAAGTCGGCTTAAGATCTCCCAAACCAAGTTGTAGGTAGACTGAATATGGAATTAAATTCACACTAGCTCCTTAGTCAAGGAGGGCCCTCTCGATTTTTCTGTCACCAATGACGCAAGAGATTGTGGGGGCACCGGATCCTTATACTTCGGAGGAGTGCTGTGCTGAATGATAGCATTAACATTTTCAGTCAACCTCACCTTTTTTGGCAAATGATTTTTAGAAGTGCGCTTTTGAGTGCACAAATCTTTGAGAAATTTTGCATAGGGAGGAATTTGCTTGATAGCATCTAAGAGGGGCAAGTTAATCTTCACTTGCTTGAAAACTTCCCACATGTCTTGAATTTTACAATTCTTGTTCCCAAAATGTGTCGACTCTTGAAGACGTTGAGGAAACGGAGCTTTTGGCTCATAAGTAGTTTCCACATTTGGGGTGACATGTGTGGGATTTCCGTGAATGGTATTTGGACAAGAATTTGGATTAGAAGAGCTTGGATTTGGATTAGAAGAGCTTGAATTTGGATTTTTCAGAGGAGGATCTTGTTCATCTTTGTCTCCATCAACCTTGTTGTCAACCACTCTACCACTCCGAAGGGTGGTGATTGCTTGAACTTGCTCATGAGTCGGCCTACTCGGAGGAGGGGTTTCATCAATCACATGCATTCCTCTAGGATTTTCAAAAGGTTGAGAGGGGAGCTTGCCCTTATCCTTTTGAAGCAATTGATTCACCGAGTTAGCTATTTGGCCCACTTGATTTTTGAGATTAGCTATGGATTGAGTATGAGAGTGAACCATTTGGAGAGTAGGCTACAAGGATGTCAAGAGTTGCTTGTTGGAATCCATTATTTGCTTATTTAATGATTCCATCATTTGCTTCTTTGCAGCTACTATCTCATCGGTTGGATACATAGGAGGTTGATTGGAAACATTTAGATTGTAAGGAGGACGGTAGCTTGAAGAGGCTTGAAATGGTCTACCTTGATATTGAGAAGAGGGCTGATTTTGCTGCCCTTGGTTTTGGAATTGGGAATTTTGTGGGGCTTGTTGCCGCCACGAGAAATTCGGGTGATCTCGCCAACCCGGATTGTAGGTGTTGGAATATGGATTGTTCCCGGGCCGTGAGAACATGGCATTAGCTTGCTCTTGGTTGGGATTGGGAAATTGCTCCGGTGTGGGGCAATCTTTCGAGAGATGAAATGGACTATTACATGAGGCACATACCGAACTTGCCGAGTTTTGAGACAATGAAGGAGAGAGATGTGGTGCCATTAATTGGTAGAATTTATGAGCTATGGCATCCACTTGAGATGATTCCTCCCTTATTGATTTTGGTTGAGAAAGGTTGGTGTTCTTTGCATTGGTTGAGGCCGGAGCCCTACGAGAATTATGTTGAAGTGAATTTTTCGCTTAAATTCTCAAGTAGGGTCCAAGCCTCATCCGCATTCTTGGACATGAACATCCCATCACAAGAAGAGTCAACCATGAATCTATGGGGTTCGATCAAGCCAGCATAGAAAGTTTGCACTAATTGCCATTTTGGAATCAAATGATGAGGACATTTCCGAAGAAGGTCTTGTAGCCTTTCCCAAGTCTCATGGAGTTGTTCTCCATCAGTTTGAGAAAAGCTAAGAATTGAACGCCTCATTTAGTTGGTTTTACTCACCGGATAATACTTCTTAAGGAATTCTTGTTGCAGATGGGCCCAAGAAGTAATGGAATTGGGAGCGAGGGAGTTCAACCAATATTTTGCCCTATCCTTTAGGGAGAATGGGAAAAGATGGAGATGGAGTGCATTGTCCAGAAAACCTCTCAACCGGATGGTCGAACAGATTTCAAGGAACTCATCAAGATGCTTATATGGATCTTCATTATCAAAGCCATGAAATGATGGAAGCATTTGGATGGTGCTTGATTTGATCTCATATTGAGCTGCATTGATGTTTGGCATTACTATGCAAGAAGGAGAAGCATAGGTGGTAGGGATGAAATGATCTCTAAGAGTCATTGATTCTACATTAGGAATTTCAGCCCTTTCATTCCCCGGATTTCCTACGTTATCTCCCATTGTATTAAATTCAGTTTCAAGATCCCTTGTAAGAGTAGATTCCCTAAGGTTTCTTCTAAGAGTTCTTTCAAGAGAATTGATATCAATGGGTGAATCGATTGTGGGTAGAGAGAGTGACCTACGACCGAACATCAACAGCACAGCATATAATTAACAAAACAATTCATTATCCACAACTCCACATACGATGTTCCCTTTCTCCTCAATTATCAAGACAGAAAATAAATGGCCACGACAAGGACCGATGCTTATACACAGAATTAAAACAATAATATAGCCTTAACAAGGGCTTGCAAATAAATTAATTACTTCTAAACTTAACACATGCACAATATCTTACAACGTGAAACTAAAAGGTCAAGAAACTTACCTGGGGTCCTCTAGACTTACGCTTTGCTAGCGTTCCCACGACGAGATTCGAGTCCCTAGAATCTTACAACACGAACATGGTTAAACCACACGAAAAATATGCACAATCAAACTAAATTTAACCCTAAACTTTGGTTGCTAAACCGTTTGCAAATCCCTGGCAACGGCGCCAAAAATTGATCGACGGTCGAAATCAATTATAAATCAACCCTCTTCGCAATAGCACGAATCATTGTAAAATAGGGCTATTGGACGGGTAAGTCGAACCACTGGGACTGCGCTAGTCTTAAGGCAACCTAAGTATCTAAAGTCATTTTAGAGTGATGAGGGGTTTATAAAGGGTTTGTGTGTTTGTCACTAAACTAAGAAATTAAAATGCATAAAACAATAGATTGAAATGAAATTGAAGAAGTGAGATACAAGTAGAAAAGACTAGGGAGATGAATTCACTCCAACCCTATACACATGCTAGATTAAGATTAAATTGGGGAAAAACAACATAAATGATGGTCATGATACATGGCAACACTTGGTTACTATAGTATTTTCAAGAAGTTCATTAAATCAACAACAAGAATAATCCATTAAAGGTTCACATACTCAAGCCACCTAAACTAGGGTGTAGCCTTCACATGCTCCCTAAGCCCAAGATTATCAAGTCCTTAATGGTATGATGAAAGCATATAAAATTAGGAATTAAGCATAGACCATCAAAGGGGAATCCTAAGCAATGGACTATCTAAGTTCTCCAACTTCATGTCAATAAAACCATTTCATGATCTAACTTCCATTGTCACTATGAAAGTGTAAGCATTATGATTAAGAGAAGCAATCATCTAAGACAAGAGGAATAACTCAAAATAATCATGTATAGACATTAAAGTTCATTACAACAAATATGATGCTCTAGATCATAAAATAACCAAAAACTATACATTGTTCTCCCCAAAATAAAATCTACACTAGCACATGCTTACAAGGGAGGAGCTTTATCACCTCCCTAGATGGAGGTTTAGCTCTCCATTGATACAAAAATGGAAGAAGAAGAAGAGGGATCCATCTCCATTTTTGAGCTCCTACTGTAGCACTCAAGAACAACCTCTTCCTTGCTCTCTTCTCTCTCCTCTAATCTTGTAAGATTGAATGATATGATGCATGTGGCCCTTAGTTGCCTTATATCTTTCAACCAAGCTCTCTCTCCCCTCCAAAGACATTCCCAACCACTCCATAAAGAAGGAGGGTGGAAATGTGGAAACCAATGCACAAGTGGGCTGAAGAGGGGTTCATTTCCGAGCTGCAATCTGGCCAAATTTTGAGCACTCGAAGGGTGGCCTCGAGCACTCGAAATTAGTGTAATGTGTAACATGCAATTCTTGCCCATCACTGACCCACTGTGGAAGAATGACCATAACTTTGTATTCCAAACTCCGAATGATGATCTATTTGAAGATTTGGAGAGCTAATTCAGAGCTTTAAAAACTTCATGTTTTGATGAAGACCCAATTCTCAAGTCTGATTGGTCGAAAATGGGGAGAAAGGCAGCACTTCGGTGCTGCCAGGCAGTTCTGCGCACCTCTGGTAAGAAGATCATAACTCTCTGCTCCGAACTCCGAATAACAAAATGCTTGAAGATTTAGAAAGCTCATTCAGAGCTATAAATCTTTCATGTTATGATGGAAGTCCAGTTCTTGAGTTTCCTAGGTCGAAAATGGCAACAAAAGTCAGGTTCTACTACTGCCTGAATTTCAGAATTGTTACCCTTTTTGTTCAAAATTCCACAAGGCATCATTTTTGCTTCCTTTTTGCAATTTAACCTGAAAATGTACAAAAACATGCAAATGGAGATAATCTACATAAAATAATCAATTAATGGACTTTGTTAATGTAATTTAGGGCGCTTGAATATACAGTATTCGGCGCTTATCAGTGTATGCGTGAATTATCTCTTTTAAATTATTTTATTACTTTATTAATTCTTAGTGGGAATGGAATGGTCATTCCACCTCTCAAGAAGTGGAATGGGTATTCCACCTTTTTGATGGAATGGGCATTCCCTAGGAATGGTCATTCCACTTTTAATGTGACACACTAAACAAGAGAATGGAAACAAATGCATTCCATTCCACCTTCATTTGATTCCATTCACTCACACCAAACATAACCTAATAACATAAAGAAAATCCTAAAAGCGGTAAGGAAACTGCTCAAAAACAAACTTGTTTCGAAAATTCGATAAAAAAAATGAAAGAAACTTAATTACTAAAAACTGCTAAATACCAAAAAGGAAAGTAATTGGAATCCGTTTAGTCTTCTAATGAAAATTCAAAAATATTCAAAATTGGAAAAATACAATTCTCGAACCAAAACCATTAAATTCAACCAAAAGGCATTGAATTCCTGGTCAAACTGGGCTCTTTCCAAGTCAAAAACGGATTCGTCGAAATCATCCGAAAAAAGCAGGTCAACCCACTCGTTTGACTTTTTGTTGGTCGAAACAGGCTCCAAAATCTTTAGCCATTTGTTCTGCATCATTACACACTTTTACAAAGTGATATATGTTCCCTATCTGATTAACAACATATTAAGCTTTATATGATTTCTCTTGGTTTTTTAAAATAACAAGATTTTTTTATTTCCTAACAACTTTGTGATAAAAAGGAATGTGATTCCATCACTACCAAGGAGATATAATGTTAATAGAGTATTCGTGTTCTTCCAACAACTCTTCTGCAAGGATTAAGGAGTGAGCCTAAAGTTTGCAAAAGTTGGGCGGGGTCCTGGGGAGTCACAAAATTGAGTAAGAATGAGGCGTTCAATAACTAGTTCTTAGCAGAAGTATTTGTGAGGCTAAGGCAACACTACTTTGAGATAGTTGATTTGTTTTGCCAGGGACGGCTAAGTCTTCGTGACTTTTCCCTCAGGTTTCCACGTAAAAAATTCCTGGTGCCATCTCTTACTCTATCGCACTTTATATGTTCATGTTATTAATTTTGTTTTAATTTAGATAAAAATTAAAACAATCTAAAAATTGAATAAAGGAGCAAGTTAAATCTATTCATCCTTTAGGTATTGTTTTGAAGTTTAAGTTTTCACAACCTTTTCCACATCACACAACTTAGAGGCTCTGTATTTTATTTTTAAAATAAGAAAGACAAGGTCAAATCCACATCTTTTGTACTCTCTCTCTTGGAAATTTTTTTGAAGGTTTCATTTTAGAGTGCCAGAGTGACATATATACACACATATGTTTTTATCAGTAAAGGTTAGTGTTGTTTCAAAACCTAATCGATGAAGGGTGGAAGAAAATTTGTAAAGAGAGAGAACGTCAAATCATGTCTTTGTACTCTCTCTCTCTCAAATTTCTTTTAGGCAAAGAAATTGTAAGAGGTTTTTAAATATTTTTTTCCCAAGTTTTTCAAATAAGAGCACAGAATATAATGGAATGATTGGGAGGAGAAAATTCTAATTACATAAGTGAAATAAAATAAAATCTTCCTAAAATCTTGATGCTTTCAAATTTGGCTTGATCTTTGACTTGATGTGCTTTCCAATTTGGTCTGATCTTTGTTGATTTGATGGAAAGTCAAATTTGAATTTGACTGATTGTATAATCTCATAAACTTGCTATTTTTGTCTCTTTCCTTCTTATTCTGAAATCAGCCCTTCCAAAACATGAAAAACAGGGATAAGAGTATTTATCTAATAAAAAATATTAATTAATCATTTATTATTAACTATAAAATAACATTTTTTGTGCACTTATCAGTCTTCTTTATGTGATATTAATTTATTTTTGGCAATTATCATATACAAAACAAGTCTAAGTCGAGTTGTAATTCAGATTACTTGTTATGTAAGTTATGAAGTTTGACAGGGACTACAGAATTGGGAAGATGTTCAAAGTTACCATTTTTGAAGATCATTCGAAGATAAAGATAAGAATAACACTTTAGGAAGGAATCTAAACAAGGTTGGACACATTCTACATTTACCATTTTGTTTAGAACTTACCATAGAATGAATCTAGGTTGAAGGAACCAAAATTTCAAGGCTGCCAACCTTGAACCCGTTCAGCCCCTTTGAACCGGTTCAAGATGCTTAAGTTTGGCTTCAAAAAGTCTCTGCCAAACTTAAACCGGTTCAGCTTCTTTGAACCGGTTCAAGAAATCCTGTTTACTATACAACTTCAGTTTCCTTATTCTAAATTGTTTCCCAGTTGGTCAAGAATTGTACCAAATCCTATGCACGAATTTTTTTCCTTATTTTTAGAAGGATTACATCATTTTATTGTCTATATAAACCATGTCATATACATTGGTTTATTTATGACTTTTACATTATTATTCAGATAATATTCAAAGCCTTAGGTAGATTATTTTTACAAAAAATCAGAGTTGATTTTTCTGATATCTTTCTAGAACACATACACTTAAACACATAGTGAGTTTAGAGTTGTGGTATTCAAATCCTGATCGTGATCATACAGTCGTATTAGCATCGATCAGACGAAGCAGATCTTCTTCTACATTGTTCAAACAATTAAAGAAAAAAAGTAAACGCAATCATACTTTGAAAGGGTTGGAGCATTCGTCGAGTGTTCTCTGATCTACCTGCTACTCTTCTACAAATATCAAGTGTAAGTCTGAGGTCAAGTTGCTATTGGATGGGGAGTCGTAAAGGCAAAATATCATCAGTAGTTGGTGTTGGGTAAAACGATAGGGTGTGAGTTAGAGTCACAGTTCGGTATATTTTGTTTCAAGCTTAGTGGATTGGTTTACTTTGGACTCCATAGTCCACAAGGTTTTTCCCTTAACAGTTGACATATTTTATCAACTCGGGTTTCCTCGCTAAAATCTTGGTGTCATCTCTAACTTTATACTTTGTTTTATTTTATCTGTATGTGATTAATTGTTAGAATAAGTAAAGTTAGTAACGACACTGATCTGTTTTACAAAATCTAATACTTTCTTAAAATAAATTCCGTTGCGTATGACTCACAACTTGGTATCAAAGCCAATCTCCACACATTGAGTGGATCCTTGTTGGAAAGTTTAGTTTAGTTTTCAAAAATTGTTTTAATCATGTCATATGCATTGAAAAAAGGCAGTTCTAATCAATGTGGTCCTTTTTTTGAAGAAGATAATTAGAATTTTTGGAAATCAAATATGAGAGTTTATTTGTAAAATTCTGATGGTAAAACTTGGGCGATAGTTGAATCTGGTTATACACCTCCTACAGTAGATGTAACTATAGATGATAGAATAGTTAACGAGTTAAAAGATACTTTTACTTTTACTACTATTGAAACTGAGCGTAATGATGTTAATGGCAAAGCTTTATATTCAATTATTAATTCTGTTGTTCCATCTGAATATGCTAGAATTTCTGATTGTAAAACTGCTAAAGAAGCTTGGGATATTTTGCAGGTTACTCATGAAGGAACTTCGAAAGTGAAAATTTTCAAAATTCAGTTGTTCTCTCATAAATTTGGTAACATTGTGATGAAAGAAGATGAATCCTTTTCTGATTTTTATTCTAGTCTTCTTGAAATAATTTCTAAAATGTGTCACCTATGGAAAAAAGTTAGTGATAAAAAAATCTGTGAGAAAATCTTAAGGTCTTTACCTAAAAGATTTCAGATTAGGGTTGAAACCATCTCTGAACATTGGGATTTAACTACCTGTCAAGTTGATGAGATGGTAGGTTCATTAAAAACTTTTGAGATGCAGAATTTTGATTTAAGTTAGAAAGAGAAAAATCTTGCTTTAAAAACTACACAAGTTGAGCATTCTATGATGTGCAGGAATCAATTCAGGTCAAGCCTTATGTCCAAGAAGAATGGTGGTCATATTTCATATTTTGCCTTTTAACAATGACTGTAATTTACTTTTTTGCTTTGGGTAGATTGCGAAAATTGTTTTTAGAATTTTATCACGAAATTGCCAAAGGGGGAGATTGTGAGATACTAATTTATTTTTGGTAATTATCATAGACAAATCAAGTCCAAGTCGAGTTATAATTTAGATTACTTTTTCTATAAGTTATCAAGTTCGACAGGAAATAAAGAACTGGGAAGTTGTACAAAGTTACCATATTTGAAGATTATTCGAAGATAAAGGTAAGAACAACACTTTAGGAAGGATTCTAAACAAGGTTGGACACATTCTACACTTTCCATTTTGTTCAGAACGTACCCTAAAATGAATCTAGGCTGAAGGAACCAAAATTTCAAGGCTGCCAACCTTGAACCGATTCAGCCCCTCTGAACCGGTTCAAGATGCTTAAGTTTCGCTTTGAAAAGTCTTTGCCAAACTTAAATCGGTTCAGCTTCTTTGAACCGGTTCAAGAAGTCCTGTTTATTATATAATTTCAGTTTCCTTATTCTGAATTGTTTCCAAGTTAGTCAAGAATTGTACTAAATCCTTTGCACAAATTTTTTTCTTATTTTCAGAAGGATTAGGTCATTCTATTATCTATATAAACCATGTCATATACATCAATTTATTTACCGCTTTTACATTATTATTTAGATATTATTCAAAGCCTTAGGAAGATTATGTTTGCAGAAAATCATAGTTGATTTTTCTGATATCTTTCTGGAACACATACACTTAAACACAAAGTAAGTTTAGAGTTATGGTGTTCAAATCCTGATCGTGATCATACAGTCGTATTAACATCGATCAGATGAAATAGATCTTCTTCTACATCATTAAGATGATTAAAGAATAGAAGTAAACGCAATCACACTTTAAAAGGGTTAGAGTATTCGTGGAGTGTTGTCTGATGTATGTACTACTCTTCTACGAATATCGAGTGTAAACCTGAGGTCAAGTCCAAGACAATGATCAATCATATCAACATTATCTTTGACCAAGTAAATGATATCTCAAGTAAATGTACTATCAATAATTCATTTACTATACAAAATAAGTAATCAAAACCAATTTCATCAATTCATAGCCATAGTATGCTTTCTACAGATAATCCATGTGTCATTAAATTCCTTGTGTTCAACATGCTTAATCAATATGGTTTGCTTAACTTCCCAAAAATATAATCTAGACTCTCAAGATATGCATGAAAATCATTTCTAGATTTTGTCCTTGCAATGCATCTAATCAAGACAACAGACACCAATAGATTTCCTAGAATGAGAAAACTTAGGAGCATCTAATGGTTTAATGAGAATATCAGCCAAATTATGATCAGTGTGCACTTTTTGCAAAGACATGACATTTTATTCAACAAGTTCCCAAAGAAAGTGATGTCGAAAGTTAATGTGGTTAGTCCTAGACTGCAAAAATAGATTCTTTGAAATATTTATTGTATTAGTATTATCACAAAAGATAGCAATAGTACCTTGATCAACTCCATAATCCGAAGCATTTGTTTCATCCAAAGAAATTGTGTACAATAATTTCCAGCAGCAATGTATTCAGCCTCACAAGATGATAAAGATCTACAATTTTGCTTCTTACTATACCATGAAACAAGATTAGTACCAACATAGAAACAACCACCCGAAGTACTCTTTCTATCATCCATGTTACCAGCCCAATCAACATCAGTATAGCCTACAATCTCAGAGTTAGACTCAGAAGAATAACACAATCGATAATTCAATGTACTATTGACATAACGAATAATGCGTTTGACTGCAAGAATATGTTATTATATAGGATCAGCTTGATACCTAGCACAAACACCTACATTAAATGAAATATCTGGCCTAATTGCTGCCAAATACAACAAGCTACCAATCATCCTCCTATACAAGAAATGATCAACCTTGTTAGGATTAGAGTCTCTATTCAATTTGGACGAAGTACTCATAGGGATTTGCACATGCTTTGAATCTTTCATACCAAACTTCTTAACTAGCTATTTTGCATATTTTGATTGAGATATGAAAATCCCATCATTAAGTTGTTTCACTTGGAGACCTAGAAAGAAAGTCAGTTCACCAACCATGCTCATTTCAAAAGTGTTATTCATATCCTTAGCAAAATTATTAACAAAGTTATCACATGTAGCACCAAAAACAATATCATCCACATATATTTGAGCGATAAAAAAATCTTTTCCTTTCCTGAAAATAACAATGTTTTATCAACTCCTCCTCTTCTGAAGCCTTTATGCATTAAATAAGAAGTTAACTTTTCATACCATGCTCTAGATGCTTGCTTTAAATCATAAAGAGTCTTTTTAAGATAAAACACAAAATCAGGATTCTGTGGATCAATGAAACCTTTTTGTTGTGCTACATAAACTTCTTCCTACAAAATACTATTTAGAAAAGCACTTTTGACATCCATGTAAAACAATTTGAATTTAAAGTGACATGCAAGAGCAAAAAGAAGTTGAATATACTCAAGTCTAGCAACAAGTGCAAAAGTCTCATCAAAATTAATTCTTTCAACTTGAGTGTATCCTTGTACAACCAGTCTAGCTTTATTTCTCATCACAAGATCATATTTTTCAAGTTTATTTTTAAAGATCCATTTGTTCCCTATGATATTAACATCACTAGGTTGAGGCACTAGTTCCTAAACATCATTTTTCAGAAATTGAAGCAATTCTTCTTGCACACCCATAAGCCACTCAGAACTTTGAAGAGCTTCATCAACATTCTTAGGTACAAACTAAGCCATGTGACATGAGTGTCCTATGTCATCTACAATGCATGAATGTCCTAAATGATCATGAACTATACTCCTAGTACCATACTGATCCTATGGACCTATCAATTTGTTAACTGGATGACTTGATCGAACTCTAGAACTGCTAAATGTGGGAATATCTAAGGATGGAGTAGGAATTCCTATAGGTTCATCAGTGGTGACTTCTAATTCCTCATTATCATCTTCTTCAACCTCTTCACCTTCTCCACTTAAATTCTCAACTATTTCCTTCCTCAAAATTAGTTTATTCTTCATCAAGTTGAGAAGAGGTGATCTTAGATTTTGTATCATCAAATACAATATTTATAGACTCCATGACCACTTTGGTTCTAAGATTAAAAACCTTATAAGCCCGACTTGTTTGTGAATAACTCAAAATCACACCTTCATCACTTTTAGAATCAAATTTTCCCAAGTGTTCCCTATCTCGAAGGACATAACATTTACTTCCAAAGACTCTAAAGTATTTAACAGTGGGCTTTCTATCATACCACAATTCATATGAAGTCTTTTTTGTTCCAGACCTAAGATAAACTCTATTTAAGATATGACAAGCAAAACACACTGATTCAGCCCAAAAAGTAACTTGCAATTTTATTCTCATGAAGCATAGTACGTGCCATACCTGCAATTATCCTATTTTTTCTTTCCACTACACCATTCTGTTGTGGTGTTGTAGGTGTTAAAAATTTATGCTTAATGCCATTCTTATTATAATATTCAATAAATTTCTTAGGTTTGAATTCACCTCCATTGTCGTTCCTAATCCGATTAATTCGATATCCCTTCTCATTTTGAATAAGTTGACAAATAGACCTGAAATTCACAAAAGTACCAGATTTTTCTCTTAAATATGCAACAAAAGTAAATCTAGAAAAATTATCAACCATAACAAGCATATATCTTTTTCCTCCAATGCTATCAGGTGTTATGCGACCCATCAAATCCATATAAATCAATTCTAAAGGTCGAGAACTGACTTTATGAATAAGTCTCTTATATGACACTCTAATCTGTTTTCCCAATTGACAATGGATCACATATTTCATTCTTAGGCATCTTCAAGTTAGGCAAACCTCAAATAAGACCATTATTAGACAAATTTACTAAATTATTAAAATTCACATGTCCAAGTATTTTATGCCATAAACAGCCTCATCAGTAACTACAGAAAAACACATTACTGAAGGATCTAAAAATACAATATAGCAATTATCAGAAGTTTTAGTTCCTTTCAAGATGCATTCACCTTTTTCATTAGTTACAAAACACCCTTGTTGAGTAAAATTTACTTGAAACTCCTCATCATAGATTTGACTAATACTCAATAGATTAGCAGCTAAACCTTTAACATATAAAACATTATTCTTTAACTCCCCAATTCCTGAAAATTTGATCTTACCTTTACCACTTATAGTAGAAGCATTACCATTACCAAAAGTAACAATACCAACTGAACATTCCTTAAAAGTGGTAAACAATGTTCTATCTCCTGTCATATGCCTAGAGCAATAACTATCTAAGTACCAACCACATGGACCAAATGCTCTAAGTGTTGTGTGCATGGTAAGGCATTTAAAATTCTCTTTCTTTATCTAAACAATTTTAGATTAATTATGCAACGATTTTCTTATTCTTCTAGGCAAAGTGTCACAAGGCTCAACAGCCATAATCCTCTTCTTCCTCAAATTTGAACTCTCTAGATTTTTCAATTTCTTTCCTAGTTTAATTTTTCTTTTCCGACACTTATACTTAATATGCCCTTTTTCACCACACAAATGACATGTGAAAATAAGTCTGGGAGAACTAGAAATAACACAAGGTTTGGTTTCAACTTTCACAAAAACATCTTTCTATTTTTGAAAATACAAATCCTTTGAAATTGATGCCAAATCTTTGTTACTCCTAAGATTCTCAACCACTCCTTTCAACTTATCAATTTTGCAAGTGTCAATATTAAATTTTCGAAAAAATTGTTTTGATTTAAGAAATTTACTACTCAAATTATTAATTTTAAGTTCCAGTGATTTATTAAACAAATTACCTTCTTAAGCTTATTTTTCGTAAAATCAATTTTATAAAAAGATTCAAATTCTTATGGCTAATTTCTTCCAAATTCTTATTCGAGATAGAAACTTCTAACTTATAAATATCTCTATCAAGTTCCGCAAGATTCAATTTCTCTAACAAATTTTCAAAATCCTTTTTAAACTTGGACCACTCAATTTGCATGCTTGTGACAGAGTCAAAAAGAGGAGGTAAAACATCAACAGATGAATTTTCAAACATGATACAAAAATCAACAATAAATCAACAAATATGATCTACTCTGTATATCGAGTATCCCGCTCTGATACCAAATTGTGAAAGTAGAGTTACGCGGGGTGCGAAACAGTTAGTTAATCTTAATTGTGATTCACTACTTTAATGACCTAGATCTGATTATTAGGTCAACTTGCTCAATTTATGATTGATCAAATTATATGATCAATTTAAACATCCACAATCACAAATATAAATACTGTAAAGCAAAGCAAGTAAAAGTTTAGAGAGATTGTACCAGGATTTTTAGTGAGGAAACCCCAGTTGATAAAATACGTCAACTGTTTGCATGGGAAAAACCTCGTGGACTATTCAGTCCAAAATAAAATGATCCACTATATTTGAAACAAAGTACACCGAACTTTGACTCTGGCTCTCATCCTATCGTTGTACCAAACACCAATTGCTGACAATCCTCTGGCTTTGTGACTTCCCGTTCAATAGCAACTTGACCTTAGGCTTATGCTTGATATTTGTAGAAGAGTAACATATATATTAGACAACACTCCTCGAATGCTCTAACCCTTTCAAAGTGTGATCATTTTTACTTCTGTTTTTCAAGATCTGAACTTGATGTAGAAGAATTAAATCATGCTCTTCATTCGGAATTTTTGAAACTTCATATAGCTCCAATTCTGATGAAATAGAGAACAACACCACTAAATCACTCATGAATATATGTGTATGCTCTCATAAATAAATTCAGAATAATCAGATTTGATTTTCGGAATTTTCTATCTCAAAAAGGCTTTCTCAAAATATAGAATTGATTTTTCCTAAAGCCGTGAATAAACCTAAAAGACTAACAAGGTTTATATAGAGTTTAGAAAGTCTTAATCCCTGAGAAAATATGAAAAATTTCGTGCATAGGACTTAGAAAGAAGTTGGGATAAAAAAGGAAACATTCAGGACAAAGGAAACTGAAGTTATAATGATACCAGGAAACCTTGAACCGGTTCAGAGGGGGCTGAACCAGTTCAAGAAGGCAATAAGAGTTTTTGACCTTGCCAACTTTGGTTCTTGAACCAGTTTAGCCCCCATGAACTAGTTCAAGATGAACAGTTTTGAAATTATGCAGAAGTTGAACCAGTTCAGCCCTGTTGAACCAGTTCAAGATGGCCAGAATGTATAATCTCGTTCTAAATCTTCCAAAACCCCTCCTAAATGTTTTCACTACCTCTCAAAACTTCTTAAAGTATTGTTATCATCATCTCGGAGTGTAATATATCAAGAACACTTGAACTTCTTCAAATCCACATCCGATCTTCAATCTTTAAAATTTTGAACCAAAAAATTACCTCGATCGGACTTGTTTTGACAACGAAATTAGCCAATTGCAAAATATATATATATCTCACAATATTTAAGCATGAGTTTTCTTGTGTTTTAAAATTTTGAATGAAAAACCATCAATCACTCAATCTTTTCTCCATTAATCTATAAAATGGATATTTTTTATTCTTGATTGCTCACAAATACACGCACATAGAGAGGAAAGAGAAGTGATGTTTAGTTTTTTCTACTTTTGATCACTCACAAAACTTCAAGAAGTAAATTAAAAAAACCTGAATCCAAAGAGAATATATAGAAATTAAAGAGAAAGATTCATTAAAGGGGATTTTGATCCCACCTTAATTTGGCGATTGACAAAAGCCACATCACTATCTTCCACAGCATGGATCTACTATTTTTTATATTTATACTTATTTTATTCTTTAACTTTTTTGCGAAGGCAATCAAGCCTACCGTGGCAATTGCTTGTTATGAGCCTTGCACCTGATGTATGGTCCTCAAACAAGAAACACTGGATTCACGTTATGTTCACTACAATTGAATTTAATTCAGAACCTTCCAAAAAAAACCAATATCAAACGCGTGCAAATGGTTTGTTAATGCAACTCATCAACAGTCATGTCCGAAGCAACCCCTCTTCCAGCTCTAAATGGTATAAATAAATTGAAAGTCATGCCTTTTACATTCTATTGAAGCACTTGAAGGTAAGGATGTAAATTTAACCCTCCCTATTCCGTCCCTATTAGGATGGGTTTGGGATCATCTTAACAAAATTATGGACGAATTTGCGAAGAGAGTTTAAAACCTGTTAATCCCGAACCCACCCCGATTAATAAATAGTATATAAATAAATATTCTTGTATTAACTATAATTTTTCTTTTTTCTTTATTTCTTATGATAATTTTAAATTTTAACAATATTTTGTTATAATGGTGGCTAAATATTTGACTATACTACAAATGATTTACAAAATTTACCATAAATTTATTCAAGTTTAAATTGTTTTTCCTTAAAAATATTTATATTTTGGGACACCCCGAGCCCACCCCGACTCCTAAGCCGGTCATCGGTCATCCTGAATTAGGTTTGGGAAAAGATTTTCATTAGTGGGACGGGTTTAGGAGAGGGGTACCCCATCCCGAGCTCACCCCGTTGACATCCCTACTAGAGAGTAAGGAGTGCTACACGTACATTTCGAATTAAAGTCGAGATGTGAATGGAAGGCCCCTTCATAATGCGGAAGAGGTTGGGCTTGGAAGTGGTCCAATGGCCCTCTAGGCCTAATGACTCTCTCTGCTATTGGCTCAAAGGCCCAATAATGCTTTGGACTGGATGGGGCGGCCCAAAGGTGGCTCGGTCCACTTTCGGCTCCTTCACCTGCCCCCTAATCTCTCTCTTATTTATGAGAGCAAGATTAACGAGGTGAAGTTATGATTGATGCGAGGGCTCGATGTGGTGATGTGCGGAGGCGAGCAGCCTATACGGAGATCTATGCTTTGAAAATTGAAGCTTTATCATTGCTCGTGATGCTTCGGTCAACATGACGGTCCTCTTTAAAACCTTTGGTCTGTGCCTTCAAATCCCTCTTCTGTCTTCTCCACTTCTTCTTCGAGCATTCCATTCTTCCATTCTTCTCCGGTAACGAGGAAATCTTCTCCAGCGAGCCTTTCTTAGAGGTTTCTCATCTTCAAGTCTCGGTAGTAACTTTGTTGACTCCATTCCTTAAGGTCAGTTTCGATCTCTTGTTGTTTCTAGAAAATTCATTTTTCTTTTTCTCTTTTAAATTCGAAGGTTCCTTTTGCAATCGTCATATCTAGTGATCTAGAGTCCATCTACGCCCGATATGAGATCCACAATGATATATTCATTAGACGTTGCCTTAGGAACATGAATGTAAGAACTGGTGAGGGTCTCCTACAAGGGGAGATCCTCTTTCCCTCCCTCTATTTAAATGTAATTAGATTCCATTTGCATCCTTTCTTTCATAGTCGACACCAGATGAAGATGCAATAAAATTACTCTCTATATTTGGAAAGTATATTCTTACACTCCACACAATCTCCCCTTTTCCATCTTTCTAACTTTTATTTATCGAAGTGTGCATTTGTCCTAAAACCTCTCTCAAAACTCTTAAACCTACGCCTGCTTTCCATGGGTCTTATCTTCGGGCCGTGGTGAATGGAAAGGCCCTTAATAATGCCGAAGAGGTTGGGCTTGGAGGTGGTCCAATAGCCCTCTAGGCCTAATGACTCTCTCGGCTCTTGGCTCAAAGGTCCAATAATGCTTTAGACTGGGTGGACCAGCCCAAAGGTGGCCCTGTCCACTTTCGACTCCTTCACCACCTAACTAAACTAAATTTTTCATTAAAGAGAAAAGTGAGAACCTCAAATCAAACTAGGTTTTTCTCTACTTTTATTATATTGTGTATATATATATACACACATGTAGATGGTTGAGAAAATTAGAATTCTTATTTATAAGAAAAAGGCCACTCCAAAGAGTAGGTCAAACAAATCACCAAAAAAAAAAAAAAAAATTTGCAACTTCCTAAATATTTAAGAGAGGGGATGTTTAAAATGAAAATTACAGTAGAAATTGAATTTATTTTATTAAATTATTTATGGATTTGAATTCTTTAAGGATAAAAATTTAAAAGAAAACTAGGAAAAAGAATTAAGAGAAAGTGGTTTCAAAGGAAGCATAAATTGATTTCATGTAATGAATAATGGGGGGATTTGGATTCTATTCAATGATTTTTAACATTTCTATCTTTTCTCTCTGTCATATTTTATATTCTCTCGGTGAAATTGTTTTCACAATACACAGGTTGCCAAATCATCAGCCAAGTCATTGTCCACCTAATTTGAGTTATTTTTATATATAATAATTTGTGATGTAGTATTCTTTAACAAGAAATAAGGCCAAACAAAAAAATACTCAGTGAAAAGAGAATTCCGACCATAACTCAACAACCTCCCTCCAATAATCACCTGATCATAAAACACCACATGCATCATTGGTTCTCATGATCTGATGCAGGAGAAAGTATACAATAATTAGGGAACTTACATGTGGCACCACTGCCAATGCATAATTATGGAAATTTTTAAGAGTAGTGATAGGGAAACCGAAGGTTTCTGCCGAAAGAAGGACCGAATCTTACGCGGTTAGGCCACATCAAATTCTTTCCTAAACATTTCTCTCTTTTACTTGTCATTTCTCTCTCTCTCTCTCATCTCTCTTCGTCGGTCATTTCTCTCTCTCTCTTTTCCTCGCTGTTTCTCTCTCTCTCCTTTTTCTTCAAGTCCTCATCCTCACCTTTTTGTTCAATCTCATAATATTCTCTTCATAGGCATCTTTACCTTAGGTTCCAAGGAAATCTTTCAAATGAAAAAAATATTCAGAAGAGTTGCCATCATAATAGACATTAATCTTTTACATAATGAAAATCAAGAGAAACTGGTGAATCTTCTCAAAGCTTTAAAGGCAATAATAGACTACTGTTGCAGCCTCTCTTTTCTTTTCTTTTTTTATTCTTTTTGTTATTATGCAGACTTTATTGGCAAATATATAATCTAAAAGATATAGAAAACAAATTATATTTCAGTTTTGTCATACTTGAATCGCAAAGCGTTTTATAGCATATAGATTGCTCCATCTTTAATTTGGTTGAAAGTGAAGCCTTCATAATCATCAGTTCTGTTTTGGCCCAAATGATAGAGTTATATATCATCCATGGAATTTAAGAGGCAATACGAGATGGAATTTTATTTTTGTTTTTCTCTTCAATTTCGTGAAAAAGAAGAAAGAGATAGATAGAGAGAAGAGAGAGGAAGAATTGAGAACCAGAAGAATGGAGGAAAAGGGAGAGAGGAATGTGGAGGAAGAGGGAGAAAGGAGAGAAAAATGAAGACATTTACGCTTTTAGGAAATATGTGGCCTAGCCACGTTAGGTTTGACTTTTCATTCGATTGTTTGGTTAGGTCATTATATCATTTTCTAACTTTCAATTTGCATTGATATATAACAAATGGGTTGTTAATTTTTAAGAAAAATCATGATTGTGCATTGGATGGAGATATCACATGTAAAATACACCTTGGTATTGTATAATTTTTTATACGTAGGGGCTGACCTAGGAAGTGCCATTAGGAGGGGGCCAAAACTAATAGTCCCTCTGTTGTCCTTCTTTTCTCTTAGATTGTCCCAAAATACTTGTCCATTTTAAAAAGTCGAAACAAAATAAATACTCCATCCCTCCCAAAATAGTTGGGTACTTTCCATTATTATTCTTAAAGATTTTAAAAATCTTCTAACTTGATAACTGTTTATGGTAGTTCTTTGTAGGATGAGGAGATCGTTCCATGTAAGTCGAGAAAGCTGAGTGATAAATACTCAAATGTGGCGCATTTTAACACCTAAGTTAGGGTATTTTAGTCCATTAATCTATCTTACTTTCATGTCTTAGTACTTATTTGTGTTTTTACCTATTTTAGGTCAATAATGTTCAAACAGGTTAATAAGATCTATTTAGCTCCATTTTAGAGCTAAGGAGCAAAGTTGGAAAGAAGTCAAGAAAATTGCACCAGAGGAACTTCGATCGATCGAAGGAAATCCCAATCGATTGAAGATGGCTACAATCGATCGAAAGGAGGCAATGCCATCTCAACAAAGTGGATAAGGCCAGAAGATACTTTTGATGACACATCATCTTCAATCGATCGAAACTAAGTATTAGATTGATCAAAAATGTTTCGATCGATCGAAATGGCTGCTGGTAGTGTGCTGTCTAATTCCTGAGCGCGCCGATCTCTACCTAACTTGTGTAGCTGCAAATGCCCTCCAATCAAAGGCTATATTTCTAACTTGCAGCCTACTCAAAAAGGCTTATATATAATCTAAATGAACCATTTTGTAAGGGAGATTTTTATCAATTTAATTTTACATTGTAATAGCTATTTTTCTCTTTCTAGAAAAGTTAGAGATTAGGGTTAAAAGAAAAGAGAAGAGTGGAGGCTCCAAGAACACATCTCAACATTTACACTTTTTTTTTCTCTCTCTCTAGAATTCAACAAAGAAAAAAAGGAAGAAGATGAGCCATGTTTGGGGATAGCCCTTGAGGGTTCTAAGATCACACCCACCTCCTCTATGATTAGCTAAACATCTCCTTGGGGCTTGGATGAGCCCCAAGTTTGTAATCTAAACCTTTATCTATTTTATACTTTTTGAGAAATAATATCTTATAATTAGTGTTTAGCCTTGTGAATTTAATGAATCTTGGGTTCTCCTTTGATTTCTATGGATTAATTATTTCTATTGATTCTCTATGTGATTACATGTTGTCTTATGTGTGATTATTTGGGAATTAATCTCTACACTAGTTTTTCTATATTCATTACATGTCTATGTGTGGTTGATTGAAAATCTAGTGATGTCTAGACATGGTTTTTATTAGATGGGTTTGTCAATTAATTTGATGGATTATACTTATACTTGATGGGTTATTCTACAATTTAATTCATGCTTGTAGGTAGGTAAACAATATTTACTTGATTTGATATTCCATGGCATATTATTGTAAATTTCATGATTTTCTAGATTGATGTGTGCTACAATTATGACTAGTTTGATGGGTCATGCTAAGAATTGATGGGTTGTTCTACACTTAGTTTAATTATTGGTTAGGTACGTAATTCATTATTGAATTTGATGGTCCATGCATAATATTGCAATTGGTAGTCACATTTTATTCACAATAATGTTTTCCCCAATTTAGTTGAAAGTGTGTGGTTTGGTGAACGAACTTGGTGGCGATTCCAATGCACCCCAAGACCTCACTTCCCATCTCTTAAATCTCTAACTCAACTTAGTTTATTTTAATTGCATTTTAATTTCCTTACGTCTTATTTAATCAACCAATCTCTCTCTTTTGTAATCAATTGATACATTAGAGTCGAAATTAAATTCCAACACGTATAATCTCTATGGACGATCCTTACTCGCTATGCTTCATTAGTTTGAGTAGTGGTTTTTATAAATATAAATTTGACTCGAAAGGCTTTCTAAACCACATTCATATTTTGACCTTGCGAAGCAACCTCTTGCATTACAAAGTCCATTTTCTAAACATATAGAAAGAGATCTCATCAAATTTTGGCACCGTTGCCAAGGATTAACGGTTTTGTTGGAGTTAAACTAGATAATAGCGTTCATTTGATTGCTTCTATTTTTATTTTATTTTCCATTGTATATTCATCTCTCATTCTTGATATTATTTGTCAATTAGGTACTTGACTACAAGAAAGGCAAACTTTGGAACTTGAAGCAATCATTAAAGCTTAAAGCTAACATTAAAATTTGAAATTGCTTAAAGACCTTTGTGAGCAATTCTTGGAACCCTTGTAATTTAATTGTGCACTTCTTTGCATGCTTGTGATAGCCCTTGTTAAGGCTAATTATATTGCTTTATCTTTATCCAAGAATCGGCCCATGTAGAGGCCAATATATTCTTGTATTTGGATTTTAATTGTGAATGGAGGAGTTGTTTGATCAAAGTTTAGGGAGAAATTACATCTCTTCACCTTATTCCCCTACACTATATTTTTATCCTTATGAGATTAAGTCCAATGTTCAATATGTATCATTATATTATGGACTTGAGCACTCTTTTAATCCTCCTTATGACTAATGCCCTCCCCCACCATTTTATGAAGAACCACCTCTACCACCTTATTCACCTGATTTTCAAGAAAAAGTGTTAGTTTTACTTGCTGTACATATTTCACAAACTCAACTTATTCTTTCACATTCTCAAATTTTAGCCAAGTTTGAAGCTCAAGTTGAGCAAATTGCAAGTACTCTTTCTTGTCAAGAGGAGGAGGAAGAGGCAAATGAAAAAATGGCAAAAACTTCAATTTATATAGATGATGATGACGAGAGTGAAGAGGAAGTAGCAAGTGAGCAAATTGAGGAATTAATGAGTCCACCAATGGCTAGTCCAATAGAGTACAACATGACTCATAAGGATTTTCCTTATTTTGAACATGATTTGATTCCATCCTTTGATACTTTAGAGAGTGAGGAGATGTTGACCACTATAGAGGTAGGAGAGGAGGAGGAGGAACTTGTTGAAGAGAGCATTCCTTCTATTATCTCTAAAAACCCTCTTGAGACATGCCTTTTTGAAATGTATAAAAATTGTTGTTTTGACCTGAAAGCTCCAAAAATGAAGTGAACTCTCTAATGGAATCCTTAGCTAACTTGGAAGGTGAGGAGATGGTGATTTTTGAGGAAGAGAAAAAGGATGAAGAGAAGTTGTTTCTTGATATTCCAATTGAGTCTTTGAAAGACATCGCCTTACCAATTCACAAGGGAAGTGATTTTTTAAATACACTTCAAGAGCACAAAAATGAGGCAAGGCCAACCATAATTGATTTTGTTTTCTAGACCGTGGATGAAAGGAACGAAATCATCTCTTTCATTTCTTTTCAAGTCATTTTTTTGGAGGATGATTTCATTGTTGTAAGTGAGGCATTAAATGAGAAAATTGAAAAGAGGGTCAATAAGGATGTTTCATATTCAGTTTTTTTATACTTTCGACTAGTGAGTCGACCCAACGTCTTGCTAGAGACGTTAAACACTAGCATTCGTAGAGTTTTCAACTCTATTCCTCTCCCATTTCTTTTTACTTTTTATTTCTTGCGTTGTCTAGATATGTTCCATTGCACTTCATTATCAAAAATCAAGTTTTTAGACCATATTCATGCATTTTGGGGCCTTAGAAAAAATTTATGCCTTTTAAAATTTTTCAAAATTCAGCATTTTATGCCCAGGCAGCACCCAGTTTGATTGATTGAAGACTTTTTTAATCGATCAACGCTTATTCCGATCGATCGAAAATGGTCTCAATTGATCGAAAATAATTTCGATCGATCAGAATTGCGTCAGAAATTTATGGTCACAGGGCAATGTTTATGTTTTAGATCAATTATGGCCCAGCTCGATCGATTAAAGTAAATTTAGATCGATCGAGCACTGTTTAAAAATATATATATTTATTTCATCCCTTATTTCCTTGCATTTTCATTCCTTGCATGTTTATTTGTTTTATTTTTGTTTGTGTGTACATATTTGTTATGTCTAAAAAAATAAAAATAAAAATAAAAAGAGTTTTTATTTTCATTTTTCATTAGTTTGTTCTTGCATTCTTTCTTACTTTTTGTTTCTCATTTCTTACATCGTACATATTCTTTCATTGCATTTTACCTTCTTTATTTTTCTTTTTGTATTTTGTTCATGCATTTTATTCTTTGTTTTTCTTGCATTTTGTCTATACATGCTCTCATAAAATGAAAAATACAAAAATTTGTTTCACTATTGTGCCTTTATATATAGTCATGCATACTTTATTATTTATCTTTGGCTTGATCTCATATCTCTCTTTCATCTTTTGCTATATTGCCTTAAAATGCTTGATTTATTTATCTTATCCCATTTGATATTTGATATGAGTTTGCTAGTGTGTTATTAAAGTAGGTTATTGATTTCAAGTTTGGGGGTGCACTCTTTCCCAATGGATAACTGTCGGGCCTTTTCCACCACGGTATATTCTTTCTATCTTTTTCATTGTTCTCATTGTACATTGAAGATAATGTGCGGTTTAAGTTTGAGGGTAAGGTGACTTTGTTGCATTTTATTTGAAGTTGGAACTTTAATTGTATGGTTGAGATGTGAAATCCTTGTTAGCGATAATTTTGATCTTTTGAGGACCATGATACTTAGAATTTAAAAATTGCTTGACTTGAGAGTCCAATACTCCTTGTATGCTTTGTGGATGCCATTTAAGAGTAAATTTTTCGAAAGATTGATATCTTGCTTGCATTTGTGGTCCACATCATTCTGATTTTGTGATTGTTTTGAGATTCATTATAGGATTCTACACTAGCACAGACGCACACTAGCATTCATTTATGGGGTACATGCTTTGTTGACTATTGATTTCGTTATATCCTAATTGAGCTAGTAGTGCATTGAAAACTTTCATTCTTGATAAAGGTGGATAACAAACCATTTTCACTAAATAATCAGGATTCTAGCCTCATCAAGCACTGAATTTCTGGTGCCGAAAGGTGGAGGGCCCAAACTTTAGGTTAATAACTTGAAAAAAAAAAAAAACAAAAGGTTGCAAAAGTAAATTAAAAAAAAAAAAAAATGAGGACTTCTCCTAAAAGGTGATAAGTGGAAAATGATTAGGTAAAGGTTGTTTTGATTTATAGCCTAGTTGATTTAAGCTTGTAAGTCCTTAGGGGTGTTTAAACACCTAATGCCCTAAAGCCGTCCGGTTTGGGAGTCATTGACCTAAAGCCGTCCGCTCGACCTCATGGATCGCTAGAAAACTTAATAAATCAACACATTGCACCATGCTTCCATCCTTGATCCTCTAGGTTAGTAAAAAAAAAATCGAGTGAAAAGAATAAGAACACCTAGATGAATAAAGTTTTAATAAAAGGTCCACTCTTTGTCTTGATGATCGGTACTAGATTTGTGTGCTAGTTTGAGGCCGGATGTGATTATTTCTTTGGTTGGCTTAGATAGCAACATATTTGATACCGGTTCACTTAAAAATGATTCTAGAGTTGTTTTGATTTGCATAATCATTATCTTAATTTGTAGAGGACCATACTTACTTGTTTGATGTTGAGATTTTGGGAGATTGCTTAGAAATGATTGAAAAATTGCATACTTGAGGTAGTTTTCTCCCAATGCTTGTTTTGTATGTTGGTGCCTCTTTAGTAAGAAAGAGCTCATTGTTTGTGGGTATCATTTATAGAAACTCTCACAAGACTTCACTCATCCACTAAGGGTAACCTAGGGGTTTAAAAATCTTATTGCATATGTTAAATGCAATCGTGTTCCTTACGAAAGTGGCGTTATCCTTTTATTGCTTTCTAGTTTATAGTTATTTAGTTGTTTATTTCTTTATTTTCTTTATAGTTCATTGACAGGGACTAGCAATATCTAAGTTTGGGGGTGTGATAAGTGCTCAAATGTGACGCATTTTAGCACTTAAGTTAGGGTATTTTAGTCCATTCATCTATCTTACTTTCATGTCTTAGTACTTATTTGTGTTTTTATCTATTTCAAGTCAATAAAGTTCAAACAGACTAATAAGAGCCATTTTGCTCAATTTTGGAGCTAAGGAGCAAAGTTAGAAAGAAGTCAAGAAAATTGCACCAGTGGAACTTCAATCGATCGAAGGAAATCCCAATCGATCAAAGATGGCTACAATCAATTGAAATGAGGTGGTGCCAGCTCAGCAAAGTGGATAAGGCCAGAAGATATTTTTGATGACACGTCATCTTCGATCGATCGAAGCTAAGTGTTTGATCGATCAAAATGGCTATTGGCAGTGTGCTGTCTAATTCCTGAGCATTAATCTCTACCTAACTTATGTAGCTGCGAATTTCCTTTAATCAAAGGCTGTATTTTTGACTTAGTGCCTACTCAAAGAGGCTTGTATATAATCTAAATGAACTATTTTGTAAGGGAGTTTTTTATCATTTTAATTTTACATTGTAATAGCTATTTTTCTCTTTCTACAAAAGTTAGAGATTAGGGTTAAAAGAAAATAGAAGAGTGGAAGCTCCAAGAACATATCTTAACATCTACACACACACACATTCTCAATCTAGAATTCAACAAGGAAGAAGAGGAAGAAAATGGAGCCATGTTTGGGGATTGCCTTTGAGGGTTCCAAGATCACACCCACCTCCTCCATGATTGGCTAAACTTCTCCTTGGGGCTTAGATGTGCCCCAAGTTTGTAATCTAAACCTCTATCTCTTTTATACTTTTTGGGGAATAATATCTTGTGATTAGTGTTTAGCCTTGTGAATTTAATGAATCTTGGATTCTCATTTGATTTCTATAGATTAATTCTTTCTATTGATTCTCTATGTGATTATATGTTGTCTTATGTGTGATTATTTAGGAATTGATCTCTACACTAGTTTTTCTATATTAATTGCATGTCTATGTGTGGTTGATTGAGAATCTAGTGATGGTTAGGCATGATTTTTATTAGACAGGTTTGTCAATTAATTTGATGGATTATGCTTATACTTGATGGGTTGTTCAACAATTTAATTTATGCTTGTAGGTAGGTAAACAATCTTTACTTGATTTGATATTCCATTGCTTATTATTATAAATTCCATGATTCTCTAGATTGATGTGTGCTACAATTGTGACTAGTTTGATGGGTCATGCTTAGAATTGATGGGTTGTTCTACACTTAGTTTAATTGTTAGTTAGCTAAGCAATTCATTATTGAATTTGATAGTTTACGCTTAATATTGCAATTGGTAGTCGCATTTTGTTCACAAAAATGTTTTCCCCAAATTAGTTGAAAGTGTGTGGTTTGGTGAACGAGCTTAGTGGCGATTCCAATGCACCCCAAGACCTTACTTCTCATTTCTTAAATCCCTAACTCAACTTAGTTTATTTTAATTGCATTTTAATTTCCTTACATCTTAGTTTAATCAACCAATCTCTCTCTTTTGCAATCAATTGATACATTAGAGTCGAAATTAAATTCCAACACATATAATCTCTGTGGACGATCCCTACTCACTATGCTTCATTAGTTGTAGTGGTTATTTTTATAAATGTAAATTTAACTAGAAAGGCTTCCTAAACCACATTCATATTTTAATCTTGCAAAGCGACCTCTTATATTACTAAGTCCGTTTTCTAAACACATAGAAAAATACCTCATCACTGAGATCAGTATCCAGGTGGAGATCTAAGCAATACATAGAACTCTTTGAGAACAAAGATTAAAAAAGGGAAGCCTGACCTTGATACCAAATAAAATAGAGCTCAATAGTACTAGGTTGTTAAGGTCGTTGCGATCTACCTTAAAGATTGATTAATGCCTCTATTTATAGTGTTCACTCACTCATTCAATTCCCCTTGGTCTTTTGGGCGAGTCCGCTCTTACCCAAGGGTTTGAGGGTCTCTCCTCCTAACAGATGGGACATTGACAGATGGACCGCGGCGCTTTGCCCCCCGGTCCGAAGAGGTAATGGCACTCCTTATTTAATATGGATTTTGTCAAACGTCTTTCGTAATTAATGCATCCTTTATCACTCTTAGCTCGAGCTCGGGTACCGAATGCCCTTTCCTCCATATATTAGCCTCGAGTTGAGTTGATACATTGGATCTCAACCACCTGTCCACATGTCCTCAGATTCCCGAACTTAGATTGTGGAATGAGCCTTCCTCAAGGTTTTATCTTCTCGACCTTGTAAGGATCTATCCTGACTCTACAGCTCAAGGTCCCTATATCTAGAAAGGGAGCTCGAGAATAGAATACCCGAGGTCGCCCCTGTAAAAAGCAACCTCGAAAATGAAGGGAGAAGGGGCCCATACGACTAGAGCGGGGCGCATCCACAGAGAGGAAGGGTAGTGACCCCTTCCTCGGCCAATGAGTTTAGTTATAGGATAAGTAACTTGAGGATACTTAGTCCTTTCAGAAGCACGCCAGAGAAGTATTGCCAAGGTGTGCATATTTTCAGAGGTGGTGCCACTCGAGCAGCCATCGTGGCGTATTGGCCAGGTGTGCATATTTTCAGAGGTGGTGCCACTCGAACAGCCATCGTGGCGCAGTTATCAACATTTTGCCCCCTACTCAAGGTCGCCATGAGGGGAGCTTGAGCAAATCATTAATTTTACCCAAGTTGTGTATTTCTTTTTATTATTATTATTACGCTTTGGCATTAAAAGATCATGTCACTTTGGCTTCCTCGATCCATATGCCTCTTTCTCACTGGTGTGCCAAACCATGAAGTTTCGAATCCCTAGTCACGTCTTTTCATTTGTCAGGGGCGTAATGATTGAGGTGTTGGGCCCCTACTATTTAGGTCAACACTTATCCTTTCTTTAGGGCACAAGACAAATCAAATCGCTTATTTCCTCCGAAGATTTTTTCACTTAAGGTTAAACTCGAATCATGACAGCACATGACGACGACCCCAATGTTCCTCCTTTGGCCGAATGGCGAGTCGCCCCTTACTTTGGTCTGAGCGATACCTTTTGTCTCAATAGTGATGGGTTGAGGTAGGTCGATGGGGTCCATGAAGGCTCTTTTCTATTCGAAGGTGAGCCTTATGCGCGCAAAGGGGTACCCATCCTTCCTAACTCGGTGTTGAGGTTCAGGGTAGAGTGCGGTGACTTCCCTCACTCCAGTCATATTTTTATGGGTTAGACCGGTCATGGCCAAGGGTGGGACTTATGGATAGATGTTATTTTTGCCGACTCTGAGCTTTCTAAAACTTTGCAAATTGTGAGGATTATAGACGTTATTCGCAATACTCGCGAGCTAACTATACCGCAGGATGGTCCCGACCTCGCACTTCTCTTGTCTCGCTGGAGCTGAGATACTCATACCTTTGTCAACTCTTGGGGAAAATTCACCCTTACCCTTGAAGATGTGGTGCAACCTTATATGTTTGAATGTGTTTGGTGAGCACGAACCTAGTTCTTGGTCACTCCTGAAGACGAGGTCAAGCTCACTACCGGGTTACGCAGTGGTGTTACCTCGGCCGGGAAGATTACCTCGCGCTATCGAGATGATGGCCTTCACGAGAAGTTTTAGGAGACAGGCAAGAAATGCACTTTTGTATCACTCCTCTTTTATTACTTTCGAGATATTCCCCCTCGGGACCAAAAAGGTGGGGAATCCTTTAAGGGTCCTAAGTGTAGGGACCTGGCTCGCCTTGCTGGTTTCCTCTTAACGTGGCTATCTCAATTTTGTCTTCCTAGCCCTCCTGATGATGGGTCTATCCCGATTTATCCCTTTGGTTGTTAGGATATCTTGTGGCAAGAGCTTTCCCTTGGCCACGTTGTTACTGGGTACACTCTACCACGAGCTCTACTTGGCACATGCCCGTATGAAGCGCTCCATGGGCCGTATGAGTGTGGCGTCTTCTATCAACACCATTTTTCTTTAGATGTTCTTGTACGAGCATTTTTTAAAATACACCTCTCGCCACACCGCTCTACCTCGCAATAGCGGCCTGAAGAGGTCCTTTTAATGGCATAAGCATAATTCAAAGAAGAAACTGGCAGAGTATATTGATAGGGAGAGCTGCTTTGTGGTTTGGCCTTATATCTAGGGACCTCGCATGGACTGTTGTGCTTCAAAGGATGGCATGGTTATTTCGAGCAAGTCTCTTAATCATCATCCAGCTTTGACCATTCTTGCAGTGTCCTCTGCGAGTTATCTTCCTGCTCTCCTTCCTCCACATTCGGAGGTGGCCAAGGTTTACAATCTTTACTAGGTAGCTTGGCAATTTGGGTGGGACCAAGGGCTTTCTCAAGACTATGGCTACGGAGCTCGTCAGGACCGTAGCACCTATGCCCTGGGTTTTTCTCGTTTCCTTGACTCCGGGGAGGCGGAGCTCATAGGGAATCTCCAAATTCTTCATGTGCCTCATTCCTCAAGGGTGGGGCGATGGGGTGTGAAAACGAGAGCATACTAGAAGGAGATTATCACTTCCTTCAGAAAATTCATATGTAGCACTCCAGTCCTTGTTCCTGCTCACTCTCTACTAAAGAACGATGCCTCATTTCGTCCTTTCAAAAACACTTCCATATCTGCTCGCGGTAAGCCTTGTGGTATCGTGGATTTACCTTCTCTATCCTTGTCAAATGCCACCGCACCCGTGATAGCTCTCGAGCTACCAAAGTTCATCGTGACAAGCGCAAGGCTGAAAAGTGAGAATATTCCTTTCATTCCGCAATAGTGTTTGCAAATCCACCATAGTCACGTAAGGCGACTATTGGGTCAAGTCCTGTTGGCATTCGAGCTCCTCCAAGCTCCTGTCCCTGCAGAACACAGCCCTCTGATTGGTGCTTGGCATGCTCAATCTTGCTGGTGTTATAAGTGGGGTGTTAAAGAGGGCTCGGCGAGCACCCGGGAATGTGTCTCGTGGTTGTCTACGCTGGTCAGTGGAGTGTCTTACTTCGGTTGATGACGAGGGAACGCGTCGCATGGAACTACCCAGGGTGACCTGTCCCCTAGTGGGTTTTTCAGAAAAGGCACCGCTTGGCCCTACACCCTGCCGAGGTACTCCTCTGTCAGCAATTTCATGAATGAAGGGTATTACCTCTTTCTAGGTGCCTTCTAGCTGCTTCATTCTATGCGACAGTGCATTATAAGCCTCCACTAAGGCATCAGGATAGTTGATTTGGTTCTGGGGAAGTACGACTCAGGCATACTCACAAACCCATCGTAGCCCCTCGCCGAGGGAGGGGCCGGTCTGGGAGGGCGGCCTGATCTCTCGCACGTTTGACATGTGCGGAGCGCTCCTCCCAGTGGAGTCGCCAAAATGTTTATGGTAGTTCTTTGTAGGATGAGGAGATCGTTCCACGTAAGTCAAGAAAGCTGAGATCAGTATCCAGGTGGAGATCTAAGCAATACATAGGACTATTTGAGAACAAAGATTAAGAAAGGGAAGGCCGACCTCGATACCTAATGAACTTGAGCTCAATAGTGCTGGGATGTTAAAGTCATTGTGATTTGCCTTAAAGGCTGATTAATGCCTCTATTTATAGTGCTCACTTCCTCGGTCAATGCCCCTTGGTCTTTTGGGAGAGTCCGCTAATACCCAAGGGTTTGAGGGTCTCTCCTTCTGACAGATAGGACATTGACAGATGGACCGCGGCACTTTACCCCCCCAGTTTGAAGAGGTAATGGCGTTCCTTAATTAATATGGATCTTGTCAAATGTCTTTTGTAATTAATGCATCCTTTATCACTCTTAGCTCGAGCTCGGGTACCGAATGTCCTTTCCCCCATGTATTGGCCTCGAGTTAAGGCGATACCTTGAATCTCAGCCACTTGTCCACATGTCCTCAGATTCCCGAACTCAAAATGGGGAAAGAGTCTTCTGCGAGTTTCTGCCTTTTCAACCTCACAAGGCTCTATCCTGACTCTACACCTTGAGGTCCCTATAACCAGAAAGGGAGCTCAAGAATAGAATGTCCGAGGTCGCCCCTACAGAAAGCGACCTCTGAAAGGAGGAGAGGAGAAGAGCCCATCAGACTGGAGCGGGGCGTGTCCATAGGAGATAAAAGGTAACGACCCGTTCCTCGGCCAGCGAGTTTAGTTATAGGACGAGTAGTTCGAGGATACTTAGTCCTTTCAGGGGCACACCAGATAAGTACTGGCCAGGTGTGCATATTTTCAGAGGTGGTGCCACTCGAGCAGCCATCGTGGTGCGATTATCAACAATAATATACCAATTTAAACTTAAAAAGACAATTTAGTACTTTTAAAAGGCGACAATGCATTAACTATATGTCTCCTGTAAAAGTTCTAACACCCCAAGTGGATAAATAAATGGTAGAGAGGGAGTAGTATATATATATAAAGTTTAAAAACATAAAAAATTATAATATATTATTTCTTCACATTAGAAATCCTGACATATATTTTTAATTTAAAAGAAGATCTAAGATAAGATTGCTTGTAATTATTAATAAATAAAAAAAATTAAAAAATAAATAAAAAACATTAATTGAATCCTATCACATATCCTATATATCCCACGCTTTTCAATTTCTATACAAGGATGTTTTAGGCGGGTTATATTTTAATAGATTCTCAGAATCTTACAAATGGAACGAGGCTGATTTTATATTCACTGGTCGTGGACAATATTTCGGTATTGCTCATTTATTTTGAAGGCTACTCTTTGCATTGAATTCACAGGAGGCAAATAATTTAACTGATAGCAACATTACCTTCTTGGTAAATGGATGAATCCACCACTGATGCTTTTAATCTATTTGCTTCTTCATCAATAAATGATATTTTGTCAGAAATAAAAAAATAATAATAATATAGTATGACTTGGGAATAGGATGGGAGTTCAATCTATTAATGGGTATTTTGATGTGCTAAAATGTTATATGAGTTTTGATTGGCCAAATATCATGTGTATTTCGACGGGTATTACTTTTAGGATTTTAATTTTCTTCGGCCTTTCTAACGGTCAGTTATTTTTTAGAGTTATATTCCTTTTTCATTACACATCGAAAGTATCATCATACTTCATCAAAACAAATATGTATATAGAGATAATAATCATACATATTAACGCATAACACAATATTTTACTTGTTTCACCCAATTCTAAGGCTACGTCCATAAAGAAATTTTTTTTTACTATTATGAATCAAAGAAGAAAAAATACAATAATCAGATGTCAAAAATTCACTCACTCACTCACTCATCTCATCTTTGAGGCTACATCAATCTATTGTCTTGAAAATTACATATACTCTCTCATCTCCTCACAACACTCACCCTTAAATCCCTTACATATTTCCTCTCTTCTCTTCATCTTTGTCAACTCATCTCTATTTATAGAGCCTTCAAACATAATTCCTTGTTAGACAAGTAATCCCAAACTTGCCTATATGAAGTTACCATATCAGTCTTTAATTCTAAGATAGTTCCACTCCTACTGGTTTAACTTTTCTTGAATTGGTTTAATTAAGGTTACAATCATGTTCAACTAACTCAAGAAAGAATTGAATTGGTTTCAAATAACATGAACCTGTTCACTACTCTTATAACACTACTTGCACATTAAGTTTGAGTCACAAAACCCAACAATTACAAGTTTACGTAAACTTGAAGGGGCCAAATGTCAAAATGCACCATCCAAACATATGCTTTTTTTCTCATGATCGAATTATTTCTAATAAAATCGCTTTTATGAATGCCTTAATAAGGAAGGACTTTTGATATTAAGAAGCTCCACCAAATTGATCCATATGTATTTTTATTTTTATTTATATTTATTTTTGTCTTATCAATAACTGTCACATACTCAAACATTTACTTTTACTTTGAAATTGAAAGGGGATGAGATATCACTAATTCATAAATAATTATCTATATTTTTTTAGTTATGGTGGTTGGTATGAAATTATTGTGTAGAGTTACCATGAAGTCTCTCAATTTCCTAAAATTATTTGACAATTCATTTCACATGATACTATTTTATAAAATGATATGACATTTTGCATTAATAATTATTGGGCTACATCAAATTATCGTCTCGTTAGTGGAGTGGTTACACCTAATATAATGTAAAAATAATAATAATAATAAATTACACTTTGGAAATCAATATTGCGTACCCTAATCAAATGATATAAAAAAGCAACTTTAATTTGGTGCGTATAACCCAACATCATTGTCATATATATTTGAGTTTGGCATAATAAATTATGAGATATGAATCTCGAGACCTGTCCCCTTAAAATATTAAAAAAAAGGATAACAACTGTAACCTTTTGAATAATTGCTAGATAGTGGAGACCATGGCGGAGATTTGGAGGACAATAATGGAGCTATACCCCCACAATGTTGACAATATTTATCGCATTAGCAATAGACATAGCGGAGTGCGTGGGTTTGACAAAACACTTCTCAATTATCATTTTTCTTTCTCTAAAGAAATAAATTATACTTGTAATTATTACAATGCTTTGGAGGAGAGGAGATAAGACTAGTCACATGCCTGGGTAGTAATAATTAAAAATATACTTATTTGAATAATAGCACTAACACATTATTTTGATACGTGGGAGATAAAAAAATAAAAATAAAATAAATGAAGAAGGATAGTGATTGTTTGGAAATAATTGTAAATGGAAAATAAATGAAGCAATTGTTTTATTTTATTGAGTAGAAAAGGAGAAGGAAAAATAAAAATTCAGTTATTTAAAAGAAAAACAAAAAAGTAATTACTCTCATTATTTCCTATCAAATCCTCCCATTTTTTGATGGTCAGTCAAAACATTTTCAAATCAACTATGGCAGTTGACACGTTTTGCTTATCAGAAAGACTTACACAGTGGTTCGGTAGGCACTAAAATTTCATAGGCTTTTGTTTTTACAAATTGATACATCAAATATGGGTCCATATTTAATTAAATTATTTAATTGCCTCAAGTTTTGTCAACTTAAATTATTTAATTAACTCAGCCCAAGTAATTAAATAAAAAGATAATTATTCATAATAAAATATATTTAGAATAATTATTTTTATGGATAATTATTACAATATAATCAGTCTGGGCCCAGCTATAATTATGTCTTTATTAAGAACACATATCATCATCCTATTAATCTAAGAAACCTATAAATAGTGGCATGGAGGAAGGAGGAAGGGTCCAGAAATTCAGAGGGTCCAGAATTCCAGAGTAAAATACAAAAACTCAACCGACATTCATCCCCAACACCCAATCCTTGAAGAAGAAGAACAATAAGTACAACCAAAGCCATGTCATTGTTTCTCAAATTCAATAAAGAACAACACGCACATCAAAATCGTGCCCTTTTTTTCTTCATGATTTAACAAGTTTGAAGAATCACTAAACAACACCGTTCGAGATCAAATTTCGTCAACCCTCGATTAGAAATCAACAGTGGTCTTCTTCAACTAAAAATACTTGAAGGAGATTGTCAATAACCCAATTCAAGATCAAACTCCAACAGCCCTTAAGTCTAACTAACAAAGGAGATCGAATCAGATGATAATTTTTTGTCTTTTGTAAAGAATACCTCAGAGGATTGTACTCGAATTTTCATAATTCAATAAATTATTATTTGCTCTCTATTTCGTTCTTTTATTTACGGATGCGAAAATTATGTGTACAAATTTCTGGCACGCTTAGTGGGACATCCTGCGCCTCTCATCTCTTTCTCCAACATCAAATTCTCATCGTCAGAATTTAAGGCATTCGACAAGATTCTGACGAAAAACAAGAACACCACTAAGGACATCGCATTCATGACAAATAACATCAATACCACCACAAAATGTGGCAAGAAGGTTACAACTTCGTTAAGTGTTATCGATATCTCTGCAAGTCCAATGATACAGAATATAGCCCAAACATCCGTTCCTCCCAAAAGGCAACACTATGCAGTGAGAGTCGAGTCCGCCAAAGCAACTACTCAAACTCATACCGTCTTCGCCTCACTGGGGGCAAGGAAGAAGGTTTATGCAAACTCAAATATTTAACTTACCTCGAGAAAAAATGTTGTCAAAACGTATCTTTGATCATCCAATGAAAGCCTTCTTAAAGGTTGCTCCAATCACAAGTCCAAGCTCAAGGCTCATCCCAAGGCCACGGATCTCCTCTAACTTAGTCACTATACCAGTAATGATGACGAGTACTACCTCGTACGAAGAGCAATTAACGAGTATGGCCCGTACAATTGAAAGACTACAACAGACTCTCAATGAGCAAGATCTGAAAATTGCCTTATTAACATAAAAGTTAAAATTGTGTGAGAACATTGTTTAGTCAAGCAAAGGCCAAATTCCTCTTTCCGATTTTACTCCAATTGATGATCAAAATGTCATGTTCGCCAACCAAGAAATTGATGTTGTTTCTGTCGCCCCACTTTCTATCCAACAACTTCAAGACATGGTAGTGAATTGTATAAGAGACCAATATAGTGGCATCCCTCAAAGTGCTCGCATATACTCAAAGCCTTACACAGAAAGAATTGACAGCTTAAAAACGCCAATCGGGTATCAACCTCCAAAGTTTCAATAGTTTGACAGAAAAGGCAATCCTAAGCAATATGTCGTACACTTCGTGGAAACTTGTGGCAATGCTAGTACAAACAGAGATCTCCTAGTCAAATAATTCGTTCGTTCCGTCAAAGGGAATGCATTTGATTAGTACACATACCTCAAAGCTAAGAGTATTGACAGTTGGGAGTAGATGGAGCGAGAATTTCTCAACCACTTCTACAGTACTCGCAGAATAGTGAGCATGTTAGAGCTTACTAATACCAAATAAATGAAGAACGAACTTGTGGTAGACCACATAAATTGTTGGCCAACTTTAAGTCTTGACTGTAAAGATCGTTTCTCTGAAATTTCTACAGTTAAAGCATGTATGCAAGGCATGTGCTGGGAGCTTCAATACATCTTACAAAGGATTAAACCTTGCAGATTTGAAGAGCATGTTACTCGAGCCCACGACATGGAGCTTAGCATGAAAAATCATGATGCTAGGGAAGATGTTCCTGATATACCCAACAGCCTTCAAGAAGATGAAGGAAGTGAGTCCAAAGAGGAAGACAAAATAATTATTAACTCAGACGAAAAAGTAGCTACATCTTTCATTACAAGCATCGTTTCCAAAGACTTGAATAAAGAAACACATCATGCTACTATAATGACTTCAATGGAAGGTGCTCAGTTGAATTGGGCATTAAGTCAAGAAAACCATGGTAAGAGACCAAACTTGTGTAAGGAACCCCACAATAGCATTGGGTGGCAGAACAAATGAACCGAACATTACCAAAAAAGAGCCAGACGCATGCGCATACATATTCGGGTCTACCCAAGCAATTTTGGGCAGAAGTAGTCAATACAATAGCCTAACTAATTAATCGTGGACCATCGAAGCCTTTGGATCATCCGATACCAGAAGAGGTATGGAGTGGCAATGAGGTAAATCTTTCATAGTTGAAAGTTTTTAGTTGTATTGCATATGCACTTATTAGTGACCATGCTAGGGGAAAGCCACTAAAATGCAACTTTGTTGGGTATGGCGGAGATAAGTTTGGTTATCGACTCTGGGATAACCAAGAGAATAAAATTAGTAGAGTAGAGATATGATTTTCAACGAGAAGGTGATATATAAGGATAGAGATGCAGCATAGTCAACTAGTCCTGTACAGAGTAAGCATGAGTTTGCTAAGTTAGATTAATATTTTTGGGGAGCAAACAGTTGAGGGTTCATAGGTAGAACTCAAAGAGCATAGTGCATGCGAACTCCAACTCATACGCTTACACTCAAAAAGTTCACGCGTCCTTATGTACCGAATCTTCGATATATGGATTATATGTTGCTCACATATGGTGGTGAGCTTGAATGCTATGATGAAGCATGTCAGATTAAAGATGCTAGCAAGTGGGATCTTGCAATGGAAGATGAGATAAAGTCCCTTATCTCAAACAAGATATGGGAACTAGCATACTTACCTATGGGGAAAAAATCTCTTCACAACAAATGGGTGTACAGGGTTAGAAAGGAACATGATGTATCCAAGAGATACAAGGCAAGATTGGTAATCAAAAGCTTTCAGCAAAAGTAAGGAATTGACTACACTGACATTTTTTCCTTGGTTATGAAACTGGGTACCATTCGCTCAGTTCTTAGCATTATTATAACAGTGGGGTTGTATCTTAAACAGTTTGATGTCAAAATTGTTTCCTTCCATGGTGACCTAGAGGAGGAGATTTACATGTAATAACAAGAACATTTCTAAGTCAAAGAGAAAATGGAACTAGCTAGTGTGCAAGATAGAGAAAAGCTTGTATGATTTAAAGCAAGCCCCGAGACAATCTTACAAGAAGTTTGATGGGTTTTTGAAGCAACATGACTACAACAAGTGCAATACTGACCATTGTTACTACTTCAAGAGTTTTAAGTCAAGTTTTATTATCCTTCTACTTTATATTGATGACATGTTAGTGGCAGGTTCTAATTTTGAAGAAATTAGCAAATTGAAGAAGCAATTATCTAGTGAATTCATGATGAAGCATCTTAGTACAGCGAAACAGATTCTTGAGTTGAGGATTAGCAAAGACAAGCAGAAAGGCACTTTACAGTTGTCTTAGACAAGCAAAAAGTACACCCTTAGCTAGTCACTTTCGATTATCTCATGGCAAAAAATTTGTATACCTCACCCATTGAAAGTTTGATGTATGCCATGGCGTGCACAAAATTGATAAGCGTCAAATATTGCATATTTAAGCACCCTTAATTGTATTAGTTAAGTCCATTTTTTGATCTGTGTATATAGATTAAGTACATTTTTATGTTTTTATGTTTTTGCAGGTCTTATTGCTAAAAAGGAATAAGAATAAGGTTTTAAGGGTTTTTGGAGAACAAGTCATACCGAGCCTACATATCAAGTGGTTTTGAAGGAGAAATGACCTGAATAGGCGATGGATGCAATCAGAGCTACATAAAGAAAAAGAAGCCAAAGAAGTATGCCTCGCATCCGGAAGCAAGAACTAGCGTCCGGATGCCACCTTTTAGCACCTCATGTCTGGACGCAAGATTTGGCGTCCGGACGCCAAACCATCAGGACCTCACGTCTGGACGCTATTCTTCGTGTCCAGATGCAAGGCTATAGGCCCCCATTTTAATTAAGTCCGATTTTATTCTATCTTGAGCTAAAATTCAAATTTTTAATGAATTATTTTATTTTGAAACTCATGTAAGGATAAAGGAGGGGTAAAGGCTTGTATCAAGCAGAGTTTTGGTTTTTGAAAAGATATTATGAGGAAGAGGATTTTCTTTGGGTTCTTAGCTTAGTTTTGCAACAATGGGGAAATAAGGTAATTTCTTCTCTTCTTCAATTCTAGAGGTTGCTGCCATATCCATGAGAGGCTAACTTCCTTTCTAGGGAGTTGATGTAACCTAGACCAAGTAAACATGTATTAATTTGCATTTCAATTTGGGGATTTTTATTGTATATATTTAATTTCATAAATTAGAAGTATTTATATTGAATTAATGTGTTTTACATTGAATTGATGTATGTGATTATCAATTGAATATATATTTGTGTTGATTTGTTATATTGTCTTAGAAACCACGTTGACACAATTATACACTTGATTTCCTATAGTGACAATGGGAAAGAATTTATGGAATGGTAATATTGGCATGTAATTGAGTATTTATATAGGTTATGCTTAAGGAAGATAGACCATGCTACACCTTTAGATTAATGTAATTAGGTAGATAGTCCATACCAACTGAAGATAATCTACGATATTTAATTGATTTCATGTACTGCAACATACCATTGAAGGACCTTGATAGGCCATGCCTAAGGAATATGGTTCATACAACAACCTAGCTTAGGTGGATGAGCTATGCTAACCAAAGATGGGTTATGCTTAGTCCTGAAATGTATAATCTTCTTAATGATGTTATGGTAGTTTTTTACTTCTACACATCATTTTATATATATAATTGTTTATCTCCAAGTTGAGTGCAATTTAATATGTTTATAAGGTTGAGGTGAAGTCAATTCTCTAGCATTCTCTTTATAAGTTCAATCCATTCTAATCACATTATTTACTGTTTTATGAAATTTAAATTCGTAGGTTAAGTGACAAACCAGTCGAATTATCATCTTTGTTATCAAATTAGGAAGTAATTTTACAATTCTATTTGCCATAAACTAGCAATCCTTGTGGTTCGAAAACCCCTTACTATAGCATTAATCTGCAATGATGAATATGCTATTGTTATAAGTGGTATTTTTAAGTGGTACACATTTGTGCACATCAATTTTTTGGCACCGTTGCCAAGGATTGCATACAGTTTTGTAATCAAAATTTAAAAATTGCTTCATTGTTTGATTGTATATATATATTCATATTTTTGATGTTTTTGTGTTGTTAGGGACTAAAGACTTTCCAGTAGATTTAATTGTGAAATTTGAAATCTTAAGGACTTTAGGTAAGTTTTTGAAATTCCTAGTTTATTCTTTGTTTGGCCCTTGTCGAGGCTATTGCAGATTCTTGTTTTATTCAGAGCATAGGTCCTTATCGTAGCCAATTTAATCTGTTTTCATTATTGTTGAATTGAGGATAAAGGGATCAATGTATGTGGATGTATAGGTGAATGGTTGTTGTGATTATTGTGTTTGATAGTTGATGGTAGGTCATAGATCATCGTCTTTACCACATCTTGAGGAACCAATTGATATTGCTTTACTTGGAAGAACTTTTAGACAACAAAGAAGGAACCTTAGGGATCCTAAAATTTTAAGAGAACTTGAAATTGAAGTAGACAAAATGGCTAATGAACAAGATAATCTCGAAATTCCTAGAGTTGAAAATGAAAATTTAGCCCAATGACTCTTAGGGACCACTTTGTACCCTCTACAGATATATATCCATCATGCATTGTCATGCCCAATGTTGAGGCTCATCATTATGAGATCAAATCTACCACAATTCAAATGCTTCCGACATATCAGGGGTTTGATAATGATGATCCTTTTAAACATCTTGATGAATTTCTAAAAATCTGCTCCACCATCAAGATAAGGGACTTCCCCCAAGATACACTTCATATGCTTCTCTTCCCATTCTCTTTGAAAGATGAGCAAAATATTGGTTGAACTATCTTGTTGCAAATTCCATCACTTCATGGGTCCAATTGCAACAAGAATTTCTTAAAAAGTACTATCTTGTGAGTAAGACCAATCAAATGCGTCGTTCCATTCTTAGTTTTTCCAAAATTAATGGGGAAATATTCTATTAGACATGAGAGATACTTCAAGATTTTCTGAGGAAGTGTCCGCACCACCAAATTCTAAGGTGGCAATTGGTGCAAGCCTTTTATGATGGTTTAACAGAACCACATAGACAATTAATCGATTCTTCATGTGGGGGCATGTTTATGTCCAAAAATCCAGATGATGCATGGACTCTACTTGAGAACATAAGTGAAAATTCTATCCAACATAGGTCTCATAGAGCTTCTATATCTAATGTGGTTAAACCCTCAAATCCGTGTCAACCACAGACTCTTAAGGAAGAATATTCTTAGGTGGATGCCATAGCCCACAAAGTTTTTCAGCTTGTGGCACCACACCTCTCATGTTCTTAGAATTCTTCATCTAGTGCTATGTGTGCACATTGCACAAGCACTTTTCATAATGCAGAAGATTGCCCCACACTGGAGTAATTTTCTAAAGGTATGCCAGAATAGGTTAATGCCATATTCTCTCACCCTAAAAATAATCCTTACTCCAATACATACAATCCGGGTTAGAGAGATCATCTAAATTTTCATGGAGGTAACAAACCCTACAAAATTCATCATTTCAAGGCCATGGGCAATCAACTCAATCTAATTCTCAGTCCATGAATCGGCCATTTCAAGATTCTTCAAGTTATCATCCTCCTTCCTATAATGCAAATTTTTCTAATCAGAATCATATTCCTTCGCAACAGTCCCAATTGGATGAGCTAGTAAATTCCAACAAGCAGATAATGACTGCCATTAGTGGTATGCAATCAACTGTGCAATTGGTTAGTACTCATTCTCAATCAATAGCTAGTATTGAAACTCAACTGGGACAATTGGCTAATTCAATAAATCAGCTTCACAAGAAAGACACAGGAAAACCTCCAACTCAACCTGTGGTGAACCCGAAAGGGCAATATATGATTGATGAAATCACTCCTCCGAGTGGATCAAATCTTGAACAAGTTCAAGCAATCACCACACTTTAGAGTGGAAAAATTGTGGACAACAAGGTTGATGAAAGAGTTGAAAATCTTGCTCCTAAATATTCAACTTCTTCATTCAAAAATCTGAAAGATAGTCCAGAAATTCCAAATCCGCCAATCTAAAATGTTAAGACATCTTAGGCTCATTTTCCTCAATGCCTCATAGAGTCCATACATTTTGGTAAAAAGGGCGATAAAATTCAGGAAATATTTGAAGTCTTTAAGCAAGTAAAGATCAACATTCCTCTCCTTGATGCCATGAAGCAAATTCCACCTTATGCAAAATTTCTTAGAGATTTATGTACTCAAAAGCGCACTTCTAAGAGCAATATTCCTAAAAAGGTGAGGTTAACTGAGCAAACAAGTGCTATCATTCAGCATAATACACCTTCAAAGTTTAAGGATCTGGGTGCCCTTACAATCTCGTGTGCCATTGGAGACAATGAGATAGAAAAGGCCCTCCTTGACTTAGGATCAAGTGTAAATCTGATTCCTTACTCAATATACTTACAACTCGGCATAGGAAAACTAAAATCGACTTTGGTTGTCTTACAACTTGCAGATAGATCTGTAAAGCAACCTCATGGTATCATTGAGGATGTACTTATCAAGGTGGACAACATCTATTTCCCGGTAGACTTTATGGTTCTAGATACTGAACCGGTCCATAATCTAATAAAAAATATTCCTGTGATCCTTGGTCGGCCTTTCTTAGCTATGGCTAATGCTTCAATTAATTGCCAAACCGGGGTGATGGATATTTCTTTTGGAAACATGAAGGTGAAACTCAACATTTTTAGTGCTTCTTAACATCCTTAGGGGGAATATGAGTGTTTCTCTCTTGACATCATTGATGAAATGGTTGAAGAATCTCTTCCATTTATTTTAAGTCAAGATCCTCTTGAAACTTGCTTGGCTCATTTTGACTTTGAAAATTACACCATTGATCAATCTATTAGAGAAGTCAATTCTTTGCTTAAAGCCAATGCAATCTCAGATTTTTCTTCTTGGAAAGTGCCAAAGGAACCTCTTCCATTAATTTCCAGCATTCCTCCTGTCCCTTCACTGAAATCTTCACCTCAACTTAAGTTAAAGCTGCTCCTAGTTAATCTCAAGTATGTATTTTTTGGTTTCAACAAAACTCTTCCGATTATAATTGCATCAGATCTTTCCAAGGACCAAGAAAATAGCCTTTTAGCGGTGCTACAAGAGTACAAAGAAGCTATTGGCTAGTCGATTGCTGATTTAAAAGGAATTGACCTTTCTAAATGCATGCACCACATTCTTTTGGAGGAGGATACCAAACCTTCCCGAGAGGTGCAGCGTCAGTTGAATCCTAATATGAAGGAGGTTGTCATGAAAGAGGTAATCAAGCTATTAGATGCGAGAATCATTTACCCCATCTCGAATAGTAAATGGCTAAGTCCCACTAAAGTAGTTCCAAAGAAGTCCGGCCTCACCGTTGTTGAAAATTCAGTGGGAGAACTTGTGCCACAACACACCGCCACTAGTTGGCGTGTGTGCATTGATTACAGGAAACTAAACTCTGTAACTAGGAAAGATCATTTTCCAATTCCATTTATTGACCAAATCCTAGAAAGGTTAGCTAGCCAAAGATACTATTATTTTCTTGATGGTTATTCTGGTTATAACCAAGTGGCTGTAAATTCTCAAGATCAAGAGAAAACCACCTTCACTTGTCCTTTTGGAACTTTCGCTTATCGTCATATGCCCTTTGGGTTATGTAATACAATGGTCACTTTTCAGAGATGTATGATGTCTATATTTTTGATATGGCTGAAAATTTTCTTGAAGTACTCATGGATGAATTTTCTATCTTTGGATCTTTTTTTGACTCTTGTCTCCATAATATATTACTTGTGCTGCAAAGATGCAAAGATACCAATCTGATTTTAAGTTGGGAAAAGGGTCACTTCATGGTACAAGAAGGGATTGTCTTAGGACACATTATCTTTAAAAGAGGGATTGAGGTTGATAAAGCAAAAGTTGAATTAATTCATAGCCTTCCTCCTCCATTTTCGGTGAGACAAATTCGATATTTTCTTGGCCATGCTGGCTTTTATCGCCGTTTCATCAAGGATTTTAGTAAGATATCTCGGCCTTTATGCCATTTTCTTGAAAAGGACACCAATTTCAACTTTGATGAAGCATGTTTGGAAGTTTTTAAGAAGCTCCGCTCACTACTCTCTTCTGCCCCAATCATGAAACCACCTAATTGGTCTCTTCCCTTTAAGATCATGTGTGATGCATCCGATTATGCATTAGGTGCTATTTTGGGCCAGCGTGTGGATAAAACTCCTCATGTTATTTACTACGCTAGTAAGACCCTCTCAGATGCTCAAATGAATTATACAACAATTGAGAAAGAGTTGCTAGCAGTTGTTTATGCCTTGGATAAATTCCGTTCATGTCTTCTTGGATCCAAGGTCATTATCTTCATGGATCATGCCGCGCTAAGACATCTACTTACAAAGAAAGAGACCAAACCTTGACTCATTCGTTGGATACTCTTACTCTAAGAGTTCAACATTGAGATTAAGGATAAGAAATGAACTAATAATATAGCTGCAAACTATCTCTCTAGGCTTCTTATTGAGAACACTTTTGATTTTTCTCCAGTTCATGATTCCTTTCCAGATGAGCAACTGTTCCAGATTTCTCATGTGTCGCCACTTTGGTTTGCTGGCATTGTCAACTATCTTGCGGTTGGAAAAATTCCATTAAAATGGTCTAAACAAGAGAAAGACTGGTTCTTCGCTCAAATCAAAAATTTCTTTTAGGAAAACCCGGAATTGTTCAAGTATTACCCAGATCAAATAATCTGGAGATGTAGTCCTGAATCTGAAGTCTAAAATATCTTGAAATTCTACCACACTCTTGAATGTGGAGGACATTTCAGTGCCAAAAAGACTTCATCTAAAGTCCTTCAGAGTGGATTTTATTGGCCTTCATTATTCAAGGATGCTTACAACTTTTGCAAGTTTTGTACGCGATGTCAAAAGCTTGGGGCCATGTCTAAAAGGGACATGATGCCATTGAACTCCATTCTAATTATCGAAATCTTTGATGTTTGGGGAATAGATTTTATGGGACCATTTCCATCTTTATATGGTTATTTTTACATTCTCCTAGCGGTGGACTATGTATCTAAATGGATAAAGGCTGAGGCAACCAGAACCAATGACCATACTACAGTGGTCCAGTTCATTCAAAAGAATATATTCAATTAATTTTGCACACCTCGAGCACTCTTAAATGATGGAGGATCTCATTTCAACAATCGTTAACTTCGATCTATTCTTCTTAAATACTCTGTCAATCATAAGGTTGCCACACCTTACCATCCTCAATCGAGTGGTCAAGTGGAAGTCTCAAATCAGGAAATCAAGCATATTCTTGAAAAGACGGTTCAACCGGACTGCAAAGATTGGTCATTACGGCTGAACGATGCACTTTGGGCCTATCGAACTGCGTTTAAGATGCCAATTGGCATGTCACCATACCGAATTATTTACGGTAAGGCATGTCACCTTCCGGTTGAATTAGAGCATCGAGCCTTTTAGGCTATAAAGCGGTTTAATTTTAATCTCGATCAGGCCGGCTCTAACAGAAAATTACAGCTTACTGAGCTAGAAGAAATCCAGAATGAGGCTTATGAAAATGCCAAAATTTATAAAGCAAAGACCAAAACATTCCATAATAGACATATCATTAATAAGTCTTTTGTTTCAGGTTAAAAAGTTTGGCTTTTCAATTCCCAATTGTAACTCTTCCTAGGGAAGCTTCAATCATGCTGGGAAGGTCCTTTTCTAATCACTTCTGTATTTTCTTATGGTGCAGTTGAGCTACAAGACCTGAAGAATGAGAATCTTTTTAAGGTCAATGGTCAGATGCTTAAGCCTTAGATTGATAACCTAGTCCCGGTCGGATATATGGATTCCATTATCTTGACGGATCCAATTTATGAGGACTAGAAGGATTCCCATAACGTCTAACTATCGATGTTAAATTTAGCACTCAAAGGAAGCAATTCTATCTATTCCAAGCTTCCTTATCTCCTTGTTACTGTAAACCAAAAATCTCTAAAAATGCCTCAGTAGAAACTCCACTTTGCATTTTTCAAGAATCATTTAGATTTCCATTCCAATGGTTATCGTGGGTTTTTACAATTATTAAAAGGTTTTGGTAACATTTTTGGGAGTCTTCAAGCAACAATCCATCAAAGGCATTGGGCACATTCGCGTCCGGACGTAGGATCTCGAGTCTGGATGCCAACCCCTGGAGCGCCTATGTCTGGACGCCACTTTCGGCGTCTGGATGCCATTACCTGCTATATCCCGCGTCCGGATGCCATTTCCGGCATCCGGATGTCATTCTACATATATCACTCCTAAGCCTTATCATTGTTGAGATCGCGCTCAACTACAATCTACGTCCAAAAACCATGCTTCGCGTCCGGACGCGAAGGCCCAATTGGAGGAACCTGAGCCTAGCTTTGTTTTTATAAATTGATCCATTCCTTATACAATTGCACTTCCTCCCTTCCATCTTCAAACCATACGTATCCCACTTTCTAACCCTACCTTCCCCACCTTCTCCAATTTATTTTTCACCTTTTCCATCTCCATTAATCATCAAATCTTCCTCTTCCATTATCAGTGATAAGTGCTTAAATGTTGCACATTTCAGCACCTAAGCTAGGGTATTTCAATCTTTGCATCTATCTTAAGTTTATGTTTTAGTCATAATTTATGTTTATGTGTATTTCAAGGCAATAAAGTTAAAATGAGTTAAGAACGGTCCAATTAAGCCTTTTTGGAGTTAAGCAAAGATTTTCAGAAAATGGTACAAAGCGGTCAATCTCGGGCCTTTAATGATGTTCCCAAAGATGGAGAAGCAAACCAAATAGCCCGGGGCAAAAATGGAGCTGAATAAGGCTTAAAGGAATTTTTCAACTCTGGGGGATCGATCCCCCAGGGTGGGGGATCCATCCCTCAGGACTTGGCAACATTGCATATTTTTATTTTAATGTTTGGGCTTATTTTGTAACCTAGTGTGCTTTAATAGGTTTATTACTTAAGCCCAGTGAGGCCCATTGTTTTTAGGGTTAGTATTTATTAGTTTAGTGATTTATTATTTGAGAATGAAGTTTAATTATTTTTTTTCTGTACCGTGAGATTACGTTCTCTCTAGGAAAAAGGAAAAGTTAGGGTTTGAAGAACATTTTTACAGAGGCTTTGTCTACAATTGAAGGAAGAAGAAGAAGGAGCCAAAAGATGGAGATGGAGCTTGTTGACACCATGATCATCTTCTCCATGAGCTAGTTCTTCACTTAGGGCTTGGATGAGCCCTAAGTTCATGTAACCTAAACCTTTGTTTTTCTTTTCTTAGGGAATTATTAAGTTGTAATTAAATATTTAGCCTTGTGATTTATTTATATATACATGTTTGATTTGACAAATTAGAGCTTGTATTGATTAATTCTTCCATTGAAATCTCCAAGTTGATTGTATGTCTATATATGATTAATTAGGGATTTTATTCTTCATTAAATGTTTGAAAATTAATTCTTCCATTAATTCTATATGAAAATTGCATGTCTATGTGTGATTGATTTAGAATTATACTCTACACTAGATACTTCTTTTAGTTGTGTTTAGTGATGGCCATAGCATGAGACTTAGTTGATACAATTGTAAATTAATTTGATGGGTTGTTCTACAAATTAGCTTATTGTCATTAGGTAATTGTAGTAAAGTAGGCAATTTGTGCTTGATTATGTTAATCCATACTTCTAATTACAATTAGTATTATCCTCTTGATTGATGTGTGCTTTTATCAAATACATTTGTGAATGTGTATGGTGGGTTATGACGTAGTCTTGAATGGGTTCTACACTTTAGTTTAATTGTCATTAGGTAAACAATTCATTCTTGATGTTGATAATCTATGCTTACAATTGTGATTTGTGATGATAATGTGACCACATCTATAATTACACTAATGAATTCCCCATTAATTGAAAGCATATGGTTAATTGCATGAGCTTAGTGGTGAATCCTAACCCTAAGACTCTTTTCATATCTCTTTAATTCTTAGTTTAATTTAATTTAATTTACTTGCATTGTCACTTATATTTCCATGCTTTCGATTTAACTCTAGTTAATCACTTCACCAAAAAATCTTTTTCTCTCTCTCTCTTTCTCTCTCTTTCTTCTGCAATCTCATTAGCACTAAAATCAAGTTTAATCCCAACACGTGTTCAATCCCTTGGGTTCGATCCCTACTCGCTTCATGCTACATAGTATAAGTGTTTAGTGGTTTTATAAATTTTAAAATATGATGCCCACTTGACATTATTTCTAAACCTAAAGTGTTGTGCATTATTTTTTGCACACGCTCGGGTCGCATCATAATTTTGGCGCCGTTGCCGGGGATAGACAGTTTAGTTGGAATTGAATTAGGCATTAGGGCTAATTTGATTGTTTTCTTAAAATTACTATTTTCTTACAAATCCCTCTTGTTCAATTAGGTACTTGAAAAGAAGAGGAGCAAGCATTGGATATTGGCACCATTGTGACATTGTTGCTATAGACTTTCGTGAGCTTCCTTGAATTTCTTTTACTATAATTGTTCAATTCTCTACATGCTTGCGAGATAGCCCTTGTCGAGGCTATCACATTGTTTAAATTCTTGTCCAAGCATAAGCCCAAAAGGAGGCTATTACTTTCTTGATAGAAAGCATCAGCCCGTGTGGAGGCAATTTAATTTTGTGCATTAATATAACATGGGAGTATGGGAACATCGTATGTGGAGGTTGTGAATTATTGTTGATTGTTGTTGTGGTTTGTTGTTTCTAGGAGAATTCTTCCCATTCTTGATTATCCCACATTTAATGGAAAACCAATTCTAAAATCTAGGGCATATGGATAATTTAGGTGAGTATCACCCTCTTAATGGGCATCCACCTCAAGGTGTGCATCCATCCTTAAGAATTCCACATCCTAATGTGTTTCCGCAACCCAATCAAATGCAACAACCTCCAATAATACAAATCCATCCTCAAGATCATGTAGTTTATCCCCCAAATCCTAAATTATCTCTTCGGGATCACTACACTCCAAATGAATATAATGCACCAACATGCATCAGGTTGCCAAACTTTCGGGCAACCCATTATGAAATCAAGCCCGCAACCATCCAAATGTGCCCCATTTTCTATGGGGTAAACAATGAAGAACCATATAAACATTTGGATGAGTTTTTGGAAGTTTGTTCAACCGTGAAAATCATGGACCTTCCGGAAGAAGTCTTAAAAATAAAGCTTTTCCCTTTCACTCTTCGGGAAAAGGCTAAATATTGGTTCAATAACTTGAGGGCAAATTCAATCACATCTTGGGCTCAACTACAATATGAATTCCTAAAAAAATTTTACCCCGCAAGTAGAACCGATGCTATGAGAGCTTCTATCCGTGAATTCTCCCAAAATGAGGGAGAACCTTTGCATGAAGCATGGGAGCGTTTGAACGATTTGCTACGGAAGTGTCCACCGTCACGACATTCCTAAGTGGCAATTAGTTCGTTGCTTCTATGAAAGCTTATCCGATACCCAAAAAGGTATGGTTGATGCTTCATGTGGAGGAGCCTATTTGGACAAAAATGAAGATGATGTGTGGCATCTTTTTGATCGCATGAGTGAAAATTCAATGCATCGTTCTTCATCGTCCCGATTTGGCCAAAACTTGAATGAAGGAGGGAAGAAAACCTCCAGTCTTTCTCAAGTGGAAAGTTCCATGGAAATTTCCGCCGAAGTCAAAAATCTTACTCAAAGGTTTGATAAATTTCTTTTGAGCCAAAACCCGGCAATTCAATCATCCAACTCTTTCCATTCTCAAAATGTGATGTGCATGACTTGCTCTAGTTATACTCACAATACTTTCAATTGTCCTCTTGGACAAGTTTTTCCGAGTGAGTATCAAGAACAAGTCAATGTTGTTTTCATTCATCCGGGAAGTAATCCAAATTCTAACTCCTACAATTCTGGATGGAGTGATCCTAACTTTTCTTGGAGAAATCAAGGAGGAGGTATCATTCCTCCTATTCATAAAAATTCCCAAGAAAAGTATGTGCCTCCCCACCTCCGAAATGCAAATTCTCAAGCATACCACTCTCCATCTTATCCTCTTCCAAATGTGAATCAATTCTCTAATTCTCATTCTTCAAATCATCAATCTTATTCTCATCCACCTCAAGAGCCTCCTAGGAATCCCACTTTTGAGGATAAGGTTTTAGAAGCTTTGGGTGATCTTCAAAAGGAAAATCAAGTGTTTCATTCACATTCTCAATTAATTGCAAAACTTGAAGCCCAAATTGGGCAAATGGCTAAATCAATAAAAGAGAAAGGGCCTATTCAACCTGAGATTAACCGAAAGGCATACTCCATTTCCACCTTGAGGAGTGGGAGAAAAATTGATAATAAAGTTGAGAGACCTAGTGAAATAAGTGTTCCAATGCAACCAAGTGTTAGCCCGTCTACAATTCCCAATTCCATTCCTACTTCACTAGAGTCAAATGGTCACATTAAGGAGCCAATTCGATCATCATCATCTTCCTCCCATGTAGAGAAGCCTTATGAGCCAAAAGCTCCATTTCCTCAAGCTTTAAACTCTACTCCATTTTCGAGGCAAGAAGGAAAAATCCATGACATGATGGAAGTTTTTAAACAAGTTAAAATCAACCTTCCTCTTCTTGATGCTATTCGCCAAATTCCACCATATGCCAAGTTCTTGAAGGACTTGTGTACTCAAAAGAAGAAGAACAAGGGACCAAGCCCAAAGAAAGTACTTCTCACGGAGCAAGTAAGCTCTATCATTAAGCTTAGCACCCCACCTAAGTTCAAAGACCCTGGCGCTCCAACCATCTCTTGTACCATAGGGAACCATGAGGTAAAAAGGGCACTTATTGACTTAGGGGCTAGTGTTAACGTTATTCCTTACTCCGTGTATCTTCAATTAGGTTTGGGAAATCTTAAGCCAACTTCGGTAGTTATTCAACTTGCCGATAGGTCTACAAAACAACCAAGGGGAATTGTTGAGGACATCCTCATCAAAGTCGACAAATTCTATTTCCCGGTTGATTTTGTTGTGCTTGACACTGAGCCGGTTCCCAATCCTATCACTTACATTCCCATCATTTTAGGAAGACCATTTCTTGCCACCGCTAATGCGATAATCAATTGTAGGTCCGGCATTATGGACATCTCTTTTGGCAATATGATGGTTACGCTTAATGTGTTTAACACGAGCCAACATCCTATCAATGAAGGCAAGTGTTTCATGGTGAATATCTTGGATGAAATTGTTGAAGAAGTCATTCCTTCCATTCCTTCTGAAGATCCTCTTGAGGCATGCCTCTCTCACTTCAACATGGACGCATTTGACATTGAAAGCTCCATATATGAAGTGAATTCTCTAATGGATTCCGTAGCCATCTTAGACTTCGTGCCATGGAATAACTCAAAAGAACCTCTCCCTTCAATCGCAAGTACTCTTTCTTATCAAGAAGAGGAAGAAGTGGTAAGTACGCCAACGGCCAATCCAATTTATAAGGACATTCCTTATAATATTGAGCATGAAGTCATTGAGGCGACCTTAGTGAAGGAGGAGAAAGTGATCAATGTGGAAGTTGACAAAAATGATGAAGAGATTGAGTTTTTTAATAATCTAACCGAGCCTTTGAAAGACATTACCTTGCCAAGTGCAAGGCCGCTCATTATGGACTTTATTTTCAAAACCGTGGATGAGAGGAAACAAATTGCATCTTTCACCATTTCTTTCCAAATCATTCTTTTGGGAGATGTATTTATTGTTGCGAGAGAAGATCCATTGGGGAAAATAGATAAATGAATCAATGAGGATGTCTCATATCCAGTTTTTGATTCTTTCGACTAGTGAGTCGCCCCAACGTCTTGCTAGAGACGTTAAACACTAGTTGTTCGTAGAATTTTCAAAAAAAAAAAAAAAAATGCATTTTATTATTATTTTGTTTTCTTTTCCTTTTGTACATTTATGTATTTTTAAATTCAAAAAGAAAAAAAAAATAAAAATTTTGTTGTGATGGGTAGGATAAGTTGGTATTTGATTTTATTTTAATTTTTAGTAATATTATTTTAATTTTAATTTTTATATATATTTAATTTTAGTATATATATTTTTCTTTTTAGTTTTACTTAAAAAAAAAAAAAATTTAAGTTGGTAAGTGATTTTATTTTAATTTTATTTATTATTATTTTTATTTTTATCTATTTTTTATTTCAGTGTATATATTCTTTTTAGTTATTATTTTTATTTTTATTTTTTATTTTTAGTGTATATATTAAAAAATAGATAAATTAAAGAAAAAAAAAAAAAAAAAAAAAAAAGATGGATCACCGTCTTGGCAGAGAGCCACAAAAAAAATATCCCAAGTAGATTGATCCCCTAATCACGTGAATCGATCCCTTTTTACCTATTTCGCCACTTTCTCATTCCACGATGAAGGGCCAATTTTGTGTCTAAAATTATAGATCCCCTTAACTGATGGATCGAGCCCGTTAGCTTGCATTCCCATCTCTCTCTCGTCTGCATTCACTGCCAACCCTCAAATCTCTTAACCCAAGTTCTTCGACCATCCTCTCTATTCGATCCTCTCTGTTCTATCCTCTCTTGCGCCGTGTTGAAGAGGTCGTTCAACGGCGTCGCTGTTGGGTGGTGGGTTATTTCCCGGCGATTTTACTTCGCCGTTCTCTGTCGCATCTGGGCCAGCGATCGCCGCTGGGTTTTTCTCCGAGATCGCGGCTGTACAACTTTCCAGCGTCGGCTGGGTCTTTACGGCGGGTGTGTTAATCGCTGTATTTCTCCGACGAGGTTGGGTCGCCGAGATTACATCGCCACGGCTGGTTTTTCTTTTCCGGCGCGTTTGGCTTGGTTCTCTGGCGTCTGCGGCTGTTGGGTCGCCGAGATTACATCGTCGCGGCTGGTTCGTTCGCCGGCTTGTTCGCTTCACCGGCAGTTTAGGCGTTGGGTTGTGGGTTTCGCCGACTGTGGGTTGCGTTTGAGGCTGTTGGGTAGAGATTTCGCCGGCTTGTACGCTACGCCGGCGACGCAGCTGTTCGTCTTCCGGCGTCACCTCTGTTCGTCTTTCCGGTTTCCCATCTGTTCGTTTTCCAGCGATTCGCGGCTGGGTTCATCAACGATTCGTGGCTGTTCGTTCTCCGGCATCGCGGCTGTGTCTCTCTGGCAATTTCAGCTAGATCTCTCCGGCGCTTTCGACTGGGATCTTCGCCGGCGAGTTTGCAGGTTCCTTCCGGCCGTGCTTCATTCTCCGGCGAGCACGTGTTGTCAATAAAAAAAAAAAAAAAGAAGAAAAAGAAAAAAAAAAAAGAAAAGATAAGAAAAGAAAAGAAAAAAAATTAAATAATAATAAAAAATGAAAAAAATTAAATAAAATAATAATAATAATAATAAATAAGAAAAAAAAAACACAAAAAAAATTAAAAAATAAAAAATAAAAAAAATGTGTTAAATTGATGATTAAAAATAAATAAATAAAAACAAAAAAAAATGGACTTGATTATTTAAAAAATAAATAAATAAATAAAAATTTGAATTGTTGATTTAAAAAAAAAAAAAACAAAAAAAAAAAAAATTTAAAAAAATTTAATTAAATTGTTGACTCAAACTAAATAAATAATAATAAAAAAAACCAATTCAGTAGATTTTGAAATAATGTTTTTATTTATTTAATTATTTCTTTTAAAATGTCCAAAAAAAAAAAAAAAAAATTTCCAAATTTTTCAAAGTCGCATTCCGTCTTACTAAAGACGTTAAATTTAGTCCATGTTATTTATTTATTTATTATGTCGTGTATACTTATTCTTTTTCACAAAAAAAAAATAAAAAAATAAAAAATAATAAAAAATAAAAAATATGTTACTAGTATACCCTTATGCTTGGTTATACATGTTCATCTTTTATCCAGGGTTTCATCTCATATCTCTTTGCATCCTGTTCTATATTGTTTTTGATTGTATGCATTGCTTATCCTATATGATATTTGATGTGAGTTTGCTAGTATGGTTCTACGGCTAGGTTTTTGCATCCAAGTTTGGGGGAGACATCTTTCCTACTGGATCATTACTAGACTTCATAATATTTGCCATCACGGTATACTCTTTCCATCATTTTTCATTATTCTCTTTGCACATTGAGGACAATGTATAGTTTAAGTTTGGGGGTAAGATTATCATGCTTCATTCTATTTTAAGTCGAGTTTTAAATGCATGATGCAATTTGAGATGTATTTGGCAATGATTTTGAACTTTTGAAGCATAGTACTTTTAAAAAACAAGTTGTTAAAGTCTAATACTACTTGTATGCTCTAGGATGCCATTTAGGGGTAAATTTTTAATTTTTGATATCATGTTTGGTCTTGTGGTACACATCATCTTGTTGGTTGAAAATGCTTTGAGAGTTGATTCTAGAATTCTACACTTGCACTTGCGCACACTAGCATTCAATTTGTGGGGTACATGCTTAGTTGATTATTGTCTTGGTTTATCCCAATTGAGCTAATATGCTTTGGAAGCTTTCATTCTTGATAAAATGACCTTGCAAAGAAAAGAAATAAAAGCACTCACCAAAGGTGAGGAACAAAAAAAAAAAAAAAAAAAAAAAAACTACATTCTTTCAACATGTCAACTGATTAAAAAGGAAGACAAGGAAAGAATGTAAGATGTATGATTAGTTTGAGTTCGTAGCCTAGTCATTCCGAGTCATTACGCCCTTAGAAGTGTCTTTACACTTAACACCCTAAGACCATCTGGTTTGGGAGTCGTTGGCTCAACGCTTGTTACATGGGGTGATTAGAGAGCTTAAGGAACTTGGACATTGCACATGGTCATACATATATATATATATATAAAATTGATGAAATCAAATAAAAAAAAATGTTTGATTGAATAACAAGGTTCATTCAATGTCTTGATGTCTGGTACTATCTCTGTATGCTAGTTTGAGGGTAAGGCTATGCCATTACTTTGATTTGCAAGGATAGCAACACATTTTGATACCGGTTCACTAAAAAAGGATAATAAAATTGATTCAATTTGCATGATTAACTTGCTTGATGTGTGGAGGACCATTTTTGCTTACATGATGTTGAAATATTGAGAATAGCTTAGAAATGGCAGAAATTTGCATACTTGAAGTAGTCTACTTTAAACACTTATTTGATATGTGTCATTACTTCTCAAGTAAGAAAGAGCTGTTGATGCTTGTTGCATATGTTTAATTGCAACCGTGATCCCTACGAAAGTGGTGTTATCTTTATTTGCTTAATTAGTTCATAGTTATATATATATTTGTTTCATTTCCATGTTGTAGTTCATTACTAGGGACTAGCAATATCTAAGTTTGGGGGTGTGATAAGTGCTTAAATGTTGCACATTTCAGCACCTAAGCTAGGGTATTTCAGTCTTTGCATCTATCTTAAATTTATATTTTAGTCCTAATTTATGTTTATGTGTATTTCAGGGCAATAAGGTTAAAATGAGCTAAGAACGGTCCAATTAAGCCTTTTTGGAGTTAAGCAAAGATTTTCAGAAAATGGCACAAAGCGGTCAATCTCGAGCCTTTGATGATGTTCCCAAAGATGGAGAAGCAAACCAAATAGCCCGGGGCAAAAATGGAGCTGAATAAGGCTTAAAGGAATTTTCCAACTCTGGGGGATCGATCCCCCAGGGTGGGGGATCTATCCCTCAGGACTTGGCAACATTGCATATTTTTATTTTAATGTTTGGGCTTATTTTGTAACCTAGTGGGCTTTAATAGGTTTATTACTTAAGCCCAGTGAGGCCCATTGTTTTTAGGGTTAGTATTTATTAGTTTAGTGATTTATTATTTGAGAATGAAGTTTTATTATTTTTTTTCTGTACCGTGAGATTACGTTCTCTCTGGGAAAAAGGGAAAGCTAGGGTTTGAAGAACATTTTTACAGAGGCTTTGTCTACAATTGAAGAAAGAAGAAGAAGGAGCCAAAAGATGGAGATGGAGCTTGTTGACACCATGATCATCTTCTCCATGAGCTAGTTCTTCACTTAGGGCTTGGATGAGCCCTAAGTTCATGTAACCTAAACCTTTATTTTTCTTTTCTTAGGGAATTATTAAGTTGTAATTAAATATTTAGCCTTGTGATTTATTTATATATACATGTTTGATTTGACAAATTAGGGCTTGTATTGATTAATTCTTCCATTGAAATCTCCAAGTTGATTGTATGTCTATATATGATTAATTAGGGATTTTATTCTTCATTAGATGTTTGAAAATTAATTCTTCCATTAATTCTATATGAAAATTGCATGTCTATGTGTGATTGATTTAGAATTATACTCTACACTAGATACTTCTTTTAGTTGTGTTTAGTGATGGCCATAGCATGAGACTTAGTTGATACAATTGTAAATTAATTTGATGGATAAAGGCTTAATCTTGATGGGTTGTTCTACAAATTAGCTTATTGTCATTAGGTAATTGTAGTAAAGTAGGCAATTTGTGCTTGATTATGTTAATCCATACTTCTAATTACAATTAGTATTATCCTCTTGATTGATGTGTGCTTTTATCGAATACATTTGTGAATGTGTATGGTGGGTTATGACGTAGTCTTGAATGGGTTCTACACTTTAGTTTAATTGTCATTAGGTAAACAATTCATTCTTGATGTTGATAATCTATGCTTACAATTGTGATTTGTGATGATAATGTGACCACATCTACAATTACACTAATGAATTCCCCATTAATTGAAAGCATATGGTTAATTGCATGAGCTTAGTGGTGAATCCTAACTCTAAGACTCTCTTCATATCTCTTTAATTCTTAGTTTAATTTAATTTAATTTACTTGCATTGTCACTTATATTTCCATGCTTTCGATTTAACTCTAGTTTAATCACTTCACCAAAAAATCTTTTTCTCTCTCTCTCTTTCTCTCTCTCTCTTCTGCAATCTCATTAGCACTAAAATCAAGTTTAATCCCAACACGTGTTCAATCCCTTGGGTTCGATCCCTACTCACTTCATGCTACATAGTATAAGTGTTTAGTGGTTTTATAAATTTTAAAATATGATGCCCACTTGACAATATTTCTAAACCTAAAGTGTTGTGCATTATTTTGTGCACATGCTCGGGTCGCATCAATCATCAATTCATCAAAGAAGGCAAGATTTAAATCTCCAAATTGAGGTAAGTTCTTTCATCTTCTATCCTTCAATTCTTAAATATTTCATGGAGATTAGAACTTGATTTTGTGGGAGATTGATTTTTTAAGTGAGGAATTATTGTGCTTTAATTCTATATTCATGCTTGTTGGATTCAAATAATCTAATCTTCACAAGTGTTACGTACTTTTCAGTCTTGCACACCTCGTGCCTGACAAAAGTCTTGAGCCAACTTCCTTCAAATAAATGGATTTTTCATCCGCTTCTAAGCCCCTTTGCACTTCCGAGGAGTCTTCTGAAGACACTCCTACCCCGAATTGGACTGACTGGCCCATTGAATATGAGACCGAATTCACAATTGAGCATGAATTTCAAGACCATCCGGATCGGTTTAGTCTATTTTAGAGTTGAAAAATCATGGTCTTGAAGCTTTATTTAAGCCATGCGCTCGTGTTTTCCTTCCGTGGATCGTCTGGCAATTTTATACAAACATGTCACACTGCTGCGCTGAGCCAAATGTGATGCAGACAACAATTGATTGCATGCCTTTCACATTGCTACAGCTTGGGACGTTCCTATGACTTCTCCCTTGAATGATGACAATGAGCCTATCTATGGCATTTGTCCGGACACAATTTCTTTACCGGACATTGTGCGTGAAATTTGTCACAATAGCTTCACACATCGTCTTACAACGAGCACTAACAAGTCTTACATTCCATGCGGGATTTGGTTTTTAAACTGTGTCCTTACTCAGAACGTCTTTCTGGTTGCTAAGCATTTAGAAGGAAGGGTGTTTTTCTGACAACACTTTATGCTGCGGAATGAGGGTATTGGTTTTGTGTTCCACAACTCATTTGGGATCAAATCCTAAAACTATATCGTGAACTCATTGTGAATCAAGTGGATAATGCTTTGACATGGGCATTTCCATTTCCTTATTTGATCACTAAAATGCTAAAGAAAAAGGGACTCAAGGTGCACCAGAATGTAATACGCCTAATTTTAAAAAGGACTTAATTGGAATTTAAGTATTGTACGTTAGGTGTTTTTTTTTGTGAATATGTGTTTATGTGATTTCATGTTTATGTTGTATTGACCTAATTGTTTGATTATGTGTGTAATTAAGTGTTTTATTTACATAGGTGTTAAATGGAATTAATTGTTATTTGATTTTGGATATTTACTTTAATTAATTAATTCCTTGTTTTATTTCTTTTATTTAATTGAATTTTTGTTTGTTTAATGGTTTCTTTAATTGTATTTTATTTCCTGTAATTGAATTATTAGTTTTAATTGTTTAAATGTTTTATTAGTCTATTTAAATGGAATTAATTGGATTAAAGTGGTATTTCTAATTGTAATGGTAATATAGGGTTTTAGTCTTTTATGACTCACGTTTTGGCCAACTGGACTAGGAGTTAATTAGGTTTTCCATCTCTAATTAGAATTGGACCTAGGGTTTTATGAGTGCCTATAAATATACTGTTATTCAAAAGGGTTGGAAAAACCCTATGCACGTACATTATTATATAGAGGAACAGAGAAAGAAACAGAGGGAAACTGAAAGGAAGGAAAGCTAGGTTCAGGCCAGAGGGCTGAACCAAGGAGGAGGAGGAACAGGGGCTGGCTCATAGGTTAAACCAAGAGCGGCAAAGGAGGTTCAATGGCAACTAAGGTCACCGGAAAACCTAGGAAGAATACGGTTAAAGGTTTCACACTGAAACCTTAAAGGTAAGTTCTTTTCTTTCTTTCTCCCGTTGGCCTGTGTTCTGTGCATACCTAGATGATCTCTAGGATCTTAATCAGATATTAACTGGATCTCGCATGCTTAATGAGTGTTAAATTGCTCGTCTATGTGTATTTAACTTCATCAGTAATTGTTTTTGCAATTTGGAAGTTATCGTCTAATATTAAAACATAGTTAAAGCGGTAATTGTTCTTATTGTTCTTCTAATGCAAACTGGTTGGAATGAATAATTAGGATGATACTGGATGCATATAAGACTCTTAAGGTCAATTTAAAAGAAGAACAGAGAGGTTAGAAATGGCCGGAAACGAAACAGATGAAGCGAGGAAGCGCGGAGCTATCAGAGAGGGAGAGAAAGCTGGCTTCAGGAGGTTGGGAGCCGGCTCCCCCCTTCATAGAGCCAGCTCCAAGGTTTAGGGAGCTGGCTCTGAGGTGGTTGGAGCCTGTTCCATCTTCTTGAGAGCAGGCTCTATGGTTGTGGTACGTTCTGGAGTAATTTTGGTGCGTTCTAGAGTGGTTTTAGGCAATGTTTGGACAAGCTGGGTTTCTCGAACTGTGTTGGAATGTTAATGAGGGTTCTATATAATAATTCAGAGTGTATTAAAACCCTTTGATGCATAGTCTTTAGTTGTATGCTAATAATTTGAACAATATCAAAGATTAAATAATTTTGCATGCGGTTAACGGATAGGAAGGATTAGATTGTTAAATTTTGGTTTAATAATTTAATGGACTATAGCATAGACTCCAAACATTATATTATGTTGTATTAGAGCTCACATTGAATAATTAATGTCTTTGTGCTCATGGATTTAACCCTAGGAAAGTTTAACCAATCTTGCATGTTGTTAACGAATAGACAGGATTAAATTGTTTAATTTTATTTTAACAATTTAATGGACTGTAGAATGATTTATAAATCATGTTCTGGATGCATAATAGGTTCATCTAATTATCATACTTGGTTCATGCTTACTTTGGATTACGATTGCTAAGATATTAAACTTTAATCTCCAATTACATGGATTATGGTTTTGGAATTTTAATTACTGAGATATTAAAACTCTGTTCTGCAATTACGTGAATTAAATGCTTTGGATTCTCATTGCTAAACTATTAAATAATGTTCTAGCAATTTACAGGGATGTTATTTTGGATTTTGGTTGATGAACTGTTTAAATTCTGTTTTATCAGCTATATGGATTATGTGGATTGTATTTGATGTACTGTATGAGGTGTTGCATCATTTACGGATCATATGCATTATATGCACCGGTATGGGATGGTGGCATATGGAGAGACGGATTAGATCAAAATGCTAATTTCTACCCATGCATACATACGGAATGGATTAACTAAAATAATTAAATCCTACATGGTTGTATTGTCCTGTCAACTAAAATAGTTGAACGACATATTGGATGGTTGTTTAAATTTCTATATTAGGAATGATAGGGATTTAATTAAAACATTTAAATCCTAATTATACGTTGTGTTTTGGTGACGAACAGTTGACCGGCACAACATTGTATTTAAATGGAATTTATATATACAATTATGGTACCGCGGTATGGCTTGAGTCTCATAGTCGATGGTTAGGGAGCGTATATACAGTAGGATGCGTAGCTGGCTATGGTAGTTGAGGTATACCATGTTAGGCTTAGGTAGTCATGTCCACTCAGGTGCGTTTTGCATATTACCTCTATTTAGGTTGAGACGCTCATCATAGTCCAGTGAGAAACTTGTATTGTGGATATATATATATATATATATATATATATATATATATATATATATATATATTTACGAACTATATAGATATGGTTGAGACATCTAGGATGTTTCTACATATCGGGTCTCTGTTTAGATTGTAGTTAGGATAGAACTTGTTCGTGGGCCTGACCCACTATTATTTTTTAGGTAACGGACGGTTCAAGGTCTTAGAGATTGTTCGTGCTGAGCAGAGACGGCTACTCATTCTTTCAACAACGTAGGAGTTTTCTTCATGGTTTAGCATTGGATTTTCTTCAGTTGTTGTTGTTCAGTGTTGGAGTTTTATAAGGGGTCCACCAGAGAGATTCCCGAGTTGTATTAGAAATGGAGAAGTTGAATGTATCAGAATAGTTTCTTACTTATAAAATTTATTCTGAGGTTTCAGTTTCTGGATTATCATTTTAGTTTTTTCTCAGCAATTTTGTTTATTCCTGTTTATCTTAATTGTATTCTATGTTCATTTATTGCTAATTGGTTTGATATCCTCAGGTAATCGGGCGTGGGCCTGGCCAACCCATATCCGAAAATCCGAGGGTATCATACAGAGTGAGGAGAAATTGGAGAATGTGTATTAGTATAATCTCACTGAATAGAAGAATAGCCATTCTTAATTGAAAAAGGGTAGACAGCTACGAATCGGTGATGAGTTCAATTAAGGTGATGTGAATATTCCTTTGGAGGCTAAGCATGATGACCCTGCACCTGCTGGTCCAATGCCGCCTGCAATGACTAGGGCAGAGTATGACTCTCTTACCACCCGGCATAACGCTCTTTAGCTACAGGTAGGCACTATAGAGGGCATGCTTATAGAATTTCATCAGGAGACAAGAGAAGGACAGCAGCTTCTGCAGGCAATGATGCAGTCATGTAATGTTTCCAAATTTTTCTATTTTCCAATTTCTGAAATTTTTTGTTTTTCGAGGGGTATTTTAATCTTTTCTTGTTTAGCATGCCGGACACCGTAGGGTGTACCGGGTATGTCTGAGAGTTGATTGGGGCATTTCTTTGAGTTCAAGACTCCTAGAAATACAATGGTTGTCACTTTTACATTTTTCATTTTTCGGGCCGAACGATCCCTTGTAGGACCCGCTATTGGAATTGTTGCATATGGGGATTTTGGTAGGGTCTATTTGCATCATAATCATTTTATTTAATATGTTACATGTGACTATTTTATAGTTGGTGCATATATGTAAATTTGTGATGAGAATTAAAGGAAAATGAAAAAGGAAAATTGATACAAAATGGTGGGACCCACATCTTTGTTAAAGATTGACGAAGAGGCATTTTCAGCCTCATTTCTTTCCCCTTTTTTCTCTCTCCCCACTGGTCTATCTCTTACCCTCTCAAATTCCATTTTTCTTTTTCTTTTACTTCAAAAGCTTTAAACCTTGATTTCTCCCTCAATCCTTGGTATTTTTGGGAGCCGTTTGTGGCAAATTGAAGATCATGGCGAGATCTACGATTTGATTAGAGCAATTCCTTGTTTGGTGCACTCTAGGAAATTTGTGATCTAGGGTACAAATTGGGGGTTTTGCTTAATTTGAGGTAAGGGTTCCTAATTCCTAATTTCTTGTTCCTTTATGAGTTTTTCTTCAATAATTGTTATCAAACATGTTTAATTTGAGTTGTTTGCCTTTAAAATGATGTATATGTCGTGTATGAATATCATGATTATGTGTATTAATTGACTTGTATGACGAATATGCTTATGTTAAATTTTCATACCTATGATGTTTATTAACTTGTTAGAAATTGTTATAAGGAAGCATGTTAATTTGTGTAATATTAATTTTCCCCATTTTCATAGTATTGCAAAGGCATGTGTTATGCATTCAAAGCATTGGGCATGAAAAAGGTAAAATGATTTGAAAAGGATGAAAAAGGGATTTGGGGGAGAATTTTGATAAAACACTTTTGAAAAAACTCGGACGGCGCAGAGTCACCAAATGGCCGTGGTATTAATATAACCTAGAGGGAACTAGGGAAATCACTCTAGCATAGTTGAGCTAGCTGGGCCCAAATGACGCCGCGGGGGTAACAAGGGTCAGGGACAGTAGCCAACCCTTCTCTCGTGTCGCTGCGGAGTCACCAACGGATGGGTTATATTAACAGTTTGTGAAGCGATTGATGTTTTTGAAAATAGGCAGTGACATACATGGCATTGCATTCATGGCATGACATTTGCTTGTTTTGAACTTGGAATTGATGTTGTATTTTCCCTGGCTTAGAATGATCCAGTTCCCTATTATCCTATTCGTTGTTTAGATTCACGGGGCAACAAGAGGTGTGTCTTAGGTACCACTTACTGAGCAATTTGCTCACCCCATTATATTTAACATTTTTCAGGGCTCGGGAAGGAAGTGGCGGATGAAAAATCCTCCACAAGCTTAAGGAAGAATAGGAATCCACTTTTGATACCTTTTGCGTAAATGCCATTCTTTTGTAAAGTCTCAGACTCTTGTAAAATGTATTCGCTTTGGAAATTATGGCCATGTATTGTAACTATAACTTTTAAGAGTAATTGGGTACAATTTGAGATTATGTAAATACTTGATGATGAATAGGAAAAGAAATTATGTTTTAAACAATTATTGATACCTTTTAATTGATTAATGTCGTGCTTGGTTGCGGTGAATTCAGAATTTGACTGTCTAACAGGTCCGGTATAGGTTCGGCTTATAAAGAGCACAGCCAGAAAACATTCGAGAGAGTTGAATCCCAAGGAGTTATGTTTCGACTAGTTGACCCTCACTATCAACCAACCAAAACCCCAGGTTCGGCCGACTGAACCCCATCCGCCAGCCGATTGAACCCCCTCCACTAGCCGACTGACAGGTTATTTTAGAAAGCCCCGAGAGCAACTATTTGTCACAACCATTTCAGCCGGCCAACCAAAACTGCCTCGTCAGCCAGCCAACCAAGGGCCATCAGCCGACTGACCTTCCCTCCTTAATCTGCACAATTGACCACCTTGTAAAACAGTGTTCTGAAAGTACCTTTGGCCCTAGACTGACTTATATGGCATGTATCAACTTAGGAAAAGACAGTCTTGACCTTAGTTGACCTCGAGTTTGGTTAAGAACCCGGTTAACGGTTCGGACCTACGGGTTATGGTAGTTACAAATTTGGTATCAGAGACATGGTTCGAATACCAATAGGATGACGGGTAAAGGCCTGCTTAGGATTGCATGGGGAAGTTGAATTGCATTGTTTATGTGCCTATGTGTTAAAGTACTTTATTGTTTAAGAAGCATGCTTACTTGTTACCTGTTTAAATGTTTACTATTTTGAAAGGCATGCCTATTTGCCAAGTGCATATGTGTTTAAATTGTCGTTACATGTAAATAAAGTGTATATGTTAATTATAAGCGTGCTATACATGATAAGGTGGGAAGTATGTACTACATGACGGTAGCAAGCAATAGGCACAGTTGGAACAATGTTCTTTTATGATATTGTGACAAGTAATGAGCATGGTATATGCAAATATGTTTCGTATGGTATTATGGGTTTCATTCATTTTATATACGTATATATATATATATATATATCTTTATTCTTATGTGTTTATACGGTCGAGCATGTGATGGTTATGTGAGTTTTAACCAGAGTTGGCAAGGATCTCTGTTGCTCCAGGGTGGTTGGGTGCCAGTTCTTGTCGAACGAATGGCTTGGTCTTTTAGTTTATGGATTGAGCTATTTGGTGTGTAGTTGGTGGTTGCCGTCGCGTTGCACCAAAATTTTGCAAAAATATGAACTAAGAGTGTGAGTGTGCAATGTGGCCAAGTTTTAAATTTATAAAAGCCACTGCTACCTCTAACTTAAAAATACAGATTGGGTGAGTAGGGATCGTCCCAAGGGATTGGTGGGTCATGTTACTATAGAAACAAGATTAGGGATAGTAGGTCGAGTGATCAAAATGTGGTTGGTTTGGTTGATTAAATTATAATTCAGACTAAACAAGCTCAATATAAAATAAGTAATTAAGGGATAGAGCAAACAAGAGAGAGAGGTCATGGAACTTAGAGGTCACCACTGCATCATATTTCTATACACTCAATTCATAATTAAGGAGGGGGAAAACATAGGTTGCAACAATAGTGAGTGTTTGTGATTGTTTCAACAAGCATGGATGACCAATTAAGTATATATTGTCTAAACAACACAATAAACAATACAATATATCAAACGAAGCTATTAATCCTTCCTTTAAGCTCACAATCCAAACACATCACATGATTAGAGAAATATACTACTTGCATTCATAAGTATGGAACATCAAACAACAAGCATGAATTGTCCTCCCATTTAACAACTATGGTAACTACACTACATCTAAGCTAATGACATGAAAGTTAAACTAACTAAACTAAAGGAGAGGTACAATCCATCAAGAAATGAGTATGAACCATCAAATAAACCACAAGAGCATTCTATTAAGCACTATGTCTTGACAATCTCTAGATCTATAGCATCAACACACATAAACATGCATTGATCGGTTGAGAATTCAATCTATAATAAATCAACCTTCGCAATAGCACGAATTATTGTAAAATAGGGCTATTGGTCGGGTAAGTCGAACCACTGGGATTGCGCTAATTTATGGCAACCTAAGTGTCTAGAGTCTTTTTAGAATGATACGGGGTGTTCATAGAGGATTTGTTGGTTATCACTTAAGCTATAAAATTAAGATACATAAAATAAAAGCTTGCAAGAATTTAAAGGAGATAAAATACAAGTAAAGAGGACTAGGGAAGTGAATCCGCCTCCATCCCTATACACATGCTAGATTAGAGCTAAATTGGGGGGAAAACAATAGATGATGGTCAAGAAATATATAGCAACACATAGTTGCCATATAATCAACAAGATGTACATTAAATCTCAAGCAAATATGATCCATCAAAGGTGAACATGTTTAAACTACCTAACTAAGGTGTAGCTTAACCACATTTACTTGAATGAAAAATTATCAAGCCCTATATAAAATGATGAAGCACATGAAGGTAAGAAATAAGCATAAACCATCAAAGGCTTCACCTAAGCAATGATCTATCAAAGTACTTATCAACATGCCATTAAACCATTTTATAACATTGTCTCCATTCTCACCATGAAAACTCAAGCAATATGATTAATATAAGACATCATCTAAAACTAGATAATGAACTTACAGAAATCATCCATACATATATCAACATTCATTACAACAAATGAAGTGCTCCTGGTTATGAAAAGACCATAGAATATACATTGTAATCCCCAAAATAGAGCTATACTAGATCATGCTTACAAGGGAGGAGCTTCATCACCTCCCTAGAGGAAGAATTAGTTACCCATGGAAGCCCTAGAAGAAGGAAGAAACTTAGAAGATCCCTCTATTTTCGAGCTCCCTATTCTTGGCCACAAGAACTCTATCTTTTCCTCCTCTTTCTCTCTCTAAAAATCTTGGTAAGATGAGATATGATATTTGTTATGTGGTTCCCCCTCCTTTTTATATATCCTCTCTACCAAAACCTACCAAATAAGGCTCAACTCCCTCCAAAAGACTTCTCCAACCAACCTATAAAGATGGAAATCAGAAATGAGGGAATCAAGGAGCAAGTGGGCTGAAGTGATGGATCCTAGAGAGCATTCTGCCCAAAGTTCGAGCGCTCAAAGTAAGCCCTTCGAGTGCTCGAAGTTCCATCAACTTGCTCTCTTCTCTTGATCTACTTTGCACTACATTGAAAAAATAGCCATAACTTTCTACTCCAAACTCCAAATGATGAACTATTTAAATATTTCGAAAGCTAATTCAAAGCTCTAAATATGCCATGTTTTAATAGATGTCCAGTTCTCGAGTTTGTTAGGTTAAAAATGGCAAGTAAAGTCAAACTCCACTACTGTCAGAACTTCAGCCTTGAGCACATTGTTATTCAAAGATTGAACAAAACATCATTTTTGCTCCTTTTTGGCCAATGAACCTGAAAATATATAAAAACATGCAAATGAAGATAATCTACATAAAATAATCAAATAATGGACTTAACTAATGCAACTAAGGGCGCTTGAATATGCAATATTTGGCGCTTATCACACCCCCAAACTTACATTTTGCTAGTCCCTTAGCAAAACTAAAATGAAAAACTTAATGAAATGACAATAATGGGAATGCTGCCACAAAAATATCAACCATGGGAAAATAAAATATATACATAGCTCAAATACAACTCGAAACAAACAAAGGACTAGAGACGGGGTCATTAAGTAGACTACCATGCATATATGAAGCATTAATACAAAAATTTGCTAAACACATTTCAACATACATGCATCAACATCCTAGTCTATATAAATAACTCAATTGTCATCTCTTGAATGGAAATCAACTCTAACTTCAGTGAAAGTGGATTAGATTCTCAACATGCGTCTTTTACTTTCTCTTCCAATTTCAAGACACAAGTCTTCAAATCATTGGATTCCCTTTCAAATGAAATCCCTAAGGCATGAACTTATTTAAAAGACAACTTTTGCTGCTTGCTGACAATTTATTATAACTCAAAACTAGTACATAAAATGGTTGTGCAATGCTGAAATCCTTTAAGCTTTCTAACCAACCTATGTAGCAAGCGTTAGGCCAACAACTCCCAAACCAGATGGCTTTAGGGTGCTGAGTGTAGAGACACTCCTAGGGCTTAATAGCTCGAATTGGCAAGGCTACGAACTCCAACGAACCATGTTTATTATAATATATATATATATATATATATATTTTTGAATGACCGTGCAATGTCTAAGTCTTTTAAGCTTTCTAACCAACCCATGTAGCAAGCGTTAGGCCAACAACTCCCAAACCAGATGGCTTTAGGGTGCTGAGTGTAGAGACACTCCTAGGGCTTAATAACTCGAGTTGGAAAGGCTACAAACTCGAACTGGTCATTATTTTCTTTTTCATTTTATTTATTTATTTATTTTTTTATCATGCCAAAGGTATCCATCTATTAGGTTCATCAATTCAGATTAACTAGGTGAAGAACAAGGTTAATCAAGTTACATGCCTCACAGTTGAGTTTCCAATGTGCATCTGTGCATTATGAAGCATAAAAGAGTAAGATCCAGCGAGAATTTAATTGAAACATTTATAAAGACTAAATTGCATCCACATGATCATTTCAAATTCACATTTTTCTTTATTTTCAAAAATTCACAATTGCTTCTATATACAAGGTATTAAACATATGCCTTATCTCCGACAAGTTTCAAATTATACTATCATTGCTTAGCAAAAATGTGGAACCAAAAATGCAATATTGCACCCCCAAACTGGAAGTACACATTATCCTCAATATGGGACAACAACTAATAGCGATAACCAAAAAAAATGATAGAGAAAAAGAGGAACAAAAATACCCAGCAGGAGGAAAGTGCATGGTGAGGTGAGGAAAACTCCCAAGCAAAATCTAACAAAGAGAGGCCCCCAAAATTGAAATGTGCCACCTGAAATGGGACACGAAGAAAAGGCAGAAACAACTACAAAAATAGTAATAATTAGTAAAACATGGAAGGAAAAATGTTCAACAGAAGATAACAGAAAAGCTAAAGAATTTGCATTCAAAATAAAGTGGACACGATTACAAAAGGAACTGAAAGTCAATCATGTCTAACCAGAGCAACTCGTGCATAGCACAGTCCTAAAGTTTTAAAAGTAAAACAAAACCAGAAAGACGAAATATACACATATGAAACAAAAAGATAAAGTCCAATACTAGCAACTAGCTACGGGGCCGGGGGAAAACGGGCGAAGATGGCATTGAGGAGAGATTGAGTCTCACGCCATTCCTCCTGTGCCACGCGACAGTCCTCTGCCACAACACGTCGGTCGTCTGCAGCAAGACGATGGTCTTCTTCTACACGGTAGTAGTCCTCACGCATGGTCCAAGTGTAATCTGCCAAAGAAATCTCAAAACGATCCATCCGCTCATAAATACTGGCAAGGCTAGCCCGGATGAAGGCCTGGTCCAGCGGAAGATCAACAGGAGGCTCGTCCCATTCAGCGTCCTCCGCCATAAGATCATCCTCAGAAAAAGGAGGAGATGGAGAGCGGGGACATGGAGGGGCAGCGAGCTGAGGGTGCCGAGAATGGCTAAGAACATTGGTCCACCGGCGGAGAGTAAAAGTCTGAATCTTTTTGCCTCTTGGTTCAAGAGGAGGAACAATGAAGCTTTTGTGCTTCAAGAGCTTGATAATGAAGAATGGCAATGGCAAAGGCCAATTTTTATGACGCTGCTGCCGTGCATTGATACACTCGTCCCAAAACCGCATAAATGTGTCCCAAATGAACTCCGGGACAGAGAACCATTTGCTTTGGTACATGGCATACAAGGCTTGCAACATCAGGCCTCGGCACTCAGTGCTGTGCACCAAGGGGTAAACATTGTGCTTGAGAATGGAGTCAAGGAACTAAACTCACTCCGGAAGAGTGGATTTGGGGGTAAAACTCCGGGGTCAATGAGGGTCATCCACGTTGCAAATAGAAGCGACAACCTGTTCCACAGTTAAAGTATCCGGCTCCTCATATAAAGGGAGATTCTCACGATTGACAATGTCATCGGGCACTCTAGAGGACAGCCGAAGACTGCCACCATGTCAGCAAGAGTGAAGGAAAAAGGGATGCCATCAATGGATGTGGTGAGAGAGACATGCGGCTCTTCAGGGCAATTGAGATTCTGGTAGAAAAGTCGCACCACACGGGGGTAGGTGACCTTTGCAATGGGTTGGCAAATGTGCTGAAGGCGCCGGATGACTAATTCCGTGGTAGCCCATGAAGTGGTGGGAAAAGTGTCAAAGACACCCGTGAGCGGGAAGAGAAGCTCATAATTGAGCTTTTTGTCGAGCCAAGGGGCTTGGGGCTGCTCATAAGTAACGACAGGGACATCCTCAGAGGGTCTAGGATGATGAGAAGGGCCGACACGAGATATTTGGAGAGGCGGACGTGGTTTGGGAATTTTAGCGAGCACCTGGCATGCACCAAGAAAGAGAGAATGTGAGAATGAGAGGAATTGATGACGAAACCCAAAAAATTTTAGACACAATGCTCTCTATCTTAGAGCATAGCAACAATCACAACCAAAACTCCAAGGATTTGATGCCCATACACCTCAAATGGAACACAAATGGAACAAAAAGAATGAAGAGAAAGAGTGAAGAGACATACCTTGAAAGAAGAATGAAAAGAAGTAAGGATGGAATGAGGAGGAATAATGGGGGTGATGGGTATTTATAGGGATGGATGTGCAGGAATGAGATGATTGAAATGGGTAGAGAAATTATGGAAGGGAGGGGAAGAGGGAGGACATGGGTGGTTGGTGCATGAATGGGAGTAGTGGGATGGTTTAGGAGGTAATGGAGAAGGAGAAGAAGTGGAAAGGGTTAAGGTCGTGGGGTGATGGAAGAAGTGTGGGGGTGGGAGGGAAGTAATGGAGGAGAGGAAGCAGGAAATGGAGGAGTGAGGTCATGGGATGATAGAACTGAAAGAAGCTGGAGAGAGAGAAAGTCGAGATTAAAAAGGAGTGGGGGAGTTCGAGCGCTCAAAGTAAGCCCTTTGAGCACTCGAACTTTGGGCAGTAGGTTTAGAGCACTCGAAAGTGACTCTTCGAGCGCTCGAAGTTTGGACAGTGGGCATAGATAGGCTTTCGAGCGCTCGAAGTGATGTCTTCGAGCGCTCGAACTTGAGGCAGTAGTCATTTGAATGAAAAATGAAGCTTCGAATGCTCGAAGCTTGGACTTCGAGTGTTCGAAATTGGACCAGTGAGCAAAGGCCTGGGTGAAATGACTGAAATTGCAAATTTTTCAACATCTCTTCAATGCATGGATGGAATTTGGGAAAAATTTTCAAACTTTGCAACATCACTCCAATGCATGAATGGAAATTGAGGAACCATGATCCAACAATGCATTAAAAATGAGAGGTTACACACATGTGTAGCATTCCAAAGATCCGATGAAATTGCTAAAAAGAGATGGAAACATCCGGTAAAGAAAATTAGAGTTGAGATAGTCTAAGAAGCCTATCGAAAATTGTGGAATACAACCGAGAAGATTTCCAGAAAAATTAAACTTTTGGCTTTTCTAAACCGTTTTCCAGAAAATTTCAAGGCACGAGCAATTTGAAAAGTAGAGAAGCCTGGAAATAGAAAGAATTGTTTCCCTTGCTTTACTAAATTTAAAGTCGATAGCTAGACAAAGCTAGAGCAGGCATTAATCCTCGTAAATTGGGTCCGTCAAGAGGACTTTCTTAATTTTTCGGGTTGGGACTATGCCGTCAATGCAAGGCTTAAGCTGTTGGCCATTAACCCTAAAGAGCGATCCTTTTGCAGGATCTTAGAGTTCGATTGCTCCATGAGGGAAGACAGTAATGACGATGTATGGACTATCCCATCTTGACCGGAGTTTACCGGGAAAGAGTTTCAAGCGGGAATTGAAAAGCCAAACCTTTTGTCCCTGGGCGAAAGACTTGCTGACAATGTGCTTGTCATGAAAAGCTTTAGTCTTTGCCTTATAGATTTTTGCACTTTCATATGCATCATTTCGGATTTCCTCAAGTTCATTTAGTTACAAAGCACGATTAGAGCCGGCCTGTTTGAGATCAAAATTTAGCCTTTTATAGCCCAAAAAGCACGGTGCTCTAATTCTACTGGGAGATGACACGCTTTGCCAAAGACAAGTCGATATGGCAACATGCTGATGGGTGTCTTATAAGCTGTCCGGTAAGCCTAAAGTGCATCGTTTAATCTTAGCGACCAATTTTTACGGTCCGGTCTAACCGTTTTTTCCAAAATGTGCTTAATCTCCCGGTTAGAAACCTCTACTTGACCACTCGTTTGAGGATGGTAAGGTGTAGCAACCTTATGAATGACAGATACTTAGAAAGGACGGATTTAAGATAACGATTTCTGAAATGTGATCTGCCATCGCTGATGATTGCTCGGTACCAAAATGACTAAAGTTATTAGATTGAATGAACTCGATCACGACTTTATGATCACTGGTTCTACTGGCTGCGGCTTCCACCCATTTGGAAACGTAGTCCACCGCTACAAGGATGTACTCATAGCCATAAGAAGGTGGAAATGGTCCCATGAAGTCGATTCCCCACACATCAAAAATTTCAATTATTAAGATGGAAGTGAGGGGCATCATGTCTCTTTGGGACATGGATCCAAGCCTTTGGCATCTTTCACATGATTTACAGAAATTGTATGCATCTCGAAACAAGGAGGGCCGATAGAATCTGCTTTGAAGAACTTTGTGAGCAGTCTTTTTGGCACTGAAATGGCCTCCACAAGCAAGAGTATGAGAGAAATTGAGGATGCTTGTGGTCTCAGTTTTAGGAATGCATCGCCGGATGATTTGGTCCGGGCAATACTTCAATAGTTCCAGATCTTCCCAAAAGAAATGCTTGACGTGGGAGAAGAACCGGCCCTTCTCTTGTTTGGACCAATGAGTTGGAATTTTACCTACCGCAAGGTAGTTGACAAAATCCGCAAACCATGGAAGATTGGCATGAGAAATCTGGAAGAGTTGCTCATCCAGAAAGGAATCACGTACAACGGCGAAATCAGAAGATTTTTCAATGAGTAAGCGAGAGAGATGATCGGCGACAACATTGTCTGCCCCCTTTTTGTCCCAGATTTCAATGTCAAACTCTTAAAGTAAGAGTATTCATCGAATCAAGTAGGGTTTGGTCTCTTTCTTTGCTAACAAGTGCCGAAGGGCTGTATGATCTGAGAAAACTATGACTTTAGAAGCTAGAAGATAGGAGCAGAATTTGTCCAAGGCATAAACTACAGCTAGCAACTCTTTTTCAGTAGTGGTGTAATTTAATTGAGTATCAGAAAGAGTTCGACTAGCGTAATAAATGACGTATGGGAGCTTGTCCACACGTTGGCCCAAAGCCGCGCCTAATGCATAGTCGGATGCATCACACATGATCTCAAAAGGAAGAGACCAATTAGGCGGTTTCATTTTTGGGGCAGATGAGAGGAGAGTGCGAAGTTTAATGAAGGCTTCCATGTAAGCTTCATCAAAATTGAATAGAACATCCTTGGCTAAGAGATTACACAAGGGCCGTGAGATTTTGCTAAAGTCTTTGATGAAGCGACGATAGAATCCGGCATGGCCAAGAAAAGAACGGATTTGACGGACGGAATTCGGAGGAGGAAGATTAGAGATTAACTCAACTTTGGCCTTGTCTACCTCGATTCCCCGTTTAGAGATGACATGTCCTAGAACAATGCCTTCTTGGACCATGAAATGGCTTTTCTCCCAGCTTAGAATTAGATTTGTCTCCTTACATCTTTGGAGCACAAGAGATAAATTTTTGAGACAAGAATCAATGGAGGAGCCAAAGACAGAAAAATCGTCCATGAAAACTTCCAAGAATTTTTCAACCATATCGGAAAATATGGACATCATACACCTTTGAAATGTTGCCGGAGCATTGCATAGCCCAAAAGGCATGCGTCGATATGCAAAAGTTCCAAAGGGACATGTGAATGTTGTTTTCTCGTGATCTTGGGGGGTGATTGCCACTTGGTTATAGCCGGAATAACCGTCAAGAAAACAATAGTAGCTTTGGCCGGTTAGCCTTTTTAGGATTTGATCAATAAATGGGAGTGGAAAATGATCTTTCCTAGTTAACGAATTGAGCTTCCGGTAATCAATACACACACGCCACCCAGTGGTGGCTCGTTGTGGCACGAGCTCACCCGCTGAATTTTCAACAACGGTAAGACCGGATTTCTTGGGAACAACTTATGTGGGGCTTACCCACTTGCTGTCAGAGATGGGGTAGATGATTCCCGCATCTAGCAATTTTATCACTTCCTTCATTACCACTTCCTTCATGTTAGGATTTAACCGGCGCTGAACCTCTCTAGTAGGCTTTCCGTCCTCCTCCATATGAATGCGGTGTATACAAATAGAGGGGTCAATTCCTTTCAAGTTAGCCACTGCCCAACCAATAGCTTCTTTGTGCTCTTGTAGCACCGCTAAAAGGTTAGTTTCTTGGTCCTTTAGAAGGCCCGATGCAATGATGACCGGGAGAGTTTGATTTGAACCAAGGAATACATACTTGAGATGGGTCGGGAGCGGCTTAAGCTCAAGTTGTGGTGGAGATTTCAGAGATGGAACCGGAGAAGTAGTGGAAAGCTGAGGAAGCGGCTCTTTTGGAATTTTCCAATGGGGAATATCCATGACAGCATCAACATCAAGCAGAGAATTAACTTCTTGGATGGATTGATTAATGTTAAAGTTTGAGAAGTTGAAATGAGACATGCAAGTTTCAAGGGGATCCTTGCTTAGAATGAATGGGAGAGATTCTTCGACCACTTCATCAATGACATCAACAAGGAAACAATCATCCTCATTGGAAGGATGTTGAGTTGCATGAAAGATATGGAGTTTGACTTGCATGTTTCCAAAAGCAATGTCCATCACCCCGGTTCGGCAATTAATTGATACATTAGCCATAGCTAAAAATGGCCTACCAAGGATCACGGGAATGTGCTATTTTGGATCATGGACCGGATCCGTGTCAAGAACCACAAAGTTTACCGGGAAGTAGAATTTGTCCACTTTGATGATAACATCCTCAAGAACGCCTCGTGGATGCTTGACCGATCTATCGGCAAGTTACAAAACCACGGAAGTCGGCTATAGATCTCCCAAACCAAGCTGTAAGTGAACTGAGTATGGAATTAAATTCACACTAGCTCCTAAGTCAAGGAGGACCCTCTCAATTTTGTTGTCACCAATGACACAAGAGATTGTGGGGGCACCCGGATCCTTATACTTTGGAGGAGTGTTGTGCTAAATGATAGCACTAACATTTTCAGTTAACCTCACTTTCTTTGGCAAATGATTTTTAGAAGTGCGCTTTTGAGTGCACAAGTCTTTGAGAAATTTTACATAGGGAGGGATTTGCTTGATAGCATCTAAGAGGGGCAAGTTGATCTTCACTTGCTTAAAAACTTCCCACATGTCTTGAATTTTATAATTCTTATTCCCAATATGTGTTGACTCTTGAAGACGTTGAGGAAACGGAGCTTTTGGCTCATAAGTAGTTTCCACATTTGGGTTAACATGTGTGGGATTTCCGTGAATGGTATTTGGATGAGAAGAGCTTGGAATTTGATTGGAAGAGCTTGAATTTGGATTTTTCAAAGGAGGTTCTTTTTCATTTTTGTCTCTATCAACCTTGTTGTCAACCACTCTACCACTCCTAAGGGTGGTGATTGCTTGAACATGCTCATAACTCGGCCCACTCGATGGAGGGGTTTCATCAATCGCATGCATCCCTCTAGGATTTTCAAATGGTTGAGCGAGAAGCTTACCTTTGTCCTTTTGAAGTAATTGGTTCACAGAGTTAGCTATTTGGCCCACTTGATTTTTGAGCTTAGCTATGGATTGAGTATGAGAGTGAACCATTTGAAGAGTAGGCTGCAAAGATGTCAAGAGTTGCTTGTTGGAATCCATAATTTGCTTGTTTAATGACTCCATCATTTACTTGTTTGCAACCACAATTTCATCAGTTGGGTACACCGGAGGTTGATTAGAGACATTTGGATTATACGGAGGATGGTAGTGATCGGTTGGTCAATCATACATCAACCTTCGCAATAGCACGAATCATTGTAAAATAGGGCTATTGGTCGGGTAAGTCGAACCACAGGGACTACGCTAGTCTAATACAACCTAAATGTCTAGAATCATTCTTAGAATGATGAAGGGTGTATAGAGGTTTTGTTTGATGTCACTTAAGCTAGGAAATTAAAAGATGCATAAACTAGTAGATTGCAAGGAATGTAAAGAAGTGAGATACAAGTAGAAAAGACTAGGGAGATAAATCCATTACCTACTCTATTAACATGCTAGTATGTGGTTAACTTGGGAAACAAATTAGATATATGGCAATGATATGTAGCAATACAAAATTACTACACTATCTCCAAGAATTTCATAGAATCAAGATTTAAGCATAATCCCTCAAAGTTATACATGCTTGACTACCTAAATGAAATTGTAGCTTCACATATTCACTAAGCTAGGGACTATCAAACCCCTCAATAACTATGGTGATAGCACATGGAGCTAAGAATCAAGAATAAATCCATCAAAGGGGGACCCTAAGCTATGGACTAACAAGATTCTCAAATACATGCCAATAAAAACACTTTCACAATCTTGTTTCCATTGTCACTATGGAAATGAAAGCAATACAACCATGAGAACATACACTCTAAGAGAAGATAATATATTCAACATGATCATTTATAAGAGTTTATGTTCATTACATCAAATACAAGCTCTAGACCATGAAAGTGCCATATATATACATATTTCCCAAGATTAAACCAAAACTAAGACATGCTTACAAAGTAGGGCTTCATCACCTCCCTAGATAGGGAGTTAGTTACCCATTGCCAAGCTAGAAGAAGGAAGAAGCTCCATCTTCATGGCCATTTTCGTGCAACCTTCTTGGAGCTTGAAGAACACCTTTCTTGCTCTCTTCTCTCTCCTCTATCTTCCCAAAAATGAAGCTTAATGTAAATGTGTGGCTCTCCCCTCTTTATCTAGATAAGAAATCCACCCAAAAAGCCCTCTCTCTCCTCCAAGAAACATCCCCAACCAACTCATAAAGGAGGGCTTCCAAAGTAGGTAAAATCTGAGCACAAGTGGGCTGAGTCGTGTAGAATTCTGCCCTAATTTCGAGTGCTCGAAATAGGGCCTCGAGCACTCGAAAATTGGGCAGAATGCCCTATGCTTGGTTTGCTCTGCCCGGACCTACTTTGGTAAAATGGCCATAACTTTGCGCTCCAAACTCCGAATGATGAACCGTTTGAAGATTTAGAAAGATGATTCAGAGATCTAAAAACTTCATGTTTTGGTGGAGATCCAAATCTCAAGTATGGTTGGTTGAAAATAAAGATCAAGGCAGAATTTCATTGCTGCCAGGCAGTTCTGCGCACCTCTGGTAAAAAGGCCATAACTCTCTGCTCCGATCTCCGAATGACAAAATTTTTGAAGATTTAGAAAGCTAATTCACAGCTCTAAATCTTTTATGTTATGAGAGAAGTCCAGTTCTTGAGTTTGCTAGGTTGAAATGGCGAGCAAAGGCCTGACTCCACTGCTGCCAGAAATTCAGCCTTGTGCCTTTTGATGGTCTAAAATCCACAAAGTCTTATTTGTACTCCTTTTTGGCAAAAGGACCTGAAAATATATACAAACACACAAATGGGGATAATCTACATAAAATAAGCAAACAATGAACTTAAATAATGCAATTAAGGGCGCTTGAATATGCAATATTCGGCGCTTATCACACCCCCAAGCTTACATTTTGCTAGTCCCTTAGCAAAACTAGAATGAAAAACTTAATGAAAAGACAACCATGGGCATGCTACTACAAAAAGATCATCCATGGTAAAATGAGATATATATATAGCTCAAAAATAACTTGAAACAGAAAAAGAGCTAGAGATGGGGTCATTGGGAAGACTACCTTGCATATATGAAGCATTGATACTAAACACATTTCAACATGCATGCATCAACATCATAGTCCATATAAATAACTCAATTGTCATCTCTTAAATGGAAATCAACTCTAACTTCAGTGAAAGTGGATTGGATTCTCAACATGCGGCTTTTACTTTCTTTTCCAATTTCCAAGCACAAGTTTTCAAATCATTGAATTCCCCTTTAAATGAGGTCCCTAAGGCATGATTTTACTTACAAGACTACTTTTGTTGCTTGTTGACAATTTATTGCAACTCATAAGCGAAACATAGAATGGTTGTGCAATGCTGAAGTCCCTTAAGCTTTCTAACCAACTTATGTAGCAAGCGTTAGGCCAACAACTCCCAAACCAGATGGCTTTAGGGTGCTAAGTGTAGAGACACTCCATAGAGCTTAATAGCTCAAGTTGGAAAGGCTACGAACTCCAACGAACCATATTTATTACTAGTTTATTTTTTTGAATGACCGTGCAATGTTTAAGTCCCTTAAGCTTTCTAACCAACCCTTGTAGCAAGCGTTAGGCCAACAACTCCCAAACCAGACGGCTTTAGGGTGCTAAATGTAGAGACATTCCTAGGGCTTAATAGCTCGAGTTGGAAAGGCTACGAACGTCAACTGGTCATTTTTTTCTTTCTTTCTCATTTTTTTTTTTTATATTTTTAATAGAAACATGCCAAAGGTATCCATCTATTAGGTTCATCAAATCAGATTAACTAGGCCAAGGTCAAGGTCAATCAAGTTGCATGCCTCACAGTTAAGTTTCCAATGTGCATCTGTGCATTGTGAAGCTTATAAGAGTGTAAATTTAGCAAGAATCTAATTGAGGCATTTATACAGACTACATTGTATTTGCATGATCACTTCAAATTCAAATTTCTTTATTTTCAAAAATTTCTCAATTACTTCTATACACAAGGTATTAAACATATGCTTTGTCTCCGACAAGTGTCAAGTTATACTATCATTGCTTAGCAAAAATGCAAAACCAAAATGTCCTAATGCACCCCCAAACTTGAATGTCACATTGTCCTCAATGTGTGAAGACAAGGGAAACAAAATAAAAGCAAAGAAGGTAAAAGAACAATAATACCAAGTGGAGTGACGAAGACAAAAGATATCCATCGATGTGAATGCGCAGAAGCGTTCCCCAAACTTGGACATGAAGACCTATCCAAACACAACTAATGTACACAGGTAAAAGCACAGGTCTTTTAAGAAAAATCAAAACGTAAATAAGAATACAAACATGAATGTTAAAGAAAGACAAAAATCTATATAATTTTTTTTTTTTTTTTGGCATGCATGCATGGTTAGAGGGAGGGTGAGTTTAGATTGGTTGCATGGAGGAGAAGTTGATGGCTGTCGAGAGGAGTAAGGGGTGAGGTTGGTTGGTTTGAGAGGGATGGTTTGGGTAGGTTGCAAGAAATGGGAGTTGGGGGAATGGTGTTGGTTGGTTGATGTGTGGAGAGAGATGCCGAGGGGTTGGCATAGGCATGGGGTGAGGTTGGTTTGGCGTGTATGGTGTGCATGCGTGGAGGTGGTAAGGGTGGTGTTTGGCATGGTTAGGGAGGGATGAGGGTTGGATGCCGAGATAGAGAGAGGTTGGAGAAGTTGAGGAGGTTGGTTGGTTGCGAGAGGGAAGTGGGTTGTGGTTTGTATAGGTTGAAGAGAGTGGTTCGAGCACTCGAGCTAGGAGCGACGAGTGCTCGAAAAATAAGCAGAGGGCTCGGCTGTTGTGGGATGGTGTTGGTTTGCATGGTGTTAGGATGGTGGAGTTGAAGTTTTGAGAGCACTCGGCATGCATGGTAAGAGTGGGCTAGCAGCTGCGAGCACTCAAAGCTTGGCCTTTGAGTGCTCGAATTGGAGACAGTGGCTGCGGGATGTTGGGCTGAAAATTTTGAGCAATCCAAATGGAATTTAGAGCGCTCTAAAATTGGGCAGTGGTGCATGCAAGATTGGTTCACAATTGGAGCACTCTAAAATGGAGCTAGATTGCTCGAAATGAAGGCAGTGACTTCGGCAAGTTGGTGTGGTAATTTAGAGCAATCCAAATGGAAGCTAGAGTGCTCCAAAAATGGGCAGTGAGCTTGGGATTGATGGTGAAGACATTTGGAGCAATCCAAATGGAATTTAGAGTGCTCCAAAATGGGTAGTAGCTCATGGAATTTTGGTTAGATCATTCAAGCATTAGAATCTTGGCCCAGTGAGCATTTTGAGTGGATGCAATTGCTGAAACAAATGTGTCAAACTTTGCAACATCTTGCTAATGCATGAATATAATTGGAAATTTTTTCAAAATGTACCACATTTCCAATGTATGGATGAATTTTAAACTTTGCAAATTCATTCCATTCCAATGCATGGATGGAAAATTTTTAAACTTGGCATGCCATTCCCATGCATGGAAAGATTTTTAAAGCTTTGCATGGCAGTTGGAAAAATATTTGAAAACTTTGCATGCCATTCCATGCATCGAAAATTTTTCATGTCATTCCCATGCATTGAAAAATCATTGCAAGCAGCAGCTTCAATTCAAGCCATGCATGGAAAATTTTAAAACTTTGCACATTATTCCAATCTAATGCATGGATGGATTTTTGAAGCTTTGCATGCATGGAAAGAAATTGAAATTTTGCATGGGACAATGCATGGGGAATTTTGAAAAATTTTCAAACATTGCAAATGCATGGAAAAATTTTAAACAGTGCAAGAATTTCAATGCATGGATGATTTTGCGAAAATTTTCAAGAATGTATTACAAATGAGACATTATGCACATGAGTAGCATTCCCAAGATCTGATGAAATTGTTAGGAAGCGATGGAAATTTCTGGGAATGAAAATTAGAGTTGAGAAGGTCTAAGAAAAATCAAATTTTTGGCTTTTCTAAACCGTTTCCCAGAAAATTTTGCAAGGCACGAGCAATTTCAAAGAGAAGGATGCTTGGAAATTGAAAGAATTGCTTCCCTTGCTTTGCTAAATTTAATGTCGATAGCTAGACGAAGTTAGAGCAGGTACTAATCCTCAAAAATCTCGATAGCTAGACACACCGAGATCAGGTTAGTCCTCCTTATCCTATACCATGTCTCTCAAGAGATTCAAGCTTCCCCAAATAGGATAATTCTTTTAAAAGCGAAGGAGGAAGAGCTTGAAGACAAAAGTGGAAAAGAGGTAGCGGAAAGACCTCAACCCACTCTTCATCCTCAACGAAGAACTTTGGATTATGGGGCTTATTTGGATTATGGGAAGATGGATTAGGTGAAGGTGCACCAAGCAATGACTTATGAAGGGTCATATTGAGCACGAGAATGCTCAAGAAGTTATCCTTCAGACTTTCAACATCCTCCTCACACTTATCCGGCGGTTCGGGCTCAATAGCTTGAGATAACTCAGGAGAAGGAATGAGAGGAAGTGCAAGCTCCCAAGAGAGGGATACATTTGATGTTGACAAAGGAAGAGAATGAATAGGAGGAATATCAAGCAAAGAATTGACCTCGCAAACAGAATTGGCAACATCAAAATCCTCATAATTAAAATGAGCTAAGCATGTTTTTAGAGGATCATCCATTAAAGGAGGTGCATCAAGCAAGGGATTATGTAGGGGGTGTGCTGGATTTTTATAGGATACAATCTCATCATCATTAATTTCCTCATTTTGAACCACAAATTCTTCAATTTTTTGTGTGGCGACAATTTGATCTTCACCCACTATTTCTTCATTTTCACATGCGGTAACCACTTGAACATTCTCATGATGAAAATTACTAGAAGTAAACTCATCATTCATAGAATTCTCTTTTGGATTGACCACAAGTTCAATTGGAAATTCTTCTTCCTTTTCCTGATTTAGAACATCAACCATTTGTTGAATTTGGGCTATCTGGTCATCTAAATCAACTCTAGATTGGGAATGAGAATAGGCAGTGGATTGCATGCTAACAATGTCATCCAACATTTGCTTGTTGGACTCCATTATTTGCGTATGCATAGACTCTATCATTTGTTCATTGGCAGCTATTAACTCATCCAATGGAGACGGTAGAAAAGGAGAAAAAGAGGGCTGGAAATAATGATCATTGGGTTGAAAATTGGAGTGAAAATGTTGCCCAAGAGATTGTGGGACTGAATTTCCTATGTCATGCCACAAGAAGTTTTGATGATCTCCTGAACCCGAGTTATAACCATTGAAGTATGGATCACTACCCGGTTCAGAGAAATTTGCATTTGGTTGCTTTAGATAAAAATCCAAGAATTGTCTCGTTGGAAGACAATCTCTTGTATGATGTGTATTACTAGAGCAAAAAGCACAAAACGCATGTGGTGTGTAGAATTGAGTTGGGAGATAATTATTCTCCATCTAGGAGTAATTCAACAACACACAAAGCAATCAACACAACACTTCATCACCATAACCTCCACATATGATATTCCCTTTCTCCTCAATTATCAAGACAAAAATTAAATTGGCCACGACAAGGACCGATGCTTGAACACGAAATTAAAACAGGATAAGAGCCTCAACAAGGGCTTCACAACTAAACTAAAACTAGATTTAACACATGCACAATATTCACAACTTGAAACTAGAAGTCAAGAGACTTACCTGGGGTCCTCTAGACTTACAATTTGCTATCATTCCCACGGCGAGATTCGAGTCCCTAGAATCTTACTTTCAACACAAAAATGGTTAAACCACACAAGAAATATTCACAAAACACAGTATTCACAATCAAACTAAAATTAACCCTAGAACCTTGGTCGCTAAACCGTTGCAGTCCCCGGCAACGGCGCCAAAAATTGATCGGTTGGTCAATCATACATCAACCTTCGCAATAGCACGAATCATTGTAAAATAGGGCTATTGGTCGGGTAAGTCGAACCACAGGGACTACGCTAGTCTAATACAACCTAAATGTCTAGAATCATTCTTAGAATGATGAAGGGGTGTATAGAGGTTTTGTTTGATGTCACTTAAGCTAGGAAATTAAAAGATGCATAAACTAGTAGATTGCAAGGAATGTAAAGAAGTGAGATACAAGTAGAAAAGACTAGGGAGATAAATCCATTACCTACTCTATTAACATGCTAGTATGTGGTTAACTTGGGAAACAAATTAGATATATGGCAATGATATGTAGCAATACAAAATTACTACACTATCTCCAAGAATTTCATAGAATCAAGATTTAAGCATAATCCCTCAAAGTTATACATGCTTGACTACCTAAATGAAATTGTAGCTTCACATATTCACTAAGCTAGGGACTATCAAACCCCTCAATAACTATGGTGATAGCACATGGAGCTAAGAATCAAGAATAAATCCATCAAAGGGGGACCCTAAGCTATGGACTAACAAGATTCTCAAATACATGCCAATAAAAACACTTTCACAATCTTGTTTCCATTGTCACTATGGAAATGAAAGCAATACAACCATGAGAACATACACTCTAAGAGAAGATAATATATTCAACATGATCATTTATAAGAGTTTATGTTCATTACATCAAATACAAGCTCTAGACCATGAAAGTGCCATATATATACATATTTCCCAAGATTAAACCAAAACTAAGACATGCTTACAAAGTAGGGCTTCATCACCTCCCTAGATAGGGAGTTAGTTACCCATTGCCAAGCTAGAAGAAGGAAGAAGCTCCATCTTCATGGCCATTTTCGTGCAACCTTCTTGGAGCTTGAAGAACACCTTTCTTGCTCTCTTCTCTCTCCTCTATCTTCCCAAAAATGAAGCTTAATGTAAATGTGTGGCTCTCCCCTCTTTATCTAGATAAGAAATCCACCCAAAAAGCCCTCTCTCTCCTCCAAGAAACATCCCCAACCAACTCATAAAGGAGGGCTTCCAAAGTAGGTAAAATCTGAGCACAAGTGGGCTGAGTCGTGTAGAATTCTGCCCTAATTTCGAGTGCTCGAAATAGGGCCTCGAGCACTCGAAAATTGGGCAGAATGCCCTATGCTTGGTTTGCTCTGCCCGGACCTACTTTGGTAAAATGGCCATAACTTTGCGCTCCAAACTCCGAATGATGAACTGTTTGAAGATTTAGAAAGATGATTCAGAGATCTAAAAACTTCATGTTTTGGTGGAGATCCAAATCTCAAGTATGGTTGGTTGAAAATAAAGATCAAGGCAGAATTTCATTGCTGCCAGGCAGTTCTGCGCACCTCTGGTAAAAAGGCCATAACTCTCTGCTCCGATCTCCGAATGACAAACTGTTTGAAGATTTAGAAAGCTAATTCACAGCTCTAAATCTTTTATGTTATGAGAGAAGTCCAGTTCTTGAGTTTGCTAGGTTGAAATGGCGAGCAAAGGCCTGACTCCACTGCTGCCAGAAATTCAGCCTTGTGCCTTTTGATGGTCTAAAATCCACAAAGTCTTATTTGTACTCCTTTTTGGCAAAAGGACCTGAAAATATATACAAACACACAAATGGGGATAATCTACATAAAATAAGCAAACAATGAACTTAAATAATGCAATTAAGGGCGCTTGAATATGCAATATTCGGCGCTTATCAGGTAGCTTGAAGAGGCTGGAAATTACCTATTTTGAAATTGAGGAGGGGGCTAATTTTGATGCCCTTGATTTTGGAATTGGGAATTTTGTGAGGCTTGTTGCCGCCACAAAAAATTCGGATGATCTCTCCAACCCAGATTATAAGTGTTGGAATATGGATTATTCCCGGGCCTCGAGAATATGGCATTCGCTTGTTCTTGATTTGGACTGGGAAATTGCTCCGGTGTGAGGCAATCTTCCGTGAGATGGAATGGGCTAGTACATGATGAGCATACCGAACTTGCCGAATTTTGAGATAATGAAGGAGAAAGATGTGGTGCTATCAATTGATAGAATTTATGAGCTATGGCATCCACTTAAGATGATTCCTCCCTTATTGACTTTGGTTGACAAAGGTTGGTATTCTTTGCATTGGTTGAGGTCGGGGCCATACGAGAATTATGTTGAAGTGAATTTTTGCTTAAATTCTCTAGTAGGATCCAGGCCTCATCCGCATTCTTGGATATGAACATCCCACCACAAGAAGAGTCAACCATGAATCTATGGGGTTCAGTCAAGCCAGCATAGAAAGCTTGCACCAATTGCCATTTTGGAATCAAATGATGCGGACAATTTTCTAAGAAGATCTTGTAGCCTTTCCCAAGTCTCGTAGAGTTGTTCTCCATCCGTTTGAGAAAAGCTAAGAATGGAACGCCTCATTTGGTTGGTTTTACTCACCGAATAATACTTCTTAAGGAATTCTTGTTGTAATTGAGCCCAAGAAGTGATGGAATTTGCAGCAAGGGAGTTCAACTAATACTTTGCCCTATCTTTTAGGGAAAATGGGAAAAGATGCAAATGGAGTGCATTTTCAGGGAAACCGCACAACCGGATGGTCGAACAGATTTCAAGGAACTCATCAAGATGCTTATATAGATCTTCATTATCAAGGCCATGGAAAGATGGAAGCATTTGAATGGTACTTGATTTGATCTCATATTGAGCCGCATCGATGTTTGGCATCACTATGCATGAGGGTGAAGCATAGGTGGTAGGGATGAAATGGTCTCTGAGAGTCATTGGCTCTACATTTGGAATTTCGGCCCTATCATTATTAACCCCTTGATTCTCCAGATTTTCTTCATTATTCGCCATTGTATTAAATTCAGTTTCAGGTTCTCTTATATGAGAGGATTCCCTAAATTTTCGTCTAAGAATTCTTTCAAGTGAATTTATATTAATTGGCGAGTCAATTGTGGGTAGGGAAAGTGATCTACGGCCAAACATCAACAATTCGTAACACAATCATCACAACAATTCATCTTCCACAACTCCACATACAATGTTCCCTTTCTCCTCAATTATCAAGATAGAAATAAAATTGGCCACGACAAGGACCGATGCTTGCAATTAAAAATATACAATAAATTAGCTTCAACAAGGGCTCACAATTTAACTATCACTAAATTTAACACATGCACGATATATTACAAATTCGAAACTAGAAGGTTAAGAGGCTTACCTGAAGTCCTCTAGACTTACAGATTCGCTAGTGTACTTCCGGCGAGCCTGGAGTCCCTAGAATCTCACAAACACTTAGAACACAATAGTAATCAAAACCGAACAAGAAAATATCCACAAAACACAATATTTACAATCAAACCAAAGTTAACCCTAGAACTTCGTTTGCTAAACCGTTTACAGTTCTCCGGCAACGGCGCCAAAAATTGATTGGTTGAGAATTCGATCTATAATAAATCAACCTTCACAATAGCATGAATCATTGTAAAATAGGGCTATTGGTCGGGTAAGTCGAACCACTAGGACTGCGCTAATCTATGGCAACCTAAGTGTCTAGAGTCTTTTTAGAATGATACAGGGTGTTCATAGAGGATTTGTTGGTTGTCACTTAAGCTATGAAATTAAGATGCATAAAATAAAAACTTGCAATAATTTAAAGGAGATGAAATACAAGTAAAGAGGACTAGGGAAATGAATCCGACTCTATCCCTATACACATGCTAGATTAGAGCTAAATTAGGGGAAAAACAATATATGATGGTCAAGAAATATATAGCAACACATAGTTGCCATATAATCAACAAGATGTACATTAAATCTCAAGCAAGCATGATCCATCAAAGGTGAACATGTTTAGACTACCTAACTAAGGTGTAACTTAACCACATTTACTTGAATGAAAAATTATCAAGCCCTGTATAAAATGATGAAGCACATGAAAGTAAGAAATAAGCATAAACCATCAAAGGTTTCACCTAAGCAATGATCTATCAAAGTACTTATCAACATGCCATTAAACCATTTCATAACCTTGTCTCCATTCTCACCATGAAAACTCAAGCAATATGATTAATATAAGACATCATCTAAAACAAGATAATCAACTTACAGAAATCATCCAGACATATATCAACATTCATTACAACAAATGAAGCGCTCTTAGTTATGAAAAGACCATAGAGCATATATTGTAATCCCCAAAATAGAGCTATACCAGATCATGCTTACAAGGGAGGAGCTTCATCACCTCCCTAGAGGAAGAATTAGTTACCCATGGAAGCCCTAGAAGAAGGAAGAAGCTTGGAAGATCCCTCCATTTTCGAGCTCCCTATTCTTGGCCACAAGAACTCTATCTTCTCCTCCTCTTTCTCTCTCTAAAAATCTTGGCAAGATGAGATATGATATTTGTTATGTGGTTCCCCCTCCTTTTTAGATATCCTCTCCACCAAACCCTACCAAACAAGGCTCAACTTCCCCCAAAAGACATCTCCAACCAACCCATAAAGATGGAAATCAGAAATGAGGGAATCAAGGAGCAAGTGAGCTAAAGTGATGGATCCCGAAGCGCATTCTGCCCAAAGTTCGAGCGCTCGAAGTTCCATCAGCTTGCTCTCTTCTCTTGATCTACTTTGCACTACTTTGGAAAAACAGCCATAACTTTCTGTTCCAAACTCTAAATGATGAATTGTTTAAAGATTTCAAAAAGTAATTCAAAGCTCTAAATACGCTATGTTTTAATGGAAGTCCACTTCTCGAGTTTGTTAGGTCAAAAATGGTGAGCAAAGTCAAACTCCACTACTGCCAGAACTTCAACCTTGAGCACATTGTTATTCAAAGATTGAACAAAACATCATTTTTGCTCCTTTTTGGCCACTGAACCTGAAAATATATAAAAACATGCAAATGAGGATAATCTACATAAAATAATCAAATAATGGACTTAACTAATGCAACTAAGGGGGCTTGAATATGCAATATTCGGCGTTTATCATGCATCAACAACACAAGAACTAGCGATAAACACATGAACATCTACTCTAGCATACATAGACATATGGATAGAATGAAATGATTAATTAGAAGAATTAACCGACACAAATCATTGAATAAACAAGAACTATGTATATAAAAATGTCAAAACATGTATTACAACACAAATCCCCTCAAAAATACATAAATCAAGGTAAACAAAAGGCATGCCTAGGGCTAACTCTAGCCCCAAGAGGATGTCTAGCCACTCATGAATGGTATCCTCCAACCCTCAAGGGCTATCTCCATGGTAGAAATGCTCTTCTTCTTGAGGTAGATGGAAGACTTCCCAAGAATGTGTCTCTAGCCTCCTCTTCTCTTTTCTTCCTCTCTAAGAATGATATTAAATGTTGTATCTAAAAAAAAAACCTCCCTTGTAAAAGTGGCTCATAATCCTTATATAGGTAGCTCAAATATCACACCCAATAGTCTAAGCTCGTACATAAGGGCTCCTCCAATGATTGCACCATGAGACAACTTTTAATGAGCTGGAAATTGATTTAATTCGCACTTGAGAGGGTTCGATCTATCGAACCTATGATGAGATCGATCGAACTTGGCTGAGATCTATCAAACTTTATCTGGATCAATCCTCCTATGGCGGTGTCTTTTTGGATAAAGACAAATCTGAGATATTTTGGGAAAGAGATAAAAGTGGTAGGTGGGGTGGTACAACAGGATAGGATGGAATCTTTTCGATCAATCTGATAAATGTTGGATCGATCGATCATTATGGGATCTTTGGATAAGGACAAAAGAGCTTGGATCCATCTTGGAGTGCAGAGATCGATCTATGTCAAATCGATCGAAGAAATTATGTGATCGATCGAACATTGTGAACTTCCACCACTTGCTTCATTTTGCTTCCACTTTGCTTCTTTCTTTCATTCATCTTACGATTGCTTCAATTATGCTCTTATTTGGCTGAATTAGCTTATTTTGGGGATAAGTGCTTGAGAACAGAAATAACATGAAATCAATCTAAAGCGGTAAAATAAAATAGATAAAGGTCCTAGAATACCTAAACTTAACGGGTTTAAATGCGTACTTTTCAGCGCTCATCACACCCCCAAACTTAAATATTGCTAGTCTCTAGCAATGAACTAGAAAGTAAAGGAAAGAAATGAACAACTATACAACTATAAACTAGAAAGTAATAAATGGATAATGCCACTTTCGTAGGGAACACGATTGCATTTAGCATATGCAACAATCCTTTTAAACCCCTAGGTTATCCTTAGTGGACGAGTGAAGTCTCGTGAGGATTTTCAGAAATGATACCCATAAACATTAAGCTCATCTTCACAAAAGAGGCACCAATATTGCAAATAAGTATTGGGAAAAAACTACCTCAAATATGCAATTTTTCAACCATTTCTAAGCAATCTCCCAAAATTTCAATATCAAGCAAGCAAGTATGGTCCTCCACACATCAAGAAAATGATCATGCAAATCAAAACAACTCTAGATTCCTTTTTGAGTGGATCGGCATCAAATATGTTGTTATCTTAGCCAACTAAATAAATGATCACATCATTACCCTCAAACTAGCACACAAATCTAGTACCGATCATTAAGACAAAGAGTGGATCTTTTATTAAAGTTTTATTAATCTAAATACGCTTATTCTTTTCACTCGATTGATTATTTATTTATTTATTTATTTTAATCCTAAGGATCAAAGATGAAAGCATAGTGCAATGTGTTGATCTATTAAGCTTTCTAGCGATCCATGAGGTCGAACGTTAGGTCAATGACTCCTAAACCAAATGGCTTTAGGGTGCTAAGTGGTCAAACACCCCTAAGGACTTACAAGCTCAAATTAACTAGGCTACAAATAAAAATTACGTCCATCTAATCATTTCCCACTTCTCACCTTTTGGGAGAAGTCCTCACATTTTATTGTTTTTGCAACTTTTTCTTTCTTTCTTTTTTTTTAGAAAGTTTAATTATTAACCTAGAGTTTGGGCCTTCCACCTTTTAGCGCAAGAAATTCAGTGCTTGATGAGGCTAGAATCCCGGCTACTCAATGAAAAGGGTTTGTTATCCAGTTTTGTCAAGAATGAAAGCTTTCGATGAACTATTAGCTCAACTGGGATATAACCAATTCAATAGTCAACAAAGCATGTACCCCACAAATGAATGCTAGTGTATGCCTGTGCTAGTATAGAATCCTAGAGTGAATCTCAAAACAATCACAAAATCAGGATGATGTGGACCACAGTTGCAAGCAAGATATCAATCTTTCGAAAAATTTACTCCTAAATGGCATCCACAAGGTATACAAAGAGTATTGGACTCTCAAGTTGAGCAATTTTTAAATTTTAAGCAATATAGTCCTCAAAAGATCAAAATCATAGCTAACATGGATCTCCAATTCTCAATTTTGCATTTAAAACTCAACTTTAAGTAGAATGCAATAAAGACACCTTACCCCAAAACTTAAACCGCATATTGTCCTCAATGTGCAATGAGAACAATAGAAAAAAGGGAAAGAGTATACCGCGGTGGTGAAGACATGAAACCCAATCATGCTCCAAGTCAAAAGACATCTCCCTCAAACTTGGAATCAACAGCCTACTCAAATAACCACACTAGTAAACTTACATCAAATATCAAATGGGATAAGAATAATCAAATCATGCATTCAGAGGCAATGTAACACAAGATGAGAGATATGAGGTATGAGATCAAACCCTAATTAAAGCATAAAGCATGGATGACTACGTATAAGGGTACAATGTTGAAAAGGGTTTTCTTTTTTCTTTTTTTTTTTTTGAAATTTAAAATTCAAAATTCAAAACAAAGTCAAAGTAAAAGTCAACAATGAACAGAGAGCATAGATCGATCAATCTAAGATCGATCTCAAAGAGGCTCAAATTGATCGAACATGCAAAAACCTGCATATGTGTTTGAACGATGCAACAGATAGTTTGTTTTCATGGGGTTCAAAAATTTTCTAAGTGTTGGAACTAAAGATCGATCCAAGAGGAAGTTGAATCAATCTTGGAACTTAAGATCAATCAGAACTGAAGTTCGCGCAATGGAACAGAGAGCTGAAATATGCAGGTTTTCTTCACACGATCAAATAGAAAGGTGATTGGATACAGAGATAGTGTTCGATCGATTGAACTTATACTGAGATCGATCGAACAGTCAACAATTCTTGCATTTTGCATCACAACACTAAATATCTTCATAAACAGGGACTACTAGATGTGCAGCTTCCATATGTCTTTACAAGACTTGTCCCTATATGTAAGGTTTCAATCTCTGCCCATTAACCTTGAAAATGTTTCCCTTTTTCAAACTTTGAATTTCTATCGCCCCATGAAGCGCAACAGAGATGATCTCATATGGACCTTCCCATTTAGTTCACAATTTTCCAGGAAAGAGTTTTAATTTAGAGTTAAAGAGCCACACTTTTTGACCGGGTTCAAAAGATTTCTTTACAATGTTCTTATCATGAAAGCTTTATTTCTTTCTTTGTAGAGTTTGGTATTATCATAAGCATTGTGTCTCAACTCTTCCTACTCATTCAATTGGAGTAACCGGTTCTTTCCAGCTTTATCAAGGTCAAGATTGAGCTTTTTAATCCCCCACAAGGCTTTATGTTCTAGCTTAACCGGAAGATGACAAGGCTTTCCATATACAAGTCCATAAGGAGACATGCCAATGGGAGTCTTATATGCCGTCTGATAAGCCCACAAAGCATCATTCAATATCCGTGACCAATCTTTCCGAGTAGTGTTAATCATTTTCTTAAGAATAAGCTTAATCTCCAGGTTAGACACTTCTACTTGCCCACTTATTTGAGGGTGGTAAGGAATGGCTACTTTATGAGTAACGGAGTACTTAAGAAATAGATGCCTTAAGAACTGATTACAAAAATGCTTTCCTCCGTCACTTATCATAGCCCTTGGCATACCAAAATGAGTAAAGATATTGGATTTAATGATTTGAATAACCATGGAGTGGTCATTTGATTTGGTAGCACAACCCTCCACCCACTTGGAAACATAATTGACGGTAAGTAGAATATATTAAAAACCATAGGACATAGGAAATGGACCCATAAAATCAATGCCCCATATGTCAAAAATCTCTACAACAAGAATATTTGTCAAAGTCATCATGTCTCTTCTCGACATTGAGCCCATCTTTTGACATCATTCATACGATTTGCAAAAATTGTAAGCATCTCTATGGATGGTGGACCAAAAGAGCCCACTTTAAAGAACCTTCAAGACAGTATTCTTTGCATTAAAATGCCCACCACATGCACGAGTATGACAAAACACAAGAACGCTTGGAATTTCATTCTCCGGAATGCATCTTCTCACAATTTGATCCGGATAATATCGGTATAAGATAGGGTCTTCCCAATAGTAATTTCGGATGTGGGCAAAGAAACGGTTATTTTTGTTCTTTGACTAAGTAGTTGGAAGCTTGCCAATTGCCAAATAGTTTACAATGTCGGCAAACCAAGGCATTTGTCCATTAGAAACTTAGAAAAGTTGTTCATCCGGAAATGAATTATGAATTGGTGGACTAGGGGAAAGTTCTGTCAATAACCTTGAGAGATGATCGGTAACTGATGAGCACTGAAAAGTGCGTATTTAAACTCCTTAAGCTTAGGCATTCTAGTACCTTTATCTATCTTACTTTACCATTTTAGATTGATTTCGTATTATTTCCATTTTTAGGCACTTATCCCAAAAATAAGCTAACTCAGCCAAATAAGAGCTTAATTGAAGCAATTCTGAGATTAAACAAAGAAAGAAGCAAAGCAGTAAGTTCGATTGATCTAAGTCTAAGGTTCAATCGATCGAACATTGATCGATCTCAACACTTCAAGATAGATCCAAGCCTTGACCCAAAGCACTTAAGTCCAAAAGTTCGATTGATCCAATATCATTCTTCGATCGATCGAACACCTTTATCCTTATCCAAATGATTGATCCTATCCACAGCTGTACCACCCACTAACCACTTTTGTCCATTTCCCATAAATATTTCCCATAAATATCTCGGATTTGTCTTTTTCCAAAAATCTCAGCCAGTGGGATCGATCCAGCCTAAGTTCGATCGATCTCACTTACTTTCGATCGATCGAACTTCCTCCAGTGCGAAAAAGTTAAAATTCTATCTCATTGAAAGTTATCCTTTGTCCAATCATTAGGGAATATTGTGTGCACGACCCCAGCTCATTTTGGGTATCATTTTGACCTACCTATATAAGGATAAGGATTATTTTTTCAAGGGAGCCAACATTATTTTCATATCATCTCTTGGAGAGGAAGCTTAGAGGAGGAGGAGGCTAGAGACACCATTGGAGACTCTTCATCGACAAGGAGCAGATTTCAACCATGGAGTTAGCCCTTGAGGGTTGGAGCATCTTCACCATGAGTGGCTAGACATCCTCTTGGGGCTAGAGTTAGCCCCAAGCATGCTTTCTATATCTTAATCTTGTGTATTATTGAGGGATTAGTGTTCTAATTAATGTTTTGACACTTTGATATATATAAATCTTATTTAATCAATGATTTATGTGGTTTAATGCTCCCAATTAATCATTTCATTCTATCCATATGTCTATGTATGTTAGAATAGATGTTCATGTGCTTATTTCTAGATTTTGTGTTGTTGATGCATGTCTATGTGTATTGATGTCATAAATTTAGAGGTTGTCAAAACATAGTGCTTAAAGGAATGTTCTTGTGATTCTCTAGATGGTTTATGCTCATATCTTGATGGATTGTGTTTCCTTCTTAGCTAAATTAGTTTAATTTTAATGGCTTAATTGTAGTTTAATGATAGTATAATATTAGATGGGAAGACAATCCATGCTAGTTGTTTGATGCTCCATACTTTTGAATACAAGTAGCATATGTCTCTAATTTTGTGTTATGCATGGTTGTGAGTTCAATGAAAAGGATCAATGATTTGCTAGATATGTTGTGATTTTCACATGCTATTTAGATAATATATACTTAATTGCTAGATATATTATGCTTTTCACATGTTGGTTAGACAATGTATGCTTAATTAGTCATCATTGCTTGTTGAATCAACCAAATACACACACACCAATATTGCAACACCCTAATTGCCCTCATTAATCATTTGTCAATAATATAGAAATGCATTACTTGGTGGTGATCTCTAAACCCCAAGACTCTTTTCTCTCTCTCTTACTTACTCTCCATTGCATTCAATTACTTAGTCTAATTTAGTTGCTCTCTAATCTAATCAACTAACCAATCAATTGTTTGATCACTCGACCTACTAACCCTAATAGCGATTCCACAATCAACTCTGACTCCAATCCCTTGGGACGATCCCTACTCGCCCTAGATATATTTATAGGGAAAGGCAGTAGTGGCTTTTACAAATGTAAAACTTGGCCCTCGCCTAAATTGCACGCTTCTCCAAGCTTGTGGTCACCGTGACCTACAATATAAGGACCAACAAGTTTTTGGCGCCGTTACCGGGGATTAGGCAACGTCATAGTTGTGGAATCAATTAGGAATTTGTACTTTTTTGATCGTGTCTTTACTTGTTTCATTTTTCTTTTGGTTACTTATTGTGTTTGTTCATATTTGATAAGGAGCATTGAGCAAGAAGGCAAGCAAAGGAACATCCAAGTAAAGAAGCTAAGCAAAGAAAGGAAAAATACTAAAAACTTAAAAATTGCCAAGCTAAGCTTTAAATTTGGAGTTGAAGTGCTAAAGAACCTTTGTGAGACTTTTTTTACTCAATCCCTTAGTTAAATCGTCGGCCCGCGTGGAGGCAAGTTTTTAAATTCTTAGATAGATTGTGAGCCCGCGTGGAGGCAATTTACTTTTCTTTGCATATTATTCTTTGCATGTTGTTCAAGCATGGGAGTGTGGGTACAATGTATATGGAAGAAGTTTGTTGATGGTTGATTTGCTGCAAAGGGGGAGTGCTTGCTTGTTTTGTGGTGATTTGTGTGTCATTTGTAGTCCTGAGTAAACCTCGCCATACCATTCATGCTAGGCACTCACATGGAAAATCTAGAGGGTAATCGTGGCTACTTAGACCCACGTTTCATGCAAAACCCACCACTTAATCAACATGGCCCCGAAGTCCAAGCTCCAATTCCTCCAATGGTCCTTCGTGATCATTATAATCTTCATGCATACCATACACCTACTTGCATCGTGTTGCCTAATTTTGAGGCTAATCAATATGAAATCAAGCCCGAGACCATTCAAATGTGTCCACTCTTTTATGGCTTAGATGAAGAGGAACCATATAGGCATCTTAATGAATTTCTTGAACTATGTTCCACCGTGAGGTACATGAATGTCCCGGAGGAAGTTCTTAAACTATTCCTCTTCCCTTTCACACTTAAAAACAAAGCAAAGCACTGGTTCAATACTTTAAGGGTAAATTCAATCACATCTTGGGCGCAAATGCAAAATGAGTTTTTTTTAAAAATTTACCCCGTAAGTTTGACCAATGTAATGTGTGCTTCAATTAGAGAATTTTCTCAAAGGGTCGGAGAGTTGTTGTATAAGGCTTGGGAGAGATTGAATGACTTGCTAAGAAAGTGTCCACATCATGGTATTCCAAAATGGCAAGTGGTCCAATACTTCTATGAAAGCCTATCCGATATGCAAAAGGACATTGTTGATACCTCATGTGGAGGCTCATATTTTATGAAACATGAAGATGACATTTGGCACCTCTTTGAGAAAATGAGTGAGAATTCTTTGCACAAACATTACATTTCTCGGTTCGATCATCATTATAAGGAGGAAAGTGAAAAAGTTTTCCAAATTGAAAGTTCAAGGGAAATTGTAGCCGAAGTTAAAACTCTTTCTTAAAAACTTGATCAATTCTTGTTAAGTTAAAGACTGGCTACTAATTCATTACCTCTTCATCATTTTTCTCAATCTTGTGAGCCTTGCATAACATGTTCAAGTGTTCTACATACTACTTCCAATTGTCCCCATGGACATGTGTTTAATGAACATTTTGAACAAGTCAATGCTATATTTGCTCGACCTTATTCAAGTGCATATGTTCCAAAGTGGAATAAGAGTCCCAGTCCTTACCCAATCAAAAATTTTCAAAGCAAATACATCCCACCTCATAAGAGGAATGGAGGGTCCCAAGGAATTGTTTCTTCTTCTCATCACCAAAGAATAAACCACTTTTCACATACTCAAATGTATGACTCCCAAATTGACACTCATTATCCTCATACATTCTCTAGCAATTCAACATTTGAAGATAAGGTTTTGGTAGCTTTGGATAGCTTAGAAATGAATACCAACTTGTTGCATTCCCATTCTCAATCAATTTCAAAGCTTGAATCCCAAATCGGAACCATAGCTAATGCATTGAATGCAAGAGAGGTTGGGAAATTATCTAGTCAACCCGAGAGGAATCCAAAGGCCCAATTTTGTGTGGAAGCAAACCCTACATCGGGGTGTTCTTCCCAAGCTCAAGTGCAAGCCATCACCACTTTGAGAAGTGGCAAGCAAGTGGATAATAGGGTTGAACTACCGAAGGAAGATAGTGAATCGGTGCAACCTAAAGTTGTCACCCATCCAATTCCCAATCTCACTCCTACTTCCTTGGATGAAACTGTTCCTAACCGAAATTCTCAATATTCTCCATCATCCTCTCAAATTACAAAGTCTTGTGAGCCAAAAGCTCCATTCCCTTATACTTTAAAAGAAACTTCACCTTTAGGGAGGCAAGAAGGGAAAACACATGACATGATGGAAGTTTTTAAGCAAGTCAACATCAATCTTCCTCTTTTGGATGCCATTAAGCAAATCCCACCTTATGCAAAATTCTTGAAGGATCTTTGCACACAAAAGAGGAAGAACAAGGGTCCAAGCCCTAAAAAAGTGTTCCTCATGGAGCAAGTGAGCTCTATTCTTCAACAAAACACTCCACTTAAGTTCAAAGATCCCGGTACTCCGACTATTTCTTGTGTAATTGGAACACATGAAATTCGTGGAGCTCTTCTTGACTTAGGTGCAAGTGTCAACTTAATTCCTTACTCCGTATATGTCCAATTAGGGTTGAATGATTTGAAGCCAACCTCGGTGGTACTTCAAATGGCCGATAGATCCGTCAAAACACCTAGGGGCATGGTAGAGGACATCCTTGTAAAAGTAGATAAATTCTACTTTCCGGTTGATTTTGTAGTTCTTGATACCGAGCCGGTTACTAATCCTTCCACCCACATCCCAATCATCTTAGGAAGACCATTCCTTGCCACCGCAAATGCAACAATTAATTGTAGATCTAGGATCATGGATCTTTCTTTTGGCAATATGATGGTCAAACTCAATGTTTTCCATGCAAGTCCACATCCCATAGATGAAGAAGAGTATTGTCTTGTTGATGTGTTAGATGAGGTTATTGCGGAGTCAATTCCAACAATGATTATGAAGCAACCAATTGAGGATAGTCTTTCTTCTCTTTTATCCGATAATCCTCTTGCTTCTTGTCTTCTTGAAATGTATGGAAATTGTGGATTTGATGATGAAAAATCAATGAATGAAGTAAGCAATCTCATGGAATCGGTTGCAAGCTTAGATTGTCCATCTTGGAGAACTCTAATAGAACCCCTTCCTCCACTCTCTAACACTCCACCGGTCTCATCTTTAATCTCTCCACCAACTCTTGAGCTTAAAACTCTACCTTCCAATCTCAAATATGCATTCTTAGGTCCAAAAGAGACTCTTCCGGTTATCATTTCTTCAAGTCTTGAAAAAGATCAAGAAGAGGCACTCTTAAGTGTGCTTAAAGAAAATAAGGAAGCCATAGGATGGAGTGTGGCAGATCTTAAGGGAATTGACCTTTCTATTTGCATGCATCGAATACTTATAGAAGATGAGACAAAACCCTTTAGGGACGCCCAAAGGAGACTTAATCCAAACATGAAGGAGGTAGTCAAGAAGGAAGTAGTCAAACTCTTAGATGCCGGAATCATTTATCCAATCTCTGATAACAAGTGGGTGAGTCCAACTCAAGTAGTTCCCAAAAAATTGGGGATTATGATGGTTGAAAATGCAAAGGGTGAGGAAATCTCTAAGCGTACCACCAATTCATGGCGTGTATGCATTGATTATCGTAAATTGAATGCCGCCACTAGAAAGGATCATTTTCCTTTGCCATTCATTGATCAAATTCTAGAAAGATTGGCCGGGCAACAATATTATTGCTTCCTTGATGGCTATTCGGGGTACAATCAAGTAGCCCTTGACCCATTAGACCAGGAGAAAACCACATTTACATGTCCATTCGGTACATTTGCTTATAGATGGATGCCTTTTGGTTTATGCAATGCACCTGCCACATTCCAAAGGTGCATGATGTCAATTTTCTCGAACATGGTGGAAGAGTATCTAGAGGTCTTCATGGATGATTTTTCTGTTTTTGGGTCCTCATTTGATGCATGCCTTAAAAATCTAGATTTGGTGCTTAAAAGATGTCGAGAGACAAACCTTGTTCTTAGTTGGGAAAAGAGTCATTTCATGGTTCAAGAAGGCATTGTTTTAGGTCATGTCATCTCTGAGAGGGGGATTAAGGTAGATAAGGCAAAAGTTGAGCTCATTTCTGAATTACCTCCACCTTCAACGGTGAGAGAAGTTCGCTCATTTCTAGGTCATGCCGGCTTCTATTGCCATTTCATCAAGAACTTTAGCAAAATTGCTCGACCCTTGTGCAATCCTCTTGCCAAGGAAACTCCTTTCGTCGTTAATCAAGCATGCCTAGACGCTTTTCACAAATTGTATGAATTATTATCATCTGCTCCTATCATGCAACCTCCCAATTGGTCATTGCCATTTGAAATCATGTGTGATGCTTCTGATTATGCCATGGGGGCAGTTTTGGGACAAAGAGTGGGTAAGCTTCCTTGTGCATATATTATGCAAGTAAAACTTTCTCGGGAGCTCAATTGAATTACTCTACTACCGAGAAAGAGTTACTTGTTGTGGTATATGCCCTTGATAAATTTCGATCCTACCTCTTAAGGTCAAAAGTTATTGTTTATTCTGATCATGCTGCTTTGAGACATCTTTTGACAAAAAGAGAAACAAAACCTAGGTTGATTAGATGGATTCTGCTTCTTCAGGAATTTGACTTTGAAATCAAGGACAAGAAAGGCACCGAGAATGTGGTTGCCGATCATCTTTCTAGGTTATCGATAGAGCTTTTCCCTAGTCTACCAATTTGTGACTCATTTCCGGATGAACAACTCTTTCAAATTTCCAATGGGAAAATGCCTTGGTTTGCCGACATTGTGAATTATTTGGCAGTGGGCAAGCTACCAACTTCTTGGTCGAAGAATGAGAAAAATCTTTTCTTTGCCAACATTCGGAATTACTATTGGGAAAACCCTGTTTAATATCGATATTGTCCGAATCAAATAGTGAGAAGATGCATTCCAAAGAGTGAGATTCCAAGTGTCATAGTGTTTTGTCACACTCTCGCATGTGATGGGCATTTTAGTGCAAAGACGACTGCCTTGAAGGTTCTTCAAAGTGGGCTCTTTTGGCCCACTATTCATAGAGATGCCTATAATTTTTGTAAATCATGTGAGAGATGTCAAAAGATAGGAACAATGTCTAGAAGAGATATGATGCCCTTGACCAATATACTTGTTGTTGAGATCTTTGATATATGGGGCATTGATTTTATGGGTCAATTTCCTATGTCCTATAGTTTTCAATACATTCTTCTTGCCGTTGATTATGTTTCCAAATGGGTGGAAGCATGTGCTACCAAAACATATGACCACTCTGTGGTCATTCAATTCATCAAATCCAATATCTTAGCTCATTTTGGTATGCCAAGGGCTATAATAAGTGATGGGGGAAAACATTTTTGCAATCAATTCTTGAGGCACTTATTTCTTAAGTACTCCGCCACTCATAAGGTAGCCACTCCCTACCATCCTCAATCAAGTGGGCAAGTTAAAGTGTCTAACCGGGAAATTAAGCATATTCTTGAGAAAACGGTTAACACTACCCGAAAGGATTGGTCAAGGAAGTTAAATGATGCTTTGTGGGCTTATCAGACGGCATATAAGACCCCTATTGGTATGTCTCCTTATAGGCTTGTATATAGAAAGCCTTGTTATCTCCCGGTTGAGTTAGAACACAAAGCCTTTTGGGTGGTTAAAAAGCTCAATTTTGACCTTGATAAAGCCGGAGAGAATAGGCTTCTTCAATTGAATGAGTTAGAAGAATTAAGACACAATGCCTATAATAATGCCAAACTCTACAAAGAGAGAACCAAAACCTTACATGACAAGCATATTGTGAAAAAGACTTTGGAACTAGGTCAAAAAGCTTGGTCAACTCTAGACTTAAACTCTTTCTGGGGAAATTGAGAACTAAATGGGAAGGTCCTTATGAAATCATCTCTGTTGCACCTCATGGGGCGGTTGAAATCAAAAATTTGAAAAAGGGAAACATTTTTAAGGTTAATGAGCAGAGGTTGAAACCTTACATCGAGGGTCAAGTCTTTCAAAGACATTTTGAAGCTGCACATTTAGTTGACCTGGTGTATGAGCACATAGAACATTGCATTGACAAGGAACCAAAGACTCCTTTTGAGCTTAATCCAACGAGTTCTTCAAAGAACCGTTTGTTGGGAAAAGTTCAAAGTACTCATCACCTCAACAAGGAGGGGATGCATCACAAGATCTTTGATCCGGGCTAAAAGAGCCAAACGTCTTGCTAGAGACGTTAAAGACTAGCAAAGGCATTTGTAGGGTGTCAAAACCCTATTCCTCCCCCATTTCTATCTTTTATTTTGTTTCTTGTGGAGTCTAGATACTTGTTTTAGGTTCACATGCATTGAAAGGAACTTTGGTGAGGATTGCATAAGCTTCTATGTTATTATTGAGCATTTGGCAAAGTTCGATCGATCTCACATAGGAGTTCGATCGATCGAACTGTGGATTGCACTCAACACTTAGAAAATTTTTTGACCAGCATCCACCTGTATCCAAAATCAGCTCTCGGTCCCATCATTCGAACTCATTCTTAGATTAATCAGATATCTTCGATCGATCCAACTTCCAGGTTCGATCGATCTCAGGACTCAACACTTAAAAAATTTTTGAACCTGCATCCACCTGCATCCAAAATCAGCTCTCGGTCCCATCATTCGAACTCATTCTTAAATCTATCAGATATCTTCGATTGATCCAACTTCCAGGTTCAATCAATCTCAGGACTCAACACTTAGAAAAATTTTGAGCCTGCATCCACCTGCAACCAAAATCAGCTCTCGGTCTCATCGTTCGAACTCATTTCATAATCGATCTAAAAAATCTTCGATCGATCCAACTTTAAGTTTAGATCGATCTCAAGTTCCAGCACTTAGCCATTTTCTGAACCAAAAACCTGCATACTCTTGCCTCTGCTGGATCGATCAAATTATTGTTTCGATCGATCTCAGTTTTGCATTTCATTATTCTACCTTTATTTTGAGAGAGAGAAAGTTTGATTGATCCAACACTACCTTTCGATCGATCGAACTAATGAGCAATAGTCTTTAAATAGAATTAATGATACTATTTCATTCTCTCTTCTTGGACTTTCCTCCTTTTCACAGTCCATCCCTCCCCTCTTCGATTCAAAGTAAGATCCAAGACCCTAGAGCTGTCTTCACACCTTGCTTTGTTAAGAATATGCTTTCAGTGTCTGATTTGTTTAAATTTTCATGAAGATTAGTGGCCATGGATGAAGCTTTAAGTCTTTCGTATACATATGTCTATATCCATCTTTATGCCATGTCCATTGTCATAAGTTTTTCTAATTTTTGGGAGTATGGACCATTCCAGGTATGTTGTGTACCTAAGCCCTCGAACATTTTTATGTGGGTCCCTTGCTTCCACAGTTATAGATCTGTGACTCCTTGTTTTTCACAGAACACAGTTTGATCGATCAAACTTGTGTTTTCGATCAATCGAATCTATGAGATCGATCTCACTTCTTTTCTAATCAATCAAATTTCACATACACACTTCATTCATCTGGTATTCACTTCATCCTATCATATCTATGCCCAATGCCTGTGATATTCCACATTGGAAGCAATTCATACTTATATCGCCTAGCATGCTTCACATCCCATCACTTGCATAGATTCATGTCATCTCTATTTTGTCTATCTTATTTGATATACATGTTTCTATTGTGCTTTCAATTATTTATTATAACACTTAATCCCATTACAAGATTTCCTTTTTGCAGACCATGACTAAGAATAACAATTCTTCCACTTCAGCCACACCTGAGGCTCATGACCAGATATGTCGCTTAGAGGAGCACCTCCAGAGTTTAGAGGATATGTTGGTTGCTCTTAGAGCTGACATTAGTACCCTTCGTCTGAATGTGATGGCTTCCATTTGAGCTGACATTTCTCGCCTTCGTACAGAGATCTTGTCTGCCATTGATGACTTAGCCAGGGAGATCCGTGGAGCTCCCTCTGCCTGAGACTTCCAGTCTTTTTATCTTTTTATGCTCTCTATCTATGTTCTGTGTCTGCTACACTTGTGATACTATTATTTTTGCAACCGGGTCTGTCGGCTTTGACACTCGATGTATTACACTTTATTGTTGTCTTTATCTATGATGGATGTTGTATGCTTTTATTGATACATCTGCCCTTTAACTCTATCAGGTGCATCACAGTGACTTCAGTGAGAGAGTGCTACCCAATTTCCAGGACCACCCTAATACCTCTCTCATTTCGTTATCTGTTTATCCCATTTACACTTGCATGACCACTGTGCACTGATTACCCCATTTTGTTATCGGATGCATTTATCCAAGTGCCAATTTTCAGGACCACAGTTCATCCCAAATTTGGGGTGGGCAATGCCACCCACTTCGAACACTTCAGTCCCGATCGTTCTTGCTTAGTTGCACTGGTATACTCTTTCCTTTATTCTCTTGCACATTGAGGACATTATGCCATTTAAGTTTGAAGGGGAATGGTGCTCTACAGTGATGGTTTTAAATTCAAATTTTCAAATTTTTAGCATGACTCGTGTATTTGAGGGATATTTCTATGATTGGTCCATACCTAGCTATGATTTTGATCTTTTGAGGACTATATTGCTTAAAATTTAAAAATTGCTTGACTTGAGAGTCCAATACTCCTTGTATGCCTTATGAATGCCATTTAGGAGTAAATTTTTTGAAGGATTGACATCTTGCTTGCACTTGTGGTCCACATTATCTTGATTTTGTGATTGTTTTGATATTCATGCTAGGATTCTACACTAGCACAGGCGCACACTAGCATTCATTTGTGAGGTACATGCTTTGTTGATTATTGAATTGGTTATATCCCAATTGAGCTAGTAGTGCATTGAAAGCTTTCATTCTTGATAAACGTGGATAACAACCCCTTTTCACGAAGTAGCCGGAATTCTAGCCTCATCAAGCACTGAACTTCTCTCGGCGAAAGGTGGAGGGTCCAAACTCTAGGTTAATAATTGAACTTGCTTTAAAAATAAAAAAAAAAATTAAAAAAAAAAGTTGCAAAAGCAATAAAAAGTGAGGACTTCTCCCAAAAGGTGAGAAGTGGGAAATGATTAGATGGAGGTTGTCTTGATTTGTAGCCTAGTTGATTTGAGCTTGTAAGTCCGTAGAGGTATTTGAACACCTAGTGCCCTAAAGCCGTCTGGTTTGGGAGTCATAGACCTAACGCTCGATCTCATGAATCGCTAGAAAGGTTAATAGATCAATACATTGCACTATGCTTCCATCTTTGATCCTCTAAAATAAAAATAAAAAAATAATAATAAATGATGAGTGAAAAGAATAAGCGTGCCTAGAACAATAAGCTTTAATAAAAGGTCCACTTTTTGTCTTAATGACCGATACTAGATTTGTGTGCTAGTTTGAGGGTAAGGATGTGATTAATTCTTTAGTTGGCGAAGATAGCAACACATTGATGCCAGTCATTCTAGAGTTGTTTTGATTTGCATGATCATTTTCTTGATGTGTGGAGGACCATACTTGCTTGCTTGATGTTGAGATTTTGGGAGATTGCTTGGAAATGGTTGAAAAATTGCATACTTGAGGTAGTTTTCTCCCCATGCTTGTTTGCAATATTCGTACCTCTTTTCAAAAAATGAGTTTAATGTTTGTGGGTACCATTTCTGGAAACCCTCACGAGACTTCACTCGTCCACTAGGGGTAACCTAGGGGTTAAAAGGCTTGTTGCATATGCTAAATGCAATCGTGCTCCCAACAAAAGTGGCGTTATCCATTTATTATTTTCTAGTTTATAGTTGTATAGTTGTTTATTTTATTTCTTTACTTTCTAGTTCATTGCTAGGGACTAGCAATATTTAAGTTTGGGGGTGTGATAAGCACTGAAAAGTGCGTATTTAAACCCCTTAAGCTTAGGCATTCTAGTACCTTTATCTATCTTACTTTACCGTTTTAGATTAATTTCGTATTATTTCCATTTTCAGGCATTTATCCCAAAAATAAGCTAACTCAGCCAAATAAGAGCTTAATTAAAGCAATTATTAGATTAAATAAAGAAAGAAGCAAAATGAAGCAAAGCAGTAAGTTCGATCGATCCAAGTCCAAGGTTCGATCAATCGAACATTGATCGATCTCAGCACTTCAAGATAGATCCAAGCCTTGACCCAAAGCACTTAAGTCCAAAAGTTCGATCGATCCAACATCATTCTTCGATCGATCAAACACCTTTGTCCTTATCCAAATGATTGATCCTATCCACAACTGTACCATCCACTAACCACTCTTGTCATTTTCCCATAAATATTTCCCATAAATATCTCGGATTTGTCTTTTTCCAAAAAGCTCAGCCAGTGGGATCGATCCAACCTAAGTTCGATCGATCTCACTTACTTTCGATCGATCGAACTTCCTCCAGTGCGAAAAAAGTTAAAATTCCATCTCATTGAAAGTTGTCCTTTATCCAATCATTAGGGAATATTGTGTGCACGACCCCAGCTCATTTTGGGTGTCATTTTGACCTACCTATATAAGGATAAGAATTGCTTTTTCAAAGGAGCCAACATTATTTTCATATCATCTTTTGGAGAGGAAGCTTAGAGGAGGAAGAGGCTAGAGACACCATTGGAGACTCTTCATCAACAAGGAGCAGATTTCAACCATGGAGTTAGCCCTTGAGGGTTGGAGCATCATCACCATGAGTGGCTAGACATCCTCTTGGGGCTAGAGTTAGCCCCAAGCATGCTTTCTATATCTTAATCTTGTGTATTATTGAGGGGTTAGTGTTTTAATTAATGTTTTAACACTTTAATATATATAGATCTTATTTAATCAATGATTTATATGGTTTAATGCTTCCAATTGATCATTTCATTCTATCCATATGTCTATGTATGTTAGAATAGATGTTCATGTGCTTATTTCTAGATTTTGTGTTGTTGATGCATGCCTATGTGTACTGATACCATAAATTTAAAGGTTGTCAAAACAAAGTGCTTAAAGGAATGTTCTTGTGATTCTCTAGATGGTTCATGCTCATATCTTGATGGATTGTGTCTCCTTCTTAGCTAAATTAGTTTAATTTTAATGGCTTAATTGTAGTTTAGTGATAGTATAATATTAGATGGGAAGACAATCTATGCTAGTTGTTTGATGCTCCATACTTTTGAATGCAAATAACATATGTCTCTAATTTTGTGTTATGCATGGTTATGAGTTCAATGAAAATGATCAATGATTTGCTAGATATGTTGTGCTTTTCATATGCTATTTAGACAATATATACTTAATTGCTAGATATATTGTGCTTTTCACATGTTGGTTAGACAATGTATACTTAATTAGTCATCCTTGTTTGTTGAATCAACCAAATACACACACACTAATATTGCAACACCCTAATTGCCCTCATTAATCATTTGTCAATAATATAGAAATACATTGCTTGGTGGTGATCTCTAAACCCCAAGACTCTTCTCGCTCTCTCTTACTTACTCTCCATTGTATTCAATTACTTAGTCTAATTTAAAGATTGGAGTCTCTAGAATTAAAGAACTAAGAAATTAATGAACTATTCCAGGAATGGGAAAACCTGTTGATCAGAGCAGCAATTGAAGTGAAAGGAGCGCTAAGCTTCTTAGAAGTAATAGAAAAATTGGACCTATCCGATAACCAATTATCAGACCAACAATCCACGTTAGAGCCATCCCCAATATGACACCGCAAACTACGCCGAATCATATCTTTACCGCTTGTAAACTCTTCCAAACCCAAGAGGAACGAGGTTTAGAAGGAAAGTCCAAAAATCAACAAGAATAAAAATACTTCCGCTTTAAAAGCTTAAACAATAAGGAGTTATCCCCCACTTCCATCCACCATGCCATTTTAGCAAGAAGGGCGAGATTAAAAGCTTCAACATTTTTGAACCCCAAACCCCCCACGGCCTTGGATTGACAAAGAGTATCCCACTTAATCCACTTAATTTTAGACGATTTCTCTTCACCGCTACACCAAAAATTAAGGAGCTTGCTTGTCAGAGATTTGTTTTGAGTTTTAGTAATGTTGAAACATTACATCGTATATGTAGGAGCCGCTGACAGAATACCAGCTTTAGACAAAAGAGAACCCTTAAGGAGCTTAGTCTTGGTCGAAACTCTGTCGGAAAGGAAACTAAAAGCTGCCACTTTGGACTTACCAAGAATGGATGGAAGGCCTAAATATCTATTGGACCAATCAACATTACGAATATCCACCTTCCTACAGAAAAGATCCCTCAGCGGGGCAAGGGTAGTGGGACTGAAAAATAAACATGACTTGTTCAAATTTACCAACTGGCCAGAGAGTGTAGCATAACGGTCAAGGATGGTTTTGAAATAACTCACCTCACTGTCCAAAGCATTGCAAAAAAGGATGGCATCATCGGCAAATAAAAGCTGAGAAATTGGCAAACAGCCCGGCCCCAACCGAATGCCTTTAAGATGCTTGTGACGAATTGCCTCATGAATCAGGGTTGTAAGCCTTTCTGTGCAGAATAGAAAAAGGAAAGGGGAAAGCGGGTCTCCTTGACGAAGGCCCCGAAATGGGGGAAAACAGGTGCCCCTCTCCCTATTAATAACCACTGGAAAAAAAAATAGTCCGAACACAGTCCATAATCAAGGAAACCCACTGAGGAGCGAACCCCAATCGAAGTATAAATTTTTCAAGGAAATCACATTTGACACCATCGTAAGCCTTTGCCATATCCAGCTTGATGGCTAACAAACCTGGAGAAGTCTGTTTCTTTTAGGATTTAATAACATGCATGAGCTTATGGGTAATAAAAATATAATCGTGGACGAGACGGGTTAGAACGAATGCACTCTGGGACTCATCGATTAACAGAAAAAGAATCACTTTCAGCCGATTTGCCAGGACCTTAGAATAGATTTTATAAATCACATTGCAAAAATAAATCGGCCTGAAATTGGACATTGAAACCGGATGCTTCACTTTTGGAATAAGAATTAGATTAGTTGAATTGAGACTCTGAATGGATTCCCCATGAAGGAAGGAATTAAACCCACAAAGAAGGTTACCTTTAAACAAGTCCCAGTTTGATTGGAAGAAGAGGGGAGTGAAGCAGTCTGCCCAGGAGCTTTGAACGACCCCATACTACGAATAGCTTGACGCAATTCCTCTATCGTGCCATCCTTCAATAACTCATTGTTCATATCTGGAGAAACCTTGGGACAAACCAAATTCCAAAAATCAACATCATCCACAATTGAAGGGGAGGAAAAAATGGAATTGAAATAATCATCGGCCATCCGGCGAACCTCATCTTTAGAGTTACACAACTTACCCGTAGAGTCATGCAGACCAAAAATCTCATTTTTACTGCGCCGGATCATAGTCTTTCGATGGAAAAAATTGGTATTTTTGTCCCTATAATTAAGCCAGTCAACTCAGGACTTCTATTTCCAGAACAGTTCTTCATCGTGCCAAGTATGGCTGAGTTCCTTTTTAAGACGAAACACTCCATCTTGTTACAACCATAGGTCTGATCCTTAAGGTGGACCAAACGTTCTTGGAGTTTCTGAATCTTCCATTGGGAATTATCATACTTCCCCCTTCGCCAATGTTGTAGAACTGATTTGCAATTCTTCAGCCTATGATCAAGACTCGCCAACAGAGGACCTGGACCCAAGAAAGCCCAAGCTTTGTTCAAGGTAGGTTTAAAATCCGGTTCTTTAAACAAACGCACATCAAAATGGAAGTTACGTTTTTGGTGAGTAATATAGTCATTCAGACAAAGGAGAAGAGCTCGGTGATAGGACCCTTAAATGGTTAAGTGATGAAGCATGCACCACGGAAAACATTAAAGACATTGTTGCGAACACAGACCGCGATCAAGGCAGGTCATAATAACATGATGGGCATCCCTATGATTGTGCCAAGTAAAAGGAAAGCCCTTGAACCCAAATCAACAAAATTACATTCAGCGAGGAAAAGATTAAATTCACACAATATCCACCCTAGCTTCAAGACCCCTCCCCATTTCTCATCCATGTGGAGAAGAGCATTAAAATCACCAATCAGAAGCCACTGCGAACCCAACTAATATTTCAAACTGTGAATGTAATTCCACTGTGACACTCTCTCAGTCTCCGAACAAAAACCATAATGCCAATAAAAAACTAAGGATCATCGCCCCTGCCCCTAATGACCTTATAAGTGATCTGGAACTCCGTGAAATCAACGATAGAAATTTTCCATTCCGGAGAGAAAAATAGAGCAAGACCACCCGCACGGCCCAAAGATGGAACCACAAAGGATTCTTATGAACCCAAACTCTACCTAACTCGTCCCACATGATCACAATAATTCTTAGTCTCTAAAAAGAAAATCAAAGGTGGGGAATGGAGGTTAACCAGCCTCCTCAACTGGGAAACTGTCAGAGGGTTCCCCAAACACTGACAGTTCCACACCAAAACCCTCATTGAGTACCACCACCAAATTTGGAATAGAGGGAGAGAGAACAGCTGAAAGGGAAGAACTGAGAGCCAGAGAATGCCTCACATTGGCCTTCTTGGAAGCCACTGGGAGAAAAGAGTCATCTAGGCGACAATGACGTAGATGAACTGACTTTGGCGTCTGCAATAAGTTGTCGGGTGATTGTCTTGCCCGTCGTCTCCATGGGCGGGAGGAGTAGAGAGAGGGGGATCTGGAGGAGGGCGAGGGTTGGGTTACATTGGGGGTGAGACTTTCAGGGTTAGAATGGGTGATAGGCGAGGTTTGAGGAAAGAAAGAAACCCCGTGTATGTCTAAAACCTCCAAGCCCACCTTTGAAGCGGAAAAAAGTGGGTTTGGGTTAGGAATGGGAATATGAGAAGCACCCAAGTTTACCCCAGAAACAGGCCCAATAACCAAGGGTAGGATAGAGGAGCCCATTTTAGAAACAACAGGGATTGGGCTACCTATGAGGGAGTGGGCAGGGGCATGCACCGCTAGGGGTTCTGTACTACGAGGATGGATAGGACTCTCTTCTGGACCACATGAAACCTGACACTCGAGAGTCACATCAACCGGGGAAAAAGGAGTGGTGGGGAGGTTTGGCCAGGCAACTCAACCCTGTCGACAGAAATTCCAGCCACCGGAGAGAAAGGTTCTGCTAATCTGGAATTGTGGGAAGAGCAGCTCTCGGATGGAGCATGTTTCAGACCCTTTGGAAACCATCCCGGCAAACCGATGGCTTTAAGCTCAAGACCAAACAAACTTTTATCAACAATTTCTACTGATTTCCATGAACAAGAACGAAACTCATGACTAACTCTGCCACAACCAAAACACCGAGAAGGAAGTCGTTCGTACTGATAAGGGAACTATACCCATTTATTGCTATGCCAGAGTTTAATCCCGCAACGAAAGGGCTTAGATGTATCAATGCCCACCCAAATTCGAAGATAGCGACTCCCCCTGCGTTCAGACCTTGGTCATGTACTTCAATTGTTTCATAGAACGAGAAAGTGGAACCAACCTTCCAAGGCGTCTTCAACTATTAATTTAAGGGGGAGATTAAAAATCCGGATCCAAAACAAAACAAGATAAAAAGAGGCCACCGTAAATTCAAACTGAGGATGCCATTTTTGAATGGAGATAAGAGACCCTCAAAACTCCAAGGGCAATTTGTCAAAAAAAATTCGCAATCTTCTTTGCAAAGGATAATAAAGTGGAACATGAGATTATCCACCCGGTACATCTGTAAATTCTCATTGCCCCAAGTTTCACTTAACATTTTCCATAGACTAAAGAGATTCACCGGGGACATCCGTAAGGAGTTTGCTGGCCAAACTATTTTCGCACAACCTGACCCCTTCAATGGCCTCAGAATCTTCAATAATAACTCCTATATCTTTTTCATCAGTGAGTTTAAAAGATAGAAGCTGAGACATCAGAACCTCCGCCATGAGAGAAAGACCTACAGGAGGAGAAAAGATGAAGCCAAAGCCCCAAGAAAAAAAAAAAAAAAATTGAATATTAATTATTATTATATTCTCTCGCATGTTTGTTCGGTTTTCTATAATAATTTGCAAAAATAATAATAATAATAAAATAAATAAATACATGATATTTTTGAGCCGAATTAACATAAGCAAAAGAAATTGGATGTCTATAAAGAACGAGTGTTACCTTGAATAAACAAGATAGGATACCTTGAAAATTCACAAATAGAATGAAAAGAATGTTCTATTTTGCATAAGTAAATGTACGTATAAATAAGAAACCTTAACAGTATAAGAGAATTTTTTTAAAAGAAATATAAAGAAACTTACAGCGTAAGGAAATTGTTCAAAAATAAATTTGCTCTTAAATTTTTTAAAATAAAATTTGCACACGTGTAAAATTATTATGTAAAGTTAGCAACAGGTCACTCTCAAGTCCCCACGCGACAGATTTTTTCTTAAAGTAATTCGACAATTCAGCTCACATGATAATATATTTTTATAAAATGATTTGGCATTGTATTATCATGGGTTGCATCAATTTGTCGTCTTCTGACACCTACTATAATATAAAAAGCATTTTAATATATCACACCCAGAAATCGATATTGCGAATCTGCGTTACCTTATCAAATGATGCAAGAAACAATTATTGCTGCATATAAAACAACTTCAGTGTCATATATATTTGAATTTGACATTTTAAATTTTGAGAAATGAACCTCGAGACGTGGACCCTCTCGACTTTAAAAAAAATATCTTTGGAAAGGCTTCAATTTTCTACCTTCTAATAAATAAATAAAAACCCTATAAATTTTGGGTAACTAAACTTCTTTTTTCTTTATTTCTTTCCCTTCTTTTTTTTTTTTTTTCCCTATAATTTTCTTACTTGGATTAAATTCTCCACTATTTGTTAACTCTTGTTAGAAATAAAATTAAGTTTTTGAATGGGTAAATTACTTACACACTAGTATTGCCACTAAGGTTCCACTTTTCAGCTAGAAGCTCAGTAGTTGTTAGACAAAAATCATTTTATTGTAGGGTAATGATTTGAGAATATAGTAATCATAATGTAATTTTTCATATATATTCTCTTTACGTAGTGAAAACAAGTAAATAAACTTAATTTACCAAAAAAATAAAGTAACTAAACTTAATTCTTTTCACCTTCTTTCTTTCCTTTTTTTCCTATAAATTTCTTACTTGGATTAAATTCTCCATTTTTTGAAAACCTATTTTATTTAGGGGTAGCTCATGTTAGAAATAAAATTCATTGGTAAATTACTTACACACAAACCAGTACTGCCTCTAATGAGACTTAACATGAACCCTCAAACTTTTATGCAATTAGGATGATATACCACTTTCCACCTAGAAGCTCAGTGGTGAGATAAAACTCATTTTAATGCAGGGTAATGTAATTATATATATATATATATTCTATGTACATAGGGGAAAAAATTCATTATACATCCTGTTTTGTTGCTAGAATCTTTCTTAATGATTTAATTTTATTTATTATTGATGCAAAAATAGTGAATTGCAAATGTCCGACCGTATTTTTTTTTTTTTTTTGGTGGAAATGAACCCTTCCCACTGACTCTTTGAACTTATGATTGCAAAGTAAATTACACGTATGTACAAATTGATGTATGTAGGACAGTTTATTCATATTTAGTAATTTTGTTAATTAGGTTTCTTATTCATTTTTAATATCAAGTTTAATTCTAGTTAATTTGCTTGAAGAATTTGTTTTCTTTTTGCTATTAGGTTTCTTTTTGGTATTAATTTCCTTATATTGTTTGGTTTTATGCAAAAGCAGAATTCAACTTTTTAATTATAATACATAATTAATGCCATGTTTATGAATTTTGTTAATTTAAAATTGTTTATCGTTCATTCGAAAACATTCATAGTTTTTGCTCACGTCACAAATATTGGTTATATTAAAACATTATTTTACTCTAAAAACGAAAGAAATAAATATTAGAAAACTATTAATATTTAACATTGTTATTCTGTCCTTATTTTTGGATTACATTTGATATTACATGCCAGCAGCAAGTTGAATTATTTATTGCTTTAACTTGCAAGGGTCGGACATGTAAGTAAGCTTCAAACCCTTAAAGGCTACTTTTCCATCAAGCTGATTAGATTTATACTGATGATAGAGAATAAGAGCTTTGACAAACGACGTAGTACAAATTTTCATCTACTAGGTACTTAATTCACAGACTGACAAGAACAGCGAGCAAATGTTGTTGAGCGTGCGTAGCGGAATGGTTATGGAATATAATATATGAATAGATAATCTAGAGAGATGCTAAATAGATTTAACTTGCTCTTTTATTCAATTTTTACTTATTTTAATTTTACCGAAACAAAACTAAAATTAAACCACAAAGCAAAAAAAAAAGTGCAAGTAAAGTAAATAGAGTTCGGGTGATGACACCAGGATTTTATCAAGGAAACCCCAATTGGTAGAATAGACCAATTGTAACAGGAAAAACCTCGTTGGACTTCGCAGTCCTGAGATAAACGATCCACTATGTTTGAAGCAAAATATACCGAACTTTGATTCAGTCTCACACCCTATCGTTCTACCAAAAACCAATTGCTGACAATCCCTGACTTTGCGACTCCCCCGTCCAACAGCTCTCGACCTCAGGCTTACTCTCGATCTCTGTAGAAGAGTTGCAGGTAGATCAGACAATACTCCACGAATGCTCTGACCCCTTCAAAGTGTGATCGCTTCACCCCTTTTCTTCTAGATCTGAATTTGATGAAGAATGAATGAATTCTGATTTTCCGAAATTTCTGAATCTTTAATTATACTTCAATTCCGATGAGATAGAGAATAACACTCCTAAATCACTCTTGTGTTTATATGTGTGCTTTCAAAAATAAAATCAAAAAAATCAGATTGATTTTCTGAAGGAATAAAAAAATATCTCTCAAAAAGGCTCTCAAAAAGATCTGTATTTTTTTTTATATGCAAAAGTCACAAATAAACCTATGTGTATGACACAATCTATATAGAGTTTAGAATGTTCTAGTCCATTTGAAAATATGATAAAATTCATGCATAAGACTTGAAACACTTCTAAACCAATTAAGAAAGAAATCAGGAATAGGAAACTAAACTTTCCATAGGTTATTAGCATTCTTGAACCTGTTCAAAGAATTTGGAACAGGTTCAAGGATGGCAGAATGTATTTCGAGGCCAATGTTGAAGACTTGAACCTATTTAAAGAATTGGGAACATGTTCAAAAATGATAGAATGTTTTCTAGGCCAAATTCAAATGGCTTGAACCTGTTCCAAGAATCATGAACAGGTTTAAATCTGCCAGACTTGATTCCTAAGGTTCTAGGCACTGTATTTAGTATATTCTGAAACTTACCAAATATGGAATGTGGCCTAACCTGTTTAGATTCCTTCCTAAAGTATTGTTCTTACCTGTCTCTAATGATCTCAGTCATGGTAACTTTGAACAACCTTCCAATTCCGCAGTTACTGTCGATCCGAATATGGTAACTTGAATTACAACTCGACAAGGATTTGTTTTGACACCGAAAGTTACCAATTACAGAATATATATTTTTTACAATCTTCCCAATATATATATCTTATAATCTCCCCCTTTGGCAATTTCGTGACAAAACCCTAAAAACATGTAATCTACCCAAGCAGAAAAAGTAAATTACAATGATTGTCAAAGAAATAAAACGGAACTCTTCTTAAACATCATGAAGCTTCAATACATGTAGCAATCTGTAATCTGCACATTAGCTCAACAAAACTACCCGTGAAGCTTAATCAAGAAAGATAAACAATCAACATATATCAATATGTGAATATCAATGTATATGTATCTTCCTCTCAATTCTGGAAACTCTTCCCTTCAATCATGCACATTCTCCCTATTTTTGTTACAAATTGACAAATAAAGCTCAACAAAGAAGGAAAAGAAAAAATGTGGAAGAATTAACAAGAAAAAAAAAAACTAAAAGGAAAATCTTTTTGGATTTTTTTTCATGTTTATGATATTTTAACAAAAAATATGAGATAACAATTTCCATGAATTTCAAGCATATATGAGATCCAAAAATTTCTGAAGAATTCAAGAGAATTTTAAAACACAATTTTTTAGACCCCACAAATTATTCAATCAAATCAATGAAATTCAACTTGTAATTTTTATAAAAATTTAGAAATTTATCTAGCAAGTTCACATGTGCGTGTGTGCAATCTAATCTCATCAAATTTTAATCAAATCACATTGACCAACTATCTAAATTATATTGATCGAAAAGTATCAAGATAAGATTGTTTTGAGCAAACTTTTCTAAGTTAGGCGGCTTTCACTCTAAAGAGTAGACAGGAATTTCCTATTTCGACATGTCTCCTCGTTTCTTTTTACTCAATTAGCTCCTCTTCAAAGTCTAGTAGGAGCTTTCAAACTAGTCTCAATAGGTAGCCTTTTCCTTTGCAAAAATTTTCAGCGTTCTTTTGATTTTTCTTTTTCTTTTTTTTTATGCTGAAATTTTTCATTTTTTTTTTTCTCAAACACATGCTCTATATATATATATTTTTTTTTAAAAAAATAACCTTTATACCTTTTATGAGCAATATGACCTAGTCAACTTCACAACGATTTCCAATTAAAATTCTTAAAGTTGGACTAGTGCACATGAAAAATATGAACTCAAGAGACTCATCTCTAAAAAGAAATAAACAAAACAAATTGTCTTTTAACATATAGATTACACATCAAGAACCTTTTCAACAAATAATCATGTGTCTCCAATTTGCATTCAAAAATAATTAATTTAAGAGAAAAAAGTATCACTCATGCATTGACAAGAAAAACATGATCATCACTTTCTCATGAAAGAAAAACAATATAAATCCTAAACTACAAGATATGGTCCATTGAAAACAAGATATTCATCAAAGCATAGTCCATGACAATAAAAACTCTTTAGGACTTAGTTAGGGGGGTTTGCACCCATAGACCTAATAGGAACAAGTCCCATAGCATCAACAGGCACATAATTAACCAAGTCTTCCTTTTTGATCCACACAGTCTTTACATTCAACTTTTGAAAAGACTTTTCAATTTCAACCTTTTTCTTGTTTGAGTAATTCTTAGCATGAGAATTTTTGGTTGATTCACAAAATTTTGCTTTTTAACATGAACCCTATTCTTAGCATAAGAACCAAAAGCATGAAATTCAGAAAAAGATTCTCTTCTCTTCCTAAAGCAATAATATTGGTTATATCCATTCCTACCACAATAAGTGCAATGCAAAATAGTAGGCACATAAGACATATTAGCATGTGATGAATTAACAACCTCAGATTTATTTTTAGGCACATTCAAGTTAATGGGTTTCACAAAAATAGTTTTACCCTCTTTACTACATGAAGCCTTATTAAAACCTAAGCCAGTTTTGTTATTCACATTCTTACCAATATTAATCATCTCATCAAGTTTAATCTGCTCAGAAGCAAATCCATTCAATTTCTCTTGTGACTTTTTCAATTCAATTTCAAAAAATTCTAATTTAGAAACAAGAGATTCATCTGCAGAATTAACTTGACTTACCTCACCTTCTACGAATCTTATCTTTCCATGAAGATCTTCAATCTCATTCTTTTTCTGTTCACTTTCCTTCTTTAGAGCATCTCTATACTTCTTAACTTCTTTCAATTCTCAAGCTTGTTTATTGAAGCCGTTCTTCGTTTGAACATATGTAACATACAATTTATTGAAGGCTTTATCATAATTCTCCTTTGTTGCTTCCTTGTAACAATCTTCATCATTAGATTTTGCTATGTCCTCAAAATCCGAGTCATCTGTGTCAGACAAAAATAATCTTTTAGAAGTATCATTATTCACAAAAGTAACAAAAGCAAGAGGATTATCATCATCATTAGAAGAATCATCATCAGAAGAAACATTTTTATCTTTAGAAACTGAAACATTCATTGCTTTATCCTTTTTTTTATCTTTGGACTCTTTCCTAGCAACAAAGCTATTTTTAGGACTTGGACAAACTGTTGATGTATGACTTATACCACCATATGTCCAACATTTAATCTCAGTTCCTTTAGACTCCTCTTCTCTCCTTTTATCTTGTCTTTCACTTCCCCTAGATGAAAACTCTCTATTCCTAAACCTTAACTCTCCCCCTTTCTTAAATGCATTCATCTTTTAAGACTTGATCAAATTTCTGAACTTCCTAGTTATGAGAGCAATTTCTTCATCAAACTCACTATCATACCTAACCTCAGACTTGGAAGAATCAGACTTTGAAGCTTTTAGGGCTAAGTCTTTAGGTTTCAGGGAATTTTCATAGTACTTCATCTCATAGTTCTTAATATGACCTACAACCTCATCAACTTGTATGGTAGTGATGTTTTGAGTTGCTTGCAGTATTTCAACTTTGATTCTGAACCTTTCAGGCAAAGACCTAAGAATTTTCTTGTTAATCTTCTTATCTGTCACTTTTTTCCCTAGGTTTCTAAGGCCAGACACAATATGGTTGAGTTTCATGTAAAACTCAGAAAAGGTTTCATCTTCTTCCATCTTAAGATTTTCAAATTGAAACACAAGCATCTCAATTTTTGAAGATTTGACTTCATCTGTACCCTCATGGGTAAGTTGAAGTATATCCCATGCCTTATTTGTAATTTTACAATGAGCAATACGAGCTAACTCAGATTAGACAACAGATTTGAATAAAGAAAACAAAGCTTTGGTGTTTCCTTCTTGAGCGTTATTCTCAGCTTGAGTCCATTCAGACTCTTCCTTTTCAATGGTAACACCATCCTTTGTGACTGTAGGTTTTTTATAACCTTTTTCAATTACAGCCCAAACATATTTATCTAGAGTCATAAGAAAAGCTGTCATGTTAGGTTTCCAAAAAGCATAGTTATCACCATCAAACAAAGGAGTACGTTGAATAGATCCACCTTCCTTAAGAACGCTATCCATATCAAATTTTGAAAACAAAAATAGAGATTTTTTTTTTATTAAAAAAAAATTCCACAAGGAACAACTCAATGTATAGAGGATGGCTTTGATACCACTTGTTGAGTGTGCGCAGTGGAATGGTTATTGAATATAATATATCGATAGATAATCTAGAGAGATGGTAAATAGATTCAACTTGCTCTTTTATCTAATTTTACTTATTTTAATTTTACTGAAATAAAACTAAAATCAAACTACAAAGCAAAAATAAAATGCAAGTAAAGTAAATAGAGTTCGAAAGATGACACCAGGATTTTATCGAGGAAACCCCAATTGGTAGAATAGACCAATTGTAACAGAAAAAACCTCGATGGACTTCGCAGTCCTGAGATAAACAATCCACTATGTTTGAAGCAAAGTATACCGAACTTTGACTCAGTCTCACACCCTATCATTCTGCCAAAAACAATTTGCTGATAATCCCTGGCTTTGTGACTCCCCCGTCTAACAGCTCTCGACCTCAGGTTTACTCTCGATCTCTGTAGAAGAGTTACAGGTAGATCAGACAACACTCCACGAATGCTCTGACCCCTTCAAAGTGTGATCGCTTCACCCCTTTTCTTCTAGATCTGAATTTGACGAAGAATTAATGAATTCTGCATTTCTGGAATTTTTGAATCTTCAATTATGCTTCAATTCCGATGAGATAGAGAACAACACTCCTAAATCACTCTTGTGTTTATGTGTGTGCTCTCAAAAATAAAATAAAAAAAATCAGATTGATTTTCTGAAGGAGTAAAAAATATCTCTCAAAAAGGCTCTCAAAAAGATCTGTATTTTTTTTTGAATGCAAAAGCCACAAATAAACCTATGTGTATGACAAAGTCTATATAGAGTTTAGAATGTTCTAGTCCATTTGAAAATATGATAAAATTCATGCATAAGACTTGAAACACTTCTAAACCAACTAAAAAAGAAATCAGGAACAGGAAACTAAACTTTCCATAGGTTATTAGCATTCTTGAACCTGTTCAAAGAATTTGGAACAGGTTCAAGGATGGCAGAATGTATTTCGAGGCCAATGTTGAAGACTTGAACCTATTCAAAGAATTGGGAACAGGTTCAAAAATGACAGAATGTTTTCTAGGCCAAATTTAAATGGCTTGAACCTGTTCTAAAAATCATGAACAGGTTCAAATCTGCCAGACTTGATTCCTAAGGTTCTAGGCACTATTTTTGGTATATTCTAAAACTTACCAAATATGGAATGTGGCCTAACTTGTTTAGATTCCTTCCTAAAGTATTGTTCTTACCTGTCTCAAATGATCTCAGTCATGGTAACTTTGAACAACCTTCAAATTCCACAGTCGTTGTCGATCCGGATATGGTAACTTAAATTACAACTCAACAAGGACTTGTTTTGACTCCGAAAGTTGCCAATTACTAAATATATATTTTTTACAATCTTCACAATTTATATATATCTTACAAATGTTGCAATAGCGAGCAAATGATGCTTTCTGTGGACGTTTATACCAGGGGCTTCAGTCATGTCCATATCTTTGCCTTTTGCTCCACAGGCAATGCAAAATCAAACTTATGCACGAGCTTTGCTAATACAAGCTCATCAAGAGTCGTGGCAAATAAGATTCCAGGGCAACCCCTTCTCCCAGCTCCAAATGGAATAAATTGATAGTGCTGCCATTTAAAATCGATTGAAGTATTCTAGAACCTTTCAGGCTGGAACTCTTCAGAGCCTTCCTACACTGAAGAATCTCTCGCAATTGCCAAAGCATTGATAAACACTTGTGTGCCAGCTGCAATGTCGTAGACCATTACTTTGACATCTTGAATCGATTCTCGGGGAACTAGCAATAGAAGAGGAGTATGTAATCGCATAGACACCTAGATCACCGCTTTCAAGTAGTGCATTTTCTCTAAATCATCTACAGTTATGTTCTTTTTGCCTTTGGGTACATTTTGCACCTCATTCTATAGTTTTTTCATCACTTTTGGGTGCCTTAAGAGCTCTGTCATCATCCATTCTAGGACTAGCGATGGAGTATCAATTCGAGCAGCAAACATATCTTACAAGAAAACAATGATGGGTCCCAAGTTGAAAAATTCAATCATACATATTAAAATTTGTGACTCACTCCAATGCTCAAAGTTATTCATGTGAAGTATAAAAATGTAATTGGCAAATTTCGGTGATCAAAACAAGTCGAAATTGAGTTGTAAATTTTTGTTTATATTTGAGTCTTGGTTTCGAAAGTAAAAAAATCAAGTGAAAATATTCATGCTTATTTTGATTCATCAAAGAACAACATATAGCCAAGGTAAGTGTGTAAGGACCACTTGAGTATTTAGGGTTTGATTGAAGTCTAACGGGTTGAACTTTTTGCAAGAAAATCACTCTTAGGACGTTTCCAACCGGTTAAACCTAAAAGTAGAACCGGTTGAGTTTTCTGCGTTAAAACTATCCTCAAGAAAAGTCCAACTATTGAACTTTCAAACAAAACTGGTTGAACTTCTCTAGGCTAGAAAAGGAGAGTTTGCTTTGTCAACTTCAATTACCTTTTTAAGTTTGATTTAGAGCGATGCTTTAGCATGAAATTGTAATTGTAAAGGCTTTCTAACCCTAGGAGGTCTCTCTAAACATCTATATAAACTCTTTCCATACACAATTATGGTTTTTCAATTGAAGACTCCAAGACCCTAAAAAGCCTTATGTGTGATTTTTTGCAAAAGACTATTTTACTTTTTTTGAGAGAACACATCTAGAGTATCCAAGGTGATCCAATGGTCAAGATCATTCAAGGATAGTTTTAGAAAACTTTTAAAAGAGTTTCCAGTAAGCTAAATTCATTTTTGGGTCATTATATAAAGAAAAGAAGGTTTCCTATTCCAATAAGGAAACAACTTAAGTATGAAATTTTGAACCCGCTTTAGTATTTTGGGCATAACTTTTTACCCGAAACTCCAATTTGGGCAAACTCAACGGCTCTGGAAATTTTTATATATAAATAATAAAAATTATTTTATGGTTCTATACACTACGTTTTTTAAAATAGGATTGCAATGTAATTATTAATACTTAATGGATTGGGTTGTACTTTCCAATTTGGTGGTCTAATTGAGAGTATGATTTTATACCGTTGGATTGTGTTTTTCTAATTATTTGGTATGATTTAATTGTAACCATCGATATCTAAGTTTCAATTATAAGAAAGGAGATTTATGTATGTTTATTTGTAGAGAAGCCGCCCCCTGTTGTTGTTATATATAAGGGTTTTAAAACCCTTATTCAGGCCTATCGAAGGATTACTCCCAGAAGGGGGTAAAACACTTTAATGCTTTGCAGGATGTAATGTCTCCGATTTTTACCATTTTCTATTTTTTGGAATTTTCTGAATTTTTTTTCGAGGGTATTTTCATCTTTTCTCGTTTTGCGTATCGGACACCGTGGGGTATACCGGGTGCGTTCGAGAATTGGTTGGGGCATTTATTTAAGTTCATGACCCTTGGAAATGTAATGGTTGCCAATTTAGCATTTTTTCATTTTTCGGGCCAGATGGCCCCGTGTGGGACCTGCTACCGGAATTGTTGCATACAGGAGTTGTGTTCGGGTCTAGTTGCACCTCATTTATTTTATTTTATGTGTTTTATGTGGTATTTATATGGTTAGTGTACATGTATATACATTGTGGTGGGAAATAAAAGTTAAAAAGAAAAAGAAAAAAAAATACTTTAGTGGTGGGACCCACCACCATCATATTTGTGGCCAAGAGGCCAACTTTGGCCTCACATTTCTCTCCCTCATTCTCTATCCCTGGCAGCACTCTCTCTTCCTCTCTATTTTTTATTTTTTAATTTTTTTTTTTCTCAAGCTTACAAAGCTTGATTAATCATCAACCGTTAGGAATTTTTGGGTGTTGTTTGCGACAAACCGGAGAGCTCGGCGAGATCTACAAGTGGGTGTAAGAAATTTCATTTTTGGCCAACTCTTGATTTTTGAATCTAGGGCTTGGAATTGGGGTTTTGCATCCTAAGAGGTAGGAGGTTTCTAATTTTTATTTTACTGGGCTCTTTGTGAATTATTCTTCTTAATTATGGTTAGTATGCTTGATTTGTAAGAATTTCATGCTATATTATGTTATATTTGTTGTGCCAAAGTTGTGAATATGTGTTGCTTGGTATATATGATGATGAAACATGTTTAATTGTGATTAATTCAAGCCCTTTGTGTATTTAATGCCAAATTTTGTGATTAGAAAGCATAAGATATATTTTTAGAATTTTTTTTTTTTTTTTTTGATGTAAATCATGTATATATATTATTGAATGTTAGTTTGATGAGTATGGATTTCTCCATTTGCATGGCATTGAAATATATATGAGACATCCAGGCATGGCATTGGGCAAAGAATTGGGAAAGTTGATTTGAAATGAATGAAAGAAAGGGGATTTTTTTTTTTTTTTTTTAGGAAAAAGATTTGACAAAAGGATTTTGTGAAAACCCGAACATCAAGGGGGTACCGAGGGTCCGTCATGTTAATGTGACCTAGAGGGAATTAAGGAAAACCCATAACGTGTTTTAGCTATCTAGGACCCAAATGATGCCGCGGGGCTACCAAGGGTTAAAGACAGTGGCCAATCTTTCTCTTGTGTCGTCAAGGGGTTATCGATGGATGGGTTACATTAACAGTTTGAAAAATAATGAATGGAAGTGATTTTTAAATGGGAAGCGACATAGCACGGCATTGCATTTCATGGAATGACATTATTTGTCTTTAGCTTTTAAATTGTATTGTATTCTTCATCGGTATAGCATGATCCCATTCCTTTTATTTTTATTCATTGCTTGGATTCATGGGGTCACAAGAGGTGTGTCTTAGGCACCACCTACTGAGCAATTTTGCTCACCCTTTATTATTAACATTTTCAGGTCACGGTAAGGAGGTGGTGGATGACATTCCTCCATAAGTATGAGGGGACTTAAAGTGTGTTTTACAACTATTTTGTAGATTTGAGCCATTTTTTTGTAAAGTAGCATCTTCAAATGTATTAAGTTGTATGGTATGGCCTTGTAAAATAATTAGGTGCTTAGACTCCATTTTGATGTAAATTTGGGACAAAAATGTAAGACTATGCAATATATCTTATTTGAATGGGAAAAATGATGTTACATTCTATTAAATTGTTGATGTAAGTAACCATGACATGTAGAGTATTATTTTGCATTGTGTTGGGATAGGTTTTGAACTTGGATTAAGGTCACTATGAGACAATGGGGTACCTAAGTGTACACATGTTCAACCTTAGGCTTTTCTAGGCATTTTTTTTAGGTTCTGGACTTGGGGAACTGGTACCTCATTCTGGAACCGGTTTAAAGGGTTGTCTTGGTTCATGTTTGGGCATTCTGCCCATGTGGAACCGGTACCAAGTTTGGGAACCGGTTCCTGCCCTCCAGTGTATATTTTTGCTTCCACAGTTTTATCAACTTTGATCACTTAATTTCGGACGGTCATAACTTCTTTGTTCCAAACCCAAATAGGGTCATTCTTTAGTCCATTTTTAATGATTTTGAGTTAGCTTTCCAATAAGACCAACCTTATCCTCAAATTCCATTCATGTTAAGAGTTATGGTTGTTTTAGTGAAACAATGTCGGGATTTCCCTTGAACCGAGTAAGGGAGCTTTTGGGAAATCACATCCAATGACCGTAGAACCTCTTCAAATGTCATGGAACGACTAGAGTGATTTTTTTAAACTTTATTTGACTAGTTTGAAGGTAGATTATCCTCTCACATTGTAAAATGACCATTTTACCCCTAGTATGTCCTCGGGTTTGGGTAAGGACCCGGTTAGCGATTCGGACCAACGGGTTCGGGTCGTTACAAACTTGGTATCAGAGTTTTAGGTTTTCAAACCTAAGGACGACGGGTAAGGTTGACCTAAGTAGCACTTGAATTGATTTAGATGCATTGCATGTTTACTTGTTACTTGCCTACGTATTTATAATTTTGAATGCATACCTATTTGCTAAGTGTTTACATGTTTAGATGCTAAAATTTGTGTTACATGGCCATGCATGTGAAGTAGTTATATGATCCAACTATGAAAATTAAATGGGAATGTATTTGAAAGCATGTTATATGTGATAAGATGGCAAGATGTCAGTACGGATTATGCAAGTGTGTAGTATTTGAGATGATGATGAGGATGGAAGGGATATTTAATTTCACATAATAATTTAATGGACTTATTGTTTAAACTTCTGTGATAGGACACAATCGTGTCAAGGGTTATGTTTTGGTTATTGTGTATATATACATATATGTCTTGTGTATATACACATATATAAGTATGTTTTGTGTATATACCTATATTCTTATGTGTATATGTGGTCGCGTATGGGATGGTTGTGTAAGTTTTGACCTGAGTAGGCGAGGAGTTCGGTTGTTCTAGGGTTGTTGGGTGCCAGTTCTTATTGAACAAATGGCTTAGTCTTTTAGTTCGTGGATTGAGTTATTTGATGTGTAGTCATTTTGATTTTCTTGTTGCATTTATGCAGTGTTTAGAGCACAACTTCAGAATGGGTTTGTATTTCATGGCACGGTGGCTGTGTTGTGTGTGAGTTTTATGTATCGATGTATAGGTTCTTGTGACCACGGAGGTCAGGTGTATGAGATAGAGTTTTTGTAGGAGAAGGGTATGACCTTAAGAGGTTAGTGTATGTGACTTGGGTTACGATTTGGTACAGAAGTTCTTTTTAAACCAGTTGTGGTAGGTGTGACAGAGGTTGTTTGAGTTACGAATGCAGTATATGGTTTGTTAATGTGTATTGTAGGTGTTCTGGTACGGTCTAGGAAGCATGTTGGTTATGGTTAGTTGAAAGGTGATTCCCATTCCGAGAAACTGCGGGAGTACATTGCGGGTAATTGACTCTCGGTGAGTTGATTGCATCGCTCGGTTGATGAGTGAGTTTTTGGGTTGGCACGATTATTGAGAGAGTCTTGAGGTGGTGTATAGTAGTCAATTGTAACTGTTGTGATACCCCCAGATTTCCTGATGCGGGTTAGCCAGGCCCATGCCCGAATACCCGAGGATATCAAAAACAAATCGGTAATAATCGAATACAGAATACAAATATGATAACTAAGAATAGATAAATTACTGAAAGAAACTAAAATAATAATCCATTAATAAAATCCTCAGAATAAATTTTCATAAATAATAAAATATTTTGATACGTCCAATCCTCTAATAATAATACAACTCGAGAATCCATACTATGTGGACCCTTAGAAAAATCCCAACTATACAAGTGACAACAATAACTATCTACATCAGAACACTGAAACATAAAGGAAACTCCAATGTAGATAATCCGAAAGGGTGAAATAGATTGATCCCTACTCAACATGAATAACCCCTACTCCTGACGAACACCTGAAAAATAATGGTGGGTCAGACCCATAAACAAGTTCCATTCTACTACAATCTAAGCAGAGACCCGATACACGTATACATCATAGTCAATCCAACAATAACTAATAGTTCATATATATATATATATATATATATATATATATATATATATATATATATATATACGACGCTCACTGGACTATAAGTCTGTCTCAACCTGAATAGAAGACAACATGCAAATCACACATAAAGTGGGTATAAGTACCTAGACCTACCAGGGCACCCAAATGTCTACTATATCCAGTTATCCATCATAGGCAATATATGCACTCTAACCATGATCCTGAGATTCAAGCTCATATCATGGCACTATAAATAAATAAATAAATAAATAAATAAATATATATATATATATATATATATATATATATATATAAAATCCATTCTAATCTAAAACATAAAATAAACATTTATTTGTTAATCCATTCCATTACATGAATAGGTAGGACTTCACGTTTTTAGTTAATTTGTCCTAATATGCCACCTTCCCATACTGGTGCATATAATGCATCTGTACCATAAATGATGCAACATCCAAAGTAATACATCAAATTAATCCACAGTTGATGCAATAATTTGAATACGTCAAAGATCCAAAAATAAGCATAATAGAAATCAGATAGGTACATGATCATATTATGCATCCAATAAATGATTAAAATCATAATATCCATATTAATTGCTAAATTAATTTTAAGCAATTAAATCCTCCATTATCAAAATGCAAAGTCAATTAGAATTTCATACTGATTAAATAACTGAGCATATTATACTGCTAATACATGATTAAAATCATATAATATCCATTAAATTGCTAAAAGAAATTTAAGCAATTAAATCATCAAATAACTATATGCAAATTTATATAAAATTTCATATTGTTCCAATCCTTAGCATATGTATGTAAATTATGCTTCCTGGGATTTAAACATGTCAATTAATATTATTTTAAATCCCCCAACATCAACCAACCATCACTGGGATCCCAAAAATCACAAACAGTAGCCAAATTTCGTATCCCAGGTAAAGCCCTAGGAGTAGAGCCTGCTCTACTTTGAGTAGAGCCACCTCTACTCCAAGTAGAGCCTCCTCTACTTCTGCTATCCTCCGTATTCTTCATCTACGACAACTTTCGGACATTCCGATCGCCACTGTTAATGGTCCCAAGCCTCTATTCTATGCCTCAACAATCCTAGATAATTATATAAAGTCCATACACATCTAAATCACAAATTAAAACTAGATTTTATGTAAGAACAATCAACATCAAGAAAATTCAATTTCATTAATATACTCCCTGTTTTAATCTGATTTAGCATGCATACATTATCAATTTAATGTCCATTAAAACCTGGAATCTACTTAGGCATGCATAGAACTTGATTTTAAGGGAAGGAGATAGAACTAAAACTTGCCTCTTAGTTTCAAATTGAAACATTCTGTTCTTCTTCCTTGGTTTTTCGACGACCTTGGTTGCCATCGAACCCTCTCTGTTGCTCCTGGCTTTACCCATAAACAAACCCTCTTCCTTCCTCTTTGGTCTTGCCTACAATCCTTGGCCAAAGCCCTAGCTTCCTCTCTCGGTTTTTCTTCTTTCCTCTCTATTACTTCTCTTTCTCTAGGTATAATAAAATTCATGTAATAAACCCAGCCTCCTCCTCTATAGACTTAAATATATATATATATAGGCAATATGATTTAACTCTAATCCTATATGTAACACAAGTTTGTACAAAGGAAAAGAAAACAAAATAAAATAAAAGTAAGAATACATATATATTTATATGTCTGTACATGATATATATATAACTATACTATATAATATAATTATATATATATATATATATATAACCTACTATCCTTATTCTACTATTATTACCATTAATAATAATAATAATAATAATACTATATCCTTATTATACATATATACACAAATATATATATATATATATATATATATATTTATATATATATATACAACCCTCCCTATAAGAGTACATATCCGTACTCATAAAAACTATTATCCAAGTAGTCCATGTGACCTAAGTGAGTGGTCATTACTACTATCCAAATCCATCCTTTTAAAAAAATATAAAATAAAATATAAAATAATTAAATCATTTAATCCTAACAAATAATTACAATTAAACCGCACCTCATACAACACCCAATTAATCAAAACCCTAGCACCCAACTAAATCAAATTAGCAATTATAACAAATTAGCATATAACATGAAGTCACATAAACACATAACCACGTAAGCACCTAAAGTACAATAAAATAAATAATGAAATCTCTTTTATATCCTTTTGAAAACTAGGGGTATTACATTCTTCCCCCCTAACAAAAGGAATTTCGTCCTCGAAATTCACGAAACTCTGAATTATTTTCTTTTAAAATTCATTTCCATTCTTGTGTTGACTCAGCCTCTATGTATGGGCTCTATTGAAGTCTAATGCGTCCAACAATATCCAAGGTTCCTATATTTAAGAAACTTAATAAATGTACAACTCTTAAGTTGTATTTAACAACGACTCAATCTTACCCAATATTTAATTAAGGGTAACGATCCCTATTCCTCCAAGTTCCATAGGATATACGCACAAAATTCCTATGCATCCAGCGCTAACAAGTTGGTAACACTAATCTATAGGCTACTGCCTCAATTGATAAACACAATCCGTGAAAAGTCAATTTAATACGTAAAAACCAACCTTCCTCCAAAATGCACATTGTTTCCTATATGGAAGACATCCCAATCAACCATTTCCTGATAGAAAACTCTAGTGCATGAGTTCAACTATCTACAAAATCCTACTGCCGCCTCCAAACAGTGCGCAATCCATTACAAAGGAGAGTATTTATCTCTGATATATCCTTAAATGAAGTCAAGGTGTAATTGTATAACCCTCGTTTCCATTTCAGACCAACAGGTGAGAGGTCTGCAATATGTATTATACAAAACCTTAAACGTTGTCACACCAACCTCCTTATGCATGAAAACCTTGGATATATGCCCCAAGCATATCCCTCATGATCAAATTTAAATTTCTCGATCAAATCCTCCATCTAGAGATATGAAGTATAGCTACTGCTCCAAAATCTTCAGAAAGTTCCTTCGACATAGCACTTTTCATCTACCATAATGGATAACCACATGCTATAACTCCGTTATCAGTGCAATGTAGAACTGATATGAAGCTCTAAAGTGAACACTACTATAATTAACGTCCACAAGCGAACTTGCTCAATCCACCACTCTTACTCCATATGGAATTAAAATTCCAATCAATGTTGATAATTTTTACCAACCATCCTTTTCTGATTAGTCCTACTCCCATTTTGATATAGGAAGTGGCAAAAATCTCCAATGATATCCAATTATCAATTTTCGACCTTTCTAGCAAGTGTTACACTTAGAGACAATTATGTACATGTCCCTGTCCGTACCGGCTCACCAAAACTAACATTGGATGTCTTGATGTAACTTATAACTATTTGAGTGCACCGTAAAATTTTGAATTTTACATCTCAGTCACTCCAACCTCCCTAACATCATTTATACAAACTACTAATCCTCTTTCAGTACCCTAAGCTCTATCTAAGTAAGGTACTACCTCCTCCAGGGTCAGCTCTAATATTCTAAGTTGACCTTCTTAATTACTATAATAATAGCAAGTGTTATTATTATACATGCTATAAATTCAACTGATTTCTCAATAACTACCTGAAGGTTTAATTACCATATCGGTTGTTAAGAGTATCCACTTCCCTATTACTTCCACTAAACGAAACTTAATGCAAAGTGTGAATCACCACTTCTATCCATCTAAGCCGTCTCGTGATCCGTTCTATTCGTATAAGTAGAAAAAATGAAGCTGATTTAATTTATCAGTCAACCAATATCCCAACCAAAATCCTGACCCTTGTGTAAAGTCAGCAATCCCTCAACTAAATCCGTGAAAAATGCTCTGTCATTTCCACTTTAGTATAAAAAATGGCTACAAGGATCTAGTGACCTCTGTCTACATCAGAACACTGAAACATAAAGGAAATTCCTATATAGATAATCCGGAAGAGTGAAGTAAACTGATCCCTGCTCAGCACGAACAACCCCTACTCCTGACGAACACTTGAAAAATAATGGTGGGTCAGGCCCATAAACAAGTTCCACTCTACTACAATCCAAGCAGAGACCCGATACACGTATACATCCTAGTCAAGCCAACAATAACTAATAGTCCGTATATATATATATAGATACACACTATACAATACTCACTAGACTATAGGTCTGACTCAACCTGAATAGAAGGCAACATGCATATCACACATAAAGTGGGCATGAGTACCTAGACCTACCAGGACACCCAAATGTCTACTATATCCAGTTATCCATCCTATGTAATATACACACCCTAACCATGATCTTGAGACTCAAGCTCATATCATGGCACCATAAATATAAATATATAATCCATCCTAATCTAGAACATAAAACAAACATCCGGTATGTCATCCAACTGATTCAGCTGACGTGACATAAAAATATGTAGGATTAAATATTTGTTTGTTAATCCATTCCATTACATGAATAGGTAGGACTTAACAATTTTAATTAATCCGTCCCTAATATGCCACCATCCCACACCGGTGCATATAATGCATATGATCCATAAATGATGCAACATCCAAAGTAATACATCAAATTAATCCACAGTTGATGCAATAATTTGAATACATAAAAAATCCAGAAATAAGCATAATAGAAATCATATAGGTACATGATCATATTATGCATCCAATAAATGATTAAAATCATAATATCCATAGTAATTGCTAAGTTAATTTTAAGCAATTAAATCCTCCATTATCAATATGCAAATTCAATTAGAATTTTATATTGATTAAATCCTTAGCATAATAAAAATCAGGTAAATATCTGACCATATTATACTGCTAATACATGATCAAAATCATATAATATCCATTAAATTGATAGAAGAAATTTAAGCAATTAAATCATCAAGTAATTATATGCAAATTTATATAAAATTTCATATTGTTCCAATCCTTAGCATATGCATGTAAATTATGCTTCCTAAGATTTAAACATGTCAATTACTATTATTTTAAACCCCCCATTATCAACCAACCATCACTGGAATCTCAAAAATCCCAAACAGTAGCCAAATTTTGCATCCCAGGTACAGCCCCAAGAGTAGAGCCTGCTCTACTTTGAGTAGGGCCGCCTTTACGTCTAGTAGAGCCTACTATACTTTGAGTAGAGCTTGATTTACTTTAAGTAGAGCCGCCTCTACTTCTGCTATCCTCCATCTTCTTCGTCTTTGGCAACTTTCAGACATTTCGATCGCCACTATTAATGGTCCTAAGCCTTTGTTCTATGTCCCAACAATCCCAGATAATTATATAAAGTCGATACACATCTAAATCACAAATTAAAACTAGATTTTATGTAAGAACAATCAACATCAAAAAAATTCAATTTCATTAATACACTCCTTGTGTTAATCTGATTTAGCATGCATACATTATCAATTTAATGTGCATTAAAACCTGGAATATACCTAGGCATGTATAGAACACGAATCTAAGGGAAGGAGATAGAAGTAAAACTTGCATCTAGGTTTCAAATTGAAACCTTCCCTTCTTCTTCCCTGGTTTTCCAGCGACCATGGTTGTCATCGAACCCTATCTGTTGCTTCAGGCTTTACCCATAAACAAACCCTCTTCCTTCCTCCTTGGTCCGGCCTACAATCCTTGGCCAAAACCCTAGTTTCCTCTCTCAGTTTCTCTTCTCTCCTCTTTGTTACTTCTCTTTCTCTAGTTATAATATAACTCACGTAATAAACCCAGCCTCCTCCTCTACAGACTTAAATATATATATATAGGCAATATGATTTAACCCTAATCCTATATGTAACATAAGTCTGTACAAAGGAAAATAAAATAAAATAAAATAAAAGTAAGAATACATATATATTTATATGTCTGTACGTGATATATATATAACTATACTATATAATATAATTTTATATATATATATATATACAACCTTCCCTATAAGGGTACATATCCGTATTCATAAAAACTCTTATCCAAGTAGTCCATCTAACCCAAGTGAGTGGTTCATTACTACTATCCAAATCCATCATTTAAAAAAAATATAAAATAAAACATAAAGCAATTAAATCATTTAATCCTAACAAATAATTCTAATTAAACCACACCTCATACAACACCCAATTAATCGAAATCCTAGCACCCAACTAAATCAAATTAGCAATTAAAATAAATAAGCATATAACATGAAGCTACATAAACATATAGCCACGTGAACACCTAAAATACAATAAAATAAATAATGAAATCCCTTTTATATCCTTTTGAATACTAGGGGTATTACAGCTGTGTAGTGCATGATTGTATGATAAGGTAGATAGTATATGGTCAACGATACTCTTGGTTGTGTACGGATGGAGGGATAGATGATTGGTATTGTGTACCAAATGGGTTGTGTTTTGGAAATTAGAAGTTGTGGGCTGGAGTTGTATTATGGGTATGTTTAGAGTATTAGGTGATTGTGCTTGGTGTTTGAGGATTCAAGTGATAGACTATTGATTTGAAATGATTGATTGCATCGTTGATGGTTTTGAGGTGACAATTGGGTGTTGAGCATTCTGGTTTTTGTGCTCATTTTATTTTGAGGATTTGTCAATATGGCATTACCGTATGGAGGTTCTTTTCTAGTGGTAAATAATGGTCATTGTGGGGAGTATCGAGAGTGGTGCGTGTTCTATTATTATAATGGTGTTATCTTAGGGATGTTGGAAGAAGAATTGCTTGGTAGTGGCTTGATGGTCCAGTGGAATGATAGGCTTGAACTATTGATTTGGATGAGTGGTAGTGAAGGTGTTATGGTATGATGTCTAGTAATGAGTAGCAGAACAATTTAAGGCATGATCCGAATATGGTTTAGGATTGTAAATGTTATTGTATATTGTCAGGTAAGTGAAGGGATTGTGCGCCAATTGAGGCAATTGTGGTCAGTTTAGTCTTTAGAACCAGAGAGAGAGGTATTGCCATGTAGGCATCTTTTTCTTTTGAAGATTCAATGGGTTGTTGTGACTGAGGTCACGGGTCTTGTGTGTATGGTGATTGAGGCAATGTCGCCTAGGTAGGTAGAGATGAAATGGATGGTAAAGTGTTATTTTATGGCGTAGAGGTTGTCAGTTGGGAGTGACTGATTCTAAGTAGAATGGGACGTGGTGTCCGAAGGGCTGTGATTGTTTTTAGTGCTAATGTGCCGTGAACATCGGTGCTCTTACTAATTGGTTTTGGTTAGCAGGGGTATCACAGTGTATCGTATACGAGGTTCCGTGATGGTCCGTGGTGGTGAGGTCACTTAGAATTGAGGTCGTAGTTCCGTATGTGTTTCTAGTTGGTTCTTCTATTTATGTATAATGAGTTCATTTTAACTCAGGTGAGATTGGGGGTCTACGGTTGAACGATTGGTAAGTAACGTATGACAGGGTGTCAGGTGCATTCAGGTGTGAGTCGTTAATCTTTTATGAGAGTGGGGTTCATTACCCTTTCCGTTTATTCTAAATTCTGGCAAGGGCGCCATTTGTCGTAAGTCTTGTTCTCCCTTTATGAGTTGTGTGCGCTCGTGGGTGGATGGACCTGTGTGTGGTTTGTAACGTTGTTAGAGTTCATCGGTAGAGGTTTTGTTGATTTGGTCAACTCACTCCCACGGAAGGAGATAAAGTAATTGGTTTTTAGTAGTGCTTGTTGTGGGAGTGGTCTTGATTGGTGGAATGTGAGGCACGGGTTACTGAATAGGATTATATATTTCTAGTGTTTAGTACTAGCGGTGATGTCTAGGGAATGTGTCATGAACCGGGAGTCTGAGAATGATTAAGTGATGGGATGTGTGCCATATACTCAGGCGCTTTTATTAATGTCTGATTTGAGTAATGTCTTGAGGACAAGTGTTGGTATTGTTGAGTGCTAAGCAGCTAAAGAGTGATTGTGTGATTCCATTGAGGAATAATAGGAACGATTGACTTTGGTTTTGAGGTTTCAGGCATGAGACAGTCGTATTGTGCGTTTTAAAGAAATAATAATTAAATCGAATGATGTTATGATGTTGATACATGTTGTAGGTAATATGAAGTGACTAGAAAGCTTTTAAGTTGATTGATAATTGTGGTATTGACGCTATGTTATTTTTAGTTTGTTATGATTAAGGTATGATTGGGATTTTTAGAGTAGGTATGTGACTATATAACCGTTGTGGTTGCGTAGAGCGATGAATTGATAGTAAGTGAATCTCATGGTTATTTTATGGACTGCGTGAGATTGTATTTGACATTTGGACCTATGGACAAGAACGACGTCTGTGCTGAGATCGGATCGAGGATGAGAATGGCTTTGCCAACTCCCTGAATCAGTCCCTCTTTAGCATGATGTCGAGTCAAAGGTCACTGATTGTTCGATTTATCAAGAACAGTGAGAGTACAGTATTGCGCAATATGTCGGTGTGACAGAGTGAATTCAGATGGTTTGTTTCGAGTGATGAGGTGTGCTAGGTAGGACTAAGTGTCCGATAACGGGTTTGTGGTACAATCATTGATTATTGAGGATCTAGTTTTAAGGATTTGTGTCCAAGATATAGGATAGTACGTTAGACTGTTCTGGTGACTCATGATTATGTAGTCATTGGGAAATCTGTTGTTTTGTCTTCTTGAAGTTGTCTAATATGATGATTGTTGTATGGTGCAGTTAGTGGTCGCTTGTACTGATATGTGATGGTGTAGCTGTGTGTTAGATGGCTAGTATTGGTTTAATAGAGATATGTAGATTGAGTTTGAGCTTGATTGGGTGATAGATAGGGTTCCTTGTCTGAGATTTTGTGTGTCCTTTAAAGGATGATTTGAGATAGGATGTTGTCATGTTCGGTGGTCTTGTGACCATTCTTCTTTCGGGCTCCGAAGCCTTGTGTAGCGGTGTAGAGGGGATCAGTGTTGGTTTTAAATAAAGTGTAGAATCCAGCAGGTTTTGTGTATGATGCTGTGAGTGATGAATACCTTCATGAGGTGGTAAGTATTGGTTTTTTCTGACGACAGTGTGTGATTGCTTATTGGCATCGGGTGTCAAAAGCAACAAGGTTATTGAGTTCTTAGCTTTACGATTTGGTGAGGTGTTTCTCGAAAAGGTGTGTAGTTGTGGGTCTCCTTCTTTGAGAAGGGTAAATTTTGAGGACGAAATCTTTTAAGGAGGGTAGAATGCAATTGTTTCTATTTTTACCATTTTCTATTTTCTGGAATTTTCTGAATTTTTTTGAGGGTATTTTCGTCTTTTCTCGTTTTGCGTATCGGATACCGTGGGGTGTATCGGGTGTGTCTGAGATTTGGTTGGGGCATTTCTTTGAGTTCAGGACCCTTAGAAATGTAATGGTTGTCAATTCGGCGTTTTTTCATTTTTTGGGCCGGACGGCCCCGTGTGGGACCCGCTATCGGAATTGTTGCGTACGAGAGTTGTGTCTGGTCCAGTTGTACCTCATTTATTTTATTTTATGTGTTTTATATGGTTTTTATATGATTAGGGTACATATATACATTGTGGTGGGAAATAAAATTTAAAAAGAAAAAAAAAAAAAAAATCCTTTAGTGGTAGGACCCACCACTATCATATTTATGGCCAAGAGGCACATTTCTCTCCCTCATTCTCTCTCCCCGGCAACACTCTCTCTTCCTCTCTATTTTTTCTTTTTTTTCTTTTTCTCTTCTCAAGCTTTCAAAGCTTGATTAATCATCAACCGTTGTGAATTTTTAGGTGTCATTTGTTGTAAACAGGAGAGCTTGGCGAGATCTACAAGTGGGTGTAAGCAATTTCATTTTTGGCCAGCCCTTGATTTTTGAATCTAGGGCTTGGAATTGGGGATTTGCATCCTAAGAGGTAGGGGTTTCTAATTCTCATTTTCTTGGGCTCTTTGTGAATTATTCTTCTTAATTGTGGTTAGTATGCTTGATTTGTAAAAATTTCATGCTATATTATGTTATATATGTTGTGCCAAAGTTGTGACTATGTGTTGCTTGGGATATATGATGATGAAGCATGTTTAATTGTGATTAATTCAAGCCCTTTGTGCCTTTAATGCATAATTTTGTGATTAGAAAGCATGAGATATATTTTAGAATTTTTTTTTGGATGTAAAGCATGTATATTTTTGAATGTTAGGTTAATGAGTATGGATTTCTCTATTTGCACGGCATTGAAATATATATGAAACATTCATGCATGGTGTAATGACCCAGTCATTTTTAATCCTTTCATTTTCTCAGATTTTCACGAATATATATATATATATATATATTTTCTTTTCGTTGATCTTTTCCTTTCTGAGTTCGATTTCTTGTCACTTAGTGTCATCTTGAGTGCTCGGGAATGGTTTCCAAGACTCTTTTTCCTGGATTGACGACTTCCTTTGAGGACCGAGTCATTTTCACATTTTCACTTTTTTGATACTATTTACTTTCGTCTTTTTCTCGGTTGTCACTTGTTGGCATAACCTTACTTTTCGTGTTCGGATTTGATTCCGGTTTTGCATGCATCCACGATATTTAAATTCCATGTTATGTGTATTTTTACTTTCCTAGAAAAGCATGCTAAGTGTTTACTTTTTTTGTAAAGGGTATAGATGCATAACCCTTTTGTAATATTCTAAACTTGAGGGGTTTTTGTGTAATTAAATAAAGTAATTATTTTTCGTCTTAGGGACCATTTTGCAATTTAATTTGGAAGATATTTTAGAAAATGACCTTTTCGCAATTTTTAAAAAGTATGACAAGTGTCACACTCTCATTGGTCCACTTGTTGACATTTGTGTGGAAACACTTTAATGCCTTGGATGATGACATGTGGAGGGCGGAGATTCAACCACTTGTTGGCTTAAGATTGGTGCACTTGTTCGCTTAGGTGGTCGACAAGTGTAGGCTTGAGATTAAGCCTAGGATGGAGCCTTGGATGAGTGACAAGTGTAGGCTTGGGATTAAGTCTTGCAAATTACTTTTGGGATACTTTGGGATTATGGTTTTAAGGAGGGTTTTTTGTGCAATTGACCATAGTTGGGTGTGTTGACCATGGTGTAGGAACACGTAGTGAGTGGAGGATTTCTATTTCCTCCACTCACCCCTTTTTCACCTTATGTCATTTCTTTCTCATCACAAACCCTAGCCTCCATGGATGGAGCTTAAAGCCTTAAGCTTTGACCTTAATTTTTGAGGGCCTTCCACTCACCTTATACCATGAAGCTTGGAACACTTTTTGTTCTCCTCATCCTCCTCTTCATAACCCTAAAAAGGTTTGCTATTTTGTATTGATTTTGCCTTGTATTATAGAGAGACACTTCTCTAGTGAGGTAGGGGATGTTATATGTTTGTTATCTTGCATGTTTTTTATGCTTATATGACTTGTATGCTTGTGTTGTATTAATTTAAGAAATTATGATTAATGGTAATTTGCTTATAACTCACTTTTGACTTGGTATATGGCATGGCCATGACTTGATCTTTGTTGTATGTTAATTTGGAATGATTTGAATAGGTTTTCAAATCTAGAGATTTAATGAATTTAATTTAATTTAAATTCTAGTAAATTATGTATTGCTTGTATCCCATTTTGGACTTGATATATGGTATCACTATGACTTAGTACTTGTTATATATTTATTTGGAATCATTTGAGTGACTTTTGAAAATTAGAGATTTAATTAATTTAGGATTAATTAAATTCTACATGATGGTATCTTGCCCATTTTGCATTTTTGATTTCATATATGTAATGACCATGATATGTCTTTGAACATATATTATTTTGAGGACATTTGGAAATGAATTGAAATCTAGAGAGTTTAATTATTTTCATTTAATTAAACTATATCTTATTGTTCCATGGATTCAAGCATGTTTTAGAAGTTGCTTCTATATTATGATTATGGACTTAGACTTGTTATATATTCACTTGGTTATGTTTGGAGTATTAAGTAACATTATTGTTATGTTTATATTCATAAGATCATGTTTTCTTTATGGAATATATTGTTGTCTTGTGTAATGAGTTGCACACTTTATTTTTTGACATCTTCCATGCCATAATAGTGGTGCACTTAGAGCATGTATTGTATGTGTTTACAAATTTGGTTGTGCGTGGTTGATAGTTGATTATCTTGTATATACATGTTGATATATACGTTGTTGCACAACTTGTTGATTTTAGAAACTTGGGGATGTCGTTGTTTGGCTACAGCTAGGACGTGGTTCTAGTACGGGGGATAGTCCCTCTATGTAGTCTAGTGCGCACATAGGGCGGTAACCCGTGGGCTAGTAACCCTAAAGTAACTTTGGTGTCGGTCTGATCCGGCGTGATGTCCAAGTATCCACCTTGTTTGATTTCGCATTTCAATTCCAAGTTGATAACTAGATGATGTTGTAACTTGTTGTTCCATATTTGATTTTCCATCTTAAGTTTCAAGATGTTAATTTTAAGAATTCATGCTTTATGCATTGTATTGGAAGTTCCAATGTTGGTTAAATTGCATCGATATCGTGATTTGTGTTTTTATGTTCAAATGTAGCTTAGGAATGATCTTATAGACTCATTTGGAATATAGATGCTAGGTGGCATGAACCATCTTAGTTGATTCGTATTTTAGATTTCAAGTTGATGGCTTTGAGAATCTATGTCTTGTTGCCTTGTATAGCATGCTTCTATGTTGTTTGAATTACATGGACGATGTGAATTATGCTAAAAATGATCTAAGGCAGCTTAGGATGCTCCCTGAGTCTCACCTTTGACATAGACATTAGGTGGCATGAACCCTTTAACATGGTTCACCTTAAGGTGATAAAATTGTAAAAAGTTAGGTCGATGCATGCCCATCTCCTATGAGTAGCTTTATGTTACTCACCCACGTTGTGGGGACATTTTTCAGGTACATGCATTAAGGTTGAGTTTCTTATCATGCTTGGATGATTTGTGGACTTAAAGACTTCCATTCTTGTAAAGGTTGGCTTGAAAAGCCATTTGTAGCCTTTTATGTCAAAATGTGTATATTTGATTCCATATATGTAATGTGTACATGAGTACACTTTTTACAATGCATTCGACAAGTATAAGATGAGGCCGGAGGCCAATGACATGTATTTCGTATCCTATGTAATTTATGACTTCATGAAATATTATGAAATAATTGAAAAATGTTAAGTTATTGCCTCCCCATGTTTGCATCGGGTGTGGGAATTCCATTTTGATTTTTCCGTAGGATCTCATTAGTCATGTATGAAGTGTGGCCAAGGGCCAAACGGTCATTTGATGTCATTCGTTAATTTTGAATTCTGAGTTTTCATTCCAAGTTCCATTTTTGTCATTTTGGCCGTTGGGGGGTCGGATTTTGCATCGACGGTATTTTTAAGCTGTGGATCATTGTAGCGCGTCTAAATAGATAAGTTACGTCTGCGTGCATGATCGTTTCCGGGAAAAACACTTTCGTTTGCGTTTTGAGCCTCCTACAGATTCATTTCCCCTTTTTATTGAAAAATCTTGCTTAGAGGCATTTTGGGGATTTTCTTTGGGAAATAAATTCCGTTCTTTGCTCTGTCACATAGAAAATGTGATTTTAGGGGGAGTTTCATTTTCGTGTTTTTCCTAAAAATGTCATCTTGACCTCATAAACTGCGCTCCAAGTTCATTTTGCTGCTAAAAGTACTGTTCCTGCAATTTTTGAGGTTCCAGACCACCCCACTGCCCTATTTGGTGGGCCCCCGCGGATACTGTTCCTGCACTGGACACTTTTCTTCAACAGGCCATATATCACTCGTTTTATGTCAGAATTTGTCCGTTCTTGGGTCTAAACTAACCGCGTCAAAATAATCTTTCCAATACTACCAATTAGAGCTTTAGATTCCAATTGTAGCTCAAGTTATTCATGTTTTAGTAAGGTAGTGTTAGGTTTTGGTCCGAACCGGGATAGGGTTTCCCTTCTTTCGACTTCGGGACTTGATATCTTTTCCGTCCGGACTCCAAATCAGGTGATTCTTGAGTCTAACTTCATTAATTTTTTGTTGTCTTTCCAATGGTATGCTTGTTAGCATCCATTTCACTATGAAATGCCTATTTTTCCCCTAGGCCCATTCTTGTCCGTTTTTGAAACGTCGCTTCCGCATTTGTTTTCTTTGGGTTCTGTTACCTCATTGAGGGTCACATTTATGTCTTAGGGATGTGTTGTGTCTCTTGAGACCATTGTTTCATCTTTTTCTTCCACATTCTGGATCCAGTTCGGGTAATCACAGGACACATTAGGTTGAAAAATCTAGGGTCGTTACAAGTGGTATCAGGGCTCCTAGGTTCGAAAACCTTAGGACGATGGGTTTTGGGTGCATATCATGCTTTTGTAGCCATGCTCTATGTGTTTATATGCTTCATGATAACATGTTTTGGTTGATAACATGCTTATGTGTTTATGTGCTATATGTGGTATGCTATCTGTTTAGTTTGTTTTGATTCTAATGTAAAGAGCTGACATATGATATATGCTAGACTAGATTTGTATATGCATAACTATTTTGCATATTTGGCATGGCACGGGATTGGTCATTGAGGCATGAGTTGAGGTTGATGGTGATTGTAGTCACAGTTTCAAGGTAGTTTAGGTTGTTATTGACTTAGAGTTGGCTTGGGATAGGTGGAAGGTCACCTTTTGTTTGGGCTCTTATGAGTTGAATCGTTAAGCGTAGCCTTAGAGCTTTTAGATCGATTGTGGATTTGTTGGTTTTGGGCCATGCTGGGGTTATGGACCTCATAGGATCCTTGGTTGTTCAGGATGGTTCCTCTGAGATTGCAATTTTCATGGGCGGGTACGTTGTGGGCGGGTGCATAGCACTGTCATGCTACCGTACTGGCTAGCTACGAGCGCAGTTCAGTTGGAATCAGCTTTGCTTTTTGTTTTGACAGGCGTAGTCCCTTTGATCGATGATGATGATGGTTGTTTTAGGGATTAGTCATAGGAATTGATTTGGTTGTTGTTGGCATGGCAATTGTTGCCACTTTTTTTGAGTTCTCCTTGCGTGATGACGCTTTTGGGATCAAGTCGATTGATCGATGTTTTGGGTTGGTGAGAGCATTACATTGTTCGTGTCACTCGTAGTGTCACCTTTAGATTGGAGATAGATTGTTAGAGTCTTGCCACTGTGGTAAGGGCTCACGTTTATTTTGAGACAGGTGGTTGTCACATTTGTTTTTGGAGTCAAATAATGGCTAGGATTTGTTTTCCTTTTTCCTAGACACTCTAGGACATGATGTCCATGGGGTTCATTGTTGCATCATTTTACTTTCTGCAGTTTCGTTTACTACCATGTTAGTAGTATGATTTATTTTATTGTGATGCATGAGTGGGTGGAGGTCTATCCACATTTGTCTTCTTGTTGTATGACATTAGCATGCCCTGCATATATGCTTAGATATGTCATGTTGTTACTGTACTTTAATGACATGCTTTTGTGTTACGTGGAGACGTGTCGTATGTACCTTTGATTTTATCTATGTGAGTAGATTTAGTATTATTATTATTATTTTGGTAGTTGCATTCTTTGTCAGATGCATGACTTTCCTATTTGGTTTCCCTTTTGTTTCCCTCAGTTGCACGTAGTGTGTTTGAATTTGTTGTGAGATTCCCTGTAGAGGAGTTGTCACATCTGTTTTGTCCTGAGTTGTCCACTTCCCTAAGGTGGGAAGAATGCTTCATTTTTGTATTCGTCGTGTTGACACTTGTGGGAGAAGGGGATTTCTCTTCTTTTCTTGGTTTGTGTTTGGGGCTTCACAAGGAGTGAGTCTCTTCTCTTCACACCTTGTGCATGGTTTTGGGGTTGGTTGGTCCGTGAGGATCACCATTGTTGTCTTGAGTTTTTGGTGAGGATTTAGTGGATTTTGGTCGACTTACTTCCATGTAGGGCGTGAAGTCTTTGACCTTGTTATCTTTCATAGGACTGGTGGGTTCCATTCCTTTGTATTTTTCATTAGGGAGTTTTTGCCGTGGTTGTTGATGGAATTATGGTACTCAGAGTGAGTTAATTTGTGTGGGATCATTTTATGGGGACTCGTGTCCATATCATTGAGGAATTGTTTGATTCGTAAGGTGAGCTCGATGCTCTTTTGAGGATGTCTTTTGGAGACTTGAATGTGAGTGACTCTTAGAAGAAATTTTGAAGGATTACTGTTGGATTTGGTTTGTTTATGGAGTTTTCTCATCCTAGTTATGACTAGGCGAAGTTTTGAGGGATCGTAGTTCCAGTGTTTGGTTGTAGATTGAAATTGAGGAATTTTGATTTTTGCTTGGTAATGCCAAGCATAGTTTTGACAGACTTTTTTTGTGACTTTGGTTGTCAGGATTTTGATGTGTGTGCCACTTGGTGGACTTATATTTCAAGGACTTAGTTATCCACAATAAGGATGTGGATTTGATGTTTGATTTCGGTGTAGTTTCATAGTTGATCAGTTTCTGGGAGATATGTGGGACCTTCGATGAAATGTCTAGTATTGAGGTTCGTTTTGATTCTTTGTGGTGTTGATTTAGTTGTCAGGCTTTGGATTCTTGATTGATGTTGTTAATGGGAATGTTTTGAGGCATTGGAGTGTTGGTTTGTTGTATTGGGGATTTAAGACCTTGAGCGTAGCGGTACCTATGACATTGTTGTTAGAGTTTTGGGATTAACTACCCCAACTCTCGCGGATGCCTGGTTCCTGTAGTGCTCTTGGTAATGATTTTTTTTTTTTGACATTGATGTCATTTGTATCGAGAGGTTTCATGGGTAGACCTAGTAGGGGCAGGTTATGAACAAGTGCCTTATACTGTCATGCTACCATATAAAGTTATGTGTTGTGGGCGAGTACTAGTTGCCGTCGATGCTACCTTACTGACGAGTAAGTGTGGGCGGGCACTAGACGTTGTCTTTGCTACCACACATTTGCGTACGTCGTGGGTGGGTTCGGGTCGCTATTCGTACTACCACGTCATATTTGTTCAATACCCTGATCTAATACGCAATTATCTTGGAGTTCCTTTGGTGGTTGTTTTTGGTCCCTTATAATGGTTTGTCAGGAGGGATGCTTTCGATTGTTGCCTTCCGTTCCTTTGTCTGACCTTGGGTTTTGTGTGTGCGTTTCGACTTGTCATGTGGCCGTGTGGTCACTTTCCTTTTGAGAGGCTGTCCTGTCGTGAGCATGTGGGTGTGAATGACATTGGTTTGTACATGGTCATTCAGTTTTGGGATTGTTCTCGTGGTATGTTGTGTGGGATACTCGGAGATGTACTCCGTAGTTACCATCGTTTCGCCTTTTGTTTTGTTGGGGCTGGATTTCGGGGACGAAATCCTTTTAAGGTGGGAAGGTTGTAATGACCCGGTCATTTTAATCCTTTCCTTTTCACGGATTTTCACGGATATATATATATATATATATATATATATTTCTTTTTGTTGATCTTTTCCTTTTTGAGTTCGATTTCTTATCACTTAGTGTTATCTTGAGTGCTCGGGAATGGTTTACGAGACTAATTTCCCTGGATTGACGACTTCCTTTGAGGACCGAGTCATTTTCACATTTTCACTTTTGTGACACTATTTACTTTCGTCTTTTTCTCGGTTGTCAATTGTTGGCATAACCTCACTTTTCGTGTTCGAATTTGATTACGGTTTTGCATGCATCCACGATATTTAAATTCCATACTATGTGTATTTTTACTTTCCTAGAAAAGCAGGCTAAGTGTTTACTTTTCTTGTAAAAAGGTATAGATGCATAACCCTTTTGTAATATTCTAAACTTGAGGCATTTTTGTGTAATTAAATAAAGTAATTATTTTTCGTTTTAGGGACCATTTTGTAATTTAATTTGGAAGATATTTTAGAAAAGGACATTTTTGCAATTTTTGAAAAGTGTGACAAGTGTCACACTCTCATTGGTCCACTTGTTGACTTTTGTGTGGAAACACTTTGATGCCTTGGATGATGACATGTGAAGGATGGAGATTCAACCACTTGTTGGCTTAGGATTGGTGCACTTGTTGGCTTGGATGGTTGACAAATGTAGGCTTTAGATTAAGCATAGGATGGAGCCTTGGATGAGTGACAAGTGTAGGCTTGGGATTAAGTCTTGAAAATTATTTTTGGGACACTTTGGGATTATGGTTTTAAGGAGGGGTTTTTATGCAATTGACCATAGTTGGGTGTGTTGACCATGGTGTAGGAACACATAGTGAGTGGAGGATTTCTATTTCCTCCACTCACCCATTTTTTACCTTATGTCATTTCTTTCTCATCACAAACCCTAGCCTCCATGGATGGAGCTTGAAGCCTTAAGCTTTGACCTTGATTTTTGAGGGCCTTCCACTCACCTTAGACCATGAAGCTTGGAATACTTTTTGTTCTCCTCATCCTCCTCTTCATAACCCTAAAAGGGTTTGCCATTTTGTGTTGATTTTGCCTTGGATTCTAGAGAGACACTTCTCTAGTGAGGTAGGGGATGTTATAGGGTTATATGCTTGTTATCTTGCATGTTTTTTATGCTTATATGACTTGTATGCTTGTGTTGTATTAATTTGAGAAATTATGATTAATGGTAGTTTGCTTCTAACTCACTTTTGACTTGGTATATGGCATGACCATGACTTGATCTTTGTTGTATATTAATTTGGAAAGATTTGAATAGATTTTCAAATCTAGAGATTTAATGAATTTAATTTGATTTAAATTCTAGTAAATTATGTATTGCTTGTATCCTATTTTGGACTTGATATATAGTATGACTATGACTTAGTACTTGTTATATATTTATTTGGAATCATTTGAGTGACTTTTGAAAATTAGAGATTTAATTAATTTAGGATTAATTAAATTCTACATGATGGTATCTTGCCCATTTTGCATTTTTGATTTCATATATGTAATGACCATGATATGTCTTTGAACATATATTGTTTTGAGGCCATTTGGAAATGAATTGAAATCTAGAGAGTTTAATTATTTTCATTTAATTAAACTATATCTTATTGTTCCATGGATTCAAGCATGTTTTAGAAGTTGCTTCTATATTAAGATTATGGACTTAGATTTGTTGTATATTCACTCGGTTATGTTTGGAGCATTGAGTAACATTATTGTTATATTTATATTCATAAGATCATGTTTTCTTTATGGAATATATTGTTGTCTTGTGTAATGAGTTGCACACTTTATTTTTTGACATCTTCTATGCCATAATAATGGTGGACTTAAAGCATGTATTGTATGTGTTTACAAATTTGGTTGTGCGTGGTTGATAGTTGATTATCTTATATATACATGTTGATATATACGTTGTTGCACAACTTGTTGATTTTGAAAACTTGGGGATGTCGTTGTTTGGTTACGGCTAGGACATGGTTCTAGTACGGGGGATAGTCCCTCTATGTAGTCTAGTGCGCACATAGGGTGGTTACCCGTGGGCTAGTAACCCTAAAGTAATTTTGGTGTCGGTCTGATCCGGCGTAATGTCCAAGTATCCACCTCGTTTGATTTCGCATTTCAATTCCAAGTTGATAACTAGATGATGTTGTAACTTGTTGTTTAATATTTGATTTTCCATCTTAAGTTTCAAGATGTTAATTTTGAGAATTCGTGTTTTATGCGTTGTATTGGAAGTTCCAATGTTGGTTAAATTGCATCGATATCGTGATTTGTGTTTTTATGTTCAAATGTAGCTTAGGAATGATCTTATAGACTCATTTGGAACATAGATGCTAGGTGGCATAAACCATCTTAGTTGATTCGTATTTTAGATTTCAAGTTGATGGCTTTGAGAATCTATGTCTTCTTGCCTTGTATAGCATGCTTCTATGTTGTTTGAATTACATGGATGATGTGAATTATGCTAAAAATGATCTAGGGCAGCTTAGGGTGCTCCCTGAGTCTCACCCTTGAGATAGACGTTAGGTGGCATGAACCCTTTAACATGGTTCACCTTAAGGTGATAAAATTGTAAATAGTTAGGTCGATGCATGCTCATCTCCTACGAGTAGCTTTATGTTACTCACCCACGTTGTGGGGACATTTTTCAGGTACATGCATCAAGGTTGAGTTTCTTATCATGCTTGGATGATTTGTGGACTTGAAGACTTCCATTCTTGTAAAGGTTGGCTTGAAAAGCCATTTGTAGCCTTTTATGTCAAAATGTGTATATTTGATTCCAAATATGTAATGTGTACATGAGTACACTCTTTACAATATATTCGACAAGTATAAGATGAGGCCAGAGGCCAATGACATGTATTTCGTATCCTATGTAATTTATGACTTCATGAAATATTATGAAATTATTGAAAAATGTTAAGTTATTGCCTCCCCATGTTTGCATTGGGTGTGGGAATTCCATTTTGATTCTTCCGTAGGATCTCATTAGTCATGTATGAAGTATGGCCAAGGGCCAAACAGTCATTTGATGTCATTCGTTAATTTTGAATTCTGAGTTTTCATTCCAAGTTCCATTTTTGTCATTTTGGCCGTTGGGGGGTCGGATTTTGCATCGGCGGTATTTTTAAGCCGTGGATCATTGTAGCGCGTCTAAATAGATAAGTTACGTTTGCGTGCATGATCGTTTCCAGGAAAAACACTTTCGTTTGCGTTTTGAGCCTCCTACGGATTCATTTCCCCTTTTTATTGAAAAATCTTGCTTAAGGGCATTTTGGGGATTTTCTTTGGGAAATAAATTCTGTTCTTGACTCTGTCACATAGAAAATGTAATTTTAGGGGGAGTTTCCTTTTCGTGTTTTTCCTAAAAATGTAATCTTGACCTCATAAACTGCGCTCCAAGTTCATTTTGCTGCTAAAGGCACTGTTCCTGCAATTTTTGAGGTTCCAGACCACCCCACTGCCCTATTTAGCTGGCCCCCGCAGTGTTCTGGCAGGTGCCCGAGACTTTCTGCCATATTTGGCGGGCCCCCGCAGGTTTTTGGTGGGCCCCCACGGATACTGTTCCTACACTGGACACTTTTCTTCAACAGGCCATATCTCACTTGTTTTAAGTCGGAATTAGTCCGTTTTTGAGTCTAAACTGACCGCGTCAAAATAATATTTCCAATGCTACCAATTAGAGCTTTAGATTCCAATTGTAGCTCAAGTTATTCATGTTTTAGTAAGGTAGTGTTAGGTTTTGGTCCGAATTGGGATAGGGTTTCCCTTCCTTTGACTTCGGGACTTGATATCTTTTCCGTCCGTACTCCGAATCAGGTGATTCTTAAGTCTAACTTCATTAATTTTTTGTTGTCTTTCCAATGGTATGCTTGGTAGCATCCATTTCTCTATGAAATGACTCTTTTTCCCCTAGGTCCATTCTTGTCCGTTTTTGAAACGTCGCTACCGCATTTGTCTTCTTTGGGTTCCGTGACCTCATTGAGGGCTCATTTGTGTCTTAGGGATGTGTTGTGTGTCTTGAGACCATTGTTTCATCTTTTGCTTCCACATTCTGGATCCAGTTCGGGTCATCACAGGACACTTTGGGTTGAAAAATCCAGGGTCGTTACACATGGCATTGGGCAAAGAATTGGGAAAGTTGATTTGAAATGAATGAAAGAGAGGGGATTTTTTTTTTTTTTTTTGGGAAAAAGATTTGATAAAAGGATTTTGTGAAAACCCGGATGCCAAGAGGGTACCGATGTTCCGTGGCATTAATGTGACCTAGAGGGAATCAGGGAAAACCCCTAGCAGGTTTAAGCTATCTAAGCCCCAAATGACACCGCGGGGCTACCGAGGGTCAGGGACAGTGGCCAATCCTTCTCTCGTGTCACCAAGGGGGCACCAAGGGACGGGTTACATTACCAGTTTGAAAAGAGATGAATGTAAGTGATTTTGAAATGGAGAGCGATATAGCACGGCATTGCATTTCATGGCACGACATTATTTGTTTTTAGCTTTGAAATTGTATTGTATTCTTCCTTGGTATAGTATGATCCTGTTCCCTTTATTTTTATTCATTACTTGGTTTCACGGGGTCACAAGAGGTGTGTTTTAGGCACCACCTACTACGCAATTTTGGTCACTCCTTATTACTAACATTTTCAGGTCACGGCAAGGAGGTGGTGGATGACATTCCTCCACAAGCATGAGGGGACTTGAAGTGTGTTTTGCAACTATTTTGTAGACTTGAGCCATTTTTTTTGTAAAGTAGCATCTTGAAATGTATTAAGTTGTATGGTTTGGGCTTGTAAAATAACTAGGTGCTTAGACTCCATTTTGATGTAAATTTGGGACAAAAATGTAAGACTATGCAATATATCTTATTTGAATGGGAAAAATGATGTTGCATTATATTAAATTGTTGATGTAAGTGACCATGACATGTTGAGCATTATTTTTCATTATGTTGGGATAGGTTTTAAACTTGGATTAAGGTCACTATGGGACAATGGGGTACTTAAGTGTACAAATGTTTAACCTTAGGCTTTTCTTGGCATTTTTTTCTGGACTTGGGGAACCGGTACCTCATTCTGGAACTAGTTTGAAGGGCTGTCTTGGTTCACTTTTGGGCATTCTGCCCATGTGGAACCGATACCAAGTTTGGGAACCGGTTCCAGCTCTCCATTGTATATTTTTGCTTTCACAGTTTTATCAGCTTTGATCACTTAACTTCGGATGATCATAACTTCTTCGTTCCAAACCCAAATAGGGTCATTCTTGAGTCTATTTTCAATGATTTTGAGTTAGATTTCCAATGAGATCAACCTCCTCCTGAAATTTCATTCATGTTGAGAGTTATAGTTGTTTTAGTAAAACAGTGTTGGGATTTCCCTTGAACCGAGTAAAGGCGCTTTGGGGAAATCACATCCAATGACCGCAGAACCTCTTCAAATGTCATGGAATGATTAGAATGATTGTTTCAAACTTTATTTGACTAGTTTGAAGGCAGATTACCTTCTCACGTTGTAAAATGACCATTTTACCCCTAGTGTGTCCTCGGGTTCGGGTAAGGACCCGGTTAGCGATTCAGACCCACGTGTTCGGGTCGTTACACAGGATCACAAAGAATTCTAAGACTATGCTCCAAAATCAAAAGGTATCTGTGCTCTTATCATCAATCAGGTACGAGATTAAATTCTCTTTAATTAATTGTAATTTTCTTGATTTATACATATAGATAATTTAATTAAAACCAAACAATTGGTATTAGAGTAAGTTTGGTTGTGATTTATAGAGTAGAAATCAAAAATAAAAGTATTGATATATTCAACTTACAAATTGTGTGTATAATTTCGCATCCATCGGTGCGAAATTCTGCCGGTGGATGTCTATTGATTAGATTCGAATTTAATTAGATGCATGAAGTTTAATCATCAGTCTTGGATCATATAATTATATGAAGTGGTTTGTGTGTGTGGGTTTCGAGGAACTGTGTTAACTCCAACCATGATTGGTGGCACTTGGATTTGCTCCGTCGATGCATTTACCATTGTCAATAAATATAAGTTGACATGGGACATTGGTATTGGTTTAAATATTCAGGCCATTTCTTTGATTGTTACAATATTATATTATAATTGATCAATTAAGGAATCATATAGTTACTGAATACGCATCTCTCATTCGGGAATCATGACCTGGTTACTGGGCAAATTAAGATGTAAGGTTATTTTATTAAATTTATTTCATTGGGTAATTCAAAAGTTTTGAATTACTTTTGAGTAGTATATATATTAAAATAAAATATTATAGTGAGTTTTTGATTACCTTACTACTTTGTGTAATAATATCATGTACATGTGTGAGATGAATCTTTGAATGCCCTGTGTGAGTGGTGTGGTTGATTAACTGGTTTTGTCCAGCACGATTAACAATAAAGGAAAAAGTAAAGGTGGTGTTTGTTTCTTATTAATTGGGTTGAGGACCACTATACAAAACTTAGTAGTAAAGATAGAAAAATAATAGCATGTTTATTCAGTTATCTAAAGTATAGCTCTTATGTGGCATGCTTATATATACTTTGCCAAAAGAATATTTTTTGAGTAACTTTACATTTACCATCAATTGTATGTGTTTAGTTTGTCCATGTTCTTTGAATATCCAACCTATTTTAGATTATTCAAGAAATAACTTAAATGTGATTTCTTGGATGTTATATTATACCAACAATTTATTAGTAAAGGAAGAAAAATTGAATATTTGATATCTCTATTATGAGGTATATTTGAGATCTCTGTTATGAGGTATTTATCTTAAATTACAAGCGCAACTGAATTTTTAGTTTAATGTGAAGTTGCATGGTAGTTTAGCCATACTAGTTCAACTTTAAATTGAATGACTTATGGGGCTTGCGTACCATAAGTGAGTATTATTAATCTGATTTATTTAAAGATTTAAGTTTTAATTGTTTAATTTTAGGTTGAAAAAATTGTAGGGCTTGCTTGCCATAAGCAAGCAGTATTAACCTAATTGATTTAAAGATTCAAATATTTTAAATTATTTATTGGATATATAATATACACGTATCAAATTTTTTGTTATTTTATTTCAATTAAAGTATAGAAAGAATTAAGATTTTTAAATCTTGATTGATGATGTGCATATTATTATATTGTTTATTGTAATTTCTCGATATATATGAGGAAGCTTAATTTTATTTGTGTTAAAGCCATTTATATTACAGTGAAATAAAGTGTTCCAAAATATTTGAGTTTAGTTTATATGAATTATAAAGAAATTGTTGAACTTAAATAAATGGAACTTCTGTAGCATAAGTTCTTCCATGGGGTTTAGGAAGACCGGTAAAGTGACCGTTTCAAATATGGTAGCTAAAGTGGGTGATGCCTGCCAAAAGGTGACATGCTTACGGAGGTTATTATTTTTTGAAATTTTAAGGCATTGGTCTTATTGAGATCTCACAGTGCACTTACCTACATTAGGTCATTTGTTCTGCCAAAAGGTGATCAATATCATAGTGTTGGTTAAGTGAGTAGAATATTTGAGAGTGCTTGGATTATAACTAAATAACCCACTTGCCAAAAAGGTAGTGTAAGTGTTTAACAATAATTTAAGCATAATCAAATAGGTCTATGTGCGATTTTCATCGCAGGTTTGGAGGGTAAAGTAAAATCTAAAATATTACTGCAAAAAGGTGATTTTTAGATGACATATTATCTATTTTTGCAGGGTGGATGGTTTTTGCACATAGTAAAACACCCTGAGAAATTTGGCTTAAAACTCCAAGCACAAATTAAAGTAATAATCACTAAAGTTGTGACATATTATTTTATATGTTACTTATGTGGTGTTATTCAATATAAAATTTATTCAGGTTATAGATGCTTCCGCAATTTAAAGATAATTCATAGGGATTGAACCATTGAATGGTTAAAATTATATTGCCTAGAAAACATGTTTTGATATTATATTGGGTTTCTTGGACTACGAGTCTATGCTTTTTTTGAGGAAGAAACCCATATGCCCAGTGTAGAGTCTTCTTAAATAGAAAAATTGTTACATTTTTAAGTGGACTAAAGGTACTACTATGCAATTACGTTAATTTATGCTTCTATTGGTGAAACTATTCATGGTGGTATTCTGGTTTTTGATACTGCCAAGGAGCTTATTGATTTGATTAAGAAAGAGTTAATAGGCATTGAAAAGCAACCACAATACTATTATTTGGCATGGTTTATATAAGTTAGATATGATGGAAACGGTTCAGTAAGGGAGTACATCTATAAGATGTGCAAGTTGGTTAATGATCTGAGGTAGTATGAAATCATATTTGATGATAAGTTATGAGTTCACATGGTGATTTATTTTTTGCTTAGGTTTTTTGAGGTTTTCAAGGTGAATTATAATTCATAAGAAGTTAAATGTGGCATTAACCAACTATTAGCACTTTGTGTGATTGAAGGGGAGCGACAATGTTCAAACTGAGTCAGATCATCTTGCCGTGACAGCAAGAATAGTTTCAAGAAGAAACTAGGAGGCAAGAAAGTGTATAAGGCTAAACAGAATAAAGAAAGGTAGAACAATACATGAAAAAACATTGATCATGGAATGATAAATGTTGGTTCTATAGAAATAAAAGGACATCAAAATAAAAAATAAAAAATGTTATTGTGGTGAAAAAGAAAAACAAAGCATGAAACAAAATTGCCATGTTAATATTTGGGCTTAACTTGGTAAAAGTACAGGTACAGACATAATGAATGGATTCGAATGTGATCCTACCTATTTCTTGTTTTTCTATAGACTCGACACATTTCGAATAAAATCATACTTTGGCTAGAGAGGATTCATCTATGTTATGCATAGAATTTTGGGTAATGTCTCTCAAAAGAAACTTGAACACTTGGTCAAACATGAGATTATTGGGCCACAAATTTTATGCGGTAGTTATGTCAAAGGACAGATACAAGAAACACAATTTTCGAGGCTAGTCAATCATTTGGTCTTTTGGACTATGTTTATATCGACATTTGTGATCCATTTCTTATTGTAACCCGTCTGCAGTAAAGACATTTCATTAACAAGTATAACATTGTCAATTGTAATTCATGTTCATATTGAAACTTTAGTTTCCAAATGTTATTTTTGTGTTCTATATCATGTCATAAAATATACAAAATCTCGAACGTATTAACTATGCATATCGTGAAAAATTCTCATTAGACATTGTGTGTTTATAATTAAGTGTTTTATTACATCTTTAATATTTTTCGTTCCAACTTTAATCTTTGATGTGTCACAAAAAAAGTGCATTAAAATGCTATTAGTTATTGAGTTCTTTGAATAGTAGTTTAACAATACTTCATCACTTCTAAAAGTAAAGATCCAGGATTCAAGTCTCTATAGAGATATTGTAGGTATATGAGTGTATTATTGCCAAAGAAAAATAGAACAGGAGAGCATTTACTTTCAGCCTATGCACATAGATGAAGTACTGTTTAAAAACCGTGAAACACCCTGGACTAAAAGATGGGTATGTTATATTTGTTTGATGTATTTAATTATTTTTTATTTTCGAAGTTGAACTAAAGCATGCACACACACATTATTCACATGCCCATAATGGAAATTGAACCCTCAAACACCCCATTAATTTGGAGAAGATCAGAGATTATACTACTGGGATGTAAGAATTTTGGACTTTCATTGAGTATTGTTTTGTCTTGAAATTTTTTAAAAATTCCAATGGATGATGGAGATAAAATAATAATTTATCGAATACCCTATAAGAATGTGATATGTGTTCACGTGTCACTCTCACACGCACGCTCAATACGGTTAGTCTAGTCCCATTGAACAAATGTCTGAATGGAAGGTTTAGAAGGTGGAAAACTAAAGCAGACGTGAGATCGCATAAATTTGGATATTGATAATCAGAGTATTTTATTATTACTTTCCTTGATGGTTGCATATCATAGGACGATGAGCAAAACAGATGAATTTATTTTTAGCTTCCTTCAGAGTCTATTAAGGGCTTTTACATGTATGTTAATTGGTTGATTATTATCAGTGACATATGACATTTGGTTAGACATGAAGCTAGAAAGCTTATCAATGATTTAATCTTATTAAGGGGTAGTTTGGCAATTGCTTTTGTTTCGTACTTTTGCTTTGATACGAAGCAGAAGTAATGTTTTGTATTATAGTGTGTTCAACACTATTTCGAAACTTTTTTGGTAACTTAAATTTGCTGTAATATTTTTGGAAGCAAAAACATGAAAACATATTTGGTAAAAAGTATTACAAGTTTGAATAATTGAATAACTAATTAAAAATGTTATTTTAGAATTTTTTTTTCTTTCTAAAAGTACTATTCTATCGTGCAAAAATTAACAAAAGTATCATTTTTATGTTTCCGATTTTAACCTCAATTTCAAAAGCACTTAATAAAAAATGTTACCAAACATGTTTTGTGCTTTTGCTTCGCTACAATACACCATCAAAATAAAAAAGAACAAAGCAAAAACACGGACCCTATATATTCAAAATTAGTGATCCAAATGCAAATGTCCAATATTATAATATATTAAATCATTATTTTACTCTCAAAATGAAAGAAGAAATATTAAACAATACTAACACACGACCACATGCCAGTGCCAAGCTGAATTATTTCTTGCTTTATTCAAAGGAGTTGGAGATGAAGTAAACTTCTCATCCAAATGGCTACATTTATATCAAGGTGCTTAGATTTATGATGGTGATAGAGAATAAGAGCTCTAACAGACGATTCTAGCGTAGTTGGATTTTTCATCTCCTAAGTAGTACGCAGACTAGCAAGAACACGGATTTGCAACAACGAGCAGAGGATGCTTTTTCTGGATGGTTATACCAGGGACTTCAGTCATGTCCAAATCCAGGCCTCTTGTTCCATTAGGCAATGCAAAATCAAACTTAAGCACAAGCTTTGCTACGGCAAGCTCATTAAGGGTCATGGCAAATAAAGTTCCTGGGCAACCCCTCCTGCCAGATCCAAATGGAATTAATTGGAAGTCCTGTCCTTTATAATCAATTGAAGTATTCAAGAACCTCTCAGGCAGGAACTCGTTAGTGTCTTCCCACAACGAGGGGTCTCTCCCAATTGCTGAAGCATTGATAAACACTTGTGTGCCAGCTGCAATATCGTAGCCCATTACTTTGACATCTTGGGTTGATTCTCGGGGAATAAGCAATGGGGCAGGAGTATGTAAGCGCATAGACTCCTTCATCACCGCTTTCAAGTAGTGCATTTTCTCTAGATCATCCTCCGTTATGTCCTCTTTGCCTTTGGCTATTTCTCGCACCTCATTCTGCAGTTTCTTCATGACTTTTGGATGTCTAAATAGTTCTGTCATTGTCCATTCTAGAGCTGTGTATGTAGTATCAGTTCCAGCAGTAAACATATCCTGCAAAAAAACCAATGATGTGTGACAAGTTTAAGAAGTAAATAAATGCAAAAGTTTGAGACACATTCAAGTGCTCATAGGTTACTCAACATAAAACATTACTTCAACTTAAAAGTAACAGTTTCAAATGCCAGAAAATTAACTTGTTAAAATATTTAAAGAAACAATAAGTTGAAGCCAGTATCACAATTAAATCATGCCAAGATGAAATGATTAAAGCGAGTAATTGAATTTTTGGGGGCGATAAAGTTGTACTTACTAGGATTATGGCTTTAATGCTGTCTCTGTTAAGGGGAAAGTCGGTACTCATGTTCTCTCTTTGAATTCTAAGTAAGACGTCTACAAAGTCCTTGTCGCCTTCGTCCTCAACATTTGTACCACCGTTGCTCTTTCTTAGTTGACTATCAATATGCTCTTCAACTACAGCCTCCATAAATTTATCAAGCTCATTAGCAACCCTCTCCACTTTAGCATTCAAACCATTTAAATGATTTAGCCATGCGAGCCAAGGGATATAGTCACCCACATCGAAAACACCCAACAACTCCATAAACTCCCCAAACAGCTCCTTTAACTTCTTGTCACCCCTTTCACTGTACTTCACTCCCAAGGCTATGCGACACACTACATCACTGGTGAGTGAGATAAGCATCTCCGTCAAATTCACTGGTGAAGAAGAAGAAGAAGAAGATCGTTTGATCTTCTCCACCAAAAGGGTTGTTTCTTCTTCTCTCACGGTGTGAAAAGACTGAACCGTTTTGTTGTTTAGAAGGTTGTGCACACAAATGCTTCTCACTTGCCTCCAATACTCTCCATAAGGAACAAAAGCAATGTCCTTGCCATAGAAAAGTCTACTGGCGATGCTCGATTTAGGCCTAGTTGAGAAGACGAGGTCATTGGTTTTCAAGATCTCGCTGGCTGCCTCGGCAGAGGAGGCAATGAGAACTGGTTTGCTGCCGAGATGAAGCAGCATGAGGGAGCCATATTTTTGAGCTAATGATTGGAGGGAGCGATGAGGAAACAAACCGAGTTGGTGGAGATTTCCAATAATTGGGAGCTTTGATGGAGAAGGTGGAAGATTTGTTTTGGTTTTTGGGTTGGAGAACCATTTCAGAAGGAAGACTAAAGGGAAGAACAAGGGAAGAAGAGTGTAAAAGGAGTGGAATAAGAACAACATTGCTTAGAATCTGTCTTGGTACATTGTTTCGACTGCTAGCTGCCCTGCATTTATATAATGAATGAAGCTAGTTGTGGTGTTGAACCATCCTAAATCTGGTTAACATTTTTTAAAATTAGTGGACCATTAACGTAATGTAAATTTATTCAATCATATCAATATGTCTCGTTAGTGGTGATCACCAATTTTTTTTTTTTTTTAAAGCATTCCCTAGATTACAAAACATTTTAAGCACATAATTAACATGAGATAAATTATGACACGATGCTTTTTATTTCTCAAGTAGCATTAGGAGAAGGCAACGTCGGCTTCTCAAGACTATTAATTACACTATTTTATATGTATATGGATAGTATTGATCTGGCGGTCATGGATTGAAAATTAGAAAACAATTTCTCACAAACTAAAATAAGGTGGCGACCTTCTAGCTCTCTTCTTACACGTAATGTTGAGAAATATCACGCACCGGGTTTAGCTTTTTACTGCAGGTACTACCGTGGAGTATTCCAACTACTGAATATTCATTATTACCATATTCTCTCACATGTTTGTTCTATAATAATTTGCAATAATAATAATAATAATAAAATAAATATATAAATAATATTTTTGGGCCGAATTAATGTAAGCAAAAGAGATTAGATGTCTACAAGGAACGAACGTTACCTTGAATCAACAAGATAGGGTACCTTGAATTCACAAGAAAAAATAAAATTCACAGATAAAATGAAATAATGTTCTGTAATGCAGTACATATACTTACAAATAAGAAATCCTAACAACATAAGAAGAAAAAAAAAAATTCTAAAAATATAAAGAAACTTGCAATGTAATAAAAATTGTTCAAAAACAAATTTGCTCCAAAAATTTAAAAAAAACTAAAGGAAAATTTGCTTGCGTGTGAAATTATTATGTAAAGTTAGTGGCAACAGGTCACTCTCAAGTCCCACGCGATAGATTTTTTCTCAAAGTAATTCGACAATTCAGCTCACATGATAATATATTTTTATAAAATGATTTGGCATTTTATTATCATGGGTTGCACCAATTTGTCGTCTTCTAACACCTACAATAATATAAAATGCATTTTCATATATCACACTTGGGAAATCGATATTGCGAATCTGCGATACCTTATCAAATGATGCAAGAAACAATCTTTGCTGCATATAAAACAACGTGTCATATATTTTTGAATTTGACATTTTAAATTGTGAGAAATGTACCTCGAGACGTGGAACCTCGAGACCATTAAAAAACATGCGCTTCACGTGGTTTTTTTTGTTTGGATAACGGCATCTTCTAGACGTGCGACGTGGCTAGACAATTCTGAATTCTAATGACGCGATTTTTTATTGAAACGGTGGACTGGGGTCTCGTTCAACTCCTTGATGAATTGCTGGAATGGCTTGAGGACTCCTGATCGAGCTGGACGATGCTGAGCACGAGTGATCAGTCTAGGTGTACTGAAACTCGAAGGACACGTGGTACTGTTGACTGTATGTGGGTAATGTGGCCAAAGCTACATGTTATGAGTGCAAACAGGACTCTCAGAAGAAAAAAGCTGAAACTAAAATTAAGTTTGGAAAGTGAAATCAAAGAATTGGAGTCATGATTTACCAAGCCCAAAAAGAAAAAAAAAAAAGAAAGAAGAAAAAAAGAATTGTAGTCATGATTGCTAGAATTGCACAAGGGGATTCCACGATGAAAGGTGTGGGTTTGGGATAGGGTTACAATTCGGGCGGGTCCAATCCGAAATAACCCGAATCTAATTCGAAATTTTGTGAGTTTAGGCAATGTTTTTCTAATTTCGGTTTGGGATTGAGCAATATATTTTAAGTCCGAATTCAATTCGGTCTGGACTTAAGTTGATATGGATGAAGCCTGAAACCCGACTCGAGCCCAGAAATATCATATATATTTATAACTAGACATAAATCATAATAGTGTGGTTACGAATGGCAATTTACCCCAACCTGGTGGGGAACCGCCCCGCCCTCGCCCCTGCCCCCGCCCCGTTTAAAGCGGGTTTGGAGAACCGTTTATTTAAATGGGGTAGGGATGGGAATTGAGAAAAAAAAACCGACCGTATTCGGGACGGGGGCGGGGGCGGGGGAGGGGTACCCCCATCCGGCAACTGTCCCGATTACATATGGAATTACTCCTATTAGTCCCTGTCAGGTTATTGTACTTACCAATTTAACATATTATATATATATATATATATATATATATATATCATATTATATTATATATACACTTCTAAATAAACTCTATTCATTTATATCTTCCAAAAGCAGCAACCGAGAGATGAGAGCCTAAGAACGTAGCTGTGAGTGGCGCGACGAAGCGAATGTCCTACGGCCTCCTTCAAACCTTCACCATCATCAAATTTTCTCTCTCTTTTTCTCCGGCCACATATCTCCACAACCTTAGCTGAGCGATGAAGCGAATTCCTTCACCATCTTTAGATCTTCTCTTTTTCTTTGGCCACAGATCTCCATGGCCTTAGCTGAGCGATGAAGCAAATTGACATTTCTCAGTCCCTCACCATCATGTGACCTCCTTCAGTCCTTCACCATATTCTTTCTCTTCTTTTCTGGCCATAGATCTCTGATCAATGTTAAGATCCTAGTCATATATATATATATATATATATATATATATATATATATATATATATATATATTGAAGTAACAAGTTCTAGCTTTTCACAATTGGGTTTTGTTTTCACAGTTTGATTTGATCATCTAGTTTTTACTTTGATTCCCTTTCACAGCTTGATTTTGTAGCAATAAGAAACTGAAAAAACCCTCAAATTTAATTGGGGGCGGGGGATAGGGCGGGGGCGGTTATTGGGATTAGAGGTAAAAAATAATCAGTTATGGGGCGGTTTTGGGGGTGCCAAATTTAAACGGGACGGGGATGGAGAATGAGAAATCCACCCCATTGCCATCCCTTAGTGTGGTAGCCAAGTTTGTAGTGTGCTTGGGATTTATGCTGAAGGTTTTAAGTTCAAGTTCTAGTAGTAAGAACATAAATTGTTCTTATTTTTATTCATAAATTCTTCTGAGGCAGACTCGGGTGGGGTAAAAATGGAATAGATTTTAGGTTTTTGGAGCATTTGCAAATGAAAGTGGAAGAGGCAGAGATGGTAAGGGACAAGGATTTTATGTATAAGTTTATCTCCAAACTGTTTATAACAACGCATTAGAAATATTCGGTGAGTAATTCATCATTTTTTGGGGGAGATGTGAATGAGGTGGTGGTGGTGGAGGATGGCAGAGTTGTTGTAAAAGGGTATTTAAGACATTAAATTTAAAATGTCACTAATTGGTAATTTTTTTTTTAAGTTTGGTCACTTTTTATCTATTCATGAGTTTAAGGCCACCTTAAAGCAAAATATTTTCAATTTTTGTCACCAAAATCTAATTTTTCCTAAATATATTTTTGTATCAACTTAGTTATAAGCTTCTAAAATATTTATTGTAGTATATAAATATACATACATACATATACATATATATATATAATCACAAATGGGACTTCTTTATTGAAAGCCCTTTTGATTTTTTTTTTTTTCAATTAATTTTCATCACATTGGTTTAGTTTGAGGGTTGATTGGAACAAGAGCCGTAAAAATTTGGATTTTAGTTTGTGATTGAATGGAATGGGTTTTAATTTTGAAGATGAAAAAGAGGGAAGGAGATGGTGCTTAGTGGTGGTCGTGGTGGTCGTGTAGGAGGAGATGGTATGGTAGAATTTGGGGGGGGGGGGGGGGGTGGTAGTGGTGGTGGTATGACGTTGAGAGGTTGTGGTCGTTGTGACGGCCCAAGTTTTTCATCCCGGTGTGTTAGTGATGAACCGAAAGATGACCCGATAACAGATCCGAAATGCGAAAGCAAAAGATAAAATAACAGTCTCTAGAGATACAACATGGCTCTAAGACACCATTATGACCCTCAACGAGGTCACGGAACCCAAAGGAATCAAATGAGGAAGCAACATTTCAAAAACGAACAAGAAAGAACCTAGGGGCAAAATTGTCATTTCCAGCTTAAAAGTGGGTGTCACCGAGCACACCATTGGAAAGATAATGAAAAATTAATGAATTTAGACTCAAGAATCGCTTGATTGGGAGTTCGGATGAAGAAGATATGGCTAACAGAAGAAGAAGGGGCAAAACGGTCAAAATGTGCCAACCCAAGAACATCTAACCGGTTAGGAGACCTTCCTAACCGGTTAGGAGGCCAAAAATCTCACCAAAAACACTGCCCATGCACATGTAACCGGTTACGAAACCCCTCGTAACCGTTTACATGTGAAGAGGGCAGTAAACTGCAACCCAAAAACTTGGCAGTAGGGGTTTTTTGGGGAAAAATGGAAATTTGAGCGCCTAGATGACATTTTCTGAAAAAACTCAAAAAAGAAACCCCCCTCAAATCGAGTTTTCTACGTGACTCGTGAGAAAAATCGAAAAAAACTCAATGTGAAATGCCCAAAATAGCCTCCTAAGGAAACTGGTCCAGAGGGTCCAAAAAGCTGCTAAATTTAAAAACTGAAAGCTGAAATTCAGATGCGATTTCCTATGCCAAGATGGAATTTTATGAAAAAACACGAAGAAGAAACCCCCCCTAAAATCACATTTTCTAAGTGACCATATGAAGAATGGAATTTATTTCCTAAATAAAATTTCCAAAATACCCTTAGGTCAGAATATGCAACAAAAATGAAAAATGAGTCCGTTGGGGGCTTATTTCACCAAATAAGAAGTTTTGCCCGGAAATGACCATGGACACAAACGTAACTTACCTAGTAAGATATGCTACAATGGTCCGTGGCCCAAAAATATGGCCGATGCAAAATATGACCCTCCAACGGCCAAAATGCCAAAAACAAAGTTTGGAACGAAAACTTGGAATTTAAAATCATGAGATGGTTTCAAAATGCCGCTTGGCCCTTGGCCACATTTCATACATGGTGAATGAATGCTAATGGAAGAATCAAAATGGAATTCCCACACCCAATGCAAACATAGTGAAGCAAAAACTCAATACTTTTCAATACTTTCATAATATTCCATGAAGTCAAAATTTACATAGGATACAAATTACATGTCATTGGCCTCCGGCCTCATCTCATACATGTCAAATACATCGTAAAGAGTGTACTCATGTACATATTACATATAAGGAATCAAATGTACACATGTTGATATATAAGACTACAATTGACATTCCAAGCCAACCTTCACAAAAAATGGAAGTCTCAAAGTCCACAAACCATCCAAGCATAATGAAGACCTCAACTTTGATTCTTGTACCTGAAATATGCCCCAGTATCGTAGGGGTGAGTAACATAAAGCTACTCGTAGGAAATGAGCATGCATCGACCTACATTATACAAGTTTGCATGGTTTAATTATTGTGGTTCATTCCACCTAACATCTATGTCAAAGGTGAGACTCAAGGAGCATCCTAGCTACCTAAGATCATTTCTAGCATCAATCACCTCATTCATGCAATTTTAGCAACATAGGGTCATACTTACACAAAGCAACAACATAGGAGCATGTTTACACAAAGCAACAACATATAGATTCTCAAGGTTATCAACTTGAAGTATAAAATGCAACATCAACAAAATATAACAATTTAGCATAATTAGAATATCTAATACCACACATCAAGACATAGATTCTCTAGGTTATCAACTAGAAATCTAAAAGTGTGAAATCAACTAAATATAGCAATTTAGTAGAGATATACTTAACAACATCAAAATCGCCAACCACAAGTCAACAAGGTAAACATGATTGTCAACTTATAATTGAATGTGAAAACAAATAGTGGGATACTTGGACATCAAACTCGGATTTCTGCCGAGACAAGGCAAATTTGGAGCTACTAATCCCCAGGCAGCCTACCCAACGTGCGAACTTTATAGGGCTAAATTGGAGCTACTAACCCCCAGGCAGCCTACCTAACACGCGAACTTTTGACTTAAAGGACTCTTGTCCCCGTACTAGAGCCAAACCTTAACCATCACAGCTTAACAATGTCCCAAGCAACTCCAAAATAATCCAAATAAGTTCATAACTTATACACATTACTACAACATAGTAACAAGTTAGCAATATAACTCTCAATTGTGCATAATAAGCATTTCATATCCATAATACTACGAAATCACAAGCCAACAATATATTCATATAGAAACATACTCTCATGAATATAAATTTAACAACAATGCCCTTCAATGCATATAACACAATCAAGTGAATACTTCACAAGTCTAAATCCATGATCTTAAAATAGAAGCACCTTCTAAAACACGATTAAATCCATGGATAAACAAGATAGAATCTAATTACATCAAAATAATTAAACTCTCTAGATTTCAAATCATTTCCAATTGGCCCCAATTTAATATATGCTAATAGACATATCATGGTCATTACATATATTCCCACAAAAGCATAATTATGCCCATGAAGCCACAAAATTATATTTTAATTAATTCTCTTAATTAAAGTCTCTAAATTTTCAAACTCAATCAAATGCTCTCAAATTAAAGTATGTTAGCAAACATACTAAAACTTAATTTAGAAGCATAATACAACTCAATTTCATGCAAGGTACGACCATGAACTTTAATCTTTCACAAAAGATAAATATTAATTAAAAAGAGCAATTCTTATTTAATTAATCCAAATTTAATATATGTTAACCAACATGTTAAAACAAGATTTTCTACCATGCCACAATTCAAATCAAAGTTATATATCATCATGAATTTTAAATTTTATACAAATAATTAAAAATTACTAACTTTCTAGATTTGATACAAGACACATATATAAGTTGTATAATCATGCTAAACACTCAATACAATACACACAAAAGCCTAAAACATTCCCTACCTCCATTTGAGATGAAATCTCAAATCCCCACCAAAATAAATCGGTTACGAATCTGACGAAACTCCTAGGTTTTGTCGGGGACAACACCACGAACATGAATCCCAAGGAAGCCCCATCAAAAACACAACTTGACTTCAAACCCGAACTCAAGAAATCGCCAAAACGAGATTTCAATCGGTTGGAATCGAAGGCCTCGCCGAGGGGAACAATAAACACAAAGGCATCACCATTTTTTAATGAAAGGAAGAAGTCCAAAATAGGAGAGAGAAGATGGCAGTCATGGATGGAGCTTGGACCGGCCATGAGAGAGGAGAGAGAGAAAAAAAATCTGATTTTTCTTTCTAACACCTCCTATTTATAGAAAAACTCAAAAAGTGCCCCGAACGGGCCCCGCCGGGTCCGAAAAAGTGAAATCTGAGCAGATGCACTCAAACGGCAAAACTCTATGAACAAAAAAGATTCCAAATGAGAAAATATGAATAACAGAAGAAACGGTACCGAAAACTGAGTTCCGAGCAGAGAGTTATACCCAAAACAAGTTTGGCGCAAATTGGAGCCGAAAACCCTGAAACTGAAAAACATCGTCCAGGAGGAAATTCTAAGAGTCCACGACTCGACAAAATGTGAAAATGAATACCATACGAGGATCCAGGCTCAAAACAAGGCATTGAGCAATAACTTTCATTAATTGCACAATGACCCCTCCAAAAAGTGAAAACTACGAAACTGCCCTAGAATGAAAATATCTTCCAAAAGATATTTTCTTAAATACCCCTGAAATAAAATATCTTCAAAAGATATTTATGAAAAACACCCCAAGAAAAGAAAAAGTTTTCAAAGAACTTTGCATTTATACCCCTATGAATACCGGGAGCAACCAGAGTACTTTCTCACGAAAGTAAAGATACGTATCTCATAGAAATCATTGGGAATGAAGATACGTGAAGTCAGAAACCAACTCCGAACATAAGAAGTGTGGTTACGCAAACAGAGTGACAAATGAGGAAAAGACAGAATAGGGAAAAAGACAAAAAGTGAATAGTGTCGAAAAACGAAAAACGAAAAATGTGGGAATGACTCGGTCCTCAAAGGAAGTTGTCAATCCACAGAAAAGAGTCTCAAAAATCACTTCAGAGCACTCGAGATGACACTAATCAACAAGAAACCAAACTCAGAAGGGAAAAGACAACGGAAAAAATTTATCCGAAAAATCCGGGTCGTTACAACCTTCCCACCTTAAAGGGATTTTGTCCTCGAAATCCAACCTAATGAAACAGAAAGCAAAACCAGGATAACTAAAGAGTACATCTCCGAGTATCCCACACAACATGCCATACCAGCGACCTCAAAGCAGAAAGGAAACCCCTAAACTAATGTCATTTGCACCCACATGCTCACGACAAGACAACCTCTCAAAGGAAAAATGACTACATGGCCACACGACAAGTCTGAACTCACATAGAGAACCCAAGGTTAGACAAAAGAACGAAAAACAGCAACCGTAAGTGTCCCTCCTGACAAACCATCATAAGGAACCAAAAACAACCACCAAAAGAACTCCAAGATAATCACATATCAAATTAGGGTACAGAACAAACACAACGTGGCAGTACGAATAGTAACCAAAACCCGCCCACGACGTACTCAAATGTATGGTAGCAACGACAATACCTAGTGCCTGCCCACACTTACTCGTCAGTAAGGTAGCATCGACGGCAACTAGTACTCGCCCACAACACACAACTTTGTACGGTAACATGACAGTATAAGGCACTAATTCATAACCTGCCCCCCATTAGGTCTACCCAAGAAACCTCTTGATACAAATGACGTCAATGTCAAAAATGATCATTGCCAAAAGCACTACGGAGACCAACATTTTGTGAGAGTTGAGATATGGTCCAAAGATGTCTGGCCGGACCATCCTGGCCAAACCCAAAACTCTGACAACAATGCTATAGGTACCGCTATGCGTAAGGCCCCAAATCCTCAATACAGCAAAACCAACATCTCCAATGTCTCAAATTACCCCCATTAACAACATTAATCAGGAATCCAAAACCTGACAAGCAAATCAACACCTACAGAAATCTAAACGAACCTCACAATAAGACATTTCATCGAAAGTCCTTTATATCTCCCTGAAACAGATCAACTACAAGACTACACCGTAATTAAACATCAGATCCGTATCCCTATTATGGATAACTAAATCCTCAAAATACAAATCCACCAAGTGGCACATACATCAAAATGCTAACAACCAAGGTCACAAAATGAATCTCTCAAAACCGTACTTGAAAATACGAAGTTAAATCAAAATTCCTCAATTTCTATCGATCCATAAACAACTACTGGAACTACGATTCCTCAAAACTACGCCTAACCATAACTAGGACGAGAAAACTCCACAAACAGTCATATCGAACATCGATCCTTCAAAACTCCTCCTAAGAGTTAAAAACATCAAGATTTCCAAAACTGAAACAAGTCTCCAAAAGACGTTCTCAAAAGAGCATCGAGCTCACCTCTCAAATCAAACGAATCCTCAATGGTATGGACACAAGTCCCTACAAAATGATCTCACACCAATCAACTCACTCTGAGCACCACAGTCGTCAACAACCACGGCAAAAAATCCCCAAGGGAAGACACGAAAGAAAGGGAACCACCAATCCTAAAAAGGACAACTCCACGACTCCATCTCTGTAACGAAAGACAACAAGGCCAAAGACTTCACCCCCTACATGGAAGTAAGTCGACCAAAATCCAACAAATCCTCACCAAGGACTCAAGACAACGATGGTGACCCTTACGAATCAGTCAATCCCAAAACAGCGCACAACACAACGGAGAAAAGAGACTCACTCCTTGTGAAGTCCCTAACACGAACCAACACAAAACCCTTGTGGAAACCCGCATACACACTACGTGCGACAGAGGGAAATGAATGGGAAAACCAAACCTGGAAGTCATGCATATGATAAGGAATGCAACTACCAGAAAGAAAATATACTCACAAAGATAAAAATCAAAGGTATATGCAACACGTCTCCACGTAAGCACAAAAGCATGTCACTAAAGCGCAATAACAACATGACATCTCTAAACATATAAAGAATGCATGTTAATGCCACACAACAAGAAGGTAAATGTGGATACACCTCCACCTACTCATGCATCACAATATCATAAATCATACTACTAATATGGTAGTAAACGAAACTGCATAAGATAACATGATGCAACAATAAACCCTATGGGCATCGTGTCCTAGAGTGTCTAAAAAAAGAAAGGACAATTCCTAGTCATAAACTGTCTCCAAAACCAATGCGACAACAACCTGTCCCAAAGCAAACGTGAGCCCTTACCACATCAGTAAGACTCTAACAATCCATCTCCGAATCCAGAGGTGACACTACAAGTGATACTAACAGTGCAGTGCTCTCACTATCCGTAACATTAATCAATCGACTTGATCCCAAAAGCATCATCACGCAAGAACTCCTCAAGGAAAATGGCAACTACAGCCATACTAATAACAACCAAATCAATCACTATAACTGATCACCAAAACAACTATCATCATCATCGATCAAAAGGACAACGCCTATCAAAACAAAACCAATATTGATTCCATCCGAACTGTACTTGTAGCTCGCCAGTACGGTAGCATGACAGTGCCATGCACCCGCCCACAAACGTACCCGCCTATAAAAAAAACGCAAGTTCTAGGGAATCATCCTAAATAATCAAGAATCCTAAGAGGTCCATAACCTCATAATGGCCCAAAACCAACAAATCCACCACTACGGTAACGCCAAATGACTCATCTCACAAGAGCGTAAACAAAAGGTGACTATCCACCTACCTCAAAAGCAATACTAGGTCGACAACAACCTATACTACTACGAAACTGTGACTACAATCACCATTAACCTCAACTCGTGCCTCAATGACCAATCCCGTGTCATGCCAAATATGCAACACAGTTATGCATATATAAATCTAATCTAGCATACATCATATGTCATACTCTTTACAAAAGAATCAAATCATGATTAAACAAACGGCATACTACATATACCACATAAGCACATAAACATGTTACCAAACCAAAACATGTTATCATAAAGCATATAAGCACATAAAGCATGGCAACAAAACCATGATATGCACCCAAAACCCGTCGTACTAAGGTTTTCGAACCTAGGAGCTCTGATAGCACTTGTGACGGCCCAAGTTTTTCAACCCAGTGCGTCAGTGATGAACCGAAAGATAACCCGATAACAGATCCGAAATGCGAAAGCAAAAGACAAAAAAACTGTTTCTAGAGATACAACATGGCTCTAAGACACCATTATAACCCTCAACGAGGTTACGGAACCCAAAGGAATTAAATGCGTAAGCAACGTTTCAAAAACGAACAAGAATGAACCTATGGGCAAAATCGTCATTTTCAGCTTAAAATTGGGTGCCACCAAGCACACCATTGGAAATACAATGAAAAATTAATGAATTTAGACTCAAGAATCGCTTGATTCGAAGTCCGTATGAAGAAGATATGGATAACGGAAGAAGAAGGGGCAAAACGGTCAAAAAGTGCCAACCCAAGAACATCTAACCGGTTAGGACACCTTCCTGACCGGTTAGGAGGCCAAAAATCTCGCCAAAAACACTGCCCATGCACATGTAACCGGTTACGAAACCCCTCGTAACCGTTTACATGTGAAGAGGACAGTAAAGTGCAACCCAAAAACCTGGCAGTAGGGGTTTTTTCGGGAAAAATGGAAATTTGAAGGCCTAGATGATATTTTTTGGAAAAACTCAAAGAAGAAACCCCCCTCAAAATCGAGTTTTCTATGTGACTTCAAATAAAAATCGAAAAAAACTCACTGTGAAAATGCCCAAAATGCCCTCCCAAGAAACTGGTCCAGAGGGTCCAAAAAGCTGCTAAATTTAAAAACTGAAAGCTGAACTTCGGATGCGATTTCCGATGCCAAGATGGCATTTTCTGGAAAAACACAAAGAATAAACCCCCCTTAAAATCAAATTTTCTAAGTGACCATGTGAAGAACGGAATTTATTTCCCAAACAAAATTCTCAAAATACCCTTAGGTCAGAATATGCAACAAAAGTGAAAAATGAGTCCGTAGAGGGCTCATTTCACCAAAGAAGAAGCTTTGCCCGGAAACAACTATGCACACAAACATAAATTACCTAGTAAGATGTGCTATAATGGTCCATGGCCCAAAAATATGGCCGATGCAAAATATGACCCCCCAACGGCCAAAATGCCAAAAACAAAGTTTGGAACGAAAGCTTGGAATTTAACATCATGAGATGGTTTCAAAATACCGTTTGGCCCTTGGTCACATTTCATACATGGTAAATGAATACTAATGAAAGAATCAAAATGGAATTCCCACACCCAATGCAAATATGGTGAAGCAAAAACTCAATATTTTTCAGTACTTTCATAATATTCCATGAAGTCAAAATTTACATAGGATACAAATTACATGTCATTGGCCTCCGGCCTCATCTCATACATGTCAAATACATCGTGAAAAGTGTACTCATGTACACAGTACATATAAGGAATCAAATGTACACATGTTGACATATAAGACTACAATTGGCATTCCAAGCCAACCTTCACAAAAAATGGAAGTCTCCAAGTCCACAAACCATCCAAGCATAATGAAGACCTCAACTTTAATTCTTGTACCTGAAATATACTCCAGTATCATATGGGTGAGTAACATAAAGCTACTCGTAGGAAATGAGCATGCATCGACCTACGTTTTACAAGTTTGCATGATTTAATTATTGTGGTTCATTCCACCTAACGTCTATGTCAAAAGTGAGACTCAAGGAGCATCCTAGCTACCTAAGATCATTTCTAGCATCAATCACCTCATTTATGCAATTTTAGCAACATAGGGTCATGCTTACACAAAGCAACAACATAGGAGCATGCTTACACAAAGCCACAACATATAGATTTTCAAGGTTATCAACTTAAAGTATAAAATGCAACATCAACTAAATATAACAATTTAGTATAATTAGAATATCTAATACCACACATCAAGACATAGATTCTCTAGGTTATCAACTAGAAATCTAAAAGTGTGAAATCAACTAAATATAGCAATTTAGTATAGATGTACTTAACATAATCTAAATCGCCAACAGCCAAAACCACGAGTCAACAAGGTCAACATGATTGTCAACTTAGAATTGAATGCGAAAACAAATAGTGGGATACTTGGACATCAAAGCTCGGATTTCCGCCGAGACAAGGTAAATTTGGAGCAACTAACCCCCAGGCAGGCTACCCAATGCGCGAACTTTATAGAGCTAATTTGGAGCTACTAACCCCCAGGCAGCCTACCCAACGCGCGAACTTTTGACTTAGAGGACTCTTGTCCCCATACTAGAGCCAAACCCTAGCCATCACAGCTTCACAATGTCCCAAGCAACTCCAAAATAATCCAAATTAGTTTATAACTTATACACATTATTACTACATAGTAACAAGTTAGCAATATAACTCTCAATTGTGCATAATAAGTATTTCATATTCATAATGCTACGAAATCACAAGCCAACAATATATTCATATAGAAACATACTCTCATGAATATAAATTTAACAACAATGCCCTTTAATGCATATAACACAATCAAGTGAATACTTCACAAGTCTAAATCCATGATCTTAAAATAGAAGCACCTTCTAAAACATGATTAAATCCATGGATAAACAAGATAGAATCTAATGACATCAAAATAATTAAACTTTCTAGATTTCAAATCATTCCCAATTGGCTCCAATTTAATATATGCTAATAGACATATCATGATCATTACATATATTCCCACAAAAGCTTAATTAGGCCCATGAAACCACAAAATTAGATTTTAATTAATTCTTTTAATTAAAGTCTTTAAATTTTCAAACTCAACCAAATGCTCTCAAATTAAAGTATGTTAACAAACATACCAAAACTTAATTTAGAAGTATAATACAACTCAATTTCATGTAAGGTACGGCCATGAACTTTAATCTTTCACAAAAGATAAATATTAATTAAAAAGAACAATTCTTATTTAATTAATTCAAATTTAATATATGTTAACCAACATGTTAAAACAAGATTTTCTACCATGCCACAATTTAAATCAAAATTATATATCATCATGAATTTTGAATCTTATACAAAGAATTAAAAATTACTAACTTTCTAGATTTGATATAAGGCACATATATAAGTTGTATAATCATGCTAAATACTCAATACAACACACACAAAAGCCTAAAACATTCCCTACCTCCATTTGAGATCAAATCTCAAATCCCTACCAAAATAAATCGGTTGCGAATCCGACGAAACTCCTAGGTTTTGTCGGGGACAACATCACGAACATGAATCTCAAGGAAGCCCCATCGAAAACATAACTTGACTTCAAACCCGAACTCAAGAAATGGCCAAAATGAGATTCCAATCGGTTGGAATCGAAGGCCTCGCCGAGGGGAACAATAAACACAAAGGCATCACCACTTTTTAATGAAGTGAAAAAGTCCAAAATAGGAGAGAGAAGATGGCAGCCATGGATGGAGCTTGAACCGGCCATGAGAGAAGAGAGAGAGAAAAAAATCTAATTTTTCTTTCTAAGATCTCCTATTTATAGAAAAACTCAAAAAGTGCCCCGAATAGGCCCCGCCGGGTCCGGAAAAGTGAAATCTGAGCAGACGTACTCAAACGGCAAAACTCTATGAACAAAAAAGATTCCAAATGAGAAAATATGAATAATGGAAGAAATAGCGTCGAAAAGCGAGTCCCGAGCAGAGAGTTATGCCCAAAACAAGTTTGGCGCAAATCGGGGCCAGAAACCCTGAAACTGGAAAACATCGTCCAGGAGGAAATTCTAAAAGTCCACGACTCGACGAAATGTGAAAATAAATCCCATATGAGGACCCAAGCTCAAAACAAGGCATTGAGCAATAACTTTCATTAATTGCACAATGACCCCTCCAAAAAGTGAAAACTGCGAAACTGCCCCAGAATGAAAATATATTCCAAAAGATATTTTCTTAGATACCCCTGAAATAAAATATTTTCAAAAGATATTTATGAAAAACACCCCAAGAAAAGAAAAAGTTTCCAAAAAACTTTGCATTTATGCCCCTATGGACACCGGGAGCAACTAGAGTACTTTCTCACAAAAGTGAAGATACGTATCACATAGAAATCATTGGGAATGAAGATATGTGAAGTCAGAAACCAACTCTAAACATAAGAAGTGTGGTTACGCAATCAGAATGACAAATGAGGAAAAGACGGAATAGGGAAAAAGACAAAAAGTGAATAGTGTCGAAAAACGAAAAATGTGGGAATGACTCGGTCCTCAAATGAAGTTGTCAATCCATAAAAAAGAGTCCCGAAAATCACTCCAGAGCACTCGAGACAACACTAATCAACAAGAAACCAAACTCAGAAGGGAAAAGACAACGGAAAAATTTATCCGAAAAATCCGGGTCATTACAGTCGTGATTGGAGGGTGGTGGAGAGAGTTGGTGGCCATGGTTGGGGTTGGTGGTGGTAGGAGGTTGATAGGTGGTGGCGGCTATGGTTAGAGGACGGTTGTAAAGGAGGTTAAGAGAAAAGAGTCACCGAAGAGATCGAAGGAGAAAGAGGAGAATATAATGATTAATATGTATGTTATGCCAAAAAACTATAGCATTTTGAGGCATAAGACAAGATCACATACCCCCTGAACAAGAGGGGATCTTGATCCATTGAAAAAAGCCATGTTACTATCTATCTTCTATAAGAGAGCAAAACTTTTGAACATTTACTGCACAAATCAAGCAAATATACACACCCACTATATATATTGTGCCTCTACCGAGGCTTGGACACTCAACCTCCCCATTTTGGAAGGAAAGCTTATACCATCTCAGTTAGTGTCCGTTAATGAAGAATGAACAACTTTGAATACATAAATTATAAGCAAAAATTAAAATTAAAATATCTAAAAACATTATTAATTAATGAATACTTAAAAACATAAGGAAACCTAACATCATAAGGAAAATAAAAATTAAGCTCAAAATGACACTTTCTCTATAAAACAAAAAATTGGGGGGGTGAGGGGTTTGGGGTTTAAAATATTAAGTCTTCCTATGACTTAAAAAATGCAATTTTGGGACTCTAAACAATAGAATTCTATTAGAATAGTGCATATCACAAGCACAATTGGTGAGTATTGATTGTTGGCCCGTTCTTTATCTGGAATAGATCGGGTCTTCTCGACTCAAAACGAACTGGTCGAAACACTTTTGAAAAATGTGTCAGCATGCCTGTTGGGAATTCTAACAATCCAAACGACTTCTAATATTCCAAACCGACCATATAAGTTCGGCAATGAGTTATACATCACTCAAGGACATAGATCTCATAATAGTTTAGAATTTTTATTTAATTATTTAAAATTTGTCGACCAACAGAGGCAATAGGCACTTCTTGTTTATCAAACTTGCACCTAATAAGACTTACACCTAATATATGATCCTCCTTTCATAATGAATTTTATTCTCATGCAATTGTTAATTGTTACTTATAAGCTTAACTGGGAAGTTCTAATGGGTTCGTAGCCAGGTATGGATCGAGAAATTCAGAGGGGGGGGGGGGGGGGGTCAAATTTATATAGAGAGTTTTTGTCATAATTTCAGTGGGGGCAATTTTAAAATTTTATGGGTATAAATGCAAAAAAGTATAAATTTAGGGGTGAAAATGTAATAATAAAAATTTTCAATGGGGGCAGCCTACAGTACATCAGTGTCTGTTCACATCCATCATAGCTTTAAAATGTCGCGATGTGACTAGTATGATAACACCCATAGCCTGACAATGTGGTAACTTACCCAGTGGCTCTCACACTCACTCACATCACACTCGCCTTCAGGAGTCGTCACATCACACCCCTCATGGGGCTCAAGGTCATCGTTAGCTACACTTCTAGTTGGGATCCGGCTTTGATATCATTTGTAACAGCCCTAACCCTACCCGACACAATTGCTAGCTTTTGGCTCCCCCGGACCAGACTTCTGGTATGGATTCACAGCCATTACGACTTTAAAATGCGTTGTGCCATAGAAAAGTGTTGAACTTACATAAAGCAATTTACCTTCACCTTTCCCAGGTGATGTGGGATTATAATATTCGTAATTTGCCAGTGTGGTAGCTCGCCCAATGTCTCGCACCCGCCTACAGAGATCGTCACAATATCTTTGGAAAGGCTTCAACTTTCTACCTTCTAATAAATAAATAAAAACCCTATAATTTTTGGGTAACTAGACTTCTTTTTTCTTTATTTCTTTCCCTTCTGTTTTTTTCCCCTATAATTTTCTTACTTTGGATTAAATTCTCCACTATTTATTAACTCTTGTTAGAAATAAAATTCGGTTTTTGAATAGGTAAATTACTTACGTACCTGTATTGCTTATAAGGAGACGAGACTTATGCAATTAGGAGGATATTCCACTTTTCAGCTAGAAGCTCAGTAGTTGTTAGATAAAAATCATTTTATTGTAGGGTAAAGATTTGAGAATATAGTAGTAATCATAATGTAATTTTTCATATATATTCTACGTACATAGTGAAAACAAGTAAATAAACTTAATTTACCGAAAAAATAAAGTAACTAAACTTGATTATTTTCACCTTCTTTCTTTCCTTTTTTCCCTATAAATCTCTTACTTGGATTAAATTCTCCACTATTTCTAAGCCTATTTTATTTAAGGGTAGCTCTTGTTAGAAATAAAATTCATTGGTAAATTACTTACACACAAACCAGTACTGCCTCTAAGGAGACTTAAAATGAACCCTCAATCTTTTATGCAATTAGGAGGATATACCACTTTTCACCTAGAAGCTCAGTGGTGAGATAAAACTCATTTTATTGCAGGGTAATGTGATTATATATATATATATATATATATATATATATATATATATATATATATATATATATTCTATGTACATAGGGGAAAAAAATCATTATACATCCTGTTTTATTGCTTAATCTTTCTTTGTTCTCGTTGAAACCCTAATCTTTATTGTTTGATGTGCCATATTAAAGAGCACAAGGTACCTATTGGTTATTGTAGTTTCCCACCTTTTGTTTTCTTTATAGTACTCCTTTTAAGCTATTCAGTTTTTCAAAAATTGAGGGGTTACTTCCACCCAATGTTTATGGGTTAAAAGTGTGTGGCACCTGGGTTGTGAAAAATTATTAGACTATCCTGCACTATGTGGTCTAACTCAAATGATCAGAACTCTTCAATAAAATGTAGAGTCCATTCAATTTCTCCGGTGTTGAACTTAAGACACTCAAAGGTGGGCATGGGATATGTGTTCGTTAAACATGCCCTTGCACATAGAGTTCCCATTAAATGATTTAATTTTATTTATTATTGATGCAAAAATAGTGAATTGCAATTGTCCAAAGGTTTTTTTTTTCTTTGGTGGAAATGAATCCTTCCCACCACTGACTCTTTGAACTTATGACTACAAGGTAAACCTCACGCATATACAAATTGATGTATGTAGGACAGTTTATTCCTATTTAGTAATTTTGTTAATTAGGTTTCTTATTCATTTTTTATAACAAGTTTAATTCTAGTTAATTTGCTTGAAGAATATGTTTTCTTTTACTATTAGGTTTCTTTTTGCTATTAATTTCCTTATATTGTTTGGTTTTATGCAAAAGCAGAATTCAATTTTTTAATTATAATACATAATTAATGCAATTTTTAAAAATTTTGTTAATTTAATGTTGTTTATCGTTCATTCAAAAACGTTCATAGATTTTACTTACGTCACAAATGTCCAACGTTACGTTATATTAAAACATTATTTTACTCTAAAAATGAAAGAAATAAATATTAGAAAACTATTAATATTTAACATTGTTACTCTGTCCTTATTTTTGGATTACACTTAATATAACATGCCAGCAGCAAGTTGAATTATTTATTGCTTTAACTTACAAGGGTTGGACATGTAAGTAAGCTTCAAACCCCTAAAGGCTACTTTTACATAAAGCTGATTAGATTTATACTGATGATAGAGAATAAGAGCTTTGAAACGAGTAGTACGTAGTACAAATTTTCATCTACTAAGTACTTAATATGCAGACTAGCAAGAACTTGGAGTTGCAACAGCGAGCAAATGATGCTTTCTGTGGATGTTTATACCAGGGGCTTCAGTCATGTCCATATCTTTGCCTTTTGCTCCACCAGGCAATGAAAAATCAAACTTATGCACGAGCTTTGCTAATACAAGCTCATCAAGAGTCATGGCAAATAAGATTCCAGGGCAACCCCTTCTCCCAGCTCCAAATGGAATAAATTGATAGTGCTGCCCTTTAAAATCTATTGAAGTTTTCAAGAACCTTTCAGGCTGGAACTCTTCAGAGCCTTCCCATGCTGACGAATCTCTCGCAATTGCCAAAGCATTGATAAACACTTGTGTGCCAGCTGCAATGTCGTAGCCCATTACTTTGACATCTTGAATCGATTCTCGGGGAACTAGTAATGGAAGTGGAGTATGTAATCGCATAGACTCCTTGATCACTGCTTTCAAGTAGTGCATTTTCTCTAAATCATCCTCGGTTATGTCCTCTTTGCCTTTGGCTACATTTCGCACCTCATTCTGCAGTTTTTTCATCACTTTCGGATGCCTTAAGAGCTCCGTCATCGTCCATTCTAGGACTAACGATGGAGTATCAGTTCCAGCAGCAAACATATCCTACAAGAAAACAATGGTGGGTTACAAGTTGAAAAATTCAATCATACGTATTAAAATTTGTGACTCACTCCAGTGCTCAAAGTTATTCATGTGAAGTATAAAAATGTAATTGGCAAATTTCGGTGATCAAAACAAGTCCAAATTGAGTTGTAAATTTTTGCTTATATTTGAGTCTCGGTTTCGGAAGTAGAAAAATCAAGTGAAGATATTCATGCTTATTTCGATTCATCAAAGAACAACATTTAGCCAAGGTAAGTGTATGAGGACCACTTGAGTTTTTAGGGTTTGATTGAAGTCTAACCGGTTGAACTTTCTGCAAGAAAATCACTCTCAGGACGTTTCCAACCGGTTAAATCTCAAAGTAGAACCGGTTGAGTTTTCTGCGTTAAAACTATCCTCAGGAAAAGTCCAACTGTTGAACTTTCAAACAAAACCGGTTGAACTCTAGGCTAGAAAAGGAGAGAGTGTTTTGTCAAATTCAATTACCTTTTTAAGTTTGATTTAGAGCGATGCTTTAGCACGAAATTGTAATTGTAAAGGCTTTCTAACCCTAGGAGGTCTCTAAACATCTATATAAACTCTTTCCATACGCAATTCATTACGGCTTTGCAATTGAATATTCCAAGACCCTAAAAAGCCTTGCGTGTGAGTTTTTCGTAAAAGACTATTTTTCTATTTTTGAGAGCACACATCTATACACTTGAGTGATTTAAGTTGTTGTTCTACAATTGATCGAAGGTTGAATGATTGAAGATCTTATTGCTACTGGTCATCAAAAGAAATCTGTCTTTCTACTTCAAAAATTCTGAATTGAAGAAAAGTAGGAATAGGTCACACTTTGAAATGATCAAGGTGTTCGTGGAGTGCTTGTTGATCTACCAACAATCACTTCTATAGGAATCTAGGAGTAAGCCTTAATTCAAGTGTTATTGGATGGGAGAATTGCAAAGCCGAAGAAGTTTAGCGATTGGTTCTTAGTAGAGTGAGTGAAAGGGTATGAGCTTGAGTCGAAGGCCATTGTAATTTGCTTCATCTATTTATAGTGGATCTTTTCGCTCGACAATATGTGACTAATTTTCCCATATTTGGATGATTTTCTCTAACTAATTTTCCTTGCTAAAAACAGAGTCACTCTGACTGTACTTTTTACTTGCATTTAATTTTTGCTTGCAAGTTGAACCTATAGACCACCTCCTCTAGGTTGCTTATGTATATTATATATTCCACATTCGATCATTCCGTATTGTGCAATTCACTATTCACCATAGATATTGCATCAATATTGTTGCTTAAAAGAACAGTTTCAAAGCTGTGTTTCTCACGAAATTGTCCTACTTTTTTTCCAAAGAAACAATCAGTTGGAAACACTATCAAAACTCAATCGCTCCAAGATAATTTCATTATAGTGTGTGATTGAATTTTAGGTAAAGATAAAGTTGGACTTACCAGGATTACACCTTTAATGCCGTCTTTGTCAAGAGGAAAGGCAGTACTCGTGTTCTGTCTTTGAATTCTTAGTAAAACGTCAACAAAGTCCTCATGGCCTCCATCTTCAACATTCGTACCACCATTGCTCTCTCTTTGCTGACGATCAATATGCTCTTCAATTACACCCTCCATAAATTTATCAAGCTCAGCAGCAACTTTGTCCACCTTAGCATTCAAACCATTGACACGATTTAGCCACGCAAGCCATGGGATATAGTCCCCTACACTGAAAACATCCAACACCTCCATAAACTCTGCAAACAATGCCTTTAACTTCTTACCACCTTCCCTTCCACTGTACTTCTTTCCGAAGGCTACACGACACACCACATCATTCGTGAGTGACATAAACATCTCAGTCAAATTCACTGGTGAAGAAGAAGAAGAAGAAGAAGAAGAAGAAGACTGCAGTTTGATCTTCTCCATCATATGGTTTGTTTCTTCTTCTCTCACAGTGTGAAAAGACTGAACCCTCCTGTTATTTAGAAGCTGAAGCACACAAATGCTTCTCATTTGCCTCCAATACTCTCCGTAAGGAACAAAAGCGACATCCTTACCATAGAATAATCTATTGGCAATGCTCGATTTAGGTCTATTTGAGAAGGCATGATCATGGGTTTTAAAGATTTCGCGAGCTGCATCAGCAGAGGAGACTATGAGAACTGGCTTGCTGCCGAGGTGAAGCAGCATGAGGGGGCCATATTTTTGAGCTAATGATTGGAGGGAGTGATGAGGGAGCAATCCAAGTTGGTGGAGATTTCCAATAATTGGGAGTTTTGATGGAGAAGGTGGTAGATTACTTTTTGTTTTTGGTGTGGACAACCATTTCAGAAGGAACACTAAGGAGAATAACAAGGGAAGAAGGGAGTAAAATAAAAATTTGAATAACATTGCTTTAATATGTCTGAGTAAAATATAGATTTCTTTGTGTTTCAACTGCTAGAAGTCTGTGTGCATCTCCTCAGAAAACAAGGCTGCTATATATAATGTTTGAGGTTACTTGCCCTGTTGAACCATCTTAAATCTCGATAACATTTTTTAAAGTTACATGACCATTAAAGTATTGTTAATTTATTCGATCACATGACAAGTGTGTCTCTTTAGTGGTTAAATATAATATATACATATACATGGATATATAAACATTTTATAAATCACAAAACATATAGGTAGCGTTGATAAAGACATGATACGACAAGTCAAATTTTAAAAACGCAAAACACGGGTACCCATTATGTACAAATATAAGTTTTATTTATATATATTTATTGAGTGTAGTATCATAGAAATGTATGGCCCAACTTGCATATATGGTTAAGGTAGGGCCGCCTTTTAGCTGAATTTAGTCATTTAAAGTTTAGGAATTGCGTTTCCCCGTCTTGAATATTTCGAGATTTTCGTTAAAAGATTAAATGGATTCGATTTGCTTTTTTTTTTGGTATTTAGTAGTTTTTAGTAATTAGATTTCTATCTTTGTATTTACAGAATTTTGAAAGTAAGTTTGTTTTTGAGCATTTTTCTTACGTTACAAGTTTCCTTACGTTTTTAGGGTTTCATTTTTGTTGTTTTGGTTTTTATTTATAAATTATAAATACATGTACTGCAGAGCAGATCAATAATTCAATTATTAATATATATATTAACATATTCATCTGCGAATTCTTTTTCTTCCTTGTAGATTTACGGTACCTATGTGGATTCAAGGTAGCCCTCGTTCCGCTTACATTTTTATCGTTCCTTCTTATTGGAATTGAATTTAATATTAGTGTTCATTTGATTGTTAGTTTAGGAACCATTTCAAGCAATCTTCTTATGATTGTTTCCATGTGCAATTAGGTACTTGATTGAAAGAAAGGCAAGCATTGGGATCACGGCATTGTGTTTTGGATCTTTTGTGAGCGTATCTTGAACTCTTGAACTCTTATTGTGCATTTATCTTAGCTTGATTGTGGGATAGTCCTTGTTGAGGCTATCATTAATTTGTTTTAAATATTAATAGTCGTCACCAAGCTGATTACCGAGGAGGAGGAGTACTGCAAAAATCGTTTCCCTTTCACATGATCACACGAGGAATGGTGCGTTGATGGTTTGAGAAGTGATAAGGTACAATATATATATATATATATATTGTATGTTATGATTTCATCTAATTAGATTGCATTTTGTCCCATAATCATATTTATAGACGCAAGATGTAAACAATTGGCAATCGACTGCCAAAACGATTTAGAAGCAGTGTACTTCTTGTACCGATTTGCTCTCCACCCTTAAGGAGGTGCCACATTGAATTTTGGGAAGTCTCAGGAAGGATCTTGAGTCGAAGAATTGGAGTTTCCAAATTCTCATTTGTTAATAATTGAAAAAGAGTACAATTTTCAGCATGTTTCACCCCTAATTATTTATTTATATCTATTACACACCCCCCCCCCCCCCCCCCCCCCCACCCCCAGAGGAGAGCCATGGTGTCACTAAAGATGGTAAAATAGTTCATTCCTTCCCCTTCGCTCAATTTAAAACAAAAGGTTGGCTTTGCTACTTTGCATTCTTGAACCAGTAGGAGAACCTTGTACCGGTAGCCTTTGGACACAATTGAAACCTTACAGCAACTTCCTATTCATTGATCTTCAAAACTTTTTAATGGATCATTCTCAGTAAATGAATAAAAACATAAAAAAATTCCTAAAAACTAAGGAAAAACCACTTTCTTATACTTCTGTCGAAAGGACTATTGAATTATGAACCAGGGGCGGAGCTAGAGGGGGTCGCGCCCACAAATATAATTATTTAATTTAAATACCCTAATTGGAACCACCAAAATTCATATAAAATTTCAATTGGCCCCCCCAAAAATTTTCTAACACTTATTTGTTGTCTTAAGAGTTATGAATTCATAAATAAATGTAACTTTTTTTTCCATATCAATTTTCATACCTACTTATTTAGGCTCATTTTTCTATTCTTTGATTTTATTTTATTTTATTTTTTCAATATATATACTAATAAGAATGATATTATAAAGAAATTTATAATGTTATTGATTTATAATTTTTTTTATTTTTAATTGTACAGTAGTATTTTTTTTATCCCAATTCGCAATGATATATGGGAGTCTGTGCACTTGGCTAGCATCATTTTTTTTTTTTTTTTTTTCCTTCAACGCCCCCAAAGTAAAATTTCTAGCTCCACCCTTGGATGAACCTATGGCCCAAAACTATTGAATGATGAATTTTTTTTTTTTGGTAAATCAATTCATTAAAAAGCAAAAGCAAAAACTAAACTAAGGAAGGGCAAAAGCCCACAGCCCAAAGGCAACAAAGGAAAAAACGTTGCAACAGCAACGAGAAATAGGGACAAAAAGTTGCAAAGGCAACATAAGGCAAACCCCCAGTGATCTCAATGAAAGACCGAGGAAGGCAAACTCCACGCAGCAGCAATAGACCTCGCAGACCTTGAATCCTTCAGCTTGTAAGACATGAGACGGTTCCTCACATTATTGTAAATCAGTTTAGTGACTGCAGTAGTGGAAGCCATTTGGTTCAAGGCATGCCGCCTATTCCTCTCATTCCAGATGAAATATACTTAAGTTGTAAGACATAATTTGAATACATACGCCTCTGAAGCCTTGGTACCATCCTTCCACATTGACACAATCCAATTAGTGATCTCATATAAGTTGTAGTCTCCAACATAAATACCATAGAGGTATTGGAAAAACATCCAAATCTTATAAGCAAATTTGCATTTGAAGAAGAGATGTTAGTGAGTCTCAGCAGCAGCAAAACACAATGAACAATAATTTAGGGCAATTTTCTTTGTAAGAGTGGGACTATCCTTGTCTTGAGCTTATGACTAAGAGCAACCCACGTAATGAATGAATATCGTGGAATATGCTTTGAAAACTAGACGACCGAGTGCCACAGGACAACCGAAGATGGTGAAATGAGAGCTCTATAGGTAGTAGCAAAATGAAAGCTACCCGTAGAAGAGAGGGTCCAAACAACAAAGTCTTGAGACCCAACACTCAGTTCAGGAAGGTACTCTGTAGTCCCAATAGATGGAACTAAATCTCTGAAAATCCGAGGAGGTCTCCATTGATCATGCCTAATCAATGTTTAGACTTTCACCCAATCTTCCCATTAAGAGTAAGCAATGAGGTTGTGGCCAATTCTGGTGTCAAGGGGACCTAATGGGAGCCAGTAATTATGCCACAGTGAGACATCCTTTCCATTCCCCAGATACTTGATAAAAGGTCTAGCAAGCCCTCTAAGATGGAGGAGCATCCTCCAATTCCAAGATCACACCTGAAGAGGCTTCAAAATTCAGAAACTGCGATTTTTTATAAGGTTTTCAGGAGCCCATTCAAACCAAATGGATTAACCTCTATCTTTGAACAGGTTCCAGATATGTCTCAGCATGAAAATACGATTAAGAGCAGGTATTCCTACACCCCCAAAGTCTTTAGGTTTACAAACATTCCACCAAGCAACTTAAGCACTACTAGCTTTCACATTAACTCTAGTCCAAATAAAGTTCCTTAAGACAGTGTTGAGTTGGTTGATAACCATTTTAGGGAGGATTGATAGACCACACCAGAAACTAATCATGTTGAAGAGGATAGATTTTATGAGCTGCAGCCTACCTGCATAAGATAAAAATCTAATTGTCCAACATTTGATTCGAGTTATGACTCTTTCTACTAAGATTCTGCAATCTGTAGCACCGAGTCTCATAGAGTTTAAGGGCATCCCCAAGTATCTAATAGGAAGACTCCCCAACTCAATACCATACCTGTTGATCAATTGTTGTTGAATGACTTCAGGCACATTGGTAGTAAACACCAAGCTCTTAGAAAGATTAAGAAAGAGTCTAGATAACTCAGAGAATGTTGTAAGAGATTTAGTAATGACAAAGAAGAACTGAATATCACCATGGCAGTAGAATATAAGGTCATCAGCAAACATTAATTGAGATAATTTGGTCTTCTCACACTTCCAGTGGTATAAGAAATTGTGATTATTACATATAAACTTGTTGTATGATAAAAGATAAGACATTCATCACAATAACAAATAGGGAAGGGGGAAAGAGGATCACCTTGCCTCAAGCCTCTAGAACCCTTAAAAAACCTATAGAGCTCACCATTAATGGAAACTAAGACCCCAGGACTTATAATACAGGCTCTGATCCAATTAATAAAAATATGAGAAAAGTTGAGGATTTGAAGTGTGTCCAGCAAGAAGAAGGTCCAATTGGCAGTGTCATAAGCTTTCTTCAAGTCAACTTTTAGTGTACATCTAGGGCTGTTGGAGTTAGAATGATACCCTTTTATTAATTCCTAAGCCAAAAACATACTGTCCCCTAATCTTCTATCTTTTATAAAGGCAGTTTGACTCTTATCCACAAAGCATGGTAGAACAAGCTTAAGCTTATCAACAAGTAACTTTGAAATCACCTTATAAATAGTATTGCAACAAGGAATGGACCTGAAGTCACCCATACAGTTATGATGTTGCACCTTGGGGACAAGAGCTAAATAAGTAGCATTAATCTATTTAAGTAAAAGACTAGTTAAGAAAAATTCCTTCACAGCCTTGACAATATCAACACCAATAGCAGGCCAAGCTTTTTTGTAGAAATATGCATTATATCCATCCGGCCCTGGAGACTTGTTACTCTTGAGAGAGAAAAAACACTTCATGATCTCTTCATTAGTAGGGATGGAACTCAATTGAGCAATGAAGTTTTATGGAATAGTTTTCATGTAAACAAGTTTAAGAGCATCCATACCTGAGTAGCTGCTAGTTGCCCTACCAAAAATGGATTTGAAATAGTTGAGAGCCTCCTCCTTGATCAGCTGAGTATTTGTAGTAGTAGTGCCATCAGCAAGTTACAAGCCAACAATTTTCTTCCTATTACATCTGTTGTTAAAAAACTTCATGAAGAAAATAGTATTACCATCCCCTTCTTTAAGCCAATTAACTCTAGACTTTTGGATGAAGAAAGATTCCTTAGCTACTACAACATCATTGTAGCTTTGGAGTAACTTTTTTTCTCTGGCCCTTTATAGATCATCAGATAGATTAGAATCAAGATTCTTTTGGTAAAAATTAAGAGCATCATTGGCCTCAAGAACTCTTAGGGAAATATCACTGAACTCTTTAGTATTTAAGAGCTTGAGCTGCTATTTCAACATCTTGAGTTTCCTGGTCACTTGGAACATAGGGATACCATTGACATTATTACTCCACACTGTATTAACTGTAGTCAGGAAGTCCTTGTGATTTCCAATGAAATTGAAAAAACTGAAAGGGTTGTTTCTTCTAGGAATAGGGCTACCAACCTCACCACCATTGGGGAGTGATCAGAGATCCCATGGGGTAAGAACTCACACTCAGAGAGGGGAAATGTGGTAAACCATTTGTCATTGGACAAGACTCTATCAAGTTTCTTAGATATATTGGCAACCCCTAGACTCATATTTGTCCATGTAAACAAAATCCCACTATACCTCAAGTCACACAGTTCAAAGGAGTGAATGCAATCATTGAACTCATCAATGGCAGGGTCCATCTCTGAGAGCCTCCAAAACACTCTGAAGGATACCTGATAACATTAAAGTCTCCCATAAGAAGCCATGGGGTTTGGGGAACAAAGGTAGCAAGTTGACAAATGTTATTCCACAGACTTCTTCTCTGATTAGCACTATTGTAGGCATAGACAATAGAAAGGTTAAAATTTGTGTGGTCATTCTCAATAGTAATAGAGCAGTGGATGGCTTGGGCACTATTACTTAGCATCTGCACTTTAATGAACCTTGGGTCATAAAAAATCCATATCCTCCCCAGAATGGAGTGTTTATAGTTGTGTAATAACTGCCTAGAAGGAGCAATGTTTCTCATCACTGTGTTAGCATTACCTTTTTGGACTTTGTTTTTCAAAATGGCAAGTAACTGGAGCTTATAGTCAAAGATAAGCTTCCTTATTTCTCTTTGTTTTTTAGGGGAATTAAAACCCCTGATATTCCATGCAGCTGTATTAATCATTGGGTGGACTGCATCACAAGGCCAGGAAAGCCCAGGACAGGTATCTCATGGGTAATATCCCCCTTCTTCTTCTCCATATCATTAGCCTTGCCTTTCCCCCCATTTGTAACAGCTTTGCAATCTTGCATTGTAGTTGACAGGGTAATGTCACTGGAGGTGTGAGAAGATTCAGCCATATCAGTGCTGGAGTTAACATCATCATAGTTTGTATCATTCTGTTGACCTTGGTTGCTGTAAATGGGAGCAATCTCATGTTCCAATGGGATATGGCAGTCTGTTATAGGAAGCTCATAGTCAGATTAGAGTGTGGAAAACTTGTTGGTTTCCAACAATGTAGGGGATGGGTTAATGCCCTCAGTAGAAGGAGGAGCATTCATTTGGTTTGTTTCTGTGCTAGGAAAGAGATCATGGTGCTCAGAGCTAGTAGAGAAAGTAGTCTTGTTGTTGTTCCTCTAGACTACATTCCATTCAGAGGTAGAATTCACTGGGTTGTTGACATTAGGGCTTACATTGGCAAAGGAGGAACCTGTGAGGTCTACCTGTGTTTTGCAATTAGTTGAAGAATGCCCAAAACACTTACGGACATCACACACCAGAGGTAGCCACTGGTACTTAGCCTCAATGGTGATAAGTTTACCACTCTTAACTTTAATTTGAAAGTTTTCAACTATAGGGTTAGTAATATTGATCTCAATACACCCTTGCATAACTTATTCTAGTCATGGACTCAGTTTGCTCATCAGCAAAAACAGGCTTCCCCACAACACTAGAAATATAACTTAGGCCTTTAGCAGTCCAGTACTCATATGGGATGTTTAAAAACTTCACCCATAGAGGTATTGTGCTACAGGTTTCTTTGTTGAATTCCATCCCCTTTTCCCATTTTTTTAAGAATAATTGGTTTTCCCATCATCATCCATGGCCCATTCACTAGGACATTTTTACATTCATCCTCGGTTGATAATTTAAAAATGAAGAAACCTCTATCATCCCCAAAGAGCTCCTCAAAACCCATTGAACCTTATAACTTTTGAGCTTGCTTAAGAACAAGAGAGTATGGGAGCTTTTTCTACAAAAAATATCCCATAAGACTGGCCTTCCATTCATGAGCTCTTTCCTCAGCTAGGTTAGCAGGAAGGTCAACAACAATGGGTGATCCGGTAGTTGTAGTGGGGGGCAAAATTTTAAATTTTATTCTACACTTATCAGCTACAGAATCGTGACCAGTGGCAGCAACTTTTAACCAACTGGTATGAGTGTCTCAAGGTCTAACTTGATAAAAAATGGGTTGCTGTGTTAGGTCCAGACCCTTTGGAAGGCTAGTGCTTCCATTTTGGTGAAATGGAGGAAAGTCATTCTATGAAGGTATAACTTGGGCAGAAGTGTTTACCCCAATGTTTGACTCATGACTTGTACCTTGACCCACCTCCAAAGGTAGAGCGTGGATACTCCTCTGAAGTTGGTGCTAAGATGTTGGATCTTCTTCCTCCACCTTTGCCTCTTCCATTAGAGCATCTACCTCTTCCTCTACTTGAGGTATGAAGGCTGGAACTCTTACTCCCTAGCTCACTAGAAGAGTGGGGAGTTAGACTTGGATCAGCCTCAATGTTGAAAAGTTGTTTCCCTCTTTGGATACCAGCTCTGTTGTTAAGGGCTTTCTCCAGCTCAGTAATTCTCTGTCTGGCAATAGCAAGTTCAGTTCTAGCATTAGCAAGTGATCTAGCAGGCGCCTGTTCTAACATCAGATTGGCTTCAGCTAATGCTTTAGCTTCCTCAGCAGCAGCATCCCATTCGCCTTCCTCTGGTTCTTTATGAATAGTGCCTAGGCCAAGTTTGGTACTGAGATACCCCTCGGATCCGAGACACGGGTTGATCAGGCCCAGGCCCAAACCCGAGAGAATATCAAATAATTAATATTTTATAATGAACACGGAATACAAAATAAATTAAGAAATGAAATTAAAGCTGGAAGGAACTAAAAAATAGAATCCGCAAAATATTATAATTATTAAAATCCATCAAACCCAAACTCCAAAACTCCATCAGTTTAGAACTTGGGAAACCATCTCTAGTGGACCCCTATTAAACATCCAAACGGAAGATAGAACAACTGTAATAAACGTCCAGAAATAAAACTATAGAGAGAGCCCTACATCGTCGGAAAAGTGAATAGAGACATCTGCTCAGCAAGAACACGTCTAAGCCTGGAACTATCGTGTACCTGAAAAATAGAAGTGGGTCAGGCCCACGCGCAAGTTCTATACTACTACAATCCAAACAGAGGTCCGATACGCATGTACATCCTAAACAATTCAACAATAGCTAATAGTCCGTAAATATATATATATAGTCACACTAAAGGACTCTCACTAGACTACAGGCCGGTCTCAACCTGAATAGTGGTAACATGCTAAAACGCACACGAAGTGGGCATATGTACCTATACCTAAACAGGGTACACCTCCAACCATCGTAGCCAGCTACACATCCCGATGCATATATGCTCCCTAGCCATCGGTCTTGAGGCTCAAGCTCATACCGAGGTACCATAACAGTATATATATAAAATCCATCCAAAATCCCTGGTATTGCCGCTCAACAAGTAGTTTCCATGACTATACAAATCCACGGGACTTAACTTTGAGTTAATCACATCCTTATTCCAAGTAGGTGGGTAATGGTATTGTTTTAAAAACCAAACCCATCCTTAGTATGCCACCGTCCCATACCGGTGCCTACTTTCCAATCCTCCAGTAGTCAATAATACCAATAAATCAAGTATATATCAACTAAACTCCAACATCCAACATTCAATGTTAGCAGTGATAAAATAAGCATTGATAAACAGGGTCACAACAACAACATATACATGCCCAATTTAAGTTATTCCCTTTAGTCTGATATAAAGACAGAATTAATTAAAACTTCTATTTAACACCTTACAAATGACATACAGATATGTAGGGTATGTATCACAAAATCCTAACCTCCACAGTTGATACTAACTGTGATAAGGTAAGCATAGTGTTAAACTCAAATCCTCCTAGTATTTAAGTTTCAATAGTTGCTATTACAGAAGTTAAGATAGCTATCATCTAGACCCATCCTTCCAATAATTTATACTAGCAGTGGTAAGGAAAACGTGAACCACAGAACCACAATGCATCCACAAACATGCTTAGTCTAGGTTGAACAAGCATACGACACTACTGTAACTACCAGTTTCATAGCAAAACAGATATCATTTTAGTTTGGTTTAATCTTCATTAATCCTGAAATCATTTAAGAGTGCAAAGAGTATGAAGCCTAAGGGAAAGAGTAAGGATAGAATCTTGCCTCAGAAACTTTTGTTCAAAGTTTCAACGTCGTCTTCTTGAAAAATCCCGGAGAGTTCCAAAACCCGGTTACTGTTCACGGGTACGAAACACTATTCCCGAACTCAAAATCTGATCTCCACCGTTCAGATTGTGTAACACTGAGTCATGAACCTAACCTCCAAATTTTAGCTCGATCGGACCACGGACAAAGCGGGATCGGATGTTTGATGAAATCTAGGCAGAATGGAAAAAACCTGTGCGACCCAGTTACTGTTCACGAGTACGAATCACTGTTCCCGAGGTCAAACTCTGATCTCCACCGCTCAGATTGTGCGTCACTGAGTCCTGAACCTCTCCTCCAAAATTCAGCTCGATCGGACCACGAACGAAGCGGGATCGGAGCTTTGATCAAACCTTGGCAGAATGTGAAAAACTGCGTTTTTCCTTCTCCACTTCCACAAAACGTGTGCTTTGTTTAAAAAAACCCTACACAGACGTCTACCTTATACTTATAGAGTTTTCCTAAACCCTAGGTTCATTTAAATCCAACTCACAATCCTAACCGGCCCATCCAATTAACGTAGAAACCTACGACGGCTATAATATAAAACCCTAATTTATACTGTAATTAAAACCCTAGTTAGATGTATTTACTTAATTACCCTATTCACCATTAAATACTTAACAAATAATCTAATTGAACAAAATAATAATTAGTAAACCCAATTAAACCCAAATAAGACACACATAAAATAAGACACACATAGAATAATTAAACCAACTACACTTAAACCATTAATGCCAATTAAATAATTAAAATACTAACAAGTAATTCCAATCAAATTACTAAACCAATTACACTTAAACCATTAATGCCACTTAAATAATTAAAACACTAATAAGTAATTCCAATCAAATAACTAAAAATAAATATCATTTAAATAAATTAAATCACCACAAAAGAAATAAATTAAATCACCACAAAAGAAAACAATTAAGCACCTAATAAAAAAAATAATGACACATAATCAAATAAAATGCACTTAAATAATAAATTAAATACCATTAAATACCAGGAATATCCTTTTTAAAATTAAGGGTATTACAGGTACCATGGTTAAGAAGATTCGCAGGAGACTGCTTAGGGCAAGTCAGGTGGGAGGTAGTTTGTGAAGCTGGTGGTAAGCCAGCTATAGAATTAGTAGGTAAGGTGAGCATGATAGGTGGTGGTGGTGGTGGTGGTGTTGATGAACTTGTAGTATAGCCTTGGTGGCATCCACTAGACAAAGTTGAAAGAGACGAGGGAAGAGGTGGAAATGGCAATAATAGAAAGCACATGTGTTTAGGGTGTCACCGATGTGATTGATCCGATTCATGATACGAAATTATTATCAGTCATCAACAAAGAGATTTGGGTGAACCTAGATAAAACCCCTCCGGTTTGTTTTTAGAAAAGAAGGATCCTAAAGTTTAGTTACCACAGTGGAGAGAGAGAGAGATTGTTTTGGCCTTTTACCTGTGATTGGTGGAGATTTTGTTGTCCATTCACATATGATTTTCAATTTAGGACGCGAAAGTGGGTTTTAGACTTTTGGGGCTCGAAATTTGGCCTATTTGAAGACCACACAATCCATAGATTAGTGAAAAGGAGACTAGTGAGGCGCAGGTGGAGCACCCGAGGACTATTGCAGGAACTCTAACATCATACCCCTCAGATCAGCTCCCAAAGAAATGATTTCCTAGCGCACCCTAAGTGTACAAAATATTAAAATTTAATGTTCAATTATAAACACACACATAAAGTGAGACATGTGCCCAAAGAGCGTCAATACAGACACAACACGAATCCAGATATAAGTATTAGTGTCTTCTAACAAAACATTTTAAGTATTAGTGTCTTCTAACAAAACATTTTAAGCATATATATATCACATGATCAATTAACAGTTAATTGTCCTGCTGAACCATCTTAAAGCTCGTTAATATTTTTAAATTGGTGGGACCATTCACGTATCATTAATTTATTCGATCACATCTTAGTGGTTACATAATATAATATATACACAATTCATTTTAAGCATATATCATGTGATGAATTTGCATACCATATTTTTTACATGTGATGAATTTGCATACCATATTTTTTACATGTGATGAATTAGCATTACCATGTTTTTTATTTCTTAATTACCATTAGAATAAGCAATGTCACAGTAACACATATATAGTATAGAAAAAAAAAAATTTTAACATCACTACGAGATTTACTATGTAATACCGTAACCAATAAAATATTCATTAGTCTCCAAAAACTAACTATTGATCAAGTGTCTTTACATTATCTGTACCTCAGAATACCGTATATTTTAATAATTTGAAAAAAATATAGATATTTCTTGGCAGAATTCAGTCCAGACGGACACAGCCCAACTTGTTTCTTTCGACTTGGGCGGAATTTTGGCTCAAGCAGAGCACTCTAATTTCAAATGGTACTCCTTCGATACCTATAAATGACATTACAAGGGTTGAGTTTGAACAGAACCAACCCTCGTAATTTTTTTTTTATGTTTATACTTATTTTATTCTTTAATTTTTTTCAAAGCAAATCAATTAGCTACCATGACCATTGGCAGCTGCTTGCTTATTGGCCTTGCCCCTGATATGTCGTCCTTAAAAAAGAAACGTTGGATTCACATTCTGTGTACTCCATTTGAATTTAAATCTTCTCTACTGAGTAGATGCCAATGCTCAATTGAATACCGGGTGCTTTGTTTAATAATAACAATAATAGTAATAATTCGAAAACTTTCTTAACTATATTTAGATTTAGTTTCAATAATTATAAGTCCCTGTGGTTTTTATACCAGTTGGTCCGATTTCTTCTAACAAGGGGTTTTACGCTAAAAAAATCAGGTGACATCTCTCTAACTCTTTACTTTACTTTCTTTACTTTACTATTAATATCTTTTATGATTGTAGATATGCAATTGCTAATTGTTGTGGATAATTTAATCAATCACAAAAATTCGGCAAGTTCGACTATTTAGCCCCTTTTAGGTCATTTCAGTATTGTTTCCAGTTAAATCAATGTAACAACTTCCATACCGCACAACTCACACCAGGTATCAGTGCAGGTTGCTCGACATATTGAATAGATCATATTTGCTCAGCGATTCCACGACCTTGTTCGATCCTCACAATCCCTTGGGACGATCCCTACTCGCCCTAGCTATATTTATAGTGAAGGTAGTAGTGGCTTCTAAAAATGTAAAACTCTTGGCCCTCGCCTTAAAATCCTCACACTCTCAAGCTTGATATGGTGTAGCGACCCTCACAAGGACCACATCAGTTTTTGGCGCTGTTGCCGGAAATTAACGGTTTTGTTGGAATTAAACTAGACAATAGTGTTCATTTGATTGCTTCTATTTTTATTTTATTTTCCATTGTATATTCTTTTCTCTTGCTCTCATTATTATTTGTTCAACTAGGTATTTGACTATAAGAAAGGCGAACTTTAGAACTTGAAGCAATTATTGGAGGTTAAAGCTAAATTTGGAGTTGAAGTGCTAAAGAACCGTTGTGAGCAATTTTTGGAACTCTTGTATTTTAATTGTTTCACTTCTTTGCATGCTTGTGATAGCCCTTGTTGAGGCTCATTTTATTGCTTAATTTTTTGTACAAGCATAGGCCCTTGTTGAGGCCATTATTTGTTGTATTTGGGTTTTAATTGTGAATAGAGGAATTGTTTGACCTAAGTTTGGGGGAAAATTACATCCCTCCACCTTATACTCCTCCATTATGTTTTAATCTTTATGAGATTGAGTCCAATTCATTTCATGCATCATCTTATTATGGACTTGATCACTCATTTAATCCTTCTTGTGACTATTGCCCTCCACCACCATTTTATGATGAACTAACTCCACCAACTTCTAGGTACTCACCCGGATTTGAAGAAAAAGTGTTAGTTTTACTTTATATGCATATTTCACACACTTTACTTATTAATTCTCATTCTCAAACTTTAGCCAATCTAGAAGCTCAAGTTGAGCAAATTACAGGTACTCTCTCTCGTCAAGAGGAGGAGGAAGAGGCAAATGAAAAAATGGCAAGAACTTCAATGTATATAGATGAGGATGATGAGTGTGAAGAGGATGAAATAAGTGAGCTAATGCCTAGCCCTCTATCTTGTATAGAGGAGGAAGTGGAAAGTGAGTTAGTGGCTAATCCAATAAAGCATAACATGATTAATGAGGACTTTCCTTATTTTGATTATGATTTATTCTATGACATGGCTACTTTAGAGAGTGAGGAGATGTTGACCACACTTGAGGTAGGAAAGGAGGAGGAGGAACTTGTTGAAGAGGGCATTCCTTTTATTATCTCTAATGACCCTCTTGAGACTTGTCTTTTTGAAATGTATAAAAATTGTGGTTTTGACTTTAAAAGCTCCAAAAATGAAGTGAATTCTCTAATGGACTCCTTAGCTAACTTGGAAGGTGAAGAGATGGTTATTTTTTAGGAGGAGAAGAGGGATGAAGAGAAGGTGTTTCTTGACATTCCAAATGAGTCTTTGAAAGACTTTACCTTGCTAAGTGTAAGGCCGCTCATCATTGATTTTATTTTCAAGACCATGGATGACAAGAACAATATCATCTCTTTCATATCTTTTCAAGTCATTCTTTTGGTGGATGATTTCATTGTCATAAGTGGAACATTAAATGAGAAAATGGAAAAGAGAGTCAATAAAGATGTTTCATATCCAGTTTTTGATTCTTTTGATTAGTGAGTTGGTCCAACGTCTTACTAGAGACGTTAAACACTAGTATTCGTAGAGTTTCACAACTCTATTCCTCCCTCATTTCTTTTTGTTTTTCATTTCTTGCGAAACCTAGATATTTGTTTTGGGTTCATATGCATTTCAAGGAACTGTGGTAAGCATTGCATGCACTTTCATGTCACAATTTAGCATTTGTCACAAGTTCGATCGATCTCAAATTGGAGTTCGATCGATTGAACTATGGATTGCACTTAACACTAAGAAAAATTTTCGACCTGCATCCAAATCACCTCTCTGTCCAATCGATCGAAATTCATTCCTAGATCAATATAAATTCTTCGATCGATCCAATTTCAAAATTCGATCGATCTTAAGTTTTGACACTTAGAAAAATTTTGAGCCTTCTTTCAATCCAAAAATGTCAACTCTCGGGATCTCCATTTGAGCATGTTTTCACATGTTCGATCGATTGAAAATATTCCTAGATCGATCTGAAGTTCTTCGATCGATCCAACTACATCATTGGATCGATCTGCAGTGTTCCCACACTTAGAAAAAAATTTGAACCCAAAAACCTGCATATTTTCACCTCTGTCAGATCGATCGAGCATTTTGTCAGATCGATCAAATATCTCTACAGGTTTTGAAAATTTATTTTTACTTTTACTTTTATTTTTATTTTTGTTTATAATTCAAAAATCCCAAAAATATTTCTTTTATTTTATTTAGTTTATTTTATTTTATTTTTCATTAAAAAAAAAAAAAGACGTTAAACTTAGCACCCACATGACATAATGTGTCATTTATCTCTTGTTTCATACATGTTCATTTTATTTTTATTTCTTTATTTTTCTTGCATTTTGTTTCATTGTGCATATTTTCCTAAAAAAATAATAAATAAATAAAAAACAAATTTTTGTATCCCTTATTTCCTTGCATTTTCATTTCTTGCATGTTTATTTGTTTTATTTTTGTGTGTGTGTACATACTTGTTATGTCATTAAAATATATATATATATATATGAAAAATAAAAAGTAAGAAAATTTTGTATATACTTGCATTATACATATTATTTTTCATTTCTTGCATTGTACATATTCTTTCATTACATTTTAATTCTTTAATTTTCTTGCATTTTGTATATACTTGCTTTCATAAAAAGAAAAATATAAAAACTTTTCATCATTATGCCCTTATGTGTAGTCATGCTACTTTACGATTTATATTGGGCTTGATCTCATATCTCTCTTTTATCTTGTGTCATATTGCCTTAGAATGGATGATTTGATTATTCTTATCCCATTTAATATTTGATGTGAGTTTGCTAGTGTGGTTATTCAAGTAGGTTGTTGATTCCAAATTTGGGGGAGACGTCTTTCGAATTAGATTGCTACCGGGCTTCATGTCTACATCACCACGGTATGCTCTTTCCATCTTTTCCATTATTCTCTTGCACATTGAGGGCAATGTGCGGTTTAAGTTTGGGGGTAAGGTGTCTTTGTTGCATTCTACTTGAAATTGAGCTTTAAATGCATGATTGAGATTTGAAATTGATGTTAGCGATGATTTTGATCTTTTGAGGACTATATTGCTTAAAATTTTAAAATTACTTGACTTGAGAGTCCAATACTCCTTGTATGCCTTATGGATGCCATTTAGGAGTAAATTTTTTGAAAGATTGATATCATGTTTGCACTTGTGGTCCACATCATCTTGATTTTGTGATTACTTTGAGATTCATTCTAGGATTCTACACTAACACCGGCGCACACTAGCATTCATTTGTGGGGTACATGCTTTGTTGATTATTGAATTGGTTATATCCCAATTGGACTAGTAGTGCATTGAAAGCTTTCATTCTTGATAAAGGTATATAACAACCCCTTTTCACTAAGTAGCCTGGATTCTAGCCTCATCAAGCACTGAACTTCTCGTGCCGAAAGGTGGAGGGCCAAACTCTAGGTTAATAATCGTATTCAAAGAAAAAAAAAAAAAAAAAAAGTTGCAAAAGCAATAAAAAGTGAGGACTTCTCCCAAAAGGTGAGAAGTGGGAAATGATTAGATGGTTGTTGTCTTGATTTGTAACCTAGTTGATATGAGCTTGTAAGTCCGTAGGGGTGTTTTAACACCTAGTGCCCTAAAGCCATCTGGTTTGGAAGTCATTGACCTAACGCTCAACCTCATGAATCACTAGAAAGCTTAATAGATTAACATATTGCACCATGCTTCTATCTTTGATCCTATAAATAAATAAATAAATAAAATCGAGTGAAAAGAATAAGCGCACCTAGAACAATAAAGCTTTAATAAAAGGTCCACTTTTTGTCTTGATGATCGGTACTAGATTTATGTGCTAGTTTGAGGGTAAGGATGTGATTAATTCTTTAGTTGGTTTAAATAGCAACACATTTGATGCCGGATCACTCAAAAAGGATTCTAGAGTTGTTTTGATTTACATGATCATTTTCTTGATGTGTGGAGGACCATACTTGCTTACTTGATGTTGAAATTTCGGGAGATTGCTCGAAAATGTTTGAAAAATTGCGTACTTGAGTTAGTTTTCTCCCAATACTTGTTTGCAATATTGGTGCCTCTTTAGAAAGAATGAGCTTAATGTTTGTGGGTACCATTTCTGGAAACCCTCACGAGACTTCACTCGTCCACTAGGGGTAACTTAGGGGTTTTAAAAGGCTTGTCGCATATGCTTAGTGCAATCGTGTTCCCTACGAAAGTGGCGTTATCCATTTATTATTTTCTAATTCATAGTTGTATAGTTGTTCATTTCTTTCCTTTATTTTCTAGTTCATTGCTAGAGACTAGCAATATTTAAGTTTAGGGGTGTGATAAGCGCTGAAAAGTGCGTATTTAAACCCCTTAAGCTTAGGCATTCTAATACATTTATCTATCTTACTTTACCGTTTTAGATTGATTTCACGTTATTTCCATTTTCAGGCACTTATCTCGAAAATAAGCTAACTTAGCCAAATAAGAGCTTAATTAAAGTAATTCTGGGATTAAACAAAGAAAAGAGCAAAGTGGAGAAAGAAGAAAGCAAATGAAGCCAAAGGTGGGAAATAGCAAAGTTCGATCGATCCAACTTCAAGGTTCGATCGATTGAACAATAATCGATCTCAGCACCTCAAGATAGATCCAAGCCTTGGCCCAACAGTATAAAGTCCAAAAGTTCGATCGATCCAACACCACCCTTCGATCGATTGAACACTTTTGTCCTTCTTCAAATGATAGATCCTATCAATAGCTATACCACCCACTAAACACTTTTGTCCTTTTCCCAAAAATATCTCCCAAAATATCTCAGATTTGTCTTTTCTCAAAAAGCTCAACCAGTTGGATCGATCCAGCCTAAGTTCAATGGATCTCAGCAGTTCGATCGATCCAAGTCCAAGGTTCGATCGATCGAACTTTCTCCAGTGCGAAAAAGTTAAATTTCCATCTCATTAAAAGTTGTACTTTATCCAATCATTAAGGATTATTGTGTGCACAACCTCAGCTCATTTTGGGTGTCATTTTGACCTACCTATATAAGGATAAGGATTGTTTTTTACAAAAGGAAGCTAATATCATTTTTCATATCATCTCTTGGAGAGCAGGCTTAGAGGATGAGGAGGCTAGAGACACCATTGGAGTTCTTCATCAACAAGGAGCAAATTTCAACCATGGAGTTAGCCCTTGAGGGTTGGAACAACATCACCATAAGTGGCTAAACATCCTCTTAGGGCTAGAGTTAGCCCCAAACATGCTTTCTATATCTTAATCTTGTGTATTATTGAGGTATTAGTGTTGTAATTAATGTTTTGACACTTTTACATATATAGATCTTGTTTATTCAATGATTTATGTAGTTTAACGCTTCCAATTGATCATTTCATTCTATCCATATGTCTATGTATGCTAGAATAGATGTTCATGTGCTTGTCTCTAGATTTTGTGTTATTGATGCATGTCTATGTGTATTAATGCTATAGATTTAGATATTATCAAAACATAGTGCTTTAAGGAATGCTCTTGTGATTCTCTTGATGGTTCATACTTATTCCTTGATGGATTGTGCCTCTCCCCTAGTTTATTTTCATGCTAGTAGTGTAGATGTAGTGTAGTTGTAGTGTAGTGTTAAATGGGAGGACAATCCATGCTTGTTGTTTAATGATCCAAGCTTTTGAATACAAATAGCATATGTCGCTAAACTTGTGTTGTATTTGGATTGTAAGCTTAATGAAAGGATTAATGACTTGTTTTGATCTATTGTGCCTTTCACATGTTGTTTAGACAATATATGCTTCATTGCTTAGATATATTGTGGCTTTCACATGATGTTTAGACAATACATGATTAACTAGTCATCCTTACTTGTTGAATCAACCAAACACACACACACCAACATTGCAACACACCATTTTCCCTCATTAGTCACTTGTCAATGGTATAGAAGTGCATTACTTAGTGGTGATCTCTAAACCCCAAGATCTCTTTCTCTCTTACTTACTCTTAATTGCATTCTTTTGTTATCACTTAGTTTAATTTAGTTGTTATCTAATCAAACAACCAACCAATTGTTTGATCACTCGACCTACTAGCCCTAATAGCGATTCCACAACCTTATTTGATCCTCACAATCCCTTAGGATGATCCCTACTCGCCCTAGCTATATATATAGTGAAAGTAGTAGTGGCTTCTATAAATGTAAAACTCTTGGCCCTCACCTTAAAATCCTCACACTCTCAAGCTTGATATGGTGTAGCGACCCTCACAAGGACCACATCAGTTTTTGAATCCAATTCTAACACTTAAAAAATTTTTCAGGAATTTGATTTTGAAATCAAGGATAAGAAAGGCACCAAAAATGTGGTTGCCGATCATCTTTCTAGGTTATCGATAGAGCCTTTCCCCAGTCTACCAATCTGTGACTCTTTTCCGGATGAACAACTCTTTCAAATTTCTAATGGAAAAATGCCTTCGTTTGCCGACACTGTGAATTATTTGGCAGTAGGCAAGCTACCAACTTCTTGGTCGAAGAACGAAAAGAATCGTTTCTTTGCCAACATCCGGAATTACTATTGGGAAGACCCTGTCTTATACTGATATTGTCCGGATCAAATTGTGAGAAGATGCATTCCAGAGAGTGAAATTCCAAGTGTCCTAGTGTTTTGTCACACTCTTGCATGTGGTGGGCATTTTAGCGCAAAGAAGACTGCCTTGAAGGTTCTTCAAAGTGGGCTCTTTTGGCCCACTATTCATAGAGATGCCTACAATTTTTGCAAATCATGTGAGAGATGTCAAAAGATGGGGACAATGTCTAGAAGAGATATGATGCCCTTGACCAATATACTTGTTGTTGAGATCTTTGATATACGGGGCATTGATTTTATAGGTCCATTTCTTATGTCCTATGGTTTTCAACACATTCTTCTTACCGTTGGTTATGTTTCCAAGTGGGTGGAAGCATGTGCTACCAAAACAAACGACCACTCTATGGTCATTCAATTCATCAAATCCAATATCTTTGCTCGTTTTGGTATGCCAAGGGCTATAATAAGTGATGGAGGAAAATATTTTTGCAATCAATTCTTGAGGCACTTATTTTTTAAGTACTTCGTCACTCATAAGGTAGCCACTCCCTACCATCCTTAAACAAGCGGGCAAGTTGAAGTGTCTAATCGGGAAATTAAGCATATTCTTGAGAAAACGGTTAACAGTACCCATAAGGATTGGTCAAGAAAGCTAAATGATGCTTTGTGGGCCTATCGGACGGCATACAAGACTCCCATTGGCATGTCTCCTTATAGACTTGTATATGGAAATCCTTACCATCTTCCGGTTAAGCTAGAGCATAAAGCCTTATGGGCAGTTAAAAGGCTCAATTTTGACCTTGATAAAGTCGGAGAGAATAGGCTACTTCAATTGAGTGAGTTAGAAGAGTTGAGACACAATGCTTATGATAATGCCAAAATCTATAAAGAACGAACCAAAGCCTTTCATGATAAGCATATTGTGAAAAAGTCTTTGGAACTCGGTCAAAAAGCTTGGCTTTTCAACTCTAGACTGAAACTCTTTCCTGGGAAATGGAGAACCAAATGGGAGGGTCCTTATGAAATCATCTATGTTGCACCTCATGGGGCAGTTGAAATCAAAAACTTGAAGAAGGGGAACATTTTCAAAGTTAATGGTCAAAGGTTGAAACCTTACATAGAGGGTCAAGTCTTTCAAAGGCATTTGGAAGCTGCACATCTAGTTGACCCGGTGTATGAACACATAGAAGATTGCATTGACAAGGAACCAAAAGCTCCTTTTGAGCTTAAACCAACAAGATCTTCAAAGAACCATTTGTTGGAAAAGTTTAAAGAACCATTCATCACCCCAAAAAGGAGGGGATGCATAACAAGATCTTTAATCCGGGCTAAAAGAGCCCAACATCTTGCTAGAGACGTTAAAGATTAGCAAAAGCATTCGTAGGGTGTCAAAACTCTATTCCTCCCTCATTTCTATCTTTCATTTCATTTCATGCGAAGTCTAGGTACTTGTTTTTGGTTCTCATATGCATTGAAAGGAACTTTAGTGAGGATTGCATGAGCTTTCATGTCATTATTAAGCATTCTGCATAGTTCGATCGATCTCAAACCTGAGTTCGATCGATCTCAAACCTGAGTTCGATCGATCGAACTCCACTTTACATCCAATACTTAGAAAAATTTTCGACCTGTAGAAACCTGCATCCAAATCACCTCTCTGTCCCATCGTTCAAACTAATTCTTAGATCGATCAAGAGAACTTTGATCGATCCAACTTCCAGGTTCGATCGATCTCATGATTCAATTCTTAGAAAAAAATTTAGCCTGCATCAACCTGTATATTTCACACCTCTGTCTCATCGATCGAAACATTTCAAGATCGATCTGAAGTTCTTCAATCGATCTAACTTCCACGTTCAATCGATCTTCAAGTTCCAACACTTGGCCTAATTTTTGAACCAAAAACCTCCATATTTTTGCTCTCTGTCTGATTGATCGAACTCTTGTTCTGATCGATCTCAATTTTTCATTTCATTGTTTGACTTTGTTTTGACTTTTCAAATTTCAAAAATCCAAAAATATTTTCATTTTTTTTATTTATTTATTTTGTTTTATTTTCATGTTGATTAAAAAAATAATAATAATAATAATAAATAATAAAAAAAAATTATTCCAAAAATACTTTGTGAAGAGATCATAAGAAGTTCGATCGATCTGAGATTCTAGTTCGATCGATCGAACTTATGAGTGACAGTTTTTAAATAAAGGATAAGATCTCATTCTCCCCCATTTCCAAACCCTAGTTCCTACGCCGTCGTAACCTTACCCATCTCCGACGAGATCTCCATAGTGAACCGGGTGTCGATCTCTTCCTGTTCTCGGATCTTCTTCCTCTTCACATTTCATCTCTCCTCTCTTTGCTTCAAGGTAAGATCCGAGACCCCATTATTGATTTCACACCTCGATTTGTTAAGAGTATACTTTAAGTGTTTGATCCGTTCCAATATTCATGATGATTGTTGGCCATGGATGAAGTTTTAAGCTTTCATGTCTATATGTCCATATTCGTCTTTATGCCATATCCATTGTAATGAGTTACTTTACTTTTGGGAGTGTGAGCCATTCTGGGTGATTGGGATTGATGATTGTTGTGTTGATGGGCCCACGAACATGTTCGTGTGGGTCCCTTGCTCCCACAGTCACAGATCTGTGACTTCTCGTTTTTCACAGAACACAGTTCGATCGATCGAACTTGTGTCTCAGATCGATTGAAGTTGTGAGATTGATCTCACTTCTTTTTCTGGTCAATCAAATTTGACAGATCTCATACACACACTTCATTCATCTTGTATTCACTTCATGCTATCATATCTATGCCCAATGCCTGTGATATTCCACATTGGATGCATTTCATACTTATATTGCTTAGCATACTTCACATCCTATCACTTGCATAGATTCATGTCATATATGTTTTGTCTATCCTATTTGACAAACATGTTTCTATTTGTGCCTTCAATTTATTATTCTAGCACTTACTCCCATTGCAAGATTTCCTTTTTGCAGACCATGACTAAGACTGACAGTTCTTCTACTTCAGCCATGCCTGAGGCTCATGATCAGATATGTCGCTTAGAGGAGCACCTTCAGAGTTTGGAGGATATACTGGTAGTCCTTAGAGCTGACATTAGTACCCTTCGTCTAAATATGATGGCTGCCATTAGAGCTGACATTGCTCGCCTCTGTACGGAGATCTTGATTACCATTAATGACTTAGCCAAGGAGATCCGCGAAGTTCCCTCTGCCTGAAACTCCCAGTCTCTTTATCTTTTTATGCTCTCTATCTCTGTTATGTGTCTGCTACACTTGTGATACTATTATTTTTGCAACCGGGCCTGTCGGCTTTGACACTAGAAGTATTGCACTTTATTGTTGTTTTTATCTATGATGGATGTCGTATGTTTTTATTGATACATCTGTCATTTTAACTCCATCAGATGTATCTCAGTGACTTTAGTGAGAGAGTGCTACCCGATTGTCAGGACCACCCTTATACCTCTCTCATCTCTTTATCTGTTTCTCCCATTTACACTTACATGTCCACTGTGCACAAATTATCCCATTTTGTTATCTAATGAGTTTACCCAAGTGCCACTTTTCAGGACCACAGTTCATCCCAAGTTTGGGGGGGCCATGCCACCCACTTCGAATACTTTAATCCCGATCATTCTATGCCTTAGTTGCACTGGTACTCTTTCCTTTGTACTCTTACACATTGAGGACATTGTGCCATTTAAGTTTAGGGGGGATGGTGCTTTACAGTGTTAGTTTTAAATTCAAAATTTTGAGCATGACTTGTGTATTTGAGGGATATTTCTATGATCGGTCCATATCTAGCTATGATTTTGATCTTTTGAGGACTATATTGCTTAAAATTTAAAAATTGCTTGACTTGAGAGTCCAATACTTCTTGTATGCCTTAAGGATGCCATTTAGGAGTAAATTTTTCGAAAGATTGATATCTTGCTTACACTTGTGGTCCACATCATCTTGATTTTGTGATTGCTTTGAGATTCATTCTAGGATTCTGCACTAGCACCGGCGCACACTAGCATTCATTTGTGGGGTACATGCTTTGTTGATTATTGAATTGGTTATATTCCAATTGAGCTAGTAGTGCATTGAAAGCTTTTATTCTTGATAAAGGTGGATAACAACCCATTTTCACTAAGTAGCCAGGATTCTAGCCTCATCAAGCACTGGACTTCTCGCGCCAAAAGGTGGAGGGCCCAAACTCTAGGTTAATAACTAAATGATTTAAAAAATAATAAAAATAATAATAAAAAGGTTGCAAAAGTAATAAAAAGTGAGGACTTCCCCCAAATGGTGAGAAGTAGGAAATGATTAGATGGTTATTGTCTTGATTTGTAGCCTAGTTGATTTGATCTTATAAGTCCGTAGGGGTGTTTGAACACCTAGTGCCCTAAAGCCATCTGGTTTGGTAGTCATTGACCTAATGCTCGACCTCATGAATCGCTAGAAAGCTTAATAGATCAACACATTGCACCATACTTCCATCTTTGATCCTAAAAAAAGTAAATAAATAAATAAAATTTGAGTGAAAAGAATAAGCGCACCTAAAACCATAAAACTTTAATAAAAGGTCCACTTTTTGTCTTGATGATCAGTACTAGATTTGTGTGCTAGTTTGAGGGTAAGGATGTAATTAATTCTTTAGTTGGCTAAGATAGCCACACATTTGATGCCGGTCCACTCAAAAGGATTCTAGAGTTGTTTTGATTTGCATGATTATTTTCTTAATGTGTGGAGGACCATATTTGCTTGCTTGATGTTGAGATTTCGGGAGATTGCTCGGAAATGTTTGAAACATTACATACTTGAGGTAGTTTTCTCCCAATACTTGTTTGTAATATTGGTGACTCTTTTGAAAGAATGAGCTTAATGTTTATGGGTACCATTTCTGGAAATCCTCACGAGACTTCACTCGTCCACTAGGGGTAACCTAGGAGTTTTAAAAGGCTTGTTGCATATGCTAAGTGCAATCGTGTTCCCTACAAAAGTAGCGTTATCCATTTATTGTTTTCTAGTTCATAGTTGTATAGCTGTTCATTTCTTTCCTTTACTTTCTAGTTCATTGCTAGGGACTAGCAATATTTAAGTTTGGGGGTGTGATGAGCGCTGAAAGGTGCGTATTTAAACCCCTTAAGCTTAGGCATTCTAGTACCTTTATCTATCTTACTTTACCATTTTAGATTGATTCCGCATTATTTCCATTTTCAGGCACATATCCCGAAAATAAGCTAACTCAGCCAAATAAGAGCTTAATTGAAGCAATTCTGGGATTCAACAAAGAAAGTAGCAAAGTGGAGAAAGAAGAAAACAAATGAAGCCAAATGTGGGAAGTAGCAAAGTTCGATCGATCCAACTTCAAGGTTCGATCGATCGAACTATGATCAATCTCAGCACTGCAAGATAGATCCAAGCCTTGGCCCAAAAGCATAAAATCCAAAAGTTCGATCGATCCAACACCACCCTTCGATCGATCGAACACTTTTGTCCTTATTCAAATGATTGATCCTATCCACAGCTGTACCACCCACTAACCACTTTTGTCCTTTTCCCAAAAATATCTCTCAAAATATCTCAAATTTATCTTTTCCCAAAAAGCTCAACCAGTTGGATCGATCCAGCATAAGTTCGATGGATCCCAGCCAGTTCGATCAATCCAAGTCTAAGGTTCGATTGATCGAACTTCCTCCAGTGCGAAAAAGTTAAATTTCCAACTTGTGTAATCCGTCCTCTATCCAATCATTAGAGAATATTCTTTGCACGACCCCATCTCATTTTGTGTGCCACTTGACCTACCTATAAAAGGAATATGATGCACTTTTTGAGACATAGACTATTCTAGGATTTAATCTCTTAGAGAGCAAGCTTAGAGGATAAGGAGGCTAGAGACACCATTGGAGACTCTTCATCAACCAAGGAGCAAATCTCTTCTATGGAGTTAGCCCTTGAGGGTTAGAGCAACATCACCATGAGTGGCTAAACACCCTCTTGGGGCTAGAGTTAGCCCCAAGCATGCTTTCTATATCTTAATCTTATGTATTATTTAGGGATTAGTATTGTTATTAATGTTTTGACACTTTGATATATATAAATCTTGTTTATTCAATGATTTTTGTGGTTTAATGCTTCCAATTGATCATCTCATTCTATCCATATGTCTACGTATGCTAGAATAAATGTTCATGTGTTTGCCTCTATTTCTTAAGTTATTGATGCATGTTTATGTGTATTAATGCTAAAGATTTAGAGATTCTCAAAACATTGTGCTTAAAAGAATGCTTTTGTGATTTTCTAGATGGTCCATGCTCATTTCTTAATGGATTATGTCTCTCTCTTAGCTTAATTAGTTTAATTTCAAGTCATTAGCTCAATTGTAATATAGGGATAGCATAGTTGTTAGATGAGAGGACAATCCATGCTACTTATTTGATGTTCCATACTTTTGAATGCAAGTAGCTTATGTCTTTAACCTTGTGGTGTATTTGGCTTGTGAATTTAATGAAAGGATTAATGACTTGTTAGATATGTTGTGTTTTTCACATGCTATTTAGATAATATATACTTAATTGCTAGATATATTGTGTTTTTCACATGTTGATTAGACAATATATGCTTAATTGGTTACCCTTACTAATTGAATCAACCAAACACACACACACACCGATATTGCAACACATATTACCCTCATTAGTCACTATTTAGAAGTGTAGAAAAGCATTGTTTGGTGGTGAACTCTAAACCCCAAGATTTCTCTCTCTCTTACTTACTCTTTGTTACATTTAATTACTTAGTCTAATTTAATTGCTCTCTAATTTAATCAACCAACCAACCAACCATTTATTTGATCACTAGACTTACTAACCCTAATTGCGATTCCACGACCAAGTACGACTCCAATCCCATGGGACGATCCCTACTCACTCTTGCTACTTTAGTAATAATGTTGGTAGTAGTTTTTATAAATTTAAACTTGACCCAAAAGGCTTTTCTTGAACCGCACATTCACTACATCAATTTGGCGTGTAAGAACGGCTTTAATCGTCAAAAGCACTTATTCCACTTTTAAATTTTAAATTTTAATCGTCAATTTGGGGTTTAAATTGGGATCTTGGAATTGGAAGTTAGAATTGGGGGTTTGATCGATCTTGGAATTGGTTCGATCGATCGAACAATGATCGATCTCAGAATTGGTTCGAACGATGGGACATAGAGGTGATTTGGATGCAGGTTTCTGCAGGTCGAAAAATTTTCTAAGTATTGGATGCAGAGTAGAGTTCGATCGATCGAACTCAGGTTTAAGATCAGTCGAACTATGCAGAATGCTCAATAATGACATGAAAGCTCATGCAATCCTCACCAAAGTTCCTTTCAATGCATATAAGAACCAAAAACAAGTACCTAGACTTCGCATGAAATAAAATAAAAGATAGAAATGAGGGAGGAATAGGGTTTTGACACCCTATGAATGCTTTTGGCTAGTCTTTAACGTCTCTAGCAAGACGTTGGGCTCTTTTAGCCTGGATCAAAGATCTTGTTATGCATCCCCTCCTTATTGGGGTGATGAATGGTTCTTTGAACTTTTCCCAACAAATGGTTCTTTGAAGATCTTGTTGGTTTAAGCTCAAAAGGAGCTTTTAGTTCCTTGTCAATGCAATCTTCTATGTGCTCATGCACCGGGTCAACTAGATATGCAGCTTCCAAATGTCTTTGAAAGACTTAACCCTCTATGTAAGGTTTCAACCTTTGACCATTAACTTTGAAAATGTTCCCCTTCTTCAAGATTTTGATTTTAACCGCCCCATGAGGTGCAACAGAGATGATTTCATAAGGACCCTCCCATTTAGTTCTCAATTTCCCAGGAAAAAGTTTTAGTTTAGAGTTGAAAAGCTAAGCTTTTTGACTGGGTTCCAAAGACTTTTTCACAATATGGTTATCATAAAAGGCTTTGGTTCGTTCTTTGTAGATTTAGGCATTATCATAAGCATTGTGTCTCAACTCTTCTAACTCACTCAATTGAAGTAGCCTATTCTCTCCGGCTTAATCAAGGTCAAAATTGAGCTTTTTAACTGCCCATAAGGCTTTATGCTCTAACTCAACCGAAAGATGGCAAGGCTTTCCATATACAAGTCTATAAGGAGACATGCCAATAGGAGTCTCGTATGCCGTCCGATAGGCCCATAAAGCATCATTTAGCTTTCTTGACTAATCCTTATGGGTAGTGTTAACCGTTTTCTCAAGAATATGCTTAATTTCCCAGTTAGACACTTCAATTTGCCTGCTTGTTTGAGGATGGTAGGGAGTGGCTACCTTATGAGTGACGGAGTACTTAAAAAATTAGTGCCTTAAGAATTGATTGCAAAAATGTTTTCCTCCATCATTTATTATAGCCCTTGGCATACCAAAACGAGCAAAGATATTGGATTTGATGAATTGAATGACCACGGAATGGTCATTCATTTTGGTAGCACATGCTTTCACCCACTTGGAAACATAATCAACGACAAGAAGAATGTATTGAAAACCATAGGACATAGGAAATGGACCCATAAAATCAATGCCCCATATATCAAAAATCTCAACAACAAGTATATTGGTCAAGGGCATCATATCTCTTCTAGACATTGTCCCCATCTTTTGACATCTCTCACATGATTTGTAAAAATTGTAAGCATCTCTATGAATAGTGGGCCAAAAGAGCCCACTTTGGAGAACCTTCAAGGCGGTCTTCTTTGCACTAAAATGCCCACCACATGCAAGAGTGTGACAAAACACTAGGACACTTGGAATTTCACTCTCTGGAATACATCTTCTCACAATTTGATCCGGACAATATTGGTATAAGACAGGGTCTTCCCAATAATAATTCCGAATGTTGGCAAAGAAATGATTCTTTTCGTTCTTCAACCAAAAAGTTAGTAGCTTGCCTACTGCCAAATAATTCACAATGTCGGCAAACAAAGACATTTTTCCATTAGAAATTTGAAAGAGTTGTTCATCCGAAAAGGAGTCACAGATTGGTAGACTAGGAAAATGCTCTATCGATAACCTAGAAAAATGATCGGCAACCACATTTTTGGTGCCTTTCTTATCCTTGATTTCAAAATTAAATTCCTAAAGAAGCAAAATCCATCTAATTAGCCTAGGTTTTGTTTCCCTTTTTGTCAATAGATGCCTCAAAGCGGCATGGTCAGAATAAACAACAACCTTGGACCTTAAGAGATAGGAACGAAATTTATCAAAAGCATATACTACGGCAAGTAATTCTTTCTCGGTAGTAGAGTAATTCAATTGAGCTCCCGAGAAAGTTTTACTTGCATAGTATATGGCACAAGAAAGCTTACCCACTCTTTGTCCCAAAATTGCCCCCATGGCATAATCAGAAGCATCACACATGATTTCAAATGGCAATGACCAATTGGGAGGTTGCAGATAAGAGCAGATGATAATAATTCACGCAATTTATGAAAAGCGTCTAGGCATGCTTGGTCAAAGACGAAAGGAGTTTTCTTGGCAAGAAGATTGCACAAGGGTCGAGCAATTTTGCTAAAGTCTTTGATAAAACGATAGTAAAAGCCAGCATGACCTAGAAAGGAGCGAACCTCTCTCATCGTTGAAGCTGGAGGTAATTAAGAAATAAGCTCGACTTTCGCTTTATCAACCTCTATTCCTCTCCTTGAGATAACATGACCCAAAGCAATACCCTCTTGAACCATGAAATGGCTCTTTTCCCAACTAAGTACAAGGTTGGTTTCACGACATTTCTTAAGCACTAGATCTAAGTTTTTTAGGCATGCATCAAATGAGGACCCAAAAACAGAAAAATCATCCATGAAGACCTCTAGATACTCTTCCACCACATCCAAGAAAATTGACATCATATAACTTTGGAATGTGGCGGGTGCATTGCACAAACCAAAAGGCATCCGTCTATAAGCAAATGTGCCAAATGGACATGTAAAGGTGGTTTTCTCCTGGTCTAATGGGTTGATGGCTACTTGATTGTACCCCGAATAGCCATCAAGGAAGCAATAATATTGTTGCCCGGCCAATCTCTCTAGAATTTGATCAATGAATGGCAAAAGGAAGTGATCATTTCTAGTGGCGACATTCAATTTGCGATAATCAATGCATACACACCATGAATTGGCGGTACGCTTAGAGATTTCCTCACCCTTTGCATTCTCAACCACCGTAATCCCCGATTTTTTGGGAACTACTTGAGTTGGATTCACCCATTTGTTATCAGAGATTAGGTAAATGATTCTGGCATCCAAGAGTTTGACAACTTCCTTTTTAACTACCTCCTTCATGTTTGGATTAAGTCTCCTTTGGGCATCCCTAAAGGGTTTTACATCATCTTCCATAAGTATGCGATGCATACAAATAGAAGGGTCAATTCCCTTAAGATATGCCACACTCCATCCTATGGCTTCCTTATTTTCTTTAAGCACACTTAAGAGAGCATATTTTTGGTCTTTTTCAAGACTTGAAGAAATGATAACCATAAGAGTCTCTTTTGGTCCTAAGAATGCATACTTGAGATTGAAAGGTAGAGTTTTAAGCTCAAGAATTGGTGGAGAGACTAAAGATGAGACTGGTGAAGTGCTAGAGAGTATAGGAAGATGTTCTATTGGAGTCTTCCAAGATGGAAAATCTAAGCTTGCAACAGATTCCATGAGATTGTTTACTTCATTCATTGAATTTTCATCATCAAATCCACAACTTTCATACATTTCAAGAAGGCAAGAAGCTAGAGGATTATCGGATAAAAGAGATGAAAGACTATCCTCAATTGGTTGTTTCATTACCATCGTTGGAATTGATTCCTCAACAACCACATCTAACACATCTACAAGGTAACACTCATCTTCATCCATGGGATGTCGACTTACATGGAAAACATTAAGTTTTATCATCATATTGCCAAAAGAGAGGTCCATTATCCCGGATCTATAATTAATTGTTGCATTTACGGTGGCAAGGAATGGTCTTCCCAAGATGATTGGGATGTGGTTAGAGGGATTAGCAACCAGTTTGGTATCAAGAACTACGAAACCAACCGGAAAGTAGAATTTATCCACCTTGACAATAATGTCCTCAACCATGCCCCTAGGTGTTTTGATGGATCTATCGGCCATTTGAAGCACCACCGAGGTTGGCTTCAATTCATTCAACCCTAATTGGACATATACGGAGTAAGGAATCAAATTGACAACTGCACCTAAGTCAAGAAAAACTCTACGAATCTCATGGGTTCCGATTACACAAGAAATAGTCAGAGCACCGGGATCTTTGAACTTAAGTGGAGTATTTTGTTGAAGAATGGAGCTCACTTGCTCCGTGAGGAACAATTTTTTAGGGCTTGGTCCCTTGCTCTTCCTCTTTTGTGTGCAAAGATCTTTTAAGAATTTTGCATAAGGAGGGATTTGCTTAATGGCATCCAAAAGAGGAAGATTGATGTTGACTTACTTAAAAACTTCCATCATGTCATGTGTTTTCCCTTCTTGCCTCCCATAAGGCAAAGTTTCTTTTAAAGCATAAGGGAATGGAGCTTTTAGCTCACAAGAGTTTACAATTTGAGAGGATGATGGAGAAGATTGAGAATTCTGGTTAGGAACATTTTCATTCAAAGGAGTAGGAGTGGAATTGGGAATTGGATGGGTGACAACTTTAGATTGTACTGGTTCACTATCTTCCTTTGGTAGTTCAACCCTATTATCCACTTGCTTACCACTTCTCAAGGTGGTGATGGCTTGCGCTTGAGCTTGGGAAGAATACCCCGATGTAGGGTTTGCTTCCACACAAAATTGGGCCTTTGGATTCCTCTGGGGTTGACTAGGCAATTTTCTAATTTCTCTTGCATTCAATGCATTAGCTATGGTCCCAATTTGGGATTCAAGCTTTAATATAGATTGAGAGTGGGAATGCAACAAGTTGGTATCATTTTCTAAGCTACCCAAGGCCGTCAAAACCTTATCTTCAAATGTGGAATTACTAGAAGGTGCTTGAGGATAATGAAGGCCAACTTGGGAATCATACATTTGAGGATGTGAGAAGTCATTCATTCTTTGAGAACCTCCATTTCTTTTATGAGGTGGAATGTATTTTCTTTGAAAATTTTTAGCTTGATAAGGGATTTCATTCCACAATGGAACATATGCTTTTGAATAAGGGTGAGCAAATGTGGCATTAACTTGTTCAAAGTGTTCATTAATAACATGTCCATAGGGACAATTAAAAGTAGTATGCAAAACACTTGAACATGTCATGCAAGGCTCACAAAGATGAGTTGTATGATGAAAAGGAGATGCATTGATAGCTAGTTTTTGATTCAACAAGAATTGATCAAGTTTTTGAGAAAGAGTTTTAACCTCGGCTACAATTTCCCTTGAATTTTCAATTTGACACACTGTTACACTTTTCTCCTTTTTAGTAAAACCATGATCAAGCTGAGAAGTGTAATATTTGTGCAAAGAATTTTCACTCATTTTTTCAAAGAGGTGCCAAATGTCATCTTCATGTTTTCCAAAATATTAACCTCCACATGAGGTATCAACTATGTCCTTTTGCATGTCGGATGGGCTTTCATAGAAGTATTGGACAACTTACCATTTTGGAATACCATGGTATGGACACTTTCTTATCAAGTCATTCAATCTTTCCCAAGCCTCATGCAACAACTCTCCTTCCCTTTGAGAAAATTCTCTAATTGAAGCGCACATTACATTGGTCAAACTTACAGGGTAAAATTTTTTTAAAAACTCATTTTGCATTTGTGCCCAAGATGTTATTGAATTTACCCCTAAAGTATTGAATCAATACTTTGCTTTATTTTTAAGTGTAAAATGGAAGAGGAGTAATTTGAGAACTTCCTCTGGGACATCCATGTACCTCACAGTGGAACATAGTTCAAGAAATTCATTAAGATGCCTATATGGTTCCTCTTCATCTAAGCCATAAAAAAGTGGACACATTTGAATGGTCTCAGGCTTAATTTCATATTGATTAGCCTCAAAATTAGGCAATACAATGCAAGTAGGTGCATGGTATGCATGAAGATTATAATGATCACGAATGACCATTAGAGGAATTGGAGTTTGAACTCCTGGGTCATGTTGATTAAGAAGTAGGTTTTGCATGAAGCGTGGGCCTAAATAGCCAAGATTACCCTCTAGATTTTCCATATGAATGCCTAGAATGTATGATATGACAAAATCTATACAAGACTACAAATGACACACAAATCACAACAAAACAAGCAAGCACTCCTCATTTGCAACAAATCAACAATCAACAAACTTCCTCCACATACAATGTTCTAATACTCCTATGCTTTGATAATAATGCAAAGAAAAGTAAATTGCCTCCATACAGGCTCACGATTTATCTAAGAAATTAAAAACTAGCCTCCACGTGGGCCGACGATTTAACTAATGGATTGAGTAAGAAAAAGCTCACAAAGGTCCTTTAGCACTTCAACTCCAAATTTAAAGCTTAGCTTAACAATTTTTTTTTTTTTTATTTTTAGCATTTTTCCTCGCTTGCTTAGCTCCTTTACTTGGATGCTCCTTTGCTTGCCTACTGGCTCAATGCTCCTTGTCAAAGATGAACAAACACAATAAGTAATCTAAAAAAAAATAAAAACAAAGTAAAGACATGATCAAAAGAGTACTAATTTCTAATGAATTCCACAAATACGACGTTGGCTAATCCCCGACAACGGCGCCAAAATTTGACGATTAAAGCCGTTCTGACACGCCAAAATGATGTAGTGAATGTGCGATTCAAGAAAAGCCTTTTGGGTCAAGTTTAAATTTATAAAAACCACTACCAACACTACTACTAAAGTAGCAAGAGTGAATAGGGATCGTCCCAAGGGATTGGAGTCGTACTTGGTTGTGGAATCGCAATTAGGGTTAGTAAGTCGATTGATCAAATAAATGGTTGGTTGGTTAATTAAACTAGAGAGCAACTAAATTAGACTAAGTAATTGAATGTAACAAAGAGTAAGTAAGAGAGAGAGAAATCTTGGGGTTTAGAGGTCACCACTAAGCAATGCTTTTCCACACTTCTAACTAGTGACTAATGAGGGTAATGTGTGTTGCAATATTGGTGTGTGTGTGTGTGTGTTTGATTGATTCAATTAGTAAGCGTAACCAATTAAGCATACATTGTCTAATCAACATGTGAAAAGCACAATATATCTAACAATTAAGTATATATTGTCTAAATAGCATGTGAAAAGCACAACATAACTAGCAAGTCATTAATCATTTCATTAAACTCACAAGCCAAATACACCACAAGGTTAGAGACATATGCTACTTGCATTCAAAAGTATGGAACATCAAACAACTAGCATGGATTGTCCTCTCATCTAACAACTATGTTATCCTTACACTACAATTAAGCTAATGACTTAAAATTAAACTAATTAAGCTAAGGGAGAGGCATAATCCATCAAGAAATGAGCATGGACCATCTAGAAAATCACAAGAGCATTCTTTTAAGCACAATGTTTTTGACAATCTCTAAATCTATAGCATTAATATACATAGACATGCATCAATAATTTAAGAAATAGAGGCAAACACATGAATATCTATTCTATCATACATAGATCTATGGATAGAATGAAATGATCAATTGGAAGCATTAAACCATATAAATCATTGAATAAACAAGATCTATATATATCAAAGTGTCAAAATATTAATTACAATACTAATCCCTCAATAATACACAAGATTAAGATATAGAAAGCACGTTTGGGGGCTAACTCTAGCCCCAAAAGGATGTCTAGCCACTCATGATGATGTTGCTCCAACCCTCAATGGCTAACTCCATAGAAGAGATTTGCTCCTTGGTTGATGAAGAGTCTCCAATGGTGTCTCTAGCCTCCTCCTCCTCTAAGCTTGCTCTCCAAGAGATTAAACCCTAGAATAGTCTATGTCTCAAAAAGTGCATCATATTCCTTTTATAGGTAGGTCAAGTAGCACACAAAATGAGCTGGGGTCGTGCAAAGAATATTCTCTAATGATTGGATAGAGGACAGATTGCACAAGCTGGAAATTTAACTTTTTCGCACTGGAGGAAGTTCGATCGATCGAACCTTAGACTTGGATCGATCGAACTGGCTGAGATCTATCGAACTTAGGCTGGATCGATCCAACTAGTTAAGCTTTTTAGGAAAAGAAAAATTCGAGATATTTTGGGAGATATTTTTAGGAAAAGGATAAAAGTGGTTTGTGGGTGGTACAGCTGTGGATAGGATCAATCATTTGAATAAGAACAAAAGTGTTCGATCGATCGAAGGGTGGTGTTGGATCGATCGAACTTTTGGACTTTATGCTTTTGGGCCAAGGCTTGGATCTATCTTACAGTGCTGAGATTAATCATTGTTCGATCGATCGAACCTTGAAATTGGATCGATCGAACTTTGTTGCTTCCCACCTTTAGCTTCATTTGCTTTCTTCTTTCTCCACTTTGCTCATTTCTTTGTTTAATTCCAGAATTGCTTCAATTAAGCTCTTATTTGGTTGAGTTAGTTTATTTTCGGGATAAGTGCCTGAAAATGGAAATAATGTGAAATCAATCTAAAACGGTAAAGTAAGATAGATAAAGGTACTAGAATGCCTAAGCTTAAAGGGTTTAAATACGCACTTTTCAGCGCTCATCACACTTCAACTTCCAATTCCAAAAATTTAAACTTTCAAATTGAATAAGTGCTTAAGTTTAAAAGTTTAAGGGGTTTAAGTTTAAAGGTTTTAGAGTTGTATTTTCAAGGTTTGGTGACCTAGCTTGTTGCTAGGGTTTTGTACTCAAAAATTTTATCTTCGTGGTTTGGTGACCTAGCTTAATTAGGGTTCAAGGGATCTCAAGGCTTAATGATCTGGTACAGTAGAGGGAGTTGATTTTGTGCTCAGGAGCTATATTCTCGAGGCACTGATGACTTGATCCTGATGTCAAGGTTTTTTAATGATATGGCCAGGTCTTAAACTCTAATTCAATCCTTGATTTGTTACCGAAAAGACTGAACCCTTGGTGGAGCAGCATTAGTGATTTGATGGTGAAGGTGGCATATTTCTTTGGGTTTTTGGATTAGACAACCATTTCAAAAGAAACACTAAAGAAAAGAACAAGAGGAGAGTAAAATAAAGCGTGGAATGAGAACATTTCTTGTTGCTTCAGAATCGACAGAAAATTTGACCTTAATTATATATATTTTACACTGTGATGTAATTGTGTTGCACCATATATAGGATGAGTGCACAGAACCCCTTAAACATGAGGGAATCAAGGTTCCTTCTACTTGTAACCTATTTTATTCAAGTGTAGCTCTTGTTCGAAACAAAATTCATATTTTTAATAGGTAATATTTACTTACACACCAAGCTCATACACACACCATGCACTATTTCCCCCAATGGGACTTAACTTGAACCCTCAACCCTTTATTTAATTAGGAGGAGGATATGCCACTATTCAGTTAGAAGCTCGATGGTGAGATAAAACTCTTTTTGTTGTATGGTTACTATTTAAGAATATAGGATTAATCATAAGATAATTTTTCATATACATTCTACGTGCATAGTAAAAGAAAATCATTGTACATTGCGTGTTTATATGTGTGTTTTATTGCAAGCATCTTTCTTCGTACTCATTCAAACCCTAATCTTTGATGTGTCACACACAGTAAGAGCACAAGATGCGTATTAGTTATGAGTAATGCTATAAAATTGTTCCCTCATGAAAGGAACCACAAGCCCTCCACATTTAACCACTAAAATGAAAGATATGTTAAATGATTCAATCCCGTGGTAAAATATGGATGATTGAATTCTCCTGATAGCATAACTCGTTAGTTATTTCATTTCCAACTTGTTTGGCAGGAAAACTTGGTCGGTGGGCTGTCGGTAGACCGCGGGTGACATCACCTTTGGTCACGAGCTTAAGCGCGGGGTGCCATGACCGTGGTCGGTCCGGTGCTTTGCAACAAGTCTAGACGAAACTTGTCCCGGTTGCTACTAAGTAAGATTCCTGATGCCATATGGCCGCAAGAGTGCATGGTCTTTTAATTTCACCTTATCATACTTAAATGAGAGCGGAGAGCATGAAATGATCCTCCCAAAGGTTCTTTCTCTCTATGGGCTCTGTTGCTAAGCTTAATTGGTCTTTTTTGTGTTTTCTGTTTTCTATGAGCGAGGGACAATAACTAGGCCTCGTTGGGTGACAAAGAGGGGAAGCCACCCATCGAACACTATGGTTCAGTTAGCACATTCGACCACCAATTTACGCCTCGCAAGCCTTATCCTAGTTTAAAGCTTGCTGCGAACAGCCTGGACGAACTTCTGGAGTACATTTAAATTTGATACATCTAACGCTCCAACACATGCCAGTGCTAAGTTGAATTATTTCTTGCTTTTATTTAAAAGAGTTGGGCATGCCAGCAATCTTCTCTAATCCCAAAAGGCTACTTTAACATCAAGATGATTAGATTTATGATGATGCTAGAGAAGATGGAATTGCAACAGCGAGCAAATGATTCTTTCTATGGATGGTTATACCAGGGGCTTCAGTCAAATCCAAATCTTGGCCTCTTCCTCCACCAGGCAATGCAAAATCAAACTTATGCACAAGCTTTGCTAATACAAGCTCATCAAGAGTCATGGCAAATAATATTCCAGGGCAACCCCTCCTTCCAGCTCCAAATGGAATAAGTTGGTAGTCCTGCCCTTTAAAATCCATTGACATATTCAAGAACCTCTCAGGTTGGAACTCTTGAGCGCCTTCCCACAACGATGGGTCTCTCGCAATTGCCCAAGCATTGATAAACACTTGTGTGCCGGCTGCAATGTCGTAGCCCATTACTTTGACATCTTGAATCGATTCTCAAGGAACAAGTAGTGTATTTTCTCTAGATCATCCTCAAGTAGTGCAATGGGACAGGAGTGTGTAAACGCATGAACTCCTTGATCACCGCTAACAAGTAGTGCATTTTCTCTAGATTATCCTCAGTTATATTTTCTTTCCCTTTGGCTATATCTCGCATCTCATTTTGCTGTTATTTCATGAGTTTCGGATGTCTTAAGAGCTCTGTCATTGTTCCTTCTAGAGTTGTATATGAAGTATCAGTTCCCCCGGTAACCATAACCTACAAGTAACCAATTATGAGTAAGAAGTTGAAACAGTCAGTTGTCATATAAAAATTTGAGACTCATTCGAGTGCTTGCTCGTAGTTACTCTGCATATATCATTGCTTCAATATTATTGCTTAAAAAAATAGTTTCAAATGCAAGAAAGTTTTTAACTATGTTTAGTTGCATGGAATTTTCTAAAATTCTATAAATTCCAAATTTAAAACTCCAATTCCATCAGCAGAACATAGCCTGGAAACATTTAATAAATTAATAGTACCAAAGAATTTTAAATGCCAATTTAAACTAATTTTTAAACTTAATTTTACGCCAAGCATTAACTAAGTGGAAAATTTTCATTTGGGAAAAAACAAATATAGTCTAACCAACAAATTTTCATTCCACATGCATCTGAGGGTACCCAAAACGAACCAGGCCATAAATGGCTCGGTCCACTAGGCCCAAAGCTTATTTGAACCACCTCCAGGCCCAACCTCTTCAGCATTACGAAAGGGCCCTCCATGGGCTACTGCCCAAACAAAAGACCAATTGAAGATTGGCCCAGGTTTGAGAGTTTTGGGAGAGATTTTAGGGCAAATGTACACTTCTACAAATAGAAGAGAGATGGAAAGAAGGAGATTGTGTGAACTGTGAAGTGTAATAGATTACTTTCCTAATACCACATCCCTGTTAATTTTTCAAATGATCATAGAAACATGTTACCTAGCAAATTTTAAATAATGTAAAACAGTGAGTCAAATTTTCTACTTGTAGCAGTACATGCAGGTCTATGGCAGCTCTCAGATGTTCCTTCCTGATAAATGTTGTTAGGAGCGAGAGGCATCAATCCGCAGGAAAAGTTATGCAGCTCGAATTTTTTTTCCCCAAGAACCAATCAGTTGGAAACAGTATCAAAATTTAATCATGCCAAGATGAATCAATTATAGTGAGTTGTTGAATTTTAGGGACAGATAAATTTAAGCTTTACTAGGATTAGAGCTTTAATGCTGTCTTTGTGAAGAGGAAAGGCAGTACTCATGTTCTCTCTTTGAATTCTAAGTAAAACGTCCACAAAGTCCTCATGGCCTTAATCTTCAACATTCCTACCACCATTGCTGTCTCTTCGCTGACCATCAATATGTTCTGCAACTACATCCTCCCTAAATTTATCAAGCTCACTAGCGACTTTCTCCACTCAGCATTCAAACCATTGACACGATTTAGCCACAAAAGCCACGGGATATAGTCCCCCACATTGGAAGGCTAAGCGACGCACTACATCATTGGTGAGTGAGATAAACATCTCCATCAAATTCATTGGCGAAGAAGAAGAAGAACAAGACAGCTTGATCTTCTCCACAAGAAGGGCTGTTTCTGCTTCTCTCGCAGTGTTGAAAGACGTACTGAACCCTCCTGTTATTTAGAAGGTGGAGCACACAAATGCTTCTCACTTGCCTCCAATACTCTCCATAATGTCACGGGCTTAGAGTTTCAGCACCACTCTAGTTGCTCCCGTGCGGCACCAAGACGTTGCTCCCACTCTCGCAAGTACTTGGTCAGCCTAATTCCCGTGCACACCTTAGCCAACACACTCCCCTCGTGCGCTTACTAGTGTTGTAGTTGCACTCGCCCTCTCCTCACTTGGCTTGCACACTCACACACACTAAGACACTTAAGTTGGCAAGGAAAGAACACTTCTATTACTTCAAAGAATGCTTTGTACAAGGCTAGCACTCAAGCTCTCTACAAGGCTCTCAAGACTCACTCTAGGACTTGTTCCCTGCAAAATGAAGTCCTACCTCTATTTATAGGCATCCCCATCCCTAATGGACGGCTAGGATGCATTCTAACCAACGGTGGAGATTGATTATCTAGAATCTTCTCCCACCTTCTTCACACTTCCATACTTATCTACTAGTATCTACAACATTCTAGAATTCTCCATACTACTCCACACAACTCTGGAGAACTCTAGAACCTTCCACACACTTCTACACATTTCTACACATATCTAGAATCTTCCACATAACTCTAGACTATTCCGGAAGACTCTAGAAACTCCACTTGCCATGCAGTTGCCATGCAGCGTCCTCCTCAGCGTCTGCGTGTCGCCTGCGTGGCACAACCTCCATAGGCGGGGCGTGACATTCTCCCCCACCCATTTCCGTGACACCCTCGTCACGGTTTCTTCAGCTGACCCAGCCTCTCGCAGGTCATCAGCACTTGCGCATATGTCCTTGGCCCAAACGTACGAGCGCCCTTCGGGAGATGTGAAGTCCTCGCGAGCTCCATCGTGTTGACTGCCACCTCTGGACTCTCCTTCCTGCCCACGAGCGGCACCATACATGCGGCCTTGCCTTCCTCGCCTCCAAGTATCATCAACGCACCAAGGCATGGTAGTGGCGCGGCGTTGTTCCTGTCCATGAACTCCAGCCCCAGCACCATGTCGTGGTCGTCCATCTCCGCAACTTGGAAGTCAGCCTTGCCCTTCCATCCTTGCATGCATAGCTCCACCTCCTTGCACACTCTACTCACGCGTGCCTCCTCGGAGTTGACGGCCTTGATCTAGCCCTTCGTCTTGCGCATCTCCAAGCCAAGTCGTTGCGCCTCCTCCGGGGTAATGAAGTTGTGTGTAGCACCCGTGTCTACCAACGCTTGCACGGCTTTGCCACCAACCTGCACATCCACATAGCGCACCCCAGCTACCTTCTTTGCCTTGCCCTTCTTCTTGGTGTCATGCGCCATGCTACTCAGCATCTGCATAGCCCCCATGCACCTATCTTCATCGCTGCCCGCATCGTCCACCCTGCCCTTGCCCTTATCCTTCACAAGGGCGCTCATGGTCTTCTTGTTGGGGCAGTGTCGCAATATGTGCGGCCCTTCGCACAAGTAGCACTTCGGCTCCCACTTGCCCTTATCGCGGCGCTCCCCTTTGCCACTAGCCTTAAACCTCTCTCCATGGTCCTTGCCTTTATCATGGCGTGGGCGTCTCTCCTCATCGCTGTGCTCATCATCACTTGACTTGGGCGAGCCCCTTTTCTTGAAGCGACGGTCTCCCCCACCTTTACCGTGGTCCCTCCTGGGAGACGTGGCCCTCTTGTCATCGCGCCTAAAGTCTTCGAGGCGCTCCGCTATAGCCATTGCGGATGCTAAGTCTCTAGGCTCCCTCCTCCTTAGCTCCGTGGCCACCCAAGACTGCAGCCCATCAATGAACAAGCACACACGTTGCCGCTCCGGCATCTCTGGGATCTCCAGCATCAAGTTGGAGTACTCCTTCACATACTCCCTTATGCTGCCCTTCTGCTTCAGGCGCCTTAGGTTGATCATGGCGAGGTCCTCAACGCACTCGGGATAGAACTGCCTCTTGAGCTGCCTCTTAAACTCCTCCCATGTGTCAACTGCTCTTGCGCCTCTACCGGTGAAGCGCTGCCTCCACCATAGAGCGGCAGTGTCCGTGAGGTACATAGTGCCTGTCTGCACCTTCTCCTCATCATCCTCGATCTCCATGCACTCGAAGTACCGCTCCATGTGCCAGAAGAAGTTGTCAATCTGGCGCGCATTCCTTGCCCCATCGTACTCCTTGGGCTCCGGCGCCTTCTTCTTCCTTGGCTTCACCACGACCTCGCGCGCCTGAGAAAACTCCTTCTTGCACTCGGCAATCTCCATGCGCAAGTCGTTTACCCGATCATGCAAGTCCCTTTCTTTCTCTTGCGCCTTGTTGGCGATGCCATCAATCAGCTCGTAGAGTTCCGCCATCTTTCTCTCGAGCCTGTTAAACTTGGTCTCCGTGTAGACCAAGTGTGTGGCAAGCTTCTCCTCCAAGCTCTGCTCCAAGACGTGGACTTGGTGGTCTCCTCCGCTAGCCATGTCTACTCCAACAAAGCTCCCTTGACGAACCTGCTCTGATACCAACTGTCACGGGCTTAGAGTTTCAGCACCACTCTAGTTGCTCCCGTGCGGCACCAAGACGTTGCTCCCACTCTCACAAGTACTTGGTCAGCCTAATTCCTGTGCACACCTTAGCCAACACACTCCCCTCGTGCGCTTACTAGTGTTGTAGTTGCACTCGCCCTCTCCTCACTTGGCTTGCACACTCACACACACTAAGACACTTAAGTTGGCAAGGAAAGAACACTTCTATTACTTCAAAGAATGCTTTGTACAAGGCTAGCACTCAAGCTCTCTACAAGGCTCTCAAGACTCACTCTAGGGCTTGTTCCCTGCAAAATGAAGTCCTACCTCTATTTATAGGCATCCCCATCCCTAATGGACGGCTAGGATGCATTCTAACCAACGGTGGAGATTGATTATCTAGAATCTTCTCCCACCTTCTTCACACTTCCATACTTATCTACTAGTATCTACAACATTCTAGACTTCTCCATACTACTCCACACAACTCTGGAGAACTCTAGAACCTTCCACACACTTCTACACATTTCTACACATATCTAGAATCTTCCACATAACTCTAGACTATTCCGGAAGACTCTAGAAACTCCACTTGCCATGCAGTTGCCATGCAGCGTCCTCCTCAGCGTCTGCGTGTCGCCTGCGTGGCACAACCTCCATAGGCGGGGCGTGACAATAAGGAGCAAAGAGATGTTCTTACCATAGAAAAATCTATTGGCGATGCTTTGATTCAGGTCTGCTTGAGAAGTTATGATCATGGGTTTTCATGATTTCGTGAGCTGCATCAGTAAATAGTACGTAGTATTTCTTTTTCTTTTTCTTTTTTTGTAATTAATCATGGACGCAATAAATTACTACTACTTTTTTTGCACGTTGTAAAAAGCATTTATTATGTTTTTTACACCCTGTTTATAAGTGCTTTTTATAAATTAAAAAAAAAAAAAATTATTTCATCTCTTGAAATTTTTTTTGCACCACTAAAAGGTTTATATGTACTTAAACCTGATAAATCAATGCGTACTAATAAAAAAAACAAAGGTTATTAGGATACTTATGCAAAAATAAGTATGAAATATGTTTTTATACCACCCTAAAAACAATATTCAATCTCTAAGTTAATTTCTACTTTCTCACCATTTTTGTCACAAATGGTCAATGTAAACACACTAAATAAGAAATATTGCAACAATAGAGAATAAGAAACTTCCATATACAAGATATATACTAATAAGCATATTTCATTGATCACTACTAAGCATGTCATAAGCATAGCCTAATAGAATCCGAAAAATCCAAAATAAAATGAACTTCTTAGGCTGATTGAAAAACTTTGGATTTCTGATAAATAAATAAAACAGAATTACATAGATATTATAATCCTAAACTAAATGATACTAAGCAACAACCTATTCAAACGAGGCTAATCTAATTACGAGGCTCCTCCACATTGTGTCCATCCAATTATTGCCCTTAGCAATTTTTTAGAATTATAAGAATGCCCCTATTACTTGTTCATAACACATTCATCAATTTGACCCCAATCCGTTTAACATCCGTCTAGTTGGCTTAGTAGTGAGGATCTTATTTGGGCCCAACTCTCATTGGCTTCTAATGGACTGTTAATTGACCCTGTTATATCATGATCAAAATTCAAAAAACTCATTAATTACAACTTAACTCCACTATAATAGAATGGTTAAATCACCTTGTGAATTTAATACGGCGTTAATTTCCCTCTATGCAAAATTGACTATTGGATAAATAACTACCATCAATTCAATTCAACAATCTATTATTTATTTCGCCCACTCAATATTGCCCATTTAATAAATAAATAAAAACCTTGATAAAATAATCAGATAAAGACTCACCAAGTGCTTGGATTTAACCGTGATTAAATCAACAAAGTCAAAATAAATAAATTAGAGTAGATGCAATTTTTGAAAATATGTTTAAAATTGTATGGTCAATGGCTATCCAAAATATTCGGGTGTTATGCCCTAGAGCCCACCGGAATAAATCAATGTAACCAGTAATCAAGGCAAGTGTCTATAGTCCTCCATGCTAAAGAGTCAAATTGCCACAACACCGATAAGAAGAATACTTTCCATGATGGTTATTGCAATCTCTCAAATTGTCATCGATCATGTTCCATTCTTTAATTCGAAACATTATTGAAAAATTTGAACAATTTATGATAAGATAATCACAATGACTTGTGGTCCTGTCTTTGATAACCCTATCATGCACGCACAAAAATAATAATTAACTTTGACTATATTCAAAACCCATTCTTTCATCATGCCCTATAAATGTCTTGGGTGGTAATCCTTTTGTGCAACCATAAGTTGTATGCTTATATTTTCAAAAGACACTCGTTGTTTCTGAACTTAACGGTGAGATGTTTCAGCTCTATGTGCTTAACGTCATTGAAATACTTATCGTTTTTAGTAAAGAAGACAGCTGCGGTATTATCACAATAAATTTTCATCGGTCTGAAAATTAAATCCATAACACCAAATCCCAAAATAAAGTTCCGCAACCACAAACCATGATTTGTAGCCTCAAAGCATGATACAAACTCAGCCTCCATAGTAGATGAAGCAATAATAGATTGTTTTGCGCTTTTCCATGATATTGCCCCTCCAGCTGAAAGGACCAAATAACCAAAAGTGGATCTTCTACTATCCACACATCCAGCAAAATCTAAATCTGAGTAACCAATAACTTCCAAATCACCAGTCCTTCTAAATGTGAGCATATAATTCTTTGTTTTCTTGTAAGTGTCTCATGACTTTCTTTGCAGCTTTTCAGTGATACATTCCTAGATTGCTTTGGTATCTGCCTAGCATTCCAACTACAAAACCAATATCTGGACGAGTGCAAACCTGTGCATATATCAAACTTCCCACAATAGATGCATAAAAAATATTTTGCATTTCTTTATGTTCTAATTCATTCTTTGGGTATTGCATCAAACTAAATTTATCCCCTTCCTGTATTGGAACAATACTAGCTGAACAATGTTTCATACCAAATCTCTCTAGAATTCTCTCAATATATGTTTTCTGAGACAATTCTAACAATCCACGTAACCTGTCACGGAATATTTTTATTCCTATCACGTAAGATGCCTCACCCATATCTTTTATCTCAAAATTCTTAAAGAGATAATTTTTAATTTCAGGCAATAAACCAAGATCACTACTAGCAAGCAAAATGTCATCAACATATAGAATTAGAAATATAAACTTACACCCACTAACCTTCTGGTATATACACCGATCAACAGTATTTTCATTAAAACCAAAAGAAGTAATAGTATCATTAAACTTAATATACCATTATCGGGAAGCTTGTTTAAGTCCATATATTGACTTCTTAAGTTTACAGACCATGTATTCTTTACCCTCTAATGTGAAGCCTTCAGGTTGATCCATATAGACTTCTTCTTCTAAACTTCCACTTAGGAAAGTTGTTTTCACATCCATTTGATGTAACTCTAAATCATAATGAGCTACAAACGCCATGACAATTCTAAAGGAATCCTTCTTCGATACAGGAGAGGAGGTTTCTTTATAATCAATGCCTCCTATCTGAGTGAAGGCCTTGGCTACAAGTCTGATTTTATATCGTTCAATATTACCATTAGAGTCGCGTTTGATCTTAAAGACCCATTTACACCCGACTTGTTTAAATCATTCAGGCAATTCAACGAGTTCCCAAACTTTATTTTATTTCATTGACTTCAACTCGTCATTCATGGCATTAATCCAATTAGTAGAATTATTACTCTTAATAGCTTGTAAATATGTAACCGGATCCTTACATATCCCTATATCAAAATCAGATTCATGTAGATATACCACATAATCATTCGGAATAGCAAGTTTCTTTTCTCTTTGAGACCGTCTTAATGTTATTCCTTGTGGTTCTTCTATAACTTCATTGGTGATAGTTTCATTATGAAGTTGTTGATCATTTAATTGTTCTTCGTTGTTATGCAGTTCAACAACTGGAGAAACAATTATTTCTTTAAAAGTTGTGAGTAAAGGGATTTGTACCCTAACTTCTTAAATGATCACATTCTCATTTCTATCACTCCCACTGATTTCACTATCCTCAATGAATCTGACATTACCGGTTTCAACAATTCTTGTACTATGTGTAGGACAGTAAAACCTGTACCCTTTGGATTTTTCTAGGTAACCAATAAAGTACCCACTAACTGTTCTAAAATTCAATTTCTTTTCATGTGAATTATAAAAACCTAGCTTCCACTAGGCAACCCCAAACATGCAGGTGTCTTAAACTAGGTTTCCTTCCTGTCCACATTTCAAATGGAGTTTTTGAAACTGCCTTACTAGAAACCCTATTTAATACATACATAGCAGTTCTAAGAGCATGCATCCACAATAATATGGGTAACGAGGAATTATTCAACATACTCATAACCATTTCCATAAGAGTATGATTACGCCTCTCAGTTACACCATTCTACTGTGGCGTGCTTAGCATAGTGTATTGAGCACAAATGCCACACTTTTCAAGTAGTTTAGTAAATGGTCCAGGGCATTAACCCATTTCATCATACTTTCCATAATATTCACCACCTCTATCTGACCTTACTATTTTTACTTTTTTATTTAGTTACCTTTCAACCTCATTTATGTATACTTCAAGAGTATTCACTACTTGAGATTTTTCATGCAACAAATAGAAATATCCATAACGTGAAAAATCAATCTATAAAGGTGATAAAATATTTTTTTCCGCCAAAAGATGGAATATCAAAAGGTCCACAAATGTCTATATGAATAATTTCAAAAAGCTTTATACTTCTTATGGCTCCTTTCTTTAGGTGTTTGGTTTGTTTACCTTTAATACAATCCACATACACAATAAAATCTAGATTCTAAATAATTTTATCTTTTACTAATCTTTTTAACCTTTCACTGGATATATGACCCAATCTTTTATGCCACAAGAAAGATGAATTTTCATTAATTGAGCTACGTTTGGTTCCAACATTATGATGCAAGGTCAAAAGTGATTCAGAAAATAAATCATCAAACTTTATCTTGTATAAACCATCAGCAAGAATACCAGAACCAAAAAATTGGGATTTTTTGAACAAACTGAAACATCTATTACCAAATTTAAATGAAAAACCATCAACATCAAGTTTGGACATAGAAATCAAATTACGGGAAATTGAAGGAACATAAAGAGTTTTAAACAAATCTAAATGAAATCTACTATCTAAAACTAAATGAAATATCCCAATGGCTTCAACTGAAATTTTTTCCCTATTCATTTGGATTTGTGGTTTGGGTTGAAAGAAATCCCTACATCGTATTGGAAATACAAACATTAGAGCCTGAATCAACCCACCATGTATTAGCAAGAACTTCAATTAACTTTGATTCAAAACATACAAAAACCAAAGGCTTACCCTTCTTTTCGAACCATTCTTTACGTTTCATGCAATCTTTCTGAAAGTGTCTAGATTTATTATAAAAATGACACTTACCATTCTTGCGTTCCTTCTTTTGAGTAGCTTGATCAGAATCCTTTATTTGGGGTGTTGCTCGCTTAATGCCTTTTCCAAGCCTTTTCCCAATTTTTTTTCTAACTTCTTGAGTCATGAGATGAACATTATGATTATCTTGTTACTTAAGCCTTTCTTCCTCCTGAACTAACATACTGGCCAATTCATTCACATTCCACTTGTCCTTAATAGTATTGTAGTGAATTTAAAATGGCCCATACTGAGTAGGTAAGGAATTGAGAATAAATTGAACGAGAAAAGTCTCATCCATATTCGTCCCTAAAGTTTTCAGTTTCGCAACAAAATTAGTCATGTCAAGAACATATTCATGCATACTACGAGTATATCAAAACGCATAGTAGTAAGGTCAGCCATTAATTTCCCTGCAAGAGACTTATCTGCAGTACAGAAACGTTCTTCAATATTTTTCAAATATTCTTTAGCACTATCAGTTTGGGGAAGAGTTGTTCTGATATTGTTTGCAATAATCATTCACATAAACATAATACTCAATCTGTTCGATTTCTCCAAGCATTGTGGAAAGTCTTTTCTTCCTCACTGCTTTCACCAATAATAGCAGTAGGTTTCTCAATTTGAAATGCTAAATCAAAATCTAGCACACCTAAGTTAAACTAAACTTGCTCATTCCATTCTGAGAAGTTAGTCCCATTATGTGATACCCCTCGATTCTAGAGCCACGTGTGATCAAGTCCGACCACACAGATCCGAGGGATACCAAACAATTAATATTTAAACAAACATGTTTACAAGAAGAATTTAATGAAAAAATAATTAAGCTAAAAGAATTTTAAAATAAAAATCCTTAATAATTATATAATCCAAAACTGCTAAAACCTTTAATATTATTACAACTCGGGAATCCATCTAGTGGACCCCTAATAATATTCCAGCTAGAAAATAAATATCAGATCTAAAGGAAAGCCAAAACTAAAACATAAATAGTAGTCCTATGTAGTCAGAGGAGTGAGCGACTGTCTCTGCTCAGCACGATCAAATTCTAAGCCTGAAACTGTCGAATACCTGAAAAATGATAGTGGGTCAGGCCCACGAGCAAGTTGTATACTACTACAATCCAAACAGAGACCCGATACGCATTTACATCCTAAACAACTCAACAATAACTATGTAATCCATAAATATATATATATATCCACACTAAAGGACTTTCATTGGAATACAGGCCGGTCTCAACTTGACTAGTAGGCAACATGCAAAACGCAATTGAAGTGGGCATGAGTACCTAGACCTAGAAGGGTACACATCAAACCATCATAGCCAGTTATAGATCCCACTGCCTATACACTCTTTAACCATCGACTTTGAGACTCAAGCTTATATTGTAGTACCATAATCATATGTATATAATCTATCCAGATACAGAACATAAAACAACCACCCAGTATGTCATCCAACCGATTCAGCTGATCTGACACAAAAAATATATAGGATTTATATTTTTGTAAATCCATTCCATATGCATGAATAGGTAGGGATTAGCGTTTGATCTAATCCATCCTAATATGCCACCGTCCCATACCGGTGCATATAATCCACATATCCAACAATTGATAATACAGACAAAACCATAATAAGCATACTAAACAAATAAGCATACTAAACAAATATATAAATTAACATGCTTATTTGATACTACTCCACCAAACCCAATAATTGATAATACAGATAATATATATAAACATCAATTAATTCATAATAAGCATAATAGAAATCTAAACATTAACATGCTTATTTTATACCACTGAGACATGATTTAAACCATATTATACATAAATCAATTGTTAACTTAGAGGTAAGCAAATTGAATCTTCCGCATCCAAATTCAATATGCAAATTTTGTTAAGATTCCATTTACGAATTCCCTGTGGTTTATTAAGCATTATCATGCTCTCTGAAGTTTTAATATGACCTTAGACATCATTTAAACCTCCGTTACAGCTCCTAATTTAAACCTGGAACCTCAAAACCTTAACACAATGGCTAAAATTCATCAAAAATCACCATACAGAAGGGGAGCCGGCTCTCCCACAAAGGGAGCCACCTCCCCACAAAGTAGAGCTGGCTCCCTACAAGGGGAGCCGCCTCTTTGCCAAGTGGAGACAACTCCCCACAAGGGAGAGCCGTCTCCTTTCAATGGGGAGCCGCCTTCCTTCAAAAGGGAACCGGCTCTTCCCTTGTTTCATCATCTGTTCCACCTCCGGTGACTTCCAGCTACCTCGTTCCTCCATTCTAAGGTCCCTACTGGTTAGTACTAAGTCCAAGTGTATTTCAGAAATATTTAAATTCATTATGCGTTAATTACCACCAATTAAAATAAGTATTTATGCAAAAAAGTTTAAAATCAAGCAATTATCAATTCGTTAATATACATGCTGTATTAATCGAATCTAATGTGCATACCAGATTAATTTAACATTTATTTACTCCTAGAATTGTTTTAGGCATGCAAAGAACACAAGTCAAAGGGAGAGAGTTATCAATAAAACTTGCCTGTGAGATTTTGAATTAAAATCTCAACGCCGTCTTCCTAGATATTCGTGGCGAGTTCTGATTACCGTTAAGCCTCATACTGCTCTGGTTCTAACCTACAATCAATCTCTTCCTTCCTCTTTGGCCCGACCTTTAATCTATGGCCGAAACCCTAGCTTGTTCTATCCGTTTTCTCACAACTCTCTGTATAAGTGAATAGGGTTTCTTTACCCTTGGCAGACATATAATGGTATATATATAGGCTTATAAGAAAACCTAATTCTAATTGCACCCTAATTCTAAAATAAACAAAATAAATAAATAAATAAATAACACCTTATATTTATACAAGGAACAGAACAGCGTGTCAACAATACTATATATACAATATACTTTATATTTATATATATACCGATTGTTATAAAATTACTAACTATTTATTTAAATAAATAATAGTATACATATAATTAAACAATCCATTGGTAATTCTCTCTACCCAGTACTACTTTCCAAGTAGTCCATTACTCCTATCCAAGCACAACTCCTTTAAAATAAACAGAAATAAACATTTAATTTAAGACCACATAAGCATATAATTTCAATTAAAGAAATAAATCAATTTAGCCAATTAATGTCAATTAAACAAATAAATCAACTTAAATAATTAATTCAATTCTACATAAACATATAATTCAATTAAAACAATTAAACAGTTAACAATTAAACAAATAGACAAATAATCAAGTAACAAATTTAAAAATGCACAAAAAGCATAAAAGAAAAATACCGAGACTATCCTTTTAAAATTAGGGGCATTATATTCTTCCCCCTTAACAAAAAGAATTCGGTCCTCGGAATTCGCTCTTACCTTCTTCCAATATTTCAGGAAACTGCGAGCGAATGACATCCTCCCGTTCTCAAGTAGACTTAGCCTTATTATGGTGACTTCACTGAACATATACTAAAAGTATAACCTTCTTGCGAAGAATCTGATCCCGACAGTCAACAATACGACATGGTGGCTCCAAATATGTTGTATCCGACTATAACTCAATCTCACCAACATTGATATCCTAATACATTTTGTTTCCTTCTGGATGAACAGAAAACTCAGAGTGATGAGTCTCAGTCATCACATGTTTCCTCAAATCGTCAGTAAAAGGCACCACTAAATGTCCCTTGTACCTCAAACCTCCATTAGTCCCAACATAGTAAAATGGAACCTCCCCAGAAGCTATCTCTGCAATTTGTCAATGCACTGCTGATCCGTGAGTTGTGCCTTCAGAACCTTATGAATGATAGAAGGTGTAGCTACCATGCAAGCCAAAAAAGCATCTGACAACTCATCAACGGTTTTCAAAGCATTCCACTCCGTGGTGAATAAAGTAGAAAGACTCGCATAGGGTCGGTGACTAAGTGCATCTGCCACCACATTCGTTTTTCCTAGATGATACTGTTTAGAGAAATGATAGTCTTTCACAAACTCTAACCATCTACGCTGTCTCATATTCAACTCTCGCTGAGTGAACAAATACTGCAGACTCTTGTGATCGCTAAATAATTTGAAGGACTCCCCCAACAGATAATGCCTCCAAATGCATAAGGCAAAGACCACAGCTGCTAACTCCAAATCATGTGTTAGATAATTAAGCTCATGAAGCTTAAGTTTATAAGATCCATACGAAATTGGTGTTCCTCCTACATCAAAACACACCTAAGACCTTATAAAGAAGCATCTGTGTAAACCAGATATTCTATCCCGCTCTGTGGAGTAGATAGAACAGGTGCAGAAGTCAACTTGCTCTTTAGCTCATCAAAAGCTTTCTGACAATGTTCATCCCAAACAAACTGGACACCCTTCTTAGTCAAATGAGTGAGTGGTCTCGCTATCTTTGAGAACCCCTGAATGAACCTACGATAATATCCTTCCAATCCGAGGAAACTACTAATCTCGGTAGGTGAAGTAGGCTGTCCCCACTTTATTACTGCTGAAACTTTGGCTGGATCTACTGCTATCCACCTTTTTGACACTACGTAACCCAGAAAATTCACTTCCCGCTGCCAAAATTCATATTTCTAGAACTTGGTATAAAACTGGTGCTCACGAAGCGTCTGCAACACTATGCGAAGATGTCTTGCATGATCGTCCTCTGACTTAGAATAGATCAAGACATCATTAATGAAGAAAATGACAAACTGATCCAAGTCCTGATGACTCTGTTCATTAAATCCATGAAAACTGCTGGTGCGTTAGTCAATCCGAAAGGCATGACACGAAACTCTTAAGAACCATATCTAGTGAAAAACGCTGTTCTAGGAACATCTTGCTCCTTAACCTGAAGTTGATGATAACCAGAACACAAATCAATCTTAGAGAAGTATGTAACTCCCTTCAACTGATCAAAAAGATCATCGATCCTGGGTAAAGGGTACTTGTTCCGAATAGTAACCTTGTTCAACTCCCTGTAATCTATACACAGGCGAAGTGAAACATCCTTTTTCTTCATAAACAAAACTGGTGCTCCTTAGGGTAAAGTACTCCTACGACTAAAACCCTGGCTGAGTAATTGCTGAATCTGATCCCTCAGCTCTCGCATCTCCACTGGTGCCATCCTGTATGGTACTCTAGCAATAGGCATAGTGCTTGGAGCTAAGTCAATCAGAAAGTCTGGCTCTCGACGAGGTGGCAACCTTGGAATCTCTTGAAAAACATCCGGAAATTCCCGTACAATTTGTATGCTATCCAATGACACAGTAATCTCCTCCTCCATTTCCTCCTCCACATAGAACAAACACTTGTTAGTAACCTCGTTAGAATGTGACATAGCGACGACATACATATCCTGACCAGGTATGGTGAAAATAATAGACCAATCATAACAATTAACTTGGGTATGGTAGTGAGATAACCAATCCATCCTAAGTAACACATTATAAGTGTGCATGTCCAGGACTAATAGATTGGCTAGAAATCTAAGTCTACCAATATCTAGTGTCACAGGCCCATCACTCTTATGTAAAATGGCAGTGTCGCCTAAAGGTGTAGAAAGACCATGAGATCTATCGCATACTCGCATCATCATCCCAGATAATGCAACAAATAATTTAGATACGAATGAATGAGTAGCATCCGTATTAAATAAAACACGACCATTTGTACTATATATAGGAAACATACCCTCAACAACCTGAGGTGCCTAAATATCCTATGGCATAGGGTTAAACACCCTGCCATAATGCAACTGCTGCGGTGCCTGTCCCTAAGGTTGTGGCAGTGCTGGTAATGTCGGATATATCTGTCCCTGAATCTGTGGAATCTGTGAAGCAGGTAAAGGTAATAGTGCCCTCTATCCCTGCTACACATGTTATCCCTGTCCCTGTCCTTCTTGAGGACACTACCTGGAAGTGTGTCCATGCTCTCCACAAGTATAACAACTACCCTTGAAGGTGCTAAACTGTCTTCTCTACAATTAAACTTATAGAATTTATTCCCACAAGTTTCATTTATAACCTCCTTGGTAATCGTCCCGTCTCAACACAACATACCTATAAGCAAATATTTGTTTGCTTGTCCAATTTATCATTCCACTGTGATAATCCTTTATTATCACAACAATCACATTAAAAAATAGTTTATTAACACCATTTATGATAATATCACAAAAATGTTCTCTGTAACACAATTAAGATACCAAAACCACTAGTTCACTTTATTAAAAACTTCTTTAAACCATAAACTTCCAAAAGAATAATCATAAAATATTCTTTAAAATTCTATTAGTGTACGTGTTTAAATCAGTACTACATTTCTAATAATACGTCCACTACTATTAGTAATAAAAAGCACTCTTAAAAGAGTATTCATCCTTGAACTCCGGTACCCTCCTTCTTGGATGCTCCGATATCTCCTCCATTATGATCTTCTTTGGGGTCTTCTTCTCCACTTGTCTCAGTTTCAAGCACCACTGAAGTTGTGTTGGGTCCACAATATGGTGGCCAATCTCACACACAAGAAATCTTCCTTGGCTTATACTTCAAAATAACACTAATTGGATACCATTCCTTAGTCTCTAATTCTGCCTTCGCAGGGGAATCGTTAGAGTAATCTTTTTCTTCCTTGGGTCCTTCTTTGCCTTCATCGCAGACCACTTCCTTTTCCTAGTGCCAAACATTCTAAAATTACAGAATAAACCTGACATCAGTACGTTCTAAGCGAACCGTAAAGGAATACAATGAATCATAAACTTAAGCTCTAAATAATAGAATTCGCTACGCGGAAGTCTTAATACGAAATAACCCTAGAGACACTGAACCTGGCTCTGATACCAATTGTGATACGCCTCGATTCTAGAGTCACGGGTTATCAAGTCCGAGCACAGAACTGAGGGATACCAAACAATTAACATTTAAACAAGCATGATTATAAGAAGAATTTAATGAAAAAATAATTAAGCTAAAAGAATTTTAAAATATAAATGCTTAATAGTTATATAATCCAAAACTGCTAAAACCTTCAATATTATTACAACTCGGGAATTCATCTAGTGGACCCCTAATAATATTCCAGCTGGACAATAAATATCTGATCAAAAGGAAAGCCAAAACTAAAACATTAATAGTAGTCTTACGTAGTCGGAGGAATGAGTGACTGTCTCTGCTCAGCAAGATCAAACTCTAAGCCTGGAACTGTCTAATACCTGAAAAATGATAGTGGGTCAGGCCCATGAGTAAGTTCTATACTACTACAATCCAAACAGAGACCCGATACGTATATACATCCTAAACAACTTAACAATAACTATGTAATCCGTAAATATATATATATATATATATATATATATATATATATATATATATATCCACACTAAAGGACTCTCACTGGACTACAGGCCGGTCTCAACCTGACTAGTAAGTAACATGCAAAACGCACCTGAAGTGAGCACGAGTACCTAGACCTAGCAGGGTACACATCAAACTATCATAATCAGCTATGCATCCCACTGCATATACGCTCCCTAACCATCGACTCTGAGACTCAAGTTTTTATCGTGGTACCATAATCATATATATATAATTCATCCTGATACAGAACATTAAACAACTATCCAGTATGTCATCCAACTGATTCAGCTAATCTGACATGAAAAATATGTAGGATTTACATTTTTGTAAATCTATTCCGTATGCATGAATAGGTAAGAATTAGCGTTTTGATCTAATCCATCATAATATGTTACCGTCTCATACCAGTGCATATAATCCACATATCCAACAATTGATAATATAGACAATAAATGTAAACATCAATTGATCCATAATAAGTATACTAAACAAATATATAAATTAACATGCTTATTTGATACTACTCCACAAAACCCAATAATTGATAATACAGATAATATATGTAAACATTAATTAATCCATAATAAGCATAATAGAAATCTAAACATTAACATGCTTATTTTATACCACTGAGACATGATTTAAACCATATCATACATAAATCAATTGCTAACTTAGAAGTAAGCAAATTGAATTATCCGCATCCAAATTCAATATGCGAATTTAGGTAAAAATTTCATATTGTTCCATATACTAATTCCCCGTGGTTTATTAAGTATTGTCATGCCCTCTGGAGTTTTAATATAACCTTAGACATCATTTAAACCTCTGTTATAGCTCCTAATTTAAACCTGGAACCTTAAAACCTCAACACAGTAGCTAAAATTCATCAAAAATCACCACACAGAAGGGGAGCTAGATCTCCCACAAAGGGAGCCACCTCCCCACAAAGTGAGGCGGCTCTCTATAAGGGGGAGCCACCTCTTTGCCAAGTGGAGCCGGCTCCCCATAAGGGGGAGCCACCTCTTTGCCAAGTGGAGCCGGCTCCCCATAAGGGGGAGCCGCCTCCCTTCAAAAGCGAGCCGGTTCTTCCCCTGTTTCATCATCTGTTCCACCTCCGACGACTTCCAGTTACCCTTTCCTCCATTCTAAGGTCCCTACTCTTCAGTAGTAAGTCCCAGTGTATTCCAGAAATATTTAAATTCATTATGCATTAATTACCACCAATTAAAACAAGTATTTATGCAAGAAAGTTTAAAATCAAGCAATTACCAATTCGTTAATATACATACTATATTAATCGAATATAACGTGCATACCAGATTAATTTAACATTTATTTACTCATGAAATTATTTTAGGCATGCAAAGAACACGAGTCAAAGGGAGAGAGTTAGGAATAGAACTTGCCTGTGAGATTTCGAATTAAAATCTCAACGCCATCTTCCTAGATTTTCCCGGCGAGTTGTGATTACCGCCAAGCTTCCTACTGTTCTGGTTCTAACCCACAATCAATCTCTTCCTTCCTCCTTGGTCCGACCTTTAATCTACGGCTAAAACCCTAACTTGTTCTCTTTGTTCTCTCACAACTCTCTGTATACGTGAATATGGTTTCTTTGCCCCTGGCAGACGTATAATAGTATGTATATAGGCTTATAAGAAAACCTAATTCTAATTGTACCCTAATTCTAAAATAAACAAAATAAATAAATAACATCTTATATTTATATAAGGAACAGAACAGCGTGCCAACAATACTATATATACAATATACTTTATATTTATATATATACCGATTGTTATAAAATTACTAACTATTTATTTAAATAAATAATACTATCCATATAATTAAACAATCCATGGGTAATTCTCTCTACCCAGTACTACTTTTCAAGTATTACTCCTATCCAAGCTCAACTCCTTTAAAATAAACAGAATTAAATATTTTATTTAAGACCACATAAGCATATAATTTCAATTAAACAAATAAATCAATTTAACCAATTAATGTCAATTAAACAAATAAATCAACTTAAATAATTAATTCAATTCCACATAAACATATAATTCAATTAAAATAATTAAACAATTAAACAAATAGACAAATAATCAAGTAACGAATTTAAAAATGTACAAAAATCATAAAAGAAAAATACTGAAACTATCATTTTAAAATTAGGGATATTACACATTGAGAATTGGAACAGATGAAACATGCGAATTCACTGAAACTGAAAGAGATACTGCAATAAAATAATCATAATAAAGTAAATGCTCATAACATTAATACTTTGAGATAACAATACATATAAAAATAAATAAATACATTGTTTAACTATGGTACTTCTTTGGGTAGTAACCACAAAATACAAAAAAATGATGCTTAAATGTATTAATTTATATTATTTTATTAGTGATGCACTAATTAATTAAAATGACAAGTTACCTTTAAATATCCTATATCTTCCCAATTAAAAATTACATACAACCCCTTAATATTCATTTAACCACTTGAAAATTAATTCACTTTGAGTAATTATTTCTAATAATTGAATAAACCCAATATTCATGAATATTACAAAATTATAAATATTATTATTTATGAAATATTGCAATTATGTCTACCACTAAAATTGATATCCATTAACCATTATGGTTTAGTCACTTTGGTAGCTACCAACCATTCTATAATATGAATATTAAATTATCTAATAATAAATCCAATATTAAGTTACCCACCATATTATGCACACATAATTTATAAAATTAATTAATTAAACTATTAGTGGGTGTCGAAAAATTTCATAGATACACATATTGTAGTGTATATTAATAAGCATATATTCAATTATGTACTAAACAAAAAAAGACATCGTTACTATTTGAGAACATCGATTTACGCATCGAAATCAAAATCAAAATTTTCAATCTATGCACTGATGCACGGCACAAATATCTATTTTGACTTGTCTCGTCATTATATACTGGTGCACCAAAATAACAATCTATTTTGACTTGTCCCGTCACTATATATTGATGCACGAAAATAACCATCGCTTTTAGCTTGTTTTGTCTCATTATATATATATATATTACTTTCAATAATTCATCAAAATCACCATACTGATAAAACCAAAGTCAACTTAACAGTTTTTTTTTTTTTTTTTTTAAATGGATCACATCATAAATATTGAGGCCAATTATAGTGTATCCTAATCCAACATATCGTATACATCCTGAATCTCATAAATTAAAATATTTAATTTTTAATTTAAACTTACACATATTATTTATGTAAGGATAATGAAAAAAAAAAATAAGGTACATAACTACGGCTTTGAAACCATTTTTTAATGGCCCATTTCACCACATGGTATAATATTGTCTGCTTTGAGCCCGAGTCCGTATGATTTTGCTCTTGAATTTTATTCCAAAAGGCCTCATACCAATTGGAGTGACACACCTATATATAAGCACTTCATCTTTTCCTTATCCAGGCGATGGGCACACCCATCTACAGGGTCATCACAATACACTCCCTTTGGAGGCCCGATGTCCCCGTCGGCACACTTCCAACTAGGTTAAGCTTTGATACCATTTTGTAAACTCTAATTAATTTGTGTTAGACATTAATCACAAATAATTATTAATTTTTAAATCTTAGAACTTCAATTAATTTCACATTCTTATAATGCATAAATATATATAGTTAGATATACATACTTCGATTCATGATATCAAGCTTTGTTGAGATTAAGTCCAATGTCCAGATTCTTTAACCACGAACTAAGGTGCAACTCTGATCAACAAACAGGTTTATCTCTCTTGGCCTTTTGCACACATAAAACTTTTACGTGTTATATCATTAATTGTACATAATTGATGGAGTATATGTACTTTTATAAAAGCATAGAGAGGACCAGTTTTCCTTATTAGTAACATAATTCTACTCTCTATCAAAGTAAGGAATAAGAAAAGAAAACACTTCTCCAATAAGTAATTACTAAAAAGGTAATTATAAGTTGACCACTTATAAATAATATTAATTAATATTTATTTACTTAACTACTAAGTAATATGTCACATGTCCAAATTATATAAGGCACAATTAAATAAATGATCTTACATATACAGTATTAAATACATAGATTACATTATAAACAAGTGTCATTACATCCTTAATTTAGCTTTTAAAAAAAATAGAAAATGTCATTACATCTCAATCGGTGCTATTTAAAACATATAATCCCAACAATGATGCCTTTTCAAATGGGTTAATTGGTATTTTGGTTACTGCAACCAAAATTTTTGACATCATTGGTCAGATTTTGGATGGAAGGGGGTATCTGTCGTAACGGAGCAAACCATAGGGGAGCACAGTGCAACAAAATACATAAATTTAATATTGTACATAATTAGACCAAACGTCATGGGAGGTCAATATAATTTATTCATATTTTTAAGTGAGAAAGGTGTCTACTTGAAAGAAATGAAATAAATAAATATATAAATTCCTTTAACAAGAAATTCGTCCATCCATTTGTTCCTTGAAAACTTGAACTCTCTCACCTTTTAACTTTGTGAGGTTGAGGAAATACTAAAATACAATCACCAGTGCTAGAAATTGATTTATATTAAAAATTAGTAATCTTTTCGTTCCAAAATAATTAGGTACTTTGAGAACTGTGTGAGTTGCAAAATAGCCAACTATTTTGAGTAGAGGGTCATACCCCCGAGCTCATCATGTACAGCAAACCCAACAAATAGGGAAACCTAGAACAATAAAAAACTACCGACGGGAAGAAAAACAGAGATAAAAGAAACTGTGCTACAAGAAAGACTTTCTGCTGAGAAGATTAGTGGCTGCTGAATGTTTGGATTCAAGTTTGAATTTTGCACCCAAAGACTTTTGATAATGTATTCCACATCGTTGTAAAGTTTTTATGTATTTGTCCGAATCCGGTGGTTGTGATAACAGCTACTTTATATTCTTAACAATTTGTGACGTGCAATATGGGGAGTATGAGAAAAGTCAAAACGAAAATGGCAACTCCAGGGACTGAGTCAGCACGGCCCAAAGGCACGTGCTGTCCTTAGTATTGGTGGTCCATTAAACTTTTTATATTAATTATCTACATAATAATTTTTTTTTTCAAAATAAAAAATTATATAATCCCCCTCCCTGAATTTTTTTTTTTTTTTTTTTTTATAAAAAAATATCTAATTTTATCTTTATTTTCATTCTTACTCTTTTTCTTCAATAACTATATTTTTAAGGAAAATTTACAATTACTCCCCTGCATTTATGTCAAATTGCATCCGCATTTCCCCTAATTTACATAGTTTTGGTTACGTAAGTGAGTGGCCGGCGTTCATATGCGGTGACCGGAGTAATGAAATTACTCTTTTATCTTCATTATTTTTATGTTTATTTAATTCAAAAAAATCTTAATTGTAAATTTACTTTTATTCTTGCTCTTTTTCTTCAATACCTATATTTTTAGATTCTCTTCAAAAAATTTGCATTCCCTTTGTTCGTTCACCCAAAATCTTACTTTTTCCCCGTCAATGTCCTGTCATATTTGTTTCTTTTTCTTTTCTTTTTTTTTCACTTGTTTTTGCTATTATAGTTTAGCAAACATAATCAGATTAATTATTCTTTTTTTTAAAAAAAAAAAAAACCCAATATTTTTCACTCAACCAATGACAATACTTACTTTTAAAAACATCAATTACTTATTTATGGAGTGTAAAAATATAATTTTTTGAGACAAAATTATTCCTTTTAAGCCTTTCTTCTCTCTCCTCTCTTAATTGCTCCATATGAGTATATATATATATATATATATATACTCATATGGAGCCATTAAGAGAGGAGAGAGAAGCTATTTTTTTTTATATATATATATATACTCTTTTCGTCCCAAAATAAGTGTCATACTTTCATTTCTCACATGTCTAAGATAAGTGTTCACTTTTCTTTTTTTAAATAATATATTTCACATATTTTCATACATGTCCTTTGAGTTTTAAATTTTAAATTTTAATATTCAAAATTTAATAACTTTTTAAAGAGATAATACATGTCCCACGTGTTTCTTTAAAAATTATTACTCTCCAAATATGATACTTAAATTGAGACAAGGGAATATATATTTATAGTAAAAATGTAAACAAGCTATATATAAACAACAACCTTGTGTGAATATTTACAAAAAAAAATAACAACAACAATAATAATAATAATAACTTGTGTGAATCATGTAATCCATACGAAAAGAAATATATAATAATAATAATAATAAAACTTGTGTAAATGGATTCCGGAAGGGGAAAAAAAATGAAAGGAATGAATTCCTTTGTCATACAAAGAAATATATCTATATATATATATACACACAACTAACCTTGTTCTGTTTTTTTTTCTTTAATCACATAATCCATCTTCTGTGAATGGATTCCTTCCCCTTTTGTTTTTTTTCTTTTTTTTTTTTTTTTTCTTTTTTCTCTTTTTTTTTTTTTTTTTTTTTTTTTTTTTTTTGAATCAATTCACACAGCATTAGTAATTTTTATGGACAGGAGGAGAGAGAAGAAAGGGTAATTCTGTGATGTTCTTGGAGGCTCATACAAATATAAAACAATAATTAATGTGTTTAAAAACTAAATTTTCTGATTGGTTGAATGATAAATTCTATGACTGTGATGTTCTTCGAGGCTCATACAAATATAAAACAATAATTAATGTGTTTAAAAACTAAATTTTCCGATTGGTTGAATGATAAATTCTATGATTGACTTTGACTGCAAGCGCCTATTCATGAATTCAATGATATTATCCGGAATTAGGGATAGATACATATATAGAGAGACAGAAAATTCAATGATATCATCTGAAACCATAACAAATAAGACAACCCCAATTAATTTTAGAGAGGGAGAGGGAAAAAGAGTTGGACTAAAATACCAGAAAAACATCAATTACTTATTTATGGAGTGTAAAAATATAATTTTTTGAGACAAAATTATTCCTTTTAAGCCTTTCTTCTCTCTCCTCTCTTAATTGCTCCGAATGATATATATCTATATATATATATATATATATATATATATATATACTCATACGGAGCAATTAAGAGAGGAGAGAGAAGCTATATATATATATATATATATATATATATATATATACTCTCTTCGTCCCAAAATAAGTGTCATACTTTCCTTTCTCACATGTCTAAGATAAGTGTTCATTTTTCTTTTTTTAAATAATATATTTCACATATTTTCATACATGTCCTTTGAGTTTTAAATTTTAAATTTTAATATTCAAAATTTAATAACTTTTTAAAGAAATAATATATGTCCCACATGTTTCTTTAAAAATTATTACTCTCCAAATATGACACTTAAATTGAGACAAGGGAATATATATTTATAGTAAAAATGTAAACAAGCTATATATAAACAACAACCTTGTGTGAATATTTACAAAAAAAATAACAACAACAATAATAATAATAATAATAACTTGTGTGAATCATGTAATCCATACGAAAAGAAATATATAATAATAATAATAATAAAACTTGTGTAAATGGATTCCGGAAGGGGAAGAAAAATGAAAGGAATGAATTCCTTTGTCATACAAAGAAATATATCTATATATATATACACACAACTAACCTTGTTCTGTTTTTTTTTCTTTAATCACATAATCCATCTTCTGTGAATGGATTCCTTCCCCCCTTTTTTTTTTTTTTTCTTTTTTCTCTTTTATTTATTTATTTTTTTTTGAATCAATTCACACGGCATTAGTAATTTTTATGGACAGGAGGAGAGAGAAGAAAGGGTAATTCTGTGATGTTCTTGGAGGCTCATACAAATATAAAACAATAATTAATGTGTTTAAAAACTAAATTTTCTGATTGGTTGAATGATAAATTCTATGATTGACTTTGACTGCAAGCGCCTATTCATGAATTCAATGATATTATCCGGAATTAGGGATAGATACATATATAGAGAGACAGAAAATTCAATGATATCATCTGGAACCATAACAAATAAGACAACCCCAATTAATTTTAGAGAGGGAGAGGGAAAAAGAGTTGGACTAAAATACCAGAAAAATAACACTTATCTCTCCTAAAATTAGGTATAATTACAGATAGCATTTCTAATATTTTAAATATTACATGGACCTCCCTCCAATTTGATTTTAAGTTCAGATTGAAATTCATGTGAAAATACTACCATGCTCTTTATTATAATATTAATATGACATTTTTTTTTTAAAAGACACTCTTACCCTTGGATCTTTAATTTTCACGTGCAGAGGGATGCAACCACATCCCCACCTCCCTGCGAAATCCACAACCACTGGCGGAGGAGAGGTGGTCCTCATCAGCAACTTTACCTCCACAACCTTAACTTTTCACTCTCTACACGGGATTAAGTTCCGGGTACGGTTACAGTTGATCAATTATAACCCACCAAACATAAACTAACCCCGTAACCCAACAAACCTACAGACTTTATCATCGTCAGTTCGTCACAAAGCAAATTTAAACCCGTAACTCAACAATCCTACAGCCTTCATCATCGTCGTTGAAATCGATTCGCGTCCAGCGACGACGTGTCACCGTCGCTTTTCATCGTGCCATCATCGAAAGTAATCATCGCGGAACCGCCGTCGTCTCTTCCCCGGGAGTCACGCCGTTGATTCCTTGCTTCTTTGTCGCTGTCGCGTCTCCTCGATCCAAGCTTTACATCTCGCCGCCGCTTTAGCCGACTTTATCGGCGTAGCCATATTCCAACACCTCTCCGTCGCCATTGGTAAGCAGCGTCGGATCGAGCTCCGCCGCCGCCGTTGTAGTTGCGGTGATTCAGATTGAAAAGGGAATGCTGGTAGTGTTTATGAAGGAGGGAAATCTCAAATCCTCAGCAATGATTTTTATGCGATGGCAAGCTTGTCGGCGATGGAATTGGGTCTCTGTTTCTAGTGTTTGTGGTTGATGGGTTTGATGAAGAGGTTACGGGTGTCTGAATCTACGGCTAGATTGAGGTGGGTGATGAAGGAGGGCATATAAAATTGGGATATATAAGTAATTTTAAATTAAAAATAAGGATGTAAATGTCTTTGCAATATTTCTTAGGGCAAATGTGGCATTTCACGTTAAAAATTGACTGATGTCATAAAAAATTTCCATTGACCAGTGTTGACTTTTATTGGAAGGAGGAAAGTGTTATACGGGACCTAACCTTATGGGAGTTTAGTGTAATATTTGAAACATTGAGGGTATTATCTGTAATTATGTCTAACCTTGAGGATGGTAAGTGATAGTTTTTCTTAATATGTCGGTCAAAACATAACATTGAAAACTAAGAAATTTATATATAGTTTCGGACAACTATGTATTGACACATAAACAAATATTTTAGCAAATGATAGGCGGGAATTATTATCATATATATTGAATGAATCTAGTCCATTAAACTTGATCAATAATTCAATAAAAGTTAATACAAAATTTCTTTATAATAATATATTAATAATACAAGCCCATTTTCTGAATTTAAAATTTTGAATTTAGTCCACCAAATATAAATAGGCTATGACTTTTTAAATAATTTTACATCATTTCAACACTGCACCCATTTAAAACACCCAACAACTCCATAAATTTCCAATCTGCTCCTTTAACATGCTACACATCGCATCATTAAAGTCCAAGTCATTTCACCATTTAATGAATCATAATTTATTTTTATTTTTTTATGATTCTATATATATAAAACAAAAATGGCAAAAAAAAAAAGAGACTGCTTTCTTATAATCAAAAAAATTGCCAAAATGGAGCCTAAAGGATGAAATTTGAAAAAATAAATAAAAAATAAGGATTTAGTCATCATGGTACAAAAAAATAATGGTTCAAATCTTGATAAATGTTTTTTTTTTTTTTTTTTTTTTTTAAAAAAATTGTAATAAAATGATCAACAAAAAATTTCTAGTGTAATTCACCCTTAGAAATTCTCATTGTACTTCAAGCAAGATCTTAATTTTAATTTTTATTCCTTATTTTGACAAATAACTACACACCCAATGTTATTTTTAATAAGATTTGAACTCTCAATATTTTACTTTAAAATGTATAAAAAATATTATTAAACTAAAATTTTTGATTGTATTCAATAATTCTTCGTATCGATTGATACACAATCGAGTTGCTATACGTATTTATAAATTAAATTATTCAATTAATTTATATTGATATTTATGGGAGGCAAACCATAACTGCAACAAGGTCTTCATTTCAATCTTCCAAAAAGGTTCTCTTACTAAAATATTGGACCATTGATATAGTAAAACCGGCTCTGCCGCGCGCCATCTTTGAATGTTTGTGTGACCTCAGAATAGTCTTTGAAGAATTTTGATAAAGTGGTACAAACTACCAAATTTGACTTTCAATCAACAAGGGGTTTACTGTATCATCATATATAATAAAATAAAGTCATATTCATTACGTACTCGATGTATATTAAAATCATATTCAATTTATCATATTCCAGCTGTGTCAGTAAAAATATCTTGCTGCATGTGTATAAAATTGTTGTTCAACAGAGAAAAAGTCGCGCACAATGAAAATTTTAGTGCACAAGCTTGACATTTCCGTGGCCTTTGTTGAACAAATAGAAAACCGTCATCACCCGTTTGGACTATATAAGTATAATCTGGACTCTCAGAACTTATTGGGAAAAAAATTATTTATATATATATAAAATATATTCAAGGACTCTTGGATTCAAAGCACTTGTTAGGATACTTCACCACCTACTTCGTTTGAGAAACCAATACATATTTGACAAATATACACATCAAACGGACTCAACAAAATACTTCAGTGCTTAGGACCCGTTTGGCAGCGTTTTATTTTTGATTAAAACAGAAATAATATTTTTTTAGAAAAGTATTTTGAAAAAAAATAAGAAATATATTTAAGAACGATGTTTTACTGTAAAAATGTCCTAAAAAGAAATCTGTATAATTATAATTTTGGGCGATGAATAATTGTACAGATAAAAAAAAATATCTTTTTAATATTTTAATTTTAAATCACTATTTACGAAATATTTTAACACTATAAAAAATAAAATGAAATCACACTAAATATATTTTTATTATCAAAATTAATGTTGTATCAGTTCAAAAAAAAAAAAAAAACATAAAAAAAAAAAAAGAAGGTATGCACAAACTCACAAGACGTGTTATCTTTCGAAAAAAAAAAGTCACAAGATGGACTGTCTTCTACATACACTGCTCAATTCTTGTACGTCTCTTTCGGTCCAATGGGTGACGGCATAATGACTCTTATTTTATACAAATTCTAACAATGACAATGCTATGGTATGGAGGCTGAAAGTTGAGACCGAGAAAGTTCAGCGAGAAATATTATCCATTCGTCGTTAGACTAACTCCAGCCTTACAAGTGTCTCTCTCTCTCTATATATATATAGGCCTCTGGAAATAGAAAATACACTATCTCAAACACAATTAATTGAAGTGAACTTTCTTTGCTGTGTTCAACAGCAACATGTTCTCCTTATTGAACCCCTTAGTTTACTCTCCTCTTCTCTTGTTGTTCTCCTTGCTCTTCCTTTCCAAATGGCTGTTCGCTTCAAAATCGAAAGGAAGTATACCACCATCTCCGCCAAAGCTCCCGTTCATCGGAAACCTCCACCAACTCGGCTTCTTGCCCCACCGCAACCTCCGGAAACTAGCTCATAAATATGGCCCACTCATGCTGCTTCACTTCGGCAGCAGGCCAGCTCTCATCGTCTCCTCCATCGAAGGAGCTCGCGATATCATGAAAACCAACGATCTCAAATTCTCAAACAGGCCTACGAAGAGCTTCGGACACAAGCTCTTCTACGACACCAAGGACGTGGCGTTCGCCACCTACGGCGAGCATTGGAGGCAGCTGAAAAGCATTGTTGTGATGCAGCTCCTAACCAACAAGAGGGTCCAGTCGTTTCACAATGTCAGGGAGGAAGAAGCGGCCTATATGATCAGCAAAATCGAAAAGCAAAGATGTTCTTCGCCCTCGGCGCCGGTGAACTTGAGCGAAATGTTTATTGAGCTCACGAACGATGTGATTTGCCGCATAGCATACGGACGGAAGTACACCGGGAGGGAAGGTGTTCGGAAGTTTAAGTATGTGTTGGGGGAGCTGGTGGAGGTTCTGGGGGCTTTCAATGTGGCGGACTATATTCCGTGGCTTGGTTGGATAAATCGTTTGAATGGTTTGGATGCTAAAGTTGAGAAAGTTGGGAGAGAGCTTGATGCGATCATGGAGGGTGTGGTTGAAGAGCATATTGAGCGATATAAAAGAGAGGAGAGTGGTGGAGTCAAAGAAGAGCGCGATATCGGGCAGCAGGACTTGGTTGATGTCTTGCTTGAAATTCAAAAAGACAACGCAGATAAATACACTCTTCACAGAGACAGCATTAAAGGTGTCGTCTTGGTAAGTCTGATTCCATCTCTCTCTGTGTCCCTAAAATTAAATGAATCAGTTCTTGAAAGTTAGTGAAATTTAGGTTCATTATATGGAACGAAAGACAAAGGCCAAGAGATATATACATATACATATATATATATATATATATATATATATTTGCCTTTGTATTTGCGTGTATTCATTTTAAGGGTTATAGAGATCTAAATAACTAGAGCCATGAATGACAGAGTGAGAGACAGGTTAAGAGATGGAGTAGCATACTAGATGAGAGAGGCTCTCCGCTGGAGGAGAGAGAACACAGTAGTCAATGAACGTGCTGAAGAGAGAGGAGATAAAAGATTGCAATCTTATCTTCTTGCTTGGTCATAATAATTGTACTATTATATAGCAAGAAGATAAGATTGCAATCTTTGTTATATATATATATATATATATATATATATATATATTTGTTTGTATTTTTATATAACTTGGGCATGTGTTTTGTGGGATATTTGCTAGATTTAATTTAAATGGGTTTGCTTATGAATATAAAATAGAAATTGAGTAAAAATTATAAATCTATATATAATAAAATATATGTTATTATTTTATATCCTTTGTTCTATTTTTTATTTTATAAATTTTTTCATATGTTATAGTATTTGTAGAAAAGGTATCCGGTGTATTAGAGTCGTCTGGGTTGTGCGGACAATTCTGACGGCCATGTATGGACACATTGCATATATTCTCCTACCTGTATCCTCCTTCCTCTAGTAACACATGACTGATTTGTATTAACAAAAAAAAAAAAAAAACTGTTTAGCTGATTATGAATTAGGAAAATACTTTTTCTGGTGTCACAATTAATTGACTATTGAAATTTGAGGAAAAAAATAACTAGAGAATGATAAAAATCTGAAATATAATGTACAGTATAATTTTGTGATCATTTGAAAAGATAAAATGGACGTAAGTTTCTAATGGCATAAATTTGATGGTAGCTTAGAGACGTTTTATTCATAATTCAATTTTGTTTCTCTTTTTTTAGGACAAGAATACTCATAGCTCTGTATATGTTTGCTATTGTAGGATATGTTTCTTGCTGGAACTGATACAACATTCACAGCACTAGAGTGGACAATGACAGAGCTCATAAGACACCCGAAAGCCCTGAAGAAACTCCAGGATGAGGTGCGAGCAGTAGGCGGAGGTAAACCGTTGTTAACCGAGGATGATGTACAGAAAATGCCCTACTTGAAAGCAGTGATGAAGGAGGCCATACGGTTACATCCTCCGGCTCCATTGCTTATCCGACAATCGACAAAAGATGCCAACGTTCTGGGCTATGACATTGCAGCCGGGACACAGGCGTTTATCAACAATTGGGCAATTGCAAGAGACCCAACCTTGTGGGAAAATCCCGACGAGTTTGAGCCAGAGAGATTCTTTAAAACTTCAATAAATTTTTATGGGCACGACTTCGAGTTGCTCCCATTTGGATCCGGTAGGAGGAGTTGTCCTGGAATCCTATTCGCCACGACGGTTAATGAGCTTGGATTAGCGAGTGTTGTGTATAGGTATGATTTTACATTGCCTGGTGGAATAAGAGGCGAGGATATAGACATGTCTGAAGTCCCTGGTCTGTCCAATCCCAGAAAATATCCTCTACTCGTTTTCCCAAAGCCATATTATACTTTCTAGTGTACCTAGTACATGTGGTACTAGATAAATAAGTGTATGCTTTTGTTAAGCTCATGTAGCTTCATGTATTCTCCCTATGGTTATCCTAAATAAAAGCTCTTTTATTTGAAAGCAGCATTTTAGCAACACTATATTGTCACATTTTCTTAAAATTAGTTACATTAAAGTTTACAATCCCGAGAGAGATATTGTAGATGTGGTACTCCTAGCTAATCGACAAATATAGAAACTCTCAATTTGTCTTGGTAAGCGAAAATTAAATTTGAAATCTTGTACGCCTGTCTATTGACTATGAATACTACATTTAAGTACTCGGAAATATTGTAAATTTTCTCCAAAATGAGAACAGGAAAAAATTCAACTTAGAGCAGCCTCCATCTCTCATCTTTAGATACTAGCTACTATGAAAAGCAGGGAAGAAAAGTGGGAAAAAATCAATAACCAAATAAATGAATCTGCATTTTATGGCTGATCAAATATTAGGTTTAAATGAAAATAAAGAGAAAATTGTGGATCTGACTTCAAATCTGTCTACATGAGTATATTGGGAAAATCTAATTATAAGATTTAAAGATGACTATTACCAAATGATGTGATTCAAGATGTGATATAGAAGGAAGAAAATTTTCTATGTCCACATTTGATGATCCTTAGCTCTTTCCCTCCCCTGTTGTCCCTTTATCCTTCGGTGCTCTGTTTTGCTCTGTAGTTGTAGCTGTGTTTATAGGTGGTTGGGATTTTGGTTGTTTGTTTGGCCAAGTGGGATTTTGTTTTCCTTTGGGCTTTTGGGTTTTCAGCCTGCTGTTTGGGCTGTTGTCTTTCCTTGTATGGCCTTTTGTTTCTTCATTAATGAATTGATTTATCCAAAAGAAAAAAATAAAATTTTTGTACGGAAGCCTTGGCATTTCCCCGAGCCTTTGTTAGACTATACTATTGCCAAAAGGGTAATCAAAAGTTCAAAACACATATGGGACTCGGCTTTCTCCGACTCATTGCTTCGACTCTTACTCATTATTCTCTAATTCCTATATAAACCCTACAAATTACCAACAAGAGACTATATCGTTGGCCCTTGGCACATGAGGGTCGCAAATGACCTTTGAGAGACTCATTTCCTACTCTTCATAGCGCCTCGAGGTAAGATTAAAGACACACCACACACACACTCACGCAGAAAGACTACAGCCACAACAACCATTCCCTCTCAGGAGGATGGGGCCGCAGCGTTAGGAATATTTACTTGGCCAAAAAGCAAGATGCGACCACCGACTCACACCAGGGCGGTGAGGTCGGTCCCCGAGGCTGCAAGGGTTGGATCAACCCTGCAGGGTGTGGAGACTCGCCCAGCAACCCCCAACACCTTTGGGTCCAAACACCTTGTCCACCAAGGATTTAGGTTTTGGGACTATATAAATTGCCACCAAAGTTATTATTGAGTGGTATGAGTGGAGAGACATATAGCTTGCAAGATGGGTAGAGAGTGAGAATTAGGTTTGATAAATTATTCTCTACAAATTATAACGTTTTCTCATCATGATAGTAGAATCTCCTTATTAGTAGAATCTCATGATGGAATCTTCAATATGGTTTAATGTTCTTACTGTTGGCGTCAATTACGATCTAGCTAAAGGGGACTGATCGAACTTTTTCGAATCAAATCCAACTTTTGGAAGTTCCAATTATTCGCAATTTTGTTATCGTTTCCTTTCGTTGGAGCATATTTTATTATAATTCTTTATTTAAGTTTTTTAAATCTTGTGAAGGATTCTTGGAAATATGCTTCAAGATATCCAAGTTTTATAAGAAAAAGTGGGTATGTAATTGTATTTGTTGCCAATATATATATATATGGAATTGGAGTTATGCAAAATGGCCCATATAATTTAGCAAAGGAATACATAAGAAGGTAATTTGTATATACTCCCCTGGGGACAAGATCACTTTTTAAGGACGGTGGGTTAAATTGCAAGGCTAATAAGTGGGTTTTTACTTCTTGTTGCATTATTTATAAGCAAATAAAAATTTGTAATTTATTATTTTTATATTTAACCACTAAATCACTTATTTTTCAACAAAGTAATAAAGGCTTACTATCATTATGTAGTAAGTACAGTAGTAAGAGAGCATGGAGTTGCAACAGCAAGTAGAGGATACTTTTTGTGGATGCCTAAACCAGGGGCCTCAGTCATATCCAATTCCTTCTCTGTTTCACCACCAGGCAATGCAATATAAAACTTGTGCACAAGATTTGCTAATGCAAGCTCATTGATAGTTGTGGCAAATTGGATGCCCGGACAACTCCTCCGGCCAGCTCCAAATGGAATAAACTTGAAGTCGAGCCGTTTGGAATCTATTGAAGTATTCAAGAACCTTTCTGGCCGGAATTCTTCAGCTTCTTCCCACAATAATGGATCTTTCATAATTACCCAAGCATTGATAATCACTTGCGTGCCGGCTGCAATGTCGTAGCCCATTAGTTTGACATCTTGGGTTGATTCCCTAGGAACTAGTAATGGGCTGGGAGGATGTAACCGCAAAGACTCCTCGATCACTGCTTTCAAGTATTGCATTTTCTCTAAATCATCCTCGGTTATTTCTAACTTACCTCGTTTTGAAGTTCTTTCATGACTTTTGGATGTCTCAAGAGTTCCGTCATCGCCCACTCTAGAGCTGTGTATGTAGCATCAGTTCCAGCAACAAACATTTCCTACACAGAAAGTTAAGCAATGTATAAATATGTAAAAGAATTTACAACATGCCCAAAACAGACCGTGGAGTCTTTCTGGCACAGACAGCCCCAACAAATGAAGAATACAAAGAGGGTGGGTGAATGCAGGAAGTGTTTTACCGTAAACAAAATTTTAATAATTATTACTCTTCTCATTTTGTAATTAACGACTCCGGGTGTTTTTGTTATTAGACCACATTAACTGCTAGAAGGGAATACTGGTACTTCTAAATTGGTGAGGAGGTAAATATTGTACATTTATTATAACAAGAAGTTAGATAATTGATTGAACCTATATTGGTCCATTCTTCATCAGATTGATTAAATTTTGAAGAAGAGAGGCAGTCAACTTACCATGATGAGAGCTTTGATGCTGTCTCTATGAAGAAGAGAGTCATCCATGACCATGCTCTCTCTTTGAATATCAAGCAAGATATCCACGAAGTCCTGCTGTTGATTATCTTGATCAACACTCCCATCGCCATTGCTCTCTTTTTCCTTTCTATCTATATGATCACACCCTCCAAAAATTCATCGAGCTCTTTAGCAATTTTCTCGACTCTACCATTCAAACCGTTGATTTGATTCAACCACACAAGCCAAGGAATATAGTCCCCCACATTGAATTCACCCACTAGTGCCGAAGTATCCCCCAAAAGATCCTTAAACTTTCTACCACTTTTTAAGCTTTCACCGTACTTCCTCCCTAAGGCTACCCGACATACTACATCATTCGTAAGTGAAACAAACATTTCACTCAGATTCACCGGTGAAGAAGAAGAAGAAGCTGATTTGATCTTCTCGATCAAAAGGGCTGTTTCTTCTTGTCTCACTCTACGGTAAGACTGAACTCGGCTATTACTCAAAAGATTGAGCACACAAATGCTTTTTACTTGCCTCCAGTACTCTCCATAAGGAACAAACGCAACGTCCTTATCATAGAAAACTCTACTGGTAATGCTCAATTTAGGTCTGTTTGAGAAGATGAGATCATGGGTTTTCATGATCTCGCGAGCTGCATCAGCAGAGGAGACTATTACAACTGGCTAGCTGCCGAGGTGAAGCAGCATGATGGGGCCATATTTTTGCGCTAGTAATTGGAGGGAGCCAAGGGCGGATCCAGCATTTCTGAATGGGGTGGGTTAACTTTGGATTGGGCTAATTTGGGGTGGGCTACCATTACTATTTTTTTTTTTTTTTTTGTTTTTGGGCTGGGCTTAAAGTAGTATGGTAATAGGGTGGGCTGAAGCCCACCTTCGCCCACACCTGGATCCGCCTTTGGAGGGAGCAATGAGGGAGCATGCCAAGTCAGTGGAGGTTTCCGATAATTGGGAACTTTGGTGGAGAAGGAGGTAGATTTCTTTGGGGTTGTGAAGTGGACAACCATTTGAAAAGGAAGAATATGGAGAAGAACAATGGAGTGAGATAGTAAAAGAGAAGATGCAGTATGGGAAGCATAACTTCATGTTCTGGAGAGCTAATTTCAATGAGAACCATCCAAATTTTAAAAGCCAGCTACAGAGCACAAACTTTGAGGACTTGTTATGTGAGAGTCACTACCAAAGAAAAACTGGGGTCCAACGGAAAATCATCTCATATTACAGTAAAATACGGAAAGGATTTACATCCACATGCCCCGGATATAATCTAGATGTCACGGTCCGAAAATTTTAATAAATTTTTTAATTTATATAAATTTAAATACATCAAAATACATTTAAGATCACAAAAATAAATGTACTCTTTTATACAAAGTTAATTTTCTCAAATATATACAAAAATCCAAATAAATAAAATAAATCCTGCAACGCCGACTTTTCCACCTAAGCTCGAAACTAGCAATTTTTGTTCATCTTTGGTGCCTAAAACTAGAGGGTGGTGAGACGAGAAATTCCAGTAAGAAAAATCATAAGAAGAATTTCATGGAGGTTTAATAAAACAACTTCACAAAGTAAACATATTCAGATTAATATATAAACAAAATACATATGCATTTAATTAAAAAATTTAATAAACCATTTGAAGCAAAACCACTCCAAGCCATTCAAGGTATAGAGAACTCTACACTGAAAAAAGAATTTTTCTCATTGGATCATCAAAGCCTCAAACCTCTAGCCTTCTCTGCAAACTCTCGGCTCTTCTTTGCAACTCTCGTCTCTCTCTGTCCTCAAAACTCTCTTTGCCTTCTATGTCTCTCTTTAATTTTTTTCTCTTCTGTTTGCTCACTAAAATTCAAGTCAAGATACCATATTATATAGACACTTACACTGACACAAAATATCACATTTAGCCAACAAAAATAAAAAATGGACCCCAGCACCCACTATATGCCTTATCTCTTCGGCCAACCGCCCATTTCCTTTCTATCACGGCACCTTGACTATATTTATATCTATATTTATATTTATACTATTATTAAATGTGCAAAGAGTTTCAGTGTTTCAGTATTTATTTATTAATATAAAAAAAGAGTTTTTATAAACAAAAAATTACTTAAAAATTATTTAAAGTGTTTAATTCAAACCTAATAAAAATTTTAAAAATTAATTTAAAGAGTTTAATTCAAATTACAAATTACCTAATAAATTCATTTTTCTTGTCCCACATTGGTTTTAAGTAAAAAAAATGACATGGAAGCCTCTTATAAAACTATAAATCAAAAGAAATTTTAATCACACCTATTTAGTGTGTTGTATATAGCTGGCCTATTTCAAAGACTTCATGGGAAAGACTCCAAAGAATTTATTAGAGAGAGAATGAGTATTTACGAAGAGAGAGAGAGAGTTGGTATATATACATATGCTATGCTTACCTTGGTCTGGAGAGTGAGGAAGGAGAGAACCATAGAGGACCGTAGGATTTGGAGAAGAAGTTTGGAGGATGAGGCTAGAGGAAATTTGCAGATTGATTTAAATACGAAAATCAAAGGCAAGTCCAAGCTCTTCTCTTCCCCTTTGAATTTATAACGTTTTCACCTCTGTGCTTATGAAATTTTATGATCAAGAATCATGCTAGTTTAGGTGATTAATTATATTTTTATTTTATGATGAATTATAGAATTTAAAATGAGTTTAAGGTGTTTTAGAATTTTTATGGGACCAATTGTTGCATTTATGACTTTAAAATGGTTAAATAAGGCTTCTATAATTTTTAGGAATTTTATAGATTTTTCTAGAATTTTTTTTAGAATTTTTTTTTGTATTTTCCTGCCATTTTATGCATTCTGCAACTTCCGACGAATTTTTCCGGCCACCGGCGAAGTTTTCCGGCTACCGGCGACGACAAGAAGAAGGGTTTGTGATCCAGTGTGGCGCGGCTACATGAAAAACCATGCACGCGCGGATCCAGACCATCAATCCTCATGATATTTAAAGCTTTGATAAGGTGTGGCACATGCGCATGAATGCACCCATGCAGTCGCGAGAGATGATATGGTATGGCGCGCACCATCAAGAGTTGATGTAGTAGCGAATCAGAATACACCATGTGTCAGGAGCTAAGCTTTTGATCCGGTGTGGGCGCGCTCACAGTAGCGCTTGAGCTCAACCTATTATATTGCCTGTTTTGTGACACGAAATTGAAACGATCATAACTTAGTCGTTTTAACTCTAAATTGGGTCATTCTTAAGTTGAAATTTAAGGAATTTTCGTTAGTTTTCTAATGGGTATCCAATTTCATTTTCAAATTCCTATCCTACTGAGAGATATTTCTGTTTTAGTAAGATAGCGTCATGAAAATTAGTTAAACCGAGATGAATTATTTATGAAAAATATTTTATTATGCTAATATTGGTATTTAAAATTAATTGTGTGATCGTTTTGCTTGGTAACTACTGTTAAGTAGTTTTATGGTCTTTGTGATTATTATTTAATCATAAATGTAGTATTATTTTAATTAATGATATAAATCATTATTAGTATTTTATTAAGTCATTTTAATCACTATGAGTATTCGGATATTTTTATAATGGATATTTTTTTGTAATTTTTTTTATGATACTAATCATGCCATAGTTGTTATTAAAATCTACCGAATGTTCTTTGAAATTTAATTAGCTTATAAGCCATTGATGATATTAATCATTAACATGTTATATAATGTGTGCATCTTATGGAAATTATTATGTCATTTAAATTGCAATCATTATTACTTTTATATGCCTGTGTGGAACCACGTGAGCTGGCTAATAAGTCTAAACTCACTTTACCGGGACAGATTTTATGGCTGTTGGGTATGTGGTTGGTTATTTATATGCCTGTATGGAACCACGTGAGCTGACTAATAAGTTTAGACTCACTTTACCGGGACAGATTTTATGGCTATTGGGTATGTGGTTGATTATTATTGAGTTTCTTGTTATTGTGTTTTTACACTTATCATTCGTGGAATTCATTGCACATTTTTTTATTGCATATCAGTGATTAACAATTTATATTTTAATGGTGTATATTTCTATATTAATAGATATTATTACTGGTATGGTTTTTGATTTGAGATGATTATTTTATCGATTCTCTGTTAGGATGTAGTATAGAGGGCTTGCTTGTGGGTCTAACCCACCTTTTGTTGAATCACTTCAGGTCCTCATCAGTTTCATCCACAGGGCTAAGGATTTAGCTGTCCGTTGTATCTACCTTACCTCTACTCTTACTATTTACTCCAGGATAGAAGTTTTATCCATTTCGATAAACATGTCTATTTCAGTTATATAGTTGGTTTCGAATTTAGGGGTCTTCTTTTTGAGATTCCCAAGTTGTATTTTGGAACTTTTATTTTGTTTTGGATGACTGTAATCCTATTATCGCTTAGACTTCCTTTCTGCTTAATTTATCCTTTCAGATTTTTTTTTATTTATGTTGTATTCTGTGCTTGTTTATTATCAATTGTTTTTTATATCCCCGTATTTTTGGGTGTGGACTTGATCAACCCACGCGTGAAAATTTTGGGAGTATCACAGTTGGTATCAGAGCACTCTAGGTTCAAGTGTCCTTAGGGATTTTTTCATTGTATGACTTCCGCGTTGCGTATTCTTATGTTTAGAGCCTGAGTATTAGGATTTATTGTACTCCATTTTAGCCTGTCATTACGTATTAACGAGAAATCGTTTTGTCTTATCAGAAAAATGGTAGGACGACAACAGAGGAGATTTATGAGGAAGTAGGAAAGCCGCCGTCGTAATCAACCTCAAGATGAGGAGGTGGTCCCGGAACATGAAAATGAGCAGAGAAATAATATAGAGGTTCCTCTGAATATCGAAGAAATTATTGCTCAAGCTGTAGTGGCAAGCATGGCAGCGGTTCTTCAAAATCAGCAACCTCCTCAGCCAGCACCTGTTCCTATACCGGATATACAGGCACCCATTCCTTTACAAGCAGTAGAACAACAAAACACTTGGGATAAAGCCAAGAGCTCTTTCTTGAAAGGGAGTCCACTAGAATTTTCAGGGTCTACAAATGTAAAGATAGCCCATCAGTGGAAGAAAGATATTGAACGCCATCTCTGTATAGTGGAGTGTACGGAAGTTCAGATATAAATGCTCGCTACATTCAAGCTGGTTGGTGATGCACTTCAGTGGTGGGAATCTATTACCACTATGGAAAAACGATCCACATTGACTTATACACAGTTTCAAACCCGCTTTGATGACAAATACTTTTCATTTGCAATCAAAACAGCAAAGAAGAAAGAGTTCCTCAACCTACAGTAGGGGGACAAAACAGTTGTTGAGTATGAGCAGGAGTTTACCAGCTTATCCTTATTTGTGACAGAGGAGGTAGACACTGAGCAGAAAAAGCGAACTTGCTTTGTAAATGGGTTGATATGGCCCATTAAGCAACACATTGTGGGTAGTCCAGCTTATACTACTTACTCTCAGGTAGTTGACGCTGCCTTACAGCATTATCAGATGCGGCATGATTATCGAAAAAATAGAGATAATAAACGGGGTGACAGAGACCTAGTGAATCAGACCTTTGAGAAGGGCAGTGGCAGTGGTACTAAACAGAATGATAAGGGCAGAATCCAGGGTCACCAGCCTTGGAAGAAAAACAAGGGAAGTAATGATGGTCAGAGAGATGGAGCTCCTGTTCATAGACAACTGACAGGAACAGTTCAGCCTGGACAGGGTCAGTATCAAGGGAACCAGCATAGGAGACAATATGGTCCTTTTCAAGGAAATTGTTATGTGTGTGGTGAACTGGGACACCCAGCCAAAAAGTGTCCAAAAACTACTCAGGCACAACAGGGCCAGCAGGGACAGAGATGGTCAATTAACATCAACCTTCGCAATAGCACGAATCATTATAAAATAGGGCTATTGGTCGGGTAAGTCGAACCACTGGGACTGCGCTAGTCTAAGGCAACCTAAGTGTCTAGAGTCATTCTTAGGATGATGAAGGGGTGTTCATAGATGTTTTGTTTGTTGTCACTTAAATTAGGAATTCAAAGTGCATAAAACACTAATTTGCAAGGAATTTAGGATGAAAAGATTAAGAAGAGGAGACTAGGGAAGTGAATCCGCCTCCATCCCTATGCATATGCTAGATTAGACCTAAATTGGGGGAAAAACAACATATGATGGTCAAGACTTACATAGCAACACATGGTTGCCATATAAGTAATCAAGAGGTACATTAGGTCTCAAACAAGTATAATCCATCAAAAGATAAACATGCTTAGACTACCTAACTAAGGTGTAGCTTATACACATTTACTTAAATGAGAGACTATCAAGTTCTTGACAAAATGATAAAGCACATGGAGTTAGAGATTAAGCATACACCATCAAAGGATTTCCTAAGCAATGGTCTATCAAAGTCACCTATCAACATGCCATGAAACCATTTCATAACCTTGCTTCCACTCTCACCATGAAAAACTCAAGCAATATGATTACTCTAAGACATCATCTAAAACAAGATAATCAACTTAAAGAAATCATCCATACATGTATCAACATTCATTACAACAAATGAGGTGCTCTTGGTTATGAAAAGACCATAAAATATACATGGCAAATCCCCAAAATAGACTATCCTAGGACATGCTTACAAGGGAGGGACTTCATCACCTCCCTAGAGAAAGAGTTAGTTACCCATTGCTAAGCTAGAAGAAGGAAGAAGCTCCATCCAAGACTCCATTTTCGTGCTCCTACTGTAGTACTCAAGAACACCCTCTTCCTTGCTCTCTTCTCTCTCCTCTATCTTGCTAGCATATCAAAGATCCTCTTTTTTGTGGTCCTTCCTCTCTCTTATCAAGCTCAAGTCAAGGCTCTCTCTCCTCCAAGGAACACCTCCAACCACTTCATAAAGAAGGAAGATGGCATTGAGGAAACCAATGTGCAAGTGGCTGAAATTGAGCCATTTCCGAGTGCAATCTGCCTGATTTTCGAGCACTCTAAATTAGTGTAATATGCAACATGCTCTTCTTGCTCAGCACTGACCTACTTTGGTAAAACTGCTATAACTTTGTGCCCCGAACTCCGAATGATGATCTGTTTAAAGATTTGGAGAGCTGATTCAGTGCTTTAAAAACTTCATGTTTTGATGAAGACCCAATTCTCAAGTCTGGTTGGTCGAAAATGGGGAGAAAGGCAATACTTTAGTGCTGCCAGGCAGTTCTGCGCACCTCTGTTAAGAAGATCATAACTCTCTGCTCCAAACTCCGAATGATGAACCGCTTGAAGATTTGGAAAGCTGATTCAGAGCTCTAAATATTTCATGTTGTGATGGAAGTCCAGTTCTTGAGTTTTCTAGGTCGAAAATGGTGACAAAAGTCAGGTTCTACCGCTGCCAGAAATTCAGAATTGGCACCCTTTTTGTTCATAATTCCACAAGGCATCATTTTTGCTTCCTTTTTGCACTTTAACCTGAAAATGCACAAAAACATGCAAATGGAGTTAATCTACATAAAATAATCAATTAATGGACTTTGTTAATGTAATTTAGGGCGCCTGAATATACAGTATTCAGCGCTTATCAAGAGACCACCACTACCTTTACCTGCACCGTAATTTCCTCGGGTTCACGCTCTGAACTTCCCAGCTGTACCGGCGCCACCACCACCTCAGAGGCAACCCCCACAGCAGTTGCAATACGGCAGAGTATATAATGTCATGCCGTATGATGTGCAGCCTCCCTAGGCCATAAAGGGTATGTTTCCTATACATGGTAGACTTGGTCGTATTCTTTTTGATACTGGTGCATCACATTCTTTTGTGTGTAGATCTTTTGTTGCTTCATCTGGTATGGTAACTCAGCTTTGTGACCGACCTCTTAACATTTCCACACCGTTGGGAGTTGACACCATTTTACGCGAAAGTTGTGGACATGTCACTATAGATATTTGTAGACTTCGATTTCTTGCCACTCTATTAGTGTTGGACATATATTCATATGATGTGATACTTGGGATGGACTGGTTATCTCAGTACCATGCTCAGGTTAGTTGCCATGACAAATCCATTGTATTTGTTATACCGGGACAGGAGGTGTATCTCATTGCTATGCCACGACCAGATGGCGGATCTAGTACTCATTTGTTCTACCTTGAGGAAGAGTCTCAAGGGGAGGTTACAGTATCACTTGATAGTATTCCAGTCGTGCAAGAATTTCAAGATGTTTTTCAAGACATTCCTGGGCTGCCACCAAGTCGAGAGATAAACTTTGTCATTGATTTAGCTCCTGGCACCACGCCTATTGCTAAAGCACCATACAGAATGGCGTCAGTGGAAATGCGGGAACTGAAGGATCAGATTCAACAGCTTCTCAGTCAGGGGTTTATTCGCAGGAGTACTTCACCATGAGGAGCACCGGTTTTATTCGTGACGAAGAAGGATGGATCTCTTCATCTTTGTATTGATTACAGAGAATTGAATAAGGTCATGGTCCGCAACAATTATTCGTTGCCAAGGATTGACGACCTATTTGATTAGTTGAAGGGAGCCACTTACTTCTCGAAGATAGATTTGAGATCTGGGTATCATCAACTTCGAGTTTGGGAGCAAGATGTCCCAAAGACAGCATTTCTCACCAGGTATGGATCGTATGAATTTCGGGTCATGCCTTTTGGGTTGACTAATGCTCCAGCAGTCTTTATGGACTTGATGAACAGAGTATTCAGAGAGTACCTAGATCAGTTTGTCATTGTTGTCATCAATGACATTCTGGTGTACTCTAAGTCAGAAAAGGACCATACCAGACATTTATGCATAGTGTTGCAGATACTTCGAGAGCATCAGTTGTATGCAAAATTTGAGAAGTGTGAGTTTTGGTAGAGAGAGGTCAAATTTCTGGGACACGTAGTATTAGAAAAAGGATTAGCAGTTGATCCAGCTAAGGTTTCAGCGGTTCTGGAACGGGGATAGCCTACCTCACAGACAGAGATCCACAGTTTTCTGGGATTAGCAGGATATTATCGCAGATTCATCCAGGGTTTTTCCAAAATTGCGGGTCCACTTACTAATTTGACTAAGAAGAATGTACCATTTATATGGGATGATTCTTGTCAGACTACTTTTGATGTGCTGAAGACTAAGTTAACTTTTGCTCCAGTTCTAGCCACGCCTCAGAGTGAAATTGAGTATTTAGTCTATACCAATGCTTCTTTACAAGGTTTGGGTTGTGTCTTGATACAAGAGGAAAGACCAGTATCATAGGGTCCCGTAAACTTAAGCCGCATGAGCTTAATTACCCGACTCATGATCTGGAGTTAGCCGCAGTTGTCTTTGCCTTACGTATTTGGAGGCATTATCTTTTGGGGGAGTATTTTTGATTATTTAGTGACCATAAGAGCCTACAGTATCTATTCACGCAGAAGGAACTGAATATGAGACAACGCAGATGGTTAGAATTTGTGAAAGATTATCACTTCTCCATTCAGTATCATCCAGGGAAAGCGAATGTAGTGGCAGACGCACTCAGTCGCCGACCCCACGTTAGTCTTTCAGTATTGTTTACCACAGAATGGAATACTCTGCGGACAATCGATGAATTATCAGATGCTTTTGTGGCATGTGTTGTAGTGACCCCAACTATCATTAACAAAGTAATTGATGCTCAGCTCGCAGACCGACAATGCATTGATAGAGATGCGGAGTTAAGTTCAGGTAAGGTTCCATTTTATTCCGTGGGCTCAGATAAGGGTTTGAGGTACAAAGGACGTTTAATAGTTCCTCCTATTGATAATTTGAGGAAGATGGTGATGACGGAGGTGCACAGTTCCAAGTTTTCTGTGCATCCAGGTGGGGACAAGATGTACCAGGACATGAAATGTCAGTTTTGGTGGGCAGGTTTGAAGAAGGACATAACAATTTTTGTTTCTAAGTACAGTACTTGCCAGATGGTGAAGATTGATCATCAGAGACCGCCAGGATCTCTGCAGCCACTTTCCATACCTGAGTGGAAATAGGAAAGTATTTCCATGGACTTCATTGAGGGATTACCTACTTCACACCGGAATCACAATTCTATTTTGGTCATTGTTGACAGATTGACCAAGTCAGCTCACTTTCTGCCAGTTCAGACCGATTTCACTTCAGAGCAGTACGCTAGACTTTATATAGCAGAGATAGTGAAGCTTCATGGTATACCATTGTCCATTATATCAGATAGAGATCCTAATTTTGTATTGGGATTTTGGAAAAGCTTTCAGCAAGCTTTAGGTACAGAGTTACATCTCAGTACAGCCTATCATCCTCAGACCGATGGGCAAACTGAAAGGGTGAATCAGATTCTGGAGGATATGCTCAGGGCTTGTGTCCTTGACTTTAAGGGCAATTGGGAATATTATTTACCGTTATCTGAGTTCGCATACAACAATAGTTATCAGAAAACTATTGGCATGGCACCATTTGAGGCTTTATATGGTCGACCGTGTAGATCTCCTGTTTGTTGGTTAGAGGTTGGCGAGAGCAGATTTTTGGGTCCTGAATTCATTAAGGACACGTCAGAAAAGATTGCTCTTATTAGAGATCATATGCGTATAGCTCAGAGTAGACAAAAGAGCTATGCAGATCGTCGAACTCATGCATTAGAATTCAAGGTTGGAGATCAGGTTTTACTGAAGGTGTCTCCTATGAAGGGAGTAATGCGTTTCGGACGGAAAGGGAAGTTATCTACTCGTTTTGTGGGTCCTTTCATGATCACAGATCGAGTTGGAGCGGTAGCGTACCGGTTGGCGCTACCAAACAATCTGCATAAGGTGCACAATGTATTCCATGCTTCTATGTTACGAAAATTTCTTCGCGATGAGGATGGTTATCAGCACATAGATCTGGGTGAGATTGAGTTGCAACCTGATGCGACATATGTGGAGCAACCTTATTGTATTCTTGATTGTCGGGATCAAGTACTACGCATGAAGATTATTCCTCTTGTACGTGTCCAGTGGAGTCATCATAACGAGGTAGAATCCACTTGGGAACGAGAAGATGAAATTCATATCAAGTACCCAGAACTATTTAGTTCAGGTATGTGATGAATTCCGGGGACGAAATTCCTTTGTTAGGGGGAGGGGGGGGGGGGGGGGGGGAAGAATGTAATACCCCGTAATTTGAAGGAAATTATTAAATGAGTTTTATTTGATTAAATTAAATTAGATATATATTATTTTTATTATTATTATTTTGTGCTTTTAATTATTTAATGTTATTTAGTTATTTATGTGCATTTAAATTATTTACTGTTAAGAATAAGTTATATGTTTTTTTTAGAACTTTAAGTTAGTATTTATTGGTGGGTTGGAAACTACATTTAATAGTTTGGTTTTGGTAAGTTTCGTATCTTTAAGGGAGATTGTGCAGCACTAGGTATTGTCAGGACAAAAAATTAGTATATGAACTGCTTTTGACTATCTTATGTTGGGGTTGGTAGAACAGAAGACAAAATGACTTATATCTGCTTCGATAGTTAATGAATGGAGGACTTTAGTGTGTTGTATATAGCCGGCCTATTTCAAAGACTTCATGGGAAAGACTCCAAAGAATTTATTAGAGAGAGAATGAGTATTTACGAAGAGAGAGAGAGAGAGAGTTGGTCTATATACATATGTTATGCTTACCATGGTCTGGAGAGTGAGGAAGGAGAGAACCAGAGAGGACTGTAGGATTTGGAGAAGAAGTTTGGAGGAGGAGGCTAGAGGAAATTTGTAGATTGATTTAAATACGAAAATCAAAGGCAAGTCCAAGCTCTTCTCTTCCCCTTTGAATTTATAACGTTTTCACCTCTGTGCTTATGAAATTTTATGATCAAGAATCATGCTAGTTTAGGTGATTAATTATATTTTTATTTTATGATGAATTATAGAATTTAAAATGAGTTTAAGGTGTTTTAGAATTTTTAAGGGACCAATTGTTGCATTTATGACTTTAAAATGGTTAAATAAGGCTTCTATAATTTTTAGGAATTTTATAGATTTTTCTAGAATTTTTTTTAAGAATTTTTTTTTGTATTTTCCGGCCATTTTATGCATTCTGCAACTTCTGGCGAATTTTTTCGGCCACTGGCGAAGTTTTCCGGCTACCGACGACGACAAGAAGAAGGGTTTGTGATCCAGTGCGGCGCGGCTACATGAAAAACCATGCGCGCGCGGATCCAGACCATCAATCCTCATGATATTTAAAGCTTCGATAAGGTGTGGCGCATGTGCATGAATGCACCCTTGCAGTCGCGAGAGATGATATGGTACGGCGCGCACCATCAAGAGTTGATGTAGTAGCGAATCAGAATGCGCCATGTGTCAGGAGCTAAGCTTTTGATCCGGTGTGGGCGCGCTCACAGTAGTGCTTGAGCTCAACCTATTATATTGCCTGTTTTGTGACACGAAATTGAAACGATCATAACTTAGTCGTTTTAACTCCAAATTGGGTCATTCTTGAGTTGAAATTTAAGGAATTTTCGTTAGTTTTCCAATGGGTACCAATTTCATTTTCAAATTCCTATCCTACTAAGAGATATTTCTGTTTTAGTAAGATAGCGTCGTGAAAATTAGTTAAACCGAGATGAATTATTTATGAAAAATATTTTATTATGCTAATATTGGTATTTAAAATTAATTGGGTGATCGTTTTGCTTGGTAACTACTGTTAAGTAGTTTTATGGTCTTTGTGATTTTTATTTAATCATAAATGTAGTATTATTTTAATTAATGATATAAATCATTATTAGTATTTTATTAAATGATTTTAATCACTATGAGTATTCGGATATTTTTATAATGGATATTTTTTTGTAATTTTTTTTATGATACTAATCATGCCATAGTTGTTATTAAAATCTAACGAATGTTCTTTGAAATTTAATTAGCTTATAAGCCATTGATGATATTAATCATTAACATGTTATATAATGTGTGCATCTTATGGAAATTATTATGTCATTTAAATTGCAATCATTATTACTTTTATATGCCTGTGTGGAACCACGTGAGCTGGCTAATAAGTCTAGACTCACTTTACCGGGATAGATTTTATGGCTATTGGGTATGTGGTTGGTTATTTATATGCCTGTATGGAACCACGTGAGCTGGCTAATAAGTTTAGACTCACTTTACCGGGACAGATTTTATGGCTGTTGGGTATGTGGTTGATTATTATTGAATTTCTTGCTATTGTGTTTTTACACTTATCATTCGTGGAATTCATTGCACATTTTTTTATTGCATATCAGTGATTAACAATTTATATTTTAATGGTGTATATTTCTATATTAATAGATATTATTACTGGTATGGTTTTTGATTTGAGATGATTATTTTATCGATTCTCTGTTGGGATGTAGTAGAGAGGACTTGCTTGTAAGTCTAACCCACCTTTTGTTGAATCATTTCAGGCCCTCATTAGTTTCATCCACAGGGCTAAGGTTTTAGCTGTCCGTTGCATTTACCTTACCTCTACTCTTACTATTTACTCCAGGGTAAGAGTTTTATCCATTTCGATAGACATGTCTATTTAAGTTATATAGTTGGTTTCGAATTTAAGGGTCTTCTTTATGAGATTCCCAAGTTGTATTTTGGAACTTTTATTTTGTTTTGGATGACTGTAATCCTATTATCGCTTAGACTTCCTTTCTGCTTAATTTATCCTTTCAGATTTTTTTTTTATTTATGTTGTATTCTGTGCTTGTTTATTATCAATTATTTTTGATATCCCCGTATTTTTTGGTGTGGACTTGATTAACCCACGCGTGAAAATTTTGGGGGTATCACAAACAATATTTGGAGTTTGGGACAACTCTTAGAAAAAGACTACAATAGTTTTATGAAGGATTGTAGCCTTTCGATAAGAGACCAATTGGATAATTTGATTGCCAAGGTTCCTATGACAAAGAACCAAATATTTTTGCTAAATATTTAAGCCGACGAGGCTAAATGTTTGAAGGCTTGTTTTAATGATTTAACTTAGCTTTGGCACTTGAGACTTGGGGCACTTGAATTTTGGAGGATTAGAGTTGTTGGCGGCTTACTCCATCTTTTTCCAAGAATTCATGCACTAAAGAAGATGGTGAAGGGATTGCCTTTCATTAACAATCCAAATCAATTATGTGAAGGATGTCTTTTTGGAAAACAATCAAGGAAGAGTTTTCCTAAAGAAGCTACCACAAGAGTTATGGTGCCACTACAACTTATCCACTCGGATGTTTGTGGTCCAATTTCTCCGTCATCATTTGGTAAGAATAATTATTTTTTATTATTCATTGATGGTTTTGGTCGAAAAACATCAGTGCATTTTCTTAAACAAAAATCGAAGGTGTATGGAATTTTCAAGAAATTTAAGGCACTTGTTGAAAAACAAAGTTGTTATAATGTAAAGGCTCTCCGATCTGATAGAGGTGGTGAATTCACATCAAATAATTTCAAAAAACTTTGTGAAGAAAATGGAATTCACCATCCTTTAACAGTTCCGAGATTGTCCCAACAAAATGGAGTTGTTGAAAGGAAGAATAGAACCTTTCTCAATATGGCTCGAAGTATGTTAAAAAGCAAGGAAATGCCTAAAGAATTTTGGGTCGAAGCCGTTGATTATGCGGTATACTTGTCCAAATGATGTCCTAACTACTAGAAGTGTGCAAAACAAAACACCACAAGAAACATAAAGTGGAAGAAAGTCAAGTGTCTCTCATTTGCAGGTTTTTGGGAGCATTGCCCATATGCACATACCGGATGAAAGGAGGACCAAGTTAGATAACAAAAGTGAAAAAATTGTGTTCATTGGCTATGATGTAAGTGCCAAAGGTTACAAGTTGTACAATCCAAGTGATAGGAAGATTGTCATTAGTAGAGATGTTGAATTCGAAGAGGAAACTACATGGGATTGGAACACTCCAAATGAAGATTATAATATTTTTCCAATTTCGGATGAAGAGCAAGAAAATGAAGGCATGGAGTGGCCCATTTCTCCACCAACATCACCTCCACCACCATCAATTCATGATCAATCAACTCCATCATCATCAAGCTCAAGTGACATACCACCACCTCACATGAGGAGTCTTCGTGACATATATGATGAAACGGAAGATTTAACAGAAAGGTTTGGTGATCTAACACTTTTTTGTCTATTTGCGGATTGTGAACCCGTAGGATTTGAAGAGATGGCACAAGACAAAAAAATAGAGAAATGCTATAGATAAAGAAATTAAATCAATAGAGAAGAATAATACATGGGAGCTTACTACACTTCTAAAAGAGCAAAAAGCAATTGGTGTCAAATGGGTGTGTAAAGTAAAGAAGAATGCAAATGGTGAAGTTGAAAAATATAAAGTAAGATTGGCCGCCAAGGGGTACAACCAAAAGCCTGGAATTGACTATGATGAGGTATTTGCACCTATAGCTTATTTGGAAACAATTAGATTGTTAATTTCTTTGGCATCCCAAAACAATTGGAGAATCCACCAAATGGATGTGAAATCGGCTTTCTTGAATGAGGCTATTGAAGAAAAGGTGTATGTTCAACAATCCATGGGCTATATTGTAAAGGGGTAAGAAAACAAAGTCTTGAAATTGAATAAGGCTTTATATGGTTTAAAGCAAGCACTAAGGGCATGGAATAAGTGGATTGACAAATATTTTCAAGACAATAATTTTTCAAAGTGTCGATATAAACATGCTCTTTACACCAGAGTAAGTGAGAATGGAGATATGTTTTTTGTTTGCTTGTATGTGGATGATTTAATCTTCACAGGTAGTAATCCAAAAATGTTTGAAGATTTCAAGAATGTTATGGTTCGAGAGTTCGAGATGACGGACATTGGCATTATGGCTTATTATCTTGGCAATGAAGTCAAGCAAATAAAGGATGGAATTTTCATTCACTAAGAAGGCTATACTAAGGAAATTCTCAAGAAATTCAAAATAGAAGATTGTAAATTGGTGAACATGCCATTGGAAGTTGGAATTAATCAAGAGATAAAGATGGAGAGACGGTGGATCCAATATTTTTTAAAAGTCCTATTGGAAGCTTGAGATACTTAACATGCACAAGGTCTGACATATTATTTTTGGTTGGGCTTGTTAACCGGTTTATGGAAAGACCCACCATAACTCATTTCAAGGCGTCTAAGAGGATTCTTCGTTACACCAAAGGTACCCTTGATTTTGGGTTATTTGATTCATTTTCTAAGGATTTCAAGCTTGTGGGTTATTGTGATAGTGATTGGGGCGGAGATTTGGATGATAGAAAAAGTACTTCTGACTATTATTTTTTCGTAGGAAAAACTATTTTTACATGGTGTTCAAAGAAATCACCTTCTCAACTTGTGAAGCAAAATATGTTGCAGCCACTTCATGTGTTTCTTAAGCAATTTGGTTGAGGAATTTGTTGAAGGAATTACACATACTATAAGAAGAGTCAACGGAGATTTTTGTGGACAACAAATCAGCAATTGCTTTGGCTAAGAATCCAGTGTTTCATAAATGAAGCAAGCATATTGATACAAGATTTCGTTTCATTAGAGAATGCATAACCAAGAAAGAGGTGGAGCTCAAGTTCATTAAATCACAAGATCAAGTTGCGGGTAATTTCACCAAGCCCCTCGAGTTTGAAGAATTTCACAAGTTAAGGAGTTTGCTTGGAGTTAAAAAAAAAAAAAATCAAGTTTGGGGGGGGGGGGGGGGGGTTGTTAGAAATTAAAATTGATTATAATTTTTAATGTTTTTAAAGGTCATGTGTGTTTTTTATTTGGTGTTTCATTTTATGTTTATGTGAGCTATTGGAGTTAGTAGGAGGCATGAGAGTTATAACTAGTAATGGTCATGTTAGTGGGAGTTATGCCTACTAAATGTTATATTAGTGGGGTGTTAATGTTCATTTACATATAATTGTTAGATATATGTTTTGAAGCCTATATAATCTCATGTATTTTACTCATCTTTAATAAAGTGAAATAAAAATATTTTCCTCCATTTTATTCTCTACCAAGTATTATAGTGTTGTGTGTGTATCTAGGCCACTATTTCCAACAATCACTGGCGACCGCATCACCTAACGTCTTCGACATACTTTTCAGAATCATTTGTTTTGGCGATTTGAGCTCTTCCTCGTCTTCCTATATATAACATATATACCTCGCTACAAAAAATTATAGCACACACATATATGGGTTTAATATATATATATATATATATATATATATATATATATATATATCTTCTTCAATGTCCCACTTCATACTCATTTACAGTGTATATGTGGGGTTCAATTGGGTTGATCCTATATGGATGTTGGTGTGGTGGTGATGGTGGTGGAACTTCGGAGTATATATTTCTAGTATTTGTGGCCGAAACTTTGAGGAGACGGGGCTGGAGCCAGTGGTGGAGCCAATTAAGGTCTAGAAGGGGCACGTGTCCCCCCTGCCCTTGCTCCAACCTATTATACATAGGTATATATTTTTGCTATATTCATGTACTTATATGGTAATTTTAAATAGTGTCTCCCCCCATAATTTTCAAATTCCTCTAATTTTTTTTTTGAAAAAAAAAAAAAAATTACATGTATCCCCTTCTTTAAGTACACCATATATTTTTCCTTTTCTAATTTTTGTTTCCTTTTTCAAACTTTTTCTTTTTTCACTTATGCATAAATTTTGTATTGTTCCAACAGGCCTGTGGCCTAGCGGTACAAGGCTCCTACTTCTCAAAGGTAGGTCAGAAGTTCGAACCTCAGTGGAGGCCGTGTGTGTGAGTCCCAACTACGAAAAATAAATAAATAAATTTTGTACTGTACCATTTTTTCCTCTTCTTTCTTTTTATCGATGACATTTGTGATTGTATTTAATTAAAATATTATTAATTAATATTTTGATTCTTATATTTGTTAAGTAATTTTTTTTTACATACTTATTTAGCATATTATTTTAGAACTATTTTTTTTCTTGTTTGTCCCACGCCCCCTCCGCCCCTGGCTAGAGCCCTGACGGAGGTCAAGAACTTTGTTCTGTTAAATCATTCCATAAATGCAACTTTTTTAAAATAATAAGAAAATTGTGTTCAAAAGGCAAAATAGACAATCGTCTGGGAAAAACCTCGAGGACTATTGCAGTATTTAGCGAAACGATCCAAACAAGAACCAATGTTTTAACAGAACAAAATTCTGTTAAATAAGCAAAATACCCTTTACTCTACCAAGAACCAATTTGTTGAATGCCTCTGACTTTGTGACTCCCCCGTCCAAATGCTGGACTTTAGGCTTACTCCCTTGCCTCTTGTAGAAGGATTGCACAAACTACCTATGAATGTTCTGACCCCTTCAAAGTGTATTCGATTCCTCATCTTCATTCAAATTCTGAAATATGCGAAGGAAAATAAAATTCAGCTTCTCGAAATCTTTGAATCTTGAATAAGCTTTAATTCCAATCAAATAAAGAATATCACCCCAAATCACTCTTATGTTTATTGTGTGCTCTCAAAAAAAAAAAAAAAAAAAAAAGGATTTCCTGAATAAAAATATCTCTCAAAATTTCAGTAAATTAAGTTCCAAAAAGCTATCAAAACCTAGAGAGAAGAAGTGTTTACATAGATTTTAGAGAGACCTAAAAATACTTGGAAACCAAGTCAAATTTGTACAAAAATAACTCTCTATAAATATGATAGAAAATGAAACCCAATTGGACTCAAATTGCAATTACCATATTAGTTCCATTGAAATGCAATTGGTTCCGGTTTGGTGCCATTGGTTACATTCGACCCGTGAGTAATTCAAAAAAAGTGAATTTCGAAAAATGATCAGCGCAACCGGTTCCGCAAGGGCCGTAACCATTTGTTCAAAAATGAATTTTGAAACTCAAGGACCGCAACCGGTTTCGATAAAGCGAGACCGGTTCCGATATGGTAGTGCACTATTTTTGAAAAATAGAATTTTGAAATTTTTTTAATTGGTCAACACCAAAACTCAGGAAAGATGAAAAATAAAGTGTCCTCACTAACATGCCTTCTCTAACATGTTCTCAACCGAATCAAATTTGAACGCATATTGGTTGCACTTGTTGTTCCACTTCCGACATCAAGACTCAAAGTAAAACAAAAATTATAATTCGATGGGACAATTTTTTACCAAAAATCTCGTCAATTACAAATTAATATCTTACATTATTATAATTATTATTATTATTGATGATAGCTCCATTCTTGTTTGACTTCTATTTTTGTCATGGTCTGTTTGGGAATCTCTCCAATATGAAAGCATGATTATTACTCCGTATTTGATTATTCCTGCTGGTTAAATTTTATATTAGTAGTGGGACTGTGGGACAAAAAAAAAAAAAAAAAAAAAAAAAATATTGAAAGTGGAGGTGTTGTCCCATTATCAAAGTTATTAATAGAAAGTCCACAGCAAGGAATCATCAATAATAATAATGTTTTCATAGTGGAGAGATTCCCAAACAGACAATGACAAAAACAGAAGTCAAACAAGAATGGAGCTATCATCCTCATTAATACTAATAATAATAATAATAATGTTTTCATTTCTTAATTACAAATGAAAAGGCCATGTGATTATGGGATGACTATTTTGATTTGACTTTAAAGGCATATGGAGCCCTCTTCTGTGACAGTCTACCTACTGTTTTTGTTGAAGCCATTTCATTCAAGCTTTCGCAGTCGAAATAGTTATGAAATGGCATGCAGCATTTCGGCTTTTGGAGTTGTTATTTTTTTTTTTGGAGTTCTTATAAAAGATTTGGGTTATATACCGTCTTTTACATATGAATCATAGTTTGTCATATTATTCGATACACGACGTATCAGTTAGTTCGTAACATTTTTTCAATGGTCCGGTTACAGTACACCTCTATGAACTGGTCACTTCGGCCTATTCACACCAATATTCACTTGAGTTCGTTATATCGTGACTGTTATTGCGAACCATTATATGAATATGACGAGCTCTATTATGATTCTTTCTTTTTGAATGATGGTATTTGGAATTTACATAATTACTTTGTGCCTACCCTTTGTACATGTGTTATTATAATTTTACTTGCCTAAAATAAAAAAATATATATATATATATGGGATTATCAGGAAAACATAACTTCTTTAACTTAAAAAAAAAAAAAAAAAAAAAAAACAACCGTAACTTGCATATCAAAGAATCACGTCCAGAATCAAAAGCTAGACTATCATATCAAGTTTCCGTTCTATGCTGGTAGAGTGGAGCTCATTAATCCATTCTTTTGGGCATTATAAGTTATTGGAGCATTCTTTTTCTTCTTCCTAAGATGGTTATTAACCAAGTGGACTGCATCTTGAGGAATTTTTTATGGTCTGGTCTGGATCTGAGGACCACGGGTGCTAAGATGGCTTGGAGTGGTGTGTAAGCCCAAAATGTATGGAGGTATTGGGCTGCCTAGACTTGCTACCCTCAACAGAATTTCTATGTTAAGACATATATGGAATTTAGTGCGTGATAAAGGGCAGTCTATTTGGGTTGTTTGGGTAAGAAACAATATTACTAGGAGCAGGAGCTAGAAGCCTGCCCAACTGCATTCTTGGATTTGGAGAATGCTTCTCCACCTAAGAAGCCTAGCTAGACCTTTCATCAGACATGTCCTTACGGCATGATTTTTGCTGCATTGTGGGCTTCTTGATCTAAAAGGTTGACCATGAAGTTATTTCCAGCTCTCAGTGGCTTGACATGGCTAAAGTGGAGGTGCTGATCCGGCATAATCAGTGAGGATACCTTTTATTGTAGAGACATTGTTGAAGGAATTGGCAACATCGATCATCTTCTTGTTATTAGAATGGAGCAGCATGACACAGTGAGATGGTCCTTGTCTCCCATTAGTGTTTTTAATCTTGGGGCTACTTATGAAGCTTTACTTCCTCCCTCTCCCTCTATTGTATGGCATAGTACGATTTGGTTCCCAAAGCGTATCCCTCGCCATTCCTTCATTGCATGGCTGGCTAGCCCTCTGCAACATGTTACATACTCGTGATTGTCAATATATCATCAAGAAGTGAGTCCCCAACTATTGCTCTCTCTGCTTAGTCAATACCGAGAGCTCTTGGCACCTCTTCTTCAATTGTAGTACTTACTCTGCTAAAGTTTGGATGCACTTTCAAAATCTTTGTGGTGTATTTCTAGGGGACTTCAATTTTCTGACTATTTCAGACTGGATCACTTCAATGTGGACTGAGAATTCAAACTCTCCAAAGGCTTATGTGTACAAGCTTTGCTACACCAGCTACATTTACTACTTGGGGAGGGAGAGAAATAAGCGCCACTTCTCCAAAAAGCAGGAGTCCAGTGCATCAACCAAGAGGGTTATTTACAATTGTACTAGAAGTAGATTAATGTCTTGTAAGATGCATGATTGTAAGTAGTCCAGATTCATCACTGTTGCTTGAAGACTTCCAAGCACATTTATGGGTTCTGATTAGCGATCTATGTTCTTAGTGTCGTCTGCATCCTACGATTTCCACGGTGATGCAGAGGACAGTTGGAATTTCAAGCTTGTTTTGTTTTCTTAGGCCGTTGGGCTTGTGGGTTGGTGGTTTGGGCCAACTCTCTTTTGTACACTTCTCTTTTGGTTATATATCAGAGATATATATTCGTAGAGATTATTATTATATATATATTTTTTGGTCACTAGGGGTTTGAAAAGGAACACATCAATATCCTTATGGAAGAAATATTATCTTAGTGGAACAAGTTAAGAGTGTTTTGTTCTCTAATGAAAAGTTGAATAATGAAGAGAGTCATGGTACTCAGACTCAAGCTTTTATTGCTCAAGAGAAGAAGAGATTTGAAGCTTTAAGAAACCTTGTGCCATTTCCAGAGAAAATATGCTACAAGTGTGGAAGAAAAAGGCATATTCAGTGGTATTGTACGGAAAGAAAAGAGAATGTATTCGCTACTGCTGTTGTGTCTAAGGATAAAAAAGAATGGAGTAATAATGATGAAGCATTATTAATCATTAATGACAACGGAGAAGCTAAAGAGTGAATACTTGATTCTGCTTGTTCCTTTCATGTTTGTCCTAATAAAGAATGATTTGCTACTAACAAACCTGTAAGTGGTAAAGTATTTATTTGGAATAATGCTTCTTGTAATGTTATTGGAATTCGAACAATCAAAATCAAGACAACGAATGGTTAGAAGGAATGTGATCGCTGTGGGTGTATTGGATTCAAAGAGTTGTTGGTGTGAAGTGAATAGTGGATTGATGAAGATTAGAAGGGGACCACGTTTTATGCTTTTGAGAAAGAAGGTCAATAATTTCTATATTTTTTTGGGAAATACTATGCTAGGTGGAACAATTGCAAAGAGGGAATGGAAGCCTGTTTTGAGATCTACTAAATTGGATGATAAAGAGCATCAAGAGAAAGAAGAAGTCCTAGCAATTGCAAAATAGTTCTATTTGGTGATGCGAAAGTAGATTGCAGGTTCGATTATAAGAATCTGGAATTTGTTAGGAATAGATGAGTGTGGCAAAACGGCGAAGAAAGACAAGAAGAAATTAGATGTTTGGTTCAAGGTGGAGAGATCTTCAGTCAAGGTAGAGTTATGGAGGAGCATGTGAAAACGAATTTCGAGCCAATGTAGAGATTGTTGGGTTTGTGGCTCAAAATTAAAGAAATTAGTTTCCTTTTATGTTTTGGAAGATTGAAATTTGTGAGAGAAATTATCTCCTTAAGTTTCTATTTTAGAGTTAAGATTGATTTGGAAACTTTTCTAGGCGAGTGATATAATTTTTGTCCAACAAGAAATTGTGTTTTGAAGACTCTATAAATCTCGATGGATTTGGGTAAAGAGAGAGAAAGAGAGAAAGAGAAAGAGATAATTGTAGAGAGAGAAAAAAAAGTGAGTTTAGTTTGTGAGAAGAGAAAAATTTTGTAATCAAGTTTTGAAGTAAAGATAATTATTTTTTGCCTGTGAAAATAGGCAATTTGCCGAATCATGCAAATCTTATTTTACTTGTGTATACTTTTGCCTATTCTATTTATCAATTCTGTGTATAATCCTTACACTCATCCCTTTGGGAACTTGAATCTCACCAACATTCTATTTTGAGAGGTGAACAACCCTATTGTAATGAGATTGAGAATTTAGTAATAGTCATACTAGTGAATTTTTCTTTATTGTGCGTTTTAATGCATCATTCTTCAATTTCTTTCCAACTCAATTCTTAGATATGTCAGAGTTTTATGTGGTTATTAGGATTTTCCAACTTCTGCAAATTTATGTTTTTGAAAGAGTGAGGTGTTGCTTCCATTTTTTTTTTTTGTTTCTTGGAAAGGGAAGTGCAAGTATAAAAAGTAGAAGAGTGTACAGATCCAATTTATGGGCCGAAGAAAGGATAGGGCCCGAAGCCCATTACAAAAGAAGCCTAAGATAAGTTCAAGCCCAATCCCTTAGACATAAGAGGAGTATCATTACAACCCAATACAATTGTTGCTTCCAATTTATTTATTTAATTTTTTATTTGTTATTATTTATTTATTTTTACGTGGGAAGTTCTTCCGAGTCGAGTTATTATCTGTTTCCATTTAAGAGACGTTGGACGTGTAACTAAACTTTTAAGGTGATAGCATATTCCCAAAAGGCCAAAAGGATGCTTTTTAATAAAGGTCAAATAGGACTTTATTATAAGTGTGATTTCGCAGAAGTTCACATATTATTTGAATATCAAATAGGACTTTGGATGTATGACCAGACATAGGGATGGCAACCGGGCGGGTTTGGAGCGGGTTTCTCTAAATCCCGCCCCGCCCCTTTTAATTTTTATCAAGTCCATACCCGCCCCAAGACCCGCGACGGGTTGGATTTTCATATCCAACCCCGCCCCGTTAGGAAATATGTGCCCCCGTGCCCGCCCCACTAACAAATTTTTTTCTCCCACTTTTTGGAACTTAAACTCCTGCTATTTAAATGTGCAAAGCCTAGGAATGACACAACATAAATAAAATTATGTATCCTAATAAATAAATAAAAAATAACATGTACATAACATAATTCAGAGAACATAATAAACAAAAATAAAAGTTTAATACAACCAAATCACAAGAAGTTCTAAGCTCCAACTTCCACCATAACCAAAACAAAAGCAAATTTAATACCAAGTTTATATCCCAAATTAGGATTATAAGAGATGGGTAATTGGGTAAGCCGCTAAAATAACTTATATATATATATATATATATATATATATATATATATATATATATATTAAATATAGTTATATGCAGGGCGGGGCTGGGCGGGGTCCCTAGGATATGTATATTGAACCCTTACCCGCCCCGTGACCCTCGACGGGTACAAAATTTGTATTCATGTCCGCCCCAACGGTATAACAAGTGTTCCCATATCCATTATTAACGGGGCGGGACGGGGCGGGGCCCCGGCGGGGCGGTAAAAATTGACATCCCTAACCAGACACGAGGTCATGCACGTCTTGGATTATAGCTCAAATGGTGTAGACAGACTGACGACGATTTTGGAGTCTATTTGGACCGTTAAAATATCAAACGGCGAGTTGATAATTTTTTGAGACAATTTCGATCAGTTCGGTTTGATTCGAAAAGACCCTAGCATGATCGAGAAAACGGTCTAACTCGCAGTAATCAACAGCTTTGCTGCTGAGGTAGAGTGTGTTTCAGCCGAATTCAATGGTTAGGGCTTGGGAGTTGCATTTTCCCAATTTTAAGTAGGGCAAAGTATGATAAACCCTCGACTATGGGCCTTTTTCAGCAACACTAGTCTATTTTTTTACTAAAGAACTCCCCCCAACTATTTCAGGGGAGTAAAAAAGTGGATGTTTGAACCAAAATGCCCTTATTGATTTTTTATTTAAAAATTCATATCTCACAAGTTGTACATCAAAAAATTGCAAATAACATATGCACGGAAAGCTTATAAAACAATAATCCCATAAATATAAGATTCGTGCAACAAGTCATCACAAACAGAGAGAAATAGACAATCTAAAAATCTGCTCCAGCAATCTTATTTTATTTTTAAAAAATAAAACACTCGAGATATTTGCAAGAAAATTTTCAAAATTATTTATTTGCCGTATAGAGAGCATGACATATAAAAAATTTAGCCCCAATAAAAATTTTCTGATAACTATGTGAATTCAAAGTTGTCCTTATTACTTGTGAATGATTCATAACTTTCTACTACATCACCAAAAGATATTTTATATAAAACCCTTGATTATTACTTTAATTAAATTGATTTACAGTACACATCCTAATTACAAAATGAAACACCTTTGTAATTATTACTTTAAAGAGATAACACCCATATAACATATTATATCATGTTTTAATATTATAACTATACAGCAAATTTCGTAGTCTGTAAATAAAGAACAAAATAGGGAGCAAATATAATTTTATTCATTTATAAAAATTTGAGTACAATCTTCTGAGATATTCTTTACAAAAGAAAGAAAATATCTTCTTATTCGATCTTTTTTGTTGGTTAGATCCAAGGACTAGTGGAGCTTAATCTTGAATCGAGTTGTTGACAATCTTCTTCAAGTATTTGTAGTTGAAGAAAACTGCTAATGATTTCTGATTGAAGACTAGTACAAAACTTAATCTCAGACAGTGTTGTGTGGTGATTCGTCAAACTTGTTGAATCACAAAGAAAGAAAGGCATGATTTTGATGTGCTTGTTGTCCTTTGTTGAATTTGAGGAAAAATGGTAGAGCTTTGGATGTGCTTGTTGTTCTTCGCCTTCAGAAAGAATTTGTTGAATTTGGTGAAGAACGGCATAACTTTGGATGTGCTTGTTGTTGATCACCGTAAAATTTTGATGACGAATGACACGATTTGATGTGCTTATAACTCTTCGCATTCAGGTTTGGATGTTGAGGATAAATGTCGGCAGAACTTCTGTATTTCTCTCTAGGATTTCTGGTCCTCTGGATTTCTAAGTTTCTGAATTTCTAGACCTTCTGGATTTCTGAGTCTTTGAATTTCAAGACCTTCTGAATTTCTGACCCTTCCTCCTTCCTTCAGGCCTCTATTTATAGGCTTCTTGAATTAATAGGATGATGACACGTGTCCTCTCCTGATAAGGACAGAATCATAACTGGATCGGGCCGGCTATATTGTGATGATTATCTATAAAATAATTATTCCAAATATATTTTATTAGGAATAATTATTTTATTATTTAATCATCTGGGCTGAGCTAATTAAATAATTTAAGTGGACCAAGTTTGGTCCAATTACATAATTTAATTAAACATGGGACTCATATTTAATGGTTCAATTTGTCAAAACAAAAATCCATAAAATTTTAGTATTTACAAATTGCCTCCACTTCAAGTTCCACGTTTGACCGAACTTGTCTTTTATTTTAAGTGGGACTTGAAGTATCCAACCTTTATTTTTTTTTTATTTTTTTATTTTTTCGCTTTCCTATCCAACTTTCGATTGTAATACTTCCCTTTCCAATTTGAATTGAATTATACAAATTCTAATACAAATAGGAGGTATTTTGTCGCTTATATATACCACCAATGTTATAGGGTTTGCCATCAATTCCAATAGCCTCTAAAGATTTATTAGTTTGTAGCCTCTGAAGACTTGTTAGATTGCAGCCTTTGAATTATTTATTTATTTATTTATTTATTTATTTTTTCGTTTTGTCCTTTAATTTTCTGCTTTGTCTTCTTCTGCTTTGTCTTTTCTGATTTTCGTCTTTTTTTTTTTATTTTTTTATTATTTTTTTCTTTTATTTTTTTATCCATCATTCCTTTGGAATATATCTTCACTTGTCCCACAGGATCCACTGTTCCGTTGGAACGCATCTTTACTAGTCCCCTTGGGACCCATTGTTCAAATTGGAACGCATTTTTATTCATCTGTTCAGGACCCATTGTTCCGTTGGAACACATTATTATTTGTCTGTTCAGAACCCATTGTTTCGTTGGAACGCATCTTCATTTGTCCTCTGAAGACCCATTGTTCCGTTGGAATACATTATTATTTGTCCGTTCAGGACCCATTATTCCATTGGAACGCATCTTCATTTGTCCTTTGACGACTATTGTTCCGTTGGAATACATCTTCATTTGTCCTTTGAGGACCCATTGTTCCATTGGAATACGTCTTCATTTGTCCTTTCAGGACCCATCATTTTTTTTTTTTTTACTTGTCCCTTTGGACCCATGAGTTCCGCTGCAATTTATTTATTTATTTTATTTTTTATTTTTTATTATTTTTTTTTGCAGAGAAATCCACTTTGATAAAAGTCAAGAGTGAAGTGAATGGTGAAGGCAATCAAATTCTGACCAAGATCCCAAATAAAACAAACTTGACAAACTTTTCAGGAAAACTCCATCAGAATCTTGACATGTTGCACAAGTATGCTTGTGCATTCGCCTTTGAATACAAAACTCCACCAGAATTTGACTTTATGTTCTTGTACATATAGACATCACTCTCGAATGTGAAATTTGACTTGAAAGCTTACGCAAGTGGGCTTGAACATAATCTCCATAAGAACTTGACTGTGTACAAGTGCACTTATGCATTAGTTTCGAAGAGAGCTTGATTTGGAGTCGACAACTTGCACTAGTGTAATCCTCTTTGAAGATGGAGCTTCACCTTATCTTGATGAAGCCTTATTGATGCGGCCTGGGTACCGTGCCCTGCCACACCAAGCTTGGTGAGTGTGTGCATTATAAGGCGAGGGCCAAGAGTTTACATTTATATAAGCCACTACTACCTTTCACTATAAATATAGCTAGGGTGAGTAGGGATCGTCCCAAGGGATTTGTGAGGATCGAGCAATGTCGTGGAATTGTTATTAGGGCTAGTAGGTCGAGTAAGTAATAGAGAGCAACTAAATTAAACTAAGTGATAACAAAAGAATGCAATTAAGAATAAGTAATAGAGAGAGAGATCTTGGGGTTTAGAGGTCACCAACAAGCAATGCATTTCTATATCATTGACAAGTGATTAATGAGGGCAAATGGTGTGTTGCAATAGTGGTGTGTGTGTGTTTGGTTGATTTAACAAGCAAGGATGACTAGTCAAGCATGTATTGTCTAAACATCATGTAAAAGGCACAATATATCTAAGCAATGAAGCATATATTGTCTAAACAACATGTGAAAGGCACAATAGATAAAAACAGGTCATTAATCCTTTCATTAAGCTCATAATCCAAATACAACACAAGGATAGAGACATATGCTACTTGTATTCAAAAACTTGGATCATCAAACAACAAGCATGGATTGTCCTCCCATTTAACACTACACTACAACTACACTACATGTACACTACTAGCATGAAAATAAACTAGGGAAGAGGCACAATCCATCAAGGAATAAGTATGAACCATCAAGAGAATCACAAGAGCATTCATTTAAGCACTATGTTTTGACAATCTCCAAATCTATAGTATAAATACAGATAGACATGCATCAATAACAGAAAATCTAGAGACAAACACATGAACATCTATTCTAGCATACATAGACATATGGATAAAATGAAATGATCAATTGGAAGCATTAAACCACATAAATCATTGAATAAACAATATATATATATATCAAAGTGTCAAAACATTAATTACAACACTAATCCCTCAATAATACACAAGATTAAAATATAGAAAGCATGCTTGGGGCTAACTCTAGCCCTAAGAGGATGTCTAGCCACTCATTGTAATACCCCTAGATTTAAAAGGATATTCCCGGTATTTAATGTATTGTTTAAATAGTATTTTAATTTAATTAATTGTTTAAATTGTGTTTTTATTTGATTAATTGATTGATTGCTGTTAATTTAAATTATTTGTGTGCATTTTTATTAAATTAGTTGTTTAATTGCTTATTTTGTTTGATTTATTTGACCTAATTGGATTTTGTTATTTTAGTTGATTTATTTGGTAAATTATTTTTTTTATGATATGTATTTTCTGTCTTTAATTATTTAGTTGTATTTTTATTTGGCTTTTATTTATTTAAGGAAGTTAAGTTAAAGATTTTAGTTATTAAATTAGGGTATAGTTTTAATTGTATAATGGAATTCACGTATGTAGCCGACACTGTTTTAAAACGTAGGTGTTGTTATGGGCCGACTACATTAGGGCTCTGTCTATAATTATACACGGATTAGGGTTTTAATGGTAAGCCTATAAATACTCTGTTGTGTCTTAGCCTAGGGTTTTAAAAAATTACCAAAAGCTCTGTCACGTCTCAAAGTTACAGAGTGAAAACAGAGAGGGATTTTGTAAGGACAGAGCATTGTAAGGTTTGTCAAGGGAAGAATAGGGAGGACCAGGGAGGTGTAGTGGTGGTGGACTACCTAGAACCAGAAGAAGGTTGGATAGAGGGTTGTGTTGCCGGAACAAGCAAGGGCTGAACAGGCAAGTTTTTCTCTTTCTCCTTCCCTTTGGCTTGTGTTCTATGCACCTAAATAGTCTCTAGGGTTTAATCAATTAATAATTGGAAGCTACATGATTAATATATGTTATTGACAATTTGTTTGTTTTAAAATCAAATCTATTTAAAATTTGTGCATGTCTGCTTCCAGTTTTTATTCCTTTAAACATGATACGTTCTGTTGTGATTTAGATTACTGTACTTGCTTTTCATCACTATAAATAAATCGTGGGGATGTTAGTGGGATGTTCTAAGACCTTAGGTACAGTATTGAAGAGGAACCGAGGGGTTGGAATAAAACTGGTACTGCAAATTAGTTCAGTGTTATTCTTCAACAATGCTAGTTTAAATGGCTTTGTTTGAATTTATGTAATTGATTTAAAATTATTTTGGACAAGCTATGGGAATGATTCTAGGCTTAAATAAGACTCCTAAATTAAGGTAAAGACCCAACACAAAGGTTGCAACTGGTCGGAGTTGAAGCAGAAGTTAGAAACGGGCTGAAACGGAGCAGAAGAAGGCCGGAAGCTCTCAGAAGGAGTGAGAGCCGGCTCCATAGAAGTGGGAGCCGGCTCCCACCCATTGTAGAGCCGGCTCTAAGGGTTCTAGAGCCGGCTCCTAAGCAATTGAGCCTGCTCCCAAAGTTATGGAGCAGGCTCTCTTCAATATTAGGCATTCTGATATATTTTTGTTACGAAGTATTGTTACTGTTGGAGCATTGGAATTGTTTTAAAACCTCTGGGAATTTACAGAGGGATTAGATAGTTTATTTTGGGTTTCATTAAGACCTTAAATTGATTAAAATTGACCTCTAAGTCTATGGGACAAACAGTAGAAAATTAGTGAACTTTCTATGCGGTTGACAGCCGGAAGGTAATAAATTGTCTAGTTTTAATTTGACAATTTAGGGTGCTAAAGCATGATTCTAAATTAAGTTTTAGATGTACGGAGAAGTATTTTAGTTAACAAATTAGACTTATGGATTAGTGTATGGCCCTGTGTTAAAAGGAATAAAACAGGGTACAAGTATACAACTTAGTACGCTGTTACCGGATGGAAGGAACTGAATTGCTTAAAATAATTTTAACAATTTATTGGACTATAATATGATTATAGAATGGATTTTAAATGCGTGATAGAGTCAATGCTATATTAGATTTGATCTATGCATATCTGGATGTTAATTGTTGAGTTATGAAATCACAATCTGGAACTATATGGTTTAATGCTTGAATTTAATTGCTAAAACTTTAAATGTTTTCCTGCAATTACTTGGATATTGGTTTTGGATTATATATATGTGGAATTTTAATTGTTGAATTAATATATATTCTGTCAATTATATGGTTATGGAGGATTGTATGCACCAGTATCGGACGGTGGCATACTAGGGACGGTTTAGCTCAAAACGCTAATACCTAACCTATCGGATGAAAGGGATGGATTGTAAAATATTGAATCCTAAACCTTGTTTAGTCAGATCGACTGATTAAGTTGAAAGACTATCTGGATTAATTGTGTTTGTGTGTAGTCGGATCGACTGATTAAGTTGAATGACTACCTGGATTAAATGTTGGTTATGTTTAAGTCAGATCGACTGATTAAGTTGAATGACTAAACTGAATTAAAATTCTTATGTCAATTCAATAAACAATAAAATGGCATACCTTGGGTTAGACGGACTTTATATATATGTTATGGCACCACGATATGGGCATGAGTCTCAGAGTCGTTGGTTAGGGAGCGTATATGCATTGGGATGCATAGCTGGATATGATGGTTGAGGTGTACCCTGTTAGGTCTAGGTATTCATGCCCACCTTTGGGTGCGTTTTTGCATGTTGCCTTCTACTCAGGTTGAGACCCCATTATAGTCCAGTGAAGGTCCTCTAGTGTGGATATATTTATGTATAGACTAGATAGATATTGTGAGGTATTTAGGTGTATCTGCGTATCGGGTCGCTGTATGGATTGCAGTTAGATTAGAACTTATTCGTGGGCCTGACCCACTCTTATTTTTTAGGTATCGGACGGTTCCAGTCTTAGGCTTGATCGTGCTGTGCAGGGATTATCATTCATTCCACCGATGACGTAGGATGTCCTTCCATATTTTAGTATTTGGTTTTATGTCAGTTGTTTACGTTTCAGTTGAGATTTTTATTTAGGGGTCCACTAGGTGGATTCCCGAGTTGTAATTCATGGAAGTTTTGGAAGTTGGATTTTATTAAGTTTTATCAGGCTATTGAGGATTTTATATTAGTATTCTGTTCAGTTTTTAATAGTTATTCTTATTTCATTTTTCCATCTGTATTCGTTTAAAAATACTTTAATTGTTTGATTTTCCTCGGGTTTGGGCCTGGGCCTGATCAACCCATGTCTCGGATCCGAGGGGTATCACACTCATGGTGATGATGCTCCAACCCTCAAGGGCTAACTCTATGGTTGAAATCTGCTCCTTGTTGATGAAGAATCTCCAATGGTGTCTCTAGCCTCCTCCTCCTCTAGGGTTGCTCTCCGAGAGATGATATGAGAATGATGTGTGTCTCCCCATTGTAAAAAGCAATCATTATCCTTATATAGGTAGGTCAAAATGACACCCAAAATGAGCTGGGGTTGTGCACACAATATTTCCTAATGATTGGATAGAGGACAACTTTCAATGAGATGGAAATTTAACTTTTTAGCACTAGAGGAAGTTCGATCGATCTAACCTTGGACTTGGATCGATCAAACTGGCTCAGATCCATCGAACTTAGGCTGGATCAATCAAACTGGTTGAGCTTTTTGGGAAAAGATAAATCTGAGATATTTCGGGAGATATTTTTGGGAAAAGGACAAAAGTGGTTAGTGGGTGGTACAACTGTGGATAGGATCAATCATTTGAATAAGGACAAAAGTGTTCGATCGATCTAAGGGTGGTGTTGGATCGATTGAACTTTTGGACTTTATGCTTTTGGGCCAAGGTTTGGATCTATCTTGAAGTGCTGAGATCGGTCATTGTTTGATCGATCGAACCTTGAACTTGGATCGATCGAACTTTGCTGCTTCCCACTTTGGCTTCATTTGCTTCTTTCTTTCTCCACTTTGCTCCTTTCTTTGTTTAATCCCAGAATTGCTTCAATTAAGCTGTTATTTGACTGAGTTAGCTTATTTTTGGGATAAGTGCCTGAAAATGGAAATAATGCGAAATCAATCTAAAACGGTAAAGTAAGATAGATAAAGGTACTAGAATACCCAAGCTTAAGGGGTTTAAATACGCACTTTTCAGCGCTCATCACACCCCCAAACTTAAATATTGCTAGTCCCTAGCAATGAACTAGAAAGTAAAGGAATGAAATGAACAACTATACAACTATGAGCTAGAAAACAATAAATGGATAATGCCACTTTTGTAGGGAACACGATTGCACATAGAATACGCAACAAGTCTTTTAAACCCCTAGGTTACCCCTAGTGGACGAGTGAAATCTCGTGAGGGTTTCCAGAAATGATACCCATAAACATTAAGCTTATTCTTTCTAAAGAGATACCAATATTGCAAACAAGCATTGGGAGAAAACAACCTCAAGTATGCAATGTTTCGAACATTTCCGACCAATGTCCCAAAATTTCAACATCAAGCAAGCAAGTATGGTCCTCCACACATCAAGGAAATGATCATGCAAATCAAAACAACTCTAGAATCCTTTTTAAGTGGACCGGCATCAAATCTGTTGCTATCTTAGCCAACTAAAGAAATGATCACATCCTTACCCTCAAACTAGCACACAAATCTAGTACCGATCATCAAGACAAAAAGTGGACCTTTTATTAAAGCTTTATTGTTCTAGGTGCGCTTATTCTTTTCACTCGATTTTTTTATTTTTTTTTATTTATTTATTGAGGATTAAAGATGGAAGCATAGTGCAATGTATTGATCTCTTAAGCTTTCTAGTGATTCATGAGGTCGAGCGTTAGGTCAATGACTCCTAAACCAAACGGTTTTAGGGCATTAGGCGTTCAAACACCCCTACAGACTTACAAGCTCAAATCAACTAGGCAACAAATCATGACAACCTCCATCTAATCATTTCCCACTTCTTACCTTTTTGAGAGAAGTCCTCACTTTTTTTTTTTTTTTTTTTTTTTTGTTTTTGCTTTTGCTCTTTTTTTTTTTTTTTTTTTTTTTTTTTTTTTTTTTTTCAATTATAAACCTAGAGTTTGGGCCCTCCACTTTTTGGCACGAGAAGTTCAGTGCTTGATGAGGCTAAAATTCCTGCTACTTAGTAAAAAGGGGTTGTTATCCACCTTTATCAAGAATGAAAGTTTTCAATGCACTACTAGTCCAATTGAGATATTGATAAGCGCCGAATATTACATATTCAAGCGCCCTTATTTGCATTAGTTAAGTCCATTATTTGATTATTTTATATAAATTATCTTCATTTGCATGTTTTTATATATTTTCAGGTTTGTTTCCCAAAAAGGAATAAAAATGATGTTTTGATGAGTTCTTGAATATCAAAGTGTGCAATGCTGAAGTTTACAGCCTGGCAGAAGTGGAGTTCGACTTTGCTCATTATTTTTGACCAAACAAACTTGAGAATTGGACTTCTATTAAAACATGACATACTTAGAGCTTTGAGTTAGCTTTCCAAATCATCAAACGGTTCATCATTTGGAGTTCGGAGCAGGGAGTTATAACCTTTTTACCAAAGATGCGCAGAGTTAAGGAACATCCGCTGGCGCTCGCGAGAAACCCACGGGCGCTCGCCAAAATGGGCAGTGAGCTCATGCGCCCATGGGCGCCCGCCGATTTGCAGAGATCTGCTCACCCACTCCATGATTTTTGCTCAAATTTGTCCCCTTTGACTAAATGAATGGCTAGGCTTTCTTTTAGGGATTTCTAAGCCATGAATTGGGGGAGATAGATAAGATTTTTAGGATATATTTGGTGGCTTGTATCATGTAAAAAGATATCTCTCATTCTTGGAAGGTTTTTAGAGAGAGAAAGTAGAGTTCTTAAGGTTTTGGGTATTTTGGGTCCTCTAAGCACGAAAATGGAGGGGGTTTTCATCTCTTTTCCTCCTTTTTTTGCATCCATGAGCAACTAACTCCCTATCCTAGGGAGGTGATGAAACAATTCTTTGTAAGCATGCTATAATCTTGTTTTGATTTGGGGAATGAAGTGTTTATGTAATCTTTTCATATTCTAGAGACTTACACATGTTGTAAATGTTCTTCAATTCAATAAATGATTGTGTTAAATGTATTATTTTATCTTATATTGTTTGTTTTCATGATTATATGGCTTACATCTCCTTAGTGAGAAAGGAGATGAGAATATAAAATGGTTTTAATGGCATGTTGTATGGAAGATTTGATAGTCTATAACTTAGGGTCTCCCTTTTGATGGATTATTCTTAGCTTTTGACTTCATGTGCACTTATCACACAAATTGAGGACTTTGATGGTTCATAGCTTAGGAAGGATATTTCATGCTATACCTTAGCTTAGATAGATGAATTATACCAACTTTTGATGGATTATACTTAATTCTTGAATGTGTGAGCTTCTTGAAGATATTGTATTTGTCTTGCATTTCTACACATCATGGTTACATGTATATTTTGTCCCCCAAGTTATTTGCAAGCAAGCATGTTTACATAGTTGATGGTGAATTCACTTCCCTAGACCACTCTTTCTAGATTTCTTCCTTTTAAATTCCTTGCATTTATTGCTTTAAGCATATTTCAATTCTAGTGACTAAGTGACAAACCAACAAAACTCTATATCCCCCTTTTATTATTCTAAAAGTGATTTCAATGACTTTGGTTGCCATAAACTAGCAATCCCAGTGGTTCGACCTACCTAACCAATAGCCCTATTTTACAATGATTTGTGCTATTACAAAACGGTTGATTTATAATTGAAATCGATTCGTCGATCAATTTTTGCCGCCGTTGCCGGGGATTGCAAACAGTTTTGTGACTGAGGTTTTAAAAATTACCTTTAGCTTGATTGTGAATATTTTATTTTATGTATAGCTTTTGTTCTTGTGTTTTTTGTGTTTTGTGTATTTCTGTGCGATCCTAGGAACTCAAAACTTGCTAAGGAGAAGCTGAAAATCTGAAATCTTAAGGACTCCCAGTAAGTTTTTCAAAGTTCTAGTTTCGACATTATGAATATCTTGTATGTGTTAAGTTAGAGATTTTTGAATTGTGAATCCCTTGTCGAGGCTATTCCTGTTTTATAAAGTATCGGTCCTTGTCGTGGCCATTTATTTTCTGTCTTGTTGATAATTGAGGAGAAAGGGATCATTGCATGTGGATGTTTTGGTAAAAGGGTTGTTATGTATCTTGTTTGTGTTGTATATATGTTATGTGTGAAATTATTATTTTTTTTTATTATTTTTATTTTTATTTATTATTTTTTTTTTTATGTATCTCAACAAAAGGTTGAATTAGTCCTAAATGGAGGGTAATTTTCATTCAACTCAATTTTACACACCACATGAATTTTGTGCATTCTGCTCTAGTTATACACATCATACAAGAGATTGTCATCCACCGGGACAATTTTCAGAATTTTATCTAGAGCAACCAAATGAAAATTTCTTTGAACCGGGCAATGATCCATACTTCAATATTTATAACTCGGGTTGGGGAGATTATCAAAACTTCTTGTGGCATGACATGAGCAATTCAGCCCCACAATCTCATGGGCAACATTTTCAAGCCAATTTTCAGCCCCATGATCATTATTTCCATCTTTTATCTCATACACCCTCTCAATTTGAAGAAGCGATTGCCAATAAAAATAAAGAAATGATGGAGTCCACGATGGACTCCAACAAGCAAATATTGGCTTCCATTGCTAGCATGAAATCCACAATAGAGTCTATCAATCAAGTGGTACCATACCACAAGTCCCAAGTTAGTGCAATGATAGATGACCAAATATCTCAAATTCAACAAAGGATTAATGCTAAAAATCATGAAGAGGAGGAAGCATATTCATTTGAATTTATGGCCAATCCAAAAGAGAATTCTATGAACGATGAGTTTACTTCTAGTAACTTCCATCATGAAAATGATCAAGTGGTTATTACATGTGAGAATGATGAAATGGTGGTTGAAGATCAAATTGTTGCCACGCAAAAAATTGAAGAATTTGTGGTTCAAAATGAGGAAATTAATGATGAAGAGATTGTCTCCCTTGAAAATCCAAAACAGCCTCTAAACAATCCTTTGTTTGATACACCTCCTCCAATGGAGGATCCTCTAAAAGTTTGCTTGGCTCATTTCAATTGTGAGGATTTTGATGTTGACACTTCTATTTGGGAGGTAAATTCCTTACTTGATATTCCTCCACTCATTCACTCTCTTCCTTGGGCAACATCAAATGTATCTCTTTCTTGGGAGCTTGCATCTCCTCCCATTCCCTCACTTGAGTTATCTCAAGTTGTTGAGCCCGAACCGCTGGATAAGCGTGAGGAGAATGTTGAAAGTCTGAAGGATAATTTTTCAAGCATTCCCGTGCTTAATATGACCCTTCACAAGTCTTTGCTTGATGTGCCCTCACTTGATCCACCTTCCCATCATCCAAAACAACCCCTAATTAATCCAAAGTTCTTCATTGAGGAAGAAGAGTGGGTTGAGGTCTTTCCGTTCCCTCTTTTCAAATTTTATCTTCAAGCTTTTTTTCCTCCGCTTTTAAAAGAACTTTCTTATTTGGGGAAGCATGACTCTCTAGAGAGACATGGTATAGGGAAATGAGGACTAATGCAAAATATGATTCGTCTAGCTATCAACATTAAATTTAACACTCTTGGGAAGCAATTCTTTCAACTTCCAAGCTTCTTTTCCAAAGTTGCCTTAGCCAATAATTTTTCGGAAATTAGCTAAGTATAACCAAAATGTGAACTTTTCCGGAATTGTCTAAAATTACGTTCCAAAAGTCACATTCGGTTTTCTTAGTCATTTTAAGGTCCCGGTACCATTTTCGGAATTTTTAAAGGTGATTCCGGCAAATTTCTCGACAAATCCAAAAATCACGGGACATTCGACTTCTAAACTATCACTTCTGCATTTGAGATCCGAATCCTGTTCCGTAGCTTCTACACGGTGACTAGGGCCCCCAAGAGTTTTAAGATTCATGTTTGAGTCGCCTTCGATCCCAACCCGGCCTTTGTAGGCCAGGATTTACTACAAAAGGCAGCTTTTGCGGGCGCCCCCCAAAGCAGGCAGTGGGCTCGGCATTTCTGCGGGCGCTCGCCAAAATCTTGCGGGCGCCCGCCGTTTTAGGCAGTAGGGTCATTAGCTCCCATGGGCGCCTGCCAGCGCTCCGCGAGCGCCCGCCGCCCTTCGCAGATTCATCAAAAAATGCCTCAAACAAGGCCCATTTTAAAATTTTAACTCTCCTTCTCTCTCAACTTGCGACCCCAAACCTCTCCCTTGCCCTCTCAACCCTCCTTCCTCTCCTTCCATTCTTTCTCTCTCACATCTCATCCCTCATCCCTCTTCATCATTCTCTCAATCCCTCATCTCTGATTCTCTTCCCCTCCAATTTGCACCAAGCAATGAGGCACGGTTGGGAATCTCCATTTGGGTTAGTTCTCTTCCCCTCCACTCTCTCAAAGTTTTTGGTATAAATGGAGGATGGGATTGCGTGTAGTGGAGATTTGTGGTTGATTTGGGGCTAGTGTATCTTGATTGCAGGACAAATTTTTGGGTTTTCAAGAACTAATCATTATCTTTGTCTCTAATTTTTGCAAAGTGCACACCATCTGCTCAATAAAATTCCTAACCCAACTTTATCTCTCTAAATGGCACCGCTTTTGGCATTATTTTGTTATCCATTTTAAACTTGTGGCTAATGTGTACAGATTTGTGTTTTGTATGAATTTTTATCTTTCAATAAAATTCATGTTAGTGATATTATTTCTATTTTGGTTTTTCTTAAGAGACCTATGCTTTTACATGTGTATTTTAGTTGTGTCTTGACAGGTCTTCATGTCCAAGTTTGGGGGAACCATTTGCGTATTCACATAGATGGAAACCTTTGCCTTTGTCACTCCACTTAGTATTATTGTTCTTTTACCCTCTTTGCTCTTATTTTGATTTACTTGTCTTCACACATTGAGGACAATGTGATATTCAAGTTTGGGGGTACCTTTTGATATTGCATTTTTTTTTCTTACATATGCTAACTTGATGCATGTAAGTTAATAAAATCATTTTTTTGGATAGCAATGATAGTGTAATCTTGGAACTTGTTGAGGATTGAAGCATGCGTTTAATATTTTGTGTATAGAGGCAAATGATAATTTTTGAAACAAGGAAAATAGAAAAATCTAAAATGATCATGTTGATTCAAACAGGTTTGTATAAATGCTTCAATTAGATTATGTTCGAGTATCACTCTCTTCCATGCTTCACACTTCACATATGCACACTGGAAACTTAATTATGAGACATGCACCCCGATGTACCTTGACCATGTCTCAGTTGATTTGAATTGATGACCCTAATGAATGGATATCTTTGGCATGAACTAAAAAATAAAAAAATAAAAAAAAATAGAAAAAAGAAAAGTTGAATAATGAAAATGACTAGTTTAAGTTCGTAGCCTTGCTGACTCGAGTTATTAAGTGACGAAGGCCGTTCCTACATGCCAAAATTAATGTAGTGAATGTGCGGTTCAAGAAAAGCCTTTTAGGTCAAGTTTAAATTTATAAAAACCACTACCAACACTACTACTAACGTAGCAAGAGTGAGTAGGGATCATCCCAAGGGATTATGAGGATCGAGCAATGTCGTGGAATCACAATTAGGGCTAGTAGGTCGAGTGATCAACAATTGGTTCATTGGGTAAGTAAACTAGAGAGCAACTAAATTAAACTAAGTAATAGCAAAAGAGTGCAATTAAAAGTAAGAGAGAGAGAGAGAGAGAGAGAGAGAGAGAGAGAGATCTTGGGGTTTAGAGATCACCACCAAGCAATGCATTTCTATATCATTGACAAGTGATTAATGAGGGCAAATGGTATGTTGTAATATTGGTGTGTGTGTATTTGGTTGATTCAACAAGCAAGGATGACTAGTTAAACATGTATTATTTAAACAACATGTGAAAGGCACAATAAATCAAAACAAGTCATTAATCATTTCATTAAGCTCACAATCCAAATACAACACAAGGATAGAGACATATGCTAATTGCATTCAAAAGCTTGGATCATCAAACAACAAGCATAGATTGTCCTCCCATTTAACACTACACTACAACTACACTACATCTACACTACTAGTATGAAAATAAACTAAGAGAGAGGCACAATCCATCAAGAGATAAGCATGAACCATCAAGAGAATCACAAAAGCATTCTTTTAAGCACAATGTTTTGACAATCTCCAAATCTATAGCATCAATACACATAGACATGCATCAATAATACAAAATCTAGATACAAGCACATAAACATCTATTCTAGCATACATAGACATATGGATAAAATGAAATGACCAATTGGAAGCATTAAACTACATAAATCATTGAATAAACAAGATTTATATATATCAAAGTGTTAAAACATCAATTACAACACTAATCCCTCAATAATACATAAGATTAAGATATAGAAATCATGCTTGGGGCTAACTCTAGCCCCAAGAGGATGTCTAGCCACTCATGGTGATGATGCTCCAACCCTCAAAGGCTAATTCCATGGTTGAAATCTGCTCCTTGTTGATGAAGAGTCTCCAATAGTGTCTTTAGCCTCCTCCTCCTCTCAACTTCCTTTTTAAGAGATGATATGAAAATAATTTATATATTTTTTTTTTGAAAAAACAATCCTTATCCTTATATAGGTGGGTCAAAATGACACCCAAAATGAGCTGGGGTCATGCACACAATATTCCCTAATGATTGGATAAAGGACAACTTTCAATGAGATGGAATTTTAACTTTTTCACACTGGAGAAAGTTCGATCGATCGAACCTTGAACTTGGATCGATCGAAAGTAAGTGAGATCGATCGAACTTAGGCTAGATCGATCCAACTGGCTGAGCTTGTTGGAAAAAGGCAAATCCGAGATATTTATGGGAGATATTTATGGGAAAATAACAAAAGTGGTTAGTGGGTAGTACAGTTGTGGGTAAGATTAATCATTTGAATAAGGACAAAAGTGTTCGATCGATCGAAGGATGGTATTGGATCGATCGAACTTTTGGAACTTTATGCTTTTGGGTCAAAGCTTGGATCTATCTTGAAGTGCTGAGATCGATCATTGTTCGATTGATCGAACCTTGAACTTGGATCGATCGAACTTTGCTGCTTACCACTTTTGGCTTCATTTGCTTCCCTCTTTCTCCACTTTGCTCCTTTCTTTGTTTAATCCCAGAATTGCTTCAATTAAGCTCTTATTTGGCTAAGTTAGCTTATTTTCGGGATAAGTGCCTGAAAAAGAAAATAATACGAAATCAATCTAAAACGGTAAAGTAAGATAGATAAAAGTACTAGAATGCCTAAGCTTTAGGGGTTTAAATACGCACTTTTCAGTACTCATCACACCCCCAAACTTAAATATTGCTAGTCCCTAGCAATGAACTAGAAAGAAAATGAATGAAATAAACAACTATACAAGTATGAATCTAGAAAATAATAAATGGATAACGCCATTTTCGTAGGGAACACGATTGCACTTAGCATATCCAACAAGCCTTTTAAACCCCTAGGTTACCCCTAGTGGACGAGTGAAGTCTCGTGAGGATTTCCAGAAATGATACCGACAAACATTAAGCTCATTCTTTCAAAAGAGGTACCATATTGCAAACAAGCATTGTGAGAAAACTACCTCTAGTATGCAATTTTTCAACCTTTTCTAAGCAATGTCCCAAAATTTCAACATCAAGTAAGCAAGTATGGTCCTCCACACATCAAGAAAATGATCATGCAAATCAAAACAACTCTAGAATCTTTTTGAGTGGACCGGCATCAAATGTGTTGCTATCTAAGCCAATTAAAGAATTAATCACATCCTAACCCTCAAACTAGCACACAAATCTAGTATCGATCATCAAGACAAAAAGTGGACCTTTTATTAAAGCTTTATTGTTCTAGGTGCCCTTATTCTTTTTACTCATTCTTTTTTTTTTTTTTTTTTTAAGGGATCAAAGATGGAAGTATAGTTTAATATGTTGATCTATTAATCTTTCTAGCGATTTATGAGGTCGAGCGTTTGGTCAATGACTCCCAAACCAGATGGCTTTAGGGCATTAGGCATTCAAGTACCCCTATGGACTTACAAGCTCAAATCAACTAGGCTACAAATCAAGACAACAACCATCTAATCATTTCCTACTTCTCACCTTTTTGGGAGAAGTCCTCATTTCTATTGCTTTTGCTTCCTTTTTTTTTTTTTTTTTTTTTTTTTTTTTTTTTTTTTTTTTTTTTTTTTGAATTCAATTATTAATCTAGAGTTTGGGCCCTCCACCTTTCAGCACGAAAAGTTCAGTGCTTGATGAAGCTAGAATCTCAGCTGCTTAGTGAAAAGGGGTTGTTATCCACCTTTATCAAGAATGAAAGTTTTCAATGCACTACTAGCTCAATTGGGATATAACCAATTCAATAGTCAACAAAGCATGTACCCACAAATGAATGCTAGTGTCCGCCGGTGCTAGTGTAGAATACTAGAATGAATCTCAAAACAATCACAAAATCAAGATAATGTAGACCACAAATGCAAGCAAGATATCAATCTTTCGAAAAATTTACTCCTAAATGGCATTCATAAGGCATACAAGGAGTATTGGACTCTCAAGTCAAGCAATTTTTAAATTTTAAACAATATACTCCTCAAAAGATCAAAATCATAGCTAGGTATGGACCAATCATAGAAATATCCCTCAAATACACCAGTCATGCTAAAAATTTAAATTTAAAACTAACACTGTAGAGCACCATTCCCCCCAAACTTAAATTACACAATGTCCTCAATGTGCAAAGAGAACAAAGGAAAGAGTATACCAGTGCAAGTAAGCAAGAATGATCGGGAATGAAGTATCCGAAGTGGGTGGCATTGCCCCCCCAAACTTGGGATGAACTGTGGTCCTGAAAATTGGCACTTGAATAAACTTATCAGATAACAAAATGGGATAATCAGTGCACAGTGGACATGCAAGTGTAAATGGGATAAATAGATAACGAAATAAGAGAGGTATAAGGGTGGTCCTGGAAATTGGGTAGCACTCTCTCACTGAAGTCACTGTGATGCACCTGATGGAGTCAAACATATAGATATGAGAATACAATCATATGACATCCATAGCAAAAAATAGATATATATAAAACGGATAAAGTGCATGTACAAAAAAAATATCAAAGCCGACAGACCGGCTATAAAAATAATACAATGACAATAATAAAGTATCAAAAGGAGAGAGGGATCAAATGATAGAAAAGACTGAAAGCTCAGGAAGATGAGGTAGGACGGGCAGGTCTGGCTCCGCGGATGTCTCTGGATAAATCTCTGAACATGGTCGTGACATCCGTACGGAAATCAGCAAACTCAGCTCTCTAGGCTGTGAGGTCAGCTCGGATGGTAACAATAGCATCCTCAAACGTCTGCAGGCGTACTCCAAAGCCGGGGGTCATATTTGGAGTCTCAGGCATAGATGAATCAGAAGAAAGCTCCTGAGTCTCCTCCTGCTCATGAATGGGCGACCTGGCTGGAGAGTCCTGTTCTACATCGTCTGCAGGGCGCTCTAAGTCGATATCTAAATGCTTGGTAGCTGGATTGATTGGTGCGTCGTCTACTGCGAGATGTGCTGCTGCTGCCTCTGCCGGTGCCTCTACCTGGGCCTGTGCCTGTACTTGTGCCTCCTCCAGCTCCAACTCTACTGCAGCCAGTACCGCGTGGTCCTGCAACCTGGTAATAAGGGAACGGTAGGTCTTGTTCCAGTCCTTCGTAAGGAAGTGACAGGAACCTCTCTCGGGGTGCTCCCAAGGATGGATGGGATAGCGCTGGTCAATGAGAATCTGGGTGATGAGGTGGCTGAAAGGAAGAGACTTAGCCCGTCTGGACGTCTCCTTGCTGATGTACTCGTCATACAGTTTCTTCATCACGCTCCAGATGAGAGCGGGAATGGACACCCAGTGCCCGGTGTAGAAAGAGTAAAGGGCTGTCAGATAATCGGCCCTCCTCTGAATCTTGTGCCCCGCCATGTATATATTCCGGTAAAGGACGGAATCAATAAACCATAGGTCATCTGGAAGGTATGTCCGGGTGGCGAAAGTCGAGCCACTGGCATGGTGACCTGTGAGGGAGACTGCCATGTCGGCATATGAAAGCCTGAATAGCCTCGAATATGTGTCCTGAAGCTCTGGAGGACATCTGTGTGGACAGCGGTAAGAGCGGGCTAAAGTGTCCACTGTAATGGTGATCGGATGGCCATTGATAGAAGTGACCATCTCGACTGTGGTACGCGGCGATGGTCGGAGGTTCTGGTAGAACAACCAAACCAACCGTGGGTAGACCGGCTTTGTAACAGGGGCAAGAATAGTGGCTAGGCCCCTCTGAATAATATCCTAGTAGGCGGATCAGGTCAGCACCGATCGAGAGAAGAAGGCCGTGTCAAACTCTGACTCATGGTCGAGTGTCATGTATACATATCAAGGCGTGGGCCTATCACACCGTAGATGAGCTGGCTGAGTTGGTATATGTGAATGCTCAGCTCCAGTCTGCGGTGGAAATGGTGATAGAGTGAAAGCAGGATGAGCCGTAGAAGTGGATGGTATGTGGTCATCCTCAGGCTCATGAGATGGTGACTGAGGCAGGGTAGCCTGTGCTGGCTCCCGCTGTGCATAAGAGGGCTCTGCGGGCTCCTTTGTCCGTGGCCTAGTATAGCGGGTAGGCCCGTGTTGCCTATTGGCAAAGGTCTTTCTCTTTACCATGGCCTACAAAAAGAAAAAAAAAGACTTGCAATGGGAGTTAGTGATAGAATAAGAAATTTAAAAGCACGAAATAGAATCATGTATGTCAAGTAAAATAAACAAAACAAATATGACATGAATCTATGCAAGTGGTAGAATATGAAATATGCTAAACAATGTAAGTATGAAATGCATTGAATGTGGAATATCACGGGCATTGGGCATAGATATGATAGCATGAACATAGGAGATGATGAATGAAGTGTGTGTGTGAGATCTGTGAAATTCGATCGATCATAAAAAGAAATGAGATCGATCACAAAAGTTGGATCGATCGAAAGTAAGTGAGATCGATCTCACTACTTTGATCGATCGAATACATGAGTTCGATCGATCTCTCAAGATCGATCGAAGATACTAGTTCGATCAATCAAACTGTGCAACGATGAAAACCTAAAGGTCACAGATCTGTGACCTTGGACGCATGGGGCCCACACGAACGTGTTCGTGGGCCCATCAACACAACAAATCAACAATTTCTAACACCCAATCATGGCCTATCCTTCCAAATCGAATCAAAATACAAAAATATATACCCATATATAAACAAATATATACAAATATACTTCAAGCTTCAACCATGGAGGATTTGATCATGAAAATGACATGGATTCGGCATATAAAGCATAAATACATGAGATTGAAGCTTGCAATCAACTATGGTGCTTCGGATCTTACCTCAACCGAATGAGAGAAGTGGATGCGAAGAGGGGGTGAGATCCGAAATGTAAAAGAGAGAAAGAGAGTCAAAGCTCACTGTATTTCGCCGAAAAACACGCCGGAGATAATGAAGATGGTTGAGGCTCACAGCGGCACAGAGAAGGATTGAGGGATAGGGTTTAAGAGGGTTGGATCGATCTAAGGTATCGATCTAGAAACCATTGGTTCTATTTTTAAAAACATTCTCGACAGAGTTCGATCAATCAAACTCAACTGTGATCGATTGAACTTTGATGAACTCTCTTCAAAGTTTTTTTGTTTTTTTTTTAATAAACAATTAATAATTAAAAATCAAATAAGATATTTTGGGATTTTTGAAAATGTAATAAAATAAAATGAAAATAAAATAAAGTAAAATGAAATAAAATAAAAAAAAAATAAAAATGAAAATATTTTTGGATTTTTGAAAATTTGAAAAGTCAAAATAAAGTTAAAATAAAAAAATGAAGATTGAGATCGATCGAAACAAGAGTTCGATCGATCAGAGAGCAAAAATATGCAGGTTTTTGGTTCAAAAATTTGGCAAAGTGTTGGAACATGAGATCGATCGAACAGGGAAGTTGGATCGATCGAAGAACTTTCAGATCGATCTTGGAATGTTTCGAACGATCAAACAGAGAGCTTAAATATTTAGGTTGATGCAAGCTCAAAATTTTTTCTAAGTGTTGAGTCATGAGATCAATCGAACTTGGAAGTTGGATCGATCGAAGGTCTCTTGATCGATCTTGGAGTTGGTTCGAATGATGGGACAGAGAGGTGATTTGGATGCAGGTTGCTACAGGTTAAAATTTTTTCTAAGTGTTGGATGCAGAGAGGAGTTCGATTGATCGAACTCAAGTTTGAGACCGATCGAACTTTGCAGAATGCTCAATAATGACATGAAAGCTTATGCAATCCTCACCAAAGTTCTTTGAAATGCATATAAACCAAAAACAAGTACCTAGATTTCGCAAGAAATGAAATGAAAGATAGAAATGGGGGAGGAATAGGGTTTTGACACCCAACGAATGCTTTTGCTAGTCTTTAACGTCTCTAGCAAGACATTGGGCTCTTTTAGCCCGGATTAAAGATCTTATAATGCATCCCCTCCTTGTTGGGGTGATGGATGCTTTGAACTCCACCCAACAAATGGTTCTTTGAAGAACTTGTTGGATTAAGCTCAAAAGAAGTCTTTGGTCCCTTGTCTATGCAATTAGAACCTTTGTGCTTCCATGCCTTTTCAAAGCAAGAGTTTGAAACAAGACTTTTAGAATGCAAGGTTGAAAATGATCCTTTGGAAGTTTTGGTTTTACACAAAAACTCATTTCCTTGGCATTGAAGATCATGACATTCTTCTACAACATTAACTTCTCCTTCATATTTGTCAAATGAATTGGGTGTGGGATTAAAGATATTCAACTTCACCTTCATGTGGCCAAATGAAATCTTCATTATCCCCATCCTACAATTGATGTTGGCATTAGCGGTTGCCAAAAAAGGACGGCCAAGGATAACGGGAATTTGGCTCTTAGGATTGGGAACCGGTTCCGTGTCTATGACAACGAAATCAACCGGGAAGAAGAATTTGTCAATCCTTATCAAAACAACCTCAATTATACCCCTAGGCTTCTTAATGGATCGGTCGGCAAGTTGCAAAACTACCGACGTCGGTTTCAATTCACCTAAGCCCAATTTGATATAAACCGAGTATGGAAGAAGGTTAACACTTGCTCCTAGGTCAAGAAGCGTTTGATTAATGATATGATCACCAATAATGCATGATGTAGTGGGTGAACCAGGGTCCTTAAACTTTAGAAGAGTGTTATGTTGCAAAATTGAGCTTACGTGCTCGGTCAAAACCACTTTTCTTAGTGCTTGGCTCTTGTTCTTCCGCTTTTGGGTGTACAAGTCTTTCAAGAATTTGGCATAAGCCGGAATTTGCTTGATTGCATCCAATAGTGGAAGATTAACTTTCACTTGCCTAAACATTTCCATGATTTTATTGGTTTTTGCCTTTTGCTTGTCTTTTGAAATGGATCCTTTTAAGGCATCCGGAAATGGAACCTTTGGTTCAAACACTTTTCAAAAATTTCTTTTGAACTCTCTTCAACACAAGAAGTTTTCAAATCATTTTTCAATAAAACCTTTTCAACATCATTTTTCAAAACTTCTTTTCAAACACATCTTTTAAAACTTTCTCATTTATAAGATCTTGTATATGCAATGAAGGAGGAATGGGATATGAAACGAGACGGGTGACAACTTGAGGTTGCACCGGTTCACTCTCTTCATTAAACATTCCAACTTAATTGTCCACAATCCTACCACTCCGCAAGGTAGTCACCGTATTAACATGTTCAATGGTGTGGCCTTCCGATGAGGAATGGGTTTCCACAACACATTGTTGCTTAGGTGGGGCGTTTATAGGCATTTTTCCCTTCTCTCTTGCATTGAGAGTGCTTACTATTTGCCCTACTTGGGTTTCTAGCTTTGCAATAGATTGAGAGTGAGAATAAAGCAATTAAGTGCTAGCCTCTAAATTCCATGATAGTTACATTTGAATGGTTTGTAGCTTAATTTCATAATGATATGCTCTAAATGGAGGCAATTGGATGCATGTAGGTGCATTATACTCATTAGGCACATAATGGTCTCTTAAAGCAAGAGGTGGATTAGCTACTTGAGGTGCAACATGAACACCTTGGTTTTGAATTCCTTGATTGTGGATGGGAGGTTGTCGAGCATACATTGGCCTTGGCATTCCATATGAAACTTGGCCTTGTTGTTGTGGTGGTTGGTGAATGAATGGACTAGGCATGCCTAATGGTACTTGTATGTTCTCATTGTGCACATTGGGATGAAGGATACCTTGGTGGTCTATGTGACCAATGTCCTCAACATGATTATCATTATGGTCATCCATTGAAAGATTGGCTCTATTTGAACTTCCTCTTCCCCTAGGATTTCTAACGATAGTTTCAAGATGCAAATCAAGAGGGACAAGAGTTGGTCTCAATGAACGACGCCCATGCATGCACAATATAAAACACAACAAGCACAAAGAATGACAAACACTATGCCTTCACAACTATGCAATTAGACTTTTTCCACAAATATTTAATTCATTCTCCCATACTTTAACAACAATGATGCAAGACAAGTAAAAATAAGCCTCCACGCGAGCCGACGATTTAACTAAGGGATTGAGTAAAGAAAATCTCACAAAGGTCCTTTAGCACTTCAACTCCAAATTTTAAAGTTTGGCTTAGTAATTTTAGAATTTTTAGCTTTTTGATTTCTTTACTTGCTTGAATTGAATGCTTGATGGCTCATTTGCTTACTTCCTTTCCAACAATGCACCTAGTTAAGTAAGAACAACACAATAAGTAAGCAAAAAGAAAAATAAAAATAAAGTAAAGACACGATCAAAAGAGTACTAATCCTAATCAATTCCACAAATTCGACGTTGCCAAATCTAATAAACAAATCCCCGGCAACGGCGCCAAAATTTAACGAAGGCCGTTCCTATACGCCAAAATTGATGTAGTGAATGTGCAGTTCAAGAAAATCCTTTTAGGTCAAGTTTAAATTTATAAAAACCACTACCAACACTACTACTAACATAGCAAGAGTGAGTAGGGATCGTCCCAAGGGATTATAAAGATCGACCAATGTCGTGGAATCACAATTAGGGCTAGTAGGTCGAGTGATCAACAATTGGTTGGTTGGGTAAGTAAACTAGAGAGTAACTAAATTAAACTAAATAATAGCAAAAGAGTACAATTAAGAGTAAGTAAAAGAGAAAGAGAGAGAGATCTTAGAGTTTAGAGATCACCACCAAGCAATGCATTTCTATATCATTGACAAGTGATTAATGAGGACAAATGGTGTGTTGCAATATTGGTGTGTGTGTATTTGGTTGATTCAACAAGCAATGATGACTAGTTAAGCATGTATTGTCTAAACAACATGTGAAAGGCACAATAAATCAAAACAAGTCATTAATCCTTTCATTAAGCTCACAATCCAAATACAACACAAGGATAGAGACATATGCTAATTGCATTCAAAAGCTTGGATCATCAAACAACAAGCATAGATTGTCCTCCCATTTAACACTACACTACAACTACACTACATCTACACTACTAGCATGAAAACAAACTAAGAGAGAAGCACAATCCATCAAAAGATAAGCACGAATCATCAAGAGAATCACAAAAGCATTCCTTTAAGCACAATGTTTTGACAATCTCCAAATCTATAGCATCAATACACATAGACATGCATCAATAACACAAAATTTAGAGACAAGCACATGAATATCTATTCTAGCATACATAGATATATGGATAGAATGAAATGACCAATTGGAAGCATTAAACCACATAAATCATTGAATAAACAAGATCTATATATATCAAAGTGTCAAAACATCAATTACAACACTAATCTCTCAATAATACACAAGATTAAGATATAGAAAGCATGCTTGGGGCTAACTCTAGCCCCAAGAGGATGTCTAGCCACTCATGGTGATGATGCTCTAACCTTCAAGGGTTAATTCCATGGTTGAAATCTGCTCCTTATTGATGAAGAGTCTCCAATGGTGTCTCTAACCTCCTCCTCCTCTGAACTTCCTCTCCAAGAAATGATATGAAAATAATATATATATATATATATATATATATATATATTTAAAAAAACAATCCTTATCCTTATATAGGTGGGTCAAAATGACACCCAAAATGAGCTGGGGTCGTGCACACAATATTCCCTAATGATTGGATAAAGGACAGTTTTCAATGAGATGGAATTTTAACTTTTTTGCACTGGAGGAAGTTCGATCGATAGAACCTTGAACTTGGATCGATCGAAAGTAAGTGAAATCGATCGAACTTAGGCTAGATCGATCCAACTGGCTGAGCTTTTTGGAAAAAGACAAATTCGAGATATTTATGGGAAAAGGACAAAAGTGGTTAGTGGGTGGTACAGCTGTGGATAGGATCAATCATTTGAATAAGGACAAAAGTGTTCGATCGATCGAATGATGGTGTTGGATCGATCGAACTTTTGGAACTTTATGCTTTTGGGTCAAGGCTTGGATCTATCTTGAAGTGCTGAGATCGATCATTGTTCGATCTATCGAACCTTGAACTTGGATCGATCGAACTTTGCTGCTTACCACCTTTGGCTTCATTTGCTTCCTTCTTTCTCCACTTTGCTCCTTTCTTTGTTTAATCCCAGAATTGCTTCAATTAAGCTCTTATTTGGTTAAGTTAGCTTATTTTCGGGATAAGTGCCTGAAAAAGGAAATAATACGAAATCAATTTAAAACGGTAAAGTAAGATAGATAAAGGTACTAGAATGCCTAAGCTTGAGGGATTTAAATACGCACTTTTCAGTGCTCATCATCAATCCCTTTGAGTGTCTTTGCACTTAGCACCCTAAAGCCATCTGGTTTAGGAGTTGCTGGCCTAACACTTGCTACATGGGTTAGTTAGAAAGCTTAAGGGACTTAGGCATTGCACAGTCTTTCACAGAAATAAAAATAAATAAATATGGTTCGTTGGAGTTTGTAGCCTTGCTAACTTAAGTTATTAAGCCCTAGGAGTGTCTTTACACTTAGCACCCTAAAGCCATCTGGTTTGGGAGTTGCTGGACTAACACTTGTTACATGGGTTAGTTAGAAAGCTTGAAAGACTTAGGCATTGCACGACCATAATATGTATGTAAATAAATAAATAAAATGTGTGTGTATTTTAAATAAATCATGCCTTAGAGACCTTATTTAAAAGGGAAATTCAATTATTTGAAGGCTTGTGTTTTGAAATTGGAGAAAGAAAGTAAAAACTGCATATTGGGAATCCGGTTCACTTTAACTGAAGCTTGAGATGATTTCTATTATAGATATGACAATTGAAGTATTTATATAGACTATGATATTAATACATGAGAGTTGAAAGATGATTACCCATTTTGTTTTATCAATGCTTCATATACATAAGGTAGTTTTCATAATGATTCCATCTCCAATGTTCTCTATCTTCCAAGTTTGAAAATGAGCTTTGTGCATCTTCATGCACCATATTTGATGTTTGTGGGTAACATTCCTGTTAAACCATCACGAGACTTCACTCGTCCTCTAAGGATGCCTAGGGGTTTAAAAGGCTTGTTGCATATGCTAAATGCAATCGTCGCTCTCACGAAAGAGGAGATTTATTGTCATTTCATTAAGTGTTTTCATTCTAGTTTTGCTAAGGGACTAGCAAAATGAAAGTTTGGGGGTGTGATAAGCGCCAAATATTGTATATTCAAGCACCCTTACTTGCATTAGTTAAGTCCATTATTTGATTATTTTATATAGATTATCTTCATTTGCATGTTTTTATATATTTTCAGGTTTGTTTCCCAAAAAGGAATAAAAATGATGTTTTGATGAGTTCTTGAATATCAAAGTGTGCAATGTTGAAGTTTACAGCCTGGCAGCAGTGGAGTTTGACTTTGCTCATCATTTTTGACCTAACAAACTTAAGAATTGGACTTCTACTAAAACATAGCATACTTTTAGCCTTGAATTAGCTTTCTAAATCATCAAATGGTTCTTCATTTGGAGTTTGGAGTAAAGAGTTATGGCCTTTTTACCAAAGGTGCGCAGAACAGCCTGGCAGCAGTGAAGTTCGACTTTGCTCTTCATTTTCAACCCACCAAACTTAAGAATTGGACTTCTATTAAAACATAACATACTTAGAGATTTGAGTTATCTTTCCAAATCATCAAACTTTTCATCATTTTGAGTTTGGAGTAGGGAGTTATGACCTTTTTACCAAAGGTGCACAGAACTGAGGAACATCCGGGGGCGCCAGCGAGAAACCCGCTGGCGCCCGCCAAAATGGGCAACGAGCTCATGCACCTGCAGGCGCCCGCCGATTTACAGAGATCTCTTCACCCACTCCATGATTTTTGCTCAAATTTGTCCCCTTTGACTAAATGAATGGCTAGGCTTCCTTCTAGGGATTTCTAAGCCACGAATTGGGGGAGATAGATAAGATTTTTAGGATATATTTGGTGGCTTGTATGATGTAAAAAGATATCTCTCATTCTTGGAAGGTTTTTAGAGAGAGAAAGTAGAGTTCTTGAGGTTTTGGGTATTTTGGGTCCTCTAAGCACGAAAATGGAGGGGGTTTTCATCTCTCATCCTTCTTCTCTTGCATCCATGAGCAACTAACTCCCTATCCTAAGGAGGTGATGAAGCCATTCTTTGTAAGCATGCTATAATCTTGTTTTGATTTGGGGAATGAAGTGTTTATGTAATCTTTTCATATTCTAGAGACTTACACATGCTGTAAATATTATTCAATTCAATAAATGATTGTGTTAAATATATTATCTTGTCTTAGATTGTATGTTTTCATGATTATAGGGCTTACATCTCCTCAGTGAGAATGGAGATGAGAATATGAAATGGTTTTAATGGCATGTTATATGGAAGATTTGATAGTTTATAGCTTAGGGTCTCCCTTTTGATGGATTATTCTTAGCTTTTGACTTCATGTGCACTTATCACACAAATTGAGGACTTTGATGGTTCATAGCTTAGGAAGGATATTTCATGCTATACCTTAGCTTAGATAGATGAATTATACCAACCTTTAGTGGATTATACTTAATTCTTGAATGTGTGAACTTCTTGAAGATATTGTAGTTGTCTTGCGTTTCTACACATCATGATTACATGTATATTTTGGCCCCCAAGTTATTTGTAAGCAAGCATGTTTACATAGTTGATGGTGAATTCAATTCCCTAGACCACTTTTTCTAGATTTCTTCCTCTTAAATTCCTTGCATTTATTGCTTTAAGCACATTTCAATTCTAGTGACTAAGTGACAAATCAACAAAACTCTATATCCCCCTTTTATCATTCTAAAAGTGATTTCAAAGACCTTGGTTGCCATAAACTAGCAATCCCAATGGTTCGACCTACCTGACGAATAGCCCTATTTTACAATGATTTGTGCTATTGTAAAAGGGTTGATTTATAATTGAAATCGATTCGTCGATCTTATATAACCAATTCAATAATCAACAAAGTATGTACCCCACAAATGAATGCTAGTGTGCGCCTGTGCTAGTGTAGAATACTATAGTGAATCTCAAAACAATCACAAAATCATAATGATGTGGACCACAAATGTAAGCAAGATATCAATCTTTCGAAAAATTTACTCCTAAATGACTTCCACAAGGCATACAAGGAGTATTGGAGTCTCAAGTCAAGCAATTTTTAAATTTTAAGCAATATAGTCCTCAAAAGATCAAAATTATAGCTAGATACGAACCAATCATAGAAATATCCTTCAAATACACAAGTCATGCTCAAAATTTGAATTTAAAACTAACACTTTAAAGCACCATTCCCCCCAAACTTAAATGGCACAATGTCCTCAATGTGCAAAGAGAACAAAGGAAAGAGTATACCAGTGCAGCTAAGGCATAGAAAGATCAGGACTGAAGTATCCGAAGTGGGTGGCACGGCCCCCCCAAACTTGGGATGAACTGTAGTCCTGAAAATTGGCACTTGGATAAATTCATCAGATAACAAAATGGGATAATCAGTGCACAGTGTACATGTAAGTGTAAATGGGGTAAACAGATAAAGAAATGAGAGAGGTGTAAGGGTGGTCCTGAAAATTGTGTAGCACTCTCTCATTGAAGTCACTGTGATGCACCTGATGGAGTCAAACATACAGATATGAGAATATAATCATATGACATCCATAGCAAAAATAGATATATAAAATAGATAAAGTGCAGGTACAATAAAAATATCAAGACAGACCAGCTGTAAGAATAATAATATACAGTGACAAAAGTAAAGTATCAATAGGAGAGAGGGATCATGAGATAAAAGGGACTGTGAGCTCAGGAGGATGAGGTAGGACGGGCAGGTTAGGCTCCGCGTATGTTTCTAGATAGATCTCAGAACATGGTCGCGACATCTGTGCGAAAGGCAGCAAAATCAGCTATGTGGGCTGTGAGCTCAGCTCGGATGGCAACAACAGTATCCTCAAGCATCTACAGACGTACTCCAAAGCCGAGGGTCAGATCTGGAGCCTCAAGTATAGATGAATCAGAAGAAAGCTCTTGAGTCTGCTCCTGCTCATGAATGGGCGACCTAGCTGGAGAGTACTGCTCTGTGTCGTCAGCAGGGCGCTCTAAGTCGATATCTATATGCTCGGCAGCTGGATCGACTGGTACGTTGTCCGTTGTGGGATGTGCTGCTGCTGCCTCTGCTGGTGCCTGTGCCTGTGCCTGGGCCTGTGCCCGTGCCTCCTCCTCCTCTAACTCCGCTACAGCTACTACTACGTGGTCCTGCAGGGGAGTAATGATGGATCGGTAGCTCTTATCCCAGTCCTTCTTCAAGAAGTGACAGGAACCTCTCTCGGGGTGCTCCCGAGGATGGATAGGGTAGCTCTGATCTATGAGAATCTGGGTGATGAGGTGGCTAAAAGGAAGAGACTTACCCCGTCTGGGCGTCTCCTTGCTGATGTACTCGTCATACAGCTTCCTTATCACTCTCCAAATGAGCGCGGGAATGGACACCCAGTGCCCGGTGTAGAAGGAGTAGAGCGCTGTCAGATAATCGCCCCTTCTCTGAATCTTGTGCCCCGCCATGTATATATTCCGATAGAGAATGGAATTGGTGAACCATAGGTCGTCGGGAAGGAATGTCTGGGTGGCGAAGGTTTTGCCACTGGCATGATGACCTATGAGAAAAACTGTCGTGTCGGCATAGGAAGGCCTGTATAGCCTCGGATATGCGTCCTAAAGCTCTGGAGGACATCTGTGTGGACAGCAGCAAGAGCGGGCTAGAGAGTCCACTGTGATGGTGATCGGATGGCCATCGACAGAAGTGACTAGCTCTGCTGTGGTACGCAGCGATGGTCGGAGGTTCTGGTAGAACAACCGTACCAGCCGTGGGTAGACCGGCTCTGTGACGGGGGCAAGAATAGTGGCCAGGCCCCTCTGTATGATGTTATAGTAGGCGGATCGGGTCAGTACTGATCTAGAGAAGAAGGCCGTGTCGAACTCTGACTTATGGTCGATCGTCATGTGCGCATATCGAGGCACGGGCCTATCACGTTCCAGATGAGCTGGCTGAGCTGGTATAAGTGAATGCTCAGCTCCATGATGGGGTAGAGATGGTGATGGAGTGAATGTAGGATGAGACGCAGAGGTGGATGGTATGTGGTCATCCTCAGCCTTATGAGATGGTGACTGAGGTGGGGTAGCCTGTGCTGGCTCCTCCGGTGCATAAGAGGGCTCTGCTGGCTCCTCTGTCCGTGGCCTAATATGTCGGGTGGGCCCGTGTTTCCTGTTGGCAACGGTCTTCCTCTTAACCATGGCCTGCAAAAAGGAAAAGCTTGTAATGGGAGTTAGTGCCAGAATAAGAAATTTTAAGCACGATATAGAAACATATATGTCAAGTAAACTACACAAAACAAATATGACATGAATCTATGCAAGTGGTAGAATATGAAACATGTTAAACAATGCGAGTATGAAATGCGTCCAATGTGGAATATCACAGGCATTGGGCATAGATATGATAGCATGAACGTAAGATATGCTGAATTAAGTGTGTGTGAGATCTGTGAAGTTCGATCGATCATAATAAAACGTGAAATCGATCACAAAAGTTGGATCGATCGAAAATAAGTGAGATCGATCTCATAACTTCGATGGATCGAAGACATGAGTTCGATCGATCTCTCAAGATCAATCTAAGATACAAGTTCGATCGATCGAACTGTGCGACGTTGAAAACTCAAAGGTCATAGATCTGTGATTTTGGAAGTATGGGGCCCACACGAACGTGTTCGTGGGCCCTTCAACACATCAAATCAACAATACCCATCACTGAACGAAGCCCAAACTCCCAATATGAGATTAAAATCCCAAAATATGCAAAATATATACACGAAGCAACACATATATATATATATGGAAATACAGTGCTTCGAAGCTCAACAATGGTAGATTTGATTATGTAATAAGTATGGATTCGACATCTAAAGCATGGATACATGAAATCTAAGCCAAAAATCAATCATGGTGCCTTGGATCTTACCTCGACGAAGGAGAAAAGTGGAAATGATACGAAGAAGATGAGATCCGAGATACAACAAAGAGAGAGAGTGATTCGGGGTGAGCTTGATGACGCCGGAGGTTCGCCGGAGACAATGACGAAGATGGATGCACAGTGACGCAGAGAGGGGATACTAGGTTTGCAGAGAGGGTGAGATCGATCTAAATGATCGATCTTGAGAACCCTCAATTCTATTTTTAAAAACATTCCCAACAGAGTTCGATCGATCGAACTTCAACTGCGATCGATCGGACTTTGATGAACTCTCTTCAAAGTATTTTTCGATTTTTTAAATATTTTTTTTTTTTTTTGAAAATTGCAAAATTAAAAATTGAAAATTGGAATTAAAATTAAAATAAAATAAAATATTTTTGGGTTGTTTTTTTTTTTTTTAATTTTATATAATAAATAATAATAATTAAGAACTAATTAAAATAAAATATTTTTGAATTTTTTAAAAAACTTTTTGAAAAATATCATAAAATGAAATGAAATGAAAATAAAATAAAAGTGAAAATATTTTTGGATTTTTGAAATTTTGAAAAGTCAAAACAAAGTCAAAATAATGGAATGAAGAACTGAGATCGATCAAAATAAGAGTTCGATCGATCAGACATAGAGCAAAAAAATGCAGGTTTCTGGCTCAGAAAATTGGCTAAGTGTTAGAACTTGAAGATCAATCGAACTTTAAAGTTGGATCGATTGAAGAACTTTCAGATTGATCTTGGAATGTTTCGATCGATCAGACAGAGAGGTGAAATATGCAAGTTGATGCAGGCTCAAAAATTTTCTAAGTGTTGAATCATGAGATCGATCGAACTTAGAAGTTGGATCGATCGAAGGTCTCTTGATCGATCTAGGAATTGGTTCGAACGATGGGACAGAGAGGTGATTTAGATGCAAGTTTTTGCAGGTCGAAAATTTTTCTAAGTGTTGGATGCAGAATGGAGTTCGATCGATCGAACTCAGGTTTGAGATCGATCGAACTATGCAGAATGCTCAATAATGACATGAAATCTCATGCAATCCTCACCAAAGTTCCTTTCAATGCATATGAACCAAAAACAAGTATCTAGACTTCACAAGAAATGAAATGAAAGATAGAAATAGGGGAGGAATAGGGTTTGATACCCTACGAATGCTTTTGCTAGTTTTTAACGTCTCTAGCAAGACATTAGGCTCTTTTAGCCTGGATAAAAGATCTTATAATGCATCCCCTCCTTATTGGGGTGATAGATGCTTTGAACTCCACCCAACAAATGGTTCTTTGAAGAACTTATTGGATTAAGCTCAAAAGAAACCTTTGGTCCCTTGTCTATGCAATCACAACCTTTGGGCTTCCATGCCCTTTCAAAGCAAGAATTTGAAATAATATTTTCAGAATGCAAGGTTGAAGATAATCCTTTGGAAGTTTTGGTCTTACACAAAAGCTCATTTCCTTGACATTGAAGATCATAACATTAAAAATCATGACATTTATCTGCAACATTAACTTCTCCTTCATATTTGTCAAATGAATTGGGTGTGGGTTTAAAGATATTCAACTTCACCTTCATGTGGCTAAATGAGATCTTCATTATCCCCGTCCTACAATTGATGTTGGCATTAGCGGTTGCCAAGAAAGGACAGCCAAGGATAACGGGAATTTGGCTCTTAGGATTGGTGACCGGTTCCGTGTCTATGACAACGAAATCAATCGGAAAGAAGAATTTGTCAATTTTAATCAAAATATCCTCAATTATTCCCCTAGGCTTCTTAATGGATCGGTCGGCAAGTTGCAAAACTATCGACGTCGGTTTCAATTCACCTAGGCCCAATTTGACATAAACCGAGTATGGAAGAAGGTTAACACTTGCTCATAAGTCAAGAAGCACCCGATTAATGATATGATCACCAATAATGCATGATGTAGTGGGTGAACCAGGGTCCTTAAACTTTGGAAGAGTGTTATGTTACAAAATTGAGCTTACTTACTCGGTCAAAACCACTTTTCTTGGTGCTTGGCTCTTGTTCTTCCGCTTTTGGGTGCACAAGTCTTTCAAGTATTTGGCATAAACCAGAATTTGCTTGATTGCATCCAATAGTGGAAGATTAACTTTCACTTGCCTAAACATTTCCATAATTTCATTGGTTTTTGCCTTTTGCTTGTCTTTTGAAATGGATCCTTTTAAGGTATCCGAAAATAGAACCTTTGGTTCAAACACTTTTTCAAAATTTTCTTTTAAACTCTCTTCAACACAAGAAGTTTTCAAATCATTTTTCACCAAAACCTTTTCAACATCATTTTTCAAAATTTCTTTTTTAAACACATTTTTTAAGACTTTCTCATTCACAAGATCATGTATATGTAATGAAGGAGGAATGGGATGTGAAACGAGACAGGTGACAACTTGAGGTTGCACTGGTTCACTCTCTTCATTGGACATTCCAACTTGATTGTCCACAATCCTACCACTCTGCAAAGTAGTCACCGCATTAACATGTTCAATGGTGTGGCCTTCTGATGAGGGATGGGTTTCCACAACACATTGTTACTTAGGTGGGGTATTTATAGGCATCTTTCCCTTCTCTTTTGTATTGAGAGTGCTTGTTATTTGCCCTACTTGGGTTTCTAGCTTCGCAATAGATTGAGAGTGAGAATGAAGCAATTGAGTGTTAGCCTCTAAAGTGCCCAAAACATTCAACACTTTTTCTTCAAAGGCGGGACTTCTAGTATTTCCTTGGGAATTAGATTGGTTAGGAAAATGAGAATTAGAAAATTGATTCCCTTGTGATTGATAAGGTCGATAACCTTGGGATCCTTGGTTTTGAAGTGGAGGTGGAATGTACTTCCCTTGAAAACCGCCTTGGGAAGGGTTTGAGCCCTCTCCTTGGTTTTTCCAAGAGAAATTCGGATGATTCCTCCAACTTGGATTATAATGAGTACCATAAGGATTGTTCCCTTGGTTCACAAAAGCCGCATTGACTTGTTCATTAGGTTCATTTTGGACTTGTCCGTGAGGACAATGAGAAGTAGAATGAAAAACACTAGAACAAGTCATACATGTTTCAATTGATGCACGATGAGAATGGTTAGGGAAGGAAGATACTTGGTTCGCCGAGTTTTGGTTAATCAAAAATTGATCAAACCTTTGAGATAAAGATTTCATTCCGGCGGCTATTTCATTTGAATGGTCGACTTGATGTAAGCCAACACTCTTCCTACCTTGTGAATTTCTACCATTCTTGGATGATAGTGTTCTATGCAAAGAATTTTCACTCATGCTCTCATAAAGACGCCACACGTCATCCTCATGCCTATTAATGTATGAGCCACCCATGGAAGCATCAACCATGCCCTTATAGTTGTCCAATAAGCTCTCGAATAAATATTGAACTAATTGCCATTTGGGCATGTCATGATGTGGACACTTCTTAAGCAATTCATTGAAGCGTTCCCATGCCTCATGAAATGTTTCTCCATCTCCATGTGAAAATTTTCGAATTGAGGTTCTCATGACATTGGTCTTAGAAACCGGATAGTACTTCTTCAAGAACTCTTGTTGCATTTCTGCTTAATGAGTGATTAAAAAAGGCCTAAGATTGTTAAACCAATATTTTGCCTTGTCTTTTAAGGTGAATGAAAAAAGTTTGAGTCTTAAAACCTTTTCCGGCATATCCGTATATTTTATGGTGGAACATACTTCAAGAAACTTATCCAATGCTTGTAAGGTTCTTCACTTGGAAGTTCATGATAGTTAGGAAGCATTTGAATGGTTTGTGGCTTAATTTCATAATGATGTGCTCTAAATGGAGCTAATTGGATGCATGTAGGTGCATTATACTCGTTAGGCACATAATGGTCTTTTAAAGCAAGAGGTGGATTACCTACTTGAGGTGCAACATGAACACCTTGGTTTTGAATTCTTTGATTATTGATGGGAGATTGTGGAGCATACATTGGCCTTGGCATTCCATATGGAACTTGGCCTTGTTGTTGTGGTGGTTGGTGAATGGATGGCCTAGGTATGCGTAATAGTACTTGTATGTTCTCATTGTGCACATTCGGATGAAGGATACCTTGTTGGTCTATGTGACCAAGGTCCTCAACATGATTATTATTATGGTTATCCATTGGTAGATTGGCTCTATTTGAACTTCCTCTTCCCCTAGGATTTCTAACGATAGATTTAAGATGCAAATCAAAAGGGACAAGAGTTGGTCTCAATGAACGACGTCTGTGCATGCACAATGCAAAACACAACAAGCACAAAGAATGACAAACACTATGTCTTCACAACAATGCAATTAGACTTCTTCCACAAATACTTAATTCATACTCCTATACTTTAGCAACAATGATGCAACGAACAATTAAAAATAAGCCTCTACGCGGGCCGACGATTTAACTAAGGGATTGAGTAAAGAAAGTCTCACAAAGATCCTTTAACACTTCAACTCCAAATTTAAAGCTTAGCTTATCAAATTTTTAGAATTTTAAGCTTTTTTTCTTACTTGCTTAGCTTGAATGCTCCTTTGCTTACTTCCTCTCCAACAATGCACCTTGTCAAATAAGAACAACACAATAAGTAACCAAAAAGAAAAATAAAAATAAAGTAAAGACACGATCAAAAGAGTACTAATCCTAATTGATTCCGCAATTCCGACGTTGCCTAATCTAATCAATTAAATCCTCGGCAACGGCGCCAAAAATTGATGCGGCCTGGGTGTTGTGCCCCGCCACACCAAGCTTGGTGAGTGTGTGTATTATAAGGCGAGGGCCAAGAGTTTTACATTTATAGAAACCACTACTACCTTTCACTATAAATATAGCTAAGGCGAGTAGGGATCGTCCCAAGGGATTTGTGAGGATCGAGTAATGTCGTGGAATTATTATTAGGGCTAGTAGGTCGAGTGATCAAACAATTGGTTGGTTGGTTGATTAGAGAGCAACTAAATTAAACTAAGTGATAACAAAAGAATGCAATTAAGACTAAGTAATAGAGAGAGATCTTGGGGTTTAGAGGTCACTACTAAGCAATGCATTTCTATATCATTAACAAGTGATTAATGAGGGCAAATGGTGTGTTGCAATATTGGTGTGTGTGTGTTTGGTTGATTCAACAAGCAAGGATAACTAGTCAAGCATGTATTGTCTAAACATCATGTGAAAGGCACAATATATCTAAGCAATGAAGCATATATTGTCTAAACAACATGTGAAAGGCACAATAGATCAAAACAGGTCATTAATCCTTTCATTAAGCTCACAATCCAAATATAATACAAGGATAAAGACATATGCTACTTACATTCAAAAGCTTGGATCATCAAATAACAAGTATGGATTATCCTCCCATTTAACACTACACTACATCTACACTACTAGCATGAGAATAAACTAGGGAAGAGACACAATCCATCAAGGAATAAGTATGAACCATCAAGAGAATCACAAGAGCATTCCTTAAAGCACTATGTTTTGACAATCTCCAAATCTATAGCATCAATACACATAGACATGCATCAATAACACAAAATCTAGAGACAAACACATAAACATCTATTCTAGCATACATAGACATATGGATAGAATGAAATGATCAATTGGAAGCATTAAACCACATAAATTATTGAATAAACAAGATATATATATATCAAAGTGTCAAAACATTAATTACAACACTAATCCCTCAATAATACATAAGATTAAGATATAGAAAGCATGCTTGGGGCTAACTCTAGCCCCAAGAGGATGTCTAGCCACTCATAGTGATGATGCTCCAACCCTCAAGGGCTAACTCCATGGTTAAAATATGCTCCTTGTTGATGAAGAATCTCCAATGGTGTCTCTAGCCTCCTCTTCCTCTAGGGTTGCTCTCCTAGAGATGATATGAGAATGATGTATGTCTCCCCTTTGTAAAAAGCAATCCTTATCCTTATAGAGGTAGGTTAAAATGACACCCAAAATGAGTTGGGGTCGTGCACACAATATTCCCTAATGATTGGACAAAAGACAACTTTCAATGAGATGGAAATTTAACTTTTTCGCACTGGAGGAAGTTCGATCGATCGAACCTTGGACTTAGATCGATTGAACTGGCTGAGATCCATCGAACTTAGGCTGGATCGATCCAACTGGTTGAGCTTTTTAGGAAAACACAAATCCAAGATATTTCAGGAGATATTTTTGGGAAAATGACAAAAGTGGTTAGTGGGTGGTACAGCTGTGGATAGAATCAATCATTTGAATAAGGACAAAAGTGTTCGATCGATCGAAGGGTGGTGTTGGATCGATCGAACTTTTGGACTTTATGCTTTTGGGCCAAGGCTCGGATCTATCTTAAAGTGATGAGATCGATCATTGTTCGATCGATCGAACCTTAAACTTAGATCGATCGAACTTTGCTGCTTCCCACTTTTGGCTTCATTTGCTTCTTTCTTTCTCCACTTTGCTCCTTTCTTTGTTTAATCGCAGAATTGCTTCAATTAAGCTCTTATTTGGCTGAGTTAGCTTATTTTCGGGATAAGTGCCTGAAAATGGAAATAATGCGAAATCAATCTAAAACGGTAAAGTAAGATAGATAAAGGTGCTAGAATGCCTAAGCATAAGGGATTTAAATACGCACTTTTCAGTGCTCATCACCTATATAGTCCAAACTTGAGTTCAGTGTGGACTGGCCTAAAATTTGAAGATAATTTAAGCTCATATCAAGGAGCGTTGTTGATTTTACCTTCTCTAAGAAGGCTTGGAAGTATTCCAAGTTTGAGTTTGACATAGAGTAATTGAAAATTTGAAGATAATTTACGCTCGTATCAAGGAGCATTGTTGAGATTTTTGTTTTTTTGTTTTTGGTTGGGTTGACTGAACTTGGAACAGAACTCCAAGATACCTACGTACCCTAAACAGTGATCAAGTCATCACGTAGTTTAATTTTTTGAGACATTTTAAACTCGTATCATGGAGTTCTTGATTTTTTTCAGGTAGACAATTTAAACTCATGTCAAGGAGTGTCATTTTTGTTTTTTAGGAGACAGTTTAAACTCGTATCAAGGAGTTCTTGATTTTTTTTTTTTTTTTTTTCAGCTAGACATTTTATACTCGTGTCAGGGAGTATCATCGATAGTTTATGCTCGTATCAGGGAACACTTCAATTTTAATTATTTTTCAACTTTGCAAGAATCAGACAACAATCCAAACCTATGCTGAAGGGTATGGACTATCTCGTCATCACTTTGAGGGTTTTCTTTTTGGTTTCCTTGACTTAATGCCCCCAATGATTTAGCACTTTCGGTTAAAGTCATTGTTGTAGCATGGTGCGTTTCTTGATGCAAGTCTCTTGAGATGATGCTTATAATAAAAGATGAAGCTACTTCGTCATCCTAGTAAATATATTGTTTTTTTCTTCAGACTCACTTTCCTCATCTTCTTAAAGGTTGTCAGGTGTATCAAGAACATCTTCCCTAGTATCACGATTTTCCATGCTAAGCTCCATGTCGTGGGCTCGAGTAACAAGCTCTTCAAATGTGCGAGGTTTAATCCCTTGTAGGATGTAAAGAAGCTCCCAATGCATGCCTTGCATACATGCTTCAACTGCAGAAATTTCAGACAAACGATCTTTGTAATCAAGACTTAAAGCTCGCCAATGGTTGATCTAGTTAACTACAGGTTCACCCTTCATTTGTTTTATGTTTGTAAGCTCTAGCATACTTACAATACGATGAGTGCTATAGAAACGATTGAGAAATTCTCGTTCCATCTACTCCCAACTGTCAATACCTCTAGCTTTGAGGTCCGTGTACCAATCAAATGCATTCCCTTTGAGGGAACGAATGAATAGCTTGACAAGGAGATCTCCATTTGTACCAGTATTGCTGTAAATTTCTACAAAGTGTGCGACATGTTGCTTAAGATTGCCTTTTTCGTTAAACTGTTGAAATTTTGGAGGTTAATACCCAACTAGCATTTTTAAGATGTCAATTCTTTCTGTGTAAGGCTTTGAGTACATGTGAGCACTTTGAGGAACGCCACTGTATTGTTCTCTTATGCAATTCACTATCATGTCTTGAAGTTGTTGGACAGAAAGTGAGCTGACGAAGGTAGCTTCAATTGTTGGATTGGCGAACATGTCATTTTGATCATCAATTAGAGTGTTCTCTGGTATGGAATTAGAATGAGGAATTCGGCCTTTGCTTGACTCAGTATTGTCATCATGCAATTTTAACTTTTTTGTCAGCAAGGTAATTTTCAGATCTTACTCCTTAAGAGAGTGTTATAATCTTTCAATTTCACAGGCCATAGTCGTCAATTGCTCTTCGTACGAGGTAGTACTCGTTATCATGACTAGCATAGTGACGAAGTCAAAAAAAAATCTTCGGCGTTGGGTAGACTAGCCTTGAACTTGAACTTGTGACTGGAGTAACCTTTGGTGTTGTAGGAACCTTCCTCTTTGCCCCCTGCGAGGTGAAGGCGGTATAAGTTTGAGTTATTACTTTGACAGATTTAGAGGAATCGACTCTCATCGCATCATGCTGACTATTGGCCGGAACGGATGCTTTGACCATGCTCCACATCATTGAACTTGCAGATATGTTTGTACCACTTGACGAAGTTGCAACCTTCTTGTCACCTTTTGTGGTGATATTGATGTTGTCCATCATGACTGCGATGTCTTGGTAGTATTCCTGCTCTTCTTTTGAATCTTGATGGAAGTCATAGAATCTGACGATGAATTTGTTAAGGATTTGATGTAAAAGAAAGAAATGAGAAGCAGAGGATATCCCACCGGCGTGCCAATAATTTGTACACGCAAATTTTGTAGTCCGCAAATAAAGAACAAAATAGGGAGCAAACAAAATTTTATTAATTTATTAAAATTTGAGTACAATCTTCTGAGATATTCTTTACAAAAGAAAGAAAATATCCTTTGATTTGATCTCTTTGGTTGGTTAGATCCAAAGGCTATTGGAGCTTAATCTTGAATCGGGTTATTGACAATATTCTTCAAGTATTTGTAGTTGAAGAAGACTGCCAATGATTTCTGATCGAAGGCTGATGAAGCTTGATCTCAGGCAATATTGTGTGGTGATTCGTCAAACTTATTGAATCATAGAGAAAGAACGGCACGATTTTGATGTGCTTGTTGTCCTTTATTGAATTTGAGGAAGAACGGCACGACTTTGGATGTGCTTGTTGTTCTTCGCCTTCAGAGAGAATTTGTTGAATTTGGTGAAGAACAGTACGACTTTGGATGTGCTTATGGTTGATCACCGTGGAATTTTGATGAAGAACAACACAATTTGATGTGTTTATTGCTCTTCGCTTTCATGTTTCGATGTTGAGGATGAATGTCGGCAGAGCTTCTCTATTTCTCTCTGGGATTTCTGGCCCTCTGGATTTCTGAGTCTCTAAATTTCTAGACCTTCTTGATTTCTGAATCTTTGAATTTTTGGACCCCTTCCTCCTTCCTTCAAGCCTCTATTTATAGGCTTTTTGGATTAATAGAATAATGACATGTGTCTTCTCTTGATAAGGACAAAATCATAACTGGGCCGAGCCGGCTATATTGTGATGATTATCTATAAAATAATTATTTTAAATATATTTTACTAGAAATAATTATCTTTTTATTTAATCATCTGGGCTGGGCTAATTAAATAATTTAAGTGGAACAAATTTGGGCCAATTAAATAATTTAATTAAAAATGGGACCCATATTTAATGGGTCAATTTGTCAAAATAAAAGTCCATAAAATTTTAATGTCGACAATAACATTATTAAATTGAGAGTTTAGTTAACTTACACATTTATATAATTATTGTATTTTTATTTAAAGTAGGTGAATTCAAAATATAATTTTTTTGTTATTAACTAATGTATCAATGATACTCTAGTAAAATATGTGAAAAAGAACCAATTGTTGTCTTTATTTGTACCCAAACTTATTTCCATTAAACTTGAGTCACTCGATTCTCCTCCCACTGTAAAGGTTTCTCCTCACTGTAGAGGGTTCTCTGTGTATCAGAGTTTATTCTTTTTCTTCCCTCTGGTACATTCTGATGGGATGGCTTCCCTGAAACATCTAACCAGTTGGTTCTGCTGGTGGTCGGCTAGGTTGGCCTCTTGTGTCCTGTGGGTTTTTGGATTGAGGGTTTTGAAAGGTAGTCAGCAAATAGTCCAATTTTCGCCGCTATTTCCCTTTGATCCTGGTATTGTGTCGGTTTACTTAGTTTCCCTCTTAGATTTGCCTATGTCTCTGGCTTGTTTTGGGTTCTATCTAGTCACGCTGTTGATTTGGGTTTCCATAACGGGTCAATTAATCCTAAGAGTTGCGGTAGTAGCCATGGAAATTGGGGACTGGTTAGGTGTTGCAACTTTTCGTACTACGGCCGGTAAGCCTTTGGTGACTAAATCTTCAATCTTTTATGGTTTTTTGGTGCCTCTGTTATGGGTTCTAGGTCTGCTTCCGGCATGTCCACTTTCTTGGAGGTTGGGGGTGTATCAGTTGTTGGGGATGAAGTGTGAGATATTATTTCTTTTTTGGCAATTATCGTAGACATAATAAGTTCAAGTTGAGTTGTAATTTAAATTACTTGTTCTACAAGTCATCAAGTTCAACAGGAATTCCACAACTGGGAAGGAGTTCAAACTTACCATACTTGAAGAGTTTGTGATGAAAAGGGTAAGGACACTACATTAGGAAGGAATATGAACAAGGTTGGACATTTTACACTTTCCATGTTAGTCTACAATTTTCATAGAATGAACCAAGGCTGAAGGAATTCGAAATCCAAGTCTGCCAACCTTGAACCGGTTCAAGATGTTCAAGTTTGAGTCACTGCCAAACCTGAACCGGTTCAGCTTCCTTGAACCGGTTCAAGATGTCCTGTTTGCAATACAATTGGAGTTTCCTTATTCTGATTTATTTCCCAGTTGGTCTAGAATTATACCAAATCTTATGCATGAAATTTACTCTATTTTCAGAGGGATTAGGTCATTCTATACTCTATATAAACCATGTCATATACATTGGTTTATTCACGGCTTTTACATTATAATTCAGATATTATTCAAAGCCTTAGTAAGTTTATTTCTCTCATAAAATCAAAATTGATTTTTCTATTGTCTTCCTAGAACCCACACATATTCACCTAGTGAGTCTAGAGTTGTGGTGTTCGAATCTTGATCGTGATCATACATTTGTATTAACATCGATCAGACAAAACAGATTTTCTTCTACATCATTCAGACGATTGAAGAACAGAAGTAAACGCAATCACACTTTAGAAGGATTGGAGCATTCGTGAAATGTTGTCTTATCTACCTGCTACTCTTCTACGAATATCAAGTGTAAGCCTGAGGTCAAGTTGCTGTTGGACAGGGAGTCGCAAAGCCAGAGGATCGTCAGCGATTGGTGTGGTGTAGAACGATAGGGTGTGAGCCAGAGTCAAAGTTCGGTATACTTTGTTTCAAGCATAGTGGATTGGTTTACTTTAGACTGCACAAGTCCACGAGGTTTTTCCCATTATAGTTGACATATTTTATCAACTGGGGTTTCCTCGCTAAAATCCTAGTGTCGTCTCTAACTTTATACTTTGCTTTATTTTATTGCATGCACTTAATCGTTTATCTGCTAAAATAAGTAAAGTTGGTAACGACACAGATCTATCTTTCAAAACTTAATACTTTCCTATATGCATTCCGCTGCGTACAACTCACATGAAGTTGGGGAGCGGTTTAGGGCTCTTGCGAGTTTCTTGGGTCTGTGCAGCTTGCTTGGTGCTTCCTTCTATCTAAGATGATCAGCACTGTGTTTCTTCCGGCGGCCATAGACTATGAGTCGTGGCAGGGTGTTGCCAGAATGTTTTGTCAAGTTAGTAAAAAGCTGATGCGTGGTTTTTGTGATGATAGTTGTGCTCCCAGTTGGTGTTATGTTGCAGAGGAATTTAATGGTGATGGAGGCTCGCCGGTGTTCCTTTGCTCTTCTCCGATTGTTTGGTAGCTAGTGGTCCCCAAGGTAATGATTCGGTTGATTGAGCGTAAGGAAGACGCAAGACGTCTTTTTCCTTCTACCCTTGGCCCACCATTTGTTGCTGATATTCCTTGCTTGTTATGGGGCCCTTCCCTTGACTTCCTTAAACATATTTCTAAGACGGGTTGTACATCTTATTTCGAGGTGTGTGTTTTTACTGAGTTGCAGCTTTCCTTTGTAAGACTAGTTATGAAGTGTGTGGTTCCGATGGATTGGCGTAATGGATACGCTTTTGGATTGGCGTAGTGGTGCTGGTTCTTCTAATGTAACTTACACCTTTTTCTAGTTTGTCAAGACTTAGATCTTGACTACGAGGGGTGTTAGTTAAGTTTGGTTGGTTCTATTACGTTAGTGTTAAATGTATTTCTGGTTCTATTTATATGGCCGATATTCTTGCCTGTAGATGCAGTATGATATTTGGCTTGTTTTCTTAGCAGGGTAAAAAAAAAAAAAAAAAACTTGGGGCTTTATGATGACATTAAGCATGTAGTCAAAACTTCTAGAAATTTATCTATGCCCGTTGCACATTTGAATCCCATAATAAAGGAGATATTTTGGCTTCAAATTTAATCATTCAATAAAATATGAATTTTTTTTTTTGACCAAAATAAAATATGATCAAATGCAATAAAATTTACTATGTCATCATATATATATATATATAACAAAATAAAGTCATTCTCGGGGTCGTACTCAATGTATACTAACTCTTTTTTTTTTTTCAATGAATACTAAATCCAAGATGTTGTAATCATATTAATACGGATTCTCGATATTGAACAAAATATCATACTCAATTTATGTCAACATATAAAGAAAAAAAAAATAGATTTTTTTAATAAAAAATTAAATAAAATTATTTTGAAGTGTCTTATAGAAAGATGAATAGTCAAAACTAAATTGGTTGGCGATGTCCAGATATACGCTAGGTTTCTCTCACCACTCATCACATCGTGGCTATATAGTCCGAGAAGAAAAATGAACCCGTATTTCAGACTCATATGTTTCAGTGTTTGACAAATATACACACATATAATATCAATACTTTTTTATATTTTATATTTTTTATAATTGTTTCATACATTTTATTGTGTTGGTGGTGACTTCATATTGTGTCATATTGATGACGTCTCCTTAATTCCTCATCTTGCTTGAGTGGAATAATTAGCAACAAAGACTTAAAAGGGTTGATTCTATTCTATTTTTCTACTTTCAATTATATATATAGGTTAATGGTGAGGTCATAAGGCTTATGCTAATCTATTTGATTTTGACGACTATGAATAGTGCAAAAGAGGGGTGTTTTAAGATTGGATTTAGATTTAATAAAAAATCAAAACAATATACCTAAGGCAGATTCAAGTTGGTCTCATTTCACTGTTACAAAAAAGGTTATCTGCGACACCACGGTGTGGTTTATATTATTTCCAATGCCCCGTCGAAAAAAAAAATCAATTTAAGCTAAACATTGTCATTTAGGTCCACTTGCGAGGAAAAAAGGAACCCAGAAAAAGAAAATTAAAAAAAAAAAAAAAAAAAGGAGGGAAAATTATTGTGGGTGATGTATTTCCAATGCCCGGCAATTTATTTTTTTTCTATTATTATTATTTTTTTTTATCGAAAGCAACAATACAAACAAAACTACAAAACAAAAGAGGCATATGCAAATAGAGCCTTTAAGACAAAATTAGGGATTGAATCCCAACATACCAACTTATCCCATGAGAATGGAGCCATTTTGCACGCTGCTTGTGCTGACCCATTACCCGACCTTGGGGTCCATTTTAAAGAGAGATTGTTTCCTCTATCGCGCAAAAACTTACTCACATTCATAACTTCCTCCGTCGGATTGGTGGGCGTCAGAATTGAGAAAAACTATTTTTGACATCCTCCACCATTTGGTGTCGCTAAAAGTGTAGTTTTTCGAAGATTATCAAAGCATCACAAAAGGATGGAGTCCCGTACTCTGCATAGAAATTCAATATCTAGTTTCAGTAGGAGGAGATCGACATTGAAATTGCATGCTGTAATGGATGGACTCCTCGCCATTGCTCTACATCAGATGGTCACACTGAAACAATAGGGTTCTTGTCCAACTGTTTAGTGAGTACTAAACCCTGTAATCACTAATAGGATACTTACAGAATAAATCATGAGTCACTTATTAGCGTTTAAGTTTTAAATTTAACTACTATTTATTTTTCTTATTTTTATTATTCGTTAAAAACAATTTTGTTTGATATGTTGGTCACTAAAATTTAATTTTCTTAAAAATAGAAAACACTCACATTCCATCTAGTTTCAGTAAATATTTCTTACTATGATTTAATTTAGAGCAATATGCAAGGTATAAAATTTTCGTTCAACCAAATAACAGTCAAACACAATGAAAATTTAAATGCACCCATCAGGAAAATTCCCCACATTAATATTACAAGTCATATATGTCTAAATCATGTCACCATACGATAAATTATCACAGTATTTGAACAGGAATTTCTCAAGGTGAGAAAAATCAGTCTTTGAAGAAGACAAATTTGTAATCTTACCAGAGTGTTTGAGGAATTTGTTAAAAATTGTGAATGAAAATTGTTTAATTAGTCATCAATGATGCCTTTGACTGAACAGGTTCGATTACAGGTAGGTTATGGGATGAAAAGATGTAACTCAAAACCAACAGACATAATTATTCATGTGAATCATTGCAACCTATTGGAGTGGATGTATCTATTGGTGAATAGACACCATGTGAACCATTGCAACCAATTGGAGTAGATGTGTCCAATGTAAAAAGACACAAATAAATGGCTGTGTCCAATGATGAAGGAACACACCCAATTTGAAAAGGCACCTTACTTAAAAACTACTTTTTAGTTTTTTTCAAAGGGTTGCACCAACCCGAAAAGACACATTGTTACTTATAAATACCCCCTTCGGATCATTTGTAAATTGTTCATTTCATTTTCTTCTATCTCTCTCTCTAGACTTGAACCCAACCCAAGTGGGTTCAAACCATAAGTTAAGTGGTCCGAGCCACTTAGACCCTAATCCAATTTCATCGAGCCATATTAAGATTTGGTCCGAACCATTTGGTTCGGATTACACCCAATTCAACATTTATATAGTATAGATGCATTTTTTAGTTAGAAAGAGTATTACACGGAGGAGGTTCGCCGTATTCACGAGTTTGTACTACTGCTACTAGTGGATGTAGACCGTTGTATCTTGGGAGATAGACGCCACTGAGTCCGTTAGTACCATAGCGGGGCGAATCTGTCTTAAGGACATAGTATTTAATACTAGCCTCGGTCTAGGTTCTTTATTTATTATTTATTACTTTATTTTGCATATTTAATTAGATATATAGTTGCATATTTAATTAATTATTTCTTAGCATATTGTTAATTATCTCATGGCATATTAGTATAAGGGTTTTTATATCTTAAATGTCACGTGAAGCATATATATTTACCAACAATCTTAAGACAGATCTTTCCTTGCGTAGAATTTATTATATGCTTCTATTTCAGATATAAAAAAGTAGAGATTTTACTAATAATTGAGATATATAATAAAATAATGTTATATACATTATTATATGATAATAAACTAAATATTGATGTGTTCAATATTATGTAAAATTGAAGCATGTTATATAAGTAGATTATTGAATTATTTATATAATTCAATATTGGTTGAATTATTTTAAATTTGTAATATGATATTATGAAGTATATTACATTATCTTAAACATGTGCCAACTAGAGGTGAAAAAAGGTACTTTGTTACTTTTATCAATAGTTGCACCAGATATTGTTATATATATTTGCTACGAAGTAAAGATGAAACTTTAGAAATGTTTAAACATTACAAAAAAGAGGTTGAGAATCAACTTTGCAAAAAGATCATGGTGTTAAGAAATGATGAATCCTATATTGATAAGTTCTGATTTAACTCAGAATTTGTGGGGAGAAATTTTACTTTTCGCAAATTATATTCTCAATAAAATACATTTAAAAAAAATGTGACAACATATGAATTATGGAAAAGTTGAAAACCTTCTTATAAATTCTTAAAAGTGTAGGGGTGTCTATCTAAGGTTACAGTTCCTACTCCTAAAAAAGTTAAAGTGTGACCTAAAATGTGACGACCTTGTAGGTGAGTGTGTTGTGGACGGGTGCAAGAGGCACTGGCAAGCTACCACATTGGGCGAGCTATAAGTGCATAGTCCCACATCACTTAGGTAAGGGAAAGGTGAAGTGATTTTATGTGGTGGTGTTATCTCCAATTGGTATGTAGCATTTTCGGGATAAAACCCAAGAACAAAATAGTGCGAGCTCGAGCCCAAAGCGGCCAATATCATACCATGTAGTGGAGTGGATCGTTACATAAAACCTTTGATAGGTTATGCTCATAATAGTAGTGCATCTCGTTTTCTTGTGCATAAATCATAAAAATGAAAATAAGGATTAACTTATACGTAATAAGAGTGTTAGAACGTCTAAATCTTTTGATCCTGATTTTCTAACATATTTATTGGAGAATGAGTCATAAAGCTTTAAGGAAACAAAGTCTTCTCCTGATTATTATTATTTCTTAGATTAATTATGTGATATAATTAATCATGTAATATAATATTAAACTATATTGTTATATTTATTTATGTGAGTTTAATATTGTTTTTATAAATGTTTATTATAATGTTGAACCATGGAGTTTAATTACTTAGTGTGTATAGTAATTCAATTTTACAATATAATTTATGCAATGTGTGATATTATTATATTTGTACGAGTTCATGACTAGTTTGTGTATGTAATACAACAAACAAAAATTGACTAGTCCAGTTATGTCAGTTGTACCGATAGTTAAGGGAAAAGATCTATATTAGTGTCTAAGACATATATAGCTTTGAATGGGCTGAATAAGAGAGAGATTTTCGATAGCTCTAAAGAGTTCAATGAAAAATGTTATGGATACATTAAGCTAGTACACTGAGACAAGCTAAATCAAACTAGCTAAAAGCTAAAATATTACTGACCTGAAAACTAGTTAGTTTAACTATAAGCTAAAGTGATCATTGAGGTGCAAAGAACTTTAGAGACGTTAGTTGGTTTTAACTCTCAACTTGGTAGAAAAAAAAAAAACAAAAAAACCAGAGGATGGTGAATAACCATTTTAGCTATAAGCTATTTGAGTTATACATCATATTTGCTCTTATAGGAGGGAAGAATACTACTTTACAAGTAATAATTTTTGGATAATATTTTTCAAAACAAATTCCAATATTACGAAGGTATACTACTTAGATAAGTGTGTACTAAAGTTATGAGCTACTAGAATTGATAACTGAGCAAAATTAACTTCAAGCTAGTGAGAAGTGAGTGCTTATCATAACCTACTAGTGAGATATGAGAAGAGTGTGCTTAATCTAAGATAGTAATAATACTTGAGAAGTGAGTGCTCACTATGTGGTGATGTATCCAAAGCTTAAATAATTAAAGAATTATTTGCTTAAATTATTGAGTTACGTGATGTGTATGACACATGAAAGATTATGACATGCTAATATGACTGACTTAACATAAACCTAAACATATATAACTCAAGTCATAAATATAAGAAATGTAGAATCAAATATTAATTAGAGCTCAATCTAATTAATATCTCTAGCATTAATTCATAGTAATGTCGGTGAATTATTATAATAATAAGCTAGAGATAAAGTGATAAAGTGAGTTCATATGCACTAGAGACTATTATACATGCTTGTTGAAAAGCGGATATGGAACCTTGAAAAAGTAAATGAGGTGAAGTATTTAATATATGGTACTTCCAGAGTTGGAAAATCATAATAAATACATCAGAATTAAAATTTCAGGATTATTCCAAAGTTGTGGGGAGATATTATCCATTGATGAAATTTGTTACAAGTCACCTCATCTTAAGAGAAATACTTATAAATGTGGGGTGTTCCAAATCATTAGAGTTTTAGGATAGAACCAAAAATCATTTATAGTATTATAACAATAGTACATGTTATTTTCTACGAATAAAATATTATGGAACAACTAGAAGAGTTCTATTTCCAACTAAAAAGCTGAATTATTTATTCCAGTTGAAAAGTCAAATGTGCAAGTTTATAAATCCTTGAGTGGATTAAAGCTACTACCAAGATAATGACATGAATGTGATTCATAAGTCATTGTATGCCTTAAAAATTTAATAATATACTAATTAGTATATTTGAAATGAAAGATTGAACATCTAATAACATAGTATATTCTCAATAGAGTGAGATTGAGATAATACTAGTTATAATAACAAAAGCCTAGCTAACTTTTGTAGATGTAAATCTCAAATATAAATACTAGTCAAAGTATATCACTGGTTGAGATTACAAGGCATCTTAATAACTGTGATTAATTGCACACTTTCAATCCAGGATAGGATTACTGAAAAACAATAAATTGGGTAATTGAGATACACCCTAAGTCCAATATTGCATAGATCAAGGTATCTAATTAAATTGGAGGTGTAACAGTGATGCAATCTGGATGTGAGATATTAAAGATTTCAAATCCATGAGTAGATATGTCTTTAATATTAAAGGTATAGTTGTATGTTCTTAATATAACTCAAAGTTAGAAACTTTGAATAAATCAAATAGGAAAGTCAATAGACTTTACCTAGATGACATTTCAAAGTAAGTCTACACTTGTGCCACTAAAGAAAATGATATTGTTAACAATAAGCAATTTTAAGGCACAAAGTATACATTTACTCTCAGTTGGGGAAACCTCTGCAGAGTATAATATTTCTATATACAACTATGTGGCCAACATATAAAATTGAGGGTTGTATTAGAAAGTAATTGTACAGATCATCGAGGGGAATGGGGTTTAAAACCAAAAGCTAACGAGTCATCTTAATGGAAACCGAACCTAGTTGACTGGAGATCCCAAGATCTAGGTTCAAAAGGACAATAGAAATTCTAAATGGCTTACCAGAAGTACTGGGAAGATATAAATCTTTTGCCCATTTCTATGATGAGACAATGCTACCTACAGCGAGGAATAGGATAAGCTACGCTTTTAATGACTCTTATACCTTAAAAATTCAAGTGGGGTATAGTAGGATACTCTTAATAAGAAGTCACCTATATGAGGGTGAAGTGGGGCCACTTCTATGAGAACTATAAATGCTAAGTTTTCTGGAGCACTCATTTAATACCAAGACTTGTTCAGTGCCAAAATGAATACAACAATGAGAACCAACTTTGTAAGGAAAGGTACTGTGTGTTTGTTATTGTCTTGGTTTACACAAACGGCTGAACAGTTCAAGACATCGTGTTCACTGGTTAGCCAGTAAATCCGATAGCAATACACTAGGGAAGGTTTAAAACCAAGAGCTACCTATCCTGATGCAATAACTTTCCAACTATACTCTTTCTAGTGTCTGCATGATCATCTTTTGCATTTAAATAGCCAATTTCCATTCACGTGGGCGATTGTTAGAAATTGTGAATGAAAATTGTTTGATTAGTTATTAATGATGCCTTTGATTGAACATGTGCGATTACTGGTTGGTTATGTGATGAAAAGATGCAACTCAAAACCAACAAACATAACTATTTATGTGAACCATTGCAACCTATTGGAGTGGATGTGTGTATTGGTGAACAGACACGATGTGAACCATTGCAACCAATTGGAGTGGATGTGTTCAGTGTGAAGAGACACATATAAATGGTTGTGTCCAATGATGAATAGACACATATAAATAGTTGTGTCCAATGATAAAGAGACACACCCAATCCGAAAAGGTACATTGTTTAAAAACTACTTTTTAGTTTTTTTCAAAGTGTTGCACCCACCTGAAAAGGCATCTTGTTGCCTATAAATACCTCCTTCAGATCATTTACAAATCATTCATTTCATTTTCTCCTATCTCCCTCTCTAGACTTGAACCCAACCCAAGTGGGTTCAAACCAGAGGTGAAGTGGTTCGAGCCACTTAGACCCTAATCTAATTTCATCAAGCCATATTAAGATTGGTCCGAATCATTTGGTTCGGATTACACCCAATTCAACATTTATATAGTATAGATGCATTTTTTAGTCAGAAAAAGTATTACATGGAGGAGGTTCGCTGTGTCCACGAGTTTGTAGTACTGCTACTAGTGAATGCAAACCGTTGTATCCTGAGAGATAGACGCCACTGAGTCTGTTAGCACCATAGCGGGTCGAATATGTCTGAAGGGCATAGTATTCAATACTAACCTCGGTCCAGGTTCTTTATTTATTATTTATTAATTTATTACTTTATTTTGCATATTTAATTAAATATATAGTTGTATATTTAATTAATTATTTCTTAGCATATTATTAATTATCTCATGGCATATTAGTATAAGGGTTGTTATATCTTAAATGTCACATGAAGTATTTATATTTACCAACAGAATCTTGACAAATTTGTACCAAAAATGTCTTTTCATTTCACTTGGGGTTTATGACAACATTAGGGCTCTGTTTGTTTGGATATAAAATATTTTTAAGAAAATATTTTTATTTTTATTTTTTGGTATTTGGTTGTCGTAAAATATTTACAAAAAGAATATATTAAAATCTGACAAAAATAATTTATCGATAAATTTTCAGCAAGTTATTTTACATGCCTGGTCCGATGGATTCGACTTTAACCTCAACGTAAACCTTTACCAAATACAGAAAAAATAAAAATAAACAAAATAAATATTTTACGTCAAAATAAACGGAGCCAGTATGTAATCAAAACTTTTGAATATGATTTTGCTCTTACACATTTGAATTGCATAATAAAATGTTGTGAGTTTCAAATTTAATCATATAGTAAAATATAAGGAAATGCAATAAAAATAACTATGCTCTTTGTATGTTATATAATGAGTATTATTGATTGGTTGGTCAAGTTGATAGAGTATTAATTTTTCAAACAAGGTGTGTTCGTATTTTTTCCCTCCCCTTAATTTTTTTCTAAGGTCATATTCGAATCGTACACAATGAAAATATTTTTAGTGCATAAGCCTTGACATTTTCAGGGGCATTTGTTTGACAAGTATCATTTTGATTCGTTTTTACGCTGCATAAGAATGATGTGGACCATCGTTGATGTCCAATAATATTTTTTTATCTTTTAAAATAAAAAGTTGAGAGTTCAAATATCTGGTTGGACAATTTCACTGTGCGAGTTTCTTTTCAAACTATACATATATGTTTATACTTTAAAAAACTAGAGTTAATTTAACTTATGACCACTTAGAAAGGCATAATTACCAAAATGCAATGTACCAAATACGCGCTGAAAAAGCAACCTAGCAAAAGTACAAATACGTCAATTTTTGTACTTTTTAGTCCAATTTTCCCTTTATAGCTGGTGCGACCATTAAATGAATGCCCTCACCCCTACCAATTTACTAAAATGCCCCTAAATAATATTTCAAGAGTCAAAAGTCTTTATCACCCCTAAATACCTCAGATTATTTTTCTTCCATAAACTCGTTCATTTCTTGACTATATACTGAATATACGAAGTGGTTTGTTTATTTTCATTTGGGTTTTTGAGGGTTTTTTTCATTGCTCAGATCTCTGTTGTGTGTGAGTATTATGTGTTACTTTGTTGAGAAATTTGGATTTGCTAGCGTTTTGGTTTTGTGGTCTCTGTGAGATCATCTTAACAAAAAGCCTGTTGCAGTGAACTTGAACTACCACAGGCCAGTTGTTTGTCCCTCTCTCTCTACTCATTCTCTCTCGTATCCCTTCATTTCCATTTATATATGGGATGAAGATTATTCAGATCCAGTTTGAGCTTCTCTGAATCTCACCCCGCCGATTGCTATATTTTGTATACATGTCATACAAAATGATTTTTTTTTTTGCCTTTTTTGCCTTCTCTGGTTTTTTCTTTGTCAATCTTCATTTGTGCCTGTGTTTAATTTGTATTATTCGTTTAAATTTTTTTTTCTTTGCTGCAACTCTTCTGATTATTATTTTATTTTGCTGCAATTTTTAGATGGAAGCTACTGATATTCAAATAGACGTTGAACCTATTGAAGAAGAAAGTGGTGAGGAGGTTGAAGTCTTGCAAGAACAAGATGAACTTTGAAATTCAAACCAAAAAAATCTGCAAAAAGAACACTAGTTGACACTAATAGAAATACAATGTTTAAGCTGGTCATATATTGGTTGAATTCATATTTAATCTAACACTAATCGTTTAAATGGGTTAATTGGGTTGGGTTGTCTCAAACCCAACCTGACCAACTTCATAAATGGGTTAATTGGGTCGTGTCATATTAAACCCAACACGATCCATATATTAAACGGGTTATACGGGTCATGTCGTGTTACTCATTTAATAAACGAGTCGTGTTTGTGTTTATCTTATTTCATACGAATATTAATTGGGTCATATTCGTGTTTACTCTAATCATATTCGTGTTGACCCGAACACAACCTGTCATCCCAAAATGCCACCCTACCACATGAGACTTAAAGTGAATGAATTGTTGAGAGGTTGAAGATGAGAAAGACAAACTTTAGGGTCTGAAGATTCAGCAATAGGCGGCCATACGATCACCAATTTTGCCCTCTACTCTCTGTCGGCAGAAAATGAAAAGTTGGAATGAAAATATTGAATCATTGAAACACGATAGGGTTATAAGACACAAGGGTTTGGTGTTCTTTTTAAACCATTATAGACAAGTTTACCCTTTCCTTATTTCATAATTTACTATTTTATATTTTAAGTGGATTGTAAACAGGTTGGGTCGTATCCGTGTTGACACGACCTATTTAACCCGTTTACTTACACGGATTAAACGGTTTATACGGGTTATGCGGGTTGAACCCGAATCTAACATAATTTCACGGATTTTAATCGTGTCAATTCGTTTACGATCCAACCCATTTATACTAAATTCAAACCCGCTTAAATCGTGTTGCTGCTTAATTCTTTTACGTTTCTTTTGGCCGCATAACGTCTCTCTCTCTCTCTCTCACACACACTATTATAAATAGAAAAATGTTGTACCATACATAGAAATATTCTAACTAGGACAAATTAATGCTGCTTAGACTTTAGAGTCATGGGCGTTGGAGGTCTAAGGCAAAATTTCTCCAGGATATTTACGTAGTAAAATAATTAACAATAATTTATTGTATGTATGTATATATATATATATATATATATATATATTTATAAGCCATTATTTCTTATTTTTGAGATTTTTGAGATAAAAGCTTACTAATTTTGTTGAAAAATTTGGTCTTATATTTCCTAAATATTCATCTATTTTTATTTTATTTTATAATATTTTGTTTATCATTACAAGAGCTCCTTAATTTTTTTTTTAATGGAGTTATTTACCTCACCCTTTCTTATTTCTTTTTAGAAATTTGGAGTAAACATATTTATAGATAAACTAAAGTAAGACAAATAAAAATTAATTAATTAAAAAACGGTAGAACAAGGCTTATTTCTAATACTATTGAAAGTGTTTGAATTTACTATAAATTTCTCCCCTCTTTGATAATGCTACTTTATAATAAGTTATTAATTTTAGAATGCAAGATTTTCTCACTTAGAAAGTTAAAAAATTAGTAATAATCAAATCCACTTAATCACATCAAAAACATGATGAGAAGTTTAAAAGAACATAAAAATATAAATGTAGAAAAATGCGTGAGAACAGAAAAACAATTGGCAGAGACTCTTAACCATAAAACTGCTAAAGTGGGAGAGAGTCTCCATCTTACGTGGAAAAAATTAAGGGTGGGCCTACTTAAAGAGACCGTACGTTGAGAGGCCTGTTGAGCCAACACGTTTTAGAATGAAAGTTCAAACTAAAGTGGGAGAGAGTCTGCATTTTGGATTAGCATCCTCTATTGTAAACGGGTCGTACTATACCAAGCTGTAGTGAAAAAAGAAATTATTTTAAAATTAGTAACTGTAGAGTCCAACGGAAAATAGAACAACGTTAAAAAAATAAAATAGAAAGTAAAAAAGAAAAAGAAAAAAGGAAAAATAAAATATCCTTTCTACCGCATCCCTCGTTCCTGTCGTGCGGCTGTATTTTCAAGTACTCACCCCTTCTTTCTCTCTTTCCCTCTTCATAAACCCTGACTATCTCTCTCTAAAAATCACACTTATTTCTGCACAGTATATCATTATACCGGCTAGTGAGAATGAAACCTTCTTCTCCATTTATTTCCATACTAACTGCATTTATGTTTGCAATCCAAAATATGTTAAACAGTGAACCTAAATGTCTTTTTGAAACAACGATTTCCCAGGAAATTGGCAAATATATTTTATTAATAAAATCGACACGGTAGGCTTAAGCTTCTGGCTACCCCATTTTTTTATACTAGTTATGAATTGGAATGACAAAAAAAGAAGTATGACAAAAAAATATTCACTTATAGATTAGTCTAAATTATTAAAGAACGCAACACATAACTTAAAAAAAAAAAAAAAAAAAAAAAAAAAAAAAAAAAAAAAACTCGTAACTTTACCAAAAATGAAGTTTCATAAATTTCTAATTGGGTCGATTATTCCCGTCAAATTCAAATACTGGAAAAGACAAATCATTTAGAATAAAAAATTCAACATATAAATTTTGTATGCGGGTTTTCCTTTTTAATTTACACGCTATTTTGGAAAGAAAACTTTGTTGTTCCTTATAAATCTTTATTTATTTATTTATTTTTGTCGAGAAGGCAGAGGAGAAGGATAGGAAACCAAAATTTGGGTTCTTCTAATCTAAATTTAATTTCCTCTCACATATCAATTTACAATGTATAATATTCATACTGAAAATAAGGCAAATATAGATAATTGATAATGCATCAAGTAAATTAATATGTGGAATGTGAATAATTTATATTTAAGTAAGACAACTATATATTATATATATGACCAACAATCATTCACAAATCATGACGACTCCATTTAGATTCTCATTTATTTATTTATTTTTATTTCGATATATATATATATATATATATATATATATATATATATATATATATATATATATATATATTTTAGTGATCATATGTTTATCATCGTTATATTGCATGCAATTGCAGTGACTAAACTCATGCAACTTGAGTGTAGTGAGAATTAGAGAAATTAGGTAATTAACAATTAGCACTTGCACTTGCTAATTAATTCCTTTTCCCCTCCATTTTCTTGACAAACAAACATAGTAAAAGTATTCGGTTATAGATTAGTCTAAATTATTAAAGAACGCAACACATAACTTAAAAAATAAAAATAAAAATAAAAAATAAAAAGTCTGAGAAACAAATTACAAAATAATAAGTAAAAAAAATTGTATCTTGATAAATGTGCTACCTAATAAATTTATAATATTAATAATCATTGATGAGAGAAAACCAAATATAACACTACAAAATAGTCTTCAAAGAATTGTAAAAGGGGATGTTAATCTATTCTCCACATTGTAAAAATACATAACAATTTTGAAAGAATTGTAATAAACTAGAACCCCTTGAATATTACTATCAACTACCCCCACAATGTAGAAATTCTTACCTTAGGCTTTTTATGTTTTTTCTCCTCTTTCTTTTTCTCAGTATAAGACACCATATTCATTTTGTATTGATCTCTAAATGGTTTTTTTTTTTTTTTTTTTTATCAATTTCTGACATCGAATTCCATTCTTTTGAATACTCCTTGTTATGCCCCACCACATTTGCACCAGTTTTTTTTATTTTTTTTCCTAATAACATGACATAAAATCAAATATATTAAGAACAACAAAATATATACATAAAATATTTTAACAAAGTAATATTTTATAAAATTTGTACCTATATAATAAGTAGCAATTGGCCGGCTTATGTGGAGTTACTTCCATGTGTGCAGGACTCGAGGAAATAGCTTGACGTTTCCGTTTTACACCAGTTGAACGTCCCATCATAAAACTATAAATTTAAAAAAAAAATAAAAAAATTTGTTCGTAACGCTGGTCTTAGTCCCAATCAAAATGGTGGAAGGTAATCTAAAGAAGTAGGAGGGTGCCAAGAATAGCTATCAAATTAGCTCTAAAGTATACTGAAACATATGTATCATATTCCATATTGAAAGATAAAGACATCTATGATGTGTTGAATATAAGGGGAAGAAAAAAATTACAGAAAAAGTATATACAAGGGGGACCCTCATCATATCAACTATAACACAGACAATTAAATGTCAAGTTGTCAGAAATCATAAGATCAAACTTACGAAATCATAAAATTGGATATGGACAATACAAAAAGACATTAAATTGTAAAACAGATCATTGGCATGTAGCTGTAGCTGTAGTAGTTAGGCATAGGACACACATCACCCCTTACCAAATCACAACTACAGAACAAGGGTATCTGATTGATAACTCTAATGTAGAGAAGAGGTTTCCTCAATGACTAATAAGCTTATACTAACTCTATAGTCCAATTTCACAACACAACATCAGAGGGAAGTCAGAGAATGGAAAAATGCTAGGATGGGAATAAAGGAAGAATAGAACAAGATATGAAGCATGATTGCCCCCCATGCTGGTCGTTATATAGCTCACATGCCTTGTTGTTGTCCAACACCCTAAAGCTGCTTAGATTACTTGAATAATGCCTCCCTTTCACACCCCCCAAACAGGAAAACAGAAAAGGATAACAAATTCCATGAGGGTGGACGAGTTTGTTAACAACTACACTTCATAAGATGCAGGTTTTTCTTTACCTACACTAACAAGATGGAGGTATTGAATTCGATTTTCCTCCCGTGATACACTAGCCTCACACTCTCACCCAATGGGCAACCAAATAATAATAATAATAAGGGATAACAGAACAAAAAAAATGTTGACTACAAGATTTAAGCAGAAAAGGCACATAAATAGTTTTGAACATGAATGTAAGCTAATAAAAACAGAAATTTAAGTAAATTCAACTTCGATTTCAAACAAACTATCAAGTCAAATAAGGTGTTTACCAATCAATGAGACATGAAAATTGGAGAAAAAAAAAAAAAGAAAAAAAAAAAAGGCACAAATGATAAGAATTATCTTACCTTTAAGTTCAAGTCATGACATTCAAATCTTAAAACCATTAGGATACCAAAACTTTGTTTCAATTCAAAGCTCTTTCAGGTCATAATTAATACCACAATCAAAAAATTCCCTTGTGTTCTTAAATGATACCATACAATTACAATTTTTAAATGCTAGCTAAAAATTTAAATAACTTGCCTATCCTTGACTATATTGTTAGCCATAATCAAACATTTAATTCTTTTCAGCTACATAACCCCACTTCATCAACTGCCTTTTGCTTATACGGTTCAATCTGCCTAAGTCATAGTGTATTCATAGGAGGTGTAAGTAAATGGATCTAAGAAGAACCAAAATTTTGGTTTCCTATCCTTCCCTTCTGCCTTCTCGACCACAAAAAAGAGGTTTATACAGAAGAATCGAGTTTTCTTTCCAAAACAACATGAAAATTAAAAAGGAAAAATCAACATACAAAATTTATATGTTAAATTTCTAATTCTAAATGATTTGCCTTTTCCAGTTAAATTTCTGATTCTAAATGAATTTGACAGGAATAATCAATCCAATTAGAAATTTATGGAACTTCACTGAGTTTTTTTTTTTTTTTTTTTTTTTTTTTAAGTTATGTGTTGTGTTCTTTAATAATTTAGACTAATCTATAACTGAATACTTTTACTACATTTGTTTGTCGAGAAAATGGAGGGGAAAAGGAATTAATTAGCAAGTACAAGTGCTAATTGTTAATTACCCAATTTCTCTAATTCTCACTACACTCAAGTTGCATGAGTTTTGTCACTGCAATTGCATGAAACATAACGATGATAAACGTATGACCACTAATATATATATATATATATATATATATATATATATATATATATATAAGAATCAAAATAAAAATAAATAAATAAATGAGAATCTAAATGGAGTCATCATGATTTGTGAATGATCGTCGGTCATATATATCCTATATAGTTGTCTTACTTAAATATAAATTATTCACATTCCACATATTAATTTACTTTATGCATTATCAATTATCTATATTTGCTTTATTTTTAGTATGAATATTATACATTGTAAATTGATATATGGGAGAAAATTATATTTAGATTAGAAGAACCCAAATTTTGGTTTTCTATCCTTCTCCTCTGCCTTCTCGACAAAAAAAAAAAAAAAAAAAAAAAAAAAAAAAAAAAAAAAAAGAAAAAAAGAAAAAAAGGAAAAAAAAAGAGGTTTATACAGAATAACCGAGTTTTCTTTCCAAAACAGCATGAAAATTAAAAAGGAAAAATCAGCATACAAAATTTATATGTTGAATTTCTGATTCTAAATGATTTGACTTTTCCAATATTTGAATTTGACGGGAATAATCGAGCCAATTAGAAATTTATGGAACTTCACTGCCTTTTTTTTTTTTTTAAGTTGTGTGTTGCGTTCTTTAATAATGACTAATTTATAACTGAATACTTTTACTACATTTGTTTGTCGAGAAAATGGAGGGGAAAAGGAATTAAAAATTTCATTTTGATGTCGATTGGAAACCAATATTTGAATAACTTCACTCAATTCAAGCCAGAAGCGTGAATTAAGATATGTTAATTCTGGAAGGTATTAAACAATGAAAAATATAAGATTCAAAATTTTATTTTGTTTTCTCTTCCCACGTTTTACCAGCAATCAAACTGAAGGCTAATTCTAATTTTAGTTTTGTTTACTTCTTCTATGATTCATATGACCATTGGAAAAGAGAGAGAGAAATGGTGAGTACCTGAAAATACAGCCGTGAGCATGAACAACCCAGTAGAACTATATTATTTTGAGGTAGACCGTGACGATTGACGAGAGATGGCAAAGGCGTACGCCGGTGACGAGGGAGGAGGCGTTGAAGCAGTCCTTTTTTTCTTTTCTTTTTTGGTAGGGATACGCGGAAGCAGTTTATTTTTCTTTTCTTTTTTTTTTCTTTTTATTTTATTTTTTTTAACGTTGTTCCTTTTTCCGTTTCCGTTGGACTCTATAGTTACCAATTTAAAAACAATTTCTTTTTTCACTATAGTATGGGTACAACACGACCCGTTTACAGCAGAGATTCTTTTTTCACTACAGCATTGGTACAGCACGACCCGTTTACAACACAGGATCCCAGTCCCGGCATCTTATGTGGAAAAAAATTAAGGGTGGGCCTACTTAAAGAGACCGTACGTTGAGAGGCCTGTTGAGCCAACACGTTTTAGAATGAAAGTTCAAACTGAGAGCGTTATTGGAGAAAATTTTATAATATTTCGGGAATATTTTTATATTTGGTATCCCTCCGATCAAAGTTCTCTATTCAGAAATTTCATAACCATCCCAATCAAAGTTTATCATTTATTTTGAAACCCTCCGCTTATTCATTTACGAAAGAAAACAGTAAAAATTCTATAATAGCTCGGGAGATTTTGACAATTGGTACCCATCTTAATCAAAACTTTTTGTTTTCTTTGACAAATGTAAAAGTGAATAGTTTCAAGATAAATGAGGAACTTTGATGAGGAAGAGAGAGACTTCAGTGCATCGGTAATACTCCGTTATCCATATCATTAACCAATTATATCTTGAGCTCGTTTGTCACACAAGCAAAAATATTTTATTTTAGTGAATCATATCTAAAGAGTTGATAATACAATATCATTAAAACAATGGGAATAATAAGGTATTGCTGGATGAGCAGGGGCACCTAGTGTACAAATATCCCTGACTATTGTAAAATTTCTCCTGGGAATGGTTTAGTGGTTGAGCAAAAACCACGTTTGGTGTCAGAATTGTCATCCTTGTGAAATATTCGTCTGCCAAATGTGTATAAATAGCTTGCCTTGCTTCTTGTGGAGACGTACCCAAATAGCCTTCTTGAAGTAGAAAATACACCATATTAAAGCACTGAAGCATTTTGCAACTGTGCAACACCACCATGTTGTTCTTATTGAACCCTTTATTCTACTCTCTTCTTCTCCTGTTCTTCTCCTTCCTCTTCCTTTCCAAATGGTTGTTCACCGCAAAAACTAAAAAAAATCCACCACCTTCTCCACCAAAGCTCCCAATTATTGGAAACCTCCACCAACTTGGCTTGTTCCCTCATCGCATCCTCCGAGCATTAGCTCAACGATATGGCCAGCTCATGCTGCTTCACTTTGGCTGCAAGCCGGTTCTCATCGTCTCCTCTGCTGATGCAGCTCGCGAAATCTTTAAAAACCATGATCTCATCTTCTCAAACCGGCCTAAATCAAGCATAGCCACCAAACTTCTCTATGGTAAGGACGTGGCGTTTGTTCCTTATGGCGAGTATTGGAGGCAGATGAAGAGCAAGTGTGTGATGCAACTTCTAAGTAACAAGAGGGTTCGGTCCTTTCACACTGTTAGAGAAGAAGAAACAGCCCTAATGATCAAGAGGATCGAAGAGTGCTGTTCTTCTTCTTCATTTTCACCAGTGAATTTGAGTGAAATGTTTGTTTTGCTTACAAATGATGAAGTGTGTCGCGTAGCCTTGGGAAGGAAGTACAGTGGAAGTGAAGGTGCTAGGAAGTTTAAGGTGGTGTTGGGGGAGTTTGTGGAGTTATTAGGTACTTTTAGTGTAGGAAACTATATTCCATGGCTTTCGTGGCTAAATCGTGTGAATGGTTTGGATGCTAAAGTGGAGAAAGTGGCTAAAGAGCTCGATGACTTCCTCAGGGTGTAGTTGAAGAGCATATTGATCGTCAGAAAAGAGAGATCAATGGTGGTGGGAATGTTGGTCAAAATAAAGGCCAACAGGACTTCGCTGATGTCTTGCTTGAAATTCAAAGAGTCAACAAGGATAACTATTCACTTGACAAAGACAGCATTAAAGCTCTCATATTGGTAAGTATGATTCATCCCTCTCTATCTAAAATATAATGAATCACCTGAAAATTTGGCGGATTCTAAATGAATCAATAGTTTTCGACATTAATTTAGTTGTCACAACTGTCTCAACCACTTCATGATTTAACTCATAAAATACAAACAGAAATTACAGGTGGATGATATGCATTAAACACAACTATGAATGAGAAAAGTTACCATGAAAAATTCTCCCTTGAGAACATCTTTGCATGTGATTTTAGTATTTATATACTAGTCACTTAACTATTTTATTTTGGGAAGGTTACTAGTCACTTATTGGTACATAATATATATATAAGTGACTATTGTTAATGAACAAGAAATTTTTTTACTACTGTGGCAATTCACGACTATTGAAATTTTAAAAGGAATAAGACAATGATAAAAATAAAAAAATATAATATTTTTTCGGGATAACAATACTCATACCTCTGGATATTGTATGCTATTGTAGGATATGTTTTCCGCTGGAACTGATACTACATACACAGCTCTAGAGTGGACATTCACAGAGCTCTTAAGACACCCGAAAGTCATGAAGAAGCTCCAGAATGAGGTGCGAGGAATAGCCAGAGGTAAACAGGAGATAACCGAGAATGATCTAGAGAAAATGCCCTACTTGAAAGCAGTCTTCAAGGAGTCTATTCGGTTACATCCTCCGTCCCCATTGGTTATCCGAGAATTAACACAAGATGTCCTAGTAATGGGATATGACATTGCAGCCGGCACACAAGTGTTTATCAATGGTTGGGCTATTGCGAGAGAGCCATCGTCGTGGGAAGATGGTGAAGAGTTCCAGCCAGAGCAATTCTTGAATACTTCAATAGATTTTAAAGGGCATGACTTCCAGTTAATTCCATTTGGAGCTGGTAGGAGGAGTTGTCCGGGAGTCCTATTCGCCACGACTGTTAATGAACTTGCACTAGCAAGTGTGGTGTATAAGTTTGATCTTACTTTGCCTGGTGAAGAAAGAAGTGAGGATTTGGACATGACTGAAGCTTCTGGTTTGTCCAATTCCAAAAAATATCCTTTACTCGTTGTCACAACTCCACATACTTTCTAGTGTACCTAGCTAGTACATGTGATAAAGATAAAAATAAGTATTTGATTTTGTTAAGATCGTGAAATGGTATTCTCTATGATTATCCTAAATAAAACCTCTATGGTCCTGTTTGGCAACACCATGAGCCTAATAAATATGTGATTCTTTTTTAGTAAAGTATGATTTTTTAAAAGTATAGTGTGATGCTAGATAAAAATAAATGTGTGATTTTTTAAAGTGAAGTGTGATTTATATAGGATAATCATAGAGAATACAGCTACATGATCGAGCTTTATAGAAACACACATTTATTTATGTAGTACCACATGTCCAAATTCTCGCCTAGAAAGTATATGGAGTTGGGAAAACGAGTAGAGTATTTTCTGGGATTGGACAGACCACGGACTTCAGACATGTAAAATCAAACTTGTACACAATACTCTAATCCAAGCTCATTAACAGTCGTCGTGAATATACTGTGAGATATATATTTTGTACTTGGTTAATTTTAGTGTCAAAATAAGTTTGATCGAGTTGTATTTTCAAGTTTAAAATTCAAGATCGAGATCAGCGGCGGAATTGAAGAGTTGTTCATGTTTGATTGCTTGAAGTCTACGAAAAGGTAAGAACAACAATTTAGAAAGTTGAGTTAAATAAGGTTAGGACACATGCATACATTGTATATTTTTCAAAATTGCATATTTTCGGAATTTTTCTAAGTGTTTTATCCTTCTATTCAAGTCTGGCCAACTTGAACCAGTTCAAGGACTCCGAACCAGTTCAAGGTCTTCAGCATATTTTGGTAACTTTGTTTCCTATTCTGTTTAAACTTCCTATTTGATATAAATTTATTTCCAAAAGACCTATGTATGAAATTAACTTCTTTTCTAAGCATATCTAGGTTTTTGAAAGTTTATATAAACATATTTTCTCATCTAAGTCTATGTGGTTTTTTGCATTAAAACTTTTGATTTCTTTAAAAGCTTTTTTGAGAGATTTTTGTTCAAAAGATCAATTTCATTTTTTTGATTTTATTTTTGAACACACACATCAACACAAGAGCGATTTTAGGTTATTGTTCAATTTCTGATCGTGTTCAAAGTCTATTAAATATTGCATCTATAACGATTAGAGAAAACAAATTTATTTCTTCTACATCAAATTCAGATCTTAAAGAAAAGGGTGAAGCGATCACACTTTGAAAGGGTCAAAGCATTCGACGAGTGTTGTTTGATATACCAGCAATCCTTCTATAAAGATCAAGTGTAAGTCTGGAGTCAAGAGCTATTGGACGGGACGTCGCAATGCCAGGAATTGTTGGCAATTGGTTTTTGGTACAACGACAAGGTGTGAGCCTGAGTCAAAGTTCATTATACTTTGTTTCAAATATAGTGAATCGTTTTGCTCTGGGTTGCACAATCCATGAGGTTTTCCCACAATTGGTCTATTATGCCAATTGGGGTTTCCTCGCTAAAAATCCTAGTGTCATTTATCAAAATTTATTTGTTTTACTTGCTTTTATTTTGCATATGTTGTTTAATTATTTGCTAATTTAAATAAAGCTAATTGAATAGAAAGACACGTGATTAAATCCTCTAGATAAAAACTTAAACTTTTCACAATTTCTTCCCCTGCACAACTCATAATTGGTTTTAGAGCCAATCTCTACACATTGAGTTGATCCTAGTGAGAAGTTTTTGATTATTTTCAAATATTCTTTCAACATGTCTTATGTTTTGAAAAAGGTTGATCTAATCAATGTGACCCTTTATTCAAAAAAGACAATTACAATTTTTAGAAGTTAAAGATGAGAACTTATTTGCAAAATTCAGGAGGTAAAGTTTGGGTTATTGTTGAGACAGGCTATACATTTCCTACTAAGGAAAAGACTGTTGATGGTAAGGTTGTTCAAGTTTTAAAAGATACTTTCTCTTTATTGCACTTGAAACTGAGCGTAATGATGTTAATGGAAAAACCTTATATGCAATTATTAATTCTGTTATTCCATCTGAATATGCTAGAATTCCTTATTGTAAAACTTCTAAAGATGCTTGGGATATTTCGTAGATTACTCATGAAAGGACTTCAAAAGTAAAGCTATCCAAAATTCAAATACTTTCTCATAAGTTTGGAAACATTGTAATGAAAGAAGATGACTTTTTTTTCTGAATTTTATTCTAGTCTTCTTGAAATTATTTCTGAACTCCGTCACTTAGACAAAATAATGAACATTGAGATTTTTACCTAAGAGATTTTAGATAAGGGTAGAAACCATCACTGAACATTGGAATCTGTCTAATGCTAAAGTATATGAAGTTGTGGGTTCTCTGAAAAATTTTGAGATACAAAATTTTAGTCAAAATCAGAAAGAAAAAAAAAATCTTGCTTTAAAGTCAACTCAGGTTGATAACATTGTTGATGAAAATTCTGATGAAGATATGGCTCTCATATTTAGGAAATTTAATCAGTTTTTGCAAAATCAACAAAGGAGAAGGAACAACAATGGGCCCAATCCTAGAAATTTTGACAAGGGTTCCAATTTTAAGATTAATGAAAAGAAAGGAGAAGAATCTAAAAAAACTAAAATTACTTGCTAGAATTGTGGTGGTAAAGGTCACATTTCAAATGTTTGGCCTAAACCTAAGAAAGAACAAAATGATATGAATAAAGAAAAAACAATGAAAGTTTCAGTTTCTAAGAATTCTACTTCTACTGATAATGAATCATCTCATGATGATTGCAATGATTTTTCTTTTGTTGCTTTTCTTGATAAATGTTCTTATATTGTTACTTTGTCTGATTCTGACATTTTAGATGATGAAAACAATGAAGTTTGTGATAAACAAGTTCAAGAGGATGAGATAGATGAAGAAAAATTGAAGAAGTTGTTTGCAGAAACTGTTGAAGTTAAATTGGCAATTAAAAAGTTAACAAAGGAACTTATTCAAGCCAAAGAAGAGAATGATGAGCTGAGAAAACAGATTGATGAAGAGAAAAGGAAGAATGTGGAAAACAATTCAATCAACTCTGATCTCAATGAAGGAATCAGTTTTCTTCAAGAGGAGGTAAATAAATCTAAATCTTGGGAAAAAAAACTTGGAATCTTGATGCTCTTGAATTTAAATTGGCTAAATCTCAAGAAAAATTGATTGTTTTTGCTTTTAGACATGTCAAATTGAATAAGATGATAAATATTGGTAAGAGTGTGAATGATAATGTTGGACCAATATATTAAAACGGTGAGTATTGAGGCTTAGAGGCGCGTAATCTCTTCTTAAAGATAGTTGAAGCCTCTCCCATATGTAACGGAAGCCAAATGACAACACTATATATCTCCGAGATTAAACTAAGCCCAGATATCAAAACTTTATGTTCATGAAGGTTGCACTTCTCTTCATGAACATATGTATTTATCTCCGTCCAGTCAACTAAAAGTATAAAACTCGCACACTTAAACTCAATAGTTTGAAAACACTTTTTCAAATATCTTTTTCTTTCTTACTTGTATTGAGAGAGTGTCCATTGTAGGCTACGTAGGTATTCTATTTATACTAGTATAAGTTTGGATGTAATTAACATAACATTAATGAACCTATACTTAATATGTTCATAAATTACATATTAACTAGACTACGTTAATACATTAGTGTAGAAAAGTTTTTTAAAACTTCACTAAAACTTCTTTAAGAATCAGTTGGAGTTTTAGTAATAAATAACTAATAAATTTGAAACACATTACTCCAACAATCCCCCACTCATTTCAAATTTCTTTTGTTTATCGGTACAGTCGTGTGAATCAATAATGGTGTCTTTGGACTTGAACCATTACCTAGTGTAAGTACCCTTCATTTCATCTAGGAACTTGGTGAATGATGTCTTGAACAAAGAACCACATTGATGAATAAGAAATACCACACACACACTTTTATTTGGAGATAAAGTACGAAGCTTGACACGTTTCGGCTATGTGTACAGATACATATTTCTGAGTATCGTTAAGGATCAAGCCTGTCTGGATCCTATAGAAGCGGCCCTACTTCCACACTTAGATCGGTGTGTCCATCAAGAGTGACCTTGCACACTCCAACCGAATACCGGTTATGGACTCATTAAGAGAATTTAATCTCATCTTCCTCATTGCAAGATAAATCGGTGAATTTATCACGAGTGATTGTGAGCACCCCAATCGAAAATCCGATTTATAAAATTCATTAAGAGATACAAGTTTCAGCCTCCTCAAAAGTTAGTCGGTGAATTTATCAAAAGTGATCATGTACACTCCAATCGAAAATCAATCTATAGATTCATTAAGAGATCTAAATATCAACCTCCTCAGTTACAGGATTGAGCTCCCACATGACATCATAGGGAAAAGAACATTGATTTGCTCACACAAGTTGTTATGTTACTTGTTTTTCCTATTGAATCCAGGAGAAATATCACTGGATTGGGTTCCCAAAACATCACAATATAGATGACAGGCTCTTTCCAATCCATTTAGATTTCTTGGAAAAAAGGTCCCTTCACATGTCTTTCGACAATGGATATGCCAAATTAGATTTGGCCTTTATATAATAAACTGTGATAATCCATTAGCCAAGATCTCTTCCAGATGATTGTGTTTCAACTGCATATGTATGGACTTTTTATTGTAACACTCGTTGTGAGCTTGAAGCATCACAACCTTATTATCACGAAAATATTTCAAGGCCGGTATAAGCTTACTTCATATTAGAATACCCTCCAGTGAGATCCTTACCCAATTAACTTCCTTTTCAGTAGAGAAAGTGCAATAACATTCAGATTCCATCGAGGAATGAGTTATATAAGTCCACCCTTTTGATTTCCAAAAAATCATAACTCCAACCAAGGTGAAGATCTAAGTTGGTACGAACATTGGGCGTCCATAGCAAAGAACAACTAGGTAGTTGCAATAATGTGACCCATGATCCATAGTACTCTGCAAGTACCTCTATATTCTCATAAAAGAAATTCAATGATCTCTTCCCAATTATTTCTGTACTTAACAACAAGTTGTGTTTACCTTGGTGCAGTTTATTGCGTCATAAAGACCACCAATAATTTGAGAATTCAAGTTGATTCTCTGCACTGCCTTGATTGAAAACTGACTCCTATCTGGGATCAATTAGAACAAAGACTGCATCTTTGATAAGATTTTGAACCTATCAAGATTAACTGATAAAATTAGATTGCGTGAAGTTAAATCCATGTTGAGGCCCAGACTGTCATTTACATAATCACACCGGCCTCCCTAAGATCCATCATGTCAAAAGTTCAAGTTAAGAACTTTATAGGCAAATAATAATTGCCAGAATTTCCTAGGAATCTCTTCTTATCAATATGAAATTCAGCTGCAATCATTGCTTTCTTAAACATTTATTCCTTTATTTAAGAGTTTTAAAAATTGAGCTTTCAAGGATAAAAATTAGTATCATCAATAAAATGATAACATGTCAAAATGGATCAAATTTTCAGTATTATTGTCTTTACAACACATCAATAAAAGTTTATATACTACATGTAATGCTTTGATCCACACGAATCTTACCATTGGTTATCCTTTTGATTAATGAATTTAAACTCATGTAATCAAGTATATGACATGCCATAAATTAAGAAATTTATAATAACCAAAAATCAGTTTTATAACTGGAAAGCATATCGTTAATAGAGTGGCTCATTTCGACAATTATACGAATTTTAGATGAAAAATTGATGAATTTAAAACTCACCTCGAGGCCATTATTTGCAAATCTAAAAGCCTCATTTAGATGTATCACTTATCAGAAATTATGCTTGTGCATGCCACTTTAGAAGTTGAAGAGTCCTCCTCCTATATTGTTATTTGATCCCCCTATTAGTCATAGATCTTGTATGATTTTGACTAATTGTAATGTGGAGAGATGCTCTAGTTTCAATCCACCGATGGCACAAGTCCAGAAAGACAATAAACTTCTTATGTGATCTCTTTATTCATCACAAAATATGATCTAATCAGTCGGAAAGTGACCTACTAGAGCTTTCCACTTTCAAGAAATAAACATAAATATATTCAAAATGATCATCAATAAAGTGAGGAGGTAGCACTTTATGTTAAAATACTAGGTTTATTTCAAAAGTACGAGGAGGGATCAACTCTAAGATATCACTTTTCTTTCAACATAGATGAAAGACCAATAAATTTTCATATGCTACCTATATCCATATAGGTTTTGCCATAACCTTTCAATCAATCCCTAACAGATCCATTGATAAAAGGATTCAGTACGTTCATTGATTAAGTTTATAACATGCTATAAATTAATAAACTTATCAATATAAACATATAGTATTTTATAAGTTTAGAAATACCTTAATGAAATGTTTATTTCAAAGAACATACCAAATTCAAAGATAATCTTGAAGCCACACTAGAAACGCAATTTCATCCAATTGCCTGTGTGCCTCTCAATATAGGGATATTGGGTTGCACTATTCCCCCACTAATTAATAGGTATGGAAGAATTTTGATCCCTTTATTAGGTAGAGATGCCAATTCAATCCACTTTGTGACCTTCTCATTGATCAAATTAAAACTTGATTAGATAGTGTTTTGTCACCCATGAGCAGTTGGACATGACTTAGTCAGTGCAATTTCATTTTCCTTTTCCACATAGTTGTTAAATTTTTTTTTTTTAACCATATAAAACCTCGATATTCGATTGAAACACCATTGGATAACAACGAAGATGAAGTCATAGGAGAGAAAACTATTTTCAAATTATTGGAACCAATATATTAAAACAGTGAGTAACGAGGTTTAGAGGCGTGTAATCGCTTCTTGAAGATAGTTGAAGCCTCTTCCACGTGCAATAGAAGCCAAATGACAGTACTATCTCCGGGATTTAACTAAGCCCAGATATCAAATCTGTATGTTCATGAAGGTTGCACTTCTCTTCATGAACCTATGTATTTATCTCCGTCTGATCAACTGAAAGTATGAAACTCACACAATCAAACTCAATAGTTTGAAAATACTTTTTCAAATCTCCTTTTCTCCCTTACTTGTATTGAGAGTGTGTCAATCATAGGCTACGTAGGTATTTTATTTATACTAGTATAAGTGGGGATGTAATTAACATAACATTAATGAACCTATACTTAGTATGTTCATAAATAACATATTAACTAGACTACGTTAATACATCAGTGTAGAAAAGTTTATTAAAACTTCACTATAACTTCACTAAAACTTCTTTAAGAATTAGTTGGAGTTTTAGTAATTAATAACTAATAAATTTGAAACACATAACTCCAACAGATAAAATAGGTTTAGGATTTGTTAAGGGCTCATCGAATAATCAGGGTAATACAGTTTTTGTGAAACCTGTTAATCAAAATGTGTCTGATCTTTAACAAAAAAAAAAAATGTGTCTGATTCTATTTTGGTTGATTCTTTGCATTCTAATATGTCCTATGTGTCTAATGTGTTGCGTTACACTTTCTGTGGGAAAATTAGACATAACCAACGTTCTTGTTTTCGCAAGAAAAAGAAAAGTTTTACTAACATTCATTCTCAAGGGTCTCATCTTTGAATAAGGTGCATACTAAGAAGAATCAGAGTTTTACGTCACAAAATAATTCTAAGGTTAGAAATTTGCCTAATAAGAAAGTCAAATCTGAAAAATCTTTTCAAAAATTGAAAGTGAAGACTGTGTGGATCAAGAAAGAGGAGTTAGTCAATTATGTACCAATTGATTCTATAGAACTAGTTTCCGAAAGGTCATTAGGTGCAAAACCTTCAAACAAAGTCCTAGGATGGTTGAGTGATCATGGAATGTGTTGATTAAAAATTTGTTTCCATTGGATCAGCTTTTGAGAATCTAGGGTTTGGTTATGGTTTTGAGGAAAATTTGATCCTTTTTTTTGTTCATGATGATATATGTGAAAAATTCTTTCAGGTGAATTTATGATCTGTTTGTGAATGCAAATTGTGACACATGATGATTTGATAAAAATAGATTCTTGGTTTGTAATATATACAATGAAAAACAATTTGCATTAATTATGTGAATTTTAGATTTGAATCTGTCTATATCTTTTTGCACACTAGTCCATCTCTGAGAAAATTAATTGAAAATCATTGAAATGTTGACTATGTTATATTTCTCATAAATGCTATAGAAGTTATTGTTAAAAAAAATATATGAGCATGAAAATTTAAAAAAGATATATATATATATATTCAGCATGAAAAGAAACGAAAAAATTGAAATTTGCTGAACTCTTTGTTGAGAAAAAGGCTACCTATTGAGTTTGGGTCGAAAGCTCCTATTAGACTTTGAAGTGGAGAGATAAAGCAATGGGATTAAGAGAAGAGAATGAGAGAGTGGGGAAAGATGTAGGGTTTGAAAGGATCAATGTTGTGAGGTGATGAAAGAATGCATGTAATTTCTGTGGATGTAGCCCGGAAAAGGTGAATGAGTGAGTGCATAAGTAATATGTGAGGTTTTGACATCTATGTTTGTATATTTTCTTCTTTGATACATAATAGTGAAACTTCTCTCTCTATGAGAACAAAACCCTAGAGTTAGATGAATCATGTAAAATATTGTCTTGTGTATGTATGATTTTTTATCTCCATATATGTTTATGTGATAATATGATAATGATGTTTCTGCTGTGTATGATGAAAGAGAAAGGCCAAGAGTTGGTTGGATGAAGTTAATATTTCAACGGAAATATTGAACATGATAAACTTAATTTTTTGTTCAACTAACTGTGGAACAAGGCAGCAAGCCAAAAAAAAAAAAATAGTAGTGCAGTAATGATACATTAATCGACATTTAAATAGTATGTCCTTAGTCGCAAAAATTATAGTAAAAAGAAATTGAAATTAAAATTTTGGTACATGACATACATCGTACATGAGTGCAAGAAGAGAAAAAAAAATGGTACAATACATACATAATACATGAGTGCAAGAAGAATAAATTTAAGAACAGAAAAAAAGGAGGAGGATGAGGAGAGAGAAAAATCAGGGAACCTTGAGGGAAAAAAAATTAGAATTTGATTGGGGAAGGGGAATGCCCTTTTTTGTTTTAATTCTTGCATTGTTTATAAATAAATAAAAATTGTAAAGGTATTTTTTTCTTAATTTATCATTTTATTTAAACACTTATTTTTTATACAGGTCATAAAGCTTTACCAAGTACAATTTCGATCCATCATGTAGCAAGTACACTAACAAGAGAACATGGCGTTGCAACAACAAGTAGAGGATATTTTTTGTGGACACTTATACCAGGGGCTTCAGTGATGTCAAAATCCTCTTCTGTTGCCCCATCTGGCAATGCAAAATCAAACTTATGAACAAGATTTGCTAATGCAAGCTCATTGACACTTGTGGTAAATTGGATGCCCGGACAACCCCTACGGCCAGCTCCAAATGGAATAAACTTGAAGTCATGCCCTTTAAAATCTATAGATTTATTCAAGAACCTCTCTGGCCTGAAATCTTCAGCGTCTTTCCACAACAATGGGTCTCTCGCAATTGCCCACGCATTGATAAATACTTGTGTGCCAGCTGCAATGTCGTAGCCCATTACTTTGACATCTTGGGTTGATTCCCTGGGAACTAGTAATGGGGTTGGAGGATGTAACCTTATAGACTCCTTGATCACTGCTTTCAAGTATTGCATTTTCTCTACATCATCCTCCGTTATTTCTAGCTTGCCTCTGGCAATTACTCGCACCTCGTGTTGCAGTTCGTTCATGGCTTTCGGATGTTTCAAGAGCTCTGTCATCGTCCACTCTAGAGCTGTGAATGTAGTATCAGTTCCAGCCGCAAACATATCCTACAAAAAAACAAAAGATAGATAACAGAGGTTAATTGACAAAGAAAAAAAAGAGCAAAATATTTGGAGTTTTTCTTTCTTTTTCTTTTTCCCGGTATACACGGACACTTAAAAAATTATTGCTTATAAAAGTTTAATATGTCATTAAGCTTGTGAAAATATTTTTGAAAGGGAAACAAAAAGTCCCTATAAATTATTGAATAAGAGTAATTACAAAGAATAATCTTATGTGTAGTGAGCACAAATTGTTTTAGGACAATGATTCTTAGACTTAACAGTATAATTGAAGAGAGACTAGCCCAAAAAATCTTATCAATTGAATGTATTGGAAATGGCAAAAACTTTAATCTTATTCAATGCGTTTAAAACTTTCATCTAGATGACTAGAGGGAAAAAAATCATCTAGACTATTTCGTTAAACTAGTAGGTCTAATCCAATAACATTGTTCATCGTGTCGTACGTGCTAAGTATGTTCCCTAAGGGTTCCTTTGGTTGGTGTGAAGTAGGTAGAAAATAAAAGAAAATAAATAGGAAAAAACAAAAATTATTAAGATTTTGCTTGGCCTCAAAAGAAAAATTTGAAGGAAACTAATATTTTCGCAACTGACTATTTTTTTCCAAAAGGTTTCTGCACAAAACACACCAAAATAAAATTTTCAAATAAAAGGAGGGATTATTTTCTAGCTTCCAAAATTTACCCAACAACTTCTTTTTTTGTTTTATTGGGTTTAAAAGAACTGCACACCAACAAGGACTTCCTTTTCTTACGAATAATTGTTTTTCGTTTGATATGAAAATCGAATAAAGAGTAGTTTGTTGGGTCTGTATTAACTTAAAAAGTCCATCCTTTATAGATATATATATATATATATATATATATATATATATATTATTAATAATTAATTTTTTTTTGTTATTGATAGCATTATATTCAAATTCATTCATTTATAAAATTATTAAAATATAAAACGACTCAACTTGTATACATTTCTATTCATGGACCTTATTACATGAAATAGACATTAAAAATAAAGAATCAATAATTTTTTTTTTTTTCTAGTTGGTACTCAAACACATATGTCTCCACTGAGACTCGAACCTCTAACCTCCCTTTGAACAATAGGGGCCTGATACCGCTAGACCACTACTTGTTGGTTACTTTTCTTTTCATTTACTTCACTTGTTTTTATATTTTTTATTTTATTTCTTTTTTTAATAGTTTTATCTAACCAGGCTCTGCCTGAAAGAACCAACCAAAATAAAAAATCTAAAGAGCGCTGACCATTAGATATATAAATGTGGGACAGAGTTTAGTTTCATACTAACGTGGTTATTAGTTTTATAGTATGCATGGCATGGTATAGGTGGAGATCACCTTTACATAAGGTGTGCTATTCACAAACAGCGTGAATCCTACTCTATATGATGGAGATAATTTTCGCCATTCTCTGTGCATGAAAACTTTATCTATTTAAATTCTCAAACGATTAAAAAATATGTTTCATAAATTTTATAATTTGTGCAGTGACATTTTTTAAATGTCAATAACCATAGAGAATTATTTTTTATTTCTTGCAAGTAATAACCATAGAAAATGTCAATTGAGTAGTTCATGACATGTGACTACTTCTCATGAACGTGGACTAGTTATATGTTGTGTACGTGACATCCTGTAATCAAAATGTTTTCGTTGATTAAATTTTGAAGAAGCGAGGTAGTAAACTTACCAAGATGAGAGCTTTGATGCTGTCTCTTTGAAGAAGAAAGCCATCCGTGTTCTCTCTTTGAATCTCAAGCAAGACATCCACGAAGTCCTGCTGTTTTTTATCTTGATCACCACTCCCACCACCATTGCTCTCTTTTTTCTTACTATCAATATGATCTTCAATTACACCCTCTAAAAATTCATCGAGCTCTTTAGCAATTTTCTCGACTCTAGCATTTAAACCGTTGATTTGATTCAACCACGCAAGCCAAAGAATATAGTCCCCCAAATTGAATTCACCCATTAGTTCCCCAATATCTCTCAAAAGATCCTTAAACTTTCTACCACTTTTTGATATTCGACTGTACTTCCTCCCTAGGGCTACCCGACACACTACATCATTCGTAAGTGAAACAATCATTTCACTCAAATCCACCGGTGAAGAAGAAGCAGCATGTTTGATCTTCTCGATCAAAAGGGCTGTTTCTTCTTCTCTCACTCTATGAAAAGACTGAACCCTCCTATTACTCAAAAGGTTGAGCACACAAATGCTTTTTACTTGCCTCCAATACTCTCCATAAGGAGTGAACGCAACGTCCTTATCATAGAAAACTCTCCGTAGAATGCTTGATTTAGGTCTGTTTGAGAAGATGAGATCATGGGTTTTCATAATCTCGCGAGCTGCATCAGCGGAGGAGACAAAAAGAACTGGCTTGCTGCCGAAGTGAAGCAGTATGAGTGGGCCATATTGTTGAGCTAATGATCGGAGGGAGCGATGAGGGAACACACCAAGTTGGTGGAGGTTTCCGATAATTGGGAGCTTTGGTGGAGAAGGTGGCAGATTTCTTTTGGTTTTTGCAGTGGACAACCATTTGAAGAGGAAGAATATGGAGAACAACAATGGAGGGACATAGTAAAATAGAGTTTGCAATAAGAGCAGCATAACTTGTTCCTCTGGAGAGCTAAATCTAAAGGATCTCTTATGAACAAAGCAATCTACTCGGTGTATAGTTTCTACTACTGGAATGGGATGAATGGGCATATTTATATCTGGGATAAGTGGGCCCTATTTATATCTTCTCTTGGATGAATGCATTTGGCAAGCGATAACATTTAGAAAATCAATTCTAATCGTCACATATGATAATTGGTTTTTTATCTTGGATGAAGGCATTTGGCAAGTGGTAAAATTTAGAAAAATGTAATCATGGCATATTCTAATTGGTGTTTTTCCATTTGTTTTTACATGTAGAGACAATGACTATGCACATGAATGATGAGACAAAGGAAAAATTAGCCTAAACAAACAAAATCTTAAAAGCTAGAGAACACAAACTTTGAGAACCATCCAAAATTTTGAAGACAAATCTACAGGTGGTCTTATTATGTGAGAGTCATTACCAAAGAAAAAGTGGGGTCCAACGGAACATTTACCTCATATTACTGGAAAATGGGAAAAGGATTCTTATCTACCAAGGGAGATTCTGGTAGGGCACCTTCAAAATATTGTAAAATTCTCAAGTTGAAAAATTCTAAAATACTTCCTGGATTCTCCCAATGGATGTGGTGGTACAGGACCCCTAAATATAAGAGATGAATGCGGGATGATTCAAATAAATTAGAAAGAGCTAGAAAGGTAGTTTAGTGGTACTTTCTAGGTTGAAAGATACTTAAGTTTGTTGCAACTTCATAGAATAATTTTGAAATCGTTGGAAGATAAACATTCTAAAAGAAAAATATCCATAAACAACACATTTTAAAATTCAGATATAGAAATACATTTTAAATTTGATAACTTGGGACATAGAACTAGATTTCAAATTGGCTCTTAGTAAAGTTTAAATTTTATTGCGATACAAATAATGTTGAGGTTGTGGAGCCTAAATCACAAGTTTTGATGCAAGTATTATTGTCTCAATCGAAGTTTTGATGGATCGACCTAAGCCCCACTTGAATCGACAGAATTATCTTTGAAATCCTGAGAGCAAGAAAAATCTCGCTGGAACTTGACTTCTTTTGATCGATTGAAACCATAGCTAGTTTGATCGACGTAAATAAGAAGCTGCAATATTTGTTTCCCAAATTGAAGATCGATTTGTTTCCAAAAAGCTCTAAACTTGTGGGGTAAGTTGTTAATAAATATTGGGTTCTGTATCAACCCTAGTGTGTCATGACGTGTGTGACATATTGTGGAGAGAGATATACACGCTTGACAACAAAAATTTCTAATTACAAATTTATATCTCACAGACTAATGAAGCGAGAGCAAGTCTAGATATAGAGAAATCATGATTCAGGTTATTCCCTCTTCAGTGGTGAGCACATCAAGCTATTAACTCTATCCAAGAATGTTGGAGTACATAGAATCTGCAATGTACATGAAGCGATGAGATGTCCACATGGGAACAACAAAGGAACATTTGAAAAAAAAAAGATGGCCATGTGACTCATGTGATTCACGATTCGTATTGCAGAGAACACAGAGTAATGTGTTCAAGTGTGAAGTACAAGTCTATTCAAGGTGGGCTGTCTAAGCTTAACCGCTACCCATAAGGTAAATGAGTGTTTAGGAATTGAGGGTTTGGACCATCTCAGCAGATGAGGCCACGGAAGTGAAGGTATATGATGGTTTAGGAACTTCATAGTATTTGCTATTGAAAATTCCCCAGATAGAGAGGGTCCCCATTTGTATCTGTCTTCTCTGTGAGGGCATGGGATCGGGAGGCTAATGGTTTGATGTAGAGCAGGAATGAGAATGGTGAGAGCATCTGGGAAGGACCATGTGGAACATGTGATGAAGGAGCTTACTTTGGTCTTGCAATCAAAGGTTGAGTCATTAAGTTGTTGTGATGAGATTCTTTGGTGAAGTGGCCCAAGATGGCCTTCCTCAAATCAAAAGTTAGCCTTCCTACCATTTTTGCTTAAGAGAAAGAGTGAGAGAAGAGAGAAAAGGGAGATAGAAGAGAGTAGAAGGTGAAAAACTGAGAGAGAGAGAGAGAATAAGAAGAGAGATCTAAACAGGTTGTAGAGTGTGTTAAAATATATAAAAGGGTATTTTGGGGTATTTAATGAAATTTTTATGCCATAATTTAACCTCAATGAATACGTAGTATTTTTTCAGGATCTCAAGATTGAAGGAGCAATTTGTACACATTTTTCAAATATTGAGAAGTTATATGATCATACTAAATAGACAAGGAGTTGATGCAGATTTTTATATAAGATGAAGTTTCTTGCATTTTACCAAAAAAAAAAATTATAATAATAAAAAAAAAAAATCTAACCCAAAAAAAATTATAATAATAAGAAAAATTAAGAGAACTTTGAAGGCAAAAAAATTAGAATAGGATGAAAGAACATATTGCTCATTTTATTTTTTTTTAAAAGGGAGTCAAAGAAATCAAAAGAGAAAGAATAAACAAAAAATATATATATAAGAGATATTTTTTAGGGAAAATTACATATAAATGGAGTTAAAGTTCCATATTTACTTAGAGGCTGAGTCAAAGTTCCATATTTCTCTAAAATGGATTGCTGAGGTGGCACATGATTTTTTACTGTTTAGAAATTGTGATGCCTAAAATACCCTTCCGCGAAGGTACTACTTTTTCTTCGAAAGTACTACTTTTTTGAACTGAAGGTACTACTTTTTGGCGTCCAGGTACCATGTTTTTTAAACACTCGCGAAGGTACTACTTTTTCTCCGAAGGTACTACTTTTTTGAACTGAAGGTACTACTTTTTTGAACTGAAGATACTACTTTTTTATTAGGGAAGGGCATTTTAGGCATCACAATTTTTTAAACAGTAAAAAATCATGTGCCACCTCAGCAATCCATTTTAGAGAAATATGGAACTTTGACTCCGTCTCTAAGTAAATATGAAACTTTGACTCCATTTATATGTAATTTTCCCTATTTTTTAAACTTACCAATATATATGTATTAGCAAAATGCTTCAATAGTTTAGTATTTCGCGTAAATTTTGACTTGGGTGTACTCCACTCCCCCCTCTCCTTACGAGCCTATACTGCTTCGTCCCTACACCGAGGGACATGTGTCACGAGCAATGTAAATCTTGTGAGGGCAGAATGACCTTTATTTATGTTCTAATTCTTGCATTATTTATAAAATAAAATAAAATATTGTAAATTTATTTTTTTTTTTTCCTAATTGTTTATTTAAGCACTTATTTTTTCTACACGTCATAAAGGTTTACCGAGTGCAATTTCAAACCATTTATTCGGCAAGCACACTAAATTACTAATCAAGAGAACATGGAGTTGCAACAGCAAGTAGAGGAAATTTTTTGCGGATGGTTATACCAGGAGCTTCGGTTATGTCAAAATCCTCTTCTCGTGTCCCACCCGGCGATGCAAAATCAAACTTACTAACAATATTTGCTAATGCAAGCTCATAGACAGCTGTGGCAAATTGGATACCCGGACAACCCCTCCGGCCAGCTCCAAATGGAATGAACTTGAAGTCATGCCCTTTGAGATCTATTGAAGCATTCAAGAACCTCTCTGGCCGGAAATCTTCAGCTTCTTCCCACAACAATGGGTCTCTCCCAATTGCCGAAAAATTGATTAACACTTGTGTGCCAGCTGCAATGTCGTAGCCCATTACTTTGACATCTTGGGCTAATTCCCTCGGAATTAGTAATGGCACTGGAGGATGTAATCGCAAAGACTCTTTGATCACTGCTTTCAAGTATTGCATTTTCTCTAGATCATCCTCGGTTATTTCAGGCTTGCCTCTAGCTATTCCTTGCACCTCATTTTGTAGCTCTTTCATGACTTTTGGATGTCTCAAGAGCTCTGTCATTGTCCACTCTAGAGCAGTGGATGTAGTATCAGTTCCAGCAGCAAACATATCCTACAAGAAAAAAAGATAGATTATAGAGTTTACTCGATCGAAGCCAAAAAACATATCTTCTCATTTTCTCTGGCTTTCGATGCGTCTCCTTTTATAGGAGAAATTAGGCTTCCACGCATTAACTCCCTCAATAATTCCCTCAGCCCAAATCTGGTGCAACATTCAGAGAAGTCTTTAATCCTTATGCACTGTTCGGCCCATTTACTAACGCTTTCACTTTCTTATTTTTACTTTCTCCGAAAGTAAAATTATAATTTTCATTCCTTGCACTGAAATAAAAAAGGAAAATGACGTTGAATAAGAAGATTTTATTTTTAATATTTTGAAAGCAAAAAAATAAAAAGTAAGTTTAATAATTTTGATTATTATTTTGTTTTCCCTATTATCTTTCCCTCTAAATTCTTTTTATCTTTCTCCCTCTAATATATATATATTTTTATCTGGGTTTGATGAGGATGAATACAGAGTATGTATGCGCGTGTGTATATATATATATATATAAGAGAGGAGGAGTAGTGATAAGCTTGGTCACTGGTCTACATCACGAAGACCCCCCAATTGATGAACCTCAGTTACAGAAGACCCAATTGATGGATGAACCTCAGTTACAGCTCCGGCAAAAACGACTTAGTCAAGAAGCTATCTCTGAGCTAACAAGATCAAATTAGCCTTCAACGATGGGTTTTTCAATTCAGCGATAAATTGCTTATTGGGTCTCAGAGAGTATGTCTGGAATTCGTTGAGAAACCACGTGAAAACAGCTTGCCGCCGATGATGGAGAGTCGACTTCATCTTCTCTGATTCGTCTTTATGTGACTGGTTTAAGTTGATTTGAGTATATTATTGATGGGTTTTGATGTGTATGGGAGAGGAGAGAGATGGTTATGGCAGTGGCTATGGTGAGGAGGAGATGGGTGGAGGTCATGGTGATACGTAATTTTGGTGTTGGTGGCCATGGTGTGGAGGAGGTATGGCGAAAGTAATTCTTATGAATAATGTAGAAAGTAAAAAAAGTAACAAATTTTTCCTTTTTCTTTTCTTCATTAAGTGTTAAATATTTTTTTAAATATAAAAAATAAAATTATATTAATAAATATAATTTTTATTTTTATTTCTTATTTTAAAAAATTAAAAGTAGAAATTAAGAATCATTCATGTTATTAGACACGCCCCAAATAAATTTTGTCAGAAAACAGTCTCTGACAGAAGGGACAAAGAGCCCAGAAAAAGCAATTTGGAGCCACAAATGTCAAGGTGGCAGACAATCCCATAAGTGAGAAAAAGAAGTCAAAAGGCGTGGCAACCATTTCGCCCATGTCTGTCATATTCAACGAATCTCCACCCCAAATTTTGTAGACCTTTCCAAAATGAAATTTTCTTTAAAATATGATCCTGCCTCCAAATGCGCCCAAAGGTGATGTTAATTAACTCTAAGCAGTGGTCAAATTGATGTTGATGTGTTTTGTACATGAATACTCATTCTCTTTAGATATCATTTTTTAAGAGTTAAAAATTTTTAAGAAAATATATGAAACATGTCTTATTTTTTATGTTTTGTTTTTTTAAAAAGTTATTAATTTATCTTTTTAAATTTTAAATATACAAGTCTAAAATTTTAAACTACAAAGATATATATGAAAATATATAAAATATATTATTTGAAAAAAAAAATGACAATTATTTTTAGACCGACCAAAAAAGAAAACATGACATTTTTTTTAAAACAGAGGGAGTAAAAGATTTTTAATTTTTTTTTTTTGGCCCAAATCATTTTCTTTTAGACAAATAGTGCCTAGACAATATATTTTTTATTCATGAATTTTTTTTTTTTTTTTTTAAAAGCTCAAAATTAATAACCCATTTTTGGGCTTTTTATCCAAAAATACTTGCAACCAAGGCATTATTAATTGATCGTTGCTGGCAGATTTCAAAATAAAAGAAAAACACTCTTTCAAAAAGGACGCCATTTTAATAGAGAATAAGACAAAAATAAAAAAATAAAATGAAATTACAGCGATTGGCTTAGGCTGGCGGAATATTGGGCCCTAGCTCGCTAGCCCTTGTGGGCCCGTCCATTTTCCACTAAGCTGGTAGAGTGCTACTGGTCGGTTTGGCTCGTGAAAAGGGTCTTTCCCGAGCCCTGGCCGTGGATGCTCTAAGGGACTCTACAGGTAAGGTGTTAAAAGCTATCATTCATTTCCTTCCTAAGCATGAACACTTAAAAATTTAATGCTTAAAAAAGATTAAAATGTCATTAATCTTGTTAAAATATTTAATGAAGGATATCAATAAGTCAGTATAGTTTCTTGAGGAGTAATTTCAAATAAAAGAAATTAGGTCCAAGCAGTACAAATTGCCTCAATGATACCGTCGTGAAAGAATTACCAACTTTCAGTAATTTTCTAGGCTCTCTGTCAAAGCTTTAACTATGCAAGAACAGTATTTCATTGGAATCTCATCCTTTTTATAAATTTGTTCAGACCTACCATCAAGTTTATGTCATTGGAAACTCATCCTATTTTACTTCTCAAGCGATCATAAACCATGTTGTTTAAAATATTTTATATTTCCTGTAGTGACATTTTTTAAATGTCAATAAGTACCTTAAAAAAAAAAAGGTCACTTTAGTAGTTTGTAATTTAAGCCTTTCAATTACTATCATGTTCATCGCAAATGACTATTTCTCATGTGAAAGACAAGGTTATTTACCAACAACGGAAAATAAATAAATAAATAGATAGAATTACCAAGATGAGTGCTTTGATGGTGTCTCTGTCAAAAGAGAAGTCATCCGTGTTCTGTGTTTGAATTTCGAGCAAAACATCCACGAAGTCCTGTTGTGTTTTAGCTTGATCAACACTTCCACCACCATTGCTCTCTTTTTTCTTCTTATCCACATGATCTTCAATCACAACCTCCAAGAATTCATCGAGCTCTTCACCAACTTTCTCCACTTTAGCATCAATACCCCTAATTTTATTCAACCACCAAAGCCAAGGAATGTAGTCCCCCACATTGAAAGCACCCGCTAGTTCCCCGATATCCCCCATAAGCTCCTTAAATTTTCTACCACTTTTTGAGCTGTCACTGTACTTCCTCCCCAAGACTATCCGACACACCACATCATTCGTAAGTGAAGAAAACATTTCACTCAAATTCACCAATGAAGAAGAAGAAGATGAGGAAGCCCGTTTGATCTTCTGGATCAAAAGAGCTGTTTCTTCTTCTCTCACTCTACCGAAAGACTTAACTCGCCTATTACTCAGAAGGTTGAGCACACAGATGCTTTTTACTTGCCTCCAGTACTCTCCATAAGAAGTGAATATGATGTCCTTATCATAGAAAACTCTTTTGCCAATGCTTGACATTGATTTAGGTCTATTCGAGAAGATGAGATCATGGGTTTTCATGATCTCGTGAGCTGCATCAACAGAGGAGGCGATGACAACTGGCTTGCCCCCAAAGTGAAGCAGCATGATTGGGCCATATTGTTGAGCTAATGGTTGGAGGGAACGATGAGGGAACACACCAAGTTGGTGGAGGTTTCCGATAATTGGGAGTTTTGGTGGAGAAGGAGGTAGATTTTTTTGGGTTTTTGAAGTGGACAACCATTTTAAAAGGAAGAATATGGAGAAGAACAATGGGAGGAGAGAGTAAAATGGAAGATGCAATAAGAACAACATAACTTCTTGCTCTGGATAGCTAATCCTAGCTAGATATTTTAATGTGGCGGAAGCGAAAGAAAAATAAATCTCACTGAAATAACAGAGAGCAAAAGCTCTAAAAGAATACTTGAGTTGGTTAATTTCATTTTGCAATTCTCATTATATATAGAAATTTCGTGCACTTGCATCTTTAAAAAAGTCATTTGGTAGCGGCCCTATGGATTGGAAAAACCTTGTTTTTCTTCTGAGCATTTAATTTAGGAAAATTTCCTAAATAGTCATATTTTTGAAATAAAAAGACAATCAAGTCCTAAAATTTTTTTTTGGGACAAATAAGTCCTATTTTTGTAATTTTTTTTCAAATTAGTTCAAATTAATATATTTTTCCAACATTACCCTTGCTTTTTCCTTTTTTTCTTTCCTCCCGATCTCTCTTCAACGACGAGCTCAGAATCCGGTAGAATTGTTCTTCTTGCATGACTCCAGCGATGCCTCGACGACCTTTTTGGACCAAGCTGTTGGGATTTATATGCCCTGACATAGCAAATTCCTATCTGGATTGTATTGACATATGTTCCTGACATATCTGAAATATTTATGATTTATATAATTGGTGAATTCAATGTATTATGTTTCAATTCACTATGAAATTGATAGTGTCCAGTTAATTACAAGAAATATTTATATATATGTATGTGATGACAATCAATGCATGATATATAAATAGTAATTATAAATTGTTCATAGTCGGTAATTATGGATGGACTCATAATTAATTAAGACTTGAACTGGATCCGCGTTAGGTTGAGATATATTGCGAGAGCCGTCGTATGCAATTACTCCCTATCACCGTCATGGCATTTGACTCTTAAGCATGAGAAAAGTATAGACTCTTTTATTAATTAATAATTACTTTGATTTGTTCGGCGGATTCTTCGGGATCCTTAGACCGACACTTTGGGTAGTTATGTAATTAATAGTTAGAGGGTTATATTTTCAATATTTGCATCATTGCTACTTGTATTTATTTTGTATTGATTATGGTTGATCACAAAGTAAATTCGAAGGCCTTCGTGTGTTTTTAGACAAAATGATTTATTATATATTTATTTATTTAAATTATTATTTTTGTCAAACAAATGTTTTATTGTGATCGAGCCAGAAATAATCAAAGGTACCAAAATAAATATATTAATTAAGTAGTCGAATTGATGGCTATATTTATCCGATAACTAATTATGCATAGAGGGGTCAAAGTGCAATATTTATTATTTAATTGGAGTTCAATTAATTTCTTTTAGTGGAGTAGAAATTAATTTATGAATTAATTGAATTGGGTCCATGGACCGGGCCAATTATTAATTCATTGTAGCCAATAAAATAATAGGCCCAATGGATTCTCACTCATAGCCCAACTTGATATTGGAATCATATTAGATTTGAGACATATGAATTAGAGATGGAGAAGGATTTGTTGTTTCCTTTTCTTTATTTTTATGTTGCCTATAAATATACATGGTCTATGTATATTTTAGGGGGTGATTTTTATGAGAAGGAAAAAGGAATAAATTTTCTCTCTCTAGAAAATTAGGGTTTATGTTCTCATCTAATGGAGGCTCCCACAAGCCTAGTTTTCCAAGGTCATTCAAGGAGGCTTATGAGTGAATCCTAAAGGCAAGACCATTACCAAGAAGATGGAGATCCATGGAAAAGATGTCTAGTAAAAGGGATCTACAATAAGTGAGAACATTCACTTTAGAGGAGAGATCTGAGGTTTACTCAAACTTTGATGTAAGTATTCAATCTTTTAGTTGAATAATACATCATATTTTATTTTATTTTTTTGCATAAAACTTGTGTCTATGTGATGAATCAAGATCTATGAATTTAAATCCCTCGAAAAGTTTTTAAAACTAGCACGTTTCCCAACACAAGCAACACCTCCAATGCTTAGTTAAACATTTTAGTTTTGGATTATGGGGTTTGGGATGTGACAGATCTTGCCATTGGGATTGAAATGTACTCTAATTAGTCCTGTCATTATTGGCATAGTGATTATGGATTTTCTAAGTAGCACAATGGCTACTTTATGGGTTGTATGGCGTGAGAGTTTGAAACAGAGAAGAGAGGAGAGAAGAGAGCGAAAAATAGAGAAAGCAAGCAAAATTAAGGGTAATGTTGAAAAAAAAAAAAAATAGATTGTTTTGAATTTATTTAAAAATAAATTATAAAAATATAATTTATTTATCCTAAAAAAAAAAATTTAAGACTTAATTGTCTTACAACTTCAAAAGTAAGACTACGGAGGAATTTTCCATCACAAGTCTTCATTGACGGCTTCAGTTCGACTCCATGCTTCATTTCCAAAGATGGGCCCAACTATTTCCACACAAAAATCTTCCTTGTTTTCCGCGCTATCATACATATCCGTGCTCCTTTTCTCGCTGAATTCCCATTCCCAATACAGACTTCACCTTCTTTCTTAAACCCCACACATGTTTCCCTTATTGTAGCATAATATTATATATTATATAGGGCAACTTTTAGTCTTTTTTTAACAAAATTTCTTTGTCTATTTTTTGTATCAAAGAATTCATTTTGACTTGTATTTTTTTTTTAATAAATTTTTCTTGTCTAATTTTTTACTAAATAACTCTTCTCAACTATTTAAAAGGGGTAAAAGAGTTGGTATTTAGACCAAAATACCTTTTTATTTAAATCTTAATTCTTTCGAATTTTAAAAATTCATATATCACAAACAGTACATTTAAAAATTATAAATAATATATGCACGGAAAGCTTATAAGATAAGGATTCTAAAAATATAAAATTTGTATAATAAACCTTCATAACCAGAGAAAAATAAGCAATCTAAAAATCTACTCCAATAATCTTATTTTATTTTAAAAAAATAAAATACTCGAGATATTTGTAAGAAAATTTTCATGATCATTCATTTACATATGGAGTCGAATATATAAAAAAAATTTAATGCCAACAGAGATCGATTTCATGAGATATCATACTTTGCGTCAAAGCATTTTCATTCTTTTACAGACTCACCATTTAAAAATAAAATAGAAATGAATATTCGGTTTCTATTGGGGCTAATTTTTTTATATGTTATGCTCCATATGAAAATGAATAATTTTTAAAATGTTAACATAATTAGAATATAGCCGTTGTTTATATTACTACCATAATTGCATTATTATAGCCTTAGTCTAGATAATTACTATAATTGTTGTATAGCCGTTGGTGATCTCTAGCCTATATATATCTCTCCTTGTACATGTATTACAAACACTTCAATATAAAGAATATCTACATTTCATATATCTCTGGCTCTCTCTTTATCTCTCTATTTTTGATAATTAACATGGTATCAGAGCCATGAATTATTATTATCTTTTTTTATCTTTATATATATATTTTTAATCTGAACAACACCACCTAACCTCACTGCCGGCACTGCTCTCTGCAACTGCAAACTACAAAATCTACAAAACCCATATATTTCAGAAGTTCTTCCTCTCTGCCACACTCTCTGCAACAATTTATACAAAACCGATTACCTACATCAACACCCATATCTTTCAGTTTTTCATCGCCGGCTATTCCAATTCGGGTTCGCGATCTCAGCCGCTGTTCCAGTTCAGGTTCGCGATCTTAGCCGCTGCTCCAATTCGGTCCGCCGCTATTCCAATTCGGGTTCACGATCTCAGCCGGATTCTTTCGCCATCACCGAATGGATCTCAACCGGTATCACTGACTTCAGCCGTGTTCCGCAGCGTTCAGTCGTGTTCTGCCGCTGCCCCTCTGCCGTCGCTGGCTTCAGCCGTGTTCCTCTGTATATATTTCTCTGCCGTGACTGTGTTCTCTCTCTCTATATATATATTTATATAATATATATATATGTATATATATATAATATATTATATATTATATCTTTATCTTTTACCTTACCCAGAATATATAATATTATATATATCCATAATATATATATATATATATATATATATATATATATATAATATCTTTACCTAAAATATATTATATATATTTTATCTCCCCCAGAAAAACAAAATCCTAAATCTCTCTCCATAAATATTATATATATTTATAATATATTATGTTTATGGGGGCAATTGAGCTATTGGACCTAAATCAAACTTATTTTAGGGGCTGCAGTCAGAGCTCTTGGGGGTAGTAATCAAAACTATTCACCAGGTACACAGTCTCATATATTTTCAAGTTATGGACCGGTCTGAAATTTCTCATCCTATTGGCACTACCTTGGAGGGTTGCTCAAATTACATTCTTTGGTCTCAAGCTATGTCTAGTTTTCTTAAAGGTAAGAAGTTATGGCGCATTATTACCGGTGATCTCTTTGAGCCAGTGCAAGTCGAAACAGAAACAAAAGAAAAATATGGTGATCGTCTTCAAGAATGGGATAGCAAAAATCATCAAATTATTACTTGGTTTCGCAACACTTGTATTTCATCCATTAGTATTGAATTTGGCCGGTTTAATTCTACAAAATCCATCTGGGATTTCTTAAAGCACCGTTACACCACTACTGATCTCGCCCATCAATATCAACTTCTGACCAATCTTCACAGCAAAACTCAACAGCCTGGTCAATCTATCAGTACCTTTGTCTCTGAAATACATGCTATTTGGGATCAACTATCTCTTTCTGAACCTACTTGGTCGTGTGCTACTGATGGTACAAAGTTTACTACCTATCGAGATCGTTAACGTGTCATCATGTTTCTTATGGCTCTTCAACCCTCATTTGAACCCGTTCGAGCCTCTCTCCTTCATCGGCATCCTCTGCCTACCTTAGAAGATGCTATAACTGAACTTCTTTCAGAAGAAACTCGTCTAAATACATCTCAACCTCAGGTTATCGATGCAGCTCTTGCTACTCATTATCCCAGAAAGAAACCAGCTTCATCCTTCTCCTCTCCCAAGGAGTGTACCTACTGTCACAACACAGATCACGCTTTATTAATCTGTCCCACCAGAATCTGCAAGTTTTGTCACAAGAAAGGCCCAGGTCACTACCAGAGTGATTGTCCCAAGAATTGGCAATCTCGCACCAATTCTTCCAGAGGTACTTCATCTAGCCACGACACCCATCTTCATCCTTCACTGCGGTCACTGCTGAGGGGTCCTGTCCTCCAGCTCCTACAGTCACAACGATGTCTACCAATGATATCGAGGCTCTTCTTAAGCAGATTCTCTCTAATAATGGTACTCCTCCTTCCACTACTATGTCAGTTACCTCAGGTAATTCTTGGTTTTTTGATTCTGGCTACTGTAATCATATGACCTCTGATTCTACAATGTTTTCTAAACATAATCCTGCTATCAATACACCTACAATTCATACAGCTGATGGATCTCACTTACATGTCAATCACATTGGTCAAATTTTCACCCCCAATGTCTCACTCTCAAATACCTTCCATATACCAAAACTTACAATCAATCTTATCTCTGTTGGTCAAATATGTGAACTTGGACTTAATGTCATTTTTTCTAATTCTGGTTGTCATGTACATGATCCACAGACAGACCTTTGGGATAGGCCGTAAAGTGGGACGTCTCTTTGAGCTCATCCATCTACGCATTCCTTCTCATCGGCTCTCTACAGTTTCCACCGTTGCTTCAGCAACCTCTACTCCCTCACTTAGCCTATGGCATTCCCGATTAAGTCATATGTCTGTTGGGCGTTTACGCTCCTTAGTGTCAACTGGTCAATTAGGTTCAGTTAAAATTGATGATGTAACTTGTTTACCATGTCAACTTGCAAAACAACCTGCTTTACCTTTTAATAAAAGCACATCTATTACTTCTGCTCCTTTTGACCTAATTCAATCTGATATATGGGGACCTTCTCCTCACACTACAATGGGAGGATCCAAATACTTTGTTATTTTCATTGATGATTACTCACGATTTATTTGGCTATATCTCATGAAAAATCGCTCTGAATTACCCCAACTCTACTATGATTTTTCAAACATGGTCAAAACCCAGTTTTCCCGATCCATCAAGATCTTCCGCGCTGATAATGCTATGGAATACAATGAAACAAATTTTCTAAAATTTCTTCGCCAACATGGCACGATCTCTCACTCTTCTTGTCCTGGCACATCCCAACAAAATGGGCGGGCTGTACGTAAACATCGACATATCTTAGACACTGTTCATTCTCTTCTCATATCCAGTTCCTGTCCTGAGCGTTTTTGGGAGGAAGCAGCTCTCACTGCTGTATACACCATTAACCGTGTTCCAATGCATATTATTGGCAATCAATCTCCCTATGAACGCTTATATAGGATCCTTCCGGCTTATAACCTACTTAAAGTTTTTGGATGCGCCTGTTTTGTCTTACTTCAACCTCATGAACGCACCAAATTAGAGCCTCGGGCTTGTTTATGTTGTTTTTTGGGATGGAATTAAATACAAAGGATACAGATGTTGGGATCCCATTTCCAAACGTCTTCGTATCTCTCGTCATGTCATCTTTTGGGAACACAAAATGTTCTCTTCTCTCTCCAAATTCCATCTATCTTCATCTTCTACTCCTTCTTTTTTTACCAATTCTTCAGTTGAACTTTTCCCAGTCGACACAGATAACATATCCTCATTTGAGATCCCAACCACTACTCCTGATACAACGTCTCCATCTGAGCTCCCACAAATGGCTTTACTTGATGAATATGCTTCATCTGATGTTCATGCTACTGAATCTCTATCTGACCTCCCACAAATGGCCTTACCTAACGAATCTGTTTCATCTGATGGTCTTGTTACTGAATCTTCTTCATCAGATATCATCACTACTGCTAAACCTCCTCATCGGGTAAGAAAACCTCCTAGTCATTTACGTGATTTCCAGTGTTTTTCTACTATCATGTCTCATCATAAGCCTCAATCCTACCGCGGGGCTAGTTCTAACCCCCTTTGGCAGCAAGCTATGGCAGAAGAATTACAGGCTCTCGCACAAGCTCAGACCTGGGACATGGTTGCTCCTCCCTATGACAAAACTGTTGTTGGCTGTAAATGGGTTTACAAAATCAAAACTCATTCTGATGGTTCTGTGGAACGATACAAAGCTCGTCTTGTTGCAAAGGGTTTCACCCAAGAATATGGCATTGACTATGAGGAAACATTTGCCCCTATTGCTCGACTTACTTCTGTCCGTAGCCTATTGGCTGTGGCAGCAGCTCGCAAATGGACATTGTTTTAAATGAATGTGAAAAATGCATTTCTCAATGGCGATCTCACTGAAAAAGTATATATGAAACCCCCTCCAGGATATAACCATTCTCCACACCAAGTTTGTAAACTCTGTCGAGCACTATATGGTCTTAAACAAGCTCCAAGGGCGTGGTTTGCAAAATTCAGTGCTACAATTGGAGATTTTGGATTTACTTCAAGCTCATATGATTCCAGTCTTTTCATCCGCAAGACTGACTTTGGTATTACTCTTCTTTTACTTTATGTTGATGACATGATAATTACTGGAAATGATCTTGCAGGTATCTCTGCACTCAAAATTTTTCTTAGTCATCATTTTGATATGAATGATCTTGGGCACCTCAGTTATTTCCTTGGCTTAGAGATTCTCTCTGATTCGGATGGCTACTATCTCTCCCAAGCCAAGTATTCCTCTGACATTCTTGCTCGTGCTGGACTCACGGATTGCAAAACAGCTCCCACTCCACTTGAGACCAATGTCAAGCTCACTCCTCTAGATGGTACACTCCTCAGTAATGCTACATTGTATCGACAGTTGGTTGGCAGTTTAGTATACCTTACTGTTACTCGACCTGACATCGCTTATGCCGTGCATCTTGTTAGCCAGTTCTTATCTGCACCTCGATCTACTCATTATACTGCTGTATTACGCATCCTTCGATACATTAAAGGGACTATGTTTCAAGGCCTTCATTTTTCTTCTCATTCTTCACTTGAGTTACGTGCCTACTCTGATGCTGATTGGGCAGGTGATCCGACTGATCGACGTTTCACTACTGGCTACTGCTTCTTCCTTGGGAACTCTCTCATTTCTTGGTGCAGTAAAAAACAATCTATTGTCTCCAGATCCAGTACAGAGGCCGAATACCGTGCCCTTGCTGATTCCACACAATAACTTATTTGGCTTCGATGGCTTTTAACAGATATGGGTATTTCTCACTCCACTGGCACTGTTCTCTATTGTGATAATCGAAGTGCTATTTACATTGCTCATAATGATGTCTTCCATGAACGCACCAAACATATTGAAATCGATTGTCATATTGTGCGTCAACATGTTGCACGGGGCACTGTACGCCTTCATTCTGTAACTTCCGCTGATCAAACCGCTGACATTTTTACCAAAGCTCATCCGCCAGGCAGATTTCGGGAATTAGTTTCCAAACTCAAGTTGGTTTCTGCTTTACCATCTTGAGTTTGAGGGGGGATGTTAACATAATTAGAATATAGCCGTTGTTTATATTACTACCATAATTGCATTATTATAGCCTTAGTCTAGATAATTACTATAATTGTTGTATAGCCGTTGGTGATCTCTAGCCTATATATATCTCTCCTTGTACATGTATTATAAACACTTCAATATACAGAATATCTACATTTCATATATCTCTGGCTCTCTTTTTATCTCTCTATTTCTGATAATTAATAAAAAAAATTCTTACAAATAACCCAAGTATTTTATAAAAAAATAAAATAAAATAAGATTATTGCAGTAAATTTTTAGATTGTCTATTTCTCTCTGGTTATAAAATTTTGTTAAACAAATCTTATATTTCTGGAACCCTTGTTTTATAAGCTTTTCGTTCATATATTATTTGCAATATATGGATGTACGGTTTGTTAGATATTAATTTTTGAAATTCAAAAAAATTAAAATTTAAATAAAATGATATTTTGGTCCAAATATCAACTCTTTTTACCACATTGATAGTTGAGAGGGGTTCTTTGATAAAAAAATTAGATAAGGGGAATTTATTGGAAAAAGGTTACAAGTCCAGGGGAATTCTTTGATAAAAAATTAGACAAAATAGTTTACTGAAAAAGGTTACAAGTCGAGGGAAATTTTTTATACTTTGTCCAATTATATATATAATATCATGGACTCCACGTATATTAATTAATGTTCTGCATTATATTTACTTAAAGATCGAACAAGTCAACTACTTAGACATATATATAGTTTCTACTTCTAGAGTGGGCAAAATGCATGGATTAGGAACTTGTCTTTTTTCCTTTTTTTTGTCCCTTTTGTTCTTAAATCAATAAAGTAACAATAATAAATTAACAATGTAATTACTAATTTATTAATGGCCTAACGATATCGACCTTTTATTCGTCAAAAAAAATCAGAGGTTCAAGTCTTAGAAAAGACATTTGTATGTAAGTACCAACTAGAAAAAAATATATATATAAATAAATTAGCAATGCACTAACTTTAAATTATTATTAGCAATGCACTAACTTTAAATTATTTTTGTGTGTGTGTCAAGGACTGTCATTTTACAGTCACGTGAAAAATATAACCTACTTCAAAACAAAACTTACATTTTAAAGACAAAACTATCCTTTAAATTCTTTTTCATTACCTTTCTTGTATCTCCTCTCTCAATCCGTGTGTCAAGGACTGTCATTTTACAGTCACGTAAAAAATATAACCTACCTCAAAACAAAACTTACATTTTAAAGACAAAACTATCTTTTAAATTCTTTTTCATTACCTTTCTTGTATCTCCTCTCTCAATCCATATACGTGTAGTATATATATATTTTTTACTGTCTTTATTTCTTTCCTTTTAATTTCAATTGTTGCCACTAATTATTTTTTTCCTTCCTTTTTTTTTTTCTCTATTTCCCTTTTTTTTAATCTAAATTGTTGCCATTAGCCTTTTTTCCGTCCTTCATTTCATTATTATTATTTAAAAAAAAAAAAAAAACAGAACAAATAAGAATTGGGGAATGTTCACCAAATTTAGAAAAAAATTTATTAAACCAAATTATTATTAAATTTTAAATCAGAACAAATAAGAACGGGGAATGTTCACCAAATTTAGGAAAAATAATTTAAGAACAAGGGAATGTTCACCAAATTTGTTATTAAACCAGAACAATTTAGAAAAAAAATAAGAAAAAAAAAAAATGAAAGGAAGGACGGAAAAAAAAAGGCTAATGGCAACAATTTAGAAAAAAGGGCGGGGGGGGGGGGGGGGGGGGGGGGAATAAAGAAAAAAAGGAAGGAAAAAAAATAAGTAGTGGCTACAATTGAAATAAAAAAGAAATAAATAAAGGTAGTAAAATATATATATATATATATAATACATGTATATGGATTGAGGGATAAGATACAAGAAAGATAATGAAAAAGGATTTAAAGGGTAGTTTTGTCTTTAAAATGTGAGTTTTGTTTGGAAATAGGTTATATTTTTCATGTTCCTTGAGAATAGAGAAAAAGTAATTAATGAAACTTAAAGTAGCCAATGAGAAGAGCTATTATGAAATGAAGCAACTGTCATTAGCATTCCTCATATATTAAATCTTATAATTATGATCCTTTCATCTAAATCTAGTATTTTTTTGGTGTGATTGCGTATATCAAAGAAAATTTTTCATTTTTATAACTTACTAAGTAAAAATGCACATGATTAAAATTCTATAAAGAATACTAAAGTAAAAAATTAAAAAATCAATATTTTTATTTTGCTACAAAGCAAAGTTTGTTAAACATTCACAATGTCTTAGTTAATCTGTTTAAGCCTTATGAATAAGTTGCTATTAAAAGTATATTGATATAACATATTTTTGGCATTTAACATTATCGATACAACATAAATTATGAAAACTTGCTGTACGTAATGGACTTCATAATAATGTAAGTAAAAAAAAAGGTACTCAAGTGTACCTTCATATTAAGAGAGTTATCTATATTTTTAAATATATTTCTATTAAAAAGTTAACCTTGATATTTACTTAAGATCGAACAAGTCATCTACTTAGACTCACTACTTCTAGGGTCGGCTAAATGCATGGATTAGGAACTTGTCCTTCATCCTTTTTTGTCCTTTTTGTGCAACTAATCCTAGCTAGATCTTTACTTAAGATCAAACAAGTCATCGACTTAAGACTTATATGCCCTTCCTCCTAAAATAGTTGTTTTCCTTCCTCCTAAAATAGTTGTTCATTTTTTTATTTTGACATCTCCGATTCCAAAATTAAATATATTATTTTTTATAACATTTTCAAATTATCCTTTTAACTAAACAACTGTAGTGATTATAGAGCACTATTTTGTCTTTTAATAAGAACATATTTGAGAATTCACTCCTATCAATATAATAAAAAAAAAAACTATTAAAATTCCACTACCATAAAATATTAGATTCTCCATTCACGACATGTATATTTGGACGGAGGGAGTATGTAGTTTCTACTTCTAGGGTCGGCTAAATGGATTACAAACTTGTCCTTTTTCCTTTTTTTGTCCTTTTTGTGCATTTAAAATTACCACGTAACAATTATAAATTAACAATGCAATAACATTAAATTGTTAATGCAAAATTTTTAAATCAACAATGTAATAATTATGATCATTTCATCTAAATTTAGTATTTTTTGGTGTGATTGCGGGTATCAAAGAAAAATTTTTATTTTTATAAAGTACTAAGTAAAAAAGCAGGTAATTAAAAATCTATAGAGAATACTAAAGTAAAAATTAAAAAATTAATATTTTTATTTTACTACAAATCAAAGTTTGTTAAACATTCACAATGTCTTAGTTAATCTGTTTAAGCCTTATGAAGTATATAGATATAATAACATTATAGATATAACATATTTTTGGCAGTTCACATTATCGATGTAACATAAATTATGAAAACTTGTTATATGCAATGGATTTCATAATAATGCCAAAAAAAAAAGACAACAGCAACGTACTCAGATGTATCTTTATATTAAGAGAGTTATCTATATTCTTGAAATACATTTCTATTAAAAAGTTATTCTTAATTTTTTTTTAACCTAAATTTTGTTTCTGAAATTACTTCAATGAAAAAAATAAAAGAAAAATAAAAATAATTTCTTACTTTTCTGTATTGAAACAAAATGATTATAGGACAGAAGCGATAAATGTTCACAATGAACGGCGTTATCTTTAATCCACAAGATAGATAGTTTGAACCCACAAATTAGAAGAAAATTCACAGATTGATATATTATTGACAAAATTGATTGATTATCCTACTCTTACATACATGCTTATTTATAATAAATAAAACCCTAAAACTATAAAGGAAATTAGTAACAAAAAGAAACTAATTGCTTAAGTAAACTAAAATTATAAAGAAATTAATGGTAAAAGGAAACTTAAAATTAAACTCTCTAAAAATTATAAAAAAGTAAAAATAAAAATAACATAAAACCTAACAAAATTGACCTTCATCATTACAGGAGTATAAGAATCACCTTTTCCACCAATAAAACACTCCAACTATTGAAATTGGAATTGAAATTGTAATTAATATTTCTAAAAAAGTGGTGAAATAACATATTTGTTCAGTTCCTTTCTCTTTTTTTTTTCAGAGTAACAAGGCAAATAATTTTTTTAAAGCAAGCACACACACTCATATCCTACGTGTCCTTAATGGGACCTTAACCCTCATTTGGAAGGGAGAGGTTATAGTGTTATACAATTTGGACTAGGATTCTTTTAACGTGTAGAGAAGATTAAAAGAGGAATAGAGAGTATTGAAAAGAGAAGATTAAAAGAGGAATAGAGAGTATTGAAAAGTCATGCTGGGAATTTATCATCCAAGTTTTCATTTTTGTAAAAATAGAGATTCGTATTATTACAATAAAGATCTTATTATTACTTATAGCATAAAGTATAACATAAAAATAACATTTTGAATAAAATAAATACAACAACAACAGCAACAAAAAAAAAAAAAAAAAAAAATTTGAGTTACTAAAATTTTTGTGATAATTTTTTTTTTTTTTAAAATATCATTTTGAATAGAGCCGCGAGCATTTAATACCCATGTAATATGCATATAACTTCCTATAGGTTTTGAAAACTACATAACATTTATTTTAGGGGTGAACAAGGACCTCCCATCATTCAACCGTTAATGGAGTGATAAAAATATTAAAATGCCCTTCATACAATTAAAATAAAAAATAGTAAAAAATCCAATTAATGTAAAATGACTATTATGACCTTTCTTAAACATATTCAGTTAATGTAAAATGATTATTATGGCCTTTATTAAATAAATTTAGTTAAAAGAAGGGCATTTTTTGGTATTTAAATAGTAAAAAATAGTACACAAAATTCATTGAATGTAAAAAATTCGGTTAAAAATAAGTAAAAAATTCAGTTAAAGAAGGCTATTTTTGTTATTTAATACGACTAATTAGTCATGTGCGACGCATATAGTTTATTAACGGTGCCTTTCTAACTGTTGACTGTCAAAAAGTGTTAGTTTGCAACATTTTTAAAATTTTAAGGATGTTATATACCTAAAGTAAAAGAGAAGCGTCATTTGCTCAAAAAGTAAACCTTAAGGGTGTTTTATATAATTAGCACCTTTGAATAAAATAAACATAGGCCTCTCACAAATACAACTACTTTGTAGTGCATTTTCTTCTTCAATACGTCTACACTTGTTCGAGAGCTTGATTCCTTTGCTCCGCCCTTTCTCTATTCTTTGATTGGATCCCCTGCTCCTTCTACTTTCATATTATGTTTCACACATGTTTTAATCCTTGAAAACCAAGATTAGAATACTACCCTTCAAAAAATAAATTAATAAATAAAATAAAATACAATGTTTCAAATAAAATTATCATTTTGTAATAGCAGTGAACATGTTAAACTTACCGTCTTTTCTCCATCTCTGAAGTATCCTCCTGGTCTTTTTCCTATTAAACTAAACACCTCTATAGTTTGTTCGGTACTTAATATTCTTTGATATATATATATATATATATATTAGAATTAGGGTGATGTCCAACGGACGAGTTGTAACAGTTGAAATAAATAACAATGATATAAAAACAAAACACGCATAAAAAATTAAGAAATGGACTGGAGTTGTATGTAACTTATGAAATAAATTAAAGTGAATGTAAAAATAAGGAGAAAGGATAAATCAAGAGTTGTAACTCTTAAAACAAATAATATTAAATACAAAAATAATGGACAATTCAAGAGTTGTAACTCTTGAAATAAATAATAGTAGTAGTAAATACAAAATTAATAGACAACTCAAGAGTTGTAACTATGCTTTAACATAATACTATCTGTACACGTGTGAGAGAGAGGAAGAAAATATATGAAAACGTAAATATTATTGAGTTAGTAATACAATAATACAATGGTGTTTATATAGGAAAAGTTATGAGAGTAGGTGAGTGGAGAACAAGTAATTCTATATATGGGAATGAGGGTTAGGTGACAACTCATACAATACTAACTGTACACGTGTATTTATAACAACATGTATTTATAATGAAAGAAAAACCCTATATCATAAGGAAATTAATTGCAATAGGAAATATTATAAATAAAAAGCCTAAAAATAATACTAAAAAATAAACCCAAAAATAAAGTTTCTCTAAAATTTTTAAAAACAATAGAATAAGAAACCTTATCAATAAAAATTACTAAATATAAAAAATCTAGAGTAATCTGAGTTCTTAGGCAACGAACAAAAATCTCCAAATATTCAGCAAACTTTCTATACGTTAGAAAAATCCCGTTTTGAGGCTCTAAACATGATATTCGCCAAAAAATTACATACATCGATCACAACATGTGAGATATATTTTTGTAATTGGCATATTTCGGAAACAAAACAAGTCCTAGTCGAGTTGTAATTTTGTTACCATATCAGATTCGACATCAACTGCGGAATTGGAAGGTTGTTCAGAAGAGGAAAGTATTGTTGATCATCAAAAAGGAAAGAACAACGCATTAGGACATTGTTTCACACTTATGACACAAATACCTATAAGGTATATTTCCAGAGTTTCCAAAAATAAAAAATCCAAGTTCAAAATTGAATTCTGTCAAGTGGGAACCAGTACCTGAATTTGAGAACTGGTTTAAGAAGTTGAAATTCGAGAAATTTTATTCTGTCATTTGGGAACCGGTACCAAGATTTGGAAACCGGTTCCAGAAGTCCTGACTGTATCAGGTTTTCAGTTTCTTTTTTTTGTTTGATTTTTTTTTTTATCGAACTTTTTTTTCCAAGTCCTATGCACGAAATTTCCTTTATTTTCAGAAGAAATAGGACTTTGAAAACCTCTATATAAACTTTGTTATACATATAGGTTTATTCACGGCTTTTGCACTATCAAGTTATCATATTTAAAAGCCTTAGAAAGATCTTTTGTTTCAGAAATTCTTAGAGAATTTTCTGTTTGTCTTTCTAGAATACACACACAGATTCACATAGTGATTTTAGAGTTATGGTGTTCAAATCCTGATCATAACCATACAATTGCATCTACACCGATCAAACAAAAGCATATCTATTTCTACATCGAATTTAGATGACTGAAGAACAAAAGTAAAAGTGGTCACACTTTGAAAGAGGAGAAGTGTTGTCTAATCTACCTGCTACTCTTTTACAAATATCAAGTATAAGCCTGAGGTCAAGTTGTTGTTGGACAGGGAGTCGCAAAGCCACAGAATTGTTAGCAATTGGCATTTGGTAGAACGATAGGGTGTGAGTCAGAGTCAAAGTTCAGTGTTCTTTGTTTCAAGCATAATGGATCGGTTTACTTTGGACTGCACAGTCTACGAGATTTTTCCCACACAAACAGTTGACGTATTTTATCAATTGGGGTTTCCTCGCTAAAAATCTTAATGTCATCTCTAACTTTTACTTTGTTTTATTCTATCTGCATGTGATTAATTATTTGATTACTAAAATAAAGAAAGTTACAAAAACTCAAGATCTGTTTTTAAAATAATTAAAACTTTCTAAAACATTCCACTGCGTATGACTCACAAATTGGTATCAGAGCCAATTTCTACACATTAAGTTGATCCTTATGGAAAGTTTTGATTGATTTCAAGAAATTTATTTTAATCATGTCTTCTGTATTGAAAGAAGGTGGTTCTAATTAACGTGGTCCTTTGTTTGTAAGAGATATTACAATTTTTAGAAATCAAAGATGAGAGCCTATTTGCAAAATTCAGGTGGTAAAACTTAGGTTATTGTTGAATTTGGATATTCATCAACTACAGAAGAGAAAACTGTAGATGGTAAAGAAATCAAGGTCTTAAAAGATACTTTCGTTTTTACTGCTATTGAAACTGAGCGTAATGATGCTAATGGTAAAGCTTTATATGCAATTATTAATTCTGTTGTTCTATTTGAATATGCTAAAATTTCTGATTGTAAAACTACTAAAGAAGCTTGGGATATTTTGGAAGTTACTCATGAAGGAACTTCAAAAGTGAAGTTATCCAAAATTCATATGCTTTCTCATAACTTTGGGAACCTCGTGATAAAAGAAGATGAATCATTTTTTGATTTTTATTCTAGTATTCTTGAAATAATTTCTGAACTACATCACTTAGGTAAAAAAGTTAGTGATAAGAAAATCTGTGAAAAAATCTTAAGGTCTTCACCTAAAAGATTCCAGATTAGAGTTGAAACCATCACTGAACATTGGGATTTGATTACCTGTAAAGTTGATGAGATGATAGGTTCATTGAAAACTTTTGAGATGCAGAACTTTGATTTAAATCATAAGTAAAAGAATCTTGCTTTAAAATCTATACAGGTTGAGAATTCTGTGGATAAAAACTCTGATGATGATTTTGTTTTTCTGTCAAGGCAATTCAATCAGATCTTGTAAAGACAACAAAAGAAAAAGAATAGCAACATGGCTAATTCTTAAAATTTTGACAAAACGTCAAAATTTAGGTTTATTGAAAAGAAAATAGAAGAATCAAAAGAAATTGAATTCACTTGCTAGAATTGTGGTGGCAAGGTCACGCATCCAATGTTTGTCCTAGTCCTAGAAAAGAACAAAATGATAGAAATAAAGGAAAAATAATGAAAGTTTCTATATCTGAAAATTCTGCTTTAAGTGATAATGATTCTTCTAATGATGATTCTAATGATTTTTCTTATGTCGCTTTTCTTGAAAGAGGCCCTCATGTCGTTACTTTATCTGACTCTAATATTTCAAATAATAAAGACAATGAAGTTCATGATAAATAGGTGCAAGAGGCTAAAAAAGGACAATGAAAGATTGAATAAGATGGTCAAAGAAACCATGGAAGTCAAACAAGCAATCAAAAAGCTAGCAAAGGAGCTTATCCAAGCAAAAAGAGAGAATGAAGATCTAAAGAAACAGATTGATGAAGGAATTGAAAGAGGAAAGCTTTTGGAAGCGATTCTGTCATCACTGAGCTTGAGAAGAAGATTATCATTCTTGAGGATAAGGTAAGTATTGCTAACTCATTAAAGGAATGCCTTGCTTTAAAAAAAATGATTATCTTGAAATTGAATTGAAATCTGAACAAGATAAATTGAAAGGATTCAGTTTGAGTAAAAACAATTTGAATAAGATAATCAGCATGGGTAAGGATGTGAATGATAAAATTGGGTTAGGATTTGTTAAGGGTTCATCTAGTAGTCAAGGTAAAACAACTTTTGTTAAACCTGCTGATTATCGTATGCTTGATTCATGTTTGCTTGATGCATCACATTCTGATATGTCTTATATTCCTAAATTGTTGCATTGCACTTTTTGTTGTAAGAATGGACATAGGCATAACTCATGCCATTACAGGAAAAAGAAAGATTTTTCTAAAATTCATTCTCAAAATTCTCATGCTAAGAAAAAGGTACGTTCTAGGAAGAAAAAGAATGTTGTGTCACCTAAGACTTCTAGAGCTGAAAATTTGCCTATGAAAGAGGTAAAGAAAAAAAGAGAATTAATTTCAGGAAGTGAAAGTGAGAACTGTATGGATCAAAAAGTTTGATTTGATCAACTATGTGCTTGTTGAGTCCATAGAACTAGTTTCCAAAAGGACTTTACCTTCAAACTGAGTCCTATGAAATTCAGTGATCATGGCTTGTGTTTAAAAGAAAATTTTGTGGCCATTGGATCACTAGCTAGGGTTTGGTTTAGGTTTGAGTTTCTGATCATAGTCTTCATGATATATTTGTGAAAATTCTTCCATTGAATTTATGATCTATCTTTTAATACAAATTGAGACATATGATGTTTTATTAAAAATAGATTATTGGTTTGTAGTCTATACAATGAAAGTTGATTTGCATTGATTAAGAGATTTTTTAGATTTGAATCTCTTAAACTCATAACATTTTGTGTACTAGTTACAAAAGTTATAAAGGTTATTGTCGAAAAAAAAAAAAAAAATAGGAGATTAATCAAATGATAAAAAAATGAAATATTCAACATAAAAAGAAAAATAAAATTTTGAATATGTTGAATTCTTTGTTTAGGAAACGGCTACCTATTGAGATGTGTTCGAAAACTCCCATTAGACTTTGAAGTGGAGCTAAATGAGTAAAGAGAAATGTGACGACAAGTTGAATTAGAGAATTGTTGTTTACTCTTTAGAGTGAAAGCCACCTTACTTAGAAAAATTGCTCAAAGACAATTTTATCTTGATATTTTTCAGTCAATATGGTTTAGACAATGATTTATTGATAATTGATTGAAAATTGAGGAGATGGATTGCACACACACACTTGAACTTGTTAGATTGATTTCTAAATGTTTCATTAAAATTTGCAAGTTAAATTTCATGTTGTGATTATTTATTTAGAATTGAAATTGATTGAACCTTCTGTGGAATTGAAATTTTCGTTCACAGATATCTCTGAAAATTTAAATCATGTGTGGACTTAAAAGACTTTGATTGACTGTTCAATGATTTGGAGATTTTTTGATTGACTGTTCAATGATTTTTTTTTTAAATGGAAAAACTATAAAAAATTCAAAAAGATCTTTGATTTTAATTTGAAGATTTTTTTTTTTGTTTGGTCATTGAGTGATTCAAAAAGTCTATTAGAATTTTTTTTTTTTTTTTTTTGAATATTTTTTTTAAAAAAGCTAACTGTCATGTTTCTACCTGTTCACAAAAATCCCTACCTATTCAAGGTGCTAAAAAACAATGTCATTGCTTACTGACAGTACCACAAGTTTGGTACTGGTTTAACAAGTTTAATCGGTCTCCAAGGTAACACTGCCTTGTGGGAACTGGTTCCCAATTGGGCTACCGGTTCCTAGCAGCGTAAAAGAGCTTTAAAGCTTCCTTTTTGCACACTGTTGGGTCTATTGAATAAACCCATTCTCTTTCTATTTTGAGCACTTTCTCTCTCTACATATATATATATCATATATATCTTCATATATTGTTTCAATCTTGCTGATCGGTTGATCAACTATACATCAACCTTCGCAATAGCACGAATCATTGTAAAATAGGGCTATTGGTCGGGTAAGTCGAACCACTGGAACTGCGCTAATCTATGGCAACCTAAGTGTCTAGAGTTGTTCTTAGAATGATAAGGGGTAATAAGGGTTTGTGTGTTTGTCACTAAACTAAGAAATTAAAATGCACATAAAACAATAGTGACTTGCAAGAATTAGATGAGATAGAACAATAGAGAAGAGACTAGGGAAGAGACTCCACAACCATTAATAAGCATGCTAGGATATGATTTACTTAGGGGAATAACATATATGTATAACCATGGGATGCAACAACACAAATTATTATATTCCCTTCAAGAAATTTATGAAATCAATAGGTAAGAATAACCTATCAAAGCATTACATGTTTTGGTTACCTAAACTAGGTTGTAACCTTAGACATACTCACTAAGCATAGAGTTATCAAGCCCTTAATCACATAGTAGAAGCACATGACATAGAATCCAAGAATAATCTATCAAAGGAAGATCCTAAGCAATAGATTATCAAATCTCCTAAATATCATGCCATTAACAACACTTCCATAAACTCCATTCCATTGTCACTATGAAAATGTAGCAATATAATCATAGGAGAAAAACCATCTAAGACAAGATATTTAACTCAAGATGATTATGTATAGATATTGAAATTCATTACATCAAATGAAGAGCTCTAGTTCATGGACGGATTACATACATATATTAACCCCCAAATATAAATCAAAACAAAGCAAAGCTTACAAAATGGAGCTTCATCACCTCCCTAGAAGAGGTTTAGTTACCCATGGTGGCCCTAGATGAAGGAAGAAGCAAGGCTTTCCCCTCCATTTTCGAGCTTCCTCCTTGAAGCTTTAAGAACTCCTCCTCCTTGCTATCTTCTCCCTCCTCTAATTTTGTAGAATGAAGCTTAATGAAATGTGTGGCTCTTATCCCTCTTATCTACCACCAAACTAGGCTCTCTCTCTCCTCCAAAAACATCCACAACCACCTCATTAATAGGGAAATCCAAAGTTGGAAATTTCAGAGCACAAGTGGACTGTCTCGTGGAGCAAACTGCCCAAATTTTGAGTGCTCGAAATAGGGCCTCGAGCACTCGAATTTAGTGTAAAAAGTTCCATGCTTCATTTGCTCTGCCCAGACCTACTTTGATGAAATGGCCATAACTTTACGCTCCAAACTCCGAATGACGAACTGTTTAAAGATTTGGAGAGCTAATTCAGAGCTTTAAAAACTTCATGTTTTGGTGAAGACCCAAATCTCAAGTCTGGTTGGTCGAAAATGGGGAGAAAGGCAGTACTTCAGTGCTGCCAGGCAGTTCTGCGCACCTCTGGTAACAAGGTCATAACTCTCTGCTCCGAGCTACGAATGATGAACCGTTTGAAGATTTAGAAAGCTAATTCAGAGCTCTAAATCTTTCATGTTATGATGGAAGTCCAATTCTTGAGCTTTCTGGGTCAAAATGGTGAGCAAAGTCCTGACTCCACTGCTGATCTCGTGAAGCAATCTGCCCTAATTTCGAGCACTCGAAATAAGGCCTCGAACGCTCGAAAATTGGCCAGAATGCCTTATGTTTGGTTTGCTCCGTCCGGACCTACTTTGGTAAAACGGCCATAACTTTGCGCTCTGAACTCCAAATGATGAACCGTTTGAAGATTTGGAAAGCTAATTCAGAGATCTAAAAACTTCATGTTTTGGTGGAGATCCAATTCTCAAGGATGGTTGGTCGAAATTGAAGAGCAAGGCAGAAATTCATTGCTGCCAGGTAGTTCTGAGCACCTATGATAGGAAGATCATAACTCTCTGCTCCAAACCCTGAATGATAAACCGCTTGAATATTTGGAAAGCTGATTCAGAGCTCTAAATATGTCATGTTATGAGGGAAGTCCAGTTCTCGAGTTTTCAAGGTCAAAATGGCGAGCAAAGTCCAGGTTCCACTGCTGCCAGAAATTCAGCATTGTGACCTTTGATGTTCAAAACTCCACAAAGCATCCTTCTTGCTTCTTTTTGGCCAATGAACCTGAAAATATGCAAAAACGTGCATATGAAGGTAATCTACATAATTAAACAAATAATGGACTTAAATAATGCAATTAAGGGCGCTTGAATATGTTATATTCGGCGCTTATCACTTGCATCAATCGCATCCTAAATTGCAAGTTGAACATGGAATCATCCATTTGATCTTGAGATTTGAAGATTAATGGTTGAAGTTGAAGATTAAAAAGGAGTTTGGGATTTTGAAAAAGAAAACTTAGAGAATTTGGTTAAGTTTGTTCTAGATCTTTGGAGTTAAAGATTGAAGACCTTGGGTTTGATTTTGTGCTTGTTGTGTGGTTGATTGTTGGGGGTTTTGAAGATTCAAAACAAGCTTGTCCAAGAACAAGTGTTAAAGCGCACTCCAAGTGTTCGACAAAATTACAGAGTGAAGTTCGGGCCCCAAACCAAAATTATTTGAACATAAGATGGCTCCAAAATTGTCTCAGAAGGCCAAAAGAAAGGGAATTGCTACTCCTCCACCTCCAAAGAAAGCCCGAACGACGATTTCCTCGCCTTCTATTAAAATACCAACTGGGTATCCTTCGGTTTTTGACATTGGGAAGGTAGAGCTCGCGAGAGCACACTTCTACAATGAACATGCGTGGAAGTACACTAAAGTGTATAAAAATGGTTTGATAAAATTGGAACGGAATGTGAACTTAAAGAAACTCAAAGAGAGTCCGGGAAAAAAGCTCGTTGACTATATTGAGAAGCACAATTGGCTTTTCTTCACAAAGATGGAGCGTACCTACAGTCCAGACATGGTGCATTACTTTTACTCTAATATCCGGAAAGTCTATGATTCAGGATATTTTGAGGTTTCTTTGTTTGGTAAGGACTATGTTGTTGATGAAGATGCCATTGGAAAAATTCTTGGTACACCCAAGAGATTTAGAAGCACAAGGTATTGTCTTCCATTTGATCATTCAGGACTAAAGTGGGAAGATATTTGCAATGTTTTGTGTGTTCCAGACTCGTTGAGATACCCCGATTATATACCATCTCGTTATCTTATAGATGAAGCGGCATTTCTGAATTTGTTTGCCATCTCCAATCTTGGTTACTTCGAGAAGAAGGATGTTATCTCCTCAGATCATGCAGAGGTATTATATCTTCTATCTACTGATGCATAGATACATCTTGTTACTTCTATCTATGGGTTGATGGTAGCACACTACAAGAACAATAACAAGAAAAAGTCATCCCCATTCCCTATGATCATTATGGGTCTGTATCGGCAGTTTGAGATTCCACTTCCACCCCGAGCTCATCATATTGAGATTATGTCTAAGATGGATGTTAGAGCTTTTAATAAATCTAAATCCGCCAAGCCTACAACTAGGAAGGATAGCAGGGGTTGAACTGCTTCGCCATCTCTTCCTGAGATTACTCAGATTTTTCCGTCTAAACGGAATTTCACCACAGAGGATCTTAATCTGCTCTACTCACTGATTCTTCAAAATCAGAAGGCTATGATGGATGTTGTTCTTAATCTATAGGCTGAGGTTAAATTTCTTAGAAAGCAGAGGACGGGTAGTACTTATAAGGACGTCATAGACCACGCCCTCCAGATCCGTCACTTATTCCTGAGGATGACCGAGATGAGGATGATGAGATAACTAATGATGCAGAGGATGATGAAGATGGTAGTGGTAGTGACATTGATGGTGGTGATGAGGACATTCCAACTACTACTGTTCGGTTTGCTGGAGATATTGATGCTTGATTCTATGTTCATATCATATATGCATCATATTTTTGTTCAGTTTTTACATTTTCATAAGTTGATATTTTTGGATATTATCTTTTGATTGCTGACATGTAATAAACTGTTTATCAATTTCTCTTTTCATTATTTCTTCGCTTTATTGATTTCTTTGTCAATTTTGTTCCAAAAAGAGGGAGAACAAGGTTACCTTAAGGGTTTTTTTTGGATAATTTATTTAGGGGGAGTTTATAACTTGTTTTATTAAGCTTTCACTGGTAGTTTTGCTTGATCCATGTGCATGAATTCAGGTGATATTTTGTCCATAAGCAGAAGAGAACAGAGATTAAAAAAAAAAAAATTCGTGTTTCCTTAAACAATTTTAATTTACTTTTATGCTTTGGGTAGATTATTAAATTATTTTTAGGATTTTGTCACGAAATTGCCAAGGGGGGAGATTGTGAGATATATTTTTGTAATTGGCATATTTCGGTAACAAAACAAATCCTAGTCGAGTTGTAATTTTAGTTACCATATCAGATTCGATATCGACTGCAGAATTGGAAGGTTGTTCAGAAAAGGAAAGTATTGTTGATCATCGAAAAGGAAAAATAACACATTAGGACATTGTTTCCCACTTAGGACACAAATACCTATAAGGTATATTTCCAGAATTTCCAAAAACAGAAAATCCAAGTTTAAAATTGGATTCTATCAAGTGGGAACCGGTACTTGAATTTAGGAACCGGTTCAAGAAGTTGAAATTTGAGAAATTCCATTATGTCCTTTGGGAACTGATACCAAGATTTTGGAACCGGTTCCAGAAGTTTTGACAATATCAGGTTTTCAGTTTCCTTTATTCTGTTTGATTCCTTTTTATCAAACTTTCCTTCCAAGTCCTATGCACGAAATTTCCTTTATTTTCAGAAGGAACAAGACTTTGCAAACCTCTATATAAACCTTGTTATACACATAGGTTTATTCACGACTTTTGCACTATCAAGTTATCATTCTTAAAAGCCTTAGAAAGATCTTTTGTTTCAAAAATTCTTAAAAAAATTTCTGTTTGTCTTTCTAAAACACATACACAGATTCACATAGTGATTTTATAGTTGTGGTGTTCAAATCTTGATCGTGATCATATAGTTGCATCTACATCAATCAAACAAAAGTAAATCTACTTCTACATCGAATTTAGACGATTGAAGAATAGAAGTAACAGCAATCACACTTTGAAAGGGTTGGAGCATTCGAAGAGTGTTGTCTAATCTACTTGCTACTCTTCTACAAATATCAAGCATAAGTCTGAGGTCAAGTTGCTGTTGGACGGGGATTCGTAAAACCAGAGAATTGTCTGCAATTGGTGTTTGGTAGAATGATAAGGTGTGAGCCAAAGTCAAAGTTCAGTATACTTTTTTTCAAGTATAGTGGATCGGTTTACTTTGAATTGCACAGTCCACGAGATTTTTTCCACACAAACAGTTGACGTATTTTATCAACTGAGATTTTCTCGCTAAAAATCCTGGTATCATCTCTAACTTTTACTTTGTTTTATTTTATCTGCATGTGATTAATTGTTTAATTACTAAAATAAAAAAATAAGAAAAACACAAAATCTGTTTTTAAAATAATCAAAATTTTTTAAAACATTCTACTGCGTGCGACTTAGATAACATAGCTACGAGTCTCACTTGGTGGGCCAAAAAATCTATCAACATGTTTGTTTAACCTTTTGGCGTCCAAATGAACCATACCAACTCTAACAATCAGTTCTACGTCAGTACTACTCTGAAAACTCCTTGTAATCACCATCCATCTTTCATGCAATGCTGACTTAATCTCCAATCACATTTTTATTTTTTATTATTATTTTTTTAACTTACAAAAAATAATAATAATTACAACAGAAATTAATAAATAGAGATAAAAAGTAATGCACCGCCATCTTCAAAGTTCTATAACGGCGTCAAGAGGAAGAAACAAATTTAAATTAACTTGAGAAAGTGAGGAAGATATGATAACCTTTGAATGGAAAAATTATGTTTACTCAATAGACCCTAAGTAATTGTAAGAAAACTTTATTGAGTGGGTTTGATGTGCTAAGTTTGTCAAACTTTAAGTGTCTTCATCAAGGGTTTGGAATTTGAGTCCATATATATTAATATATATCTATAATTATATATATTAGTTGAATTGTCTTTATCAAGGGTTTGGAATCTGAGTCCTTATACATTAATATATATTTATAATTATTCTAAGAGTCCAAATTGTTCACGTGTAGTGTAAAAATGGATTAAAATAATTTATATTTGTCCAACAAAAGCTCCGGAAATGTCAAGGCTTGTGTACTAAAATTTAATAATGTATAAGCACTGTTATTCTGTTGAACAAAAAATTTATACCTAGTATATCGCTTTAAATTAAAATGCAGCAAGAAATATTTACCGACACAGGCTTGAATATGACTTCTTTTATTTTATTATTATTTTTATTCTATAAATTGCATACGAAGCGAATATGATTACAACATCTTAGATTTAGTATACATTGCATACGAATCAAATTTGAATTTATTTTATTACATATACTTATATGGTCAATCTTATTGAATTTCATCATATTTTATTGTTTTTTTTCATAATTTCATCATATTTTATAATATGATAAAATTTGAAACAACGACATTTTAGTATGTAATTCAAATGTGCGAAAGAAATATCATATAGCAATTTCTCAAAAGTTCTCGTCATCATAAAACCCTAGTTGAATGATAGTCAAATTTGTCCAGATTCACAAATTAAGACTATAATAAGGTTATAATAAACATTCAAAGATGGCGGCAGAATTGGTTTTACTAGTTCAATGGCCCAATATTCTAAACAGAAAAACATTTTTTAAAGATTAAAGGAAGACTTGTTATAACGAAGAGTTGTAATTTAAGTACGTATTATTTTATATTATTTTTCTCTTTAAATTGAAAGACCGGGAGTTGAAGTTCTGCGAGAGATAAAATCGAGTGTATGAATTACTTGTCATGGTAAAATAAAAACAAAGACCTTGTTTGAAGTCCAATGGTATTCCTAAGGGTGTTCTCCATCAGAGATTTGCCTTTGATGATCATTTTATTATGAATTTTTAATTTTATTTATTTATTTATATATTTTATTTTCTTTGACAAGAGATTTCACACTCTAATTTTTTTCTTTCTAGTTGGTACTCACACATATGCTTCCATAGTGGCTTGAACCCTGACTTTTTTTGAAGAAGTAGGAGCCTAATATTGCTAGGTCACTGACTCGTTGGTCACTCTCATTTAATCATCATATGAGAACTTTAAAATTATCTTCAATTCGGAAGGTAGAGGAGATACCTCATCATTTTATTATACTAACCAAAATTGTTGTTAAGGCCTGTTTGGTATGCGCTGTGTTTTTGGTATTTTGTTTTATCTCGAAACAAAACAAGTGTTTTGTTGTAAATTATTATGGGTTAAAAATGGAAACATGTTTGGCAATGTAAATTTGCATTAAAAATTTCAGAAGTAAATCAAACAAAACATGTTTGGCAACGTCTTTCATTTCAAAAAATTTGAAAACAAAACATATTTGGCAGAGTCTTAATGTTGCCAAAATTGCTGAAACAAAAACAAAAAATATGTTTGTTTGGATCTGTTTTTGATTTGTTTTGAAAAAAAAAAAATTAATATAATTATTATTTATATATAATAATTCATTACCAATTTCTACACATTACCATTTTTTTTCTATATCACTAGTGAGAAAAAAGAAAAAAGAAAAAAAGTATCATGTAATTTACCAAAAATAATTCGAATTGGTTGAGATTAATGGTTTATATCAATTTATAAGAAAATTTTCAAAGTATATGAGTTCCAACGGATTCATATAAGCAACATTCAACATCAATTACTCAACAATGTTTAAGGAAGAACGTAACTAAGAATGATTCAAGTGATTTTTTATCACATTTTCTAAAAGAATGATTCAAGTGAGTCTTTACCACATTTTCTAATTCAATGGATTGAAATTGCAATTTGAAGGGCAAAAAAGAGAGAGGAGGTTTTGGAAGTGCTTGAGATCCTATTACCTGTCATACACCATCCACCTTAATTGTGGTTGAATTGAAGCCCAAAGGTCAAGTTTATATTAACCTGTCCAGTCTCCAATAACTATTTTTTTTGGGTAAAAAAACAATAATTTCAATACATACTAGTGAGTCTTCAATTTCATAATCCCCATAACCTATTCATATAAAATTTATTAAAGTGGTAAAATCAAATGTATAACATTGGAAGTAAATGATTCGGTGAAATATCATATGGTTAAGATTCAGAAAATTTATTAAATGCTTTCATGTTTTTTTTTTTTTTTTTTTAAAAGGTAAATGTTTCTGTTTTTATTACAATTAGTATCAAAATAACCCACGTGTTTTTATTCAAAACAAAATAATAATAATAATAAATAAATTATATATTCATGAAACAAACAAATAGAATTCATGAATATAAATCTATATACGCATAAATCTATGCGTATATAGATTTATATTCATGAATTCTATTTGTTTGTTTCATGAATATATAATTTATTTATTATTATTATTTTGTTTGTTTGATCTGTTAATTTATGGAATGAAAATCGGATCATAATGAATAAAAATAAAATAATAAAATACATGTTCGCAGCGGCTTGCATTGACAGCCGCTTGTGATCTGTTTTCACCCATGTGATGGGCTTAATGTTTTATGCACTTATCACAATGATTGCGCACTGATAGAAGGCAATTTTTGATTGCCTCTAGAATCGCGCCCATGTGATGAGATGGGCCGTTTATGAAATGAAAATCGGATCATAATGAATAAAAATAAAATAATAAAATACATGTTCGCAGCGGCTTGCATTGACAGCCTCTGGTGATCTGTTTTCGCCCATCACCCACGTGATGGGCTTAGGGCCTGTTTGGAGTTTGTAGTGTGGTGTGGTGTAGTGCTTTAGCCTAAAACAGAATAAGTGTTTTGTAGTGTGGTGTTTTGAAATGAGAACAAAACATGTTTGGCGCGTTACAATTGCTTTGAGAATTTTGGAACAAAAATATGGTAGAACATGTTTGGCAATGTGTTTCGTTCTAAGAATTATGAGAACAAAACATGTTTGGCAAAGTTAAAGTGTAACCAAAATCAATAAAAAAATATTATTAAAAATTAAATATATAGTAAAAATTAATTATTGCATTATTTTAATATACAATTAATATAACATTTAATATATATATATATATATATATATATATATATATATATATTGTTAAAAATTCTTCTTAATTTATTATAAAAACCAATAAAATATATTCTAAATTTTAAAACTTATTAATGTTGCATATTATTTTGACAGCATTATTTCAATATCGAACTGAAATAAACTTTCAATATATTAAACATTACATGAAATTGTATATATTACAGATATTAGTTTCATAAATATTACATCATTTGTCAACATGCACAATAAAAGTTAGTACAAAATAAAATTAAACTAATATATTACATCATTTATCAACAACCACAATAATCAACAACAACAACATGAGAAATGACATAAAGAATATAGTTATAGTAAGACAACAACAACAACCATAGATAATGTAATTTTGCCGATTTTGTTGAGCTTGCATAACAGCAACTACATCCTCCAACTCTTCCTCCACATGACCACCCACTTGTAGATGTTGGTGTATGTCATCCACCCATATAAATGCACGAGCATGTGACTAAATCAGAACAAAGACTTGTATATTATTAGAGTGCACTTGTGACACACACATGTAGTTAAAAAAAAATTATTAATTAAAAAAAAAATGTATACCTCCCAAGCTGGACATCTATAGAATGAACGTCCATAATTCTTTGAAGTTGCAGCCGTATAAAGATTCATTCGACCCCTTCCACATGCACACGGTGGCCCGTCACCCTGTATCTTATGCATGACTGCATATACAAGTTATTAAACTGATCCAAAAAAGTTAAAAGTGAAAATTAAAATAAAATAAAAAAGATAATCATGTAGTTACCACAACTTTTACATTTACCGAAATCGTAAATTAATGTTAAAATAAATATTTTATTACAGTTATCCAAATCCATACAAATAGTTAAAATAAAGTAGTTGTTACAGTTATCCAAATACTAACAAATGGAACAAGTATAAAGTAGTTCTTACAGTTATTCAAACATGATAAACATGTAAATCCTTGTTCAATGGTGCTGACTTGCATTCCATATAGTGTCAGCAATATTATCGCGTAGAATATCCATTGGTCGCGAGCGAGACTGCGATGCATTAGGCGGAACATCAACTTCATCATCTCCAAAAATTTCATCTATCATCGCCTCCACCGTTGCATCATTAAATATTGGATCTACATGCGCCTCCTTTCTTATAAAGTTATGAAGTGTGCAGCAGGCTAACACAATAGCAACTTGAGCTTCAAACTTATATGGGGGCATTTGCTTCAAGATGGGGAATCTCATCTTAAGCAACCCAAAACAACGCTCAATTATATTTCGTAATGACGAGTGCCTGTGATTATATATTTCCTCTCTACCTTGAGGTTGGCGAGAAGCTCTACGGTACTCTTGGAAGTGGTACCGTTGGCCCCTGTAAGGGGCCAAGAAACCCGGTTGATTGGCATACCCGGAGTCGACCAAATAATATTTCCCTACCATTTTACAAACTATAAACCACATTTTTTTACCATGATATTTTAAATAAGTATTACAAAATTATAGTAAGTATGACATTTACCGTCTGGAGGCATTGGGAAATGCAAATCCTCATTATTAATGGTCTCGTTCAATATCTTAGAATCATTAGCAGACCCCTCCCATCCTGCTACGATGTACGTGAACATCATATTAAAATCACAAACAGCCATTACATTTTGTGTGGTATCTCCCTTCCTACCACGAAATGGTATTTGCTGGTCCATAGGCACGTTCGCATGGACATGAGTTCCATCAATTGCCCCTACGCAATGCCTAAAAAAAGGGTGGTACTTTTTGTTCTTCTTTATATGGTTAGGAACTTCGCTAAAATCTGGGGCGATAATAATCTGTTTCCCTAAATCACAGACTTTTTGTAAAACTGCATGGAAGTATTTTGAAATTGCATAGGTGGAGTGTTGAAATCTTTCGGCGACCACACGATTTCTTTCATTATGACCTAAAGTAAGCAAGAATATGCCAACTTGTTCATAAACACTTACACCTGTAGAGTCTTTCAACCCTAATGACTTAAGCTCCCCACATAACTTCAGAAAAACAGAGGTGGACATCCTGAAATTTTCAAAACATCTATTTTCATGCCCCTGCAAGATTTCCATTATATATGCTTCCCCAGTTAAAAGAGAATCCCTACAAGGTTGTTTATCGTAATGTTTCCTATAATACTCTAACATGCATGCCATTACGATGACACAATCATTCTCCTCATCACCATCGTCATACAAATCAATTATTGTCCTAATATCCATCTGTATAAGTCAAAATTTAATAAACGAGATTAATTACAATCATCCCAAGCGAAATACCAAATAATAAATAAAAGCAAGACAACAAATAAAGTCAAATCAGTTCATTAAATAGTTATATTGTCATGAGCTTCAAACTAAATAACATAAATACGAGTGTACTTAATATTACAATCAATTAAAGTCATAACAACACCAAATAAGAAATAAAAGCAACACATCAACTAAAGTATACTTAATAGTACAGTCATCCAAAATCATAATAAAAGCAACATACCAAATTAAAGTCCATTGATCCAACTAACCCTCTTATCATCAGGACAGTCATTAAGAAAGAAATCCCTCCAAATTTCATCATTGCGTAACATCTGGGTGACCTTACCATATTGTTTCATATTAACACCCTCCAAGTTATTCAAAATATAACAACATAACTTAAAATCACTTTTTGTCTTGTCGGGAGAATTGACTTCAACCTCCACATTTCCTTCATTAACTGTAATAATATTAGATGATGAAGAAGCGACTATAGCTCTTTCAATTCGATCTGCTTTCTCTCTATTTCTCTCTTTCATATAGTGCATGAGCTCGCTCATTGTGGAGGCAAAACTCTCTCTCTTTGGTTTCTTACCACGAGGTTCAGGAGAAGGACTGAACTCATGACCGCGTAACTCAGCAAAATCATCATTAAGGTCAAATGAGGTATGTATGTCTGCATGGTGTGCGGGGGCTTGGTTCATAATGGGTGGACTACACAAAGTATGGACATGTGCACCTGTAGCGTGTGTGCCTCCAAATATGGTGGTGAGCTTGTCAAAATGATTGCATCGCTTCTTTCGATACTTACTATATTGGGCATTCACCTACAAATTATTAAATTACTATTAATATTAAGATAAGTATACTTTTTTGTAAAATCAACAGACATTTATTTTAATAACTAACCTTGATCAATCTACTCCATCTTTCTTTTTCAACTATAACCATGCCTGTCTCAGCATTGAATCCCACGCCTGTTTCTCCTAACAGACTCACAAACGCTTTGTAGTCTGTTCTCAAGTGGTTGAATTTACTCTTAAGTTGTTTCAGTACAAGATTGTTGCCTATACGGACCATCATGCCTTTTAGTATATTCTTCCAACCAATTGCACTAAAAGTTATGTTACTCCGATTACCAGCCTTCACTTCTTCCTCCATACAGATGATGAAAGCTTCAACCTGAGAATCATCCCATACTAGTTTTCCATCATCGGTATTGTCTGTAAGGTCCTCTATTTCTTCTCCCACCACATTGTCAGCATTGATATCCATCTAATTACATAGTTTTAATAAAAATGTGTTAAAAGGGTCATACATGCTCTAAAACTCTCCATCTTCCCCATTACCAAAATCTTAAATCGCAATACATAAGAGATTTAAAAAAAAAATCTTAAAGAAGTGTAGTCTCTGGGGGTTTTTCACATCACTTGTAATACCTTCTTTTTGCTTGGTTTTTATTCAAGCCTTACCATTCAGACTACAAAAATGACAAAAACTTTGAAAAGCTCTCCTTTTTTATTCTGATTTCATTCTCTTGCACCCTTATTTTCCTTCTTTTTTTTTAAAAAAAAAAAAAAAATTCCATTTAGGAGCAGTAGTACTACCAGTGAGGCCAAGATGGCTCAGGGGTCATCAGCTCCTTTGAATATTCCTGACTGGTCAAAGATTTACAGAAACAGTACTGCAAAGAAAGGTGATGATGTTTATGGCTATGGGGATTATTATGATGTTGTTGATGATGATGAAATGGTGCCTCCACATGAATATATAGCTAGGAAGCTTGCAAGAAGTCAGGTTTCTTCTTTCTCCATGTGTGAAGGGATTGGAAGGACACTCAAAGGAAGAGACCTCAGCAAAGTGAGGAATGCGGTTTTAACCAAGACTGGTTTCCTAGAAGAGTAATGTTATTGAGGCCTAAGAGTTTGAACGATCCGTATCCAGTCTTCGACTTTGTATATTGTTCAAACTCTTTGACTGTAAAATTAATATCGTTCTTAAAATGATGGCTTAAATTAATCTCCACCATCATTATCATTTTGTGGCATGATTACTAGTGATCATGATCAGTGGTTGTCATGGTGTGACCATCATGGGTAAGGGTACTTAATTTGTGGAGTAATTTTTTTTTGCTGTTATTTTATTTATTGAATTTGGTATTTGGCATATTATGTAACTTAGGTGAGTAGAGCTAGAGCATTGAGTTTCTATAGGAAATCAGAGCTGTCCTTTCTCCTTTGAAAAAAAAATAATAATAAATAAATAAAAATCTGTGATAGTCTCTGAAATTTTGTTCACTAGATGTGTATCACGAAATATGAAAAGGACTTTCCCAAATATATATATATATATATATATATATATATATATATATGAAAAGGAATTGGTTTATCTTCATGCATGCTGTATATTTTGGCTGCTTTTGCATTTTACTGTTATTAGCTTGTAATTATTTAAATTAGTAGGCAGTAGTTCTCTTAATAGTGTTTGAATATAATGTTAATAATGATTTACGCTCATTTTTCATGTCTATAAAGACTTGAACCTTCACCCTATCACTTTGGAACACTAAAAGTACTACTGGGTAGTCTGGGTTACAATTCTTGAGTGCAGATGTTTGTTATATAAAATGAAGATGGGTCACAAGATTGAACCTTCGCCTTATCACTTTGGAACACTAAAAGTACTACTGAGTAGTCTGGGTTACAATTCTTGAGTGCTTTGTTTGTTATATAAAATGAAGATGGGTCACAAGATTGATAGGCAAAATTAAAAAAAAATTAAAAAAAGAAGAAGAAGAAGAAGATTGATAGGTAAGCATATATTTATTATTGAAGAAGAATTTTTTTTTTGGTGTTGATATGATATCTTAACTTAATTCTTAATTACTTACCCAACACTCTGTATTCATAGCCACCAAAAGATGAAAGACTTCTTTAAGATTTAAAAAAAAAAAAAAAAAAATTGTTTCTAGTTTATAAAAAAAAAAAAATAGGGGTTAAAGTCATAAAAGCTCCCTCAACCCGGTTGATCGTGCATAAAATTTCCAAACTCATAAAACTTATTAAGTTACCTTAAACTCCTATTTTTTTGCTCTGAGAATTTTCTCATCAATATAAACTGAAATAACATAAAAAATTGTAAGAAATCTCAACATACCAAGATGAGAGAGAAGAGGAAATAGAGACAGAGCTTGGGTAAACCGAGAGTGCAGAGAGCAGCAGCGAAGCTTGGTTTCGCCGAAAAATGCAGAGGTGAGACAGACGGAGGTCAGATCTTCATACAAATATGGTCGATTTGAAGCCCGATCTTCAAACAACGGAGTTATAGTTAGACAGAGCACAAGGAAAACCAGAAGAAGAAGCAGAGGAACTCACCAAAGAATGAAGAAGACGACCTTCAGATCTGATTCAACCCCACTGTAGTGACAAGAAGAGCACTGTGACTCGCCTCTGGAACAGCTTGCTTCGTGAACCTTACAAAGTGATCTGCGATTTTTTATACATGTGGTCAAAAGTGAGTATTTTGTTCTGATAGCTACAGTATTATGTGGGCCGATACAGTATGGGAACAAGCAAGAACACCTATTTCTTGTTCCAACAATTGGCCCATTTTTGCCAAATGTTCCAGCACTATTTAAAACAATACAAGCCATGCCAAACACGTTTTGGATCAGAACAGTAGAATTTTGCACTGTTGGAAAGGGAGTAGAACATGATAGAACAATGCTCAAACAGGCCCTTAATCTTTTATGCACTTATCACAGTGATTGGGCACTGATCGAAGGCAATTTTTTATTGCCTCTAGAATTGCGCCCATGTGATGGGATGGGCCGTTCATTATAAAGGGGTTACAATATACTATTGATCCATAAGATGGGCTTTTCTTAACGGTGACTATATATATATATATATATATATATATATATATATATCAGACAATGGGGCAGCGCAGATATATATATATATATAATTTATTCTATTGATTCATAAGATGGGCTTTTCTTAACAGTGAAAATACAGGAATATATATATATGTATATATTATTTCTGTATTACAAGAAAACGCTCTCTATGAATAACAGGCAGTGGCTGCCTCTGCGCTCCCCCTTTGTCTAATATATATATATATATATGGCCCATTTTTGCCAAATGTTCCAGCACTATTTAAAACAATACAAGCCATGCCAAACATGTTTTGGGCCAGAACAGTAGAATTTTGTACTGTTGGAAAGGGAGTAGAACATGATAGAACAATGCTCAAACAGGCCCTTAATGTTTTATGCACTTATCACAATGATTGGGCACTGATCGAAGGCAATTTTTTATTGCCTCTAGAATTGCGCCCATGTGATGGGATGGGCCGTTCATTATAAAGGGGTTACAATATACTATTGATCCATAAGATGGGCTTTTCTTAACGGTGACTATATATATATATATATATATATATATATATCAGACAAAGGGGCAGCGCAGATATATATATATATAATTTATTCTATTGATTCATAAGCTGGGCTTTTCTTAACAGTGAAAATACATGAATATATATATGTATATATTATTTCTGTATTACAAGAAAACGTTCTCTATGAATAACAGGCAGTGGCTGCCTCTGCGCTCCCCCTTTGTCTGATATATATATAACGGTGACTATATATATATATATATATATATATATATATATCAGACAAAGGGGCAGCGCAGATATATATATATATAATTTATTCTATTGATTCATAAGATGGGCTTTTCTTAACAGTGAAAATACAGGAATATATATATGTATATATTATTTCTGTATTACAAGAAAACGTTCTCTATGAATAACAGGCAGTGGCTGCCTCTGCGCTCCCCCTTTGTCTGATATATATATATATATCAGACAAAGGGGGAGCGCAGAGGCAGCCACTGCCTGTTATTCATAGAGAACGTTTTCTTGTAATACAGAAATAATATATACATATATATATTCATGTATTTGTGTGATGAGATACTCACGTGATGGCTGGATTGTGGAGTTACATTTTATATTTTTGTCACACAGTTACGTGCCCATGTGATGTGATGGGCTATTGTTACAACGTAACACAAACCATGTATCTATTTACCCTATAAAAATATATTCTATTTATTTTTATATATATATATATTTCAAATAACTATTAATATTTCTTCTAAAAGTCACCATTTATTATTTATATACAATTAAATCATTTAATTTATTTTAATAAATAAATGTGACTTTTCAAATAACTATTAAAACCTCTTCTAAAAGTCACATTTTAACTGTACTAACACTTCTTCTAAAAGTCACATTTTAACTGCAAACACATATTTGTTCAACCACATATATATATATAATTCATATTACCCTATATCTCACTCCTCTCTATTTCTTTCCATCTCTCTTTGAAAAGAATTTTTTCACAAAAAGTTTGTTAGAGGTTTCTTCCTCCACGAATAATTTCAACGGCTTTGAGAGGAGACTCGTCTTTTGGTTCATGTACATTAAATTACAACTCAAAACCCTTTTAATTTTTTTTTAAAGGTATGTTTTAATTTGAATTGAATAAAAAATTATATATTTTATCTTTCTATCTAATCATATATATATTTATATTGTTTCATATATAATTAGTATATGAGGAGTTATTATATTTTATATGTTCTCCTAATATTTCAGTTATGGAATTCTTTTATTTCGATGTGAAAGAAAAATGCATGAATATTAAATTTGTTCTATTCAGAAAAATTACATGGATAAAATATCTATTTACCCTATAAAAGTGTATTCTATTTGTTTTTTTATATATACATTTTTTTTTAATAAGAATATATATACTTTTCAAATAACTACTAACACATCTTCTAAAAGTCACCATTTATTATTTATATACAATTAAATTATTTAATTTATTTTAATAAATAAATGTGACTTTTCAAATAACTACTAACACCTCTTCTAAAAGTCACCTTCTAACTGCGCGAACACTTCTTCTAAAAGTCACATTTTAACTGCAAACACTTATTTGTTCAACCATATATATATATATATATATATATATAACATTCATATCACCTTATATCTCACTCCTCTTTATTTCTTTCCATCTCTCTTTGAAAAGAATTTCTTCACAAAAAGTTTGTTAGAGATTTCTTCTTCCGCGAACAATTTCAACGGCTTTGAGAGAAGACTCGTCTTTTGGTTCATGTACATCAAATTACAACTCAAAGCCCTATTAATTTTTTTTTTTTTTTTTCAAATGTATGTTTTAATTTGAATTAAATAACAATTTATATATTTTATCTTTCTATCTAATCACATATATATTTATATTGTTTCATATATAATTAGTATATTTTAGTTATGGAATTCTTTTATTTGATGTGAAAGAAATATGCATGAATATTAAATTTGTTCTATACAGAAAAATTACATGGATAAAATATATGAAATATTATATTTTATATGCAATATACCTGTACAAATATATATAGATAACTGACGCTTATAATCATTGATTGAAATGTTAGTTAGTTATCCCTTATAAAAGTAGATTTTATTTATAATATTTATATATATTTAAATAAGATATTTTATTAAAAAAAATAAAGTGACTTTTGGTGTTTTAAGGTGACTTTTGAGGCTTTAGTAAAAGTTAAAATAGTTCTATTAGTGGTGTTTGAAACATCACGCCTATTGAACTTTGCGGGTTACAACTTATATAATGTCAGTTTTACAGCATATTTTTTTAATCGCAGTCTTTCTCTCTTTCTATATATATCTTATATTAATGGTGTCTAAAACTTTATGCATGTTGAAATTTGTATCTTGCAAACTATATAATCTTAGTTTGACATTCATTTTTCCCTATAGTAGTTTGCTCCCTCTTTCTATATCTCTCTATGCAAAAATATCATCTGCAAAAATTATCAAAGGTTTTTTCTCATGTTCCAAGGACAATTTTAAAACTAGAGATTCTATTTGGTTCTTGTGCATCAATTGCAACTGAAAGCCCTATTTTCTAGAAGCTATGTTTTATGTCAATATATATAAATATATATATATATATATATATATATATATATATATATATTCTTTTTTCCGTTTCTCACGTGTTATTAGAATTTTACATTGTGAGTTTGTGATGTTTGAGGATACGCAATATATGTTAACAGTTATGCCTTTTTAGATCTCTTTTTAATTATTATCAACTAATCATCCCTTCTGAATTAACATGTTATATTTACAGTTTAAAGTAGTTATTTTAATATAAAAAATGATTTACCTGACTTTTCATGTTCTAAAAGTCACCAATAATTGGGTACTAGCTGCCATTTAAAATTTGTGTGTTTTCAAAATATCTTAATGCCAAAGAGTTATGACTTTTAAAAATCTCCTGCTAATTAGTATTTTTAAGTATAATTGTTGTTGTTAGTTCTTAATAGTTTAATACTTACTATTATTTAAGAGTTGTATCTTCTCAAATCTCCTTTTAATTGGTATTAATAATTAATAAATTATCGGTTATGAATCATCACATCTCTTTTTATATACAGGAGTTTATGCCTTTTAAAAATCTTTTTCAAAATAGATGTTACTTTTTGTGAGCTACTGCTCTTCAAGTGCCCATTTATTTTGGGACATAGATAGTATAGGGATATATGAAAAATAAAACCATGATTACCTTCAAAATTGTTTCAATATATATATATATATATATATATATTACTTTTTGTTAAAAAAAAAAAAAAAGATTTTTTATTTCTTTATTTTGTCATTCTTACACTGTTAGAATACATTTCACTTCACTTCTTTTAATTTTTTTTCCCTATCCTTTTCAATATTTTTTGTACAAATTTAATCTTGAGTTTAGTGGTGTGTGTCGTGGGCAACAAGCTAAAATGTGCTAAATAGTGGCTAAGTTTAAATTTGTAAAGTGCCACTACTTCCTCTAACTACAAATATAGTTAGGGTGAGTAAGGATCGTCCTAAGGGATTGGGGGCAATGTTAATATGGAAACAAGGTCGGACTAGTAGGTCGAGTGATCAAAAAGTGGTTTGATTGGTTAATTAAACTACAATGTAAATAAATTCAATGCAACGCAATTAAAGTAAGTAAATGGTACAGAACAAGAGGGAGGGATTTTAGGATTTAGAGGTCACCACTAAACATCACCTTTCTAGATACTCAATGTGTAATGAATGAGGGGAAGTATGGATGACTAATTAAGTATACATTGTCTAGACAACATAATGAATAGCACAATATATCAAACTAAACCATTATTCCTTCCTTTAAGCTCACAATCAAACACTTTAACAAGTTAAAGAATTATACTACTTGCATTCATAAGCATAGAACATCAAACAACAAGCATGGATTGTCCTCCTATCTAAGAAAATAAGGCAACTACACTACAACTAAACTAAGGACATGCAAATTAAACTAATTAAACTAAGGTAGAGATACAATCCATCAAGAAATGAGTATGAACCATCAAACAAGCCACAAGAGTATTCTATTAAAGCACCATGCCTTAAAAATCTTTAGATTCATAGCATCAATACACATAGACATGCATCAATATCACAAAATTAAGAGATAAATACATGAACATCTATTCTAGCATACATAGACATATGAATAGAATGAAATGATCAATTGGAAGTATTAAGCAACATAAATCATTGTAGAAACAAGATTCATATATAAATCAAATGTTAAGACAAGAATTACAACATAAATCCCCTCATAATACAAAACATCAAGATCTAGAAGGCATGCTTAGGGCTAACTCTAGCCCCAAGAGATGTTTAGTCATTCATTGATGAAGTCATCCAACCCTCAAGGGTCATCTCTATGGTAGGGTTGATCTTCTTTTTCTTAATGGAAACCTTAGGTGAATAGAAGAACTCCCAAATGGTGTGTGTATCTCTTTAATCTCTAAGCTCTCACCTCTATTATATTGTTGTATGATGATATATGGTGTAAAAATATCTCAAAATCCTTATATAGGTAGCTCCAATGTCACACCCAATGGTCAGGTCTCGTGCACTAGGGCCCCTTCAATGATTGCACCACGAGTCATCTTTTAATGAGCTGGACTCTGTTTTATTTCGAACTTGAGGAGAATCGATCGATCGAATTCTGATGAGATCGATTGAAGAATGTTCAGATCGATTAAAATGTGGTTAGATCGATCAAACCCTGGTGGCGCCTTTTTGGAATAGGACAAGTCTGAGATATTTTTGGGATATTTTGGGAAAATGACAAAAGTGATAGGTGGGGATAAGATCAAAGAAGTTCGATCAATCGAAAGGAAAGTTGGATCGATCGAAGATGGAAATTCTTGAGGATAAGGACAAGGGGTTTGATCAATCTTGGTGAGGCTGGATCGATCACTATGAGATCGATCGAAGATTAGTCTGATCGATCGAAACTTGCCGTTTTCCACCACTTTGCTCCTTTTTGCTCATTTCTTCCATTCAGCTTGAGATAGTTTCTTTTATGCTCTAATTTGACTAAATTGACTTATTTTGGGGATAAGCGCCTGAAAAGGGCAATAACATGAAATTAGGCTAAAATGAAAAAATAAAATAGATAAAGGTTTTAGAATACTCGAGCTTAAGGGGTTTAAATACGTATTTTTCAGCGCTCATCAAATCCCAAACTTAAATATTGCTAGTCCCTAGCAATAAACTACGAATTAAAGGAATGAAATGAACAACTATACAACTATGAATCTAGAAAGCAATAAATGGATAACGCCACTTTTGTAGGGAACACGATTGCATTTAATATATGCAACAAGCCTTTTAAACCCCTAAGTTACCCCTAGTAGACGAGTGAAGTCTCGTGAGGGTTTCCAGAAATGATACCCACAAACATTAAGCCCATTCTCATTAAAGAGGCACCAATATTGCAAAACAAGCATTGTGAGAAAATTACCTCAAGTATGCAATTTTTCAACCATTTCTAAGCAATCTCTCAAATTTCAACATCAAACAAGGAAGTACGGTCCTCCACACACCAACAAAATGATCATGCAAATGAAAACAACACTAGAATCTTTTTTGAGTGGACCGGCATCAAATATGTTGCTATCTAAGCCAACTAAAGAAATGATCACATCCTTACCCTCAAACTAGCACATAAATCTAGTACCGATCATCAAGACAAAGAGTGGACCTTTTATTAAAGCTTTATTCAACTAGATGCGCTTATTCTTTTCACTCAAATTTTTTTTTTTTTTTTTTTTTTTTTAATCCTAAGGATCAAAGATGGAAGCATAATGCAATGTGTTGATCTATTAAGAATTCTAGCGATCCATGAGGTCGAGCGTTGGGTCAATGACTCCCAAACCGGTCGGCTTTAGGGCATTAGGTGTTGAAACACCCATAAGGACTTACAAGCTCAAATCAACTAGGCTACAAATCAAAACAACCTCTATCTAATCATTTCCCACTTCTCACCTTTTGGGAGAAGTCCTCACTTTTTTATTTATTTTTACAACGACTTCTTCTTCTTCTTCTTCTTTTTTTTTTTTTTGTATTATTAACCTAGAGTTTAGGCCTTCCACCTTTCGGCGTAAGAAATTCAGTACTTGATGAGGCTAGAATCCCGGCTACTCAATGAAAATGGATTATTATCCACTTTTGTCAAAATTAAAGCTTTCAGTGCACTACTAGCCCAATTGAGATTTAACCAATTCAATAATCAACAAAGCATGTATCCCACAAATGAATGCTAGTGTGCGCCTGTGCTAGTGTAGAATCCTATAGTGAATCTCAAAATAATCACAAAATCAGGATGATGTGGACCACAAATGCAAGCAAGATATCAATCTTTCGAAAAATTTACTCCTAAATGGCATCTACAAGGGATACAAGAAGTATTGGACTCTCAAATCAAGCAATTTTAAAATTTTAAGCAATATAGTCCTTAAAAGATCAAAATCATAGTTAGCCATGGACCAATCATAGAAAATTCCTTAAATACACAAGTCATGCTCAAAATTTGAATTGAATGCTTAAAATTTGAATTAAAAACAAACGTTGCAAAGAACACCTATTACCCCAAAACTTAAATGGCACAGTGTCCTCAATGTGCAAAGAGAATAAAAGGAAAGAGTATACCAGTGTAGCTATGGCAAAGAGTGGCTGGGACACAAATATCTAAAGTGGGTGGTATAATCCCCCCAAACTTGGGATTGACTATGGTCCTGAAAAGATGGCACTGGAATAAAAGCTGATCAGATAACAAAGGGGATAATAACAGTGCACAGTGGCATGCAAGTGTAAGTGGGAGAATAAATGAACTAAGGAGAGAGGAATAAGAATAGTCCTAAAAAATTTTGGGCAGCACTCTCTCACTAAAGTTACTAGGATATACTTGATAATGGAGTCAATCATAGATAAATATATCAATATAATAACCTGACATCCAAAAATATCATGCATATAATAGAGAAAACAAAAACAGTGCAAGGTATAACACAGTATCTAGGCCAACAGACTGGCCGCAAAAAATAATATAACAGTATCAAAGTATCAGCCAAATATCACAGATGTATAAAATGATAAAGAGATAGGGAGGTCAGGCAGATGAGGTCGGTCTGGCAGGGCGGGATCCCCGGATATCTCTGGATAAGTCCTGCAGCGTAGCCAAGATGTCCGCATGGAGAGTGGTCACGTTAGTGCTGAGGGAGGCCACATCTGACCAAAGAGAGACAACTGCGTCCTTCAAGATCGGTATACGCTTTCCTAGGCCAGGTGTTTGAATTGGAGCGTCAGGGATGGCTAGGTCAAGAGAATGATGCTCATCCTGAATCTACTCCTGAGAATGTACTGGCGACCCTGCCGGAGAGTGATGTGGTGACTCCACTGGAGGCTTCTGCTCTAAGTCGATCTCTATATGCACGTCTACAGCCATCTGTGGGTCTGCTAGATCATGCTCTGCTGCTGCTACCTTTGCCTCTGCTAACTTTGTCTCCTCCGCCTCCTCAGCTGCTAAGGCTGCCTCATCTTTAAGGCTCTGAATAAGAGCATTATAGCTCTTGTCCCAATCCTTCTTGCCATAGCGGCAAGCACCTGACTCAATATGCTCCGCCGGATGGAAAGGGTAGTGCTGATCTCTGAGGATCTAAGCAATGAGGTGGGCAGATGGAAAAAATGTGGCATACTCGGGCTTGGTCTTGCTGATGTAGCTCGAATACAGTTTCATCATAACCCTCCAGTAGAGTACAGAAACTAGAAAACCAATGGCCCGTGTAGAAGGCGTAGAGGGCAGCTAGAAAATCTAAGCACTGCTGGATCTTATAGCCCGCCATAAATACATTTCGGTATAGTACTGAATCAAAGAACCATAGATCATCGGGCAAATAAGTCCAAGTGGCGAATGTTTACCCATAACTGTAAGGGCCGGTAAGGGCCATGGCCATGTCTGCATCAGAAGGCCTCCTCAGAATAGGATACTGAAGATCGGGAGAGCAGACGTGTAGGCATCGAGAGGATCTGGCCAATGTCTCAACTGTGATGCGGATAAGATGGCCATCTATAGTAGTCTACAACTCAGATAGGTTACTTGAAGCCGGCCAGAGGTTCTGGTAGAACAACTGGATGAGCCTCGGGTAAACCGGGTAGGTGATTGGGGCAAGAATGGTGGTCGACGATGGCCGTTCCTATATGCCAAACTAATGTAGTAAATGTGCGGTTCAAGAAAAGCCTTTTAGGTCGAATTTAAATTTATAAAAAATCACTACTACCACTACTACTAACATAGCAAGAGTGAGTAGGGATCGTCCCAAGGGATTAGAGGGCTACTAGTAATGGAAACAATGCTTAGGGTTAGTAGGTCTAGAGTAAGTCGAGTGATCAAAGGTAGATTGTTTGGTTGATTAAACTACAATTAAGATTAAGCAAACTAAATGTAAAACAAGTAATTAAAGGATAGAGAAAAGAAGAGAGAGAGATCTTGGGACTTAGAGATCACCGCTAAGCATCACTTTTCTATACACTCAATTCACAATTAATGAGGGGAAAAACATATGTTGTAACAATAGTGAGTGTGTGAGGTTGTTTTAACAAGCATGGATGACCAATTAAGTATATATTGTCTAAATAACACAATGAATAGCACAATACATCAAACTAAGTCATTAATTCTTCTTTAAGCTCACAATTCAAGCACATCACATAATTAGAGAAATATACTATTTGCATTCATAAGTATAGAACATCAAACAATAAACATTGATTGTCCTCCCATTTAACAACTAAGATAACTATACTACATCTAAGCTAATGACATGGAAATTAAACTAATTAAACTAAGGGAGAGGCACAATCCATCAAGAAATGAGTATGAACCGTCAAATAAACCACAAGAGTATTCTATTAAGCACTATGTCTTGACAATCTCTAAATCTATAGCATCAACACACATAGAGTAAGATTCAATGACCTACGACCATGCATACACTAGTAAAGCAAATAACAAGCAAGTAACAATCACTTTGCCCCTGCAACAATTCAATCAACAAATCTCTGCCTACAATGATCCCATGCTCCCATGCTTAAACAATATGCAAAGAAAAGTAAATTGCTTCCACGCGGGCTCAAGAGTTATCTAAGAAATGAAAAACAAGCCTCCCCGTGGGCTGATGATTTAACTAGAGCTTGAGTTAGAAAGATCTCACAAAGGGTCCTTAAGCAACTTCAATTCATTTTCAACTTCCAAGCCTTACTATGCTTTACATTTTTTTTTAGATTTTAGTTCTTTTTGTGCTTAGCTTAGCTCCTTGCTCTGAATTCTCCTTTGTTCAACTTCATTCACTCAATTTACCTAGCCAGACAGACACAATAAGTAACCAAAAATAAAAATAAAGTAAAAACAAGATCAAAAGAGTACTAATCCCTAATTGTTTCCAAAACACGGCGTTGGCAATTCAAATCCTCGGCAACGGCACCAAAATTTGGTCGACAGTGGCCATTCCTATATGCCAAACTAATGTAGTGAATGTGCAGTTCAAGAAAAGCCTTTTAGGCCAAATTTAAATTTATAAAAACCATTACTACCACTACAACTAACGTAGCAAGAGTGAATAGGGATCGTCCCAAGAGATTAGAGGGCTACTAGTAATGGAAACAATGCTTAGAGTTAGTAGGTCGAGTGATCAAAGGTAGATTGTTTGGTTGATTAAACTACAATTAAGATTAAGCAAACTCAATGTAAAACAAGTAATTAAAGGATAGAGAAAACAAGAAAAAGAGATCTTGGGACTCAGAGATCACCACTAAACATCACCTTTCTATACACTCAATTCACAATTAATAAGGGGGAAAACATATGTTGCAACAATAGTGAGTGTGTGTGGTTGTTTTAACAAGCATGGATGGCCAATTAAGTATATATTGTCTAAATAACACAATGAATAGCACAATACATCAAACTAAGTCATTAATCCTTCTTTAAGCTCACAATCCAATCACATCACATAATTAGATAAATATACTACTTGCATTCATAAGTATGAAACATCAAACAACAAGTATGGATTGTCCTCCCATTTAACAACTAAGGTAACTACACTACATCTAAGCTAATGATATAGAAATTAAACTAATTAAACTAAGGGAGAGGCACAATCCATCAAGAAATGAGTATGAACCATCAAATAAACCACAAGAGCATTCTATTAAGTGCTATGTCTTGACAATCTCTAGATCTAGAGTATCAACGCACATAGACATGCATTAACAACATAAGAGATAGAGATAAACACATGAACATTTATTCTAGCATACATAGACATATGGATAGAATAAAATGATCAATTGGAAGAATTAAACCACACAAATAATTGAATAAACAAGATCTATGTAAATAAATATGTCAAAACATGTATTACAACACAAATCCCCTCAAAAATATATAAATTAAGGTAAAGAAAGCATGCTTAGGGCTAACTCTAGCCCCAAGAGGATGTATAGCCACTCATGAATGGTGTTCTCCAACCCTCAAGGGCTATCTCCATGGTAGAAGTGCTCTTCTTCTTGAGGAAGATGGAAAACCTCTCTAGAATGTGTCTCTAGCCTCCTCTTCTCTTTTCTTCCTCTCAAAGAATTATATCTATCTTCTCTAAAAAGCATATATCAAAACTATCCAAGAACTCTTTGTAAAAGTGGCTCATACTCCTTATATATGTAGCTCAAATGTCACACCCAATGGTCTAGGCTCGTACACAAGGGCTCATCCAATGATTGCATAATGAGAAAACTTTTAATGAGCTGGAAATATATTTTTTCCGCATTTCAGAGGGTTCGATCGATTGAACCTATGCTGTGATCGATTGAACATGGCTGAGATCTATCAAACTTTGGTTGGATCAATCCTCCTATGGCGGCGCCTTTTTGGTAAGGACAGATTTGAGATATTTTGGGGAAAGAGACAAAAATGGTAGGTAGGGCGGTACAACAGAATAAGATGGAATTTTTTCAATCGATCTGAGCATTGTTAGATCGATCGAACTTTGTGGGATCTTTAGATAAGGACAACAGGGCTTGGATCCATCTTGGAGAGTCTAGATCAATGAACTTTCAATCGATCGAAGTATTCTTGAGATCGATCGAACATGTTGATTTCCACACTTTGCTTCAATCTGCTTCTACTTTGCTCATTTCTTCCATCCAGCTTGAGTTGGCTTTTTTTAAGCTCTTATTTGGCAGAATTACTTATTTTGGGGATAAGCACCTAAAAAGGGCAATAACACGAAATTAATCTAAAACGGGAAAGTAAGATAGATAAAGGTCCTAAAATATCTAAGCTTAAGAGGTTTAAATGCGCACTTTTCAGCGCTCATCAAATGGTTGAAATGCCGCGCCGCTCTATCTCATCAAAGGTTGCCTTAGTCAGGACTGACCGGGAAAAGAAGGCAGTGTCAAAGATAGACTCATGCGCCACTGTAAGGCATGAGTATTGCCTGATAGGTCTATCTAGGACCTGGCCTGGCTGTGCCAGTGGTGGTGAAGGAGTTGGAATATGTTCACTCTTATCCGCCGACGAAGAAGATGAAGAGGCGAATGCAGAAAAGGCGGAGTGCTCGAACTGAACTGGAGATGGCTCCTCAGGCTCTTCTACTCACTGTCTCACTCGGCGGTGATACTGCCGGCGAGCTACAGTCTTAACTCGAGCCATGGTCTGCAAAAAGAAAAGAAACACTTGCAATTGTAGTCAGTAACAAGTATAAAATATAGAATTGAAGCATAACAAATAGAAACACATTTGTCAAGTTAAGATAGACTCAGAATAAATCACATGAATCTATGCAAGTGATAATGCAGCCAGGTATAAACAGTGACTAAGTGAAACATGCTAAACATAATAAGAATGGAATGCATCTAATGTGAAAAACACATACATTGGGCATTAATGAGATAACATGAGACATGAAAGAGGGTAGATGAAGTGTGCATGCAAAGTATTGAAATTCGATCGATCATGAAAAGATTGGATCGATCCAGGTTGGATCGATCGATCGATCTTCGATCGATTAGAAAAAGAGTGTGATCGATCGAACTCTATAAAAAAAAATGAACAGTTACAGATCTATGACGTGGACAACACGGGGGGCACCCGAGTAAGCTTGTGGGTCCCTCTACACCTCAACAAGTCAATTTTGGTCACTTAAATAGGCGCGTGACCCCCTAAATCAAAATTAGGCAAAATATATACATAAATATATACATATATATCCATATATATACGTATGCTCAACAACTCAAAATGAAAACAAAGAAACATGGAAGTTGTAGATCTAACATGGTAGTATGTAAAACATGATATTGAAGCTCAAAATTGGAAACAAAATCCAAAACTTACCAAATTGAGAGGAGAGAAGTGGAGACCGACAGAGAAAGAAGATCGAGATCGAGTTTGGAAAGCTTGGGGGTCGTCAGAGACTCGCTGGAGGTTGGGAAGAAGATGGAACAGCGGGGGAAAGAGAGAGGGTTTTGGATCGATCTTGAAATCAATCTAAATGACCTTTGCGTCATATTTTTAAAAACAGTCTCCGAGGAGTTCGATCGATCACTTGGAAACCAGATTGATCGAACTCCAATTGATCATGAAAGAACCCAGATTGATCGAACTTACAAAACGATACAGTATTTTTGAAAATTTTTCAATTTTTGAAAATTAAAACAAAATAGATATATATATACATACAATTTTTTTTTAAATTTTTAAAATTAAGAGGTGAATAAAAATAAAATAAAAATAAAAATATTTTTGAATTTTTGTAAAATAAAATAAATTTTGAAAAATATTTTTGGATTTTATTTTATTTATTATTATTATTTTATTTTATTATTATTTTCTTTTATATTTTTGTTTATAAACATATATATATATATATATATAAATAAAATTCAACAAAAAGTCAAAGGTCAACAGGACCATCCAGATCGATCGAACATAGATCGATTAAAGCTCGATCGATCCAACAAGTGAAAACCTGCAGACATGTTCGAACGATTGCACAGAGAGGTGATATTTCATAGGTTCAAAATTTTTTCTAAGTGTGGAACACAGATCGATCTAAGGAAGATCTAGATTGATCTTGGAACACTCAAATCGATCGGAAATAAAGTTCGCACGATGGGACAGAGAGCTGAAATATGCAGGAAATTCTCGCATGATAGGACAGAGAGATGATTGGATACAGGGGTGATGTTCGATAGATCGAACTTCCTTTGAGATCAATTGAACAGACACAAAATGTCCAATTCGAAACTGCAAGTGCAAGCATTCTCAATCAAAGTCTTTAACAATGTGTATGAACCCAGAATATATCTAGACGACGCAAGAAATGAAAAGTAAAATAGAAATGAGGGAGGAATAGGATTGTAAACCCTACGAAGCACTAGTGTTTAACGTCTCTAGCAAGACGTTGGGCTCTTTTAGCCCGGATAAAAAATCTTGTTGTCCATCCCCTCCTTGACGGGGTGAATGTCTTATTGAATCCTACCCAACAAATGGTTCCCTAAAGAACTTGTTAGATTTGACTTAAAAGAGATTGATGGTCCTTTGTTAATTCTATTCTTGGGCTTCATGCCGTTTCAACACTTGTTTTCAAAACCACATTCTTTGAAATCATTTTGGAATATGGACCTTGGGAAATACGATTTTCAAGCAATGACTCAACTTTATCAAGTTCATTTTCAAGACATTTGTCCACAATACACACTTCTTCATGTTTGTCCATTGAACTTGGGGTTGGATTAAAGATGTTCAACTTCACTTTCATATGGCCAAATGAGATTTTCATTATCCCCGTCCTACAATTGATGTTGGCATTTGCGATTACCAAGAAAGGACGACCAAGGATAGCGGGAATTTGGCTCTTGGGATTTGGAACCATTTCCGTGTCAATGGCAACGAAATCAACCAAGAAGACGAACGTATCAATCTTGATCAATACATCATCAATAATACCCCGGGGCTTTTTGATGGATCGATCGGCAAGTTACAAAATTACCGACGTCGGTTTCAAGTCTCCTAAGCCCAATTTAACGTACACCGAGTACGGAAGAAGGTTAACACTTGCTCCTAAATCAAGAAGAGCCCGATTAATAACATGGTCACCAATGACACAAGAAGTAGTAGGTGAACTGAGGTCTTTGAATTTTAGGAGAGTGTTGTGTTACAAGATAGAGCTTACTTGTTCTGTCAAGACCACTTTATTTGGTGCTTGGCTTTTGTTCTTCCTTTTTTGGGTGCAAAGATCTTTCAAGAACTTGGCATAAGCTGGAATTTGTTTAATTGCATCCAAAAGCGAAAGATTAATCTTCACTTGCCTAAACACTTCAATGATTTCATTCACTTTGGTCTTTTGTTTCTCAATAGAAATTGATCCTTTCAAGGCATCCGGAAATGGAGCCTTTGACTCAAAAGTTTTTTCAAAACCTTTCTTTGAATCACTTTCAACACAAGAAGTTTTCAACTCATTGTTCAAATATTTTTTTTGAATCATTTTTCACCACTTTCTCGACAAGATGATCATGCACATGTAATGAAGGAGGAATAGGATGTGAAACGGGACGGGTGTCAACTTTTGGTTGCACCGGTTCACTCTTTTCATTGGAAACACCAATTTTATTGTCAACAATTTTCCCACTTCTCAAGATTGTCACCACGTTAACATGTTCAATTGTGTGACCTTCATTGCTTTCACAACAAATTATTACTTTGGTGGGGCATTTAGAGGCATCTTCCCTTTCTCTCTAGCATTCAAAGTACTAGTTATTTACCCGACTTGGGTTTCTAGCTTTGCAATAGATTGAGAATGTGAATAAAGCAATTGAGTATTCACCTCTAAAGTACCTAAAGCGGTCAACACTTTTTCCTCAAAAGCGAAACTCCTAGAATTTCCTTGAGAATAAGACGATTGATTAGGAAAATGAGAATTAGAGAATTGGTTTCCATGTGATGATTGAAATGATGATCTATAACCTTAGGAACCTTGGCTTTGCATTGGAGGTGAACATACTTCCCTTGAAAACCACCTTGGGGATGGTTTGAGCCTTCCCCTTAGCTTTTCCAAGAGAAGTTTGGATGGTTCTTCCATCCGGCATTGTAATGTGAGCCATAGGGATTATTCCCTTGGTTAACAAATATGGCATTAACTTGTTCATGGTTCTCACTTTGGACATGTCCATGTGGACAATTGGAAGTAGAATGTAAGACACTAGAACAAGTTATGCATGTTTCATTAGATGGATGACGAACATAATTAAGGGAGGAAGACACTTGATTCACCAAATTGTGGTTGATCAAACCTTTGAGACAAGGATTTCACTTCGGCGATTATGTCATTGGAGTTGTCAACTTGATACAAGCCAACATTCTTCCTTCCACCTAGAATTCTACCATTTTTTGATGACAAAGATTGATGCATAGAATTTTCACTCATACTTTCATACAAGTGCCAAACATCATTTTCATGTTTATCGAGATAAGAACTACCAATAGATGTGTTTACCATTCCTTTTTGATTGTCCGAAAAACTTTCAAAGAAGTATTGGACTAATTACCACTTAGAAATGTCATGATGTGGACACTTCCTTAGCAAATTATTAAATCTTTCCCATGTTTTATAAAACAATTCCCCATCCCCTTGATAAAATTCACGAATAGAAGTTCTCATAGCATTGGTCTTTGATACCGGATAGTACTACTTCAAGAACTCTTGCTGCATTTCTGCTTAAGAAGTTATCGAAAAAGGCCTAAGATTGTTGAACCAATATTTTGCTTTGTCTTTAAGGGTAAAAGGAAAAAGTTTGAGTCCCAAAACCTCTTCCGGCATGTCCGTGTATTTCACGGTGGAGTATACTTCAAGAAACTCATCCAAATGCTTGTACGGTTCTTCACTTGGAAGTCCATGATAGTTAGGAAGCATTTGAATAGTTTGCAGTTTAATTTCATAATGGTGAGCTCTAAATGGGGGTAGTTGAATGCATGTCGGTGTATTGTATTCATTTGGCACATAATGATCACGCAAAATAATGGAAGGATTCCCAACCAGTGGTGCTAAACGAACACCATTATTAACTTGAACCAAGGGAGGTTGTGGAGCAAAAATTGACCGAGGCATTCCCAATGGAATTTGGCCTTGTTGTTGTGGTGGAATGAATGGTTTAGGCATGCCTAATGGTACTTGAATGTTGTCATGATGGACATTAGGGTGGAGGATGCCTTGTTTGTCTATGTGACCAAGAACCTTCACATGGTCGTTATGTTGCTCCTTCATTGATGAAATAGAGTGATGAGAACTACCTCTTCCCCTAGGATTACGAACAACCGATTCAAGATGGAAATCAAGTGGGATAAGAGAAGGATTTAATGATCTACAACCATGCATGCACTAACAAAACAAATAACAAGTAATCAATTAAAAAGCAATCATTTCATCCCCACAACAAATCAATCAAAAAACATCCTCTACATACATTGATCCCATACTCCCATGCTTTAAATAATATGCAAAGAAAAGTAAATTGCCTCCATGCGGGCTCACGATCTATTTAAAAATTTAAGAACTTGCCACCACGCGGGCTGACGATTTAACTAAAGATTGAGTTAGAAAAAGCTCACAAAGGGTCCTTAAGCAACTTCAATTTAGTTTTCAAGTTTTGCTATGCTTTGCAATTTTTTTTTAGATTTTTGGCCTTTTTATGCTTAGCTTAGCTCCTTGCTTTTCAATTCCCCTTTTACTTCACTTTCCTTGCTCAATACACACTACAAGAAATTAGGTTTTTAGTGATGGTCGAATCTGTCCCTAAAAGTCCTAAGACCGTCCCTAATGATCGAAGTCGACCGTCCCTAATAGTTGTGTCCCAAAAGATTTTTAGGGACGGTAAAAGTTGCTCGTCCCTAAAAAGTTCAACCTTTAGGGACGGACTTGCTGTCGCAAATAAGACCGTCTCCGTTTGATTTATTAGGGACGGAGTTACTGTCCCAAATAATACCGTCCCCTTTGATTTATTATTGGGGACGGTATTTACTGTCCCTAATAGTCCCTTTGATTCATTATTAGGGACGACAATTACTGTCCCTAATAGTCGATATTTTATAGACAGTTTGTTGTTTGTCCCTAATTACAGTACTTATTAGACACAACTTGTACTGTCCCTAATATGATTTTTTTATTATTATTATTATTAAATTTGTATTATTATTATTATTATTATTTTGGTTTTTGCTCGGCTGAATTTGTGTTCTAGAAAAACTTATTAAACGAAAACATCCGGAACTAAAAAATACATACATCCACAACATCATTCTAAAAAGAAAAAAATTGATTATCACAACAATAAAGTGCCAACAAACGAGCTCTTAATCTCATGATGAAACTATAAATTCTCTAATTTTGTAAACAACTAAAAGTATGTACTAGCTGCTTTAACATCAAATGGTTCCAAACATCCTCAAAAATTAAAACGTCATTTTAAACTGAATGAAATCATGAAAATGCAGGCCAAAAAATACACGTACCAAAATAGTTAGAAATCAGCGAGCTAGCCATCATAAAGCTCCAAAATATATCTTCCAAAATAATTGTCTTTATAGTTCATTCAGGTGCTTGTTGGTGGCTGCTGATACCAGCTTGGCGGCTGTTGATACCAGCTTGGTGGGGCATGCTGCTGTTGGGAATGTGATGAAGAATGTTGATATTGGTGGAACCATGGTGGTGGCGGCTGTTGGTGCTATTGTTGCTGCTCAAGGAATTGTTGTTGCTGCTGTTGTTGCTGCTCAAGGAGGTGTTGTTGCTGCTCAAGTAGCTTCTGAATTGTATCCAACTTCTCCTCTAAACTTGTAACTTTCTCCGTAAGTTCTGCATTTTTTTCTTCAACATTTTTCACCCTTTTTCTAGAAGCCTCTTCAAAAGATGAGGATGAACGTTGATGGCTTGGAGCTACAAAACCATTTCCGAACCCACGAGGATATCCCTTTCTGATACCTAATTGGTTTTCCACTATCTCAACATCATTTATGATAAGACTGGTACCATCAGAATTGTGAGAAACTTGTGAAAACTTTTCTTTCATTGCTTCCTGAAATTAAGATTAATGTAGTGTTAAGCATCAATAAGTCAATAAAAAAGTAATATTGCAATCAATAACTGGACAACTTTTTTCATTCTAAACTAAAGAAAGGTTCTCAATTCTATGGTCACCTTTTCTTCACTCTTCTGATTTTTTTGCATTTCTTTACTCTACTGATATTTCCTGCTCATTTCCTCATTTGCAGTATTCTATTTTCATTTCAATACTGACACTAGGAAAAAACACAAAATAAATGTGCTGTACTAGTATGTTGTTTAGCATTATTGTCTTTTATTTCACAAATAAGAGAATAGGTACTCCTTATTAGTCTATGAGAGACATTTTTGTCATTTAATTAGTTTAAGAAATAAACAAATGATGTACATTTTTTCAAATACAAGTGTGGGAATCTGACTTCATTAAAGTAGAATATATTTTATATATCCATGCGAGCAAATTAATATACTTAGTCATGCATTAATGTATTGATTAATTTATTAATCTTGGCTCCTGATTTATTAGACGACGTGAGTTTATTGTGATCGAGATCTGATAAAAATAGTCTAACTGTAGCTACATTAATAGTGTAATTAACAATAATGAAGCGCACACACACACCCCAATTCATATACATTGTACTGAAACCACTTTACACACGGATTCTATACAATATATGAATATTTTAGGAAAGATTGAGGAGGCTTTGGTTGCCAATTGCAAGAAGAATAGTTCAATGGTTTGCCAATAGAGAAGAAAGGACACAACAGTCTCACAACACAAGACAGTCACTCAATGTGTAATTTTGTTTTGTGCATCTCTTTGAAACTTGTCATAAATTGATCACATTTCCATGATTTCACTTGAACTTTTGTTATAATAAGATTTAGTAAAAACACTATACAAGTTTTACACATAAAATCCATAATGTTATATTGAAGTTCTTAAATTTCAGGAGATTTCATAAATTTGTTATTGTGATCCAAGTCAACAAACCCTCCGTGCTACTATTTGATAAATTTTATTTTTTTTTGTTTCCTGTTTCATGACAACATGAATTACTATATATTATTTCTTTGTCCTTGACTACAGGTCTCTCTCTATCTCTCTCTCTCTCTCTCTCTCCCACACAAAAACACATTTATTAAATCTAAGAAAATGATGAATAAAAGACAAATCTTTCACTTATTAAATCCTTAAAATGATAGAAGGTCTTAGAGTAATCAGTCCATGCTAATTTACTATTTCATGGTTGTTCTTGTTTATTCCTGTATTCTATTAGTAGTTCTATAGTTTATTCAATTTCATTGATTAGGTTGGTTGTTACCATCATGGTGAAAATATTTAAAGGGACGAGGAAAAAAGAAACACAAGGATAAGGAAGTTGTCCAAACAAAACAAACATCATCGTAGCCATCACATCTCCATTTTATAATGAAAATGGACAATCTGATATACATATTGTTCGACCAAAAAAAAGAAAAGAACAAAAGAAGATTGATGTCAATACTACACATTCACATGTAAGGTGTCTATGCAACATATATATACACCTATACATATAAATATATTTATATTGTTATTAAGTTTAGGATAAAGTAGTTTCTGTCTCATTACACATTATTATGTTAAGTTTTTCTATTCAGCCATCTCATCATCTTCTTAGGCAATGGTCTAGCTTTTGAGCGATTTGAACTCAAACCCATCTGATTAATTACCACTCTTAACGCCCCAATTCCTATACATTGTACTGAAACCACTTTACACACGAATTCTTTTAATTTGTAAAGTTTTTAATTTAGATATAACCTTTCTGCATATAAGTATATATACTGTAACTAATTTACTACACATACACACACACACAATCTTATTATCAAACAAGATGGCAATAATAACACATTAAGAAAAATAAAAAGAAAGTAAAATGGGGGGAAAAAACTTACGTAGTTTTGCTTAGCTATCTCGTTTACCCATCCAGTTTCTTCCCTAAATGTGTGTCCTTGTACATGCGAATAGCGGGACCCTCCTCAGGACTTTCAACTTCCTCATCTTCTTCGTTTTGCCTTTCTTGCCTTTCTTGACTTTCTTTCAGCTGCAACACAAAATATGATTTAGATGGATAATAAATTGAAATTTTATAATTATTATTATAAATATTACGTACATAAACATTATAGCGTCTGGCGAAAGACATCGATCCAGAAACATAAGGAATCTTATTCTTCGAACGGTTGCCTTTATTTCTGTCACTTATTTTCTACATAGCAATTCAAACAATAATACAAGTTAAGAAACCTAAATAGCTAGTCAATCAGTGCATCATAATCAATGATTTCAAGTAAATAATTTAAAGCAAGTGGTTAAAAATCCGAACTTGAAATTCTGGTGACGTCCACCAATCGCACATTTTTCCCCAAACATCAATATCAATAATACCATAAGGATGCAAGCGTGCATTCTCAATTGGAAGATGCTCGTCAAAATGATTCTTCAATTTATATCTATATTTCCTCAAGCGTTCGGACATTTCCTTAGTTACTCGCTTGAAATCAGTTTCATTGTCATGTGCATCCACTCGGAAGGTCAACTTTATAATGGACATTTAATTTAAGTTAAAAAGAGCACAATAATTCACGCAACAAATAGCATTGAAAATATGAAAAATAACTAACAAGTCAACAAAACAAGTATTTTAAAAGAGTGGCATCTCACTCTCTTAAACCAGAGTTCTTCCCTGGACCCCTCATATATGTGATTGATATCTTTATTTTATATTGTGTAACAGTAAAGAACCCTTACAATACATTAAAAAAATGTTTATAGCATCACACATTAGAATTGAAATTATAGATCGAATTGACACATTAGAATTGAAATTAAAGAAAAATTAGTTCATCACCAAGATTATTTTCCCCAATTGAAATGGGTAGAAATTAAATTTTGGGGGGAAACTAAACTATAAAATAATAAAATAAAACTCAGATTTCGAACTTCCTATCAATTATAGAAATCTATCTCTGTAAACATTCTCTTAACAAATCCTCGTTATTCCTCTCTAAACGATCCCAAACAATTCAATATGCCTTCCCTGCATTCATCTCTGGTATACTCATTTGTGCTATACTGCAGAAAAAATTTTATTATCCTTTGTCTTCAAGATATAATGATTAATGTTACTGATTGCACATGAAACATTTAAACAACTAAATAAGTGAAAATTATGGCAGCAATACTGAAATTGCAAATCTTTCATGGACTTCACTTTTTGTTTCTGTGGAGTATAAAGAATAAAGCTAATAAATGTGCTCAATGAAACAAAACATTAATCACTCCTAGGATTTTTGTTTTTTCGCCACCGAATTCAACCCGGACTTGTTCTTCTATATGCAGCCAAACCAATGTAATCAGAGAATGTTTTGCACAGGTTTATTTTACATGGTTGTCTTTTCCTTTGCTTGCCCGTCACAATGCTTGATTCCATCCAGATTGATTCTGAAACTAAATCTTGATGAGTTTCTGAATGTAGTAATGCCTTAATAACAATCAATGTAGCTGAACTTTTGTCCAAATGCTATGATGTTCTATAAAAACTGCATAAAACTTAAGGTAATTATTGGAGCATATGGTGGTTTAATGATTACAAGTGATTAAATTGTGTTTGATTGATGTTCTTTAATTTGATCCAACTCTTGTATCATTTTTTTTCCAGCTCCACTACTCATGGAAAGCCTTTGAAGAGACTTGGAGTGTAGACATTATGGAATTTTATGTTGAGCTATGACTTTTGTACTTGTTAGAGGAATATAATTTGGATAATTTGCTGAATTTGTGGTTTGGAAGAATGTACTTTGAATATTTTAATTTTTTTGTTAAACTATTTATCTCCCTTTTCCATGGGGATTTTCTCAATATTAAAACTTGGGTGTGAAATGTGATGGCCACTAGACCAAGACCATCAAATAACAAAATTGTGTTCACCTGAGCCTGTTTAGTCTGGGCCATCCTCCAATGTATTTTCTTTCCTTGTCCCACTATCTATTTAATAAAATAATACTTCCTCCCTGAGAAAATACATAGCAAAATTAAAAATGATATAGTATTCCCCTTATGATATAGAATATAAATGAAGGAAATGGGTTTGAACAAGACTTTATTTTAGAAGGTAGTGGTTGTAAGGGTGGTGCTACAGTTTTCTTATGTTGTGGTTGAATTTGAAAGATTATGCTGCTGTGATGATTTAAATAACTAGAAACTATAAAAAAAAAAAAAGAAAAAGAAAAGAAAGTTAAAGTGTCATGAAAAATATTAAACAACTATAATTATACATTTCTGTTAATTTTATGGTTACAAATCCGAAAGATGATGAAAAAATAATGAAAAGAACAAAAATACATATATCTTGTTGTGTATAATTTTAAAACCAACAGGATGGGATCAGGGTCAAACGGGTACTGATTCTTGGTCCAAACCCACGCCTAACCGAATTAGAAGACACCCAAATCAGTCCCATTAGGTGAAGGTCAAATTGACATCCCTAATGAATAGTGAGTAGGTTAGCTTGAACAGATGTAAACATAGGAAAAGCATAGACCACAATTAGTGTTACTCTGTTACTAGTTGTTATTAGCACAAAAGATCAACTTATTCAGCAACCTTAGAAGTAGCAAAATGGGCGTTCATTGAACTTTAAGGGCAACACAACTGAACCCAATTAACTATTTGGTCTACTCTAATCAAGTTTTTAGTTCTTGAAAAATACTGTATAAAACAAAAATTACATGTCTTGATAAATTCGTTCCAAATTAGATTTTCTTTTCAATTAAACAGAGGGTGAATATGCAATTTAGGAAATTTCAATTCCAGATTTATGTTTAAAAAAAGGAAAAAAAAAAACTCCTAAAATCAAATACCCATTAATTCCACTTTGTGACATGTAATGGAGATTTTCTTCTCTTGTAATTGTTCCTCTTTTGAATATTTATAAAAAACAAATACCCATTCAAGAAAAAAAAAAAAAAAGATATAGAATATAAAAGAACTCATTACCTTAAAATGGTCGTAGCAGACCTGTCTCTCATAATCTGGAATTTCCCTCCATGTTTTATATTTCAATAATGCTTCTTTATCTCTCGCATAGATGCCAACCTCAACCGTCCATAAATTGTGATTTTTGCCAACGGGTTTAATATAACCCGTCCCAAACTCTACCAGAATTGGAACATCCTTTCCATAGACGTCCCGAGCTTTGTGTAGGGCTATATTCTTTACTTTTCCACGCCCTTTTCGTACTGGGCCTGAAAAAATATATATATATATATCAACTTAATTAAAACATAGTCATTTTACAAAAATGTTGTACTTAATTAATGATGAAGCATAATTATCACCTCCACTTGGTTGTAGCCTCGTCTGCGAAGTATTACCATCACCTTCCATAATAGGCTGTTGACTTATTGAATTACTACCACCAGCTTCTCCACTCGATTGTGTGGCAGCTGAACTTGTAGATGGTGTCTCAGTTCGAGTTTGAGTCATGCTGGACCTTAACATTCTACGCATTGGTGCCTCAGAAGTGTCTATAATTCTGTTTACAAGCTGATATGAAGAATCAAGTAATATTAAATCAAAATAAACAAGCATATGCATAATACATTCTGAGTCATTATTTGATATTGGCTGCTTCAGAACATAAACAGAAAATAAATCAAGTGATCTAAGATTAGTTTAAATAAATCAGAAAAATAATGAAGCACACAACCAAACTAAAAGATAAATATATTGAAAAAGAGAAGGAACTCAATTCTAGATAAAGTTCACATAATGTGTTAATCATAATTCCAAAAAAATACGGCACATGCTTAATAATAGAAAGCTTCATATGTCATCCAAATCAGTATCATCTTCGGACAACAGTTCTGGTTCCTTATCTGAACTATATTGAACGTCATCTCCATCATCATCCTTGTCAAACCAAAAGTTGTCATTAATTGCTACTTCACCACTACATTTTTCAATCATTTCAGCATTAAGGGTTTCACCCTCTAAATCGCCCCTGTTCAAAAAGAGTGGATCCATGTCCAAGTCCACTTCAACAATCCTATCCACAATGCTTGATTCGTTCTCTTGGTACGCTGCAGTGTTAAGCATTTCATCCTCTACTACTACTTCACCTCTTTTTCAGGTACATCAAATGAGCTTCTATTTGTTATATCTTGAACTACCTCCCATGTCCCTTGAAATTTGTTATCTTTGACGTAGAAGCATTGTTTTGCTTGATTTGCTAACACAAATGTCTCATTTTTGTAAGCTCTACTGGCTACATTTACGCTTTTAAAATAGGTATCCTTATGTATACCAATCCTAACATCAAACCAATCACATTTGAAAAGGAAGATTTGTCTACCCAGTGGATATCGTAACTCAATGATATCTGTTAGTTTACCATAGTAATCTTCACATTCTCCTTTCACTAACACACCACAATTCTGCGTTCGTCGATTTTGTTCCATTTCCTTAGTATGGAATCTAATCCCATCTACAATATAAGCAGAATATCGACTTACTAGAGATCCAGGTCCACACACTAGCGAATACAGATCATCACAAGTTGTTTCCTTTCGATGATGACGCATTTTCAAAATCTATTGAAAAAATTATAGTGTTAAATAAATGATGACACATCATTTTCATTAAATAAAAGAATTTGATCAATTAAGTCCAATTTATACATGATGGACTTACTTGTGTTTCGAACCATCTAGAAAATTCTTTTGCATGTCTTTGGGGAACATTTCGCGGATCTTGTCTCTCAAGTTCCACCTTGTGTTTTCTAAACAATTAGATGGCGTTAAGATAAAATTGTGTACATGTATTAAGAAATAGACTATATATTCACATAGGCTGACATGATATGACATGTAATAAGTTACTTACTCTTCGTATGACTCAACTACTCCAGAATTTTGTAACACGTACAATCGAGCCATTTCCATGTCCTCACGAGACAATATCTCCAAACTTTGCGCCCCTAGAGGTCAAACTACTTGCTTTAGATCTGAAATAGTGATCCAATTATTGTTGCAATCCCCCTCACTATTTCTTTCTTCTCGATTGAACCGTGTCTCAATCCCTCCGAGAAATTTTGAACAAAATGTCAAGCATTCATTATCTAAGTAAGCTTCAGCAATAGACCTTTCAGGACGTGCTTTGTTACGCACGTACAGTTTGAGGGTATGCAAAAATCTACATAACCATTAAAACTATTACAAATATTTAAATCTAACAGACCATTAGAACTTGTCATAAAAATAATGTTTGTGTATTAAAAAAAGTACAGTACCTTTCAATGGGGTACATCCACCGATATTGTGCGGGGCCAGCAATAATGGCTTCACGCTGCAAATGCAAAGCCAAGTGCACCATAATGTCAAAAAATGACGGAGGAAATATCATCTCCAACTTGCATAGTATAATAGCAATGTTCCTTTCCATTGCCTCTAAGACATCCACTTTAACAGTTCGACAACACAATTCCTTGAAGAATAAACCAAGCTCTGTTATTACGTTACAAATATCCGAATCTAAGAATCCTCGTATAGCTATGGGGAGGAGGCGCTGTAAGAGAACGTGTGAATCATGACTTTTCAATCCAGATATCTTACAATTATTAACATTCACACACCGACTTATGTTCGAGGCATAGCCATCTGGGAACTTAACTGATTTTAGCCATTCACATAATTGCTTTTTATCATTCTTTGACAATGTGTAGCACGCTCGTAGCATCTCAAATTTTTCACCATTACGCTTGAGGTGTAGTTCTTTTCTAATCTTCATTGCTTCTAAATCCAATCGACTTTTGAATGTATCCTTCGTTTTACCTTCAATGTCCAATAATGTCCCCAACACATTATTGTATATGTTTTTCTTTATATGCATAATGTCTAGGTTGTGCCGCAACAAAAGGGTCTACCAATAAGGTAGTTCAAAGAAAATACTCTTCTTTGTCCAGTTAAGTTCAAAATTTTCACGAGTTCGCTTTTTGTTATTTGGTCCCTTTTCAAAACTAACCTCGGGTATGCGGTTAAGTTGTTCCAGAATATCATCACCTGTCAACTACTTTGGTGGCCCTTTATCTTGCTTCTCACCATTAAATTGCTTGTACCGCTTCCTAAAAACATGATCTAGTGACAAAAACATACAACTTCCCAAATAACATAACTTCTGTCCGTGTTTCAAATAACAAGAACATGTTTCTTCGTTACAATTTGGACATGCTAGATAACCCTTCGTCATCCATCCAGAAGCCATCGCATAGGCGGGAAAGTCAGTAATGTTCCAAATCATTGCCGCATGCATTTTAAAGTTACATTTACTGTAGGCATCATACGTCGTCACACCATCCCTCCACAATTCTTTTAACTCTTCAACTAAAGGCCACAGGTACACATCAATATCATTACCAGGCGAGGTTAGACCAGGAATAAGCAACGACATGAACACATATGGTTCTTTCATACATATCCAAGGTGGCAAATTATAAGGTACAATCATCACAGGCCACATACTGTAGGAATTGTCCATGTTACCAAATGGATTGAATCCATCAATTGCTAATCCAACACGAACATTACGAGGATCAGCAGCAAACCAACTATGCTTATTATCAAAATCCTCCCAGGCTTTTGAATCAGCCGGATATCTTAACTCATTTGTCTCCTTCACACGTTTTTCCTTATGCCACCGCATATCTAAGGCTGTATCCTTCGACATAAACAACCGTTGAAGTCTTGATTTCAAAGGGAAGTACCGAAGAACTTTTTGAGGGATTTTCTTACACTTACCTTTGTGAGGTTTATACCTCGACTAACCACATTGTGGACAATTTTCCTTACCTGCATTCTCTTTCCAGAATAGAACACAATCATGTTTACATGCATGGATACACTCATATCCGAGACCCAAATCTCACAACAAGCTTTTAGTCTCGTAGTGAGACTTTGGTAACACATTGTTGTCAGGAAGCATCTCCTTAAATGCCATAAGCATCATGTCAAATGATTTGTTGCTCATTCGAGTCATAACCTTCACATGGAATAACTTTAATATCGCTGACAGCTTCGAGAATTTTTGACAACCTGGCCACAATTCACACTGTGCATCATTTAACAATCTAGCAAAATTTTCTCCTCCCACATCAACTTCAGGCGAATCTTGTTGTTGTTGTGCATTATTGAAGTTTCCCATTTGTACGTTATCCAATAACTCAAATACATTATCTACATTTCCATCTTCATCATGGGCACTTTCCCCACTAACATTAGCATCAATATTAACATTATTGTTGGCTTGAGGAACCTCCCCGTGATATATCCTATTGGTATACCCCTTGTCCATCCCATTACTTAAGAGATGTTGCTTAACTTGTTTAATTTCAAGATATTCCTTGTTTTTGCAACGACGACATGGACATCGGGTAATACCGCCTATCTGTAAATGACGGCTAACCACTTTGATGAAGTTTTCTATGCCATCAAAATAGGTTCGACTATCCCTGGTGTGATTATGAATCCAAGACTTATCCATCTAACTGGCATTTTACATAAAATAAAAAATAAAAAAGTTAGAATATCAATTATAAACAAGTCATTTAACCTTAGAAAGAAAAAGAAAAAACATACAAATGGCCAGAAAAGAAAAAAAAAGCATACAGATGGCGAATATTGAAAAAGAAGCCAATCACAAAAAGTTATATTTCAATTTTCACAGTTACAATCACTTTGGCGCGACAAATATTCCACCATCAGTTTAAAATCATGTCAATCACAAAAAGTTATATTTCACACACAAGAAAACACTTTTACCCTGCAAAATCTCCAAATCTCTATTACCCAAGAAGGAAAATAATAGGACCTACTTTATACTGAAAAAATGACTAAGATTAACCTATTGATATAAGATTAGTTTAGGTCTCCCTTGCTCAGATGATATAAGAGGGTAGCAATATAACCTTAAAAAATGAAATTATTTAAAGAAACTGAAAATATTCTGCGAAGGAAAGAGGGAAAAAAAGAAAAGAAAAGAGAAAAGGCTTAGAAAATAGTCCATGGGTAGGTTTGACCACAATGATTGAATAATGATTCATGATAGGTTAAATAGCCAGTATTTTACAAATTATGTCAGGCATGAAAGAGTTCAAGCACTAAGAAATCTGATTGCACAGCAGACATTATCAATGCAATTTTTTATAACCCCCGCATGAGAAAATTCGATATTATGTCTAAATATATCAAATAGTATACCAATCGAGGGGCATTCTAATGAAAAATCAACAGCAATGGTGAGGCATAATAATAATTATAAAAAAAACAATATAGTTGGCAGAAGGAAACAGGAAGGAAAAAGTTTTAGAAGAAGATCTAAGCAATAAGCAGGGGATTTTAGTATAATAGTATACTAACAAGTTCTTATAATAAACTTGAACATATAATGATGTTTAAATGGACCAACCTCAAGAATCTGCTGCCACTTTTTTCCTAATAACTGCATTAAAAGAATAAGAGAATTTTTTTTCAGAAAATGGACATCATCTTATACCCATCTATGAATATTTTCCCTAAAAGATATGCAAAAGGTAAGATCATGTGAATGTGTGTGAGCGCAAGAATGCATAATTATGTCTGTTAGAAAGAGATACATAATAACCATCACCAACCCCATGAGAGGTAATAATTGTAATCAATCATAAGTCATAACACAACAAAACAAAACAAGCAACTCATAAAACATTTGGACCTTCATGGTAAAATTAAAATTAACATACACAGACAACAGAGGAAGTGGTAATACAAACATAAGTTTCCACTAACCTTCTGCAAAACAATGTCAAAACGACCTTGATCTGAGAGAGGTCTATTTTGGTCAATAGCAACAAATAAAATTCCCTTGTTCCTGCATGGAACCATTTATACAATTAGCTTCTTATTGACGATTGAAAACAAAGAGAAATATAGTGAACATGCTAAAGATCGATTGAATTATACAGGCACCGTTATCTTAATGTATATAATGAAAATCTTTTTTTTACAAAAAAAAAAAAAAAAAAAAAAAAAAAAAAAAAAAAAAAAAAAATCATAGAATAAAACAAGAATCAATAGCACAGGACAACAGCATCCGAGGAAATTATACTATTTCAACTTTTTTTACAATCATTAGTGCCTGCCATATTATATGATGATAGTTTCATTTTAAATAATCAAGATGCCAACCCCATTCACAATAGCAAATTAGTAAATAGACAAAATACAGGACAATTCAAATTCCACAGATATCGAAACATGCCAAAAGCTTTTCCTTTCACAGTAAACTAGTAAAGAGGTATCAGTTTTATGACCCATAAAACAACAAAATAAAAACTCAATCAATTGGCCCATACAAACTGAAATTCAATCATTCCAATGAACATCTCAAAGTTGTTGGAATGGGACAAACATGTATTCCAATATAGTGATTAACAAACAAACATTGAGAGGTTGCCAGGATAGGGAATGTTTACATTTTGACAAGATAACTCTTAGTGAGAATTAAATATGAGAAACAAACTAAAAAAATGAATCAGACTTGCCTAAAGCGACAATTTTGTACACAGAAAATATAACTACTAAGTACAAGTATTTAAAGAAACTGAGGAAAGAAAACAATATTTACAATCAAATTTAATCTTACCTACAAATCCCTTTGATCATAGAGATTTTTATAATAAACTCAGCAATAGATTTAAAGCAAAATAAGATAACAAAATTAGAGATTATAAAAAACAACAAGAGTACTGTCTCACTACAACAAATAAGGTTTTCAACGGCAGTCGAAGCTGTCACTATAATATACATAAAACGCCGGTAATTCCTTTACCGGTGATTTGGTGTAACCGCCGGTATAGGCACCGCTGCTAGATTTCACCGGCGGTTTTTAGGAAACCACCAGGGTTGTAATAATTACTAGCGGATGCATATAACCGCCGGTGAAAGTTTAAGTAGCAGTGGTTTTATCCGCCGGTATATTATAGTAAACTGTCATTTTAACAATATACACTGGCAGTTTGAAGCGCCGGTAATGTTGTAATCTGGGCCATGGAGATTGGGGTTGGACAAGGACAAAACACTAAATTATTATTTTCCCTTTTCCCTGTGTTTCAACCTCGGACTCACTGAGTTTAAATTACTTTGCAACAGCCTACAATTGTGAACAATATAAAAGTCACAGTTATAAATTTTTTTTTTTTTTTTTTTTGGTAATGGATAAATTACTAAGATCTTTCTTTTTTTGATTTATTTATTTATTTATTCCGTAGCTAAATCAATAAGATTATTTTTTTTTTTTTTTGATTGAGCTAAAATTAGTATGCATTTGTTTAGTTGTTATCATCTTATTAAACAATTTTATAAGTCAAGACACACCATCATCTTTTGGACACTTCCAAACCTCAATAAGAATGCCATATAGTCTTAGAAGTGAGAACCCAACCTGATTTCACTTCTGTATTATATTTTTAATCTCACACTCCATAATCCTACAAAAAAATAAGTACCCTTGTGCACTGACTTGTGAATTGTGTAGTATATATGTTTTAGACGGCCTTTTCAGATGTGGGAAGAGGGCCTTGATTACCTACATTCTGGATACCTGAGAAAATTACAGAGAGGATCAATTCCAGTGAGGTTGAGACCTTCACCAGAGATGAAACCATTCTAGAATGGATGAAAACTATATTACATTACATACCAAAAAAACAAAAAATAAAAACAACTACAACAATAACTGAAAAGACATAACTTGATTTTTTTTTAATTTTAATTTTTCTTTTGTTCAAACACCCATGAAAGGTGATACGAGGCTCTCCACACAACCTCCTACTCTTAAAACCTTATATCTACTTGCATCTCAAATTCCTGGAAGTATAAAATCCCTACTGGTCCTCTCTCTTATGTTCCTTAAAACAATCTTGCCAAAATCTTTGGCAAACAATAGTTCATCATTCTTCAATAATTCATCGCTCCTCGGCAAAATCAAATCCACTATGTTAAAAGATGGAGTTTCAATAACAACTTTTGTCCAAGATTGGGTCACGCCATATCCCTCCATCACCATTAATATTACGACGACTCAGCACACAAAGGCATCCTCTAAACACCCTAATTCTATTGGAAACCTGTAATGTAATATGTGATTTCAACTAGATTATTTTTTTTGAACAAATGTTCATCAACTGTCAATCAAATTACATGGTGTAAGTTCACATGGATAATTAAAACCTTGGGATTTCATTCTAAACTCAAAATAGCCTACAGGTTAATATAATTTCTCAGAAAAGATGGAAGACCATGTAATTATGGTAAATCATTATACTTTGAAAAATATATATTTTCTTCTAACAGTACCATGTACCCACACTACGATTATTATTTTGGTTATGAGAGAGAAGCTTTGTCTGATTTTGTGCGAATTTTCATCATAAGAACAAGAAGGGGAAATTAGGGTTTAAAGTACTTACAACTTACAAGAGCCCAACCCTTCAACCACCACTGTCTAAACCTCCGATGCACCACCAATCGACCACCAACGCACCACCCGCACCACCAATCGACCACAGCTACCGTGCTCTTCCCTGAGCCACACCTCGCACACCATCAAGACCTGATGTCGTGGGTAGGAGAGAAGAAAGGAATCACGATATGAAACATAACCTAAACCCAAAACCTGCTATATTAGGGAAAAATAATAATAAATAAAATAATAACAATTAAAAGAAGGATGCTTATTGGTTCAGATGCTTATTGAGAAATTCCAAGGATATACCTATCTGAGATATTTAGAACCAAGATCGAAACAAAAGAAGGAAAAAAGAATTCAACCACCATGCAAACATCTTAGACATTAATTTTCCAACAATCATTCTAATTTCGGAATACAAATTCAATCAATATTCGATTCACAGCTAAAGACACTATCATCACCAAGAAGATTAGCACATCTAACACTTATAACACCGGAATCCATAAGAAGAATATTCAAAAATGAAAAAGAAGGGTTTGTGAGAAGATAATGGACCTGTTGATGGACGGACTTTGCTGCCTCTCAATTGAATTGAATTAGAGCGATTGGGGAAGACCAAACCAGTTTAAGTGAGAGGACGGAAGGAGAAGATCGAACTAGGGCATAAGAAATTTAGCAGAGTGATCCCTCATAGATTACATATACAGATCTATACTTAATTGAAAAGAAAGAGATCGGTTAGGGAAGAACAAACCAATTTGAGAGAGAGGACGGAAGGAGAAATCGAGATAGGGCCGGCAAGAAACAATCTTCAGACACACATCGAATAAGAAATGTATATATAGATATATACTTAACTTGACAAAAACTACGTCGTTTTTATATATGTACAGTTAATTAAAGACTGTAACTTACCGTCCCAAAAGCGTATTTTGATAATTTTTTTATTAAAACAATATAATTTCACTTAAATATCCTTTTGGGACGGTAACATTACCATCCCAAAAGGCTATTTTGATAATTTTTTTATTAAAAAAATTTATAATTTCACCAAAATTGGCGCTAAGTTTTGCCGCCAGCAGATTGGAAGGGGAGCTAATTTTTTTTTTGGTCTTTTAGGGACGGGAAGGAATATAGTGTCACCAAAAAGGGTGTCTTTAGGGATAGTTTTCCTACTGTCCCTAAAGGACTGTCACCAATAACCAAATTCTTGTAGTGACACCTAGCCAATCAAGAACAAAACGCAATAACTAATCAAAATAAAATAAAGTAAAGACATAATTAAAAGAGTATTAATTCTTAATTGTTTCCAAAACATGGTGTTGCCAATTCAATCCCCAGCAACGGCACCAAAACTTGGTGTGTGTCATGGGTAACAAGCTAAAATGTGCTAAAGAGTGGCCGAGTTTAAATTTGTAAAGTGCCACTACTTCTTCTAACTACTCATATAGTTAGGGTGAGTAGGGATCGTCCTAAGAGATTGGGGGCAATGTTAATATGGAAACAAGGTCGGACTAGTAGATTGAGTGATCAAAAAGTAGTTTGATTGGTTAATTAAACTACAATATAAATAAATTCAATGCAACGCAATTAAAGTAAAGGGTAGAGAACAAGAGAGAAGAATCTTAGGATTTAAAGGTTACCACTAAACATCACCTAACTAGATACTCAATGTGTAATGAATGAGGGGAAATATATGTTGCAACACCAATATGTGTGATTGATTGAATCGACAAGTATGGATGACTAATTAAGTATACATTGTCTAGACAACCTAATGAATAACACAATTTATCAAACTAAGCCATTATTCCTTCTATTAAGCTTACAATCAAACACTTTAACAACATAAAGAATTATACTACTTACATTCATAAGCATGGAACATCAAACAACAAGCATGGATTGTCCTCCTATCTATGAAAATAAGTCAACTACACTACAACTAAACTAAGGACATGCAAATTAAACTAATTAAACTAAGGTAGAGGCACAATCCATCAAGAAATGAGTATAAACCATTAAACAAGTCACAAGAGTATTTCATTAAAGTACCATGCCTTGACAATCTCTAGATTCATAGCATCAACACACATAGACATGCATCAATATCACAAAACCAAGAGATAAATACATGAACATCTATTCTAACATACATAGACATATGAATAGAATGACATGATCAATTGGAAGCATTAAGCAACATAAACCATTGTAGAAACAAGATTCATATATAAATCAAATGTTAAGACAAGAATTACAACATAAATCCCCTCATAATACAAAACATCAAGATCTAGAAGGCATGCTTAGGGCTAACTCTAGCCCCAAGAGATGTTTAGCCACTCATTGATGAAGTCATCCAACCCTCAAGGGCCATCTCCATGGTAGGGTTAATCTTCTTCTCCTTGATGGAAACCCTAGGTGATTGAAAGAACTCCTAAATGGTGTGTGTATCTCTCTAATCTCTAATCTCCCTCCTCTATTCTATTACTGTATGATGATATATGGTGTAAAAATGTCTCAAAATCCTTATATAGGTAGCTCCAATGTCACACCCAATGGTTAGGTCTCGTGCACTAGGGCCCCTTCAATGATTGCACCACGGGCCATCTTTTAATGAGCCAGACTCTGTTTTATTTTGAACTTGAGGAGATTCGATCGATCGAATTCTGATGAGATCGATCGAAGAATGTTCAGATCAATCAAAGTGTGGTTAGATCGATCAAACATTGGCAGCGCCTTTTTGGAATATGATAAGTCTGAGATATTTTTGGGATATTTTCAGAAAATGACAAAAGTGGTAGGTGGGGATTAGATCAAAGAAGTTCGATCGATCAAAAGGAAAGTTGGATCGATCGAAGATGGAAATTCTTGAGGATAAAGATAAGAGGTTTGATCCATCTTGGTGAGATTGGATCGATCACTGTGAAATCGATCGAAGATTGGTCTGATCGATCGAAACTTGATGTTTTCTACCACTTTGCTCCTTTTTGCTCATTTCTTCCATTCAGCTTGAGATAGCTTCTTTTATGCTCTAATTTGGTTGAATTGACTTATTTTGGGGATAAGTGCCAGAAAAGGGCAATAACATGAAATTAGTCTAAAATGGGGAATAAGATAGATAAAGGTCCTAGAATACTCGAGCTTAAGGGATTTAAATACGCATTTTTCAGCGCTCATCATTTAGTTTGGAGAGTAGTGTTGCATGAGATCTTTGACTTTCCAAATGGATTAATTAAAGGTTTGCAATTCGTATTTTGTTAATATTTGGTTCTTGTTTTTATTTATTATTCTACTCTTATGTTACTTGCATTTGTGTGTGACAATCACATGTACGCCTAATATGCACACAAACAATTGTATATTTAACTTTGTAATTTTATAAATTTGACCTACTTATAAATTATATTTTTAAAAGAATTGTTTATTACTGTAATAATTATTTGATTAATATTTATTTTTTATTAATTATATTTAGATGATCATCAAATCATATGTTTTTTTTTTTTTTTCTTTTTTTCTTTTTTTTTTAGAAAGCCTATTGTACTCTTGCATTCAACGAACTTGATCTCAACTTTCAAATTCTCATTGGTGGGAATAGCATCTCCTTTCACCGGTGGGAATAACATCTCTACTTCGAGGTATCCTTCTTTCTCGCAATTCTCCTATCTTCTTTTGTTGCAAATTAATAAATGAATTGTGTTGTTTTAAATGTGTATAACATTTTTATGTCAACAATTAGTCTCTTCAAAATTTCAATATTTATATATTCTATATATATATATATATATATATATATATTAAACAACCAAGGGGAGTAACATTGAGTTTGATCTTCTTTTTTTTTGGGTAAATACATTGAGTTTGATCTTATAATCCAAATAATTGTCCTTTCACTAGATTTTAATGTTTTTGTAATTTCATAAAGTTAATTCTTTTAGATCATATTTTATGAATTTTATTTATAATATATATAAATATATAATAATAATAATAATAATATATTTTTATTTTTGAAGGCAATTTTTTATTTTATTTTTACATTTTTTTTTCATTTGAAGAGATAAAGATAATTTCTTTTTTTTTTACTAAATTTTGAATGTTATATATCATAATTATTAACAAATCAAATATCTCATAATGCTTATCTATTTTATTTACGTGCATTGCACGTGTCTCTTTCTAGTATACATAAATGCATAAAGTTTTAATTACTTTGAAAAATGAACTTTAATTTGGTGATTAATTTATTATTTGTGTTAAAAGCAAATTTTGTACATATGTTTTTCATATGCAATCTATCTGTAACAAAATTAAATTTGGTATTATCCATGATGGCATCTAATTGTTTCATGAATATATATATATATATATATATATATATATATATATATATATATATATATTTGATTTGTTGGGTTTTCGGTTATGAAGAGATGATGATTGATATAATTCATGTGTCGTACAGTGGTTGCGGTTGCACATAAGCAGACGTTTGTGACCAACACAAAAAAAAATGGTTATATAATATTATTTTATATTGGAAAATATATTGATATAATGAATAGGTTGGTCTGTTTGCTCAACGCATTGATATGATATAATGTTGATGTTCAGTTGGATATATGCATGTATTTGTATTTGTATCAAAGCTTGATTGTAGGTGCAGATTAATTAATTTAATCTCTCTCATGATCCGGCTAATTTATTATTTAATTACATTTAATTTAATTAATTAATTAGAAGCGGCTTATATAGGGCTGACTCAAAAAGATTGGTTTTCCTTAACCGAATAGATTTATCTATCTATTTATTTTATCTTGTTTAGAATTTTTTTTGTAAGCCCTAAATTGGGTATAGGATAAAGCCTTGAACTATATTTTACAAATTTAGGGTTGAAGTTCTTGAAGAGTTCAAGGAAAGATTCGATAAGTGAAAAGGCTTCCAATGAAGGATTATGAAAGCACAAGATTATCATGAGATGATTATTAACCGGCTATGAGAGGGGATTAACATTATTTATGGTGCAACATGATTTTTATTTCCGTGCTTATATTCATGTGATACTTATATGCTTGAATGTTATGTTTAATCCATGAATTGCTCTAGTTGTGTTTTTAGTTAATTTTAAACTAAATAAAATTGGAAGTTTTTATTTGGGTGATTTTGGGAGAATTAGCACTTTCCAAAATATTTTCTAAAATTTGATTTTCTAAAATTAAAAATATATATATTTTAATGAAATTTTGTGGAAAGTGTAGGATTATGTCATAGTTAAGCTCAAAAAATTGAGCTAAGTTGACCCAAATGGATTTGGTTCGAGCCTAAAAGAAATTTTAAAATTGATTTCAATATTATTTAGATTAAAATTAATATTGTAATATGATGATATTATGCATAGGATGTATGGAATTTAATACTTTCTAATTTCAAAAGTTAAGTGGGAGCAGGATTTAATCTTAAATTCCACAGTTTTCCATTGTCGATCTATTGTAAGGTGGAACAAGTACCTCACCACCAATCTTGGGTGCTCTTCCGAAGGGTATTTGTTTCACTGGTTACTAGATATAGATCTCGCATAATAGAATTAGCGGTAGGTGAATGGGGACAATCACCATTAGAAGACGGACCTCATTTAATTACACTACTTCTAGACAAAGGTATACACTTGAATATGTGGGAGTACGCTCCACCTCAAGGGGTATTTTCACTTAGAGACTAAGGATAAATCGGTTGCCATATTTCATTTGGTATGAAATGCCTAGATAGTGGGATATGGTGGAAATTGTTTCTATCTAATCAAGGTAGTGACATGATTTCTTAGTATTAGCATGTTCTTATTGCCCCCTAAGAGAAACGAGTGAATACCTACAGGGATTATTATTACCGATGTTTTCATTTCATAAGTGGTTTAGAGAGACCCACAGTGAGAATATATGAAAACTAAAGTTTATTTTTATTTTCTAAATGTATGCCCTTTTATTTATACATGAATGTTTATATATATTTCAGATATCGAATGTTTTCAGTCCACTTGCTGCTATACTTAAGGACAACAAATTAATTTACTGCACAGGAATACAAATTTGTGTTCACTCAAGAGTGCCCTCCTATGCCTGGCCCTAATGACAACCAGGAGCTAAAGGAAATGTACAAGAAGTGGCAAAAGGTTGATGAAATGGCCAAATGCTATATTTTAGCTTCAATGTCAAACATTTTACAACATCAGCATCAGTCTTTTATCACTGCTAGTGACATTTTGTTGAACCATAAGGAAATGTTTGGGGAACAAAGTAGAGCGGCATGGCAAGTCGCAATAAAACAGATTATGAACGCTCGTATGGCCAAAGGAACTCCAGTTGGCGATCACATTTTAAAATGATTTCTTATTTAAATGAACTGGAGGTTTTTGGGGCAGATATAGATGGTGAGACCCAAGTTGATATAATTTTGTCAGTTCAAACTAAATTATTCTATGAATGGAATGGCTTATCTTTATCAGAACTGATGAATACTCTATAAGCTGCAACAGGAATTTTTAAGGGTTAAGGGAGTGTTCACATAGTGGAAAAGGATTCTTCTTCTCATAGAAAGCCGAAAGGCAAAAACCATAATAAGAAGCAACGTTCTACTATCCCCAAAAAGGTTAGTACTAGTGTTGGGATTGTCAAGGCTATGGGCAAGGCTAAAATCAAAGGAAATTGTTTCTATTGTGGTAAGGAAGGCACAAGAAGAGGAATTATCGGTGTATCTAGCAAAGAAGCACTCTAAAGGTATGCTTCAGTCACTCATTATTAAGACATGATATGTGGTTGGATCTATGGATACCTGGTTCGTAGATTCTGGAGCCAATAACCATGTTTGCAATTTATTGCAGGGTTCCAGGAAACCAGAAGACTGAGTGAAAGGGAGATATATATCTTCATCATCTTGCTTCACAAGCAAGGGTAGCGGCAGTATCAGAAGGAGTATTTATTTTGAAATAAATTATAGGAGTTTATTATTAAAGATTGTTTTTATGTACCAGAGAGTAGAAGATACTTGATTTCTATTTTAGTTTTTTCAAAATTTGGGTTTTCAATATTTTTGATTTAGAAGTTTTAATAAATAAAAATAAAAGATTTATTTATTTTGTTACATTGATGGATGGTCTTTATTTAATTACTCCTACACCTCATTCCTTGTATGATATTAAAATAATTGATATGTTGAATGTCTTACCATTAAGAGGAAAGATTCATTCGAATAAGTCTATATATTTTTGGTTTATGCGGTTAGGTCATATTAATCTAAATAGGATCCAAAAACTGTTTAAGGATGCGCCTTTGGGCATTTTAGTGGTTAAACCACTTCCAGTTTGCGAATCCTACTTAAAGGAAAAAATGACCAAATGGCCTTCTAAGGCCAAGGGGTATAAAATCAAAAGAGGTAGTAGAGTTGGTGAATACAGATATACGTGGTCCTATAAATGGGATCATATCCCAAAATTTTGCACCAAGCACACCATAACAAAACAGTGTTGCGTAAAGAAAGAATAAAATCTTACTCAACATGGTAAGATCGATGATCAGTTATTCAAGTCTACCAGTATTCTTTTGGGAACACATTTTTAAGATGATTTATAGTCTTAACTTAACTCCGTCTAAAGCAGTTCCAAATACTTCCAAGGAATTGTATACCAGGTGTAAGCCTAGTTTACAAAGTTTATGTAAGTGGGAGTGTCCTGCACATGTGTGGAAGGGAAAACTTGAGATGATGGGACCGAGATTAGATGTTTGTCTATTTGTGGGCTACCCAAATGGTACAAATGGTTATTCATTTTATGATCTTAAGGAGCAGAAAGTGTTCATTAGCACGAATACTACATTTCTCGAGGAGGATTATATAATGAATCACTATCCTCGAAGCAAGATTATTTTAAAGGAGATGATAGATACACCAATCAATCCAAGAGTAGATATGATTGTTATGAATGATGAGACATCAGAAACTACGAGCCCAAAATCTCTTATTATATCGGAATCTTAATGTAGTGGGAAGGTTATTAGGCCATCTGATAAGTTAATGCTCTTGGGAAAGTCTGACAAGGTGATCCCAGAAGAGCAAGATCCCTCTATACTTATAAAAAAGGTTGCAATTGATTGTGACTCGGAATATTCGGTTTGATCATGGTCAAATCATTTGAACATGATTAGAATTTGAATGGGTCTTGTGTATATAAGAAGAGTGATGGAAGTGTGGTGGTGTTTTAAAAAATAGTTCAGTATCGGGATATTGTTGTCACTAAGATTATATCTACAAATAACCTTGTAGATCCTTTCACTAAGACTCTACCTACTAGGATTTTTGAGTCTCATGTTGAAAGGATGGGTGTTAGATGTAATGGTAATTGGCTTTGAGTGCAAGTGGGGGATTGCTGGGATCATATGCCCTACAAGCTAATTATTTATTATTTATTAATAAATGTGATATTCGGTCATTGGGCTTCACATATATTTGCATGAAATGCATTATAGTCCCCAAGTAGCATTATAGGTGACTTAAGTGTGTAAATGAGATTTACACGCAGGAGATTTGAGCTCACCTGTTTCTTGTACCTTGGCTTTTGCTCGCAGTCAGTGATAAAAGTTGGACACTAAATCTGTAAGACTGTAATACACTTGACCTCTATGAGATAGGATGGTTTGTCTCAACCATTGGGGTAGTTGACTCTAAGTTAGTGTGCTTACAGTACACTAAACTGGACCACCATAAGATCACAACATACAAATTACTGTTATTATTTTGGTGTGATTCTTATCTATTAAATACATTAAGCTCTAAATCCTGAGAGGTTTAGTAGACTCAAGTTTCAGTATTGGTCACTTTGACTTACTAATGTGTGGGGTCTTGTAAGGTTAATACCACGGTATCTTGGGTGGCTAATGTTGGAGCTCTGGGAACACAAATGCTCAACATTGAATCCATACTCATTATAAGAGTTAGAATATCCCCTTGATGCAATTTAATAAATTTGATCACTAGAACCTAGCCAGGGTATTTTAGTAAAATGTTTACTAAATTATTTTTTATTATTTATTTAAAAAAATATTTATTTTGTAAAAGAATTTAATTTAGTGATCATAAGGTTAAATTGGTTACTCAAGGAATATAAGATATAAGTAACCCTTAGGTGGAATGGTATATATTTTTCTGGGGTTACTTATGGATATTCGGTAGTGGAGGGGTTTATATGTAATTATTTAGCAGGATAAGGCCCTCTTGTAATTTCCAAATCTTAGAGTGCAATTACAATAATATAGTGGTAATTATTGTAATTAATTGGATAGGGTAGAGTTATGAGATAACTCAATCTCTATCTAATTGAAGCTAAGATAAGGATTCCCTTTGATCCTCATCTCTAGCCCTATCACTTAGATGGTACATATATTGTCGTTGCCCTCAGGTCTCTATAAGATAATAACATACGTAAAAATAGTCTACTGAAATGGAGAGAGTGAGGCTAATAGACATACGGTTCCCACAAGCCAGACCATCTATTATGGGGTTATGGAGGTGAGGTTTCACTGCGTGCGTTTCACTGTTGTTCTCGGAGTGTTATCGTATTTGACGATTAATCATTCGTCCAAGGGTATGAGATCCCTTTTCAATAGTTATTGATTTGGTGAAATATCATGTGATTAAGATCTAGAAAATTTATTAAATGCTTCCGTTTTTCCTACAATGACAATATACCAACCTGTGTATATTGAACAAACAATGGAACCTATATTAAAAGTTGACATAAATCTATTTTGAATCTCTATACACAATTCCTCAATTGTATTATTTATTACAAGAGGCAAAATGTAAATAATACATGGTAGCAAATATTACAATTTTCTTGTAACTGCCTAACACATCTCATTTTCTTGTCTGCAATATATGGTTACCGGCAAATGAAAAAATGAAGTGGGTATATCTCCACTGGTCACACACATATATTAATCAATCATTAAAATTCAATGAGCCTTCAAAGTACGCAAACCTTTTTTTTCAAGCTTAGCTCCAAATTTTTTAAGATGACTTCAAATTGAATCCCATCATAGCCGTTGCATTACAGCAGGAAGCACATGCAGAGAATATAAGTCAAACATTATCCCGTTGTCCACAGCACGTGACAGTAAACAATGAAGTAATGTAAATACTTTTTTTCAAGCCTAGTTCCAAATTTTGGAAAATGACCTCAAATTGAATCCAATATAGCAGTTGCATTACAAAACAAGAAGCACATGCACATAATAGCAGTAAAATATTACCCAATTGTCCACATCTAAAAAATTGAGAAGTACTATTTTGTTTTGGGGGTCGGGATCCAAAGAAGCTGAAAACAGTATGTTGGCTACCTTGGGATCAGGTATGCGTGGAACAAAATTAGATGGGGTCCTGACTTTATAGACATGGGTGCTTGTAATACAGCTCTTCTTGCCAAATAGGGGTGACAACTAATTAGTGAAGATCACCACCTCTTCTTCCAGGTTTATATAGTCCAAACACAACAAAAAATAGTTGAACTTAGAATTGTGGTAGAAATTATTATTACTTCATATGCAAATTTCAAATGTGTTTGAATTGAGATAATTGGAGGAAAGGAAAAAAGAGTTTATATATAGATATATAAACTCTTTTTTTATTTTTTATTTTTTATTATCAGTTCTGGAGTGTGTTAGCAAATAACAGATCTAAAGAAGTAGGCTATCTAGGGGAATGTTTCAATACATGGATGGTTTATCCTTTTTTAAGTCCAGTTTTTTTAGTTTTTAGTTTTGGGTAAGGTTTTTTTTAAGCTCAGATTATGCATGCTCTATATGGACTTTGCTTCTCAAGAAGTTCTTAAATTATCAAAAGTGGTTGAGCAGGATAGATTTTAAATTTTCTAATAGCTCAAAATGCAAGGAAAATGGACTACTTCAGTTTCATTTATTTATAACGGCAATCGTCATTTCTGCATTTTCAAAAAGTTATTATGAAAACCAAGATACAAATTAGATACTCAAAGGTATGTAAATATAATTAATTTGGTAAAAAAAGAAAAAAGAAAAAAGAAAAAGAAAAAGTAATGACTCTAAAAATACAAATTTTACAAATTTTCTTTGCCATTGTTTACAACAATCCTGATTCTAATGGAGAGTCTCCATTCCCGCCTCGTAGTGATAAAAGAGAAGAAAAGTAATGATAGGTATATTGGGTGCGTCATTGTTAGGGATTAATTGTTTTCCCGAAGGACTTGATAACTGTAATCACCAAAGAAGAAACAAGAGGCAAAAAAATAATAATAATAATAATAATAATAAATAAATGTAAAGACTCTAAAGTAACAACACGACAAACGAAAGACTCTCCCTTGTACATTATTTTTTAATTATACAAACTTAGTGCTCATTGAGTAAAACAATGGGTTTTTCTTTCGTTTGTGGTTTTTTTTTATTATTATTTTTTTTTATACAAACTTACCCTTTAACTAACTAAAAATAAAAAACACCACAAACGAAAGAAAAACCATTGTTTTACTCAATAAGCACAAAAATAATTCAACAAATAATATAAACCAAATGATATATAATTGAATGAAGTCAATTAAATAAGAACAAATTATAAGAAATCAGTCAAAAATATTACAAGACTGGAGTTTGAGGTGAAACTTAAAAAAGAAAAACGAAAAAAAAAAAAATTAAGATTTCAAAAAATTTTCATTTCAGGTTAAACAAAGGCTAAAATCATATAACATTTCTCTAATCTGTTGATTTTGAATGACAAAATTCGAAGAAATCAGTCAAAAATATGAATACAGACAGTAAAAGTACATTAAAATGTTAGTGTTTCTAAAAAAAATTCGAAGAACTTTCAATAAAACTGTAAAATCGATCACCATCTAAGGATCACAACATAGACTCTTATTTTGAATTTATATATAATAGGACAATCAAGTTGGAGAAAGAGAATCATAAATCTGAGGACTAGGTGAATGAATTTAAAAGGCGAGTAAGTAGAATTATTTAAAAATTGAATATTAAAAGAAGTAATATGGAACGAACCAGACAATTATTTAAAAATGTTTGGTGGAAAGATGAAGAATTCCAAAACATAGGCAATAATAAAAAATAAATTAGATAAAGTTAAAAATTTATTATGTTAGTTTCTTGAGAAGCCGACATGGCTATTTGTAGTAATTGTTTAGTTCAAACTTAGGTTCAAGACATAAGTTGGACCTGGTGATTGTGTTCTTCAACTAGATCGAGTACCCCACGTGGCCATTCAAGTCTCAAAACATATTTAGGCACTTGTACATTACCTTTATGCCCATTATCTTTGTTCTATTTTATTATAATTCTTTATTTTAAGTTTTTAATCTTGTGGAGGATTGATGGAAATATGCTCAAAAACATCCATGTTTCACAGGGGCAAACTTTTTGGCTCTGTCAAATGATCCAGACGTTGGGCCTTTGCATATGTCTTGTCCATTGGGCTAACTTACGTTAGGACTATTTGTGCATATCCCTTTCATGCATTTATAGTAGTTTGGGAAAGGCATCCTATAAATAGATGGACTACTCCAACACAAAAGATGCCTTTGGCCTTGGGGTGGTCATGGATCAAATCAGATTAGGCATCAATCTTAATCCGCTCCCAACGGATTGAAGAAATTTGAATCGATCCATTATATCACGGATCGAATCCGTTAAATGACTGATTGGATCAGATCAAGGGCAGATGTAGGGATAGGCTATGGTGGGCTTGAGCCCACTAAAAAAATAAAATAAAAAATTAGTATAGGCAATTTTAGCCCAGTGCCCGAAAAAAAAAAAAAAATTTAAAAAAAATTACTAGTATTAGCTCACCTCATTAACAATTTCTAAAATTGATCACCATCTAAGCATTAATTTCCAACCAGAAAACTTAAATAACAACTAAAAAATAGCCACAATATTACATTTATTCGAACAAATTTAATGGGTCAAACCTGGCCTGGTCTTCGAAGATAAGAGGAAAATAGCAAAGATTGTTGAAGGATTTGAGCGAAAATAGTACTGTGAGCTTCAATCGGTCGTCAATTTCTAGCCAAACAACCACAAACAGTCGAGTCGCCCAAAATTGCCAGAGAGAAGCTGCGCGTATAAACCCTAGAAAATGAGCAATTTTGCCTGAGTGTTTATTTGGTAGTTGGTTTGTTTTGAAAAAAAAAATAAGTGATTTGAGAGTAATAAGTCATCATTGAATGAATGGTGATTGCAACGACTTTTCTGAGTAATGCTAATGATCTTTTAAAATTCCACAGTTAGGTAAGTTTGACAGATTGAAATTTAAGTCCAAAATAAATGAGCATGACCTAATTTAATCGTTATGAACTTACCATCAAAAACTATAATCTAGCATACGTTTTCTTATTTTTTAAACTAAACGTTGATAACACGACACAATGTTTTATATAGTTGTCTTATTTCCAACGATATGTCTATAGACAGAGGATATTCATTATTGTGAATCAAGAAAGATAAGATAATATACAACCAAATGCTAAAACCATACCGACTCACTTATTATCTCTTTTGAGGCAGCATCTTTATACTTGGGAACTAGATATACTCTATCATCTTTTCACAATACTCACCATTTCCTTACATCTCTCTCTCTCACCCATCTCTTTGTATAGAGTCGACAAGAATTTCACGACTAGCCTATAATGAGTTACTATATTAGTCGCAACTCTAAAATAAAAACCTAATATGCTACAAATTTATTCTCTCATCTGCAATCTTCACCTCAATGGGACTGCTCCAAATAATTTGAATAGGTTCATCTTCAATTTTCATCCCAATTGAACTAGTTCTAAATAATTTGAACATATCCTTCTTTTCCAGAACACTCTATAAACATCTAATTCAGAAACCGAACACTCTCATAGATAACCTCAAATATATCCCATGCTTCTTTCAAAGTAAGTAGAGATCCTAAAAAACTTTGATGGGACAACTATATTAAAAATAGCATACAAACATTTTCTATTTGCATTGGCAGACTCAATTTTTGTTGGGATCCATAAAGATGGTACCTTTTCAACACCAACTCTATTAACCCCTTCTCCAGTGGTAGCATTTGGGGCAGTAACACAACCTTCTTCTACAACCATTAAAATCTTAGTCACATTCAGCGGCTGCCGAGTGTAAAAGTGTCCAAATCTAAAATTTAGTCACAACGCTTGTACACTTGTTTATTATTGTGTGTAAAATATTTTCAATTTTACTGCATATATTAAAGACCATAATATACTTTGTGAAATAATAAAAATTTAATTTCATAAATCTGAATGAATTGGCCTAGTTGGAATAGACTTAAGTCCTTCTACCTTATGAAATATCAAGTCCCAAGATAGATTCATGTTAGATGTAATAATTCCTTAAAGGGGTATGTGAGTGCCAACTACAAATATACAATTATATGTGTGTGTGCGCGCGCGCGTAAAATGTTTTTGAACTGTAAGACAATATTACAGAATTTTATTTTATTTTTTTTATTTTTTATTTTTTTATTTTTTTTTTTTTAAATGCAACCTTAGGACATATATGGACGCACCGATGGAAGGAGGAGACTCTATTGGTCATGTAAAAAAAGTTTGTGGAATATATGAGATGGTATACGGTGGACATCAGGACATGGATTTGGAAATGCTTTTGATTTTGGAGCATATAATCTTATAATAAGGAATACCTACGTATTTTCAAAAAGATAGTTGAAGACTTAATAATTTTTAAAAGTAGATCAAATGTAAGTCAAATTGATTTTTTTAAAACTAGAAACGTGGATTGATTAACAAGTAAAGAAGAATTTAATATCACAACATAGACTCTAATTTTGAATTTACATATAATTGGACAATCCAGTTGGAGAAGGAGAATCATAAATCTAAGGACTAGGTGAAGAAATTTAAAAAGGAAGTAAGTAGAATTATTTAAAAATTGAATATTAAAAGTACGAGAAGTGATAGGTCTTTCGATCTCAATTGCTGACTCATTTTTCGAATACAACGTGGTTGGGAATGAGTCGAAAACAAAGAGATGTTTATTGGATTTTGTTTTAAGAGTTCCAACGTAATTCAACCACGTTGTATTTAGAGGATAAGTCGGAACGAACCAGACAATTATTTAAAAATGTTTGGTGGGAAGATGAAGAATTCCAAAACATAGACAATAAAAAAAAATAAATTAGATAAAATTAAAAATTTATTTTGTTTGTTTCTTGAGAAGCCGACGTGGCTATACGTGGTAATTGTTTATTCAAACTTTATGTTCAAGACATAAGTTGGACCTGGTGATTGTGTTCTACAACTAGATCGAGTACCCCACGTGGCCATTCAAGTCTCAAAACATATTTAGGCACTTGTACATTACCTTTATGCCCATTCTTTTTGTTCTATTTTGTTATAATTCTTTATTTTAAGTTTTTAATCTTGTGGAGGATTGATGGAAATATGCTCAAAAACATCCAAGTTTCATACGGGAAAACTTTTGGGCTCTGTCAAATGATCCAGTCGTTGGGCCTTTGCATCTGTCTTGTCCATTGGGCTAACTTACGTTACGACTATTTGTGCATATCCCTTTCATGCATTTATAGTAGTTTAGGAAAGGCATCCGATAAATAGATGGACTACCCCCAACCCAAAAGATGGACTTTGGCCTTGGGGTGGTCATGGATCAAAACGGATTAGGCATTAATCCTAATTCAATTCGCTCCCAACGGATTAAAGAAATCTGAATCGATCCGTTATATCACGGATCGAATTCGTTAAATGTCGGATCGGATTGGATCAAGGACGGATGTAGGGGTAGGCTATGGTGGGCTTGAGGGCAAAAAAAAAAAAATTTAGTATAGGCAATTTTAGCCCAGTGCCAAAAAATAAATAAATAAATTACTAGTATTAGCCCGCCCCATTAACAATTTCTAGATCCACCCTTGGATCAGATTGGATCCGTAGATTGGGGTTTTTTGCTAAATAGTCCAATATTATTTAATTTTTAACCATAACCCAGTAGATAAAATTTCAATTTATCACCATTAATTCATATATTTAAATGATCATTAACTAATATATTCTTAGAGTCCATTAAATGATCATCAACTAATTAAATTAACTAATACATTCTTTGAATATATATATATATATATATCTCACAGATCGGATAGGATTTTTAACAGCCTAATCCGTGATATGATTTGTGAGTTACGAATTTGATTTTTTTGAATCTGCCACTGATCTATGGGTGTAGCAATTCGATCAGATTCTCATAGATTAGACCAGATCAGATTAGATTCGCGGATTATTTGCCCACTCCTACTTTAACCAACAAACCAGTGGCTTAGCAGTACCAAGTTCATACTTCTCAAAGAGAGGTCAAGAGTTCGAGGCTCAGTGGAGGCATGTGTGTGAGTACCAACTAGGAAAAAAATAAAAAATAAAAATAATACTTTGGCCCATGGATGTATTCTATTATATATACTTTCTCTCTCCCTCTTGCACCCTCTGGCCACATGGGACGGAGCCAGGATTTAATTTTAGCGAGCACAAAGTTAGGGGTGGAGACAGAAATTAATTTTAAGGGGGGCCAAATTAGTAGTATAAAATTAAAAATTAAATTAAATAATGTAATTTTAAACATGTTTCCCAATCAAGTCCAGGAGAGCTTATGAAGCTGCCCAATCAAATGAGGAAATTCTTTTATCCCAGAAGGCTAGAATTAACTGGATGAAAGACCAAGATAGAAGCTCAAGATTTTTATATCAGAAGATCAAGGCTAGAAGAGTGCATAATAATATCACTAAACTTGAAGATGTTGATGGTAATTTGGTGCAGGATGATCTTGGGATTAGAAAATTGTTACTGACTTTTTATACTACTTTGTTCTCATCTCAAGATAATCAAAGTGCTCCTTCAGTTGACTACATTAGGCATACTTTATCCCTGGAAGATGCTTCCTTTCTTGAAAGACCAATTACTAGAGAGGAGATTAAACAGACTGTATTTAGTATGGGAGCTGATAAGGCTCCAGGCCCTGATGGATTTCCAGTGAGGTTTTTCCAATCTTATTGGAATATTGTTGGAGAGGACATCACTAATGGAGTTTGTAAGTTTTTCTCTCATCCTTCTATGGACAAGGGGTTGAACAGCACATTTTTTCATCTAATTCCAAAGAAAAAAGAGGCTATTAAGGTTGGAGAATTTAGACCAATCTTTCTCTGCAATACTCTGTACAAGATCATTACAAAACTTTTAGCCGTTAGACTGGGATCAATCTTGGATCAATTGATAGGCAAAGAGCAAAATGCTTTCATCAGTGGCAGGAAAATTTAGGATAATATCATTGTTGCAAATGAGTTAATAAGAGGTTTTGGGGTTAAACATATTAAACCAACTCTAGCTTGGAAGTTGGATTTAAGGAAGGCCTATGATTATGTCCAGTGGAGTTTCTTGATAAACTTACCCCAATTGTATGGCTTTGGTAGTAAATGGATAGGGTGGATCAAGGAATGTATTTCTACTCCTTGGTTTTCTTTACTGATTTATGGAACTCCATCCGGTTTTTTCCAACCTTCAAGAGGAATTAGGCAAAGATGCCCTTTATCTCCTTTGTTATTCACCTTAGTCACTGATTACTTCTCTGAAATGTTTCAACATGAGTGTTAGGTAGGGCATTTGGTGATTTCTGAAGCTGCTAGAAGGGCAAATGTTGTGGTTTCCCATCAATTTTTTGCAGATGATCTTCTTGTTGTAGTTCAAGTTAATATGGCATCAGTGATGACCTTAAGGAGAATGGCTCAACATTTTCAACAAGTCTCTAGTTTGGCAGTGAATAGAGAGAAATCTGAGGTTTTCTTTACTAGATCAGTTAAAAGAAAATCTTCTATTCTTAGAATTCTAGGCTATAAGCAAGGTAAATTGCCCTTTACCTATTTGGGTGTTCCAATTTCTGACAAAGGCTTAAGGAGAATTGATTGTAAACCATTGATTGAGAAGGTTGAAGCTGCTACTACCAAATGAGCTAGTATGAACTTATCTATGGCTGGTAGAGTTGAATTGCTTCGGGCTGTTATCACTCCTATGGTTCATTACTGGGCTTCGATTTATACCATTCCGATAGCAGTTGTTAATATTATTGAGAGGAGAATGAGAAATTTTACTTGGGGACATGATAATCAATCTTATAAACTACATGGTTTGTGTTGGAATACTGTGACTTCTCCTAAATCAGAAGGTGGCTTGGGGCTAAGGAAGTTGTTGGATATTGATAGAGCTGCTAAATGTGTTCTGGCTTGGGATTTCATCCTTTCTAAGGATCGGTTATGGGTTGCCTGGTATAAACAATGTCATTTGAAAACAACAAATTTCTCGTCTGTTGTTCCTTGCATTGCTCAGTCTGCTATATGGAAAAGTATTGTGGCTGTGAGAGACACTTTGAAGATTAATTGCAGGTATCATATTGGCGATAGTGAAAGGATTAAAATTCTTCTTGATCCTTGGTGTAATGGGCACTTTCTTTCAGAGGAGTTTAGTTTCAGAAATCTTAGAATGTTAACTACAGATAAGAAGACATTATTGAGTAAATTTTTAGTTAATGGTCAATGGCACTTCATTGAGGTTCCTATGGTCATTCAGAATTATTTACTTCAGTTTAGAATTCATGGTAGGATTGGCATAATACTTTGGAACCATAATTTGTTTACATATAAGGCTGCATGGGAGGCCTGTAGATTGAGTAAGCCGGATGTTTCTTGGTCGCAACTGGTCTAGAATGGTGGTAGGCCGCGGTGGTCTGTGCATGGTACTCTTGTGTTATAGAATGCAGTATTGACGAGATCTAATTTACAGAGGAGAGGGATTTCACTTGCTTCTAGGTGCTGCCTTTGCTACAATTTTGAAGAATCTGTCACGCACTTATTTGTTGATTGCAATTTTTCTTGGCAGCTCTGGTGTGACCTTGCTGATATGTTTAAATGGAGGATTACCAAGCAGTCTTCTATTTGTGAATTTGCAATGGAATTAACTCATCAATTCGCAGCATCTACAGTGAGGAATAAAGTTTATAAAGCCATTTTTTCTGCCACTTTGTATTTTATATGGAGTGAAAGGAATGGAAGGGTTCATAATGAAGTTGTTAGGAGCTGTAGATCTCTTTTGAAATGTATTGTGTGTGAGGTCTTGGATGTTTTGGGGATCTCTCTACAAGATGTTCTTTCCTAAGCCTCTATTTTATTTGATTGGATAGGGGTTCCACTATTCTTTGTTTTATCCTTTTAAGGGATTTCTTGTGCAGTGAGGGTATGCCTTCACTTATTGCTTGTACTATATGTTTTAATTCTATAAAATTTTCTTCATTTAGGAAAAAAAAAAATGATATAAATAGAGTACTAATAAGTTGTAGGAATGGTTATAATAGTAATTTCCCTTCACACAAATTAATACTTTAGAAATTAGATACTTAAATGTATAAAAAATTTCAGGGACATGGACGTTTTAGAAAGAAAAATAAATTTCAGGGGAACAAAGTAATGTTTTACAAGTACTATAGCTATATGTATAAAGAAAAATTAATGGGCCAGCATGAGCCTAGGACCAACCACTGACCCGTCTGCCACCGTCTACCATGAGCCTAGGACAGGCCATTGACCCGTTTGGAGGGCAGCTCAATGTAATTTAAGGCTTAGGTAAAAATTATACAAGTGGCCTTTTAATTAAGATTTTTTTTTTTTTTTTTCCTTATTTCACTCTCTTCAAAAAAATTTTGTTATTCATAAAGATTTTTCTTATAATAAATCCAATTATCCTTATGAATCAAGCCACTAATATAAAGTTCTTTTACTATTATTATATATTCTCTAATTTTTTTAGAAGATTTGGCTGTTCATTTGTTGATTTCTCACCTAATTTTTTTTAAAAATATTTTGACTATTAGTAGTAACAAATTTATCTAATATCTCCTTTCTGAGATTGAATTAATTTATGTAATTTTCTCTTCTTCTTAAATTTTTCATATACAGATTCATATTTTCTAATAGACATATTCAACTATATAAATAAAAATGTTCACAACTCACGAGTAAACTATACAATTTATTATTAAAAAAATCAATAAAATTACAAAAATAATTTAAGTTAAAGAATAATAGAACCTGATTTAGAAAAATTCTAAAAGCTTGTTCAAAATCTTATAATGAAATTGTAAATTGTTAATAAGTATTGAGTGGAGAAGAGAAAAAAGTTATAAATAGAGAGGATGGAGACGCCATATTGACAGATAAGGAAAAATAAGCTAGGAGTAAGGGAAACAAAAAGTGAGGAATAAGGGGGAAAAAATAACCAATATATATATATATATATATATATATATATATATATTTAAATTAGAGAATATGGACCATTCTCCCAACTTACTCTTAAATATATATTGAATAATTATAGTGGTTTAATGATAATTGCATAGGACTATTGGAGGAACAAAAAAAAAAAAAAAAAAAAAATGGTCCCACTATTAATCTTTTTATTGCTTGGGGCCTAATTATAGAAATTATTAAAAATTTAAGGATTCTATAATATAAAGAAATAAAAATTTTGGAGATAGAAAATTTTTAGGCCCACTATTAAATCTTCAAAAAATTACACTTATATAGAGTTAGGAGCCTTAAATAACAAAATGGTCTATTTTAAAAGTTCATTTTTCACTTTGATTGAATTAAGTAAAATAATTACGTATCCATCAATAACTATTATTTAGGTTCAAAATACCCTCCAAACGCTTATTTCAAAATACTAAAAATTATTCCCTAAAATCAAGTACTTTCTTTAAATAATTTCTTTTCTTTAACTTTGAATCATATTGCTACAACTTTCATATATACACACACGATAAGGTTAATTCCTAAAGAGAAAAATATAATTAAACTCAAAAATATATAAATATTCTTTGATGTGGACCTGTGGTGCATGCTTTGAAATGATCATCAAATTTATTTATTTATGGAATAACCATCCGTGTATCCCGTGCACAGGTTAATAATAGTATGAATTAGAGGACCTGCAAAGAAGAAAATTGTGAAGAACATGGAAGGTGAGAATCCAACTTTACTTCTTGTCTGTACCTTAAAATTATTGTTTTATTTATTTTTTTAATAATAGAAACAAAAACAAAATGGAAATAAAAATAAAAAGAAATCAAGTTCTTCTTGACTTAATACATCAAACATGTGATGATCAAGTATTAGAGAGAAAATTAAATCTTACAGTGCATGGAAATCTCGTTTTGAAAAAAATACTTTAAAAACATTGTTTGTGATTTGAAAACTAATTCATAATTTAAAAACAAGAAATTAATAAACATTTAAATGAAAGACAAAAACGCGATAAAGATAAATTTATATACATTAATTAAAATAAAATATAAAAAATAAATTCACAAGCATTGATCTAACTTGTGTGGAGCAAGCTCTCTGGAACGGACCTAATCCTATTGTCCACGTTCTCTGTCCAAGCTCCCTTGCTTCATTGTATTAATCTACCTATATAGATGGAGAGTTGGAGATCAGTATCCTGCACGTGCTCCAAGTCAGACCGTTCTTTTCTTGCCCATGCTGTTGTCCATTCTTTATACTGCTGATGTCAGTCCTTGAGTCTTCTTCTGTATTGTAATAAATATAACTCTCTCTGTTGTAGCTACAATTTCTTCATTTGTCATTCATATTTGCTTTTTTCTTCTCATTCTCTAATTATTACAAATAAAACATAAAATATACAGATAATAATATTTACAAAATATATATAATATATATATATATATATTGAGTATACAAAATAATGATTTTTGTGCCCTTATCAGTGGAAGGTTTCCAAATGAGCTAACAGTTGCACGTGATAAGAAGACAGACACTCCCTGCATGACCACCAACTCTTGTAGGGCGATTGTGGTAGCAAAAAGCAGACTAGATCCCAACCTTTGGTACCAGAGATTAGGTCACATGAGTGAAAAGGAGCTCAAGATTATACATTCAAAGGGAAAACTACCAGGCTCGAAGTCAGTTGATATTGATTTTTGTGAGAGCTGCGTTATTGGAAAGCAAAAGAGGATTAGTTTGAAGATTGTAATATCTCTAATTTTTCAAGGCTTTTATTTATTTATTTTATTTCATTTATATTTAACTACATGGCTATTTGCATTGTTTGTCATTTAAATGTTATGAATTTAGTGTTTATTTTATTTTAATAAATAAAATTTAAATGACAACCAATTCAAATAGCCAAGTAAATAAAAATAAAATAAAATAAATACTAAATACGTAACATTTAAATGACAAACAATTCAAATAGCCACGTAGTTAAATATAAATGAAATAAAATAAATAAATAAAAGCTTTGAAAAATTAAGGTTATTACAAAGATAAATGGAAGAAACCTGAGAAAATAGAAGCTTGAGTTAGTTTATATGGATATCTGGGGGCCAACGACAATCTCATCTATTGGCGGTAAGTCTTATTTTGTAACTTTCATCAATGATCATACTAGGAAGGTATGGGTTTACTTCTTGAGACAGAAATCTAAAGTGTATGAAATGTTTAAGAAGTGCAAGGTCATGGTGGAAAATGAGACAGGCTTAAGAATCAAGAGGTTGAGATCAAAGAATGATGGAGAATATGAAGACACAGGGTTCAAGAAGTTCTGTTATCAGAATGAGATCATATTATAAGACTGTGCAAGGAACCCCATAACATAATGGGATGGCTGAACGGATGAACAAAACCTTGACAAAGAGGGCTAGAAGCATACACATACATGCAAGTCTACCCAAGCAGTTTTAGGCAGAAGCAATCAATACAGCAGACAACAGCTCACTTGATTAACCAAGGACCTTTAGTATCATTGGAGCGGTAAAGAGATAAATCTTTTTTATTTACTAGTATTTTGTTGTATTGCATATGCGCATATTAGTGACCATGCTAGGGGTAAACATGACCCCAAGTCACAAAAATACACTTTCATTGGATATGGTAAAGATGAGTTTGGTTATCGATTCTAGGACGAGTAAAATAGGAAACTCATTAGAAGTAGAAATGTGGTATTTAATGAAAAGGTGATGTACAAGGATAGAGATGCAGCACAGTCCCCTAGCCAAGTATAGAGTGATCCACAATATGTTGATTTGGATGATATCCTAGAGAGTAGTTGAGGATACCAAAAGTAACCTAGGCCGGGCACGACCCAGATTACTGGAAACGAGTCTGGAAAGAACACTTTGTTTTATCGAACCATCACTTATCGGGCCCAAAACCAGAAGATCAATTTGAAAGCCCGATCTCAGAGTAAATGAAATGGGCCCATATCCGTAATGAGCCCAAAGGATCAGCCCAGCGTGAAGAGTTAGTTAGGAAGCTTCTAGAATGTTTGTAGCAGTCTATAAATAGATTGAAAAGAGAGGGAAAAGGGGTTGAAAATTTCTTAAAGTGTAAAACTATTCTGTCCAAATTGAGAAAGGATATTTATTGCATCTTCAATGGCGCAGTCTGTGGGAATCGATCAAGATTGATTCGTGAAGAAGAAGCTTGATCTCTGGAAGTTGGATTCAGATCGACAAGATCATGATCTGCCTTGCAGAGGCTTAGTTCTAGTTGGTCTTTGGAAAGTGGAGTCGGATCTGTACAATCGCGATCTGTTTTGTGGAGCCAGATCTGACAAGCTCACGGTAGGGAAGATTCAGATCCAACCGAAGAAGATCGAAATTCAACCAGTCCGAGACCAGATCTAGTGCATTCGCATTAGTAGAGTTAAGATCTGATCAGGAATTTACTGTCGATGACTTTGCTCCGATCAGGAACGATGATAGGAGGTGAAAGTTCTAATCCACATGAAAATGACCAGCAAATAAAGCTTGACAAATTGATGAGCAGGATTGAAGCTCTGAAAAGAGAGAATGCGAAATTAAGAGCTGGAATGGAGTGTCGAGAAGTTTTGATTATTCTACGACCACCTCCGGTAGGCAAAAGAGTTGTGCAAATGAATGTTACTCACCAGGTTTAACAAGAAGGGAACGTTCACCTGGATTTCCATCGTAAAGAGATTAGGCCTAATGATATTCCGCCAAATGCTCACCATGTAGAAGATCGGGAAGGATCTGTCCATTTGGATCCACATTGCGAATGTATTAGAAGAGAAGAGTTCATGGAGATCGATCCACACCATGAGAGGTTTAGACAAGAAGAAGTTGTGGAGTTCGGTCGCAATAAGGCCACACCATCGTGGCAGAGGGAGTTGACAAAGGAAAGGTCGTTCGATCCTCCTTACCGACCATTAATAGCCACGTATGACTATAAAACTTCGGACAGAAGGTCTGTTGATCAAAAGTTACTCCCAAGGTTTCTGAGGGAGAATGAAGCTCTCCGTTCGGCAGCACGAACAGTTGATTCACAATTTACTAACGAGATCTTGAATGCTCCGAATTCGAGAAAGTTTTTTATGCCAGTTTTCATTCTGTTCGATGGAACGAGCGATTCGATCGATCACGTTTACCATATTCAATTGAAAATGGCTCTGAATACGGAGAATAATCCTTTAATGTGCAAGTGCTTTCCTATAAGCCTGACTGGACCGGCGCTCAATTGGTTCAAGAACTTGACAAGAGGCTCAGTGGATAGCTTACGGGACTTGTGTGACAAATTTATAAGCCAGTATTATGGGAACAAGCATCCGGCCAAAGATATCTCAAGTCTGTTTACAATGAAACAACACGAAGATAAGCGTCTCCAAGCTTTGCTCACCAGGTTCAACCTCATCAAGAGCATGGTAATAGAATGTCATCCATCCACGGCGGTTCAAGCCTTCAAACTAGCAATGAACTGAGGGACACCGTTCGATACAAGTCTAGTGGTGAATACGCCGAGAACTATGGACGAGCTGAACGAAAGAGCTGATGGTTTTGTGCGCTTGGAAGAATAAGAAGCTACCAATGCAAGGAAGACGTCCATGATTGCGATGGAGGAGAAGTCCAAAACAAAGATCTGACAAAAACAAGCTCCACCACAGCGTCAGACCTCCTGGAAAAGGCTTAGAGAGGAGGAGTCGGTCCCTTCACTCAAAGTCACTCTGGCAAGGTTGTATCAATAGAACAAAGATAAGTTTCGCTCTCCTTTACCAATCAGACAACCATTTGAACAGAGAGATCAGTCTAAATATTTTGTTTTCCGTAATAATTTTGGTCATCAGACTAATGAATACAGGAACTTAAGGAGGCAAGTGGAGATGCTGATAGCAAAGGGAGAGTTCGCAGGATACATTCAAGGACCGATAGTAGAGCAGAACCAACCGGCTGAGCAAGTGAGAAGAAATCAGAAGCCGAACTACCATAATGCTCAGCCTGTTCGGATAATAAATGCAATTCATGGCCGACCTGAGCTGATCGAGGAGTTAGAAGAACTGCTCCGAACGCACCTTCGTCAAGCATAAATGAAGAGAAGGATAGGCAGTGTAAATGCTCTGCACTAGCAGAGCGCATCATTTTAGATAAAGTTTGATAGAACGGATTTGTTGCGGGTTCAGATCCCTCATGAAGATCCTCTAGTTGTTAGCTTGACAGTGGCAGAGTGCTTGGTGTGAAGAGTCTTAATTGATCCAGGGAGCAGTGCAAATGTCATGCCAAAGATAACGTTTGACTGGCTCGAGATCAAGCCAGAAAAGCTCAAACCCACTAAAAATCCCTTGTTGGGATTTGATGGGAAGTGAGTGGAACCTATTGGTATGGTAGAACTGCCAGTACGAGTTGTTGAAAGAGATCTGATTGAAAGCTTTGTGGTCGTCGAGATCTATCCGTCTTACAATCTCTTGATGGGAATATAGTGGATTCATAGGTCCAGGGTGTCCCATCGACTCTGCACCAAGTGATGAGATGCTTGAACCCAGATGAGAGTAAGGTGATTGATATCCATGGGGACCAGGTTGCAGCTAAGGAGTGTTACTGTGCAACGCTGAAAGCTATTGGGAAGGGAAAAGTTCCGGCCCGATCTAATAGCTCAAGATAGCAATTACAGGGGCCTCCACCCAAAGAGATTGGGGAGGAATAAAAGCCTTTAGTTCTTACCGAAGAGCCCCTTGTTGATGTGCAGATAGATCCTCATAGGCCTGATAGAACCACAAGGGTAGGGTCAGGGCTTGCAAAGGAAGAGAAACAGTAGTTAGTTGATTTCCTGTCCCAGAACGCAGATGTGTTTACCTGGAGCCATTCAGATATGCCAGGAATCAATCCCTCTGTATCATGTCATTCCCTCAATATAGATCCGAATGCCAAGCCTGTAAGACAGAAGTAGTGGAGGTTCGCCCTAGAGCACAATCAAATTATAGCTGATGAAATTGACAGATTGCTGGAGGCAGGGTTCATCAGAGAAGTTCAGTACCCGGTTTGGCTCTCAAATGTGGTTGTAGTGCATAAGAAGAATGGGAAATGGAAAGTTTGTATTGACTTCACCAATCTCAACAAAGCTTGTCTGAAGGATAGTTTTCCATTACCAAAGATTGATCAAATGGTGGATGTCACTACTGGATATGAACGGCTAACCTTTTTGGATGCTTACTCAGGCTACAATAAATTCCTATGGATCCGGACGATGAGGAGAAAACTTCTTTTGTCACCGAACGAGGGATCTACTACCACAAAGTCATGTCGTTCGGACTAAAGAACACTGGAGCTACTTACTAAAAGCTGGTCAGCAGGATTTTCAAAAGTCAAATGGGAAAGACTGTAGAGGCCTATATTGATGACATGGTGGTAAAGAGTAAGAAGAAAGATTATCATTTGAAACACTTGTAAGATGTGTTCAGGGTATTGAGGAGGTACGGTATGAAGCTTAATCCAACCAAATGTTCATTCGGTGTGGGTTCTGGACAGTTCCTAAGACACGTGGTCAATAACAGAGGAATTAAAGTTAGCCCAGTCCAAGCAGAAGCTCTGATAAAAAATGCAGAACCAAGAACAGTTAAGGAGGTGTAAGCACTCACCGGACGAATAGCCGCACTGAGTCGGTTCATTTCTAAGCTATCAAATCGATATAAACCATTCTTTGATACAATAAGGGGGCACGGAAGGCAAGCCTAGGGGGATGAGTAGCAACATGCACTGACCAGCTTAAAAGAATATATGTGGAACCCTCTAGTCTTATTTGCCCCAGAACCAGGTGAAAAACTTTTCATGTACCTTGGCGTGTCCAGCATTGTAACAAGTGCCGTTCTAGTGCGGTGTGAAGAAGTTAAGCAGTTCCTAGTGTTTTATGTTAGCAAAACGCTGGCTGAGCCAGAAAGAAGGTATTCAAAGGCCGAACGAGTGATCCTATCATTGGTGAATGCGAAAAGGAAACTCAGGCACTATTTTGAATCTCATTATATCGTCGTTCTGACCACTTTTCCTATAAGGGTGATCCTGCATAAGCTAAATCTATCAGGAAGAATGACAACGTGGGCCATGGAGTTAAGTTTATTCGATATAATGTTTGAACCCAGAACGGAAATAAAAGGACAAGCAGTGGTTAATTTCCTGTTGGAATGTGATGTGGAAGATATTAAAGAAGACCTTGGAAGCTCTTCATGGAAGCTTTTCATTGATGGCTCTTCAAATCAAATGGGGGCAGGAATTGGGATCAAACTGCAGACACCAGAAGGCACCACATTGAGTCAAACGATTTGACTCGAGTTTCAAGCAACCAATAATGAAATGTAGTATGAAGCAATGCTGACAGGATTGAAGCTGGCCAAAGAACTAAAGATCAAAAGTCTAGTTGCTTTTAATGATTCACAACTGATCATTCGGTAGGTGACGGGGGAGTATGGTACCAAAGATGAGACAATGGAGGCATACCGTTTTGCTGTTATGTGAGAAGCAAAAGACTTTGATCAAATCAAGTTCATCCAGTTGCCGAGGGAATATAATGAGGATGTCGATCAGTTAGCTTATAGTGCATCAAGTTATGGAGAAATGCTGGCAAGAGTGATTCCAGTTGATGTGTTATGTCAACCATCTATCTTTGAGGAACCATCCGGCTTAGATCCTCGGCAAGTAAATGTCATAGCATATGAGCTGAGCTGGATTGATCCAATCATGACTTTCATACGAGATGGTGTGTTACCCGAACGGAGAGATGAGTCGACAAAAATCAGATCGAATGCTGCAAAGTATGCCATTGTACATAATCAGTTGTGTAGAAGGTCTTTCTCGGGTCCGTACTTGAAATGCGTTATCCCCATAGAGGCTGGGCAGATCTTGCGAACTATCCATAAGGGCGTGTATGACAATCATTCAGGAGGGAGATCTCTAGCGTACAAAGCAATGACGCAAGGATATTTTTGGCCAAACATGTCTCGAGATGCGGAAGAATTTTCTTTTAGATACAATAAGTGCCAAAGATTCGGACCACTGATCCACCAACCAACTGAAGACTTGCACGTAATTGACAAACCATGACCTTTCGCGCAATGGGGGATGGATGTGGTTGGCCCTCTGTCGATCGCGAGATCACAGAATAAATACGTTTTGCTTGCAATAGATTATTTTATCAAATGGGTAGAGGCAGAACAGTATCACAGTGTAACCCAGACTCAAGTAAAACGCTTTATTTGGAGTAATATTATTTGTCGCTTTGGCGTACCAAGATCGATCGTTATGGATAATGGGACAAATCTTGACAGTAAGCAAGTGAGGAAGTTGCTAGAGCAGTATGGAATCAACCAAAAGTTGGCAGCGGTTAGCCATCCGCAAACGAACGGTTAAGCTGAAATTACAAACAGAATAATCTTTGTTTGCATTAAGAAGAAGCTTAAGGATGAAAAGGGTAAATGGTTGGATGAACATCCGAACGTCTTGTGGGCTTATAGAACAACCCCTAGACGTCCAACTGGAGAAAGTCCGTTCGCTATGGCGTGCGGTATCGAGGCAGTAATACCGGTTGAGCACTTAGTTCCAACTATTCGAAGTTTGGAATGGAATCAAAAGCAGAACGATAGTATGTTGAATTTTAACCTCGATTTGCTGGAAGAGAAAAGAGATGCAGCAGCAGTAAGGCTCGCGTCATATCAGCAAACACTTCTAAATAGTCACAACAAAAAGGTGAAGTATAGAGACTTTACGCCTGGTGATTTAGTTCTAAAAAAGAAGGTGGGAATTATAAAAAAGATGATGGCCATATAGAGTTGCAGAAGCCATAGGAAAGAGGGCATACAATTTAGAGACCATGGCTAGAAGATTGGTCAACAAACCATGGAATGTCACATCTCTAAAAAGGTACTACCAGTAAAAATTGAATTGCATTCTGAACAATGTTCATTTAGAATTACGTTCTTACAAATGTATAGATTCTTCAAGATTTATAAAAAGAATTCATTTGGTTTCAAAAGTTTATTGAGCTAAGAGCACTTATCTAAGTAAGTGGCAAATGGCAGTATGAGCCGAACGCCAAACACTTGCACAAAATAAAAAAATTAAGTGGCAAGTGGCATTTTAGTCTAGCGCCAATCACTTAACCAAGTAAGTGGCAAATGGCACTATGCGCCAAACACCAAACACTTGCACAAAATAAAAAATAAAAAAAAGATATCAATCAAGTGGCAAGTGGTATTCTAGCCGAGTGCCAAGCACTTAGCCAAGTAAGTGGCAAATGGCAATATGAGCCGAACGCCAAAAACTTGCACAAAAAAAAAAAAAAATCAAGTAGCATTCTAGCCGAGCGCCAAACACTTAGCTAAGTAAGTGACAAATGACACTATGAACCGAATGCCAAACACTTGTACAAAACAAAAAAAAATCAAGTGGCAAGTGGCATTCTAACCGAGCACCATGCATTTAGCCAAGTAAGTGGCAAATGACACTATGAGCCGAACGCTAAAAACTTGCACAAAATAAAAATCAAGTGACAAGTGACATTCTAGCCGAGCGCCAAGCACTTAGCCAAGTAAGTGGCAAATGAAATAAAATTATATTTGGCATTCTAGTCGAATACCAAATACTTGCACCAGGTGAAAAATAAATAGATAAATTAAATTATCAGTTCATTTAAGCACAGGTTGGAGTATGGAATCTTTGCAAAATAAAGTTATCATTTCATTCATTACCATAAAATAGTTCTTGATGTACAAAAAGTGATACTGAAATGAAAGGAAACAAGTACAAAAGCAAGCAGAACGCTATTCTGGTACATCTTCTCCTATGCCTGACCCATTGCCTGTTCCATCATCCTTAGCTTCTTCATCACCACCGGCCAGTTCACTGTCTCCCTCCCCATCATTGATTGCTTCCTCGCCTCTGGAGGGTGAGTCAAGATGGATGATCTCCCCAGTTGGTAGAGTTTTGTCAGTGACAACAGCTGTGGGAGGAACAATAGTGGTGATGGGAGAAACGCTCAGAAGACAAGCAGGTGGGACGACCCCTGAGGCTGCAATCTCATTGCATTCAATAAATATATTTTCGGCAGGAACAGGGAGTGGATCCTTGTAAACATTTAGTGGGTCAATGTCTAGAGAGGCATCTAGCTCGTTTGGACTTGTACAGGAACTTAATTCACCTTCAGGAGGAGAACGGTCAATAAAACCGTCTCTGTATCCTTCGGCATATCTGAGAGCCCCGATCTGAGAAAAACAGGCATGGAGAGCCTTCATGCCACCATCAACTTTACCTATGACATTAAGTAGAACAGCGCGTTCATTCGAGAATTTCTCTTCTGAAATAGAATGGGTTAACCATTCAGCAACCAAAGTGCGCTGAAGTTCCCCCTTCTCAACTTTCAGAGCGTCTCTCTCGGTCTGCATGACATTTTTTTATATCTTTAAGACGTCTAGCTCGTCATGAAGAGAATCTCGCTCATTCTTCAGAGCATCCCTCTCAGCCTTCAAAGCGTCTATCTCCTTTTTCGAGTCATTCAGCTTAACCAATAGCTCTGAGTTTTTGGCTTTAGTTGTCATTTCTACTTGGACAGATCTGTTAAAGCCAAGAGAGAGGGCTTTAATCCTCTTGTTTGTCATTTCCAGATTTCTCTGAAAGGTGACCATCCCAAACAGAGTCTACACAAAGACACAAGCGTTCTGGTAAGTACAAGAGCGAAGTGATCTGAAAAAAAAAAAAAAAAAAAAAATAATAATAATAATAATAATAATAATAATTGGATGAAAGATGGTATAAAAGAAAAGAGAGCTACCTCAACAGCAGCTGAGGGGAAATGATGGAACATTTCATTGCAAGTCATTTTTTCCTGGGTCTGTAGATCCTGAGGGGTCCAAATGCCCCTATAGGATGCAAATGAGGTGGCAGGATCCTTAAAAACAGTGTCAGTAAAGGCCATAATTGACCCATCCTCCCGTTTGAGCAAGGGACGCCATTGGACCACTGGTGGGGAAGAGACAGAAGTTCTGGTTGATTCACCCTCTGGAATGGTTACCTAAGGAGAAGGGACAGTGGTAATGACCCTGTAAGTCCGGGCCCTTCTGGCTGGAGGAAGGTCATTTTGGTTAGAGCCACCCTCAAGCTGGGGTCTTTTACCCAGGCTCTTTTCTGAAAGATTAGTTCAGACAGGGGAAGATCCCTCAACATTCTGAGCAGCAGGTGGAGAAGTTTTGTTTGGAGTATCAGAAGATTCGTTGTTCGGCAAGATGGGTTAAACTTCAACTGAAGTGGATGCAGAGGGTTCAATGGTAGGATGCCCAACGTTCTAAGCCGTAACTGGGACAGCTGGAATGGCCACAGAAGTGGCCAAGGTAACCACATGAGCAGCTGTAGAGGAGAGTTTTCTTTTTTTGCTGAACGAAGGGATCTAGATGTGTTCCACGGAGGCACCAAGAATGGATATGTCAGAAAGGTTGTTCGGTATGAACAGGTCTGTGGCCGAGGGGATGTCGTTCAGAACTCTTTCCTTCAGAAGATCGATTCTAGCCCTGCAAACGCTATAAACCAATTCGTATGAAGAATGCGAAAGCAATCACAAAGAGAAGTGCAGAAACGGGGAAGGCAAATTTCACAGGGGCAGTCGGTCGGATGTTTCTTATACTTCTTATATAAAGGGACAGAATATTCTCCGAAAGTGGTCGGGATAGGGAAAGTCTGAGCGAATGGAATTCGCCAATTTTCACTAACCCTAATTAAAATTTTCCTCCAACCCTTTTCAGATGAGAGTTTGTCCGTACAAATAGATCATTTCTCGATGGGAAAGAAGTGAAAGTACATTATTGGTTCTGATTTTGGTAACTCGGTAACAGAGAAGAAGATTTATGATATCTAAATCTAAATTCTTATCACGGTTTAAAATCAAAAGAACTGATATTACCCTAAGGAAGTTGGGTTAACCTAAAGAGGAGAAAGCCCTAATTTGCTGAGGGCGTAACAGAAGAACGGGTGTAAAGGAAATCTAATTACATTCAAGTGAAGAACAGAGAAGAGGACCTCCCCTGGAAAAAGACATTCACCAGATCTCTCATCCAGGTCCTCGGGATAAATCCTAAGGGAGACATTGTTAGGGATTTTGTTCCTTGAATGAAGAACCTCTAAGTCAGGAGCCATAATAATGGCAGAGGAGATTCTCAATTTTAGATTTTCTTTCTTTCAAGAAAAATAGTAAAGAGTAAAGTTTTCAAAAAACAACAAGGAATCAAAACTAACCTTGGAAAGAAGATTTGCAGAATACACCGCAGTGAAACGAGAGACGAAGAATTGCAAAAGAAGAACTCACCGGAGAGGTTAAGGAGAACTCACCGGCGAAGACTGGTAATTGGCAGAGACGATTAAGAGAGACGATGCTTGAAGGCGAAGATGGCAAAGGTAAAGTAAGGACAAGAGCTTGAGGTTTGAGGTTTTAAAGAGAAAATGGCTCACTACCCAAAGAACTATAGCAATGATGGTGATTCAAATCTCAAAGCGTGGGTCTCTAAACCAACCGTTCACTTCCCCACATCATTACCTCGAGCAGTCTCATCATAATTAAGTCCCTTCGATAATATCACCTTAATTAATTAGAGAGAGATTATGGGGGCAGATGAGGATACCAAAGTAACCTAGGACGAGCACGACCCAGATTACTGGAAACGGGTCTGGAAAGAACACTTTGTTTTATCGAGCCATCACTTATCGAGCCCAAGATCGAAAGATCAGTCTGGAAGCCCGATCTCAGAGCAAATGAAATGGGCTCATATCCGTAATGAGCCCAAAGGATCAGCCCAGCATGAAGAGTTAGTTAGGAAGCTTCTAGAATGTTTGTAGAAGTTTATAAATAGACTGAAAAGAGAGGGAAAATGGGTTAAAAATTTCTTGAAGTCTAAAACTATTCTGTCCAAATTGAGAGAGAAGATTTCTTGCATCTTCAGTAGTGTAGTACAACAGATAGTTGAGAGCTCTTTAAAAAAATATACATAATAGAGTGCACCACAAAGTCCAATGATCCTACTTCTGTTCCTATAAAATCCTTCTATCCTCATGTACCAAACATGAAGTACGTACGTAAATTATTTGTTACTCATAGATGATGGTGAATCTGAATGCTATGATAAGGCATGTTAGGCTGAAGATGCCAGTAAGTTGGAGCTTGCAATGAGAGATGAGTTCACTACAAGAAAAACAGTTTTTTAGAACGCCCTTTTTACCACGGTTTTAAAATAACCGTGGTAAAAGATGTTTTTATCACGGTTAAGGAAAAACCGTGGTAGTAATTATAACCGTGGTAAAATAATTCATTTTTTATCACGATTATAAATATAACCGTGGTAGTAATTATATTTTCTACCACGGTTATATTTATAATGGGATAATTTCACTTACCTCCCCTGAGGTTAGACGTAATTACAGGCAGTACCCCTAACGTTTCAAAAATTACACTATCCTTCCTCAAGGTTTGCTCCGTTGTAACACTTAGCCCCCTCCGGTGAAAGTCAATGCCGGTCAATGATGATTTTTGATGACATCAGCTATTTTTAACTATGCAATACCACATTTGCCCTTATTATATTTGCAAAGACATTTTAACCCTTAGTTTTGTATTAAAATAACCTATATACCCAGGAAAAAAAAAAAAAAAATACCCGTGAACTCATCTTCATCTCTTCCAAGACAATGAAAGGGAATGTTACCGGGTTCAGGCTCAGGTAGAGATACTTCAACTGGTTAAGCCAGGTTAAGAGCCGATCCACGGGTCCGATTAATTGGTTCTAAGACAATGAAAGGTACTGTCGTGAAGGAGAGAATGAAGTGGGTGAGAGAGAACCAGAGAGTGCGTCGTGCTTGAGGTCGTAGCGGGTTAGGGTTTGTAACGCGAACGTCAGGACCGAACCGGAGAGACGATTGTGACTGAGAATGACGTTTGACCACGCCGGTAGACCTGCAACCGACTGAGGAATACTTCCATTGATTTGATTGTAACTGAGATCGAGGGTTCGTAGAGCACGAAGCTGATCTAGAGTTGCCGGAATCCCACCGGAGATGAAATTCTTGCTGACGGCGAGAAACACTAGGTTGTTCAACTGAGGTAAAGTTTCAGGAAGAGCGCCAATGATCCGACCCGGGACAAAGGCGAACTCGGCGAGAGAGGAGAGTTTTCCAATTGCAGGATTGAGGCGTCCGGTCAGACCAGGCGAACCGGCCCTCGGGTCACCAAGATTCAAAGCGATGACCTTGTCTCCGTCGCAATACACACCGGCGAAGTCGCAGGGCTTCGCCATGAAATCCCATGTGGAGAAGAAGTCCGATCCCGGCATGTCTTCTAGGGCGTTTCAAAGCGATGACCCTGTCTTCGTCGCAACCTTTGATTGATATATAGTTCAGGGATCATCCATTTGACAGAGAGGGGCAACCCCCCTTTGAAACTCCCCCATCTCTCTGAGCAGCGAGCCTCATTCTTAAACTAATGAGTTTTGAAACCCTACACAAAATCAAGATTGCAGTTGCAGAAAGAGAGAGGGCAAGTTCAGAGTTGAGAATGAGAATAGAGATGGAGGCGACTAAGGAGGCTGAAATGATTTGCCCTAAAATTATATATATATATATTTATTTGACCTTGATTGTGATTTAGAAAAAATAATTTAATATACTTTACTTTGGGAAAAAAAAAAATAATAATAATAAAATAATTTAATGTGATATTAATAAAATATTAGGGACAATATAGTAATATCAAAAAAATATATTCTTTATGTGATATTAATAAAATACTAGAGGGTGTTTTAGTCATTTAACATGGTCAATGGTCGGAATAAAATGCGGGTCAGTTTGGAGGGAGGTCAGTGTAAATTTTGAACCGTAAGGAATATCACCTGTAATTAGGCCTAACCTCATGAGAGGTAAGTAAAATTACCCCTATTTATAATCGTGATAGAAAATGAATTATTTTACACCGTTATAAAAAGTGAATTTTGTGATATTCTGAACGCGGGTCTTATTCCCGCTACTTCCTTAAAATTTTAAGGTGGATTATTTCAGACCACACAAGTACAGACCACACCCGCAAATCATTTCAGCCTCCCAAATCGCCTCCATCTCTACCACACGCAAATCCAAATCGCCTCCCAAATCGCCTCCATCTCTATTTCGTTCTCAACTCTGAACTTGCCCTCTCTCTGCGACTGCAAACTACAAGATCAACAAGAATCAGATCAACCTCCCAAATCGCCTCCATCTCTATTCTCGTTCTTGACTCTGAACTTGCCCTCTCTCTGTCTCTGCAACTGCAAACTACAAAATCTACAAGAATCAGATCAACCTCCGAAATCGCCTCTATCTCTATTCTCGTTCTCAACTCTGAACTTGCCCTCTCTCTGCCTCTGCAACTGCAAACTACAAAATCTACAAGAATCAGAACCCTCTCTATTTCCTCTTTCTCCCTCTATCTTTCTCTGTCTATCTTTCTCCGTTTCTCTCTTGACATAGATACATACATACTCAGGAAGAGAAAACCTAGAATCTGACATTACCCGCTTTTAGGCCCCATTAATGGACACCGACGTAGCGAGGTGCCCGCCGACGATGGATCTACCGTCGCCGAACCTCCCTCTGATCCCTCTGCTACCAAGAAATCCAAGCGATTCGAGATGAAAAAATGGAGTGCCGTAGCTCTCTGGTCTTGGGGTCCGTATATATATATATATATAATATTGTGATTGTAGGAATATGTGACCATGCATTTGTTTTTGTGTGTGAATAGTTTGAAATTTATTGTGTATTTTGTGATACATTGTGAATTTGAGTTGATTTGTGTATCGGTTGCTGCAGATATTGTTGTGGATACCTGTGCAATTTGTAGGAACCATATCATGGATCTCTGTAAGAGCTTTTGGTTGTGTTATTTTGTGTAGGTTTTTCTTCATTGTTATTGCATATGCTGTGTGATTTGGATGTGTGTTGATTTTGATTAGGCATTGAGTGCCAAGCTAATCAAGCAAGTGCGAGTAGCGAGGAGTGCACTGTTGCTTGGGGTAGGTGCTCTCTTAAACCACAACCCCTAATTAATCCAATTGAAACTTAGGATTATGAAATTTATATAATATATTCAATAGATTTGTTTGATTTGTGAAACCTTACAGTCTCTTTCCAAATATTGCAATGATCATGGTAAAGCTTGTTTCTAGCTGATCTTGTTACATTTGATTAAGGGGTCTTTTTGTGTTACCATAATTCCTTTTGTTATAAAATCAGAATAGTAACTGTTTTCTTTTCCTTTTTGTTTATTTATTATTTCCTTCCCCAATTGAGGTTCCTTTTATGTTTTAACTAATGATTTTTTTTGTATATATATATATATATATATATATATATATATATATATATATATATATATAGTTTTTAGAAAACATGCATAATTCATTGGTTTAACTAGTTGGTCCAAATAATATGTAATAATGCAGAATAATTTTTGAGCCTTTTTAATGTATGGAATTTTATTTGTTGCCAAGGTGGTAAGATGGAAATGATGGTCCATTGTATACCCCTAATTAGACCTGCATAGCATCGAAATATATGCCCAGGGAACTCTCATTTGGAATTAAGGGATTATACTCTGCATAATAGTGTAGGAGAAATTGTAATTTGTTCCCAAATAAAATTTTGGGAATATGTATTTTATTTTTTAAATGAAAATTGTGTTCGAGTATTCTCCTTTTATCATATATTCAAAGCCTGATTTTGGCTTTGCACTATGAGTTATATTTTTGCACTAAAGTGTCTTGCTAATGAACTACAGTTCCATTTAAACAAATAAACTGAACAGATGGTCCATGAGCTTTTTTGTCCTTCATTATTAGTTCACATGCAATCAAAAGCTGAACGTGCAGCTTCATCTCTAATACCTGGTCAACAATCTTGTGCTATAGACATTTTTTTTAACTCTCTCTCTCTCTCTCTCTCTATATATATATATATATATATATATATATACCAACATTTCTCTTCTTTTTTCAAAGAAATTGTCTGCTTATCCTTTGTCTTTCAACTTCATATTATAATGTCTGAGTGCTTTTTATCCTGTTTGATAACCAAATTAAAATTAAACAGGTGGTGAGCTGTATTGTGGAAGTCCATGTGCTAATGAATTTAAAATCCTAAGTTGACATTGTTATGTACCCCCCGTACGAAAAGTGAGAACTGTAAGTATTATTTTATGCACTCTTTCTTTTCTTTCTTCTTTTCACTCGCAAGTTTGACTAGATGTCAAGAATAATCATGCATGTATACAGTCTCCTCCACACCGCTCTGTCATGATGATTAGATTATAGTTTAGCTTTTGTTTTTTGGTATAATTTTAATAGAGGATGGTTTGCATGTGATCGTTGTCCTGATATATGTTTTAGAGGCTAAAGTGAAGTTCTTTTTAGTTAATTGTGTCTGACAAAACCTAGTCTTGGTGTATACTGTGATATATAGAAAGATATAAATATAATTTCCAAACTTAAACAGCGTTAGTTCTACAATACTGTTAGTTCTCCCATATTCTATTTATGATATGGTTGGCTCCTAGGTCTTTCGATTATAGTTAAGTTCATAATGATCTGGTTATGCTTTTGACATTGCTGGATACTGCATAGTATTTGTGTTCATTCGATTGATGTCTTTAACATTTGCAGTTTTGTTATCTTATTGGTTTGGTTTTTTTTTATTATGAATCAGGGGTGGACCCATCAACTTTTGTTTGGGGGGCCAAACTAGTTCTATCTACTTTAAAATTTAAAAGGTAGTTGTGAAAGTTTTTTTTTATTAGTAATATATCTCTTGATGTCTTTATATTAACATGTGTATTAATATATTATAATGGGCTTTATTTTTCTATTAAGATTTGGGCTTATTCTTCCCAGTATTACGTGGATCTCACACACACACACACACACACACACACACACAAACATCTATTCTTCTTTCCTCTCAATTTTTGAGAATCTAAGCAAATCTTATAATGCATAATTTTTTTGCCCATTCCATAAAAGAATAACAGGACATGTAAGATATGCATGATAAAAACAACAAATAGTTCATTGTTATTTACCTTAGGTAGAAGGTTTGTTCATAATTTTTTTACCCATTCCATAAAAGAATAATGAGTTTATGCTCATGATAAAAACAACAAATAGTTCATTGTTAGATCTTATGTATTGTCTAGCATAAGGGTAATTTTTTTCCCCTGGCTTATAAGATAAATACATTGGTTATTTACCTTGGGTAGAAGGTTTGTTCAACTGGCATTTAGTTAGCAACTGCAATATTGGTTTTTTACCATGTTAATTAAGGGAGCTCTTTTGCTCTAATGATCACAATCTTAATTTTAATCCATTTCAGGGTTAGCAGTGCTGGTGGTAATGCTAGTGACCACATGCCTAACTTCCTTAGTGATCATCCTTTGTTGGCACAGTGAATGAAGATGGTTGGGCAAGCTTGGCGGTGCTACTTCTTTTTGCAATTTTTTGTTAGCACTTGGTTTTCTTTTTTTTTAACAATGATGGAGACTTTGTACTCTAAATTATTCGATGAATGTTTTGGATTAATTTTTGGTGATTGTTCTTTTTTTTAACAATGATGGAAACTTTGTACTTCAAATTATTTAATGAATGTTTGGGATTAATTTGAGGTGATTGTTGTATATATATATGCCTTTGGTTGCAATTTGGTTGTGTATGTGGAGTAGGATATGAGTGATATATGTTGTTGGACGACAGGTTACCCATTTAATATATATATATACATACACACTTTATGCCATCGGCTTAATGTGAGGTAAAAACTATCATATTATTTCTATCATGGGAAGAAAAAAAAGAGGCTTCATAAGGGTTAAACTATTATTTTTTAAAAAAATTATATAACACTTTTTACCACGGTGGAGGACCGTGGTAGAAAATAGACTTTTTACCATGGTGCGAAACCGTGATAGTGCGGAATCGTGGTTGAAAATAGACTTTCTACTACGGTTTTGCACCATGGTAGAAAGTCGACTTTTTATCACGGTGCAAAATCGTGGTAGAAAGCACGGTTATTTCTATCACGATTCAAAATTATGGTAGAAAGTCTTTTTCACCGTGGTAAAAAGTCATTTTTCTTGTAGTGGATGAAATCTCTTATTTCTAACAATACATGTGAGTTAGCTATGTTACCTATAGGGAAGAAAGCACTTCACGACAAATGGGTGTACAGGGTCAAAGAATAACATGATGGTTCCAAGTGCTACAAGTTGATATTATAAGTAGTCAAAGGCTTTCATCAAAAAGAGAGACTTGACTACATAGTCATCTTTTCACCGGTTGTAAAATTGACTACCATTCGGTTGGTCCTAAGCATTGTTGCAACAGAGGATTTGTACCTTGAGCAGTTAGATATGAAAATTGATTTTCTCTATGGTGACCTAGAGGCAATCGAAGTGTTTCTCAGTCAAAGAGAAATTGAAACTAGTATGCAAGTTAAAGAAAAGCTTGTATGATTTGAAACAAGCCCCGAGGCAGAGGTACAACAAGTTTGATGGGTTTATAAATCGACATGGCTACAACAAGTGCAACAATGACTATTATTGTTACTTCAAGAGGTTTAAGAGGCTCATGAAGTTTTGATAATTCTTACATGCTTCTTTGCTAACAATATCAATAAACTCCTCCATTTTTTCATCATACAAAGATCGATATTAAAACCCTAAGGAGAGAGAAGATAATTAATACAAAGTAGAGAAAGAAAATGTTAGAAGTAACCCAAAACATTAATTGGGGAGATGAGAGAGTTAGAAGATGCATTTCATTAACTAAAAGGGTAATTATGAATTTTAAAAAAAAATTATTTATTTATAAAATTAGGGATAGAAGTGACGTTTTTTTTTTAAGAGTAGTTCAATCGTAGAAAAGTAAAGTAGGAATATTGCCTCCTTTATTTAAGCACGCACTTATTTTTTATACTAGTCAAAAGTTTTACAAAGTACAATTTCAATCCATTATGTAGCAAGTACATGACTAGCAAAAGAACATGGCGTTGCAACAACACGTAGAGGATATTTTCTGTGGATACTTATACCAGGGGCTTCAGTCATGTCAAAATCCTCTTCTGTTGTCCCATCTGGCAATGTAAAATCAAACTTATGAATAAGATTTGCTAATGCAAGCTCATTGACACTTATGCAAGATTTGCCAATCACACCCTCCAAAAATTCGTCGAGCTCTTTAGCAATTTTCTCGACTCTACCATTCGCACCGTTGATTTGATTCAACCACACAAGCCAAGGGATATAGTCCCCCACACTGAATTCACCCAATAGTGCCGCAGTATCCCCCAAAAGATCCTTAAACTTCCTACCACTTTTTGAGCTTTCACTGTACTTCCCCCCTAAGGCTACCCGACAAACTACATCATTCGTAAGTGAAACCAACATTTCACTCAGATTCACTGGTGAAGAAGAAGAAGAAGAAGCTGATTTGATCTTCTCGATCAAAAGGGCTGTTTCTTCTTCTCTCACTCCACGGTAAGACTGAACTCGCCTATTACTCAAAAGGTTAAGCACACAAATGCTTTTTACTTGCCTCCAATACTCTCCATAAGGAACAAATGCGACGTCCTTATTATAGAAAACTCTACTGGCAATGCTCAATTTAGGTCTGTTTGAGAAGATGAGATCATGGGTTTTCATGATCTCGCGAGCTGCATCAGCAGAGGAGACGATTAGAACTGGCTTGCTGCCGAAGTGAAGCAGCATGATGGGGCCATATTTTTGCGCTAGTGATTGGAGGGAGCGATGAGGGAACACGCCAAGTTGGTGGAGGTTTCCGATAATTGGGAACTTTGGTGGAGAAGGTGGTAGATTTCTTTGGGGTTGTGAAGTGGACAACCATTTGAAAAGGAAAAATATGGAGAAGAGCAATGGGGGGAGAGAGTAAAATGGAAGATGCAATAAGAGCACCATAACTTGTTGCTCTGGATAGCTAATCCTAGCTACATATTTCCTAAGAACAAGACATTTACTTGGAGTATATGTAGTTTCGACTTCTAGGGTGGCCTGGCTAAATGGATTAGGATCTTCTCCTTTTCCTCTTTATCTGGTCCGTGCATTTCAATCCACAACACAACAATTATAAATTTAAGTATAATGCTCAGCTACTCATTGGTGAGTAGGATGGAGCTACTCACCCTTATGTGGTCCAATAATAAAATAACATATCACATTTAATAATAAAATATTTCACACCTAAAAATAGTATATACGTTTATTCAATGGTTGATCCGAGAAAGCAGAAAAAGGTGTTGATTTTTTTTATCATTAAAGGTAATGTGCTATTTTGTTATTTGACCAAATAGGGGTGAGTAACTTCACCCTACTCACCAGTAAGTAACTAAGTATTGTCCATCAACCATTAAATAAACGTATATAGTATTTTTAGGTGTGAATTATTTTATTATTAAATATGATGTGCTATTTTATTATTGGATCACATAGGAGTGAGTAGCTTCACCCTATTCACCAGTGAGTAGCTAAACATTATCTTAAATTTATAATATAATAACTTTGAATTGTCAATGCAAAAATTTTAAATCATCAACAACGTAAAAATCACGCATGTATTACCATTCAAACAAAAAACAATGTATTAAATCTTATAATTTTATGTTTTTCACCTCAATTTGATTGTTAAATTTACCATTCAAACAAAAAACAATCACGTATATATGTATTAAATCTTATAATTTTATGTTTATCATCTCAATTTGATTGTTAAATTATAGGGAGGTGATATTCGCATTTCATGTTTTTATATTTCTACTTCATTTAATTTTTTTCCTCCAAAAAAAAAAATAACAAAAAAGTTTTTAAATTCATTAATGCACTTTCTCTTATTTTTAAAAAACAATAATTATTATTTATACTATAAACTTTAAACTTTTTTATCTTATTTATTTTCTTTAGTGTATTTTTATTTTAGATTATGTTAAAAGAGATAATTTATTCAGGAGAGATTACTTATTTTTGATAATTTATTTAATTTTTATTTTTTGAGGAGGCGGGGGAGGAGTGTTGTCAAAAGAAATAATTTATTCAACATATATAATAAATTTTTTTCCCCAAGAGATAATGTTTCAACAAAGATAACTCATCTTTCAAATTTATTTTATTTTATTTTACTTATTTAAATTTTTTGTCAAAATACATAATTTATTCAATAAAGAGAAGTTCCTTCCTTTTTTTTTTTTTTTTTTTTTTTGTCTTCATGCCAAAAGATAAAATTTATTCAATTGAGATTATATATATAATCTATACATACATATATTTTGGGTTCTTTGTTGTGTTTGTACTTTTTATTTTCAAGTTCTGTCAAAATAGATAAATTATATTATTATTATTATTTTTATTTTTATTTTTTTGGTTACTTTTCTTTATTTTTGTCAAGAGACAAAAAAATAATAAAGATGGGGAGAGAAAGGGGAAGACAAATAATATCTAGAAGGGTAGTTGTGTAATTTAAAAATAAATAATTATTTACTAAAATTAGAAGAATCATTTTACAAAGGTGGAGTGTCAATATCCCTCCTAAATTAAATTTATATTTATATTATATTTGTTTAAGTCTCCATGTAACCATATGACTATATGTTCACACTCTCAACTTTGTGTCTAACAGGACTTGAACCATCTTTGAATGTAGTAAAACCAACTCTGCCGCCATCTTTGAATTTGTAACCTTACCATAGTCTTTAAAGAATCTTGACAAATTGGGACATAAACTGATCTTCCAAATATGTTTTCTTTTAAAATATTACACCAACTCTTGCCTTCTTTGAATGTTTCTAAACCTATCATATTCTCTCACTTTCATTTGACTTGGGGTTTTATGATGACATTAAGCTTGTAATTAAGACTTTTGAGAAATTTCTCAATTATTTTGCTGTTGCACATTCGAATTACATAACAAAATGTTGTGGTTTTAAATTTAATCATATAATAAAATATGATGAAATGCAATAAAATTTACTATGTAAGCATATGTAATAAAACAATGTCATATTCATACATAGTCCCGGTATTTAACAAATACCATATTCAATTTATGCTAAGATGATGATGATGATGATGATGATGATACATATATCTTGCTACATTTTAATTTCAAGTGAAATACAAGGTATTAAATTTTCATTCAACAGATTAACTGTTATACACCAAAAAAAAATAAAATAAAAAAATAAATTCGTACATAGATCTTGACATTCAAGGGGATAAATAAAATCTATTATTGATGATAAAACAAATCTCAACCATCGATGTCAACTCAACTAACTCCGTTAATGATGAAGGAGATCTCAATCATCGACATTGGCTGAACCAACTTGATTTCAATCGATAACTATAAATAAGGCATCGAGCCATTAAAAAATGTATGAGGAAAAACCTAAACATTGAATAAATAAAAAAATAATTTATGTTGCAAGTATTAGTGTGCTATGAACTATCTTAACCCATTTTGACTTAATGTCAGAATTAAACGTGTATTATTGATCGAATTGTTTTGATTGGTGTGGAGTCATAAAGCTATAAGTGTCTATTTGCTAGTTGGTTTGTTTGAAAAAAAATATTTGATTTGAGAGTAAGTCGTCATTGAATGAAGATAGGATGGTGATTGCAAGGACTTTTCCGAGTAATGCTGATGATCTTCTTAAATTCCACAGTTAGGTTCAACAGATAACAGATTGAAACTCTAGTTCAAAATAAAAGAGCATGGCCTAATTTAGTCTTTATGGACTTGTCATCAGAAACTATAATCTAGTAGTAGTTTTTTAATTTTTAAAGCAAACGATGATAACATGACACAATATTTTATATGGTTTACCTAATTCTAGAATTATGTCTATAGAGAGAGAATATTCACTATTATAAATCAAGAAAGATTATATACAATATTCCAATGTTAAAATCACACTGACTCGTTTATCATCTCTTTTGAGACTACGTCTTGTACTCGGGAGCTAGATATACTCTCTCATCTTCTCACAACACTCACCATTTCCTTACATTTTCTCTCTCCCTCCCTCATCCATCTCTATGTACATATAGAGTCGACAAGAATTCCACGACTTGCCTACAATAAGTTACTGTATTAGTCACAACTCTAAAATAGAAACCTAATATGCCACAAATTCCTTCTCTTATCTTGAATCTGCACCTCACCTTAGTTAGACTGCTTCAAATAATTTGAATAGGCTCATCTTCAATTTTCATCCCAATTGAACTAGTTCTAAATAACTTGAACATGTCCATCTTCTGCAGAACACTGTACATACATTTAATTCAAAAACCCAACACTCTCGTAGGTAACCTCAAATATATCCCACATGCTTCTTTCTAAGCAGTGTAAGTAGAGATCCTAAAAAACTTTGATGGGACAACTATATTAAAAATAGCATACAAAGCTTTTTTTATTTGCATTGGCAGACTCAATTTTTGTTGGGGTCCATAAATATGATACCTTTTTAACAGTAACTCTATTAACCCCTATGCCAAACCTGTTCTCCACAAGCACTGCACAAATTGCTGCTACCTGTGTAACAAAGAATGGGAATCAATTAACCACCTTTTCTTCAATTGTGAGTTTACCTCACACATTTGGAAGTTTGTCCAAGAAACTGCAGGTTTCTTCATTTTGCCAAGCAATTGGAATGAGTTACTCCAATGGTGTTCATCTCACTGGTCCTCAAGTGTTTTCCTTCTCCATAAGTTACTTTAGGCTGCAGCTGTCTACTTTATTTGGATGGAAAGGAATGCAAGAGCTCTTAGGAACCAAGCATCTTCTTCTAGCAGCATCATTGCACAAGTTAAAGGTTGTGTTCGAGCAAGGCTTGCATCACTTAAGCTTAAAAACAGCTATAACATGAAGAGGATCACATCTTGCTCTCAACTCCACCTACTTTTTCAGCAGGGTTGTGGTCAATCCTTGCTTATCCCTTAGAATGGGGAAGTGTTTGTAGCTCTGCAGTACACATTGCAGCTACTTGGATACATAGTTTGTCTATGAGGAGCTACTGCTGCATGTTAGAGAATTTGTTTTGGTTGTATATCTTTTGGTGTACCATGTTTGTGGTCACTCTTTTGATGTTTCTTCTCCCTAATCGGGACTCCATGTACATTCTTTCTTCTCATATATACAAGCTTATCATTTAACTAAAAAAAAAAACTCTATTAACACCTTCTCCAGAAGTAGCAGTTGGGGCAGTAACACACAACCTTCTTCTACAATCATCAAAACCTAAGTCCCATTGACCGGGAACAAGAGTGAAAGTGTCAAAATCTAAAATTTAGTCACAATGCTTATACACTTGTACGTTATTGTGTGTAAAATATTTTCAATATTTGTACATATATTTAAGACCATAATGTACTTTGTGGAATAACGAAAATTTAATTTCATAAATCCGAATGAGTTGGTCTAGTTCAAAGAGACTCAAGTCCTGATACCTTATTAAATATCAACTCTCAAGATAGATTCGTGTTAGGTGCAAAAAATTCTTTAGAGGAGTGTCTGAGTACCAATTACAAATATATATACAGTGGACATGGATTTGGAAATAGTTTTGATGATGGAAAGGCTATCCTAGATTTTGCGGCATATAATCTTATAATACCGAATACGTACCTTTTTTCAAAAGATAGATGAAGACTTGATCATTTTTAAAAGTAGATAAAATGTAAGTCAAAATGTTTTTTAAACAAGAAACGTGGATTGATTAACAAGTAAAGATTGTAAGCTATACTCAAAAAGAATTTAACATCACAACATAGACTCCAAAGAATTATGGGTCGTGATAGATGGGCCGATTTGTTTGGCAGAACATAGGTGGCAGTCCACGTAAGTAATTTTAATAATTAAAAAATAATAATAATAAATAAAAGGAGAAAGAATATACGGATTCATCTTCCTGTGATGGAACAGCGGCGGCGATGAACTGGACGTTCTGTGATGAACGCACTAATAGAAAAGATTACCGGTGACGGTGCAGAACTGGTTTGGCGACAACGATGAGAACGAACCGCGGGTCGCGTGAGAAAGATGGGAATCCGGCAGAGAGAAGAACAGGTCGCCGGCTGGTTCGGTGAGGGTGCCGGACTGAGACGAGATCCAGCAGAGAGAAGGACAGGTCACCGGAGAAGGACTGAGCAGAGATCTGTAGAGACGTTTCATGAACGGTCCAGCGGGAGAAGCAAGAACTGACAGTGAGCTTGGAACGGAGGACTGAATAAGAACCGAACGGCGGCGTCGAGCCAGCGATGGTGCAAGGATGCACGTTTGATGGCAAGCTGGCAGTGAAAGAACAGTAATTTTCCCCAATAGTGTCCCCATATTTTGAATGGGTACTTTCGTCTAAAAATATTTGTGCCTTTAACTTAGAGAAATACTAACACAGGTAGTTGTTTTTGACATCTAAAGTGCCACATAGATTCTATCAAAGTAATAGGCTAAATTCATTGGTGTAAATATCATTTTTTTAGAATTATATATAATAGGACAATCTAGTAGGAGAAGGAGAATCCGAGGACTATGTGAATAAATTTAAGAGGGGAGTAAATAGAATTATTTAAAAATTGAATATTAAAAGAAGTAGTATGGAACGAACCAGACACTTATTTAAAAATATTTGGTGGGAAGATGATGAACTCCAAAACATAGACAATAATAAAAAATAAAAATTTATTATGTAATTTTCATGAGAGGAGTAAGTCAAATTGATGTTTGTAAGCTATACTCCAAAAGAATTTAATATCACAACATACTCTTATTTTGAATTTATATGTAATAGGACAATCTAGTAGGAGAAGGAGAGTAATAAATCCGAGGACTAAGTGAATAATTTTAAGAGGGGAGTAAGTAGAATTATTTAAAAATTAAATATTAAAAGAAGTAATATGGAACAAACCAGACAATTATTTAAAAATATTTGGTGGGAAGATGAAAAACTCCAAAACATAGACAATAATAGACAAATAAAATTGTTAAAAATAAAAATTTATTATGTTTGTTTCTTGAGAAGCCGACGTGGCTATATGTAGTACTCCCTCCATCCCTTATTAGTAGTCCATTTTTCTCTTTTTACATGTCCCAAATTAGTTCTCCTCTTTGAAAAGTCAAATCATCTTTTCTTTATATTTCCATCATTGTCCTTTATCTTTTTAAAAAATTTCAAACTTTATAACTATATATTTAAATTAAAAAGGACAATTTGGTAATTTTAAAAAGGGACAATGCATTAATTTTATGTCCCCTTAAAAAGTTATAAAATCAAAAATGAATTATTAAAAAGGGGCAGAAGTAGTAATTGTTTAGTTCAAACATAGGTTCAAGACATAAGTTGGACCTGGTGATTGTGTTCTTCAACTAGATCGAGTGCCCCACGTGGCCATTCAAGTCTCAAAATGTCTTTCAATGATGGTTTGAATCAGTGCAAATGTGATTTTTCTAAGGCAAAAATACAAGTCAAAATATCTTTCAATGATGGTTTGAATCAGTGCAAATGTGATTTTTCCGAGGCAATAAAAAAAAAAATAAATAAAAAAAAATAAATAAATAACTACCACCACCATCCTTGCAAAATGAACAAGTCAATACTATAACTATCACTGTAAATTAATTTCTGAAACGCAATTCCAGTCACTTTTCGACCCACAAGGTTAGCATGTGACCTGTCCTATTATTTTAATTCCAAAATTGCCCTTACAAAAAAACGAAGGGCAGGTCTCCTTCATTCACCACAAACCTTATCGGTCTTCCCAAAACATTCACAGTATTCAAGAATCGATTCTTCTTCACATTCTGTTTCTCATTACTCTTCTTCTTTAGCTTCTGTGACAACATCTTCTCATAAACACTTCCCTTCATTTTAATTTTCTAATTCTTTTTTGGACTCTTCTATAATACCCAATTGAGACAAAAAAAAAAAAAATAAAAATCAACAACAAAAGGGTTGAATCAGAAGAAACAAAGAGGGATCAGAAATTTAGAGAGAGAGAGAGAGAGAGAGAGAGAGAAAAGGGCCTAGGGATCAAGCCGGAGCCGGTGCCGGTGCCGTGCCACAAGTTCACAACCGACCTTTCCACAGCCCATCGTCGGCCCATGCTGCCATCCCCATCGTCATCGCTGCACCAGCCAGCCAAACTAGTCCTCTCCACAGCCTATCACCGGCCCATGCTGCCATCGCCATCGTTGCACTAGCCGGCCGAACCAGGAATCCTTACCTGAAATTGCACATCGCCAATTCAGTCTCACTGTCGCCATCATCGTTTTTTGCCGGATTCTCAGCCATCAACATACTTCTTGGATGGCCATCATCCACAACCATAGTGCACAATCGGAAACAAGTCTAATAATCAACAAGCTCTGTTTTGCAGCCTCTAATATGATGGAGACCATCCTCTAAAGCCGATCAGATTTGTCGACAAATAAAGAGGGTTACAACATTTATTTTCAATTTTTTTTTATTTATAATTTCAATGGGTAGTTTTGTAAATCTACAATGAAGTTGGCCGAAAAGTGGTCAGAATTGAGTTTCATGAGTTAATTTACACGATTTGAATAATTGTGATACTGATTTGTTCATTTTATAATCCAGAAACTAAATGACGATTTATGATTTTTGTCTTTTTCTAACAAATACTCGTAATCATTTTCTGGGCGAATGTGTAGCCCTCATGAGGTTAGGCCTACGCTCCACAATTTAAATTTAAAAACAGTAAAGGCTCATGGCTCATGGCTCATGGCTCATGGCCCATTGTCTCTAACCATTCAAATTTCAAAATTAGGGTTTCTTACCCATAAAAATAAATTTCTAGGCCCCACATAAGGGGACCATCTCCATTTTGCCCCTATCATGTGGTGTGTTTGTGTGAGCAGGGGACAAGGCACATTTACTACATTGTACATCCAACGTTACACAACTTGGATCCTTCATGCGCCCAATGTTTGGTCATCTTTCATAAACCAAATTCCTTTGATGGGCTCAAGGAGCACGCAGGTCTGTCAACCCACCTTACACGCTGAATTGATAGGCACGCCCACGAATCCCGAAGACACCTCCCTGTTAATCCACGTTGAATCCTTTGGACGGCCATGGTGAAGATCGTCTGATATAGAGAGGGGAAGATCCAGACATGAATGCCCCATAGATTCCAGCTTAGAGTTCATCGGAGACGTCGACGAAGCAAAACACGAAATGGTCTTGGGTAAATTTTATTCTAATTTAAATAGTATTGTGTTTGTGGGCGATCAAATCGAAAACATCAAATTACAGTACCTAAAAAAAAATATAAAAATGACCTTTTAATCAATCATTTTAATTTTTAAATTTATAATACTTTTTTATCAAATATGTTTTTATATTTTTTCTTTAAAAAAATAAACTTACAATTAAATTTATATTAGCAAACACGCTTCTAATCGCTATTAAATACACTTGTGGCAAAAATATTGTTTCAGTTTCAAATGAAAACAAAAACGTAAAATGAAAATGATTGCCAAACATACACTAAAGAAATTAAGGTAGAGATTTGTAGTAAAGAAATTAAGGTAGACATTTTGCAGTCTATTCTCTCTTAGTGCACATTTTGAAGGCTACCAATGTATCCTTACACCAAAGGCCATGTACTGTTTGAAGGCTACCAATGTATCTTTAAACCAAAGGCCAAGTACCACCAGTAACACGCTCTTACTGGACAAGAGCACTATTAAAGACAGTTAATTAAGGGTATGTTTGGTATAATGAAAAAGAAAAGAAAAGATATAGGAAGGAAAAAAAGAAAAAAGAAAATAAGAGGATAGTGATAGTTACTTATTCTGTTTAGTTAATTAATAAAGGAAAAAAAAGAAAATGATAGTAATCATGTTTGGAGAAAGAAATGGAAGGAAACTAATGTAATGAATTTACAATCATACTATTTTTCGTAGAATTTTTCTCTTATAGATATAAAGACAAATTTAGCAATAACAAAATTTCATTAAAAATATTAACTTTCCTTTCCTTTCCTCCTATTTTTGGAAGAATAACTTATGTTTATACCTTAGTCTTCCCTTCCAAACCCTTCCATTCCCTTCCCTTTCCATCCAACATTTTATACTAAACACAACTTTTTATTTTCTTCCATTTCCTCTCTTTTCTTTTTCCCCTATTTCCATTATACCAAACCAAGTCTAAGTCTCGCCTCAATAGGTTTCTAATTCTTGCATTATTTATAAATAGTTACTAAAATAAAAACTGTCATTTATTTTTCTTGATTTATCATGTTCATATATAAGCACGCACTTATTTTTTTCTACATTTGGCTAGTACAATTTCCATTCATCACTATAAAGGTTTAGCCAGTACAATTTCCATCCATTACATAGTAAGTACACTATCAAGAGAAGGAGTTGCAACAACAATTAGAGGATTTTTTTTGTGGATACTTATACCAGGAGCTTCAGTTATATCAAAATCCTCTTCACTGTCCCCGCCAAACTTAAGCACAAGATTTCCTAATGCAAACTCATAGATAGTTATGGCAAAGTGGATGCCTGGACAACCCTTCCGGCCAGCTCCAAATGGAATCAACTCGTAGTCATGCCCATTGAAATCTATTGAAAATTTCAAGAACCTCTCTGGCCAGAAAACTTCGGCTTCTTCCCACGACAATGGGTCTCCCAATTGCCGAAACATTGAGGTTTCCGTTGATTGGTAGCTTTGGTGGATTTCTTTGGGTTTTTACAGTGGACGGCCATTTGAAAAGGAAGAATACCGAGAAGAGCAATGGAGGGAGAGAGTAAAATAGAATATCCAATAAGAACACCATAATTTCTTGGTCTGGAGAATTAATTCTAGATATCTCCCTAAGAACAAGTAATCTACTCAGAGGGTGTGTGTATAGAAAGAGAGAGTGAGTTTTGACTTCCAAGGTGGGCTAAATGGATCATGGTCTCTCATTGTTTTTTTGTCTCGTGACCACCGTGTAAATTTAAATTCACAATACAACTATATATTGAGAATATATTAACTTTAAATCGTTAATGTAAGAATTTTATTTTGACAACCCAACAACTACATATTTATTAAATATTGTAAGTTTGATCCTTTCATCTAATTGTAATTTTTATCCGTTTGGCTATTCTTTGTTGTTGATCTCTGTGCTTCTGCTGGTCAAATACACAATTGAACAAATTTCAAATGTCATGAATAATATATGTATATGATGAGTAACTGATTGTTATGTTTTTTTTTTTTGTTACTTTTTTTTTTTATACTTAGATGACATTCAATGGTCATAATGCTTGTATGAAGAAAGTTTTTTTTTTTTTTTTTTAATCTGTGTGCAAGAGATTAGTTCTGCGTATATGATATTTATGTACATTTTTCAATCACTGGTTTAACACAATATATAATAAAATGAGATGTTTTCTTTCTGAATTGTAAATATAACAAAGAAAATTAGGATTTTTCTTTTTTTTTTTTTTTTTTTTTTTTTTTTTTCATATTTTAAGTTTAAAAATTTACATGTGCAATCATGTCCTTGTCCGATGCTAGACTTGCTAGTAGTTGGAGGAGTTCCTTGCTAGATCAAAGAGAATCTATTAGATAGTAGTTAAATATGTGTCACTTGGTGATCAAGTTTAATCAAAACTAAGGTATATTATATTACTATGTTGGTTCACTAATTACAATGGCCCAGAATAATTTAATCAAATGTAGTTCGTATGCATACTTTAGGTGGGACCTTACAAATTAAAAGCAATAACACAAACATTTTGAACTCTGTAAAAATGTTGTGACCTCGCCTATAAAAAAACCCTTTTTAGCTTCAAGGGATTTAAACACGTTCTTCTAATTAAATTTTGCTTTATTTTTATAGCATGACAAGTAATTTACATTCTCAATTTTGTTTCTAACTGAACTTGAACCCTCAATCTAATAATTTAGAATGTACGAAATTTTTTTCACTAATTAACAACTCTTAAAGGTAACACGACTTGGTTTTAATCTTTGATAAATATTTTCATTTAGAATATTGGACCATTGATCTAGTAAAACCAACTGTGCTGCCATCTTTGAATGTTTATAACCTTATCATTGTCTTTGAAGAATATTGAAAAATTTATACCAAAACTCACTTTCATTTAACAACAATTTGGTCAGCATAATAAAGTGATGAGGTATCTACTCTACCTTCCCAACTGAAGGTAATTTTCAAGGTCTCTTGTGATGATTAAATGAAAGCGTGAATATCTAATCAATTAAGGTAGAAATTGTGAGTCGTACGCAGCGGAATGTATATAGAAAAGTTTTTGTTTGTTTTTATAAAACAGATATGTGTCCTTACTTTACTTATTTTATGTTTTAGCAATTAAATAGTTAATCACATGCAGATAAAATAAAGCAAAATATAAAGTTAGAGATGACACCAAGATTTTAGCGAGGAAACCCTAGTTGATAAAATATGTCAATTGTGGGAAAAACCTCGTGAACTTGTGTAGTCCAAAGTAAACCAATCCACTATGCTTGGAATAAAGTATACTGAACTTTGACTCTGCCTCACACCTTATCGTTCTACACCACACCAACTGCTGACAATCCTCTGGCTTTGCGACTCCCCGTCCAACAGCAACTTGATCTCAAACTTACACTTGATATTTGTAGAAGAATAGCAGGTAGATCAGACAGCACTCCACGAATGCTCCAACCCTTCCAAAGTGTGACTGCGTTTACTTCTGTTCTTCAAGATCTGAATGATGTAGAAGAAGATCTACTTCGTCTGATTGATGTTGATACAACTGTATGATCACGATCAGGATTCAAACACCACGACTCTAACCTATCTAGGTGAATATGTGTATGTGTTCTAGAAAGATATTAGAAAAATCAACTCTGATTTTCTGCATAAATAATCTTCCTAAGGCTTTGAATAATATCTGAATTCGAATGTAAAAGCCATGCATAAACCAATGTATATGACATGGTTTATATAGATTATAGAATGACCTAATCCTTCTGAAAATAAGGTAAATTTTATGTATAGGATTTGGTACAATTCTAGACCAATTGGGAAATAAATCAGAATAAAGAAACTGCAATTGTATCGTATATAGGACATCTTGAACCGGTTCAAGGAAAGTTGAACCGGTTCAAGTTTGGCAGTGTGTCAAACTTGAACATCTTGAACTGGTTCAAGGAAGCTGAACCGGTTCAAAGTTGGCAGACTTGTGAATCTCGAATTCCTTCAGCCTTGGTTCATTCTACGAAAATTGTTGACTAACATGGAAAGTGTAAAATGTCCAACCTTATTCAAATTCCTTCTTAATGTAGTGTCCGTACCCTTTTCATCACAAACTCTTTAAGTATGGTAAGTTTGAACTCCTTCCCAGTTGTGTAATTCTTGTTGAACTCGATGACTTGTAGGACAAGTATTTTAAATTATAACTCAACATGGACTTGTTATGTCTACGATAATTGCCGATACATAAATAATATCTCACAATCTCCTTCTTTGGCAATTTCGTGACAAAATCCTAAAAACAATATTTGCAATCTACAAGAAGCAGAAAAGTAAATTACATGATTTGCTTAAAGGTAATAGGAACACTGTTCGTCTTGGATTCAAAACTTGACCTGTTTCCTGCACACTATCAAGCAACAACTACCAGTGAAATTTAATAAATAAGAATTTAAAAATTCCCCCTAAAGTAAATATCCAATTATGTTTTCATTTTTTATCCAAATTATTTTTAGCTTCATCTTCATTGAAAGGTATCTCCCCCTTTTTGTAACAAATTGACAAAGAAAGAAAAAGAATACTAGAACAGTAAATTCCAACTCAAAGAAGTCAATGAAAGCATAATCCGGATAAGCATAAAAAAAAAAACTATGAAAGCATATTCCAAAGCATAATAAAGGCTATGAAAGTATATTCCAGGAATATAAAAAAACAGAGACAAGTTGTGCAATAATTAAAACAAAACATGATGGCATGATGCATGATGAATAATCAATAAAAGCAGCACCATGTCCCCTTAACCACTCAGAGAAAACAGCATCTCTAGTCTTCACCACTTTCTTCTTCATCCTCATCTGTATATTCAGCCCGCTCTTCATCATCTCCCTCATCTTCAGCTTGCAGAGACGGATCTGGAGGCACAGGCCTGTAGACATCCTCATCCGGAATCCCAGATGGCTGTCCTCTTAGCTGAGCAACCTGTAATTTGAGATCTCGGATCTCAACCATCATTTTCTCAAATAATGAATTTTGATGCTGAAGAAGATGAGAATATATGAGGTTGGCATCGGATTTCATGAAAGTCCCTCTTGTAGAAAATAGCTGAGTAAATTTTGAACCCTGTGATGGCCCCTCCTCAACAGATCTCCTCGCCCTTCTAGCATTCTCACGAGCAGTTTTTGAATTGTGCAAAGCGCGAGGGTCTAACTCAGTCATGATAGGCTTATGATTAGCCCTTGGAGGAATTGGCACATTCTTCGCTTTCAGAATTTCCATGATAATCATTGGGAAGGGAGAAGAGTACTTGTGTGAGTTTTTCTTGTAATGAGCCATCATAAGCTGCACAATAGACTCTCCAAGCATAATATACTCATTATTAGCAAGAAAATAAAGCACTTGTGCACGCTCAAGGGAGAGTTCATCCTTCTTCCCAAAGTAGCCCAGATTTGCCATAACAAACAGATTGAAGAAAACAGCTTCATCTGTCAGAAATCGAGCTGGAATACTATCTCGGTTAAGTGAGAAGTTCGGCACACATATCCTTGGAACAATTCAGGAAAAATCAGGACCCGAGACTGTCAAAGGAAGAGTATGTCCACTCAAAAGACGACTGTCCTGAAGACCAAAGATAGTTTCAATATCCTCCTTTTCAATAGTATGATCAACTCCAAACAAAGATACATCGAAGTAGGAGTCATGAACTTTACATATATTAGCATAGAAATAGCTAATCATATCCGAACAATAAACACCTTTGCTGAGTCTAGTGAAATAAAGCCAATGATGAGCTTTGATGTAGTTCACTAGATCTTGTCCTGCAGTGTCTTGTAGCTTCTGTAGATTAACATTTCTCTCTATTTTGATTGGCCCATCCTTGTAAACAGAGTTATACACTCTCCAAGCCTCTTCATTATAGAAATGTGATGCTGTAAATTTAATCCTTCCAGTGCTAGAAACGGAAGGATAACGAATAGGAGCCATGCTTAGAGCTTGAGAACCACTTTGGGGTTCTTAAATAGAAATGCCAGTTCTAGACCTTTTTGGTGGTCTAGGATTTGCAATTCCTTTTCCTTTAGCTTCTTTAGACAATTTAGGAGGCGTGATGTTTAGAAAATTTCTCACTTTGAAGCTTTGAAACTCGTTTAGGAATTTTATCAAACACTTGGTGTGCAACCCCAAAAGTGTTTGTATGAAACCTTGTTTTGATCTTTACTTCTCCCCAAAATCAATCAACAAATGCAAAGTAGTATTCCCCAAGTCAATCAAGCTTCAATCTCTTCAAGCAATGCAAAAGATTAACCAATCATCTAAGTTCTAATCCCAAACTCCATATAACTCATCCAAACTCATTTGTCAACTTTCAACCCTCACAATCTTCAATTCTTGTTTGTAATTTCATATAGACTATGTAATGATCAATTATATATCATGGATGAATGACAAGAAATTGATATGATGCATATGAATATATATATGTGAGTGGTGTATGGATTTGGAGTGAAGGAGAGCAAGAGAGATGAGGATGGTATGCAAAAATGAGGCCTGAGGCTTGTTTTAAAAACCAAAGCCCGTGCTCTTGAACCGGTTCAGCCTTCTTGTATCGGTTCAAGAAGGGCAGTGCACTTTAGTGCACAGGACTTGAACCGATTCCACAGTCTTGAACCGGTTCAAGATGGTCAGTCATATGCTTATGGCCAAAAGACATGCTTGAACCGGTAGGGGCTCTGGGGACCAGTAGGAGCATGACAGTATGTTATTTCAACTTGAATTTTTTCCAGAAATTTTCATTGAACTTTCATTGGACTTTTTGAATACACTCAATGATCAAATCAACCAAAAAAAAAAACTATAAGCTAAAAAAAAAGTCTTATTGAATTTTTTCAGTTTTTTTTTTTTTTTTTTTTTTTTTTTTTCATTTTTAAAATAAAAATAAAACAAAAACACAAAACATTGAGCAATTTTACCAAAGATTTTCAAGTCCATACCTGATCCAATTTCCCAGAGAATTATAGATATATCTATAAACAAAATTCTTGACATCACAGATTAGTCAGTCAATTTCAATTCTCAGGAAGAAATAACAACATGAATTTTTACTTGCAAATATTAATGAAACAGTTAGAAATCAATCTAGCAAGTTCAAGTGTGTGTGTGCAATTCATCTCCTCAATTTCCAATCAATTATCAATAAAACATTGTCTAAACTATATTGATCGAAAAGTATCAAGATAAAATTGTCTTTGAGCAATTTTTCTAAGTTAGGTGGCTTTCACTCTAAAGAGCAGACAGCAATTCCCCAATTCAACTTGTCTCCACCTTTTTTTTTACTCATTTATCTCCTCTTCAAATTCTAATGGGAGCTTTCGAACACATCTCAATAGGTAGCCTTTTCCTAAACAGAGAATTCAACATTTTTTCTTTTTCTTTTTCAAGCTGAATTTTTTCATTTTGTTTTTAAAGCTCCTATTTTTTTAAAACAATAACCTTTATAGCTTTCATAATCAATACACCCTAGTCAACAAATTAAAGATTTTCAATCAAATTTTTCAGATTTGGACCAGTGCACAAAGGTTATGAACTTAAGAGATTAAAATCTAAACATCCCTTAATCAATGCAAATGAACTTTCATTGTATAGATTACAAGCCAAGAATCTATTTTTTAATAAAAAAATCATGTGTCCAAATTTGTATTTAAGATAGATCATAAATTTAATGAAAGAATTTTCACAGATATTTCATGAAGACTATGATCAGAAACTCAAAACCCTAACCAAACCCTAGCAAGTGATCCAATGGCAACAAAATTTTCTTTTAAACACAAGCCATGATCACTAATTTAATAGGACTTAGTTTAAAGGTGAAGTCCTTTTGAAAATTTGTTCCAAGGACTCAACAGGCACATACTTGATCAAATCAGACTTTTTGATCCAAACAGTTCTCACTCTCACTTCTTGAAATTCTTTTTCTCTCTTTACCTCTTTCTTAGACAAAATTTCAGTTCTAGAAACCTTAGGTGACAATTTCTTTTTCCCTTTAGAACGCACCTTGTTTTTAGCATGAAAATTGTGAGACTCATTTTTAGAAAAATCTTCCTTTTTCCTATGAAGGCATGAGTTATACCTATGTCCATTTTTCCCACAAAAAGTGCAATGCAACAATTTAGGCACATAAGACATAACATAATGTGATGCATCAGGCAAACATGTTTTAGGCATAATAGCAGGTTTGACAAACATTGTTTTACCTTGATTATAAGGAGAAACTTTAACAAATCCTAACCCTGTTTTATCCTTCACATCCTTACCCATGTTGATTATCTTATTCAAACTGTTTTGACTCATATTGAACCTTTTCAGTTTATCTTTTTCAGATTTCAACTCAATTTCAAGATAATCAGTTTTCAAAGCAAGACATTCCTTTAATGAGGTAGCAACACTTACTTTATCCTCAAGAATGATGATCTGTATTTTAAGCTCAGTGATGACTGTCTCTCTTTCAACAGCCTTATGTTTGCCTTCCGCAATCTGTTTCTTTAGATCTTCATTCTCTCATTTTGCTTGGATAAACTCCTTTGCTAGCTTATTAATTGCCTGTTTGGTCTCAATAGTTTCTTTGACCATCTTCTTCAATTTCTCATCGTCCTTTTCAGCTTCTTCAGTCTGTTCATCATGAACTTCATTCTCTTCGTTATCTGAACTGTCAGAGTCAGATAGATGAACGACATGAGGACCCCTATCAAGAAAAGCGACATATGAAAGATCATTAGTATCATCCTGAGGAGAATCACTATCACTTAAAGTAGAATTTTCAACCATAGAAACTTTCATTGCTTTTCCTTTATTCCTATCCTTTTGTTCTTTCCTAGGACTAGGACAAACATTGGCTGCATGACCTTTGCCACCACAATTCCAGTAAGTAAATTCTATTTCTTTTGATTCTTCTACTTTCTTTTCATTAAATCTAATCTTTGACGTTTTGTCAAAATTTTGAGGATTAGCCTTGTTGCTATTCCTTCTCCTTTGTTGCCTTTACAAAATCTGACAGAATTGCCTTGACAAGAAGCAATATCATCATCAGAGTCATCATTCACAGAATTCTCAACCTGTGTAGATTTTAAAGCAAGATTTTTCTCCTTCTGAGTTAAATCAAAATTCTGCATCTCAAAAGCTTTTAGTGAACCTACCATCTCATTAACTCTACAAGTAGTCAAATCCTAATGTTCAAAGATGGTTTCAACCCTAATCTAGAATCTTTTAGGTAAAGACCTTAAAATTTTCTCACAAATTTTTTTATCACTAACTTTTTTCCCTAAGTGACGCAGTTCAGAAATTATTTCAAGAAGACTAGAATAAAAGTCAGAAAAGGATTCATCTTTTTTCATCACGATGTTGCCAAATTTATGAGAGAGCAACTGAATTTTGGACAACTTCACTTTTGAAGTTCCTTCATAAGTAATCTGCAAAATATCCCAAACTTCTTTAGCAGTTTTACAATCAGAAATTCTAGTATATTCAGATTGAACAACAAAATTAATAATTGAATATAAAGCTTTGCCATTTGCATCATTACGCTCAATTTCAATAGGAGTAAAAACAAAAGTATCTTTTAACTCTTTGACTATTTTACCATCCACAGTTGTATCTACTGTAGGAGGTGTATAGCCAGATTCAACTATTGCCCAAGTTTTACCACCAGAATTTTGCAAATAGGCTCTCATATTTGATTTCCAAAAATTGTAATTATCTTCTTCAAATAAAAGACCATGTTGATTAGAACCGCCTTCTTTCAACGAATAAGACATGACTAAAACAATTTTTGAACACAAAACAAAACTTTCCAACAAGGATCAACTCAGTGTATAGAGATCTGCTCTGATACCAAATTGTGAGTCGTACGCAGCAGAATGTATATAGAAAAGTTTTTGTTTGTTTTTATAAAACAGATCTGTGTCCTTACTTTACTTATTTTATGTTTTAGCAATTATATAGTTAATCACATATAGATAAAATAAAGCAAAGTATAAAGTTAAAGATGACACCAGGATTTTAGCGAGGAAACCCCAGTTGATAAAATACGTCAACTGTGGGAAAAACCTCGTGGACTTGTGCAGTCCAAAGTAAACCAATCCACTATGCTTGGAACAAAGTATACTGAACTTTGACTTTGGCTCACACCCTATCGTTCTACACCACACCAACCGTTGACAATCTTCTAACTTTGCGACTCCCCGTCCAACAGCAACTTGATCTTAGGCTTACACTTAATATTTGTAGAAGAGTAACAGGTAGATCAGACAGCACTCCAGGAATGCTCCAACCCTTCCAAAGTGTGACTGCGTTTACTTCTGTTCTTCAATATCTGAATGATGTAGAAGAAGATCTGCTTCATCTCATCGATGTTGATACAACTGTATGATCACGATCAGGATTCGAACACCACGACTCTAACCTATCTAGGTGAATATGTGTATGTGTTCTAGAAAGATATTAGAAAAATCAACTCTGATTTTCTGCATAAATAATCTTCCTAAGGCTTTGAATAATATCTGAATTAGAATGTAAAAGCCGTGCGTAAACCAATGTATATGACATGGTTTATATAGATTATAGAATGACCTAATCCCTCTGAAAATAAGGTAAATTTCGTACATAGGATTTGGTACAATTCTAGACCAACTGGGAAATAAATTAGAATATGGAAACTGCAATTGTATCGCATATAGGATATCTTGAACCGGTTCAAGGAAAGTTGAACCAGTTCAAGTTTGGCAGTGTGTCAAACTTAAACATCTTGAACCGGTTCAAGGAAGCTGAACCAGTTCAAAGTTGGCAAACTTGTGGATCTCGAATTCCTTCAGCCTTGGTTCATTCTACGAAAATTGTAGACAAACATGGAAAGTGTAGAATGTCCAACCTTGTTTATATTCCTTCCTAATGTAGTGTCCGTACCCTTTTCATCACAAACTCTTCAAGTATGGTAAGTTTGAACTCCTTCCCAGTTGTGTAATTCCTGTTGAACTCAATGACTTGTAGGACAAGTATTTTAAATTACAACTCAACATGGACTTGTTATGTCTACGATAATTGCCAATACATAAATAATATCTCACAGACATTTTGCAGTCTATTATCTCATGTGATGATTAAATGAGAGTGTGAATATCTAAACATAAAGTGATGAGGTATTTCGATTAAAGTTTCGATCAACTGAAGCCTCATTTCAATCAACAAAATTATCTTTGAGATCCCGAGAGCAAGAAAAATCTCACTGGAACTTTGACTTATTTTGATGGATCGAAACCATAGCCAATTTGATTGACGTAAATAAAAAGGTGCGAGATTTGTTTCTCAAATTAAAGATTCGATTCCAAAAAGCTCTAAACTTAGGGAGTAAGTTGTTAATAAATAGTAGGTTTTGTATCTACCCTAGCGTGTCGTACGTGACATGTGTGTGGCATATTGTGGAGAGATAGATATACACGTGAGATTGTGAGATAGAGCAGATCATATAGAGTTGTTCTTGTAAACATCCATCTTTATTGTTGATAGTAAATATTCTGGTGCACTCCGTGGACGTAGGCAAAACAATTGTGTCGAACCACATAAATCCTTATGTTCTTATTTGATTATTTTTTCTTCTTGATTGTATGTTTCCACAAATCATAATTTTTTTATTCCATTATTCCACAACAATTGGTATCAGAGTCTTAGTTTGCAAACCTAGGGCATAGGGGTGTTTGGCAAGTTTCCAAGTAGGAGTTCTCTGCATTCGACCTGTTTATTTGCGTGGGAGTAATGGCATCAGAAGAGAAGACATCCAAGATTGAAAAGTTTGACGGTACAAATTTCGGGTTCTGGGAGATGCAAGTAGAGGATTACTTGTTCTAGAAAGATTTGTATCAACCTTTGGGAGAGAAACCAAAGGATATGAAGGATTTAGACTGGAAATTGCTTGACCGGAAAGCTCTCGGCACCATCAAATTGACACTATCAAAATTAGTTGCTTTCAACATCAAGAATCAGAAGACGACATCATCTCTCATGTCAGTCTTAGCAAGTATGTATGAACAACTGTCTACTATAGCAAATAAGGTACATCAAATTAAAAAGTTGTTTAACTTAAAGACGGTAGAAAGTGGAAAGTTTAATGAACATCTAAATCACTTCAATGAGATTATGGATCATTAGGATCTGTTGAAATTGATTTCAAAGATGATGTTCGAGCTCTTCTTGGGAAGTTGCCTGAGAGTTGGAGTGGCATAGTTACAACGATTAGTGGCTCTGCAGGGAAATCCAAATTGAAGTTTGATGAAGTTGTTAATATGATTCTGACCAAGGAGATCAGAAGGCATTTCCATCTCTGGATCAACATTGTAGAAAACAGAGGAAAAAGTTCAAATAGAAGGAATGATAATAGGCGTGGCAGATCTAAGTCAATGAATGGCAGATTACGATCTCGAAATCCCAAAAATTTGAATAATTAGAAGCAAAAAGATGCTAATTGTAGGAATTGTGGTAAGTTTGGACATTACAGTTTCCAATGCCAAGCTCTTTAGAAAGATACGGAAAACAAAACTAAAGTAAACGTTGTCACAAAAGATCGAATCAGATGATGCACTAATATGCTCTTTGGAGAGCAAGGCAGATTCGTGAGTGTTGGATTCTGGGGCATCGTTTCATGCTACCTCAAGTTGAGAATTATTCCATAATTATGTACTGGGTAACCTAGGGAAGGTGTATCTTAGTGATGATCAACCTTGTAATGTGGTTGGCAATGGTAAAGTATGGATCGGTTTGAATGCCTTTGTGTGGAAGCTGAAAGATGTAAGGCACATCCCTGACCTAAGGAAAAATCTTATTTCAGTAGAAGAGTTGTCGCACAAAGGTTGTGTCACAACCTTCAATGGTGATTGGTGCATGGAAGGTTTCCAAATGAGGTAACAGTTGCACATGGTAAGAAGACAGACACTCTCTACATGACCACTAACTCTTGTGGGGCTATTGTAGCAAAAAATAGACTAGATCCCAACATTTGGCACCAAAGGTTAAGTCAAGTGAAAAGGGGCTCAAGATTATGCACCTACAGGGCTCGAAGTCAGTTGATATTGATTTTTGTGAGAGATGCGTTCTTGGAAAGCAAAAGAAGATTAGTTTCAAGATAAATGGAATAAACATGAGAAAAGAGAAGCTTGAGTTAGTTTATATGGATATCTGGGGCCAACAACAATCTCATCCATTAGTGGTAAGTCTTATTTCGTAACTTTCATCGATGATCATACTAAGAAGATATGGGTTTACTTCTTGAGACATAAATCTAAAATGTATGAATGTTTACGAAGTGCAAGGTTATGGTGGAGAACGAGGCGGGTTAAATAATGATCGAGAATATGAAGACACTGGGTTTAAGAAATTTTGTTACTAGAATGAGATCATATTAGAAAAGACTATGCAAGGAACCCCATAACAGAATGGGGTGGCTGATCGGATAAACAGAACCTTGACAAAGAGAGCCAGAAGCATGCACATACATGTAAGTCTACCCAAGCAATTTTGGGCAGGGGCAGTCAAGACAGCAGACAACAACTCACTTAATTAACCAAGGACCTTTAGTACTGTTGGAGTGGTAAAGAGATACATTTTTCTTATTTACGAGTATTTGGTTATATTGCATATGTGCATATTAGTGACCATGCTAAGGGTAAACAAGACCCCAAGTAACAAAAATACACTTTCATTGGATATGGTGAAGATGAGTTTGGTTATCGACTCTAGGACGAGCAAAAGAAGAAGCTTATCAGAAGTAGAGAAGTGGTATTTAATAAAAGGATGATGTACAAGGATAGAGATGCAGCATAGTCCCCTAGCCAAGTACAGAGTGATCCACAATATGTTGATTTGGGTGATATCCCAGAGAGTTGTGTAGTACAACAGATAGTTGAGAGCTCTTCAAAAAAATCTACACAACAAAGTGCACTATAAAGTCCAATTCTTACTCATGTTCCTAGCTAGAAAATCCTTTCGTCTTCATGTGCCAAACGTGAAGTATTTAAATTATTGTTGCTCATAGATGATGGTGAACCTGAATGCTATGATAAGGTCAGGCTGAGGATATTAGCAAATGGGAACTTACAATGAGAGATGAGATGAAATCTCTTATCTCCAACAACACGTGGGAGTTAAATATGTTACCCATGGGCAAGAAAGCATTTCACAACAAATAGGTGTACAGGATCAAAGAGTAACATGATAGTTCTAAGAGGTACAAGTCGATATTATAAGTAGTCAAAGGCTTTCATAAAAAAGAGAGACTTGACTACACATACATCTTTGCAGTGGTTGTAAAATTGACTACCATTCGGTCGATCCTGAGCATTGTTGTAGCAGAGGATTTGCACCTTGAGCAGTTAGACATGAAAACTGCTTTCCCCCGTAATAACCTAGAGGAGGAGATTTATATGCAACAATCGGAGGGTATCTTAGTCAAAGGGAAAGAGAAACTAGTGTGCAAATTGAAGAAAAGCTTGTATGGTTTGAAGCAAGCCTCGAGGCAGAGGTACAAAAAGTTTGGTAGGTTTATGAAGCGACATGGCTACAACAAGTGCAACAATAACCATTGCTGCCACTTCAAGAGGTTTAAGAGGCTCATGAAGTTTTGATAATTGTTACATGCTTTTTTGTTAACAATATCAATAAACTCCACCATTTTTTCATCATACAAAGATCAATATTAACACCCTAAGGAGAGAGAAGATAACTAATGCAAAGTAGAGAAAGATAATGTTGGAAGTGACCCAAAACATTAATTGGGGAGAGGAGGGAGACTGAAGATACATTTCGTTAACTAAAAGGGTAATTGTGGTGTTTGAAAAAAAATATTTATTTATAAAATTAGAGATAAAAGTGACGTTTTCATTAAGGGTACAGTACAATGGTAGAAAAGTGGAGTAGGAATAGCTCCCCCCTTTATTTAATCACGCACTTATTTTATATACTGGTCATAAAGGTTTACAACGTACAATTTCCATCCATTATGTAGCAAGTGCATGACTAGCAAAAGAATATGGCTTTGCAACAAGAAGTAAAGGATATTTTTGTGGATATTTATACCAGGGGCTTCAGTCATGTCAAAATCCTCTTCTGTTGTCCCATCTGGCAATGTAAAATCAAACTTATGAATAAGATTTGCTAGTGCAAGCTCATTGACACTTATGGCAAATTGGATGCCTGGACAGCCCCTACGGCCAGCTCCAAATGGAATAAGATTGAAGTCATGCCCTTTAAAATCTATAGAAGTATTCAAGAACCTCTCCGGCCGGAAATCTTCTGGGTCTCTCCACAGCAAAGGGTCTCTCGCAGTTGCCCAAGCATTAATAAACACTTGTGTGCCAGCTGCAATGTCGTAGTCCATTACTTTGACATCTTGGGTTGATTCCCCGGGAACTAGTAATGGGATTGTAGGATGTAACCTCATAGACTCCTTCATCACTGCTTTCAAGTATTGCATTTTCTCTAGATCATCCTCCGTTATTTCTAGTTTGCCTCTTGTTATTCCTCGCACCTCATTTTGTAGCTCTTTCATGACCTTTGAATGTCTTAAGAGCTCAGTCATTGTCCACTCTAGAGCTGTGGATGTAGTATCAGTTCCAGCACCAAACATATCCTACAAGAAACGAAAGAAAGGTAAATGAGGCTACTCATGAAGAAGAAAAATTAACAAAATAAAGTTTGGAAGTTCTTTTTTCCTGGTAAGAACCGACACTTTTGCTTAAAAAGGTTTAGAAAGTCATTAAGCTTAGGAAAATATTTAAGAAAGCATAACAATAAGTATTCATGAAAAAAAAAAAAAAAAAAAAAAAGGCATAACAATAAGTCAGTAATTTCTTGACTCTTTGTTTTACTATTCAAGAAACATAATTTCATTGGAAACTCTTTATTTCTAACTTCTTATAAATTTGTTCTCACCTACCATCAAGTTTATGCTATCAGAAGCTCATCCTATTTAACTTCTCAAACGATCATAAACCATGCTGTGTAAAAAAATGTCATTAATCATAGAAAATATCAATTTAGTTCTGTAATTTAAGTCCTTCAATTACTATCTTGTTCATTACATGTGACTAATTCTCATGTGAAACTGGAATAAATGGTGTTGTGATAGAGTATCAATCATGTACTCAAAATGTTGTAATTAATGGAGCATTGGAGCCTGAGCCCCACAATTAGCAGTTACTCAGGGAGGCTTTCTGAACGCATTCACAGCAATGGAGTTGATGAGTATTTCATGAGAAAAGTAATTCATGTGTTGGTTGGAAATTTGGAATGATAAGATCAATTGATTCAACTTAATCATAAATTCTTCAAGTGATAAGATTTAAATTTGAAGGAGTGATGTAGTCAAGGAGACCACTAAGGGATTAGCCTAATTAGTATAACCTCTCCTCTCCCAAAAGAGGTAAAGGTTCAAACCCACCGTGATTATTTGTGCGTGTAAAAATTATAATAAAAATAGTAATTATTATTATTACCAAGATGACGCCTTTGATGCTGTCTCTATGAAGAGAAAAGTCGTCCATGTTCTCTCTTTGAACTTCAAGCAAGACGTCCACAAAGTCGTCCTGTTTTTTGTCTTGATCAACACTCCCACCACCACAGCTCTCCCTTTTCTTACTATCTATATGATCTTCAATCATTTCCTCCAAAAATTCATCAATCTCTCTACAATATTTCTCCTCTCTAGCATCCAATCCACTTATTTGATTCAACCATACAAGCCAAGGAATATAGTCCCCCACATTGAAAACACCCAGAAGTTCCACAATATCTCCTAAAAGCTTCTTAAACTTTCTACCACTTTTTGAGCTTTCACTGTACTTCCTCCCTAAGGCTACCCGACACACTACATCATTTGTAAGTGAAGCAAACATTTCAGTCAAATTTACCGGTGAAGAAGAAGAAGAAGCCAGTTTGATCTTCTCGATCAAAAGGGTTGTTTCTTCCTCTCTCACCCGACGGTAAGACTGAACTCGCCTATTACTCAGAAGGTTTAGCACACAAATGCTTTTTACTTTCCTCCAATACTCTCCATAAGGTGCAAATGCGACATCCTTATCATAGAAAAGTCTGCTGACAATGCTTGATTTAGGTCTGTTTGCGAAGATGAGATCGTGGGTTTTCATGACCTCACGAGCTGCATCTGCAGAGGAGACGATGAGAGCCGGTTTGCTGCCGAGGTGTAGCAGGATGATCGGTCCATATTGTTGAGCTAGTGATTGGAGGGAGCGATGAGGGAACACGCCAAGTTGGTGGAGGTTTCCGATAATTGGGAGGCTTGGTGGAGAAGGAGGTAGATTTCTTTTAGGTTTTGAAGTGGACAACCATTTGAAAAGGAAGAATATGGAGAAGAACAATGGGGGGAGGGAGTAAAATGGAAGATGCAATAAGAACACCATAACTTGTTGCTCTGGATAGCTAATCCTAGCTAGATATTTCCTCAAGAACAAGTCATTTACTTCTAGGGTGACCTAAATGGATTAGGATCTTCTCCTTTTCCTCTTGGCAGGTCTCCGTGTATTTCAATCCACAACACTACTACTATAAATATATAATATAGTAACTTTGAATTGTCAATGCAAGAATTTTAAATCATCACAACAATCACGTTTGTATACCATTCAAACAAAAAACAATTACGTATGTATTAAATCTTATAATTTTATGTTTGTCCCCTTAATTTGATTCTTAAATTATACGAGGTGATATTTGCATTTCATGTTTTTATATTTGCACTTCATTTAATTTTTTTCTTCCAAATAAAATAACAAAAAAGTTTTTTAATTCATTAATCTGTTATTTTTAAAATACAATAATTATCATTTATACTATAAATTTTAAACTTTTTTATCTTTTTTATTTTCTTTAGTGTAATTTTTATTTTAGATTATCTTAAAAGAGATAATTTATTCACTAGAGATTACTTATTTTTGATAATTTATTTATTTATTTGAGGGGAAAGGGGAGGAGTATTGTCAAAAGAAATAATTTATTCAACCGATATAACAATTTTTTTCCCCAAAAGATAATGTTTCAACAAAGATAACTCTTCTTTCAAATTATTTTATTTTACTTTTTAAAAAAACTTTGTCAAAATAGATAATTTAGAGAAGGGTTTTTTTTTTTTTTTTTTTTTGGTCATGCCAAAAGATAAAATTTATTCAATTGAGATTATACATATATTCATATGGGTTCTTTGTTGTGTTTGTACTTTTTATTTTCAAGTTCTGTCAAGACAAAACTTTTATTATTATTATTATTATTATTATTATTTTGTTACTAAATCAAATAATTTATTTATAACTTTTTTGGGGGGCTGGGGGCGAGCTGTCAAAGAGACCAAATTTTTTTATTTTTGTTAAGAGACATAAAATATTAAAGATGGGGAGAGAAAGGGGGAGAGATAATATTTAGAATGGTAGTTGTGTAATTTCAAAATAAATAATTATTTACTAGAGTTAGAAGAATCATTTTATAAAAGGTTAAATGCAAAAAATCTCTCTGAATTATTGGCTAATTAGCAACAAATCACTCTGAATTACAAAAATTACAAAAAATTCTCCTAAATTATACATTTTTGTTGCAAATGACCCAATCCGGCCATGGCACCGGTTGAAAATTGCCATTGAATTAAAGACCATAATACCCTCATAAACATAAAAATACACCTAAACACAAACGCACCCTGCTACACCCAAACATGCCCTTATCCCTCCGTGCACACACAAATGTATATCCTTGGAACCACTGTTCATCTTCTTCACAAAAAAATTGCCGACCTAAACCTTTCTCTCTCCCTCCCTCTATTTTTGTGTGATATATATATATATATATCTACCGGGTTGTCCTTGTGTAATTTGGCATTTGTAGATTGTCTATATATATATATGAGTGCAAACTGCTAGATGAGTGTTCTGTCTAGGCCCCAAATAAAGTTTGTAGACTTTGTAGAAAACAAACAATGCCATTACAGATTTATCTCTTGTATCAGAGATAAATGAAAGGGCTTCCCGCTGTGCAAATCAAAAAGTGCCACGGGAATCTAAGAACGGAGCTTTCCTATATACATATGAACCAATTGGTATGTAAAAAAAGGGATGAAAGCTACCAATTTAAGGAATTTTCACCAATTTTAAGCAGAGAAATTACTACTCGAAACCAACTACAATATTGCCAAGGGTCAGGAGCAGATTAAAACCTTACAATTTCACATTTTTGAATCAAATCGTAATGATCGTAATAAAATCAAATCCCAAATTTTCACTATTTGGAGGAGTTGGGTGAAAAATTAGATTTGATGATCGGCTTCTCAAGGAAAAATGGGTGAAAAGTAATACCAACCCCTTGCTTGCGGTTCCACTGCTGATCTCGCCGCCGCCGTATCAATTCATTTTATCACCGTCGTATCAATTCATTTTATCGCTGCCGTCTTGCCACCTACAGTCCCGTCACCTTCACCGGCGCCGGACAACACAACTTCACCGGACACAACACCATCTTTATCAACGGCGGGCAATACCGAGACTACCTTCTTAATCAACATCGCAAGCGCCAGAAATCAGTGCTCAGCGTGGGATCCTCCTCACCGAGCACTGCCTTGCTTATTAGCACCAGCCGCCTCTTCATCACGAGTCGTCGTCCTCTTTACCGCCATAGAAATTTTGTTCCCCGTTTCCAAGACCAGTCACCGTGGGATCTCTCGAAGGCTTCGAAGAAAGAAGCCCTCCGTTTCCACAATCATCCGAACCAGCCGAGCTCACCGCCGTTCCTCCGTTGTTGGCCGATCCTCATCGCCGTCGGGCTGCAGTACTTACCCCTTCTGAGTTTGCAGGACATATATGATATATATGTATAATATATATATATATATCAAGGCCCAAGTACCTCTGTTTGGCTACAAGTGCAGCACTGTCCTAGTTCAGGACCAAGACAAAAATCTAAACCAGTTCCAAAAACTAGTTCAGTGGTTAATAGTAAGGGCAAAATTGTCTTTTGCATTGCAACAAAGTAATAGTTCAGGGATTTTTTTGTAGTTCAGGAGAATTTCTTGCAAAATCCCAATAGTTTAGAGATTTTTTTTTATATTTAACCCTTTTACAAAGGTGGAGTGCCAATATTCCTCCTAAATTAAATTTATATTTATATTATATTTGTTTAAGTCTCCGTGTAAGCATATGAGTGTGTTCACACTCTTAACTTTTTGTCTAACAGAACTTGAACCATCCATCTTCCAGTGTAGAAAGTAGAAAAATTTCACTAATTTTAAAAAAAGTTTCCATTTAGAATATTGGACCATTGATGTAGTAAAATAAACTCTGCTGCCATCTTTGAATGTTGGTAACCTTACCATAGTCTTTAAAGTATCGTGATAAATTTGGACATAAACTGATCTTCCAAAAATGTTTTCTGTTAAAATATTTTACACCATTGATCTGGTGAAACCGACTCTGTTGCCGTCTTTGAATGTTTCTGAACCTATCATATTCTCTGACTTTCATTTGACATGGGGTTTTATGACATGACATTAAGCTTGTAATTAAGACTTTTGAGAATTTTCTCAATGATTTTGCTTTTGCACATTCGAATTACATAACAAAATGTTGTGGTTTCAAATTTAATCATATAATAAAATGGACAATGCTTCATCCTACTCATTCTTTATATGTTTCAATAACAAAATAACAAATCAATTTTAATAACAAAAATAACAAAATAATAATAAATAAATAAAAAATCGGATCGACCCGTTTTAATTGGGTAAATCTTTTCTATTGCCTTTTCTATCACCTTTTATGTGAATTCGATTGACCCAAGTTCTAATATGGCACAAGGGATCAAGGAATCAGTTCGGGACTGGATTGAAGAGGCTGGAAAACCCAATTTGGCTGATTACTTCCCTGTCCTCGGAAAGTTTGATTTACAAGGTATAAGAAGTAGAATGGAGATTCATCATGGGATGTTGTTTGGGTTCATGGATAGTATGATCAATAAACGATTGGAGATGATTAAATTTCATGGTTACATCAAGACCAATGATGTGTTGAATACCCTTCCTAGTATCAGTGAACATGACAATGATGAGATTAATCGAGTTCACATTCAAAATTTTGCAATACTCTGTAATCGAGTTCACCAGTGAGTAGCTTTTAAGGCTTACTGTTTGAGCAAAAAAAAAAAAAAAAAAAGGAAGAAGAACAATGGAGAGAGAAGGGCGTGGGTTGGGAATCGATAAAAGAGGAGAGAGAAAAGAGTTACTCAATTAAAACTGGTCGATCAGACTTCCTTTTTTTTTATTATTATTTTGCTGATTTTGTTACTAAAACTAATGTGTTATTTTGTTATTGGAACACATTAGGGTTGAGTACAAGGATAATGCTTAGCTACTCACTGGTGAATAATTTCACCCTACTCATTCCTTGTATGTTCCAATAATAATTTATCACATCAGTTTTAATAAAAAAAATAACCTACGTTTATTCAATGATTGATCCGAGAAAATACAGGAGGATGTGAATTATTTTATTATTAAAACTGATGTGTAGCTAAGCATTATCCATAAAATAATGTCATATTCGTACACAGTGCCGGTGTTTAACAAATACATAATATTCAATTTATGCTAGCATATAAGATAATAATAATAATGTTAGGCGCTGAATGTTATACATTTTAGCCCCTCTATTCGCATGTTTTATTCTCTTAATAATAGTTTATTTGTGATTTTACATTGTTTTATTGTTTTTATTTATTTTAGGGCTTTAATTGTAAAATCAGTCAACACCAGTAATTCTGAGCTACAATTTTGTGTTTCACGAGCTTTCCCTAAAACAGCTGTTTACCTTGTCAAAATTAGCCTAGAAGTCTGCAGGAATTTTGGGAGTCCTTATTCGACAGAATTTCTATGTATGTCTTCTATATGAAAAAGGGAACTTTAGGGCTGATCTTTTATTATTTAAAGGGGGTCCTCTATAATATTAGAGGATCATACAGAGGAGCTTGAGGCTGAGATCAGAGAGGAGCATTCAGAAGAAGGAAGGGATCAATCCATGATGATAAAGATGTCTTCCTCAACCATGAAGAATTTCACTCCAGTCATGCTTGGCTAAACGCTTTGCCAGGGTTATGATGTAGCCCTATCTTAGCACCCTGGTTTGATTGTATTTAATTATTGGAGAATAATTTTTATCATGCATGATTGTGTAATTTATAGGGTTTTTGATTGAATTTTTAATAAAAATCGGTTTTAAAGTTTTAATTCAATTACAAATATTTTTCTATCTTGTCTTAGATATTTTGATCTTGTGATTGAACACAACTCATTCGCTTCTTGTAGTTGTGAATGAGATGATTACACAATGGTATTTATCTGAATATAATGTTAGAGATTTGATGGATTATACCTAGAAAAGATAGACCATGCTACACCCTAAAGTAAAGTAGATAGGTAGATGGTTTATACCAATCGAAGATAGTCCATGCTTAGCTTTAAATTATATTATTTTTTTAGCTAAATTAATATGTGCTTGTAGTCATGATTAATTCCCTATGCATGTTATATGATATATCTCCAATAAATTAATACAATTGACTAGTGGTGCGACGTTAGTGGTGAAGTCATACCCCTAGTTCTCTCTCTCTATTTTCTACATCATATTTGATCATCGTTCTTTAGTTTATTTTTCTACTTAGTTAATTCAGAATTAATCCGAGAAATTCGATTATCCTACTTTCAAGTTAATTTTGGAAATTAAGAAATCTGTTGACAAACTTAATTTACACAAGTCCCTTGGGTACGACACCTTTACAAATAAACCCTATCTGCAAAGATTCGTGCACTTGCGAGTGGTACATATAAATCTCACAACAAGTTTTTGGGGCCGTTGCTGGGAACTTGTTTTAGTTCTTGACAGATAATATTAAATTTTACAATTAATTTCAATTAGGATCTTAGTTTAGGATTTTATTTTATTTTATTTTATTTATTTTACTTCTTTGTTTTGATACTATTTTCTTTTAATTATTGTAGGTGACATTATATGCTTGGAAGACGTTCTTTGTCACTCCCTCAGCTTCCGTTAGACCCAGAAATTGAAAGAACTCTCAGAAACTTGAAGAAATAATAGATGGCGGATTTATTACCAATTACAGAAATAGTTCACTGTTTGAAGGATCACTACGAACCAGGTGCATACAACTCTTCATCTGCAGTTCGATATCCTCAAGTGAGGGTCCCTCATTATGAAATTAAGGCCAGTACTCTTCAGTTACTACTTTCTTTTTACGGCCTATCAAAAGAGGATCCATACCGGCACTTGGATGACTTTGCAGAGGTGTGCAGAACAATAAAAATTCAGAGTTTTGATGATGATGTGCTCAAGCTACACCTTTTCTCCTTTTCATTAAAGGACAAGGCGAAGGACTGGTTTAATTCATTGCTAGCCGACACCATTACTACATAGGCTGAATTGTAACAGAAGTTTTTAAACAAGTACTTCCCCATGGTGAGAACTACTCAATATCGAGATGCTATTACTCGTTTTGCTCAAGGGTCTGACGAGCCTTTTCATAAGGCTTGGGAAAGATTCAGAGACCTCCTTCGGAAGTGTCCTCATCATGACATGCCAAAATGGCAACTTGTCAACTTCTTTCATAAGGGGCTCAATGAGGCACAAAAGTATATGGTGGATGCCTCTTGTGGTGGAAATTTTATGTTGAAAAGTGTAGAGGAAGCATGGCAGCTCTTCAAAAATATATCTGATAATTTTACACAACATGTCTTACCTCCAGTAGCAAGACCTCCTACCATATTGAGGAGAGCAGAAGGTGTGAATGAAGTAAGGATAAATCAAGGGCTAGTGAGCCAAATTAAGGCATTAACTAAGAAGGTTGGTCAATTGATGACTTCACAGTCAAATTTTATTCCTCCTGCGACTAATGTTCAAGGCTTTGAAGTGTGTTCTTTCTGTTCCAGTCCAACTCACCATGTGTCCATTTGTCCAAGTGCATCTCAATATTCAGAAATTCCAGAAGAGCAAGTTAATGCTACATATGAAAGGCTCGGAGGGAATAATATGTATTCAAACACTTACAATTTGGCTTGGAGAAACCGTTTTAACTTCTTATAGAGAAATCCAGCCACAAGGACATCAGCTCTTCCACCTCAAGTACCTCAAGTGCAAGGCAATTTTCAATCTCCAGTTCAGACTTCAAATCCTCAAGGATTCATTCCTATGAATGCCTTCAGTCAACCTCAACAATTCTTATCAATGCTCGAGGCAATGATGGCAAAGCAGTTAGAGCCAACTAATCAACTTGTTCAGTCTCATTCTCAATCCCTTACCAAGTTAGAGACTCAAGTTGGCCAACTAGCTCAAGCCTTGAACAGAAGAGAGGATGGCAAGCTTCCTAGTCAACCAGTAGCTAATCCAAGAGGTGTGCGTATAATTGATGACATTACTGGCCAAGAAGTTCGCCATGAACAAGTGCAAGCAATTACTACTCTAAGAAGTGGTAAGAGAGTTGAAAATAAGTTGGAAGAAGAGGAAGCAAAGAAGGATGAAAATTGGAAGAAAAAACTTGAAGAGAAAAAGGAGCGGAATGAAAAAGCACAAGAAGTACCTCCAATTACTGAGCCATCTCTAGAACAAAGGCATGTTGTTGTGCCATTCCCTCAGAGACTACAAGAAACATCAAAGGCAGCAAAATAAGCAAGTAAACTTTAGGACATAATGGAGATGTTCAAACAGGTGAAGATTAATCTCCCATTGCTTGATGCAATTCAGCAAATTCCAGCTTATGCTAAATTTTTGAAAGATATGTGTACTCTGAAGAGGCGTTCAAGTAGCCATATTCCCAAGAAGGTGCTATTAACTAAGCAAGTTAGTTCCATAATCCAGTACTGCACTGCTCCAAAATTCAAAGATCCAGGTGCTCCAACAATTTCATGCAAAATATGGAATCATTAAGTAGAGCGAGCTCTCTTAGATTTGAGTGCAAGTGTAAACCTTCTTCCTTATTCGGTTTACTTGTAACTCGGATTAGGAGAATTAAAGTCTACCTGCATTATTCTCCAATTGGCAGATAGGTCAACTAAACAGCCTCGTGGTGTTATCGAAGATGTGATTATCAAAGTAGATAAATTCTACTTCCCAGTTGACTTTATTGTGCTAGATACCGAGCCCGTTCCGGAACCAAGGAGGCACATTCCTGTGATCTTTGGTTGTCCTTTCCTTGCAACAGCAAATGCAAGCATAAATTGTAGGACAGGCGTCATGGACGTATCTTTTGGTAATATGAAGGTGCGCTTAAATATTTTCAATGCCAGTCAATGCCTTTCAGATAATAATGATTGTTTTCTAGTCAATGCCATCGATGAATGTGTTGAAGAAATGACCCCATTTGCATTGACAAAAGATCCACTAAAAGCATGTCTATCTTACTTTGATGCTGAATCATTTGATGTTGAGAAAAGTATTGAAGAGGTGAATGCCCTGTAATACCCCTAGATTTAAAAGGATATTCCTGGTATTTAATGTATTGTTTAAATAGTATTTTAATTTAATTAATTGTTTAAATTGTGTTTTTATTTGATTAATTGATTGATTGCTGTTAATTTAAATTATTTGTGTGCATTTTATTAAATTAGTTGTTTAATTGCTTATTTTGTTTGATTTATTTGACCTAATTGGATTTTGTTATTTTAGTTGATTTATTTGGTAAATTATATTTTTTATGATATGTATTTTCTGTCTTTAATTATTTAGTTGTATTTTTATTTGGCTTTTATTTATTTAAGGAAGTTAAGTTAAAGATTTTAGTTATTAAATTAGGGTATAGTTTTAATTGTATAATGGAATTCACGTATGTAGCCGACACTGTTTTAAAACGTAGGTGTTGTTATGGGCCGACTACATTAGGGTTCTGTCTATAATTATACACGGATTAGGGTTTTAATGGTAAGCCTATAAATACTCTGTTATGTCTTAGCCTAGGGTTTTAAAATTACCAAAAGCTCTGTCACGTCTCAAAGTTATAAAGTGAAAACAGAGAGGGATTTTGTAAGGACAGAGCATTGTAAGGTTTGTCAAGGGAAGAATAGGGAGGACCAAGGAGGTGTAGTGGTGGTGGACTACCTAGAACCAGAAGAAGGTTGGATAGAGGGTTGTGCTGCCGGAACAAGCAAGGGCTGAATAGGCAAGTTCTTTTCTTCCTCTCTCTCTCTGACTTGTGTTCTGTGCACCTAGGTAATCTCTAGGGTTAAATAAATTATAAATTAAAAACTTACATGTTAATGGTATGATACTGATAATCTGTTTAGGTTGTAATCAAATCTATTACAGAATTTGTACATCTCTGTTTTCAGTTTTCTTGGAAAAGCTTATTAGTCCGGTTGTAATTTTAGACTCTAGGGAATTAATTGAGTCTTAAATTGATCTTGCATGATTATTATATGCTAAACTTGCACTATCTGTTGACTGAGAAATTGGTCTGAAATACATTCGTTCTTATCTGTTCCAGTTTTGTTCCTTAAAGCATGATCAGTTCTGTTGTAACTTGGTTTGCTGTGCTTGCTTTTATTTACTTTAAACCAACCATGGAGATGTTAATGGGGGTTAATAAGACTCTTAGAATCAGTGTTAAAGCCAAACAGAAAGGCTGGTAGAGGTGGAAAGTGACCGGAAGCAAAGCAGAGAGTCGCAGGAATTGCAAAGGTTGGAGACGGCTCTTAGAAGGGGAGAGAGCCGGCTCCATGGAATGAGGGAGCCAGCTCCCTCATCTTTTCTAGGTAAAGAGCCGGCTCCATGAAGAAATGGAGCCGGCTCAAGGCTCTAAAAGAGCCTGCTCTTTCCAAAAATTGAGCAGGCTCTCTTGTAATTTCATTTTTGATTTTTTTTTTATTACGAATTACCTGCTACTGTTGGAGCATTGGAATTGTTTTGAAACCTCTGGGAATTTACAGAGGGATTAGATAGTTTATTTTGGGTTTCATTAAGACCATAAATTGATTAAAATTGACCTCTAAGTCTATGGGACAAACAGTAGAAAATTAGTGAACTTTCTATGCGGTTGATGGCCGGAAGGTAATAAATTGTCTAGTTTTAATTTGACAATTTAGGGTGCTAAAGCATGATTCTAAATTAAGTTTTAGATGTACGGAGAAGTATTTTAGTTAACAAATTAGACTTATGGATTAGTGTATGGCCCTGTGTTAAAAGGAATAAAACAGGGTACAAGTATACAACTTAGTACGCTGTTACCGGATGGAAGGAACTAAATTGCTTAAAATAATTTTAACAATTTATTGGACTATAATATGATTATAGAATGGATTTTAAATGCGTGATAGAGTCAATCCTATATTAGATTTGATCTATGCATATCTGGATGTTAATTGTTGAGTTATGAAATCACAATCTGCAACTATATGGTTTAATGCTTGAATTTAATTGCTGAACTTTAAATGTTTTCCTTCAATTACTTGGATATTGGTTTTGGATTATATATATGTGGAATTTTAATTGCTGAATTAATAGATTCTGTCAATTACATGGTGGTGGAGGATGGTATGAACCGGTATGGGACGGTGTCATACTAGGGATGGTTTAGCTCAAAACGCATAAACCTAACCTATTGGATTTAATGGAAGGATTGTAAAATATTGAATCCTAAACCTTGTTTAGTCAGATCGACTGATTAAGTTGAAAGACTATCTGGATTAATTGTGTTTGTGTGTAGTCGGATCGACTGATTAAGTTGAATGACTACCTGGATTAAATGTTGGTTGTGTTTAAGTCAGATCGACTGATTAAGTTGAATGACTAAACTGGATTAAAATTCTTATGTCAATTCAATATACAATAAAATGGCATACCTTGGGTTAGACGGACTTTATATATATGTTATGGCACCACGATATGGGCATGAGTCTCAGAGTCGTTGGTTAGGGAGCGTATATGCATTGGGATGCATAGCTGGATATGATGGTTGAGGTGTACCCTGTTAGGTCTAGGTATTCATGCCCACCTTTGGGTGCGTTTTTGCATGTTGCCTTCTACTCAGGTTGAGACCCCATTATAGTCCAGTGAAGGTCCTCTAGTGTGGATATATTTATTTATGGACTAGATAGATATTGTGAGGTATTTAGGTGTATCTGCGTATCGGGTCACTGTATGGATTGCAGTTAGATTAGAACTTGTTCGTGGGCCTGACCCACTCTTATTTTTCAGGTATCGGACGGTTCCAGTCTTAGGCTTGATCGTGCTATGCAGGGATTATCATTCATTCCACCGACGACGTAGGATGTCCTTCCATATTTTAGTATTTGGTTTTATGTCAGTTGTTTACGTTTTAGTTGAGATTTTTTATTTAGGGGTCCACTAGATGGATTCCTGAGTTGTAATTCATGGAAGTTTTGGAAGTTGGATTTTATTAAGTTTTATCAGGCTATTGAGGATTTTATATTAGTATTCTGTTCAGCTTTTAATAGTTATTCTTATTTCATTTTTTTTCCATCTGTGTTTGTTTTAAAATACTTTAATTGTTTGATTTCCCTCGGGTTTGGGTCTGGGCCTGATTAACCCATGTCTCGGATCCGAGGGGTATCACAGTTGGTATCAGAGCACTCTAGGTTCAAGTGTCTCTAGGGTGTTAAAGCATGATTCTAAATTAAGTTTTAGATGTACGGAGAAGTATTTTAGTTAACAAATTAGACTTATGGATTAGTGTATGGCCCTGTGTTAAAAGGAATAAAACAGGGTACAAGTATACAACTTAGTACGCTGTTACCGGATGGAAGGAACTAAATTGCTTAAAATAATTTTAACAATTTATTGGACTATAATATGATTATAGAATAGATTTTAAATGTGTGATAGAGTCAATGATATATTAGATTTGATCTATGCATATCTGGATGTTAATTGTTGAGTTATGAAATCACAATCTGCAACTATATGGTTTAATGCTTGAATTTAATTGCTGAACTTTAAATGTTTTCCTGCAATTACTTGGATATTGGTTTTGGATTATATATATGTGGAATTTTAATTGCTGAATTGATAGATTCTGTCAATTACATGGTTGTGGAGGATGGTATGAACCAGTATGGGACGGTGTCATACTAGGGATGGTTTAGCTCAAAATGCATAAACCTAACCTATTGGATTTAAGGGAAGGATTGTAAAATATTGAATCCTAAACCTTGTTTAGTCAGATCGATTGATTAAGTTGAAAGACTATCTGGATTAATTGTGTTTGTGTGTAGTCGGATCGACTGATTAAGTTGAATGACTACCTGGATTAAATGTTGGTTGTGTTTAAGTCAGATCGACTGATTAAGTTGAATGACTAAACTGGATTAAAATTCTTATGTCAATTCAATATACAATAAAATGGCATACCTTGGGTTAGACGGACTTTATATATATGTTATAGCACCACGATATGGGCATGAGTCTCAGAATCGTTGGTTAGGGAGCGTATATGCATTGGGATGCATAGCTGGATATGATGGTTGAGGTGTACCCTGTTAGGTCTAGGTATTCATGCCCACCTTTGGGTGCGTTTTTGCATGTTGCCTTCTACTCAGGTTGAGACCCCATTATAGTCCAGTGAAGGTCCTCTAGTGTGGATATATTTATTTATGGACTAGATAGATATTGTGAGGTATTTAGGTGTATCTGCGTATCGGGTCACTGTATGGATTGCAGTTAGATTAGAACTTGTTCGTGGGCCTGACTCACTCTTATTTTTCAGGCATCGGACGGTTCCAGTCTTAGGCTTGATCGTGCTATGCAGGGATTATCATTCATTCCATCGACGACGTAGGATGTCCTTCCATATTTTAGTATTTGGTTTTATGTCAGTTGTTTACGTTTCAGTTGAGATTTTTTATTTAGGGGTCCACTAGATGGATTCCCGAGTTGTAATTCATGGAAGTTTTGGAAGTTGGATTTTATTAAGTTTTATCAGGCTATTGAGGATTTTATATTAGTATTCTGTTCAGCTTTTAATAGTTATTCTTATTTCATTTTTTTTCCATCTGTGTTCGTTTTAAAATACTTTAATTGTTTGATTTCCCTCGGGTTTGGGCCTGGGCCTGATCAACCCATGTCTCGGATCCGAGGGGTATCACATGCCCTGCTGGATGTGGCGTGTATGCCCAACACTCCACCATGGAAGATTCCTATTGAGCCACTTCCACAATTGTCAAGTAAACCACCTATACCATATTTGGAGTGTCCGCCAGAGCTAGAGCTAAAGCAGTTACCCTCTCATCTGAAGTATGCATTTCTTGGGCCAGAAAGTACTCTTCCAGTGATTATTTCAGCAAAGTTATCAGATGTACAAGAGGAGAAATTATTAGAAGTACTAGCCAACCATCGAGAAGCTATTGGCTGGAGTGTGGCTGATCTCAAATGGATTGATCCCTCGGTATGTATGCATCGAATTTTCTTAGAAGAGGACTCCAAACCTTCGCAAGAAGCACAGAGGCAATTAAATCCAAATATGAAAGAGGTGGTGAAAAAAGAAGTAGTCAAGTTACTTGATGCAAGCATTATTTACCCAATTTCAGACAGTCAATGGGTGAGCCCGATTCACGTGGTTCCAAAGAAATTTGGGATCACTATGGTGAAAAATTCTGAAGGTATTTTACTTCCCTAACGTACTACTACAGGTTGGCAAGTGTGCATAGATTACCGTAAATTGAATTGAAGACACGGAAGGATCACTTTCCTCTCCCCTTTATTGATCAAATATTGGAGAAACTGGCAGGGAAGAAATTTTATTGCTTCTTGTACGGGTACTCTGGATACAATTAAGTTGCCATTCATCCTGACGATCAGGAGAAGACAACATTCACCTGTCCATATGGTACTTTTGCCTATCGCCGTATGCCTTTCGGACTCTGTAATGCACCAGCCACTTTTCAGAGATGCATGATGGCTATTTTCTCTGATATGATTGAAAATTTTCTAGAAGTCTTCATGGATGACTTCTTGGTGTTTGGGTCTTCATTCGATAATTACCTGGAGAATTTAGTGCTTGTTCTTCACGATGTAAAGAGAAGAATCTAATCTTAAGTTGGGAGAAAAGTCACTTTATGGTGCAAGAAGGAATTGTCCTTGGCCATATAATATCCAAGAGAGGAATTGAAGTAGACAAAGCTAAGGTCAATCTTATCTCTAATCTTCTTCCCCTATCATCGGTGAGACAAGTGCGATTATTCCTCGGCCATGCGGGATTTTACAGACGTTTTATCAAAGACTTCAGTAAACTCGCAAGGCCCTTATACAATTTATTGGGAAAAGATGTTCCTTTTCACTTTGATGAAAAGTGTCTAAAGGCATTTGACCAACTTCGCTCTTTACTATCTTCTGCACCCATTATGCATGCTCCAGATTGGTCTTTTCCTTTTGAGATTATATCTGATGCGTCAGACTATGCAGTGGGCACCGTCTTAGGCCAGTGAATTGAGAAATTGCCAAAAGTAATTTACTATGCAACCAAGATCTTAACAGAGGTACAATTGAACTATACCACTACTGAAAAGGAATTATTGGCAGTTTTCTTTGCTTTGGACAAGTTTCGCTCTTATTTGTTGGGTTCCAAAGTTATTGTGTTTTCTGATCATGTAGTTCTTCGACATTTACTCAACAAAAAGGACACCAAGCCAAGGTTGATTAGGTGGATTCTATTGCTACAAGAATTCGACCTAGAAATCAAAGACAAGAATGGTTCAGAAAATGTGGTGGCAGACCACTTATCCCGAATTTTGGTAGATTCATCGTGTACTCTTCCATTTCATGATTCATTCCCAGATGAACAGTTATTTCAATTTCAGAAGGAGAATCCACCATGGTATGCTGATATTGTAAACTAGAAGGCATCCAGAAGAATTCCGTCTAATTGGACCAAACATGAGAAAGACAGGTTCTTCTCTCAAGTGAAATATTACCATTGGGAGGATCCACAGTTATATAAGTACTGCTTGGATCAAATTATTCGTCGCTGTGTGCCAGATAATGAAATTCCAAGTGTTCTGAAATTTTGTCACACACTTACTTGTGGTGGCCATTTCAGTGGGAAGAAGACAGCAACAAAGATTCTTCAGAGTGGTTTAACTTGGCCTTCCTTGTTCAAAGATGCTTACAAGTTTGCCAAGGCCTGTGATTGATGTCAACGGCTAGGTACCATTACAAAAAGAGACATGATGCCTCTCTCCTCAATTCTGATTATTAAAATTTTTGATGTCTGGGGAATTGATTTCATGGGGCCATTCCCGATGTCACATGGTAAGGAGTATATTTTGGTAGGGGTGGATTACATCTCCAAGTGGGTAGAAGTAGTGGCAATAACGACTAATGACCACAAGGTGGTGGTTGAATTTCTTCAAAGCAATATTTTTAGTCGGTTCGGAATGCCAAGGGCAGTAATCAGTGATGGTGGAAAGCATTTTTGTAATTGCTTTCTTCGAATATTATTTCAGAAATATTCCATCTCTCACAAGGTAGGTACTTTTTACCACCCTCAGACAAGCGGTCAAGTAGAGATTTCAAATCGAGATCAAACATATCCTTGAGAAGACGGTTCGACCAGATCGAAAGGATTGGTCATTGCATCTCAATGATGCTTTATAGGCGTATCGTACAGCATTCAAGACACCAATTGGGATGTCGCCATATCGATTGGTCTCCGGGAAAGCATGTCATTTACCTGTGGAATTGGAACATAAAGCTTTTTGGGCCGTGAAAAAATTAAACTTTGATATGAGTTAAGCTAGGGCCAAGAGGAAGTTACAGCTAAGTGAATTAGAAGAACTTCGCAATGATGCTTACGAAAGCGCAAGAATTTACAAAGCTAGAACCAAAGCGTTTCATGATAAGCACATTGTGAGAAAATCTTTTGAGCCAAGTAACAAAGTCTGGTTGTTCAACTCCAAACTGAAGCTATTTCCAGGGAAATTGAGCTCAAGATGGGATGGTCCATACCAAGTTCAAATGGTAACCCCTCACGGGGCTATCACTATTTTTGACCCAAAGAAAGGCAAGACACTACAAGTAAATGGTCAGAGATTGAAGTTGTACATTGAAGATTCTGTGCCTACAGAAGGAGTTGAATCCGTCACTTTGACGGATCCCATTTACTCCACTTAATCATCCAGGTGTCACGTCGCCTACCGACGTTAAATGTAGGAAGTGTAGATAAGATTTTCATTTTTATTTTTGTTTTTTTTTCTTTCTCTCCTTAATTTTATCTTTTGTTTTAGTAGATTAGGAGGATTTAATTTGTTTTGTAGTGCTTTTAGTTACTTGTGCAGGTTTACAAGTCATGCTTGTTTCGGAAAAAATAAATAAATAAATAAATAAAAATTCCATGGCATTCAGAAGAAAAAAGGGATGATTGGAGCAAAACGGAGCATTTTTTGGGTCCAAACATTGACCAAACCACCTATGGCTGTTTGCACCGCGTAGATCTCGAAAAAATACCCAAAATGAAAAAAAAAAAAATCGTCTAAAACGGACCTCTGATGCCAAAGTTAAGGCCTTTTGAAGTTTGCCGTCTAAAAAAATTTTCGGATCAGCAGCAGGAAAGGGCGAATCATTGCCCGGATTTGGGGCGACCATCGCCCAAATGAGGATTCCAGTAGTAGGCCCAGGTGATCGATTGCCCAACCCACGGGCGACCATCGCTCGGACATTTAAATTTCTAACACAGCCGCGGCTTCAACAATTTTTTATGGGCCAGATTCTTCAACTCCGGGCGATCGATCCCTCGGCAATGGGTGACCATCGCCTAGTGGAAAAAAATACACAACTAGGTAGTAGTGTCGGGCGATCGTTAGCCCAACCCATGGGCGACGGTCGCCCGACTTGGTGTTCACAAAGGCTGCGGCAGTTTGTTTTTTTTTTTTTTGGCCAGATCCTTTCTTTCTTTCTCCTACCCACATTCTCTTTCCTTTTCCTAAACTAACCAAATTTCTCTACCCCACAGCCATCATCACCACACTCCATCTCCCAATCCTATATCTTCTTTACCCCATTACAATCATAAACCCATACTTACATTCCATCACCCCTCATTCACCTTCTATCATTCCATACACCAGATTCCATACTTCCATAAAAAAAAAATCTCCTCAATTTCTCTCTTACCAACATTAGAAATACTTTCACCATCTCAATTTTCTTACTTCATTCTTCCTCACCATCTATTTATACCTTATTCCATAACTGTATTCTTCACCATCCCATATTGTTTGCACCAATTTGGAGAAGAAATTAAAGTTTCAAGGCAAGAAAGTGGGGCTGCCCACCAAGTGTTTGACAAAAGGCCTCAAAGAATTCTTTTTCTTTTTCCATGGCTTCCATAGAAAAGAAAGCCACACAAGGCGGTGCTTCAACAAGCCGCTCCATTCAATCTTCCATGAGGCAGCCAACTCTTCGAGATACCATAGATGAAAGGTGGCATGGTCGCAAACTTAATTATGAAATGGGTTTTGACATCGCATTTTTTAATGCATGCGTTCCAGAAACTCAGTGGCCCATTGCAGATTTACGACGCAGGCAAGCTGAATGCCTTTTTGAGCTGACTAGTAAATTCATGTACCCCAGATTGGTCAAGGTGTTTTACCAAAATCTTCATTCCAATTTAGATGAACGGGGAGCACTAATGTCATCCGTTGATGGTATTATAATTCGTATTACTCCTTCGACGATTGCCATGGCTTTGGGATGTCCACATCAATGCCCTACTGATTTGGAGTCAATGTTCACTCCGATGTCAGACGTCCCCACTAGACTAATGATTAGCCGCCTTGCTGCAAATTATTTATCTGGCTCCAAATATTATTCTACTGCCAAATTGTCTTTGCCATTACACCTATGGTTTGTCGATGCCATACTTTTGCACAATGTGTGTCCTCTTACTCATCAATCTAAGCGTCATTAAGATTTTTTGCGTGCTTTATATGCCATCCATTTTGGCCATTGGGTATCTTTTCCAGAAATCATCTATGGGCAGCTTAAAATTTTTTATAATTTGGTGATTAAGCAAACTCCGGAAAAAGAAAAAGATTGGAAGTTTCCTTTGCCATTCTTTATTATTCGACTGCTCATTTCTCAGGGCTACACTATTGCTACCGATGAGTTATCTTCTGTGTGCAATGATTGCTATGGTGAGGTTGATTGGAATCGCAGTCGATCTCACATGACATTAAAGGTGGTTGCAGGACCTGGAAAGCCGGCTCGCCCAATTGTGTAGGGTGAACAAGTTTTGCCTATTCATCCAAGTCAATTGCCTACTAGACAGGTCATCAACGATGAGTCTGCTGATGAACCCTATGATGAGCCTATGGAAGAGGCAGCAAGTGATGACGAGGATGACACTGATGAGCATCCCTATGACTATTTGGTTGGTGAGGTGACCCAACTCCGATCTGAAGTTCAAGAAATCCATCAGGGGCAGAGGACGATTCTTGAGGAACACAGGATGATTCGTCAGGATCAAAGAACAATGATGGACACGATGCGTGCGCTTATGATCCATAATGGGTTTAATCCCGATGCTCCACCGCCTCCATTTTAGCTATCCTATTAAGTGCTTTTGTTTTTTGTTTTTATTTTCTTTTTAATTCTTATTTTTCTTACTTTTGATTTTTTCCCAGTGAGGACACTGTCTAATTCCAGTTTGGGGGCATAACATCTACTTTAGTTGTATTAAAATACTCCAGTACTTAAATTAAATTAAAAATTAAAAAAAAAAAATTTCTTTGGCATATTGACTTTAATTCAAGTATTTGAGAATTGTTGGGGGGATTAAGACACTTAAGTACTTTTTAAAATTCTTTTCTGAGATCGTCTTGAATCCCTAATTTTCGTGCTTTATTTTATGTAGGTTCCACTATCTAGTGTAATAGGAATTTTAGTATTGTCGGTCCATGATGGATTTCACATGCACACTAGAATTTTATCTATGGGTACTTGTATTTTTGGTTATATTCTGATAACTATAGATGGATATGAATTGGTGAACTTTGACGGTTATTACTATGGCAGAGATATTACAAGAAAAAAAAAAAAAAAAAAAGAAGAAGAAAAAGCAGAAGAAAAAATATATATATATTTCATAACCCTTTCATGGAGTAATCGGGGCTCATGTCTTATATACATAGAGTGTTCGCGTGAAGAAATGGGGGTAAGGATAAAGAAAAATAAAAAAATAATAATATTTTGCCATAAAAAATAATTTGAGAAGGGATCTGAGGAATTGAAGTTATAGAAGTTAGGTTCAATTGAAAAGACATTACTACATATGTGATTTGCTAGTTCACAAATTTCACAACATTGGGGATTGATTTTGCTATTTTTCTTGTTATATAAGTGTGTGGGAAACATTGGGATGAAGTATGAAATTAAGGACAAAAGAATATAGTCAGATGATAATTTTTAAAGTACTTTTGTGTAGTCTTCCCCTTGATTATTATGATGATATGAGAAAGAGTTGATTGCCAGGAGATTGAATTGTGTTGTATGTTTGTGAGTATCATCTCTGGAAACCCTCACGAGACTTCACTCGTCCACTAGGGGTAACCTAGGGGTTTAAAAGGCTTGTTGCATACGCTAAATGCAATCGTGATTCCCACGAAAGTGGCATTTATGTTTTCTTTAATTTTATTGCTATGGGACTAGCAATATGTAAGTTTGGAGGCGTGCTAGGCGCTGAATGTTATACATTTTAGTCCCTCTATTCGTATGTTTTATTCTCTTAATAATAGTTTATTTGTGATTTTACATTATTTTATTGTTTTTATTTATTTCAGGGCTTTAATTGTAAAATCAGTCAACACCAGTAATTCTGAGCTTTACAAGATGACATTCCGTGGGACCGAACAATATTGAAGATCCAAGTCTAATTATACTTAGGAAATAATCCAAAAGAAGCCATAAGTTGATAAGAATGGAAAGAAGAAGAAAATGAAAAATCCTTCTCTAAAAAGGATTTTTGGCCAAAGTTGGTAATTTTAACCCGTTTTGGTAATGTGGCTGTTTCTCTCTCCTCGAGTGTCAAAATAGCTAAATTTTAGCATTGGTTGATAGGAAATTCGAAGAGCTACAATTTTGTGTTTCACGAGCTTTCCCTAAAACAACTGTTTACCTTGTCAAAATTAGCCTAGAAATCTATATGAATTTTGGGAGTCGTTATTCGATAGAATTTCTATATATGTCTCCTATATGAGAAAGGAAACTTTAGGGTTGATCTTTTATTATTTAAAGGGGGTCCTTTACAATATTGGAGGATCATACAGAGGAGCTTGAGGCTAAGATCAGAAAGGAGCATTCAGAAGAAGGAAGGGATCAATCCATGGCGGTGAAGATGCCTTCCTCAACCATGAAGAATTTCACTCTAGTCATGCTCGGCTAAATGCTTTACTAGGGTTATGATGTAGCCCTACCTTAGCACCCTGGTTTGATTGTATTTAATTATTGGAGAATAATTTCTATCATGCATGATTGTGTAATCTATAGGGTTTTTGATTGAATTTTCAATAAGAATCGATTTTAAAGTTTTAATTCAATTACAAATATTTTTCTATCTTGTCTTAGATATTTTGATCTTATGATTGAACACAACTCATTCGTTTCTTGTAGTTGTGAATGAGATGATTACATAATGGTATTTCTCTGAATATAATGTTAGAGATTTGATGGATTATGCCTAGAAAAGATAGACCATGCTACACCCTAGAGTAAAGTAGATCGGTAGATGGTTTATACCAATCGAAGATAGTTCATGCTTAGTTTTAAATTATATTATTTTCTAGCTGAATTAATATGTGCTTGTAGCCATGATTAATTCTCTATGCATGTTATATGATATATCTCCAATAAATTGATGCAATTAACTATTGGTGCGACGTTAGTGGTGAAGTCATACTTCTAGTTCTCTCTCTCTATTTTCTACATCATATTTAATCATCGTTCTTTAGTTTATTTTTCTACTTAGTTAATTCAGAATTAATCAGAGAAATTCGATAATCCTACTTTCAAGTTAATTTTGGAATTTAAGAAATCTGTTGACAAACTTAATTTACATAAGTCCCTTGGGTATGACACCCTTACAAGTAAACCCTATCTGCAAAGATTCGTGCACTTGCGAGTGGTACATATAAATCTCACAACAAATAATAATAATAACAGTCATATTCAAGTGGTGTTGGTAAATATATCTTGCTATATTTTAATTTCAAGTGACATAGAAGGTATAAAATTTTCATTCAACAGATTAACAGTTATACGAAAAAAAAAAATTAGTACATAGATCTTGACATTCGATTTACGGGGATAAATAAAATCTGTTATCGATGATAGTGCAAATCTAAACCATCGACATCTGTTCAACTAACTTCGTTAATGATGAAGGAGATCTCAACCATCAACATCGGTTGAACCAACTTGATTCCAATCTACAGTCACAAATAAGGCAACCGGCCATTAAAGAAAGTATGAGGAAAAAACACATAAACATTGAATATATAATTATTTTTATGTGATACGATTAGAAGTACTAACTTGATCGTCGGAGGGTCATCGGCCGGCACCCCACCGGTGTCATCCGATGTGATATAATCTCCATTGTTTTAAAAAACAAATGCATATGTGTCATATTCATACATAGTGTATTTATTAAATATCATATTCAATTTATGCTAGCATATCTATAAGATAAAAAATTAAAATAAATAAAAAATAAAAAGGGAAAAATCATGGTAAATAAAAAAATTTAGCACAAAGGTCTTGACATTTCTGGGGCCTTTGTTGGATAAATAGAATTTATTTTGATCCATTTAATTTTAAGCTACAGAAGAACAAAACGGACTCTTAGAACTCACAAGAATATATATATATATATATATATATATATATATATATATATATATATATATATATATATGGACATTCCATCTACGTTATTTGAGAAATGAATTAGACATTTGACAAACTTACCACATCAAACCAACTCAATACAGTTTTCTTATAAATTACTTGTGGTCTATTGTGTAAGTGTAATTTAAATTTTTTTTTTTTTTTTTTTGAGTAATTGAGTAAACGTAATTTCTCCATACAAATGATATCTTATCTTCCGCACTTTATCAGGTAATGTTAATTTTGTTCTTCCTTTTGATCCCATTCTAAACTTTGAAGATGCATGTGTTGCATTACTTTTATTTTTTAATATATATATATATATATATATGTTGTAATTATTAGTGTGTTATGAACTATCTTAACCTATTTTGTCTTAGTGTCAGAATTAAACGTGTATTATTGATCGAATTGTTTTGATTGGTGTGGAGTTATAAAGCTATAATGCTACACTTGTGCTACGTTTGGTGTGCAAGAATGGAATGGAATGCAAGTGGGAATGGAATGAGAATGAGAATGGAATGGAATGATCATTCTCATTCTGTTGTTTGGTTGTAAATATGAAATGTGTAGGAATGGAATGATAATAACCATTCTAGTGTTTGGTTGGACCAATTTAAAATTTAGAATGGAATAAATTTTTAATTAAATTCTCCAAAATTAACAAATAACAAAATGATATTCTTTAATAATTTTAAAAAATAAATGGTGGCAGTGGCAGTGGTGGATGGTGGAAAGCGGTAGTAGTGTAGGTAGTGGTGTTGGAGTGCAGCGATGGTGGCAATGGTGGAAATTGGTGGTAGCAATGGTGGTAGAAGGTGGCAGTGGTGTTGGTGGAAGGTGGTGGCAGTAGGGTGGTGGAAGGAGATTATGGTGTGACTATAGTGGTGGTGGAAGGCGATGGTGGAAGGTGGTGGCAGTGGTGATGGAAGGTGGTGGTGGTAGTGGTGGTGGCGGAAGGTGGTGGTTGTGGCAATGGTGAAAGGTGGTGGCAATGATAGAAGGTGGTGAAAGGCGATGGTGGAAGGTGGTGGTGGTGGTGGCGGTGGTGGAAGGTAGTGGTGGCGGTGGTGGTGGAATGTGGTGGTGGTGAAAGGTGGCGGTGGTGAAAGATGGTGGTGGTTGTTGAAGGCGGTGGTGGAAGGTGGTGATGGTAGTGAAAGGCGGTAGCAGTGGTAGTGGTGGAAGGTGGTAGCAGTGGTGAAAGGCGATGACGGCGGTGGTGGTGGAAGGTGGTGAAAAGCAATGGCAGTGGTAGTGGTGGAAGGTGGTGGCGGTAGCGGTGGTGAAAGGCGATGGCGGTGGCGGTGGTGAAAGGCGGTAGCGGTGGTGGTTGCGGCAAATAGTGGTAGTAGCGATGGTGAAAGGCGGTGGCGGTGGCAATGGCGGTGGTAGTAGTGGTGGTGGAAAGTGGTGGGCGATGGTGAAAGTCGGTAGTGGTGGAAGGCAGTGGTAGTGGTGGTGGTGGTGAAAGGCGGAGATGATTGTGGTGAAAGGTAATGGTGGTTTTTAAACTTAGAATATGAGGGTGTTTTGGGAAGTCAATTTTTTAAAATAAATTACTTGAGAATGGAATGGCCATTTCATAGGTTTAGTTGTGGAATGGATTTTCATTCCACCATTTCCACTTTAAGTTACATACCAAAGAAAGGAATGGTTGGAATAGGTATTCCATTCCTGCACACCAAACGTAGCATTGGTGTGCAAAAATGGAATAGAATGGAATGCTCATTCCAACCATTCATTTGTTTGGTGTGCATGAATGGAATGGAATGGAATGGTCATTCTATTGGAATGAAAATCCATTCCAAAGAACGAAAATTCATTCCATTACTAAACCTATGGAATGGCCATTCCATTCCACAGTAAGATTAAATATTTTTATAATATTCTTAATAAGCCCTTCATCACATTTCAATAAGGCAAAAATCTTTCGTATAGACAAAAAAATATTTCACATTCCATTTTTCAACTTCTTTATTAGACGTGGTAAAGGTCTTTCAACTTCCATCTCTTCAGAATATACCTAGGCTACCATTGACAAAAAGTTGCAGGATCTTCAACCAAATTGCAAGTATTAATCTCTTTATCTTTTGAGTATATCACTTTTTATTTTTTATTTTTTATTTTTTATTTTTTTTATTTTATCTTTGTGTTGAAACGTTTGTGTGATTTCTCAATCTTTCTCTCTTTGAATATTTATATATGAAGTAATGATAATATAAAATAAAAATTAACAACCATCTGGAGTCAAAAATAATATTTTATGTTATTTTAAGGTTTTTCTTTATTTTTTTCAATGGCAGTATTGGACATCTTATAATATTCCATAATTCATAATATTAATTAGATTTTTGTTAAAAAGTAATGAAAGCCATTGGAAAGGGTATTTTTGACAAAAATCATTCCATTCGAGATTTAATAATGGTCAACCAAATAATAGAATAGTAATAATCATTCTATTCTATAACGATTCACCATGTCACACCAAACAATGGAATAATATTCTCATTTCATTCCATTTTCATTCTTATTCCATTCCGAATTGCATTCCATTCCATTATTGCACACCAAATGTAGAAGTGTCTGTTTGCTAGTTGCTTTGTTTGAAAAAAACGTGATTTGAGAGTAAGTCATCATTGAATGAGGTTACAATGGTGATTGCAAGGACTTTTTCGAATAATGCTGATGATCTTCTTAAATTCCACAGTTAGGTAAGTCTGACAGATTGAAACTTTAAGTTCAAAATAAAAAAGCATGACCTAATTTAGTCTTTATGGACTTGCAATCAAAAACTATAATCTAGTAGTCGTTTTTTAATTTTTAAAGTAAAGGTTGATAACACGACACAATATTTTATATCATCCACCAAACTCCGGGACTATGTTTATATAGAGAGAATATTCATTATTGTAAATCGAAAAAGATTATATACAATCTGATGTTAAAATCACACTGACTCGCTTATCATCTCTTTTGAGACTACGTGTTGTACTCGGGAACTAGATATATTTTCTCTTCTTCTCACAACACTCACCATTCCCTTACATCTTCTCTCTCTCTCCCTCCCTCATCCATGTCTATGTATAGAGTCGACAAGAAGTCCACGACTTGCCTATAATAAGTTACTATATTAGTTACAACTCTTAAATAGAAGCCTGATATGCCACAAATTCCTTCTCTTATCTGCAATCTTCACCTCACCTCAGTTAGACTGTTTCAAATAATTTGAATAGGTTCATCTTCAATTTTCATCCCAGTTGATCTAGTTCTAAATCACTGAATATACATCTAATTCAAAAACCCTAGACTCTCATAGGTGACCTCAAATAAATCCCATGCTTCTTTCTAAGTAGTGCAAGTAAAGATCCTAAAAAACTTTGATGGGACAACTATATTAAAAATAGCATACAAACCTTTTCTATTTGCATTGGCAGACTCAATTTTTGTTGGGGTCCATAAATATGGTACCTTTTCAACAGTAACTCTATTAACCCCTTCTCCAGAAATAGCAATTAGGGGCAGTAACACACAACCTTCTTCTACAACCATCAAAACCTAAGTTACATCGAGCGGGAGTGCAAAAGTAGCAAAATCTAAAATTTAGTCATAATCAGGGGTGGAGCCAATGCATGCCTCTGGGGGGGGGGGGGGTGGGGGGGTAAAAAAAGTTTGTGGAAGATATGAGATTGCATATGTGGACATGGATTTGGAAATAGTTTTGATGATGGGAAGGCTATCCTAGATTTTGCGGCATATAATCTTATAATAAGGAATTCATACCTATTTTCAAAAGATAGATGAAGACTTAATAATTTTTAAAAGTAGATCAAATGCAAGTTAAATTGATGTTTGTATCCAAAAGAATTTAATATCACAACAAAGACTTTTATTTTGAATTTATATTAAATAGGACAATCTAGTAGGAGAAGAAGAATCATAAATCTGAGGACTTATGAAGCATGGACACTCCTCCCAGGATGTGCATTACTAAGGTATAAGGATGGATGCTTACATTGTTTTGAACGAGACTTGGTCCTAGCTGCAGGAGTTGTAGGAGGAGGCTGACTTGCTGGCTTGACAGGTTCAGTCTCAAGAATGCGAGCAGCTGAGAGAGGAATAGATGGAATTGGGTCTCCTCCTTGGAAGGCAAGGGAAATAAACTTGTACGATCCAAGGAGAGTACGCACAATTTGGGTGGATTCCTTTGTCCTGGTGGAATTAATGTATGCTGATCACCAAGTTTCAAAACTAGGATCAGTATGAGGTTCTTTATGAAATGGCTTGTATTGGAAATCTTGCAAGAGTTGCTGAAACCGATTAGTCACATCTTTGATTGTCCTATTGGAAATCTTTGACATAACTCCTATCCATATGATCATCAATCACACCCTCCAAGAATTCATCCACCTCGTTAAAAACTCTCTCCACTTTAGCATTCAAACCATTAATTTGATTCAACCACACAAGCCAAGGAATATAGCCCCCCACATTGAAAACACCCGTTAGTTCCCCAATATCAACCAAAATCTCATTAAAATTTCTTCCACTTTTCGAGCTTTCACTGTACTTCCTCCCCAAGGCTATCCGACACACTACGTCATTCGTAAGTGAACCAAACATTTCACTCAAATTCACCACCGAAGAAGAAGAACAAGCCCTTTTGATCTTCTCGGTCAAAAGGGTTGTTTCTTCTTCTCTCACTCTACGGTAAAACTGAACTCGCCCATTACTCAGAAGGTTGAGCACACAAATGCTTTTTACTTGCCTCCAATACTCTCGATAAGGAGTGAATGCGACGTCCTTCCCATAGAAAAGTCTGCTGGCAATGCCTGCGAAGATGAGATCGTATGTTTTCATGACCTCGCGAGCTACAACTGCAGAGGAGACGATGAGAGCCGGTTTGCTGCTGAGGTGTAGCAGCATGGTTGGTCCATATTGTTGAGCTAGTGATTGGAGAGCACGATGAAGGAGCACACCAAGTTGATGGAGGTTTCCGATAATTGGTAGCTTTAGTGGAGAAGGAGGAGGATTTCTTTGGGATTTTGCAGTGGACAGCCATTTGAAAAGGAAGAATACTGAGAACAGTGGAGGGGAGAGTAAAATAGAATATCCAATAAGAACGCCATAATTTCTTGGTCTGGAGAGTTAATCCCAGTTATATCCCTAAGAACAAGTAATCTACTCAGAGTGTGTGTATATAAAGAGAGAGAGTTTTGACTTCCAAGGTGGGCTAAATGGATCAGGGTCTTTCTTATTGTTTTTTTGTCTTGTGACTGCCGTATAAATTTGAATTAACAATACAACAATTATAAATTGAGAATATATTAACTTTAAATCGTTAATGTAAGAATTTTATTTTGACAACCCAACAACTACATATTTATTAAATATTGTAAGTTTGATCCTTTCATCTAAATGTAATTTTTATCCGTTTTGGTACTCTTTGTTGTTGATCTCTGTGCTTCTGCTGGTCAAATACACAATTGAACAAATTTCAGATATCATGAATAATATATATATATAATGAGTAACTGATTGTTATGTTTTTTTAGTTACTTTTTTTTCATACTTAGATGACATTCAATGGTCATAATGCTTGTATGAAGAAAGTTTTTTCCTAATCTGTGTGCAGGAGATTATTTCTGTGTATATGATATTTATGTACATTTTTCAATCACTGGTTTAACACAATATATAATAAAATGAGATGTTCTCTTTCTGAATTGTAAATATAACCAAAAAAAAATTAGGTTTCTTTCCTCTCTCTTTTTTTCATATTTTAAATTTAAAAAATACATGTGCAGTCATGTCCTAGTACAATGCAAGACTTGCTAGTAGTTGAAGGAGTTCCTTGCAAGATCAAAGAGAATCTATTAGATAGTAGTTAAGTATGTGTCACTTGGTGATCAAGTTTAATCAAAATTAAGGTATGTCATATTACTATGTTGGTTCACTAATGACAATGGCCCAGAATAATTAATCAAATGTGGTTCATATGCATACTTTAGGTGGGACCTTAACAAATTAAAAGCAACAACACAAACATTTTGTGTTGACGCTAAAATCGGCTCCTTAGATCCGATTCGGAATTGATGTAATATAGGAGTGCCAAAACCAATTGTATGGCTCGAGTGTGAGTTGTCAACTTGTAGTCTCTTTGATAATATTGATTATCAGATGATGCGAGGATAAAGAGAATAGTAAAACTCCTCTTTGAGTTCAAGAATTGCCTTAATTAGAAGGACTTTTAATTGAATAATTTATAGTAACGCTTGAGAGAATAGATTGGGGAGAAACAGATATAGAAAGAAATATTGAGAGAAAGATTGAGAGAGAGAGAGAGAGAGAACGAGATATTGAGAGAGATAGATATAGATAGAAAAAATAGCAAGGATGCTATTCTAGGAAAGACTTGAGAAAGCAAACAAAATAATATAAAGATTTCTGAGGGTGCTCGACCTCGATCTCAGCATGCCTCCATGTTTATTTATAGAATAACGTAACCAGAAATCCTATACAAGTATTCTAATTGTATTATAACTCTATGATATAACTGAATATTTATTCAAATTAAACTATCTTAGATAAATAAAGGTACTTGAATTTAAATTAACTAAAAGATAACTACCAAAATTACAATCCCTATCTATCCTCTAATTCAAAATGTGTCTTTGTGTGCAAATTGAATTCTATGTAGAAACATACAACTCCACAGTAGAATCAAGATATACCCACATCATCGGGCCACAGTCCAACAATACACATATATTCTCAGCCCATATAACCCACATACCAAGTTGAATCTTTTTTCACAGCCCAAACTCTTGCCATGTCGCTGTACTTTAAGCCCACTTGTGATCCAAGCCTAATTACCAAAATGGGTGTCAACAATGCCCCCCAATTTTGGTAACCGTTTTAACACTTCGGCTTCCAAAATTCAAACAACACCCATTGCACTGTAAACACGTGTATACCATATAATCTCCTAAGTATCATGATGGTTGTAATTTCCAAAAAATGCCGATTCCACTAATCTATCCTTTCAACCATTAATTCTGCATCAAACCCTCTGTCTTCCATTACCTCACGTCTCTTCTTCAAACATAAACCAAAACTCTTCATTTCGTACCAACAAAACTCTCTTCTGTCAAAGTATTTATTTCCTTCTGCAATTGAATCTCCTTTATCCTTCAACTATATATGTCTTCTAAACTCCAAAAGCAAAATTCAAATTTAAACTTAGAAAACCCTTTTCCTGAACCCTCATCCCATACTCAAATGACCAAATCAGCGGTTAAAACCCTAATCGCTCCTGAAATAGAAACGTCAATTTTAATTGACATCACAGATAACGTTAAGGGGCTTGGCCCAACGTTTAGCCATCTATTGCATTCGTCACTATCCCTTTTTTATCCCCAAGCGGAAAAATATCTCCTTTTTGTAAAACCAATATACCTTATTGCTAAATGGGAAAAACTGGCCCTTTCCATCAGGAATTGGCATCCGTCGATGCTTCAATGGAGTGAATGGGTTGATCGTGTTTCTACAACCAAGGGTGACTTATGGAAATGGATGGGCATTTTCGACATCATTCAACTCAGTAAGATCCCTTTTCTTTAGATAGACCTCTGTTCTTTGCTTTTTCACACTTTTGGTCTCTAACCATAAATTCTTTGCGTTTATATTATGGTTTGATGGCCCCTACCCTGCGAGATGTTTGTTTCTTAACTGGTTTAAAATCGGGAGGAGATGACATTAATTATCTCCTCCAAGATATAGAAACTACTTTTTCTTTTCCAGAGCAAGAGGGCTCAAAACCCCACATTCAATCTCATGGCCCATTCTTGAAAGAAATGATAGGAAAACCTGGCACTGAAGTAAGTGACCAAGAGCACATAGGGTTTCTATTGCTTTGGTTATGTAGATATTTACTTTGTGCTCCTATAATTCAGATAACAAAACATCTTACCCAACTAGCAATAGCCTTATCAAAAGGAAAATCTATGGCATTGGCTCAATTTCTCTTATCATCTTTGTACAAAGGTTTGTCAGACCTATTATGTTGAACTTTTTGAGGTTGAGAGGACCATTCTGGTTGTATCAGTTTTGGCTGTATGCGTATTTTCCTGAAGTGGCACCTGAGATACAACTTGTTACAGATGATCCCCTGGTATCATTTGGTTTTGCAAAAGCAAAACCTAAGGATCATTTATTCCCATATTGCTTTCATTTTTTCTATCATCAATGTAAGGATAGATCTCGGTCCCAATTTCTGCCTTTTTCAAGGTGCAAATTTGCCCTATCTTGGTTGTTTCCTACTATTGCCGATTCCTCGGCAGAGCAAATAGAATCTTACAACTTGTCATGGGGTTATTTTCTTATTGCAAGAGATATTCCTTGTAACACTGTGGCTCCCTATCTTGCAAAAAGTCAAACTGGGGTGGAGTTCTACAACCCTGCTCAATTAGCCCGATAATTTAGGCTAACTCAAATGATTCCATTGCCTCCCCACTTTTCTTATAACAAAAATTTTAACCGGAGAGTCAAATTATTAGACAGCGAACAAATCAAAGATGTGACTAATCGGTTTCAGCAACTCTTGCAAGATTTCCGATACAAGTCATTTCATAAAGAACCTCATACCGATCCTAGTTTTGAAACTTGGTGGTCAGCATACATTAATTCCACCAGGACAAAGGAATCCACCCAAATTGTGCATACTCTCCTTGGATCGTACAAGTTTATTTCCCTTGCCTTCTAAGGAGGAGACCTAATTCCATCTATTCCTCTCTCAGCTGCTCCCATTCTTGAGACTGAACCTGTCAAGCCAGCAAGTCAACCTCCTCCTACAACTCCTGCAGCTAGGACCAAGTCTTGTTCAAAATAAAGTAAGCATCCATCCTTATACCTTAGTAATGCACATCCTGTACATATAGCTAGTACAAGGTGTATGCAGATAGTGGGGTAGCTGAGTGAATAACTACTTACATACAACAAGTGGAGATGATGAGCTAGTGTGTGTGGATTGGTTGTGAAAACTAGTATCTATTCTTGTACAAGGGTGTGTGTAGAGGGTGAGACAGCTGAGTGTGTAACAAGGTTCATACAACTAGTGGAGGCTTTTATTGGCTGAGGCCAAGAACCAAGGTTTTTCCCTATTGAGAGGGTTTCCTTGTATACCTTGTGTTTTGTGCCTTAATTGACTTCATTGTTTATATCTCTTGTGCTCTACATGTTTATACTTAAGTGAAAAAGGTGGAATTTGACCTAAGACCAATTCAACACCCCCCCCCCCTCTCGGTCTAACAAACTCTTGTGGGGCTATTATAGTAGCAAAAACTAGACTAGATCCTAACATTTGGCACCAGAGGTTAGGTCACATGAGTGAAAAGGGGCTCAAGATTATGCACTCAATGGGAAACTACAGGGCTCGAAGTCAGTTGATATTGATTTTTATGAAAGCTGCGTTCTTGGAAAGCAAAAGAAGGTTAGTTTCAAGATAAATGGAAGAAACATAAGAAAAGAGAAGCTTGAGTTAGTTTATGTGGATATCTAGGGGCCAACGACAATCTAATCCATTATCAGCAAGTCTTATTTTGTAACTTTCATCGATGATCATTCTAGGAAGGTATGGGTTTACTTCTTGAGATATAAAGCTAAAGTGTATGAAATGTTTAAGAAGTGCAAGGTCATGGTGGAGAATAAGGTGGGTTTAACAATCAAGAGGTTGATATCAAATAATGATGGAGAATATGAAGACACTAGGTTTAAGAAGTTCTGTTATCAGAATGAGATCATATTAGAAAAGACTGTGCAAGGAACCCCATAACAAAATGGGGTGGTTGAACGGATGAACAATAACCTTGACAAAGAGAGCCAGAAGCATGCAAATACATGCAAGTCTACCCAAGCAGTTTTGGGCAAAGATAGTCAATACAGCAGACAACAGCTCACTTGATTAACCAAGGACCATACCATTAGAGCGGTAAAGAGATAAATCTTTCTTATCTACGAGTATTTGGTTGTATTGCATATGCGCATATTAGTGACCATACTAGGGTTAAACATGACCCTAAGTCACAAAAATACACTTTCATTGGATATGGTGAAGATGAGTTTAGTTATCGACTTTGGGACAAGCAAAATAGGAAACTCATCAGAAGTAAAGATGTGGTATTTAATAAAAGGGCGATGTAAAAGGATAGAGATGTAGCACAGTCTCCTACCCAAGTATAGAGTGATCCACAATATGTTGATTTGGGTGATATCCCAGAGAGTAGTGTAGTACAACAGATAGTTAAGAGCTCTTCAAAAAAATCACACAACAAAGTGCACCACAAAGTCCAATTCCTACTCATGTTCCTTGAAAATCCTTTTGTCCTCATGTGCCAAACATAAAGTTTTTAAATTATTTGTTACTCACAGATGATGTTGAACTTGAATGCTATGATAAGGCATGTCAGGCTGAAGATGTTAGCAAGTGGGAGCTTGCAATGAGAGATGAGATGAAATCTCTTATCTCCAACAACACATGGGAGTTAGCTATGTTACCCATGGGGGAAAAAAGAACTTCACAACAAATAGGTGTACAAGGTCAAAGAGTAACATGATAGTTCCAAGAGGTACAAGTCGATATTATAAGTAGTCAAAGGCTTTCATCAAAAAGAGAGACTTGACTACACATACATCTTTTCAGTGGTTGTAAAATTGACTACCATTCGGTTGATCCTAAGTGTTGTTGCAGTAGAGGATTTGAACCTTGAGCAATTACATATGAAAACTACTTTCCTCCATGGTCACCTAGAGGATGAGATTTATGTGCAACAATCGGAGGGTTTCTTAGTCAAAGGGAAAGAGAAACTAGTGTGCAAGTTGAAGAAAAACTTGTATGGTTTGAAGCAAGCCTCAAGGCAGATGTACAAAAAGTATGGTGGGTTTATGAAGCAACATGGCTACTACAAGTGCAACAACAAGAGGTTTAAGAGGCTCAAGAAGTTTTGATAATTCTTACATGCTTTTTTTGCTAACAATATCAATAAACTCCACCATTTTTTCATCATACAAAGATCAATATTAAAACCCCAAGGAGAGAGAAGATAATTAATACAAAGTAGAGGAAGAAAATGTTGGAAATGACCCAAAACATTAATTGGGGAGAGGAGGGAGATAGAAGATACATTTCCATAATTAAAAGGATAATTGTGGAATTTGAAAAAAAAAAATTATTTATTTATAAAATTAGGGAAAGAAGTGACGTTTTCTTTAAGAGTGTAGTACAATCTTAGAAAAGTGAAGTAGGAATATCGCCCCCCATTATTTTAAGCATACACTTATTTTTTATACTGGTCATAAAGGTTTACAAAGTACAATTTCCATCCATTATGGAGCAAGTACATGACTAGCAAAAGAATATGGCGTTGCAACAAGAAGTAGAGGATATTTTTTGTGGACGCTTATACCAGGGGCTTCAGTCATGTCAAAATCCTCTTCTGTTGTCCCATCTGGCAATGTAAAATCAAACTTATGAATAAGATTTGCTAGTGCAAGCTCATTGACACTTATGGCAAATTGGATGCCGGGACAACCCCTACGGCCAGCTCCAAATGGAATAAACTTGAAGTCGTGCCCTTTAAAATCTACAGAAGTACTCAAGAACCTCTCTGGCCGGAAATCTTCAGGGTCTTCCCACAGCAATGGGTCTCTCGCAATTGCCCATGCATTAATAAACACTTGTGTGCCAGCTGCAATGTCGTAGTCCATTACTTTGACATCTTGGGTTGATTCCCTGGGAACTAGTAATGGGCTTGGCGGATGTAACCTCATAGACTCCTTGATCACTGCTTTCAAGTATTGCATTTTCTCTAGATCATCCTCCGTTATTTCTAGTTTGTCTCTGGTTATTCCTCGCACCTCATTTTGTAGCTCTTTCATGACCTGTGAATGTCTTAAGAGTTCAGTCATTGTCCACTCTAGAGCTGTGGATGTAGTATCAGTTCCAGCACCAAACATATCCTACAAGAAACAAAAGAAAGGTAACAGAGGCTACTCAGAAGAAGAAAAATTAACAAAATAAAGTTTGGAAGTTCTTTTTTCCTGGTAAGAACCGACACTTTTGCTTAAAAAGGTTTAGAAAGTCATTAAGCTTAGGAAAATATTTTTAAAAGCATATCAATTAATTAGTATTCATGAAAAAAGAAAAAGAAAAAAGCATAACAATAAGTCAGTATACTTTATTGGATAAGATTAATTGCAAATAATAATTTGTATAGGCTTTCTGCGCGCATTCACAGCAATGGAGTTGAGAAAAGTAATTCATGTGTTGGTTGGAAATTTGGAATGACAATTGCAACTAAGTTAAGATCAATTGATATTAAAATTAAGGAGCTAAGTAATCATCTAGACTACCAAGACATTAGTCTAACTGTATAACCTCTCCTCCCCCAAAAAAAAAGGGTAAAGGTTCAAACCCACCGTGGTTATTTGTGCGTGAAAAATTATAATGATAATAGTAATTCTTATTCTTACCTAGTTGACACCTTTGATGCTGTGTCTATGAAGAGAAAAGTCGACCATGTTTTCTCTTTGAATTTCCACAAAGTCGTCCTGTTTTTTGTCTTGATCAACACTCCCACCCCCACATCTCTCTTTTCTTACTATCTATCTGATCTTCAATCACATCCTCCAAAAATTCATCAATCTCTCTAGAAACTTTCTCCACTCTAGCATCCAATCCACTTATTTGATTCAACCACACAAGCCAAGGAATATAGCAGTACTTCCACAATATCTCCTAAAAGCTCCTTAAACTTTCTACCACTTTTTGAGCTTTCACCGTACTTCCTCCCTATGGCTACCCGACTGTAAGACTGAACTCACCTATTACTCGATTATAACAACACTTAGATAATTGATTGAACCTATATTGGTCCATTCTTCATGAGATTGATTAAATTTTGAAAAAGAGAGGCAGTCAACTTACCAAGATGAGAGCTTTGATGCTGTCCCTATGAAGAAGAGAGTCATCCATGACCTTGCTTTCTGTTTGAATATCAAGCAAGACATCCACGAAGTCCTGCTGTTGATTATCTTGATCAACACTCCTATCGCCATTGCTCTCTTTTTCCTTTCTATCCATATGATCTCCAATCACACCCTCCAAAAATTCGTCGAGCTCTTTAGCAATTTTCTCGACTCTACCATTCGCACCGTTGATTTGATTCAACCACACAAGCCAAGGGATATAGTCCCCCACACTGAATTCACCCAATAGTGCCGCAGTATCCCCCAAAAGATCCTTAAACTTCCTACCACTTTTTGAGCTTTCACTGTACTTCCCCCCTAAGGCTACCCGACAAACTACATCATTCGTAAGTGAAACCAACATTTCACTCAGATTCACTGGTGAAGAAGAAGAAGAAGAAGCTGATTTGATCTTCTCGATCAAAAGTGCTGTTTCTTCTTCTCTCACTCCACGGTAAGACTGAACTCGTCTATTACTCAAAAGGTTAAGCACACAAATGCTTTTTACTTGCCTCCAATACTCTCCATAAGGAACAAATGCGACGTCCTTATTATAGAAAACTCTACTGGCAATGCTCAATTTAGGTCTGTTTGAGAAGATGAGATCATGGGTTTTCATGATCTCGCGAGCTGCATCAGCAGAGGAGACGATTAGAACTGGCTTGCTGCCGAAGTGAAGCAGCATGATGGGGCCATATTTTTGCGCTAGTGATTGGAGGGAGCGATGAGGGAACACGCCAAGTTGGTGGAGGTTTCCGATAATTGGGAACTTTGGTGGAGAAGGTGGTAGATTTCTTTGGGGTTGTGAAGTGGACAACCATTTGAAAAGGAAGAATATGGAGAAGAACAATAGGGGAAGAGAGTAAAAGGGAAGATGCAATAAGAACACCATAACTTGTTGCTCTGGTATTTCCTCACGAACAAATCATTTACTTAGAGCATATATAGATTCTACTTCTAGGGTGTCCTAAATGGATTAGGATCTTCTCCTTTTCCTCTCAACAAGTGCCGTCCATTTCAATGGACAACACAACAAATATAAATTTATAATATAATAACTTTGAATTGTCAATTCAAGAATCTTAAATCATCAACAACGCAACAATAATGCATGTATTACTATTCAAACAAAAAAACCGTCACAAACAATCACGTATATATTAAATCTTATAATTTTAGGTTTGTCACCTTGATTTGGTTGTCAATTTATAGGAATGTGATATTGACATTTCATGTTTTATATTTGCACTCATTTAATTTTTATCTTTCAACTAAAATATCTTTAATGCATTATTTTTTATTTTTAAAGATAAATTGCAGCGACACCCTCTCAAATTTGTCTAAAAGACAGATATATACAACTTAGGTCATTTGAGACAATGACGCCCTCCAAGTTTACAAACTTAACCCATCCCATCCTATAAAAAAAACAAAAAGGACCAAAACACAACTTTAATTGACATGAAATGTGTAATATGTCCTAACATATATTTTAATTCTATTATAAAATGACCAAATTATCCTCTCCTAATCTTTCTCTTTTCAATTCTCGTCTCTCTTTCTCAACCCTCCCCGCATCCTTGTTGCCACCGCAACGGTGAGACGAGACTGAGTCGGCTGAACGACTTTCTGTATTCGTAAGTATGAGGGGCCATTCCGCTGATAGGCAGACTATTCCACTATAGCAGAGTACCTGCTGCATCTCTTGCTGTTCCATAACAAGTTGCAGATTCATACCTTCGGATCTATGCCACGAAGCTCAACCGGTCTCCACGCCCCGTCCTTGCTTTTTTACACTAAAAAGCAGCCAACGGATTCGCCTACTCAAGAATCAAAATCAGAAGACCAGACCCTTTCACTCACCTGATGCTCAAATGTACCTAATTTCTTTTCGCTCGATAAACGATTTCATGATCTCTTCCATCGCCGCCGATTTAATCCAGTTCTTCACAGCTTTTTGCCTCCGCCAGCATACTTCGATCTCACAGCTGACCGCCGACAGTCCATCCCATTCGCCGTCCGCCGATTCAGTCACCCGTCCATCGCCGAACTCCCTCATCCTCGCCGGTCCGTCACCACCGCTGCACCACCGGGCGAGCTCGCCTTCGAGTCAACCGAGCTTCTTCATCACGACCGAGTCAACCGAGCTCTCCACTGTCCAAGCTCTCTTCACGGCCTAATCATCCACGGCCGAACCATCTCGTCGCCAGATCTGATGCCGGACAACTTCCTCGTCGACGACAAAGGCGATTTGAAGGTTGCGGATTTCGGACTCAATGATGGGGTGGTGGCTGGTTCATTTGGGGTGATTGTTGACAGTGGTGGTGACTGATGGGTTGAAACTGGTTGTGGATAGTCGTGGTGGGTGGGTTGAAACCGTTTGTGGATAGTCGTGGTGGGTTGAATTTGTTTGTGGGTGTGATAGGGTGGTGGGGTGTGTGTAAGAAAGAGAATAAAAAATAAACACAGAGTTGATGGTCATTTTAGTCAATCCATAAGAAATTATAAAGTTAATTTAGTCGATTTTGAAGTCCAATGGTAAATATGTACTTTCATCACGTTGGGTGTCATTATTTCAAAGTAGTCTAAGTTGTATTTGCCTGTTTTTTAGCCAAAGAGGTATCACTGCAATTTAATGTATTTTGTAAAATGCAATAATTATCATTTATACTATAAACTTTAAACTTTTTTATCTTATTTATTTTCTTTAGTGCAATGTTTATTTTAGATTATGTTAAAAGAAATAATTTATTCAACATAAATTACTTATTTTTGATAATTTATTTATTTATTATTTTTTGAGGAGGAAGGCAGGAGTGTCAACAGATATAATAATTTTTTATCCCAAAAGATAATGTTTCAACAAAGATAACTCTTCTTTCAAATTTTTTTTTATTTTTATTTTATTTTTTTAAAAAATTTGTCAAAATAGATAATTTATTCAATAAAGAGAACCTTTTTTTTTGTCATGCCAAAAGATAAAATTTATTCAATTGAGATTATATATATACATACATGCATATATTTTGGGTTCTTTGTTGTGTTTGTACTTTTTATTTTAGAGTTGTGTCAAAATAAATAAATTATTCAAGACAAAATTTTTATTATTTTTCTTTTTTGTTTCTAAATGAAATAAGTACATGCCTGTGTTCACACTCTCAACTTTCTTTCTAACGGGACTTGAACCATCAATCAATTAAAAAAATGTTTCCGTTTAGAATATTGGACCATTTATAACGTAGTCAAACCAACTCTGCCGCCATCTTTGAATGTTTGTAACCTTACCATAGTCTTTAAAGAATCTTGACAAATTGGGACGCAAACTGATCTTCCAAAAATGTTTTGTTTTAAAATATTACACCAGCTCTGTTGCCTTTTTTGAATGTTTCTAAACCTATCATATTCTCTCACTTCCATTTGACTTGGGGTTTTATGAAGACATTAAGCTTGTAATTAAGACTTTTGAGAAATTTCTCAATGATTTTGCTGTTGCACATTCGAATTACATAACAAAATGTTGTGGTCTCAAATTTAATCATATAATAAAATATGATGAAATGCAATGAAATTTACTATGTAACCATATATAATAAAATAATGTCATATTCATACATAGTCCCGGTAGTTAATAAATATCATATTCAATTTATGCTAACATATAAAATGATGATGATGATGATGATAATAATAATAAAAAGAGTCATATTCAAGCGGTGTTGGTACATATATCTTGCTACATTTTAATTTTAAGTGACATATATGGTATAAAATGTTCATTCAACAGATTAATAGTTATACGCAAAAAAAAATAAAAAAAAATAATAAATAATAATAATAATTTTGTACATAGATCTTGACATTCAAATTCACGGGGATAAATAAAATCTGTTATTGATGATAGAGCAAATCTCAACCATCGACATCAATTCAACTAACTCCATTAATTATGAAAGAGATTTCAATCATCGACATTGACTGAATCAACTTGATTCCAATCGATAACCATAAATAAGGCATCGAGCGAGGAAAAACCTAAACATTGAATAAATAAAAAAATAATTTATGTTGTAAGTATTAGTGTGTTATGAACTATCTTAACCCATTTTGTCTTAATGTCAGAATTAAACGTGTATTATTGGCCGAATTGTTTTGATTGGTGTGGAGTCATAAAGCTATAAGTGTCTATTTGCTAGTTGGTTTGTTTGAAAAAAAAAAATATTTGATTTGAAAGTAAGTTGTCATTGAATGAAGATAGGATTTGCTAGTTGGTTTGTTTGAAAAAAAAAAATATTTGATTTGAAAGTAAGTTGTCATTGAATGAAGATAGGATGGTGATTGCAAGGACTTTTCCGAGTAATGCTGATGATCTTCTTATATTCCACGGTTAGGTTCAACAGATAACAGATTGAAACTCAAGTTCAAAATAAAAGAGCATGGCCTAATTTAGTCTTTATGGACTTGTCATCAAAAACTATAATCTAGTAGCAGTTTTTTAATTTTTAAAGTAAACAATGATAACGTGACAGAATATTTTATATGATTTACCTAATTTTAGAATTATATTTATAGAGAGAGAATATTCACTATTATAAATCAAGAAAGATTATATAAAATATTTCGATGTTAAAATCACACTAATTCGCTTATCATCTCTTTTGAGACTACGTTTTGTATTCGGGAACTAGATATACTCTCTCATCTTCTCACAACACTCACCATTTCCTTACATCTTCTCTCTCCCTCCTTCATCCATCTCTATGTATAAAGTCAACAAGAATTCCACGACTTGCCTACAATAAGTTACTGTATTAGTCACAACTCTAAAATAGAAACCTAATATGCCCCAAATTCCTTCTCTTATCTGCAATCTGCACCTCACCTTAGTTAGACTGCTTCAAATAATTTGAATACACTCATCTTCAATTTTCATCCCAATTGAACTAGTTCTAAATAACTTGAACATGTCCATCTTATGCAGAACACTGTGCATACATCTAATTCAAAAACCCAACACTCTCATAGGTAACCTATCATATTCTCTCACTTTCATTTGACTTGGGGTTTTATGATGACATTAAGCTTGTAATTAAGACTTTTGAGAAATTTCTCAATGATTTTGCTGTTGCACATTCGAATTACATAACAAAATGTTGTGGTTTCAAATTTAATCATATAATAAAATATGATGAAATGTAATAAAATTTACTATTTAAGCATATATAATAAAATAATGTCATATTCATACAGAGTCCTGGTACTTAACAAATATCATATTCAATTTATGCTAGCATATACTGTAACAACCAGATATATATTGTATATATATATATATATATTTTAATTTTTGAATTCATGTTTATCCATATAATATATATCTATGTGGAATTATGAGGGTTATCGTATAATGGAATTTGAGAGATATCAGGCTCTCAGTTTAGTTGATTTTTATTTTTTATTTATTTTAAGAGTCCATATAGAACTCAACTACTAGATATATATCTAGACTTGGTGTATCGGCATTATTTTTTTTTATGGGCAATACTATTCTGTAAGTAACGAAGAGGCTTAAGCAGATTCCATTGTCAGGCAAGTTAATTCTTACTTATATCTTGTATATAATTTTGTGATTGATAGTAAGATGATTATCTATGAATTTTTTTATATCACTCATGATGTTTCATTTTGGTTAGAGTAGTAGAAATTGTATATATAAGTCTTGAATCTGGAAGTGACTTTTCTTAAATTGCAAAGCTGCTATTTATTTCATCTGCAGGCTAGATCTTATATACAAAAATAGATTGTTTCTTTATTATGGATTTCTTGTAAAGAGGGGTGATGTTACTAGTATGATTTATGAAGTATGGTAATAAGGATTGTTGGTGGATTACTTAATGCTATTCATGTTAGGCGAGAATTTGAATGATAAAGCATTATTTTTTGATGATATGAATTAATGATCTGGGTAATTATATAATATAGTGATTAATAAATCTGATCATTGTATAGGTGTTATAGTTGAAGGTTGACTGGATACAATATATATATATATATATATATATATATATATATATATATATATATATATAATTCACATGACAGATTGTTTACAAGGATAGACTCATCATTCTATTCTGGGTACATGTGCAAGTTTTTGTTAAATTTATGTATATATGTTTACATAAGTCAGTAGGTATTGAAAAAGGTATAGGTATTTATATATGTTTACATAGGTTATTGAATAGTTGCTTGTAATGATGATGCTGGCAGTAGGAGTCTTTGCCAAAATTTATTGTACGTAAATAAGGTTGTTGATTGTTAGATAAAAGGGAAAGATGGAAATATGGGTAATGATGGTGCAAACCCACTGGAGGACCAGGTGATCAAATTAATTGTGTGCGTCACAGGAGTGTTTTTTTTTATGAATTCTGTCTTTGGATTAGTTTCGTTACAGAGGTTGGATTTGGGGTCACTTGTGTGTGTGCATAATACAGACAGAGGTATATATATATAGTTTATGTTTGGTCAATTGGGTACCAAATGGTAAAGAATTAATTTTGGCATAATAGGTTAAGAATGGGTATCGAGGAAGATGAGTACAGTTAAGGGAAGAACAATTTTGAATGATATTGAGGTTGAAATTTAGAGTATAGTTTTGTAATTTATTCTAGGACTATGCGTTGGTATTAATTAATTAATTAATTAATTAGTGAATGATTAATTAAGGTGTTGGATAAATTCATGATATTATGAGTAAAAGTTGATTAAGTATATTTAGTGTTTAATTAAAGAGATTAAACTAGTTGGAATGGTAGTCTGTGACTTACCCAATGATAAGTTTGTTGAGCGCAGTCAGGGACTGTCTTCGGGAGTGAAATACTCTTTTGTTATGGCCATTGGGCTAAAGGTGCCCTTAATATGTGGACGTGGTCAGGGGCCATCTGGGTGAGTAGACGTACAACCCAGCCACATGTGTATATTTGGTAGTCAGGGACTACGCAATTTACACCATTTATTTGGAGTGGAGCCAGGGGCTCATGTGAGGTAATGGCATTAAAAACGCCAACTGATTGAGGGGAGCCAGGGGCTCATGTGAGGTAAGCGGGAATTTTAGTAATTTAAATTCTAGATGGGTTACAATTTTCACAGGTTGAGTTAATATTATAGAATGACGATGATTAGTAAATATTTCGCGGTCACTTATATATGTATATATATATGGATTTTAAGTAAGGATTAGCTTGCTGAACGATGATAGTATTTAGCAATTTCTTGCTGAGCTTGTGAGCTCACCCCTTTATTATTTTCAGGTGCATATGGATTAGCTTGCAAAGGAGGCTCAGTGAGAGAAGGAGATTTCCGGATTTCTACATTATGATTTTATTATTGTTTCTTAGTGAACACTTTGTAATAAGATTCACTTAGTTGGTGGAATTTTGAATTAGTTGGGGATGTAATAAATTTCATTTGGATTGATAGATTTTTGAATAAAAAATGTTTTCTTATTGATTTAATCATGGATTATGGTGGATGAATGATGTGAGTCACGTACCAAGTTTTAGTATAAGACAAGGGTTCTTGTGTTAGAATGTGCGGGGCGTGACAGTTTGGTATCAGAGCCTGACCCAGCCGGAAGTGTGCCGACGGGGACGTCGGGCCTCCAAGGGGGGAGGATTGTGATGACCTTGTGGGCGGGTGTGCCGTGGGCGGGTGCGAGAGACACTGTCAGGCTACCACACTGGCGAGCTACGGGTGCACAGTCCCACATCGCCTGGGTAGAGGAAAGGTGAAGTGCTTATATGTAAGTGTGTCATCTCCAATTGGTATGAGGCCTTTTGGGGTGAAGCCCAAGAACAAAACCGTGCGGGCTCAGGCCCAAAGCGGACAATATCATACCATGTGGTGGAGTGGGTCGTTACAAATGGTATCAGAGCCTGACCCAGCTGGAAGTGTGCCGACGGGGACGTCGGGCCTCCAAGGGGGGAGGATTGTGATGACCTTGTGGGCGGGTGTGCCGTGGGCGGGTGCGAGAGACACTGTCAGGCTACCACACTGGCGAGCTACGGGTGCACAGTCCCACATCGCCTGGGTAGAGGAAAGGTGAAGTGCTTATATGTAAGTGTGTCATCTCCAATTGGTATGAGGCCTTTTGGGGTGAAGCCTAAGAACAAAACCGTGCGGGCTCAGGCCCAAAGCGGACAATATCATACCATGTGGTGGAGTGGGTCGTTACATATACGGTAATAATAATTATTATAAAAACACAGTTATATTCAAGATATATCTTGCTACATTTTAATTTCAAGTGACATACAAGGCATAAAATTTTCATTCAACAGATTAACAGTTATATGCAAAAAAAAAAAAATTTAGTACATAGATCTTGACATTCAACTCACGAGGATAAATAAAATCTATTATTAATGATAGAGCAAATCTAACTCCGTTAATGATGAATGAGATCTCAACCATCGATATCGGCTGAACCAACTTGATTCCAATCGACAACCATAAATAAGGCATCGAGTCACCAAAGAAGGTATGAGGAAAAAACACCTAAACATTGGATATATAATTATTTTTCGGTTATACGATTACAAACATTAACTTGATCGTTAGAGGGTCCTTGGTCGGCCCCACCGGTGCCATCCGATGTGACATAATCTTCATTGTTTTGTAGATAAACGCCGTCATTCCGGGTCGCGAGAATTTTCGCATCAACAGTTTTAAATATAATTATATAATAAAAAATGATGAAATGCAATAAAACTTACTATGTAAGCATATGTAATAAAATAATGTCATATTCATACATAGTCCTTGTATTTAATAAATACTCGTATCATATTCAGTTTATGCTAGCATATCTATAAGATAAAAAATAAAAATAAATAAAAAATAAAAAGGGAAAAATCATGGTAAATAAAAAAAATTTAGTACAAAGGGTCTTGACATTTCTGGGGCCTTTGTTGGACAAATAGAATTTATTTTGATCCGTTTAATTTTAAGCTGCATAAGAACAAAATGGACTCTTAGAACTCACAAGAATATATATATATATATATGGACGTTCCATCTACGTTATTTGAGAAATGAATCAGACATTTGACAAACTAACCACATCAAACCAACTCAATTCAGTTTTCTTATAAATTACTTGTGGTCTATTGTGTAAACATAATTTTTTTATTTTTTTATTTTTTTATTTTTTTTATCAGTAATTGAGTAACCGTAATTTCTCCATACAAAGGATATCTTATCTTCCGCACTTTGTCAGGTAATGTTAATTTTGTTCTTCCTCTTGAAACTTTGAAGATTTGTTGCGTTACTTTTTTACTTTACAAAAAAAAAAATATACATATATATATATATATATATATATATATATATATATATATACAATATTATGTTGTAATTATTAGTGTGTTATGAACTACCTTAACCCATTTTGTCTTAATGTCAGAATTAAACTTGTATTATTGATTGAATTGTTTTGATTGGTGTGGAGTTATAAAGCTATAAGTGTCTATTTGGTAGTTGGTTTGTTTGAAAAAAATATGTGATTTGAGAGTAAGTCATCATTGAATGAAGATAGGATGGTGATTGCAAGGACTTTTCCGAGTAATACTGATGATCTTCTTAAATTCCAGAGTCTGATTGAAACTTGAGTTCAAAATAAAAGAGCATGACCTAATTTAGTCTTTATGGACTTGCCATCAAAAATTATAATCTAGTAGTCTGTTTTTTAATTTTTAAAGTAAATGTTGATAACATGATTTATATCGCCGACCTAACTCCAGGATTGTGTTTATAAAAACATAGTTCTGTTAAAATTAAACTCACTCATTTATCATCTCTTTTGAGATTACGTCTTGTACTCGAGAACTAAATATATTCTCTCTTTTTCTCATCACACTCACCATTCTCTTATATCTTCTCCCTCCCTCCCTCATCCATCTCTATGTATAGAGTCGACAAAAATTCCACGACTTGCCTACAATGAGTTACTGTATTAGTCACAACTCTAAAATAGAAACCTAATATGCCACAAATTCCTTCTCTTATCTGCAATCTTCACCTCACCTCAATTAGACTGCTTCAAATAATTTGAATAGGCTCATCTTCAATTTTTATCCCAATTGAACTAATTCTAAAAAACTTGAACATGTCCATCTTTTGCCGAACTCGGTACATACATTTGATTCGAAAATTAGGATTAATTCTAAATAACTTGAAAAGTGTACATAGGAGGAGACTTTATTGGTCACGTAAAAAAAGTTTGTGAAAAAATATGAGATGGTATGCGGTGGACATGGATTTGGAAATAGTTTTGATGATGGGAAGGCTATCCTTAGATTTTGTGACGTATAATCTTATAATACGGAACACCTACCTATTTTCAAAAGATAGATGAAAACTTAATAATTTTTAAAAGTAGATCAAATGTAAGTTAATTAATGTTTTTTAACTAGAAACGTGGATTGATTAACAAGTAAAGATTAATTTAACATCACAACATAGACTCTTATTTTGAATTTACATATAATAGGACAATCTAGTAGGAGAAGGAGAATCATAAATCCAAGGACTAGGTGAATAAATTTAAGAGGGGAGTAAGTAGAATTATTTAAAAATTGAATGTTAAAAGAAGTAATATGGAACCAACCAGACAATTATTTAAAAATATTTGGTGGGAAGATGAAGAACTCCAAAACATAGACAATAATAAACAAATAAAATTGTTAAAAATAAAAATTTATTATGTTTGTTTCTTGAGAAGCCGACGTGGCTATATCATATGGAGTAATTGTTTAGTTCAAGCATAGGTTCAAGACATAAGTTGGACCTGGTGATTGTGTTCTTCAACTAGATCGAGTACCCTACGTGGCCATTCATGTCTCAAAACATATTTAATTAGTCACTTGCACATTACCTTTTATGCCCATTCTCTTTGTTCTATTTTATTATAATTCTTTATTTTAAGCTCATGGCCCATTGTCAGTAACCATTCAAATTTTAAATTAGGGTTTCTTACCCATAAAAATAAATTTCTAGGCCCCACATAAGGGGACCATCCCCATTTTGGCCCTATCACATTTACTACATTGTACATCCGAACATTACACAACTTGGATCCTTTCATGTGCAGTAAGGACGGATCTAGGAATTCATACTAGGGAAAGCAAATTTATATAAAAGGGCTTTTTTTTTATAATTTTAATGGGGGGCAATTTTAAAATTTTATGAATATAACTGGAAAAAAGTATAAATTTAAGAGTGTAAAATTCAATAATAAAAAATTTCAGTGGGAGCGCATGCCCCCGCTAAGCCCTTTATAGATCCGTCCCTGTGTGCCCAATGTTTGATCATCTTTCATAAACATTACACCACTTACAACTAAATTTCTAATCCCTATTGAATACACTCGCGACAAAATTATTGTTTCAGTTTCAGATGAAAACAAAAACGTAAAATGAAAACGATTGCCAAACATGCCCTAAAGAAATTAAGGAAGACATTTTGCAGTTTATTCTCTCCTAGTGCACATTTTGAAGGCTACCAATGTATCCTTACACAAAGGCCATGTACCACCAGTAACATGCTCTTAGTGGACAAGAGCACTCTTAAAGACTCTGAATTAAGTCTCGCCTCAATACGTTTCTAATTCTTGCATTATTTATAGATGGTTACTAAAAAAAAAAAAACTGTCATTTTATTTTTCTTTATTTATCATGTTCATATATAAGCACGCACTTATTTTTTCTACATTTGGCTAGTACAATTTCCATTCATCGCTATAAAGGTTTAGCCAGTACAATTTCCATCCATTATGTAGTAAGTACACTATCAAGAGAACAAGGAGTTGCAACAACAATTAGAGGATTTTTTTTGTGGATACTTATACCAGGAGCTTCAGTTATGTCAAAATCCTCTTCACTGTCCCCACCAGGAGATGCAAAATCAAACTTAAGCACAAGATTTGCTAATGCAAACTCATAGATAGTTATGGCAAAGTGGATGCCTGGACAACCCCTCCGGCCAGTTCCAAATGGAATCAACTCGTAGTCGTGCCCTTTGAAATCTATTGAAGAATTCAAGAACCTCTCTGGCCGAAAAACTTCGGCTTCTTCCCACGACAATGGGTCTCTCCCAATTGCTGAAACATTGATGAACACTTGTGTCCCAGCTGCAATGTCGTAGCCCATTACTTTGACATCCTGGGTTGATTCCCTGGGAACTAGTAATGGTAGCGGAGGATGTAATCGCATAGACTCCTTGATCACTGCTTTCAAGTATTGCATTTTCTCAAGATCATCCTCGGTTATTTCTACCTTGCCTCTGGCTATCCCTCGCACCTCATTTTGTAGTTCTTTCATGACTTTCGGATGTCTCATAAGCTGTGTCATCGTCCATTCTAGAGCTGTGTATGTAGTTTCAGTTCCAGCAGAAAACATATCCTACAAGAAACAAAAGATATATAAACAGAGGTTACTTCAGAAAATAAATATTTAACTCCAAGGATTGGTCTAATTGAAAAAGACTTAGAATTCCGGTGCCTCATGGGTTTCCGGATACGTCAATGTGACCCGAAAGTTGACCCAATAACGTATCTAGAATGCGAAAGCAGAAACAAAAACAAAGTCTATGGGGATATTCGGTATTTCTAAGACACAAACATGACTTCCCATGAAGCCATGGAACTAAAAGAAAACAAATGCGGAAGCAAAAGGGTAAAAATAGACCAAGTATGCCCCCAAGGGCAAAATAATCATTTCACATGTAAATAAAGTCTCAAGAAATGTACGTCATCCCTAAGACACAAACATGGCTTTCCATTAAGCCACGAAACTTTAAAAAAAACAAAATACGGAAGCGACGTTTTAAAAACAAACAATTTTAGTCTTAGGAGCAAAACGGTAATTTTTAGAAAATTATGAGTGCTACCGGCACATCATTAGATAGAAGGCAAAAAATTAAAAATCACTTGATTCGGAGACTGAACGAAGAAGAATGAACAAAGACAAAACCGGCATCGACGCAGCCAAGAGAGGGCACCAGGGCACCCGCGCGGCCCCGTGCGCGCGCACCGCGCACATCCGGCGGTCTGAAAAAAGCCCAAGAACAGTTAGTAAGTATAGCAAAAAATTACCAAGATGAGTGCTTTGATAGTGTCTCTTTGAAAAGAGAAGTCATCCATGTTTTCTCTTTGAATTTCAAGCAAGACGTCCACGAAGTCCTGTTGTTTTTTAGCTTCATCAACACTCCTGTCCATATGATCATCAATTACACCCTCCAAGAATTCATCCACCTCTTTAAAAACTCTCTCCACTTTAGCATTCAAACCATTAATTTGATTCAACCACACAAGCCAAGGAATATAGTCCCCCACATTGAAAACGCCCGTTAGTTCCCCAATATCCCCCAAAATCTCATTAAAATTTCTACCACTGTTCGAGCTTTCACTGTACTTCCTCCCCAAGGCTATCCGACACACTACATCATTAGTAAGTGAACCAAACATTTCACTCAAATTCACCACCGAAGAAGAAGAACAAGCCCTTTTGATCTTCTCGGTCAAAAGGGTTGTTTCTTCTTCTCTCACTCTACGGTAAGACTGAACTCGCCTATTACTCAGAAGGTTGAGCACGCAAATGCTTTTTACTTGCCTCCAATACTCTCCGTAAGGAGTGAATGCGACGTCCTTCCCATAGAAAAGTCTGCTGGCAATGCTTGATTTAGGTCTGCCTGCGAAGATGACATCGTGGGTTTTCATGACCTCACGAGCTACATCTGCAGAGGAGACGATGAGAGCCGGTTTGCTGCCGAGGTGTAGCAGCATGATCGGTCCATATTGTTGAGCTAGTGATTGGAGAGAACGATGGGGGAGCACACCAAGTTGATGGAGGTTTCCGATAATTGGTAGCTTTGGTGGAGAAGGAGGTGGATTTCTTTGGGTTTTTACGGTGGACAGCCATTTGAAAAGGATGACTACCGAGAAGAACAATGGAGGGAGAGAGTAAAATAGAATATCCAATAAGAACACCATAATTTCTTGGTCTGGAGAGTTAATTCTAGATATCTCCCTAAGAACAAGTTATCTACTCAGAGTGTGTATATAAAAAAGAGAGAGAGAGAGGCTAAATGGATCATGGTCTCTTTTATTGTTTTTTTTTTTTTTTTTGTCTTGCCACTGCCGTTTGACTGCCTTGCTTGAATATTTTAAGTTTGATCCTTTCATCTAAATGTTATTTTTATCAGTTTGGCTATTCTTTGTTATTGATCTCTGTGCTTCTGCTGGTCAAATACACAATTGAACAAATTTCAAATATCACGAATAATATATGTATATGATGAGTAACTGATTGTTATGTCTTTTTTTAGTACTTAAATCTTTTTTTAGATGACATTCATAGGTCATTATGTTTATTTTTATTTTTTTAATATGCAAGAGATCACTTCAGTGTATATAATATTAATGTACATTTTTCAATCACTGGTTTAACACAATATATAATAAAAGGAGACGTTTTCTTTCTGAATTTTAAATATAACAAAGAAAATTAGGTTTCTTTCCTTTTTTTCATATTTTAAATTTTAAAAAATACATATGCCGTCATTTCCTTGTACCATGCTAGTAGTTGAAAGAGTTCCTTGCAAGATCTAAAAGAACATGTGCCACTTGGTGATCAAGTTTAATCAAAATTAAAGTTCATATATTAGATGTTAGTTCACTAATTACAACGGCTCAAAACAATTTAATAATTTAATCAAATGTGATTTGTATGCATTCTTTGGGTGGGACCTTAAGAAATTAAAAGCAATAACACAAACATTTTGAGCTCTATTATAAATGTTGTGACCTCGCTTATAAAAAAAAACCCATTTTAGCTTCAACCAATTTAAACACGTTTTTTAATTAAATTTTGTTTTATTTTTATACCATGACAGGTAATTTATAATCTCAATTTTGTTTCTAACTGAACTTAAACCCTCATATCTATCAATTTAGAAAGTACAAAAAAAATTATCACTAATTAACAACTCTTAGAGGTAACAAGTCTTGGTTTTAATCTTCGTAAAATGTTCTCGGTTAAAAATATTGGACCACTGATCTAGTAAAACCAAGTGTGCTGCCATCATTGAATGCTTATAACCTTATCACTGTCTTTGAAGAATATTGACAAATTTGCATCAAAACTCACTTTCATTTGACAACAATTTGGTCAACATAATAAAATGATGAGGTTTCTCTTCTACCTTTCCAACTGAAAATAATTTTTAAGTTCTCATGTGATATTAAATGAGAGTGTGAATCTCTAATTAAAGAAAATAAAATATAAAAATAAATATATTAAATTAAAAATTCATAATAAAATTATCATCAAAAGCTAATCTCTGATGGAGAACACGCTATATAATTGGACTTCAAAAAAGGTCTTTATTTTTATTTTAGCATGACAAGTAATTCATACCTAAGTCACGTAAATCGAGAACAGATGCGACAGCGAATTCGAGAGCGGAAGTGTGAGAGTGGTGGAATTAAATTATAAATAATGATAATTTGAGCTAGAGTGCGTATAGAGCGCGAGAGTGAGAGCTCGCTCGAAACGTAATAGTGACACTCATTAAAAATAATTGTGTAACTTAGATTCATACACTCAATTTTATCTCTCACAGAACTTCAACTCCCGATCTTTCAATTTAAAAATAAAAAAAATAATAAAAATACGTACTAAATTACAACTCTTGGGCCATTGAACTAGTAAAACCAATTTACAACTCTTTGTGATAACAAGTCTTCCTTTTAATCTTTCAAAACTGTTTTTCTGTTTAGAATATTGGGACGCTGAACTAGTAAAACCAATTTTCAACTCTTCGTGATAACAAGTCTTCCTTTTAATCTTTCAAAAATGCTTTTCTGTTTAGAATATTGGGCCATTGAAGTAGCAAAACCAACTTTCAACTCTTCGTGATAACAAGTCTTCCTTTTAATCTTTCAAAAATGATTTTCTGTTAGAGTATTGGGCCATTGAACTAGAAAAACCAACTTACAACTCTTCGTGATAACAAGTCTTCCTTTTAATCTTTCAAAAATGTTTTTCTGTTTATTGGGCCATTGAACTAGTAAAACCAATTCTGCCGCCATCTTTGAATGTTTATTATAACCTTATTATAGTCTTAATTTAAGAATCTGGACAAATTTGTACCAAATTTGATTTTCATTCAACTAGGGGTTTTATGATGACGGGAACGTTTGAGAAATGGCTATATGATATTTCTTTCGCAGATTTGAATTACATATTAAAATGTCGTTGTTTCAAATTTAATCATATTATAAAATATGATGAAATTCAATAAGATTGACCATATAAGTATATGTAATAAAATAAATTCATATTCGATTCGTATGCAATGTATACTAAATCTAAGATTTTGTAATCATATTCGATTCGTATGCAATTTATAGCATTAAAAATAAATAAATAAATAAATAAAAGCAGTCATATTCAAGCCTGTGTCAGTAAATATTTCGTGCTGCATTTTAATTTAAAGCGATATACTAGGTATAAAGTTTTTGTTCAATAGAGTAACAGTGCTTATACATTATTAAAATTTTAGTACACAAGCCTTGACATTTCTGCGGCTTTTGTTGGACAAATATATATTATTTTAATCCATTTTTACACTACACAAGAACAATTTGTGTGAGATATTTTTTTGTAATTGGCATATTTCAGTAACAAAACAAGTCATAGTCGAGTTATAATTTCAGTTACTATATCAAACTTGACATCGACTGCGGAATTCAGAAATTGATCAGAAGAGGAAAGTACTGTTGATCATCGACAAGGAAAGAATAATATATTAGGCCTTCGTTTCCCACTTAGGACACAAATACCTTTATGGTATATTTTTAAAGTTCCAAAAATACAGAAAATCCAAGTTCAGGATGGATTCTGTCAAGTGGGAACCGGTTCCAGAAGTTAAGATTCGAGAACAACTCTCTGTCCTTTGGGAACCAGTACCAAGATTGGGAACCGGTTCCAGAAGTCCTAATTGCAACAGGCTTCCAGTTTCCTTATTCTATTGAATACCTTTTTGATCCAGCTTTCCTTCCAAATCTTATGCACAAAATTTCCTTTATTTTCAGAAGGAATAGGACTTTGCAAACCTCTATATAAACCATGTCATACATATAAGTTTATTCATGAATTTTAATCATTATTCATATATCATACAAAGCCTTAGGAAGTTTATCCCTCTCAGAAAATCAAAGTTGATTTTTCTATTGTCTTCCTAGAACATACACATATTCATCTAGTTAGGTTAGAGTTGTAGAGTTCAAATCCTGATTGTGATCATACAGTTGTATCTACTTCGATCAGACAAAAACAAATCTTCTTCTACATCAAGTTCAGATGATTGAAGAACAGAAGTAAACGCAATCACACTTTGAAAGTGTTGGAGCATTCGAGGAGTGTTATCTGATCTACCTGCTACTCTTCTACAAATATCAAGCATAAGTCTGAGGTCAAGTTGCTGTTGGACGGGGAGTCGCAAAGCCAGAGGATTGTCAGTAGTTGGTGTTTAGTAAAACGATAGGGCGTGAACCAAAGTCAAAGTTCGGTATACTTTGTTTCAAGTATAGTGGATTGGTTTACTTTGGACTGCATAATCCACGAGGTTTTTCCCATAACAGTTGACGTATTTTATCAACTGAGGTTTCCTTACTATAATCCTGGTATCATCTCTAACTTTATACTTTATTTTATATTATATGCATGTAATTAACTGTTTAATTGCTAAAATAAGTAAAGTTGGTAAACGACACAGATCTGTTTTAAAAAATCTAAAACTTTCTTAAGTACATTCCGCTGCGTACGACTCACAAATTGGTATCAGAGCCAATCTCTACACATTGAGTTGATCCTTGTTAGAAAGTTTTGTTTTGTGTTCAAAAATTGTTTTCGAAATTATATCTTATGCGTTGAAAGAATGTGGTTTTAATCAACGTGGTCCTTTATTTGAAGGAGATAATTACAATTTTTTGAAATCAAAGATGAAAGCTTATTTGCAAAATTCTGGTAATAAAATTTGGGCAATAGTTGAATCTGGCTATACACCTCTTACAGTAGATACAACTGTGGATGGGAAAATAGTCAAATAGTTAAAAGATACTTTTGTTTTTACTGCTATTGAAACTGAGCGTAATGATACTAATGGCAAAGTTTTATATTCAATTATTAATTCTGTTGTTCCATCTGAATATGCTAGAATTTTTATTGTAAAACTGCTAAAGAAGCTTGGGATATTTTGCAGGTTACTCATGAAGGAACTTCGAAAGTGAAGTTATCCAAAATTCAGTTGCTCTCTCATAAATTTGGAAACATCGTGATGAAAGAAGATGAATCATTTTCTGATTTTTATTCTAGTTTTCTTAAAATAATTTCTTAACTGCATCACTTAGGTAAAAAAGTTAGTGATAAGAAAATCTGTGAGAAAATCTTAAGGTCTTTACCTAAAAGATTCTAGATTAGGGTTGAAACCATCTCTGAACTTTGGGATTTGACTACCTGTTCATTAAAAACTTTTGAGATACAGAATTTTGATTTAAGTCAGAAGGAGAAAAATCTTGCTTTAAAATCTACACATGTTGAGAATTCTGTGAATGATGACTCTGATGATGATATTACATTCTTGTCTAGGCAATTCAGTCAGATTTTGCAAAGGCAACAGAGGAGAAAAAATAACAATGATAAGCGCTGAAAAGTGCGCATTTAAACCCCTTAAACTTGAACGTTTTAGGACCTTATTCTATCTTATTTTCCCATTTTAGTTTAATTTCATGTTATTTCCCTTTTTAGGCACTTATCCCCAAAATAAGTCAATTTAGCTGAATTAGAGCATAAAAGAAGCAATCTCAAGCTTAATGGAAAAAAGGAGCAAAGTGGAAGCAAAGTAATGAAAGGAAGCCCTCTTTGATCGATTGAATCAAGCTCCGATCGATCACACAGTGATTGTTCCAACCATGCCATGATAGATCGATCATTTTGTCTTTATCCTCAAGAAATTTCCCTTTTCGATCGATCCAACATTCCTTCCATCGATCGAAGATTTTTGATCTTATCCTCACCTACCACTTTTATCCTTTTCCCAAAATATCCCGAAAATATCTCAACTTTGTCATTATTCCAAAGAGGCACAGCCATAGTTAGATCGGTCGAAGCACCTTTGTGATCGATCGAACTGCCTCAAGTGCGAGAAAAACAGAGTTACAGCCAATTAAAAGGTGTGCTCATGGTGTAATCATTTGGAGGTCCTAATGCACGAGGTCTGACCATTGGGTGTGACATTTGAGCTACCTATATAAGGATTTTGGCCATTTGGAGGACAGAGAACATATACTTTTAGAGGGGAACCATATACAATATAGAGGCGGGAGGAGTCTAGAGATTAGAGTGAGATACACACCATTTGATAGAGTTTTTCCACTCATCTAGGGTTTCTATCAAGAAGAAGAAGATCATTTTTACCATAAAGATAACCCTTGAGGATTGGATAACAACATCAATGAATGGCTAAACCATTCTCTTGGGGCTAGAGAAAGCCCTAAGCATTCCTCCTAGACTTTGATGTTTTGTAATTAAAGGGAATTTGTGTTGTATTTGTTGCCTTGACATCTTATATATATTTTGTTTCTATAATAATTTGTGCGGTTGAATACTTTCAATTGATCATTTAATTATATCCATATGTCTATGTATGCTAGGATGAATGTGCATGTGTTTATTTCTTGATTTTGTGACATTGATGCATGTTTATGTGTGTTGATATTATGAATCTAATGATCGTCAAGGCATGGTGCTTAAATAGATTACTCTTGTGGTTTGTTTGATGGTTCATACTTATTTCTTGATGGATTGTGCCACCTCCTTAGTTTAATTAGTTTAATTTTTATGTCATTAGTTTAGTTGTAGTGTAATTGCCTTATTTTCTTAGATAGGTGGATAATCCATGTTTGTTGTTTGATGTTTCATGCTCATGAATGCAAGTAGTATATTTTTCTAAATTGATGAGTGTGCATTAATTGTGGACTTAAAGAAAGGAATAATGGCTTAATTTGATATGTTGCGCTATTCACTAGTTTGGCTAGACAATATATGCTTACTTGGCCATCCATGCTTGATAATGCAATTAATAGCACACACTTTCCTTTGTAACATATAATCCCCCTGATCTATTAAGCATTGAATGTCTAGGAAGGTGATGCTTAGTGGTGAACTCTAAGTCCCAAGACCTCTCTTTCCTATATCTTTTCCCCTATTTCTTGATTGTTATTCACTTGTACTATTTTAATTGCATCTTAGTTTAATTAACCAATCAAACCATCTTTTGATCATTCGACCTACTAATCCGATATTGATTTCCAAGCAAAAATACACCTCATTTCCCTTGGGACGATCCCTACTTACTCTAGCTATATTTATAGTTAGTAGTGGTAGTGGCATTCTCTAAATTTAAACATGGCCACACTATACACTTTACCTCTTTTTGCATGTTTTGGTATTGACCACACTAAGTAACATGGCTAATCCTCAAAATTTTGACAAGACGTCAAAGTTTAGGTTTAATGAAAAGAAAGTAGAAGAATCAAAAGAAACTGAATTTACTTGCTGGAATTGTGGTGGCAAAGGTTACACATCCAATGTTTGTCCTAATCCTAGGAAAAAACAAAAGGATAGGAATAAAGGAAAAGCAATGAAAGTTTCTGTATCTGAAAATTCTACTTTAAGTGATAATTAGTCTCCTCAGGATGATACTAATGATTTTTCTTATCTCGCTTTTCTTGATAAAAGTCATCATGTCGTTCATTTATTTGACTCTGACAGTTCAGATAACGAAAACAATGAAGTTCATAATGAACAGGTTGAAGAAGCTGAAATGGATGATGAAAGACTGAAAAAGATGGTCAAAGAAACCATGGAGACCAAACAGGCAATCAATAAGCTAGTGAATGAGCTTATCCTAGCAAAAAGAGAGAATGAAGATCTAAAAAAATAGATTGTTGAAGGCAAAAGGAAAGCTGTTGAAAGTAATTCTGTCATCACTGAGCTTGAGAAGCGGATTATCTTTCTTGAGGATAAGGTAAGTGTTGCTAATTCATTGAAGGAATATCTTGCTTTGAAAAATGATTATCTTGAAATTAAATTGAAATCTGAATAAGAGAAACTAAAAAGATTCAATTTGAGTCACAACAGTTTGACTAAGATAATCAACATGGGTAAGGATGTGAATAATAAAACAGCGTTAGGATTTGTTAAAGATTTTTCTAATAATCAAGGAAAAACAACCTTTGTTGCTATTATGCCTAAACCATGTTTGCCTGATGCATCACATTCCGATATGTCTTATGTGCCTAAATTGTTGCATTGCACTTTTTGTGGAAAGAATGGTGTAGATGGAAAAAATCCCCCTCCAGTAAGAATCATCTACGTCATCACACTACAAAATTATCTTAGGTACAGCAAGGGCCCAATCGGTGTCAAACCCAAATTGGGAGAACCCAGTGCAGAACAAGCTCAGACCAAAGTCTTGGCTTCCATGTAGACCGTTGACCCAGGCCATCCGGTCCACTTTCCAAGCCCAAACGTTAACAGCCCGGGGCGCCAAGGGTGAACTCCAAGCCCATTAGCTAAATCGTCTGGATCAGCCCACATCCATCCCAATCCTAATTAAAGGTAGACCAGTCCTGCTAGACCAAGGAATCAACAAAGAAAGCAAGTCATGTGCAAGGAAAGTCCTTCATGGAAAGAATTGTAAAAAGGAAATGAGTGTAATTATAAAAAATGTCATATATAGAATGGATTGGAGGACAAGTCATGCGAATCCTACCATAATTCCACCACCTTGTTTCTTATAAATAGAGGCTTAGACCTCCAATAAAATTATCGAGCATTATACACTTATTTTGAGTATTATATTTGCTTGTTCTGAATGAGTTGTATTCTTTCTTTTTATTGATTTTAATAGAGAGAAATTTTGCACCTACACTTTGGCGCCGTCTGTGGGAAGCGTATAGAAAGATACTCCCACTTTTGTTTCAAATTGTTTTTGTTTCCACGATCTGGAATGTCGAACGGAGAATCAACGGTGGCTGATCAACAAAAGAAGTTGATGCGAAAGATGCGAGAAGAGTTCTTGCACCAATTTGAAACGCTTCGTTAGGCGAATGAAACCAGCGTAGCCTAGATTGTATTGCTTCAACAGCAAAACGACACCCTTCAAACGGCTATGGCTCAGTTGACACCTCAGCCACCACTAGTTGACGAGACTACTCCTCCTCCCAACCAAAACGAGCCTCAGGTCAATGGGGTTCGGCTTAATGAAGTTTAGCCCTACGAAGTTCAACAAGAGCAGAGGACAAGGTCTGAGGCGGTAGCTTCAGATAATCTTCCTCGTCGCATATAGGATGAACAGGCCTAGTCCAGCTGTAAGCTTACGGTATGGTCTAATAGTGTTCCAGATGGTGTAGGAGTAAATGAGGCCTTTGATAAAAAGAGACTCCTGAGAGTTCAAACGCCTGCAGAGATGGCCAAGGAACATAAGAAATCTTTTGTGAAGACTCCATTCACTGACGATGTGTACCTTGTTGACAGACCTAAGAAATTCACTATGCTTTCTTTTACCCAGTTTGATGGTACGGGTGATCCCTCTCGGCACCTAGATCACTACATACAAAAGATGGCTCTGGACGATCACAATAACCCATGGATGTGCAAAGTTTTCCCTTCCAGTCTAATAGGGGCTGCGTTGGAGTGGTTCAGGAATAGGCCACACAAATCTATTCCAGACTATGAAACTTTATGCACTATGTTCCTGGCGCAGTATTATGGTAATAAGAAGTAAAAGAAGAGTACTGCTAGCCTTTTCACTATAAGGCAAAAGAAAGGAGAAACATTACAAGATTTCTGGTCCAGATTTAACATGGAGGCTTCAGAAATAGCAGATTGCCATCCTGCTACCGCAATACTTAAGGAAAAACAAGCCCATTCTTTTTAGGGTTATTTTTTCATTATTTTAATTAGGGGTGAATATTATTATTTTTATTATTAAGTTTTACTTTTTTTCTGTATCGTTCTCTCTGGAAAACACGAAGAGGAAAAAAGTTAAGGTTCTTGAGAAAAAGTTCAGAGAAGAAGAAGAGGAGCCAGATGAATCAAAGGATGGGGCTTGTTGACATCTTGCATCCATCAACCATGAGCGGCTAATTCTTCAACTTAGGGTTGGATAAACCCTAAACGTGTAACCTAATTTTTCTCTTTTTTTACTTTTTGGGGATTTAATTGTATTTGATGTATAGTCTTGAATAATATAATTTTAATTCTTTCATTTGATTATCTATGTCAATATCATGTTGTCTTATGTGTGTGTGATTGGTAATCAAGTTCTACACTTGAATTCTTTGTTAATTGATTCTTGTGATGGCTATACATGGTGTTAATTAGTTGTATTGTTGTTTTGATTTGATGGAATTTGCTTCTACTAGATGGATTGCACTATACAATTAGTTTAATTAGGTTAAGTTCTTGTTGAATTTAGTTAATTTCAGGCTTAATTAGTTTAATTGCACTTTCGTTCTTAGGTAAGTAGACAATCCATACTTGTGTTTGATTTCCATGCTTGTTGCCACAATTTACATTATCCTCTAGATTAATGTGAGTTGAAATTACTAATTGAATTGATGGACCATGCTTTGAATTGGTGAATTGATTTACACTTAGTTAATTGTCATTAGGTAAATGATTCAAGCTTTAAATTGATGTTTCATACTTTTTATTGTAATTATTAACCACATTTAGATTATACATTTTATTTTCCCAATTAGTTGAAAGTTAGTGAGTTAGGAAATGTGCTTAGTGGTGAATTCTACACCCTAAGTCTCTTTTTAATCTTTTAAACTCCATTATTTTATCGCAATTATTTAGCTTAAAATTAGTCTAATCACAAAACCAAACCTTTTTAGCAATCACATAAGCACTAAAGTAGAATTCAATTATGGAAAACCTATAATTGTTTAGATTTCTTGGGACGATCCCTACTCACTTCATACTCCATAGTATAAGTGTGTAATGGTTTTATAAATTTTAAAATATGATGTCCACTTGACATTATTTCTAAACCTAAAGTGTTGTGCATTATTTTGTGCACACGCTCAGTCGTACCATAGTTTTGGCGCTGTTGCCGGGGATTTAACAGTTTTAAAGATTTGAATTAGACATTAGTTCTTTATTGATTATTTACTTCAAAGTCATTTTTATTTTTATTTTCTCACTTGATATTTGTCAATTAGGTACTTGAAGCAAAGTGGAGCAAACACTGGACCTTGAAGCAATTAAAAAAAAAAATTTGAAGTTGCTTAAGACTATTTGTAAGTTTTTCTTTGATTCTTGTGCTTAATTGTTTACTACCTTGCATGTTTTGGACAGCCCAAGTGGAGGCTTAATTTGATTGTTTTATTTTTAAGTCCAAGCATACCTTCTTGTAGAAGGCATCGGCCCGTGTGGGGGCATTTATTTGTTTTAAGTACATTGATATTATTGAGGAGTTTGGGAACATCGTATGTGGAGGTTAAAAAATTGAAGTGTTGGCGTGTTGACTTATCCTAGTGCATGTATGGTCGTAAATCACTTAATCGTCCTATTGCTCCTGTAAATCAAAAGCTTGAAGTTTTTCTTCAGCGTTTAAGAGGTAGTACTAGGGATAGTCATCCTAATCTTCCAAATTTTGATTTTCCATCACCTTTAATGGAAGACCCAATAGATCCAATTGAAGATCCCATTGTAGATCTTGGTCACGTAGATCATAATGGTGTGCACCACCCACCACAAGTTCATATTGTGGATCCTCAAGGTGTGCATCCACCCTTGGGAATGCCACGACCAATCAATCCTAATGTCGAACAACCTAATCTAGGGATACCAAGGCCAAATGTTGTTCCCCCAATTGGTGAGCAACAACAACAATATGTTCAAATGGCATACCCTCAAATGGCATATCATCAGCAAGGTCAATGTCATATCCTCCTCTCAATCCTCTCAATCCTCTTAATCCTCCAATGGTGCTTAGGGATCGTTACACTCTAAATCAATATAATGCACCCACTTGCAATCAATTGCCAAATTTTCGTGCTCATCATTATGAGATTAAGGCTTCCACCATTAACATATGCCCCCTTTTCTATGGGTTGAGCAATGAAGAGCCTTATAAACATTTAGATAAGTTCTTGGAAGTTTGTTCCACCATGAAAATCACGGATATTCCGGAAGAAGTCCTAAAAATAAAGCTTTTCCCTTTCACTCTTCGGAATAAAGCTAAATATTGGTTTAACAACTTGCAGTCAAATACAATCACCTCTTGGGCACAATTGCAACAAGAGTTCCTAAAAAAGTACTATCTCGCGAGTCGAACTTATTCAATGAGAACTTTCATTCGTGAATTTAAACAAGAAAAAGGAGAACCCCTTCATAAAGCATAGGAACATTTGAATGACTTGTTACGAAAATGTCCACATCATGACATTCCTAAGTGGCAATTAGTTTAATATTTCCTTTCAAGTTTATCCGATGCTAATAAAAGCATTGTTGATGCTTCCTGTGGCCGATGCTACATAGAAAGAAATGAAGATGAAATTTGGCATGTCTTTGAAAAAATGAGTGAAAACTCAATACATAGATCTTCATCTTCTAGGGGTGGTCATCTAACAAATGTAGGAGGAAAGAAAGCTCTAAATCAAATAGACTCTTCCATGGAAATTGCCGCTGAGGTCAAAAATCTTACTCAACGGTTTGATAAATTCCTTTTGAATTAAGGTCCGGCAATTCAATCTTATCCTCACCATTCCGATGAAATATGCATGACATGTTTTAGTTACACTCACCATACTTCAAATTGCCCTCTTGGATAAATCATACCAAGTGAGTCTCAAGAACAAGCAAATGCAGCTTTCATTCATCAAGGGAACAACCATTATTCCAATACTTACAATCCGGGGTGGAAAAATCATCTAAACTTTGCATGGAGAAATCAATGAGATGGTGCAATCCCTCATCAAACTCAAGGTTACCAAGCAAAGTATGTTCCCCCACATCTCCAAAATCAAAATCAGAATTCTCAAGGTTACCGTCCTTCATTCTATCATCAGAATGTGAATCAATATTCTCATCCTCAAGTATCAAATTCTTAATCTTACTCTCAACCTCAAGCATCAAATTCTCAATCCTACTCTAATCCAAATCAAGTGCCTCCTAAGAGTTCCGCTTTTGAGGACAAGGTCTTGCAAGCCTTAGGTGATCTTTAAAAAGATAATCAATTGTTTCATTCTCACTCTCAATTAATTGCAAAGCTTGAAGCTCAAATCGGGCAATTAGTTAATTCTTTAAATGTGAGAGAGAAAGGTAAGTTGCCTAGTCAAACTGAGACCAATCCTAAGGGGCAATTTATGGCGCAAGCAAGTCCTTCATCGAAATTTTCTAGAAATGAGCAAGTTCAAGCAATTACTACCTTGAGGAGTGGTAGGAAAATGGATAATAAGGTAGAGGTACCTAAGGAAGATAGTGAATTGACACAACCTAGTGGCTGTATCCATCCCATTCAAAATCCTATTCTTACTCCCTTGGATGCTAGTGGTTCCAAAAAGGACATTCCATCATCTTCATCATCATCTCCCCAATTAGAGAAGTCTTATGAGCCAAAAGCTCCATTTCCTCATGCTTTGAGATAGACTTCATTGTTTGGGAGATAAGAAGGAAAAATTCATGATATGATGGAAGTGTTTAAACAAGTGAAAATCAATCTCCCTCTTCTAGATGCAATTAGGCAAATTCCACCATATACAAAGTTCTTGAAAGACTTGTGCACACAAAAGAGGAAGAGCAAGGGAAGGGACTTTAAGAAAGTGCTTTTAACAGAACAAGTGAGCTCTATCATTCTGTCTAACACTCCTCCTAAGTTCAAGGATCCAGGTGTTCCGACCATTTCTTGTGTTATTGGAAACCAAAAGATTCGTAGAGCTCTCATTAATTTAGGTGCAAGAATTAATCTCATTCCATACTCTGTTTACTTTCAATTAGGATTAGGGGACTTGAAGCCAACATTGGTAGTAATCCAATTAACCGATAGATCAATTAAGAAACCGAGGGGAATTGTTGAGGACATCCTGATTAAGGTTGATAAATTTTATTTTTCGGTTGATTTTGTGGTACTTGATACTGAACTAGTCCCTAATCTTACCAATCATATTCCAATCATCCTAGGAAGACCATTCCTTGCCACTGCCAATGCCACCATTAATTACAGATCCGGCATTATGGACATCTCTTTTGGCAACATGATGGTTAAGCTTAATGTATTTAATGCAAGTCAACATCCTACAGATGAAGACGAGTGTTTCCTAGTAGATGTCTTAGATGAAACCATAGAGGAGACTTTTCCCTCTATTCTCTCTAAAGACCCTCTTGAGGCATGCCTTTGTGAAATGTTTGAAAGTTGTGCTTTTGACACGGAATGATCCATAAATAAGGTGAATGCTTTGATGGACTCTGTGGCCACTTTAGATTACCCACCTTGGAAAAGCAAGAAAGAACCTCTTCCTTCACTCTCTAATACTCCACCAGTTCCTTCTCTCATCTCTCCTCCTACTCTTGAACTTAAGCCTCTTCCATCCAATCTCAAATATGCCTTCTTAGGCCCAAAAGAAACTCTTCCGGTCATCATTGCTTCAAATCTTTAAAATGACCAAGAGAATGATCTTTTGGAAGTGCTTAAAGCTAACAAAGAAGCCATTGGATGGAGTGTGGCTGACCTAAAAGGCATTGACCCTTCTATTTGTATGCATTGCATACACATGGAAGAAGATGAAAGGCCATTTAGGGATGCTTAACGGAGATTGAACCCAAATATGAAGAAAGTTATCATGAAGGAGGTTGTGAAACTTCTAGATGCAGGAATCATTTATCCTATCTCTGATTCCAAGTGGGTTAGTCCAACTCAAGTGGTTCCCAAGAAGTTGGGAATCATAGTTGTTAAAAATGCTAAGAGTGATCTCATTTCGAAACGCACCGCCACTTCGTGGCGTATTTACATAGATTACCGAAAACTGAATTCTGCCACTAGGAAGGACCATTTCCATTACCTTTCATTGACAAAATCTTGGAAAGATTGGCTAGGCAACAATACTATTGCTTCCTAGATGGTTACTCGGGGTATAATTAAGTGGCCCTAGATCCATTGGATCAAGAAAAGACCACATTCACATGTCCTTTCAGTACATTTACTTATCGACGGATGCCTTTTGGATTGTGCAATGCTCCTGCCACTTTCCAAAGGTGTATGATGTCAATTTTTTCGGACATGGTGGAGAAGTATTTAGAAGTCTTCATGGATGACTTCTCGGTTTTTGGGTCCTCATTTGATTCGTGTCTCCAAAATCTCAAAAAAAATGTTTCAAAGATGTCATGAGACTAATCTTGTGTTAAGTTGGGAAAAAAGCCATTTTATGGTTCAAGAAGGAATCGTGCTTGGACATGTCATCTTTAAAAGAGGAATAGAAGTAGATAGAGCGAAAGTTGAGTTGATTTCTGAATTTTCTCCACCTACTACGGTGAGAGAAATCCGCTCCTTTCTAGGACATGCCGGTTTTTATCGCCGGTTCATCAAAGACTTTAGTAAAATTACTAAACCCTTATGCAACCTTCTTGCCAAGGAGACTCCATTTGTCTTTAATGAAGCATACATAAATGCTTTTCATCAACTTCGCACTCTTCTATCATCCGCTCCCATCATGTAACCTCCAAATTGGTCCTTACCATTTGAGATTACGTGTGATGCTTCCGACTTCGCAATGGGTGTTATTTTGGGACAAAAGGTAGGTAAACTACCATGTGCTATATACTATGCGAGCAAGACTTTCTCGGGTGCCCAATTAAACTATTCTACCACCGAAAAAGAATTACTTGCCATAGTATATGCCCTTGATAAATTTTGGTCATATCTCTTAGGATCCAAGGTAATTGTGTTTTCTGATCATGCCGCTCTTAGGCATCTTTTAATGAAAAAGGAAACTAAACCTCGCTTGATAAGATGGATCCTACTTCTTCAAGAATTTCACTTTGAAATCAAGGACAAAAAGGGCTCGGACAATGTCATTGCCGATCATCTGTCTAGATTAATGGTTGAATCTTCTCTAAATCTTGAAATTCATGAATCGTTTTCGGTTGAACAACTCTTTCAAATCTCAAATGGGAATTTGCCTTGGTTCGCTGACATTGTTAATTATCTTGCAACCGGCAAACTTCCCATTAATTGGTAAAAACAAGAAAAGGACCGATTCTTTGCTAACATCCAAAAATACTATTGGGAAGATCCCATTCTGTTTCGTTATTGCGCAGATCAAATCATAAGGAGATGTGTGTCGGAAAGTGAAGTTCCGAGCGTCCTTGTGTTTTGTCATACAATTGCTTGTGGCGGGCATTTTAGTGGAAAAAAGACCGCTTTAAAGGTTTTTCAAAGTGGGCTCTTCTGGCCCACTATCCACCGAGATGCCTATAACTTTTGCAAGGTGTGTGTTCGATGCCAAAAGTAAGGATCAATGTCAAAGAAAGACATAATGCCTTTAACTTCAGTCTTCGTAGTTGAAATCTACGATATATGAGGCACAGATTTTATGGGACCATTCCTAATGTCTTATGGCTTTCAATATATTCTCGTTGCCATTGATTATGTGTCAAAGTGGGTTGAGACTTGTGCTACCAAAATGCATGACCACTCCGTGGTAATTGCATTTGTCAAATCAAATATATTTGCTCATTTTGGTATGCCAAGGGCTATGATAAGTGATGGAGGAAAACATTTCTGTAATCAATTCTTGAAGCAACTTTTCTTGAAATACTCTGTCACACATAAAGTGGCTACTCCCTACTATCCCCAAACAAGTGGGCAAGTCAAGGTATCAAATAGGGAAATCAAGCATATTCTTGAGAAAATTGTCAATCCGACCCAAAAAGATTGGTCAAGGAAATCGAATGATGTTTTATGGGCTTATCGGACAGCTTACAAGACTCTAATAGGCATGTCTCCATATAGACTTATTTATGGGAAACCTTGTCATCTTCCAGTTGAGGTAGAACACAAAACACTTTAGGCAATAAAAAGGCTCAACTTTGATCTTGATAAGGCTAGAAATGACCGTTTGCTCCAACTCAATGAGCTAGAGGAATTGTGAAATAATGCCAATGATAGTTCAAAAATCTATCAAGCAAGGACAAAAGCATTTCATGATAAACATATTATGAAAAAGTCCTTTGAGGCCGGTCAAAAGGCTTGGTTATTCAACTCTAGGCTCAAATTCTTCCCTGGAAAGCTTCGAACCAAATGAGAAGGCCCTTATTTAATCATCTCCATCTCAACTCATGGGGCGATTGAACTTCAAAATCTAAATGATGAAAGGACCTTCAAAGTTAATGGTCAAAGGCTTAAACCATTCATTGATGGACAAGCTCTTCAAAGAAATGTGGAATCCACTCTTTTAGTGGATCTCATTTACTTTGAAGATTGAGAGCATCTCACGTCTTTCTACCGACGTTAAACACTAGTTTTATCAATTTCTCCTTCGTTGCATGTTAATTTATATTTTATTATTATTTTATTTTATTTTATTTCATTTTTATTTTTATTTTTTTTCTTCTTTTTCCTTTTGTACATTTATGCATTTTTTTTAAAATTCAAAAAGATAAAAAAAAAAAAAATTAAATTAAATTAAATTGGTAGTGTAAGTTGGTATTTGATTTTATTTCAATTTATTATTTATTATTTATTATTTATTATATATATATATATATATATATATATATATATATCTTATTTTAGTATATATTTTTCTTTCTACTTTTGTGTAAAAAAAATAAAATAAAAAAATATATAAAAACAATTGATCTCCCATTGTATATATTTAATTTAATTTTAGTATATATTTTTCTTTCTTATATTTTTCTTTGTGTTAAAAAAAAATTAAATAAAAATAAATAAATTATAATAAAAAAATACATAACAAATAAATAAATAAATAAACAAAACAAAATTAAATACTAATAAAAAAAAACACGTAACCAAAAAAAAAAAATTAATAATAAAAAAAATTGAATTGTTGATTCAAAAAAAAAAAAAAATTGCATTGTTGATTTTTTTTTTTTTTTTGAAAAAAAAAAAAATAGTTGAATTGTTGTTAAAAACAATTGCATTGATAATTTTTTAGAAAAAAATTTAATTGATTTATTTTAAATAAAAAAAAAATTCTCAATAGCATTCCGTCTTGCTAGAGACGTTAAACTTAGCCCATTTTTTTTTTATTTTGTAAGTTGTATATACATATTCTTTTTCTTTGTTTCATTTAAAAAAAATAAAAATAAAAAAAATAAAAAAGTAAAACAAAAACAAAACAAAAAAAAATTATATATATATATACAAAAAAATAATAATAATACTAATGACAAAAATAAAAAAAAAAATATGTGTTACCGGTATGCCCTTATACTTGGATGTGCATGTTTTAATCTTTTATAAAGGGTTTCATCTCTTATCTCTTTGCATCGTGTTATCTATTGTTTTGGACTGTATGCATTGCTTATCCCATGTGATATTTGATGTGATTTTGTTAGTATGGTTATACAGATAGGTTTTTGCATCCAAGTTTGGGGGAGACATCTTTCCTACTGGATTATTGCCGGACTTCATAGTCTTTGCCATCACAGTATGCTCTTTCCATTATTTTTCATTATTCTCATTGCACATTAAGGACAATATACAGTTTAAGTTTGGGGGTAAGGTCGATCATTATGATTCATTCTATTTTAAGTTGAGCTTTAAATGCATTATTAGATTTGAGATGTGTTTGGCAATGATTTCGAACTTTTAAAGCATAATGCATTTGAAAAGCAAGTTGTTAGAGTCTAATACTTCTTATATGCTCTAGGATGCCATTTAGGGATAAATTTTTAATTTTTGATATCATGTTTGCTCTTGTGGTATACATCATCTTGTTGGTTAAAAATACTTTGAGAGTTAATTCTAAAATTCTACACTTGCACTTGCGCACACTAGCATTCAATTTCTAGGGTACATGCTTAGTTGATTATTGTCTTGGTTTATCCCAATTGAGCTAGTATGCTTTGAAAGCTTTCATTCTTGATAAAATTACCTTGCAAAGAAAAAGAAATAAAAGCACTCACTAAAAAAAAAAAAAAAAAAAAAGTCTTTCAATATGTTAACTGATCAAAAAAGAAGACAAGGAAAGAATGTAAGATGATTGATTAGTTTGAGTTCGTAGCCTAGCCATTCCGAGTCATTACGCCCTTAGGAGTGTCTTTACACTTAACGCCCTAAGACCATCTAATTTGGGAGTCGTTGGCTCAACACTTGTTACATGGGGTGATTAGAGAGCTTAAGGAACTTGGACATTGCACATGGTCATACGTAAAAATAAAAAATAAAATGAAATCAATAAAAAAAAGAATGTTTGATTGAATAACAAGGTTCATTCAATATCTTAATGTCTGGTACTATATATGTATGCTAGTTTGAGGGTAAGACTATGCCATTACTTTGATTTGCTAGGATAGCAACACATTTTGATGCCGGTTCACTCAAAAAGGATGATAGAATTGATTCAATTTGAATGATTAACTTGCTTGATGTGTGGATGACTATTTTTACTTACATGATATTGAAATGTTGATAATAGCTTAGAAATGGCAAAAATTTGCATAGTTGAAGTAGTCTACTTTCAATACTTGTTTGATATGTGTCGTTGCTTCTCAAGTAAGAAAGAGCTATTGATGTTTGTGGGTACCATTTCTGGAAACCCTCACGAGACTTCACTCATCCACCAGGGCTAACCTAGGGGTTTAAAAGGCTTGTTGCATATGCTAAATGTAACCGTGATCCCTACAGAAGTGGTGTTATCTTTATTTACTTTATTAGTTCATAGTTATATATATATATGTTTCATTCTCATATACTGTAGTTCGGACTAACAATATCTAAGTTTGGGGGCATGATAAGTGCTTCAATGTTACATATTTCAGCACCTAAACTAGGGTATTTTAATCCTTGCATTTATCTTATTTTCATGTTTTAGTTCTAATTTATGTTTTTGTTAATTTCATGTCAAGAAGGTTCAAACGGACTAATTTCGGTTCATTAAAGCCTTTTTGGAGACAAGTAAAGACATTCAGAAAAAGTTCAGAAAATGGCAAAAAGAGGTCGCAAACCATTGTTCGTATAGTGTGCTCATCCTTCAAAAACGGTCAATTCTACCTTTTTCGGGCCTTTGATGATGTTCCCAAAGATCAAAAAGCAAACTAATGAGCCCGGGGCCAAAATGGAACTAAATAAGGCTTAAAGGAAATTTCTAACTCTGGGGGATCGATCCCCCAGAGTGGAAGATCGATCCCCCACTATTCACAGAACTAAAAATGCCCTTAGGGGATCGATCCCCAAGGCTGAGGGATCGATCTCCCAGCACCTGGCAGCATTACAGGATTTATGTTTGATGGCTACGGGATTTTGTCTTTTGGGCTTATTTTTGTAACTCATGGGCTTTAATAGAGTTTGTTACTTAAGGAGAAACAAGCCTATTCTTTTAAGGGTTAGTTTTTCATTATTTTAATTAGGGGTGAATATTATTATTTTTATTATTAAGTTTTACTTTTTTCTGTATCATTCATTCTGGAAAACACGAAGAGGAAAAAAGTTAGGGTTCTTGAGAAAAAGTTCAAAAAAAAAGAAGATGAGCCAGATGAATCAAAGGATGGGGCTTGTTGACATCTTGCATCCATCAACCATGAGTGGCTAATTCTTCAACTTAGGGTTGGATAAACCCTAAGCATGTAACCTAATTTTCTCTCTTTTTACTTTTTGGGGATTTAATTGTATTTGATGTATATTCTTGAATAATATAATTTTAATTTTTTTATTTGATTATATATGTTAATATCATGTTGTCTTATGTGTGTTTGATTGGTAATCAAGTTCTACACTTGAATTCTTTGTTAATTGATTTTTGTGATGGCTATACATGTTGTTAATTAGTTGTATTTGTGTTTTAATTTGATGGAATTTGCTTCTACTAGATGGATTACACTACACAGTTAGTTTAATTAAGTTAAGTTCTTGTTGAATTTAGTTAATTTCAGGCTTAATTAGTTTAATTGCACTTTCGTTCTTAGGTAAGTAGGTAATCCATGCTTGTGTTTGATTTCCATACTTGTTGCCACAAATTACATTATCATCTAGATTAATATGAGTTGAAATTGCTAATTGAATTGATGGACCACGCTTTGAATTGGTGAATTGATTTACACTTAGTTAATTGTCATTAGGTAAATGATTCAAGCTTTAAATTGATGTTTCATACTTTTCATTGCAATTGTTAGCCACATTTAGATTATACATTTTATTTCCCCAATTAGTTGAAAGTTAGTGAGTTAGGGAATGTGCTTAGTGGTGAATTTTACACCCTAAGTCTCTTTCCAATCTTTTAAACTCCATTATTTTATCGCAATTATTTAGCTTAAAATTAGTCTAATCACAAAACCAAACTTTTTTACCATTCACATAAGCACTAAAGTAGAATTCAATTATGGAAAACCTATAATTGTTTAGGTCTCTTGGGACGATCCCTGCTCACTTCATACTCCATAATATAAGTGTTTAGTGGTTTTATAAATTTTAAAACATGGTGCCCACTTAACATTATTTCTAAACCTAAAGTGTTGTGCATTATTTTGTGCACACACTTGGTCGCACCAAGCTCCAACCCAAAAACCCTTTAGAACAATATTTCTCTCTCTCAAACTTGCAAAAATGTGTTTTTTTTTTTTTTTTTAATACCACCCTCCAAGCCTTCTAAAAGCAACCATAAACTCCTAACCACTTCAATTTTGTGGTCCAAAATCCCTAGAAGCAGCAGAACCACACAATGGGGTCAAAGGGGATAACTTTTAGCAAATCCATGGAGTGGTTGATCTGCTATATGCAGATTAGCCTTCACGAAGATACTGGCCAAATGGGCGGGCGCCCACAAGTTCTGGGCGGGCGCCCGCTATGCCTTGTGCTCACTGGTTAAATGGGCGGGCTCCCACAGTTTCTGGGTGGGTGCCCACGATGTTTCAGGCTCACTAGATAAATGAGTGGGCGTTCGCAGCTTCTGGGCAAAGGCCCGCAAGTTTTGGGTTTCTGTTCTGAATTTTTACTCTTGAACCTCCTTCGCGCAGACTGATGATGCAACTCTTCTTCTTAGAACATTGCATAGAGCATCATGAGTTCCATGGATCACTTGACTTGGCCAAAATGACAGTCCCCGGCAACGGCGTACTTTGATCTTCAAAAACTTATCAAAGCATCACTTTTAACTTTCTTTAGGGAACCAACCTTAAAATAGACAAAAGCATGCAAATAAAACTAATATATACAGTATAACCAACTAATGAACTTAACTAATGCAAATAAGGGCGCTTGAATATGCAATATTCGGCACTTATCACACCTCCAAACTTACATTTTGCTAATCCCATAGTAAAACAAAAAATGGAACTTTAACAAACTGACAACATTTGAAATGCTATCAACATGCAGCAATTATGGGGCAAGAAAATCCCTATATAGCTCAAATGTAACTTGGAATAGACAGAAAACTAGAGACGGGATCATTAAGCAGACTACCTTTCATATATGAAGCCTTGATATAACAAAATGGCTAAACATATTTTAATTCTCATGCATCAACATCATAGTCTATATAAAAACTTCAATTTTCATCTCTTGAATAGAAATCAACTCTAACTTCAGTGAAAGTGAACCGGATTCCCGATATGTGATTTTTACCTTCTTTTTCCAATTTCAAAACACAAGCTTCAAGTCATTGAATTTCCCTTATAAATGAGGTCTCTCAGGTATGAATTTATTCAACATACAACTCTTTTTTTTTTTTTTTTTAAGATACATTTTATGGTCGTACAATGCCGAAGTCCCTTAAGCTTTTTAACCAACCCATGTAGCAAACGTTAGGCCAGCAACTCCCAAACCGGATGGCTTTAGGGTGCTAAGTGTAAAGACACTCCAAGGGCCTAGTGACTCAAGTTGGCAAGGCTACGAACTCCAACGAACCATATTTATTTATTTTTATTTTTGTGAATGACCATGCAATGCCTAAGTCTCTTAAGCTTTCTAACTAACCCATGTAGTAAGAGTTAGGCCAGCAATTCCTAAACCAGATGCCTTCAGGGTGCTAAGTGTAAAGACACTCCAAGGGCTTAATAACTCGAGTTAGCAAGGCTACAAACTTAAATTAGTCATTATCCTTATTCAAATTTTTTTTTTTAAGAGTTTCAATGCCAAAGATATCCATTCATTAGGGTCATCAATTCAAATCAACTGAGTCAAGGTCAAGGTCAATCAAGTTGCATGCCTCACAATTAAGTTTCCGTAGTACATTTATGAAGTGTGAAGCATAGAAGAGTATGAAATCCAACAAAAATCTAATTAAAACATTTATACAAACTAATTTGAATCATCATGATCATTTTAGATTTGTCTTTTATTTTCAAAACTATCATTTGCCTCTATACACAAAGTATTAAACACAAGCTCCATTCTCCAACAAGTTCCAAGATTAAATTATCATTACTTTCCTAAAAATGATTTTATTAATTTACATGAACAATTTAGCACATGTAATAAAAAATGTAATACCAAAAATGCAATAATGTACCCAAAACTTGAATGTCACGTTGTCCTCAATGTGAGAAGACAAAAAATAAAAATGGAAATGAAAAGAGGGTACAAAGAGCAATAATACCAAGTAGAGGAGGAAATTCAGTGGCGGTACAAAAATAAGCCACCTTGTGAATTCCAAAAGTATGCCCCCAAACTTGATTCCAAAAACCTGTCAAAACACACCTAGGCACAACGAGCATCATATAAATCTAGACAAAGAGAAAATTAAACAACTGCAATTTATTTAACTAAAAAGGAAATGTTTATGCAAAATAGCAACACCATTGCAATTATGAGTTCAAAATAGGAACTGAAAAGCACGCCAAAAGTGGCCCAAAATAAATCTAAAAAGTACTACTAGAAGCAAAATAAATAGGGAAAGCATAAAATCACTCCATCGGAGCGGAGGATGAACCACTGGCGCCCCCTAGGGTACGGTCAATCAGAGTCTGGAGCATGGTCCGCAAGACCTACTGTCCATCTTGAGTCTCCTTGACACAGCGCTCAATGTTCCCGACGCGCATGTGAAGTGCATCAATACGAGCGCTGAGAGAAACATAATTGGCATAGGATATAGCAGGCGGAAGCGGTGCAACAGGAGAAGCCGGAAGGGCAACCGGCGCACGAGCAATAGGGATAGCCGGAGCACCCCAGTAATGGCACCAAAAATTGATGGGTCTCATCGACTATCAATAATAATCAACCCTTTGCAATAGCACAAATCATTATAAAATAGGGTTATTGGACAAGTAAGTTAAACCACTAAGATTGCTAATTTATGGTAACCAAGGTCTTTAAATTCACTTTTAGTTTGATGAAAGGGGATATAAGAGTTATATTTGATTTGTCACTTAGAAACTAGGAATTAGAGATTGCATAAAACAATACTTGCAAGGAATTGAAGAGAAAAGAAATCTAGGTAGAGAGGACTAGGGAAGTGAATCCACTACCTACCCTATAAACATGCTAGAAAATGATTTACATGGAAGAACAACATATATAGTAGTCATGATATGTAGCAACACATGGTTGCTACATTATCTTCGAGAAGTTCATTGAATTAAAAGGCAAGAATAACCTATCAAAGTTTCACATGCTTGAACTACCTAAACTAGGGTGTAGCCTTAAACATGCTCACTAAGCTAGAGATTATCAAGCCCTTAATCAAATGATGAAAGCACATGAAGCAAGAAATCAAGAATAGTCTATCAAAGGAAGGCCCTAAGCTATAGACTATCAAACTTTCTAAACATCATGCCATTAAAGCCATTCCACGTTCTCATTTTCATTGTCACTATGAAAAAAAACAAGCAAAACAATCATGAGAAATTGTTATCTAAGACAAGAAAATAGCTTCAACATAATTATTTATAGAGATTAAAATTCGTTACATCAAAATGAATGCTCTAGACCATGAAAAACCCACATATATACATCATTCCCCAAAAATAAACCAAAACTAAGACATGCTTACAAGATAGGGCTTCATCACCTCCCTAGAAAGGGAGTTAGTTACCTATAGGAATAAGGAATGAAGGAGTTGAGATGTTCATCATCTCCATTTTCGCGCTTCGAGCAAGCTCCAACCTAAAAACCCTCTAGAACAATATTTCTCTCTCAAACTTGCAAAAATGTGTTTTTTTTTTTTTTTATACCACCCTCCAAGCCTTCTATAAGCAACCATAGACTCCTAAACACCCCAATTTCGTGGTCTAAAATCCCTAAAAGCAGCAGAACCACACAATAGGGTCAAAGGGGACAACTTTCAGTAAATCCATGGAGTGGTTGATCTGCTATCTGCAAATCGGAGGGCGCCTGCAGGCGCAAGGCGGGCGCCCGCGCCTTCACGAAGATACTGGCCAAACGGGCGGGCGCCCGCAAGTTCTAGGCGGGCACCCGCGATGTCTTGTGCTCATTAGTTAAATGGGCAGGCGTCGGCCTAGAAGCTGCTGGCGCCCGCGATGCGTCGGGCTCACTGAATAAATGGGTGGGCGCCTGCAGCTTCTGGGCGGGCGCCGGTAAGTTCTGGGCTTCTGTTCTAAATTTTTGCTCTTGAACCTCCTTTGCGCAGACTGATGACGCAACTCTTCTTCCTAGAACATTGTATAGAGCGTCATGAGTTCCATGGATCACTTGACTTGGCCAAAATGACGGTCCCCGGCAACGGCATACTTTGATCTTCAAAAACTTATCAAAGCATCACTTTTAACTTTCTTTAGGGAACCAACCTGAAAATAGACAAAAGCATGCAAATAAAACTAATATATGCAGTATAACCAACTAATGAACTTAACTAATGCAAATAAGGGCGCTTGAATATGCAATATTCGGCGTTTATCAACAAAAAGATGACACCATTTACCATAGACAAAATGGTAAGGTGACATACCAATCGGAGTCTTATATGCAGTCTGGTAAGCCTACAAAGCATCATTCAGCCTATAAGACCAATCTTTACTATCTGGCTTAACCGTTTTCCCAAGAATTCTCTTAATTTCACGATTGAATATTTCTACTTGGCCACTTGTTTGGGGATGATAGGCAGAAACAACTTTATGGGTGACGGAGTATCTTTGCATTAAGGTACGAAAATATATATTACAGAAATGAGTACCTCCATCACTGATGATAGCTCGTGGCATACTAAACTGACTGAAAATGTTTGTTTGAATGAACCTAACCACAATTGTGTGATCGACGGTTTTGGTAGCTACTGTTTCAACCCATTTAGACATATAGTCAACAGCCACAAGAATGTACTCATTTTTATTGGACAGAACAAAAGGACCCATGAAATCAATACCCCAAACATCAAAAACCTCAATAATTAAAATTGGAGTTAAGGGCATCATATTTCTTCTAGAAATTGATCCTAACTGCTGACATCTAAGGCGTTATTGGTAGAATAAATATGCATCCTAAAAGAGTGAAGGGCAAAAGAAACCGCACTGAAGAATTTTAGCTGCAGTTTTCTTTGCACTGAAATGACCTCCACATGCCAAACTATGATAGAAAGTCAGAATACTATGAAACTCACTCTCAGGAACACATCTATGAATGATTTGATCAACATAGTATTTGAATAGCTGAGGGTCTTCCCAATAATACATCCTAATTTGGGAGAAGAATCGATCATTTTCCTGCTTTGACCAAGACAAATGAATTTTGCCTCTTGTGAGGTAATTCATAATATCAGCAAATCAAGGCAAATCCTTATAAAAAACCTCAAACAGTTGTTCATCCGGGAAGGAATCACAAACTGGAAGTGAAGTTGAGGTATCCTCAATTAGAATTCTAGAAAGATGGTCAACTACAACATTCTTTGACCCTTTCTTATTCCGGATTTCGTAATCAAACTCTTGAAGCAAGAGGATCCATCGAATCAAACGGGGTTTGGTTTCCTTTTTGGAGAGAAGATGTTTCAAAGCAGAATGATCAGAATAGACTACGATTTTGGAACCTAATAGATATGATCTGAATTTATCCAAAGCAAAGACAACTGCAAGTAACTCTTTTTCAGTAGTGGTATAATTCAATTGTGCATCTGAAAGAGTTTTACTAGCATAGTAGATAACATGAGGAAGTTTATTCACTCGTTGTCCCAAGATAGCACCCATAGCATAATCAAATGCGTCACACATAATTTCAAATGGAAATGCCCAATCCAGAGGATTCATGATAAGAGCTGACAAAAGAAGATAGCAAAGCTTTTGGAAAGCTTCAAGGCACGATTCATTAAAGACAAAAGGAGCATCCTTTGTAAGTAGATTACACAAAGGATGGGAAATTTTGCTAAAATCTTTAATGAAGCGTCAATAGAACCCAGCGTGTCCAAGAAATGATCGCACTCCCCTCACAGAGATAGGGGGAGGCAATTTGGAGATCAAATCTAATTTAGCTCTATCAACTTCAATACCTCTCTTTGAAATGATATGTCCTAAAACAATACCCTTTTGAACCACAAAATGGCTCTTTTTCCAACTAAGAATAAGATTCGTTTCCCTACAGCGCTGAAGCACTAGGGAAAGATTTTGAAGACAGATTTGGAATGAGGACCCAAAAACAGAGAAGTCATCCATAAAGGCCTTGAGAAACTTTTCAACCATGTCCGAAAAGATAGACATCATATACTTCTGGAATGTTGCTGGAGCATTACATAATCCAAAAGGCATCCGTCTATATGCAAACGTACCGAATGGACAAGTGAAGGTAGTTTTCTCTTGATCCTTAGGATTAATAGCCACCTGATTATAGCAGGAATAACCATCTATAAAGCAATAATAACTCTGGCCAGCCAATCGCTCTAGAATCTGATCAATGAATGAAAGGGGAAAATGATCTTTTCTAGTAGCGGAGTTGAGTTTCATGTAATCAATACACACACGTCATCCAGTGGTGGTACGCTATGGAACTAATTCACCCTCAGAATTCTCAACTACTGTAATACCTGTCTTTTTAGGTATTACTTGAGTAGGAGTCACCCACTTGCTATCTGATATGGGATAAATTATTCCCGCGTCTAGCAACTTCACAACTTCCTTTAACACTACCTTCTTCATATTAGAATTCAATCTTCGTTGGAGTTCCTAAGATGCTTGAGAATCCTCCTCCAAATGAATCTGATGTATGCAAATTGTGGGACTAATTCCTTTCAAATCAGCCACACTCCACCCAATAGCCTCTTTATTTTGCTCAAGAACTTTTAAGAGACTACTTTCTTGGGAACTTGTAAGATTGGAAGCAATGATCACCGGGAGGGTCATTTAAACCCAAGAAAGCATACTTGAGCTTTTCCGATAGTGGCTTAAGCTCAAATTTAGGTGGAGACTCTAAAGAAGGAATATGCGAAGTACTAGAAAGTGGTGGAAGTGGCTCTAACTTAGATTTCCATGGAGGAAAATATCTGATAGGAGTAGAACCTAACAAAGAATTCACTTCAGCTATTGAAGAATCAATATCAAAATCTTCATAATTGAAGTGATTCAGACACGCTTCTAAAGGATCCTTGGATAAAATAATTGGGAGTGATTCCTCAACCAACTCATCAATAACATTAAGGAAGAAGCATTCACTATCATTGTAGGGATGATGAATAGCATTGAAGATGTTTAGCTTGACTTTCATGTTTCCAAAAGATAAATCCATGGCTCCAGTCCTACAGTTAATGCAAGCATTTGCTGTGGCTAGAAAATGTCGCCCAAGAATAACTGGAATATACTTTTTGGAATCGTGGACCGGTTCCGTATCAAGAACTAGAAAATTGACTGGAAAATAGAACTTATCCACTTTTATGAGTACATCTTCAACAATACCTTGTGGTTGTTTAACAGAACAGTCAGCAAGCTGTAGAACAACCGGCATAGGTTTTAACTCTCCCAAACCTAACTTCTCATACACCGAGTAAGGAATAAGATTAACACTTGCTCCAAGGTCAAGAAGTGCTCGCTCTATCACATTGTTTCCAATGGTGCAAGAAATTGTTGGAGCTCTAGGATCTTTAACCTTTAGAGGAGTGTTATACTTAAGAATAACACTAACATGCTCGGTGAGACAAACTTTCTTAAGAACTTGGCTTTTGGATTTTCTCTTTAAAGTGCACAAGTCCTTTAGAAATTTAGAATAGGCTAGAATTTGCTTTATAGCATCAAGCAGAGGAAGATTGATTTTGACTTGTTTAAAGACCTCCATCATATCTTGAATTTTCTCCCCTTGTTTACCAAAGTGGGAGGGTTCTTTGAGACGTTTAGGATAAGGCACTTTTGGCTCATAAGCTGTCTCAAGGTTAGGAGCAGATGAAGAAGTGACTCCACCTTCAACTCCTTTTGTGGATTGTGGAATAGCACTTGAGGAAACATCCTTGGGATATGGATTATGAATGATAAGAATAATGGGAATCCTAAACCTTTTTTTTTCCTCCTGTCCTTTCTCGACTTGGTTTTCAACCACTCTACCACTCCTCAATGCAGTGATAGCCTGAACCTGCTCATGATGAATACCTAAATAATTGGTTCCATCAATTATGTAAGTCTGCCCTTTCGGGGTTGGCTATTGGCTAACTAGGCAGCTCTCCATCCTCTCTTCGAGATCGAGTATTCGCTATTTGCCCAACTTGTGCCTCTGACTTTGCTATGGCTTGAGAATGAGAATTAAAAAGTTGGTTGTTGGCTTTAATTTCACCAAGAGCATTGAGCACTTATTTCTCAAAAGCAGAATTTCTAAAAGGAGGTGGAAGATTAGGAGCTTGAGTAGATTGATTCCTAAATTGGGGCGGACGGTAAATACCAGATTGGTTGAAAGAATTATTTTATGGCATAGGATTGGATGAATTTTGATACTGTCCCTGAGATTGGGAAATAGTATTCCCTTGATTAGGATTACGCCATAACAGATTGGGATGATCTCTCCAACCAAGATTATATGTAAAAGAATAAGGATTATAAGCTGGCCTAGAGAATGCAGCATTCACTTGTTCTTGTGGGATCTCAGATGATTGTCCTAGCATAGGGCAAGCGTGATTAGTAACAGGAGCAAAGCCAGATGATAGGATTTGATCGAACCTACAGTTTAAAGCTTCTATTTGAGCGGCTAACTCACTAGATTTATCTACCTCATAAAGTTTTTCAACCTTATACATTCCAGGTGAAGACTTAGACCTAGAGGAAGAAGCATATTGCACTGAGTTTTCACTTAGGGCCTTAAACAGTTCCCAAGCATCAGCCGGACTCTTATGCAGAAAAGCTCCATTACTGGAAGCATCAACCATGTTTCTATACGAGTCTGTAAGACTATCATAGAAGATCTGTATTAAGTGTCATTAAGCAATATCATGGTGTGGACACTTTCTTAGAAGATCATTATATCTCTCCCATGCAACATGGAGCTGTTCCCCCGGGATTTGGGAAAATGCCATGATTTCTTTTCTCATTTGTGTGATTTTACCCACAGTGTAATATTTATTCAAGAACTCCTGTTGCAACATGTCCTATGAAGATATGGAATTTGTTGGAAGGGACTGCAACCAAATTCTTACTTTATCTTTAAGAGAGAATTAGAAAAGACGCATTCTGAATGAATCATTGGATAAAGTGGTCAACTTGGTATATGAACACAATTCCAAAAACAAAACCAAGTGCTTATAAGGATCCTCTGTTGCATACCCATGGAAGGTATGAAGCATTTGGATCATAGTAGGCTTGATCTCAAAATGGGTTACATTAGCATCCGGAAAAACAAAGCACGAAGGGAAGGAATGAAATGATCCCTCAATTGTGGTTGTTGTGGAGGAACAGGTGGAACCCGTTCTCAATTACCATTACCATTATTACCCGGTGCATTATGTTGCTCAGCCATGTTATCAGAGGAACTATCAATATTATTCAAATGTTTTTTAAGCTTTCTTAACTGAATCAAAGTTCTCTCTATTTCAAAATCATGCACTAAAGGTTTTGACCTAGTTTGGCGAGTTAACATGTACTAGTTCCACTAATCCTAACAGTAACAAAAAGAAAATATTCCAAGTAACAGAAAAATAATAAGAACTTACAAAAGGTTTAATAAACTGAAGCTTTTCTCCCCTAAGTGTCTTTATCCTCGCTGCTAATTTGTACCTGAAAAGAAAAAGAAGTAAGATGAGATATCAGAAAGTCCAAAGACTAGTAAACCAAAATAACTAATTAAAAACTAAAACAAAAACAATCTCCCCGGCAACGGCGCTAAAAATTGATGTGTCTTTCTCAATCGTACAATATCGTGTAGGATATAGCTCTATGCAAAGAGGATGTCGAACCTACAGAGAGATAGAATTTGTATTTAGCCTTTAAATTAGGTTTATGGTTTATAGAAACTTGGCTATAGAGTTTGTTGGTTGTCATTATTTAACAAACTTGAATAAAACAAAATATTAAATTAGAGCAAATTAAACAAGATTGAATAATCAGAGAGGGAAGATCTTATTGAATAATCAGAGAGGGAAGATCGTTATACTATGGTCAATTGAATCAATTCTAGGATTTTAACCAATTCTGTTTTCAAATGAACTGAACTTAATAACATTCGTTCAGTTCGGAGTTTAAAGAAAGATGTTTTATAAATTTAGCTAACTATAACCTATCTGCGGTTAGCGTGAACTATTCACCTACCTACGCTACCTACTTTAACTACTGTGTGAATAAACCACCTTTCCTAAGCATAGATTATAAAAATGTTCGTTTGTAAAATTCATTGGAACACTATTATATTACCTTTATCCTTGTGTCCAGCAGGGCTCTGCCAGATACCGTACAACAAGGTAGGTTAAGAATAGAACATAAATTATTCTATCTAAGACAAGGTAATAACAATTTATATTCTATTAAAGCTTGAAAAACCACTTGAGTTGTCTCAAGTGTTCATAGTCATATAATCAAGAAAACATAATATATTGAAATAAACCCAGAGTCAAAACAATCAAACCATAATATAACGTTGGGTTTCATCAGTGCCCTAAGAAATGGATTTTTTACTCATGACAAGGTTGGATAACATTTGTGTTGAGTTCATCTTATCGTCATGGACGGCACCTATCTTATCAGGATCTGCACTTTCAAGTTTGTAGAAACCCTAAAAGCCACCACCCCTTCATCCTTCTGAATAATATATAAAAGAGATTGGAATTTTGAACCCCCTTCTATCAAGGCTTACGCCTTCTTTTATAGAAAAAAAATATGTATTTGGTGGACTTTTAGGTCTTCTGACCCAACTGGGATGAGATACGGCTGAAAAGATAACAATCCCGCAGCTTTTAATCTGACATGTCATGCAATGCTCGAGCTTTAGGAATGGATGCTCGAGCTTTAGGGCTCATTCTCAAGCTTTAGGAACCAATGCTCGAGCAATACTGGGTGGATGCTCGACTTTCAATAAGTGGTGCTCAATCATCACATTGACACTTAGCCAATTTTCTTCAACTATTTTCCGAAGCATCTTTTTCTTTTAACATTGCTTGATCCAAGCTTCTTGGGCTCGATCACTAGGTACCATGCTTGAGCATCTGGGGCTCAATGCTCGAGCATCAAGGGATGATGCTCAATCCTTTGTTGATAGTGGTCGATCATGGAAGTGATGCACGAGACCTGGGAGCATAGCCTTCAATTCAAAATCAACTTATTAATTTTTGACGCCTCATGCTCGAGCTTCAGGGTCAAGGCTCGAGCACCTTTGGTTAAGGCTAGAGCACCCTTGCAGTTAAGGCTCGAGCATCTTTGCAGTAAGGCTGGAGCATCAAGGTATTGATGCTTGAGCATTTGGCCTTGTTGACTTTTTTCTTTTCTTTGTTGTCATGCTCGAACCTCAACACTTGGGCTCGAGCTCTAAGGCTTCAATTGCTTCAAACTTCACCAATTTAGCTCTCGGCTTACTCTGAATAACCGGCAACGACTCAGTAAGCTTCGATATCAGCATAAAATCCCGATTTTAATCATTTATCTAGGAAAGTACTTGAAACACACATTAAGCATAAATTAGTCTAATAATGGATAGAAGTATCACTTTAGGCCTTAACATATACGTACTTTGGGGCTCGAATATGCATATATTCAGCGCTCATCAATACCCATGTTTTGTGCTAGCCGTCCTATTATCATCCTTCTTCTTTGCTTTTCCCTTCCACTTGGGCCGAGAAGAAAATGGTATAAACTAGGTTAGATTGATAGGAACGCCTATACTTTTGATTATCCCTTCATATGTTACCAATTCTATAAGAATATCAACGAGTGTGAACTCAAACTGGTTCCTTATTTAATTCACTCCAAAAGAGTCAAAAACAATCATGTCAACTTGAAACTTACCACCCAAGTCAGCCCCTATTGACATCCAGTTAAATTTTTAAATAATAAACAATCATTTTCCAAAATTCGATCTCATACTGGAGTTCCTTAGGCTATCTTGATGGTATTCAAGTCTGACATAATACTTGGGCATACTTTCTATCTAATCTCACCAAAACATCTCATTGATATTTAACATGATGCTTACAGAAAATAAAATAATGCAAATGTTAGCCTTGGAACGTATTCGAGATAAACTCTAAAATATTGCACCAAGTCATATTATTTGTCTTATTTCACTTATTAAAAACATTAATGTTCTCTTGGGTATCTGAAAATAAGAATAGAGTAATAAATACATTTGTATCCTTACGTTGTGAATAAAATATCTAAGTTCTTTTTTTTTTTCAGTCAATATAAATGAGGTCCAAATACATTGAATATGTAAGCAAGCAGATAAAATGGATTATACATAATTAATCTGAATATAAATGCATTCATACAATATGCAAGGTGAATTATTAATACTACCATGCATATTTAAAATTAAAATGAGTTTGTTAACCACATAATATAATAAATCTCAATAGAATAAGAGATCATTATCATTATTGGTGAACAATCCCTTTTAATTAATGTGGGTTCCTCAACTTCGTAGCATAATAAATCACACAATCAATACGTTAATAACTTATCATGTTGGAGGAGTTCATTATTACTATTGTTAAGATTCATTTGCTATTAGGCGAGCACTTCCTTTAAAATAGTATGTGGGTCCCTTAACCACTGCATGAAAAATCGGATAACCAATACGCTAATAACTTATTCGGTTGGCGAAATTCATTATTGCTATTGGCGGGAAAATCCCATCATTTTCATATCTCTTAAGACAATGCCTTGTCTATCTATATGAAATGATTCCCGATTATGTTTAGCCTTTCTAAAATCACCTAATGTAGACCACTCCGTTGGGGAACTAACACTATTGATTTTAGATTGAGTGTATAACGTTATTAATACTCCAATAAAAAATAAAACATTAAATATCTTGCCATTATAATCTAGACTCTTTAAATCATGCGTAGGGCCTTATTTTTAAAGATCTAATTACAATAAATATTTAATATTTTTATTTTCATAAGACAACTATTCTTATAATATTAAGACTCTTCAAATCATGCATGGGGCCTTATTTTTGAAAATCTAATTACAATGGTTTTAATAACGAAGGCCATAGGGTAATGTATAAAAATCCCCGCTCCCACTCAATTTTTAATCGTTCATAATTAGGGTTTTTAATTTATTCATTTACATGATATAATGCATGCAAAATGCCTTGATCTTAATCCAATTAAATTTAGAAAATATTTGGACTTTTAAATGATTCACTGATATTTAATTTGAAGCACACTTTAAAAATAATTCACAAAAATAATTTTTCTTTTCCCAATAAATGCCCTCAAATTAATTAGCAATCAAATCCAATTAATTTTCATAATTTAATTAATATAAATCAAGTCATCTAATTAAGGGCAAACTACAATGACCTCCCCTGAGGTTTGAACTAATTGCAAGTAAGCCAAAGGTTTGTCTCTTTTTTGCAAAGACCTCCCTTCTGACAGATTTGAGGATTTTTTAGATGAATTTACTCAACTACCCTTATTATTATATTGTTAAAAAGGTTTAAAATATTTGAAAATAATAAATGACCATTTTGCCTATGACACATTTTTTTTTTTTCTCTTCCTTCAATCCTATTTAGTATTTCCTCTCTCCTTTATCCGTTCCCTCTCTTCCTCCACTGCCCCAACCACGACCCCTCCTCCCACCATTACTTCCACTAAACCACCCCCAAAAATCGCCACCGCCCACCTTACCCTCAAATCGCCACCACCACTCAACCTCGAACCTCTACCACTACATTGCCCATCTCAAACTGAACCACGGGCCAGCAAAATTCAGGTCACCGGCGAGGCCAGAATGTCACCGTCAGAGACAAACAGGAGCGTCCATTAAAACCGGCGAGCTCCGAGCGGCAACGCCCATTGAATTCCTCATGTTTCGAGCAGCTCCATTGAAAACCCAAAACTGAGAAGCTCCATTGAAGACCCAAAACCAGTGAGCTTCAGAGACGAACCAACAGTAAGTTCCATTAAAGGTCAAAGTGTCAACCTGATGCACACCATTGAAGACCCAACTGAAGCCACGCTATATATTGAAGACCCAACAGCTCCGGCGAGCTTGAAGATTGGTGTCCATAGCCTAAGTATATATATATATATATATATATATATATATATATATATATATATATATATATATACATACATATACTGACAGAGAGAGAGCTTCATTGATGATCAGAGTGCTTCAGCGACCCAACCGAAGTTGAGTACAGAGCTTAAACGATCCAAATTAACCATAGAAGATTGAGCAAAAGCTTGATATAGAAGAGCTTCCCTAATCGTCCCTCTAATGCACAATGCGAATCCAATCCCAACTCTGTGATCAGCAAACACGATTTCCCAAATCTCGTCGCCATCGTCCAGATCAATCTCGACGTTAACCCCAAACCAACATCATCACACTGTCACCACCAGACCAGCATCATTGTATTGTTGCCGCCACGGCGAGATCAATCTCGACATTAACCCCAAACCTCATTGCCGTCGTTGTCCAGCCATCTTCTAAGGTTCTCTGGAGTTTTAGGGTTAATTCTCTGCTATGTATATATACAACTTCTTAAGGAGGCAACTAACATCTCGTCGATGGGATTTAGAATAGCGATCTGGGTTAGCTTATTAACTCCTTGCTCAATCTCTCACCCAAGCAAGCTGTAATGTGATCAAATTGGGGTTTGGAACCCGTTACAAAGGAAGGAATATGAATCGAACCCCCTTTTTGCCGTCGAGTGAGTTTATATATATTGTTCTCTGTATTTGGCTCACTGTATGTGTGTATATATGTATAGCTCTATGTATATAACTCATTGTATTTGTATGTGTGTGTAGATATATATATATCAGATAACTACGAGGCTTTCTTATTGGGTCTCAGTTGGAGCGGCAAGAAGCTTCGATTGAGTCATTATCTCGGTCTCGGATTAGATATGATCTTCAATGGAGTTTCAGTTTGGTTCAAACTGCTTCAGTGCCGGCTTCAATGGAAGTTGCTGCTCAAAGCTTGCCCATTTCAGTGTAATTACTGTAGCTTTTGGGTGGGTGGAGAGAGAGAAAAAGGGTAGGAGAGAAAGGTATTTCTGTCCATTAAAACAAAGATTTTTTTTATTATTTCATGAAATTATAAGGGTAATAGAGTCTTTACACTCAGTTGATAGGCATTTTGGTCTCTTCAACTAATTTTTCTGACAAAAAGTACTAATTTTTGTAAGAAGGGGAGGTCTTTGTAAAATGAATCAAACCTTAGGGGAACACATTATAAAAAAAAGGCAAATCTCAGGTTTACTTGCAATTAGGCCAAACCTCATGGGAGGTCATTGTAGTTTGCCCTTTAATTGATCCAATACATGAATAATAATTAATAAACAATTATCTATTCCATGCACTTTATATATCACATAAATAAATAAATAACAGATAAAGCAAATAAAATGGCCAATGAATTTAACTTTTAACATTTAAATACTATTCTTGTTGTACAGGCATCCACCAACGGCTTATAAATACCTGTAGGGAGCTGGTACGAGCTGGGAGAAGCAAAACGACGCTTAGAACGCGCCTGGAGGACCCCACACGCGCTTGTACGCGCCTGGGGAATGCAACAACTCGTGGCACACGCTGAGACGCGCCTTCACGCGCCAGGTAAGCTTTGCAACGCGTGGCACGTGCAAGGACGGGCCTCCATACACCTGCACGTGCCAGGAAGGTGCGTCAGCTACAATCAGCACGTGATCCCACGCGTCTGGTCTTCAAGTAAGTGCGCCGCACCAGATCCAACCTCCTGTGCTTGATGTGATCCAACCACTAAGGATTCGGGTGCACCGAATGATGGTGCATCGCAAAGCATGGGATAAGCCGTATCGTTTCCGGCGCTGCTGAGCCATCGGCGCATCTCCGGTCGCCGGTTTCTTGCCGAAAATTGTAGAAAATAAATAAAAATTCCCAGAAAATTAAATTTGGCCTTAAAAAATTCTAAAAAAATTCTAAAAATTCCCAGAAATTAAGCCTAATTTAACCCTTTTGGACCTTCTTAAAACTTTATGGCATCCTTTAATGAATATTACATGGCTTTAAAAATATTTACACTTGAAATACAATGAAAAAAATTAAATTACATCATTGAACTTTTAAACGGCTAAATCAAAGCCTATTATATACATAATCCTCCATTAGATGAGAAAGCAAACCCTAAAATCTAGAGAGAGAAAAATATATATTGCTTTTTCTTTTCTTCCAAAAGTCTGCCCTAAAATATACATGAACCCATGTATATATAGGCATTATAAAAATAAGAAAAGGAAATAATAAATCATTTTCCATCTCTAATTCACATATCTCAAATCTAATAGGATTCCAATATCAAGTTGGGCTATGACTAAGAATCCTATTGGGCTTATTATTTTCTTGGCTACAATGAATTAATAATTGGCTCGATCCATGGACCCAATTCAATTAATTCATAAATTAATTTCTACTCCACTAAAAGAAATTAATTGAACTCCAATTAAATAATAAATAACCTCTAAATCAATATTGCACTTTGACCCCTCTATGCATAATTAGTTATCGGATAAATAAAGCCATCAATCCGACTACTTAATTAATATATTTATTTTGATACCTTTGATTATTTTCAGCTTGATCACAACAAAACATTTGTTTGACAAAAATAATAATTTAAATAAATAAATATATAATAAATTATTTTGTCTAAAAACATACGAAGACCTTTGAATTTACTTTGTGATCAATCATAATCAATACAAAATAAATACAAGTAGCAATGATACAAATATTGAAAATATAACACTCTAACTATTAATTATATAATTACCCAAAATGCTGGTCTAAGGATTCCGAAGATTCCGCCGAACAAATCAAAGTAATTACTAATTAATAAAAGAGTTCATATTTATCTTATGCTTAAGAGTCAAATGCCATGACGGTGATAGGGAGCAATTGCATACGACAGCTCTCGCAATATATCTCAACCTAACACGGATCCAGTTCAAGTCTTAATTAATTATGAGTCCATCCATAATTACCAACTTTGAACAATTTATGATTACTATTTATATTCATCTATTAATCGTCATCACATATATATATAAATATCTCTTATAATCAAATAGACACTATCAATTCCATAATGCATCGAAACATAATACATTGAATTCACCAATTGTATAAAGCACAAATATTTCAGAAACGTTAGGAACATATGCCACTATAATCCAAATAGGAATTTGCTATACCAGGGCACATAAATCCCAACAAGAACACCTTGAACATAGACGTTAAGTGGAATGATCCCTTGTATTCATCTATATTGATCTTGCAATGATATTGAAACTTTAGGGTATACGCATATGCTTCTTCCTACGAGTAACTTGATTACTCACCCTAGTGGTTTGGGTTGTTTTATAGGTAAGGAGATTATGTTCTTGGATGCTCACCATCCTTAGGAGCTTATGAGCAATTTGAAACATTTTTGTATATTGACATGCAATTGTTTAGCATGCTTTACTTTTGAAGTTATATTTTGTAAACCATGGGTGTATGGTGCTTTAAAAGCTAATGTAGCTTCCTTGATGTGTAATGATACTTAAGTACTTATTTCTGACTCTATAAGTATGTATATAATGAGATTAAAGGTCAAGCATGTTTACTTTAGTACTTGTATTCATTTGGTACCAAATTTCGCTTCAAAAATGTATTTAAACCAATTTTGGAGGTTTAACATGAAATTCTTAAAATTGACATGTATGAGGCCATTGGTGGTTCGCCGTCCCACCACAAGCTTAAGAATGTGCATTAAGGCGAGGGCCAAGTTTTACATTTATAAAAACCACTACTTCTTTCACTAAAAATATAGTTATGGTGAGTAGGGATCGTCCCAAGGGATTGAGTTGTCGTACTAGCTTGAGGAATCATAATTAGGGTTAGTAGGTCGAGTGATCAAACAAATAGTTGGTTGGTTATTAAACTAGAGAACAAATTAAACTAAATAATTGAATACAATAAAGAGTAAGTAAGAGAGAGAGATCTTGGGGTTTAGAGTTCACCACCAAATAATACTTTTTTACACCCTTAACAAGTGACTAATAAGGGAAATGTGTGTTGTAATATTGTTGTGTGTGTGTGTTTGATTGATTCAATTAGCAAGGATGACCGATTAAGTATATATTATCTAAACAACATGTGAAATTGTCTATGTAGCATGTGAAAAGCATAATATATCTAACAAGTCATTAATCATTTCTTTAAGCTCACAAGCCAAATACACCACAAGGTTAGAGACATATACTACTTGCATTCAAAAGTATGGAACATCAAACAACAAGTACGGATTGTCCTCCCATCTAACAACTAAACTACCACTACACTACAATTAAGCTAATGACATGAAATTAAACTAATTAAGCTAAGGGAGAGGCATAATCCATCAAGAAATGAGCATGAACCATCAAGAAAATTACAAAAGCATTCCATTAAGCACTATGTTTTGACAATCTCTAGATCTATGGCATTAATACACATAGACATGCATCAATAACATAAGAAATAGAGACAAACACATGAACATCTATTCTAGCATACATAGATATATGGATAGAATGAAATGATCAATTGGAAGTATTAAACCACATAAATCATTGAATAAACAGGATCTATATATATAAAAGTGCCAAAACATGTATTACAACACTAATCTCAATAATACACAAAATCAAGATATAGAAAGCATGCTTGGGGCTAACTCTAGCTCCAAGAGGGTGTCTAGCCACTCATGGTAATGCCCCCTACAACAAACTTGGTCTTTTGCGACCAAATTATTTGCGACCAAACTGAAAAAGTCGCAAATACTGTCGTATTTGCGACCAAAATGAGTTGGTCGTAAAAGTTAATATATTAGCGACTAAAGTAAATTTTGGTCGGAATTGATAAGTACATTAACGACCAAAATAAATTATGGTCGCAAAAGGATTATTCTTCTACGACTAAATTTTATGGTTGCAAAATGATCAAAGTTTGGTCGCAATTGGTTAACGTATTAACGACCAAAATAAATTATGGTCGTGAAAGAATTGTTCTTTTACGACCAAATTTTATGGTTGCAAAATGATCAAAGTTTAGTCGCAATTGGTCAAAGTATTAACGACCAAAATAATTTATGGTCGTAAAAGAATTGATCTTTTACGACCAAATTTTACGGTTGCAAAATGATCAAAGTTTGGTCGCAATTGGTCAAAGTATTAACGACCAAAATAATTTATGGTCGCAAAAGAATTTGTCTTTTACAACAAAATTTTATGGTTGCAAAATGATCAAAGTTTGGTCGCAACTGGTGAAAGTATTAACGACCAAACTAAATTATGGTTGCGAAAGAATTGGTCTTTTACGACCAAATTTTATGGTTGCAAAATAATCAAAGTTTGGTCGCAATTGGTGAAAGTATTAACAACTAAACTAAATTATGGTTGCGAAAGAATTGGTCTTTTACAACCAAATTTTATGGTTGCAAAATAAGCAAAGTTTGGTCACAATTGGAGAAGGTATTAACGACCAAAATAACTTATGGTCGCAAAAGGACAAATTTTGGTAAGAATCGTACTTGCTTGTACTTTTTAAGTCTCTTAGAGAGATGACTTCTAAATTTTTTGTAAAATAACATGTCAACTAATTAATGACTCGGCAAAAATATCATTAATGGCAAGATAGACAAATTAGTCATTTATTGTTTCAAGCTTAATTAATTTGTAAAAATGTTGATATAAGAAAAATATAAAGAAAAATATGAATATATAATTACTAAATGTTTTATTAATTCTCAATCTAAAATGACCTGTACCTTAAATATTTTAATAAATAACTATTGTTAGTTAATAAAAATATTAAAAAATACTAACAGGCCTGTGGCCTAACGGTACTAGACCTATACTTTCCAAAAGGAGGTCAGGTGTTCAAACCTCAGTGGAGGCATGTAATTGACTAAGGTTTAAATATTGAAAATTTTAAGAGCGATATCAACGTCGCAAACACTATTATTTTATAAAAAGTATAAAGAGTTTCAGTGTTTTAGTATTTCAATGTTTCAGTATTTCATTATTTATTAATTAATATAAAAAATGTTTATTAATTAATATAAATTACCTATTTATCCATTTATTATGAGTTTTTTAATAAAAGAAAATCTAATTAGACAAGAATTATTAATATAAAAAAATATAAAAGAATTTTTTTAATAGAAAAAAATATTTATTAATTGATATAAAAAGAGTTTTTTAAAGAATTTTTATAAAACTCTAACACAAATTACCTATTTATCTATTTATTATGAGTTTTTTAATAAAAGAAAATCTAATTAGACAAGAATTATTAATATAAAAAATATTTACTAATTGATATAAAAAATAAAATAATTTCTCTATAGCTCTAACGATGGCCATCTCTACCTCTTACACCTCCACCCTCTAACGATGGCCATCACCCCTCTCTCTCAACCTCCTACCACCACCCCCCTCTCCCCCCTCTCCACCTACCACCATACTTATGGATGCATATACCTTGGTAAGGCTATGCCCCTAAAACCATATATATAAATCTAATTTAAACAGGAACCAATGTATCACGCAAATACACTCGTAAATAAATAAATATATATATATAATCACACATTGTTCTTTTTGGTTGAATTTTTTTTTAATTTTTTTCAATTAATTTTCATCATGTTGATTTATTTTGAGGGTTGATTAATATTCCAAAAAATGCAAAATAGATTATTTAAAGGAATGGACAAATACCACCTTAATTAGTTTAATGTGATTGCCAAATACATTTATTAGTAATTGTTAGTATTTATTTTTTCATTGGCAAAATAAACACACATTACTTACACTCACTTTGCCTCTTTTGGTACTCGAACCCTCACCATCCACTTTGAGTGATATCATGGAATTTAATGTCGTAAACTAAAAAAATTGTTTTTTTTTTTTTTTTTTTTGAATGAAATTTAAATATTTATAACTTTTCTAACAAAATGTTTTTACTTTAGATAAATTTTGAATTTTGTTTTTCTTATTTTTTGCATAATGGCCAATGTTAAAACATAAATTATATATTAATTAAATACATTATATAATTAATAATTAAATTTTTTAAATGTGACAGTCTCTATAAATACATTTATGAGTAATAGCTAATAATTAAACTTTTCAAATGTTCTTTACAAATATATATTTCAATTAATTACAACTTTATAGCAAGTCACGCCAATTTCTCCATCATCGATCATTGAGTAAAGTTATCCCTAATTGATCAATTTATTAGCAAGTAGGAACAGAGCCAATGAACGCCTAGGGGGGGCATGTGCCCCCTGAGTTGGCCCACACTCTATAATTAGAATTTATAGTTATTTGTTACTTAAATATATAAATTAGATTAATAAAATCAAATGTAGAAACATTAATATGAATGTGTGTATATATAAATATATAATATTCATAAATACCCAATAATAACAATTCATACCATTAATTGATAAGTTTTGCATTTATTTTAAAAGATTATTTGTTTGAAAATCATATATAAAATGTAAAATGTTTAGAAAACTTAAATTTAAACATATATATTATAAAAAATAAAATTACTTGTAATTAAATTTTTTTAATTATTTTATTAATTAAGTTGATTTAGTTAAATATGATAACATATAGTAAGTAGTTTATTTATATATTTAAATAATTTATAAAACATTTTAAAGGAAAAAAATATTAAAAATATTTTCAAAAAGTTTTTATTTATTTATTTGCTTTTTTACCAAAAGTTTTTAAGTGGGTTGAAGCTGGAAAATATCGCGCTTCGGATTTACCCAAAAAAAAAAAAAAAAAAAAAGGAATCTATTTGAGGCCTGCAAAGTTACCCGCAACAAATAAAGTAACAGAACCCAGGTCCGGGTTTGGTAAGCCGGACGCTCTGCTCTATCTTCCCTATACCCTATTCGCGCTCTCTATCATCCTCTACTCCGTAGCGAGTATTCAACGCTCTGTCTTAACGTCTACCCGTAGCAAACATAGCCGAAGCAAAGTTTGGTTGCCTTGAGTGGATTAAATCATCTCAAATCAAGGTTAGATTTTTGGAAAACCCTCATTCGTAATGCTTGCGATTTTTACTGCTTTTGGGTTGATTTTTTAGAGTAATTTTTTGTTCCTTTTTGCGTTTATTGTTGAATTCCATTCAATAATCATGAACTTGAATCATTTATAAATTGTGTATTCTATATATATGGGTATACCTGGGCATTGGGTTTTTAATTTTTAGGGTTTTTTTTATATCAAATTGTTAGTTGATTTTTTAGAGAACTTTTTGTTAATTTTTGTGTTGTATACTCCTGAGTCATTAATCATTTGCATTTATTATTGATTTCCATTCAAGAATCATGAACTTGAATCATGTATAAATTGTGTATATATATTTTATTCTATGTATGTGGGTATCATTGGTAATTTTTAGGTTTTTTATTTTTTTATTTTTATTTTTTTATAAAAAATTGTTAGTTGATTTTGGTTACATTAATAATTATTTGCTGGTCTAACATGATTCTAATTGTTTGGAACACGAGTTTGATTCAAATTGATCATGTATGGGTGTCTATTGTGGGTTTTTTGGTTTGGGTTTTTTTTATTCGAATTTTTTTTTTTTTTGGCATAAGTTTAGTTTCTCTTCAGAATTATTGTTTCTGGTAGAAAGAGCTTTCTTGTTAGTTCAACGCTCCATTTTTGCTGATAGAGTTATTCCAATGCATTCTCAGTGTTTGATCTTTTCCTTGGTTTTAGTTCATTTGTTTAGTTTAGTTTACTGAGTTCATCTACAACAAGAAGTTGTAATATTTTTGTAGGACACATTTCCAATGATATATTCACACACAAAAAAGAAGTCCTGTTGGTTCATTTCTTAATGCATGTTTTTGTTCTATTTCTGATTAAGATGTAATCATGAGCTTGGTGATGATGTTCAGGCCAGTGACGGACCACAATGAGATTGCATGCCACTTCGTTGAATGCATCTATGTTTTCAACAACACTAGATTACGGGTATTGATATTGCTCATTTTAAATTAAATGTGAAAAGTAATGTACAAGGATCTAAGTAAACATTCTATACGTTCTGCTTCATTCTCATTCTGATTTTTGTATTTTTGCTAATTGAAGCTAGAGGGACAGGGTGGTGTCCCTGCTCCAGCCCATATGCTGAATTCATCAGTTAGCAGCATCCCTTCAAAGGGATATCAAGGTGCCCGACCAAATCAGGTACGATAGTTGATATCAGGAGTTCTATACTCTGCTAGTTCATAACTAACACATTTACTCGTCCTTTTGATTTTTTTTATTTAATCAGTTTTCTGGACAATACAACATTGATGGTCTCAAGGGCATTGATCAAATGGTCATAGACTATTTGCAGCAACCTTCATGCTTGTGAGTTATCTATAATGACCTCTATTCTTTTACTTTTGTGTTGTTCTTCCTCCAGCCTATAGGCCATTAAATTACTCTCACATGTGCGCTTCGTGTTTGCGCAAGTGCACACGATAATTTAGGAAGAGATGAATTGGAATCTCTGGTGAAATGTTCTAGAGAGCCGGGTTTCTTAGTATATTGTATCTGAGGTGCTTTCTTAGGTTCGACTATGTGCACCCCAGTGCAAACTCCTGCTATTTATAGGGTTACTACAGAAAGAACTTTTACTCCATTGCCAAGTTAGAGGTCTGCCTCTTTGATTTACTGCATATATGGCCATAGACTAATGGTGGGGGAGAAAGGTGTTTTTATTTTTTATTTCCAGTTGAGAAAAGTAACAAAACAAAGACAAAAAATGCATATTTCTCTTCTACCGTTCACAAACCATAATTACATTGCAACCAAAAAACCAAATTCAGCAGAAACAATAAATTGTAAATGTGTCAAATTGTGGTGATTGATATCAAATAACAATGAAAACAATGAATTCAAACCCAAATTCAACACAACAACCCAATTAGTGCCTCAATCTCGCCATCAGATTTTTATTCCCAAAATCTAACTCACAACATTAGAATTGAAAAGAAAGTAGAAAGTCAAAATAAAACTCACAATTAGTTGAAGACCTCCTGTTACTCATCGATATGTTGTTACATATTCCTCGAAAGATCTCTATTTTGGCTAGTAGCGTTCCATGACAATGTATATTAGGGATGAAATAGATTAGGGAAGTCTGGTTTGCAAGCTGTATTTGCCTCTCTCTGATTTTGCGTCTTTGTGTTGCTGCTTTGCTTATCGCTGAAACATAGGGTTTATAATGGGAAGAGAAACGATGTAAGTGTAGCTGCAGACTCGTGTATAAGTGTGCTTAGTGTGATTTTGTTTAAATCTAATATGAAGGAGTCAACAACAAACAAAACCCAGACATACAAATCAAGAGACCAAACCCAACCAATAGTTGCAGGGCTCCAAGTTGTCACTGAATATTTAGCCGTTGTTTTGTCTTGTTTTGATTCAGAACTAAAATTCTTAGATAGCTTTCTCTGAAGTTTATATAGAAAGCCATTTAACCTTCTTGTTATGTGATCTTCATTGACTTACTCTAAATGTGACTAGTACTTCAAATTTTAGTAAGTGGGTAAAAATGGGACCTTTTTTTATTTTATTTTTTTAAGTGGGAGTAAAACAGATGAAGAAGCTAGACTATGGTAATTGCATTTATGGCAAGGTGTCCTTCTTTGGTTGTTCCTATTAATGGCGTGCTTTTCTTGCATTGATGCCTTTTATCCTACTCTTTACTGAATTGATGCTCCTAAAAAAGTCATTGCTGGACTATAAAGTGAGTTAGAACTTAGAAATAATTGAAGTACTTTTGTTTCTTCAAGTTCTAAAATTAATATTTCATCTATACATATAATAAAAGCATAACCTGAATAACCTGAATTCATCTTAGATAGAATGCTTATAAGGGGCTTATGGTCTTATAATGCTACAAATTAAATTAGACAAAAACCTTTCATATATTATGCAATCCATTTATGATTTTCACAGGATTCAGTTCCTGCCAAATTGTGGAATTCTTAGCACAAAGACTTTACAACCCTCAATTCTAATTAATTATAGACAGAACTTGTTTATTCTTTTATTTTTTAAAATAAAAAATTCAGAAGTCCATCATTTATACCTGTCTTTTACCGGCATGTGTGTACACAAAGACTTATTTTGGAAATTATGTACACAATTACACATATTACAATATATATATTTTTATATATTTTTCCTTTGATAAGGTTGTTAACATTGTCTAATTAGCAGAGGGAGCTCAATTAAATTAATTTATGCGTCTGTCAAACGTAGTTCGGAACTACTCGAATATGGACTTTCATGTACAAATGAAATTATTTATGCTTTGCTCTTAAATTCACTTTCTTGTTACTTTCTCGTATTCTTATTAGCTTAAACCCTTCCAAAGACAACTTTTCCTTATCACCATTGAAGAATATCTGTTAGCTCTCTCTTACAAGAATTTTAGATGACCACAATTCAATACCATTCATTATATAAATGATAAAAATTAATCTCGACAAGCAAGATATTCTAATAGCTCCTCATTTAATATTGCAGTGTAATTTTATATATAGTTACAACTTAATTATATATATACTGTGTCTAATGGACAAAAAGAAAAGGTTGATTTAACCATCTCCTATTAGACAATAGATTGCTGTTAAATTATTTTCTACTGTACAATTTGAATTTAAACAACCTTTATTCATAGTTTTTGAAGTTTACAATATATTTGAAATGTTTATATTTTTGTTTCGAATCCTAGTATAAAGATTACTATGATTATGCTAAATCAAAAGGGCTGGATGTAGGTGTATCAATATTTTGACATTTTTACAAAATAAATAAAGGTTACATTTTTACTAAAAGTTCTATGAATCAATATTTGACATTTGCACTTTAAATCATTATAAAGATTACTATGTTACAATTTTACTTTAAATTAACATTACATTTTAATTATTAGGAAACACTACCAATTGTATCCTACCAACTCCCTAGTGAAAAACTTTTTGAAAAAAAAAAAAAAAAAAACTTACTAGGAAAAATGTTGTAATTTATCTTTTTTATTCTGAATTTAGTTTGATTCTTTATTTTACAAAAATAAATTTTCTACACTTATGTGTGATTGCGAATGACACACTAGGACCGAGTCTGGTGGAATGGACCAAGTTATATTTTCTTGTTATGGGACAATAGTTCTTTTGCTTGCGTGTCCATTCTGGAATTTATTCTCCACTACGATTGTATTGGCTGATTGGAAATCAATAAAGTTGTAATTTTTATTCAATGTAGGACAACTAAAGTGTTGTCATCCTTTCATTCTTGATGATAAAATGACTTTAACTTTTTATATTATTTTATGAATCATCATATTCAATTTTAAGATATTGTATTTCTAATTGGGACACTCTAAAAAAAATTGTGTTGGCCTGCTCATCATATGAATTATTTGGTGGTCATAACCTATCTTTAAATTTCTTGTTTCTCTTGACAGGTAATCTCTATCATACCTAAGAGAAATGTTGTTATAAAGACAAATTGCATCAAATAAATGGAATGCTGTGAAGAAAAATTATTGTTCTAGGGAGTCTACAGATGCTTAAAGTGAGACTGAGTATGGAAAGTCGAAAAGAAAAACTGTTAAGGCTTTGGAGCAATACGAGTAAACGACACAAATGTATAAAACTATCACGAACAAGCTTGGCATAGCCTAATTCCCTGAGCAAAGTGATATTTTTAGTAGTTAGTTCATATTTTGTTTTCTTATGGACATGTTAGTTCTTTTATAGTTTATTAGCAGGTTTTAAATGTACATATCATTGGTAGATTGAATGGAAATACTATACATGAATGTATTTAATAGTTTTTCTTTTTTCATGGACAAGCCATACTGATATATGTATACGGTGTGTGATGGATGTATTTTATTTGAAATAATTAATTGAATTATTTTTTTAGTTTTTACTATATGTGATTAATGGTATTTAATTACTAGTGTATTTTAAATTAAAAAAATTGAAATGTCGATAGATTTATTAATTATATTAGCTTCTTCTTTTTTCTTCTTCTTCTTTTTTTTTTTACAAATTTGCGACCAAATTTTATGATCACAAAAGGATTAAATAGGGTCGCAAAAGGGTAGCTCATTTATGACCAAAAACAACAAAAGAATTGGAGATTTGCGACCAAATTTTATAATCACAAAAGGATTAAATAAGGTCACAAAAGGGTAGCTCATTTATGACCAAAAACAAGGGTCGCAAAAGGGTACCTCATTTGCAACTAAAAATAATGGTCACAAATGGGTAACTCATCTGCGACCAAAAATAATGGTTATAAAAGGGCACCTCATCTACGACAAAAAATAATGGTTGCAAAAGGGGAATTCATCTGTGACTAATCATAATGGTTGCAAAAGCGTTCACGATTTGCGACTATATAATTTGGTCGTTAAAATTCATTTTGGTCGATAATATAATGGTCGCAAAAAAGGGCTTATTAGCGACCAATTCATTTTTTGGTCGCTAAAAACTATCCGCGTCGCAGGTATCGTCGACCACGAGACGACCAAAACGTTTTGGTCGCTAAAGGGCATTTGCGACCAATTTTTGACCTTTTGCGACCAACAATTTGGTCGCAAAAAGCCCAATTTGTTGTAGTGGCTTCTCCAACCCTCAAGGGCAAACTCCATGGAATAAATCTACCCCTTGGTTGATGAAGAGTTCCCAAGCTTGTGTCTCTAGCCTTCTCCTCCTTTCTTCCTCCCTAAGAATAGCCTCTATTGTGATAGATGGATCCTTCTCAAAAAGTGTATCATATTCTATATATAAGTAGGTCAAGTGACACACAAAATGAGCTGGGGTCGTGCACAAAAAATATTCCCCAATGATTGGATAAGGACAGCTTTCAATGAACTGGAAATTTAACTTTTTTGCACTGGAGGAAGTTCGATCGATCGAACCTTGGACTTGGATCGATCGAACATAGCTGAGATCTATCGAACTGAAGTTGGATCGATCCTCAATGGTGGCGCCTTTTTGGATAAAAACAAATCTAAGATATTTCGAAGATATTTTTGGGAAAAGGACAAAAGTGGTTGGTAGGGTATTACAACTAGATAAGATCAATCATTTGGATATGAACAAGGTAGTTCGATCGATCGAAGAATGATGTTGGATCGATCGAGCTTTTGAGATCTTTGAAAATGTCATCATGGCTTAGATTTATCTTGAAGTGCTGAGATCGATTATGTTGGATCGATCGAACTTTGATCTGAGATCGATCGAAGATGTTGAATTCCACCTTTTGCTTCCACTTGGCTCATTTCTTTGATTCATCCCAGAATTGCTTCATTTTTGCTCTTATTTGGCTGAGTTAGCTTATTTTCGGGATAAGTGCCTGAAAATGGAAATAACACGAAATCAATCTAAAACGGTAAAGTAAGATAGATAAAGGTACTAGAATGCCTAAGCTTAAGGGGTTTAAATACGCACTTTTCAGTACTCATGACCGTGGCGATGCCGCACCACCGTCAAGCTTGAAGAGTGTGTGCATTATAAGGCGAGGGCCAAGAGTTTTACATTTATAGAAGCCACTACTACCTTTCACTATAAATCTAGCTAGGGCGAGTAGGGATCGTCCCAAGGGATTTGTGAGGATCGAGCAATGTCGTGGAATCGTTATTAGGGCTAGTAGGTCGAGTGATCAAACAATTGGTTGGTTGAATGATTAGAGAGCAACTAAATTAAACTAAGTGATAGTAAAAGCATGCAATTAAGAGTAAGTAAGAGAGAGAAATCTTGGAGTTTAGAGATCACCACCAAGTAATACATTTCTATACCATTGACAAGTGATTAATGAGGGCAAATGTTGTGTTGCAATATTGGTGTGTGTGTGTTTGGTTGATTCAACAAGCAAGGATGACTAATTAAGCATGTATTGTCTAAACATCATGTGAAAGGCACAATATATCTAAGCAATGAAGCATATATTGTCTAAATAACATGTGAAAGGCACAATAGATCAAAACAAGTCATTAATCATTTCATTAAGCTCACAATCCAAATACAACACAAGGATAGAGACATATGCTACTTGCATTCAAAAGGTTGAAACATCAAACAACAAGCATGTATTGTCCTCCCATTTAACACTACACTACAACTACACTACATCTACATTACTAGCATGAAAATAAATTAGGGGAGAGGCATAATCCATCAAGGAATAAGTATGAACCATCAAGAGAATCACAAAAGCATTCCTTTAAGCACTATGTTTTGACAATCTCTAAATCTATAGCATCAATATACATAGACATGCATCAATAACACAAAATCTAGAGACAAGCACATGAACATCTATTCTAGCATACATAGACATATGGATAGAATGAAATGATTAATTGGAAGTATTCAACCACATAAATCATTGAATAAATAAGATCTATATATATTAAAGTGTCAAAACATCAATTACAACACTAATCCCTCAATAATAAACAAGATTAAAATAAAGAAAGCATGCTTGGGGCTAACTCTAGCCCCAAGAGGATGTCTAGCCACTCATGGTGATATTGCTCCAACCCTCAAGGGCTAACTCCATGGAAGAGGCTTGCTCCTTGGTTGATGAAGAGTCTCCAATGGTGTCTCTAGCCTCCTCCTCCTCTAAACTTCCTCTCCAAGAGATTAAACCCTAGAATAGTCTATATGCTCGAAAAATGCATCATATTCCTTTTATAGGTAGGTCAAGTGGCACACAAAATGAGCTGAGGTCGTGCAAAGAATATTCTCTAATGATTGGATAGAGGACGGATTGCACAAGCTGGAATTTTAACTTTTTCGCACTTGAGGAAGTTCGATCGATCGAACTGGCTGAGATCTATCGAACTTAGGCTGGATCGATCCAACTGGTTAAGCTTTTTGGAAAAGACAAATCCGAGATATTTTGGGGAGATATTTATGGGAAAAGGACAAAAGTGGTTAGTGGGTGGTATAGCTATGGATAGGATCAATTATTTGAATAAGGTCGATCGAAGGATGGTGTTGGATCGATCGAACTTTTGGACTTTATACTTTTGGGCCAAGGCTTGGATCTATCTTGAAGTGCTAAGATCGATCATTGTTCGATCGATCGAACCTTGAACTTAGATCGATCGAACTTTGCTGCTTCCCACTTTTGGCTTCATTTGCTTTCTTCTTTCTCCACTTTGCTGCTTTCTTTGTTTAATCCCAGAATTGCTTCAATTAAGCTCCTATTTGGTTGAGTTAGCTTATTTTCAAGATAAGTGCCTGAAAATGGAAATAATACGAAATCAATCTAAAACGATAAAGTAAGATAGATAAACATACTAGAATGCCTAAGCTTAAGGGGTTTAAATACGCACTTTTCAGCACTCATCACACCCCTAAACTTAAATATTACTAGTCCCTAGTAATGAACTAGAAAGTAAAGAAATGAAATGAATAACTATACAACTATGAACTAGAAAACAATAAATGGATAATGCCACTTTCGTAGGGAACACGATTGCACTTAGCATATGTAACAAGCTTTTTAAACCCCTAGGTTACCCCTAGTGGACAAGTGAAGTCTCGTGAGGGTTTCCAGAAATGGTACCCACAAACATTAAGCTCATTCTTTCAAAAGAGGCACCAATATTGCAAACAAGTATTGGGAGAAAACTACTTCAAGTATGGAATTTTTCAAACATTTCCGAGCAATCTCCCAAAATTTTAACATCAAGCAAGCAAGTATGGTCCTCCACACATCAAGAAAATGATCATGCAAATCAAAATAACTCTAGAATCCTTTTAAGTGGACCGGCATCAAATGTGTTGCTATCTAAGCCAACAAGAATTAATCACATCCTTACCCTCAAACTAGCACACAAATCTAGTACCGATCATCAAGACAAAAAGTGGACCTTTTATTAAAGCTTCATTGTTCTATGTGCGCTTATTCTTTTCACTCGATAATTTTTTTTTTTTGATTAGGATCAAAGATGGAAGCATGGTGCAATATGTTGATCTATTAAGCTTTCTAGCGATTCATGAGGTCGAGCGTTAGGTCAATGACTCCCAAACCAAACGGCTTTAGGGCATTAAGTGTTCAAACACCCCTACAGACTTACAAGCTTAAATCAACTAGGCTACAAATCAAGACAATAACCATCTAATCATTTCCCACTTCTCACCTTTTGGGAGAAGTCCTCACACTTTTTTTTTTTTTTTTTTTTTTTTTTTTTTTTTTAAACAAGTTCAATTATTAACCTAGAGTTTGGGCCCTCCACTTTTCGGCGCAAGAAATTCAGTGCTTGATGAGGCTAGAATCCCGGTTACTTAGTGAAAAAGGGTTGTTATCCACCTTTATCAAGAATGAAAGCTTTCAATGCACTACTAGTCCAATTAGAATATAACTAATTCAATAATCAACAAAGCTTGTACCTCACAAATGAATGCTAGTGTGCGCCGGTACTAGTTTAGAATCCTAGAATGAATCGCAAAGTAATCACAAAATTAGGATGATGTGGACCACAAGTGCAAGCAAGATATCAATCTTTCGAAAAATTTACTCCTAAATGGTATTCATAAGGCATACAAGGAGTATTGGACCCTCAAGTCAAACAATTTTTAAATTTTAAGTAATATAGTCTTCAAAAGATCAAAATCATAGCTATATATGGACCAATCATAGAAATATCCCTCAAATACACAAGTCATGCTTAAAATTTTGAATTTAAAACTAACACTGTAAAGCACCATTCTCCCCAAACTTAAATGGCATAATGTCCTAAATGTGCAAGAGAATAAATGAAAGAGTATACCAGTGCAACTAAGTAAGAATGCTCAGGACTGAAGTATCCAAAGTGGCTGGCATGGCCCCCCCAAACTTGGGATGAACTGTGGTCCTGAAAATTGGCACTTGGATAAACTCATTAGATAACAAAATGGGATAATCAGTGCACAATGGACATGCAAGTGTAAATGTGATAAACAGATAAAGAAATGAGAGAGGCATAAGGGTGGTCCTGAAAATTAGGTAGCACTCTGTCACTGAAGTCACTGTAATGCACCTAATGGAGTCAAACATACAGATATGAGAATATAATCATATGACATCCATAGCAAAAACAGATATATATAAAATAGATAAAATGCAGGTATAACAAAAATATCAAAGCTGACAGACCGGCTGTAAAAATAATAATGTATAGTGACAATAGTAAAGTGTCAAAAGGAGAGAGGGATCATGAGATAGAAAGGACTGAGAGCTCAGGAGGATGAGGTAGGACGGGCAGGTCGAGCTCCGCGGATGTCTCTGGATAGATCTCGGAACATGGTCGCCACATCCGTGCAGAAGGCAGCAAAATTAGCTCTGTGGGCTGTGAGATCAGCTCGGATGGCAACAACAGCATGCTCAAACATCTGCAGACGTACTCTAAAACCGAGGGTCATATCTGGAGTCTCAGGCATAGATGAATCAAAAGAAAGCTCCTGATTCTGCTCCTGCTCATGAATGGGCGACATGGCTGGAGAGTCGTGCTCTGTGTCGTCTGCAGGGCGCTCTAAGTCCATGTCTAAATGCTCGGTAGCTGGATCGACTGGTGCGTTGTCTACTGCGGGAGCTGCTACTACTGCCTCTGCCTGGGCCTGTGCCTCTGCCTGGGCCTGTGCCTGTGCCTCCTCTAGCTTTAACTCTACTGCAGCCATTACCGCGTGGTCCTGTAGTCTGGTAATAATGGATCGGTAGCTCTTGTTCTAGTCCTTCTTAAGGAAGTAACAGGAACCTTTCTCGGGGTGCTCCCGAGGATGGATGGGGTCGCGCTGATCTATGAGAATCTGGGTGATGAAGTGGCTGAATTGAAGAGACTTAGCCCGTCCGGGCGTCTATTTGCTTATGTACTCGTCATACAGCTTCCTCATCATGGTCTAGATGAGCGCGAGAATAGACACCCAATGCCCGGTGTAGAAGGAATAAAGGGCTGTTAGATAATCGCCCCTCCTCTAAATCTTGTGCACGGCTATGTATATATTTCGATAGAGAACGGAATCAGTGAACCATAGGTCGTCTGGAAAGAATGTCCGAGTGGCGAAGGTTTCGCCACTGGCATGGTGACCTGTGAGAAAAACTGCCATGTTGGCATATGAAGGTCTGAATAGCCTCGGATATGTGTCCTAAAGCTCTGGAGTACAGCGGTGTGGACAGCGGCAAAAACGGGCTAAAGAGTCCACTGTGATGGTAATCGGATGGCCATCGACAGAAGTAACCATCTCGGCTGTCGTATGCGGCAATGGTCAGAGGTTCTGGTAGAACAACCATACCAACTGCGGGTAGATAGGCTCTGTGACCGGGGCAAGAATAATGACCAGGCCCCTCTGAATGATATCATGGTAGGCAGATCGGGTCAGCACTGATCTAGAGAAGAAGGCCGTGTCGAACTTTGACTCATGGTCGATCATCATGTGCGCATATCGAGGCGTGGGCCTATCACGCCCTAGATGAGCTGGCTGAGGTGGTATAGGTGAATGCTCAGCTCCAGTCTGCAGTGGAGATGGTGATAGAGTGAAAGCAGGATGAGCCGCAGAGGTGGATGGTATATAGTCATCCTCGGCCTCATGGGATGGTAACTGAGGTGGGGTAGCCTGTGCTGGCTCCCGCTGTGCATAAGAGGGCTCTGCTGGCTCCTCTGTCCGTGGCCTAATATGTCGGGTGGGCCTGTGTTGCCTGTTGGCAATGGTCTTCCTCTTAACCATGGCCTGCAAATAGAAAAAGAATAACTTGCAATGGGAGTTAGTGCCAGAATAAGAAATTGTTAAGCACGAAATAGAAACATGTATGTTAAGTAAACTAGACAAAACAAATATGACATGAATTTATACAAGTGGTAGAATGTGAAACATGCTAAACAATGTAAGTATGAAATGCATCCAATGTGGAATATCACAGGCATTGGGTATAGATATGATAACATGAACATAAGATATGATGAATGAAGTATGTGTGTGAAATCTGTGAAGTTCGATCGATCATAATAAAAAGTCAAATTAATCACAAAAGTTGGATCGATCGAAAATAAGTGAGATCGATCTCATAACTTCGATCGATCAGAGACATGAGTTCGATCGATCTCTCAAGATCTATCTGAGATACAAGTTCGATGGATCGAACTGTACGATGTTGAAAACTCAAGGGTCACAGATTTGTGACTTTAGAAGCATGGGGCCCACACGAACGTGTTCGTGGGCCCAACAACACATCAAATCAACAATACCCATCACTGAACGAGGCCCAAACTCCCAATATGAGATCAAAATCCGAAAGTATGCAAAATATATACACGAAGCAACACACACATATATATATGGAAATACAGTGCTTCGAAGCTCAACAATGGTGGATTTGATCATGTAATAAGCATGGATTCGACATCTAAAGCATGGATACATGAAATCTAAGCCGAAAATCAAGCATGAGGTTACGGATCTTACCTCAAATGGATGGGAAGAGACTAGATGAAGAGAGGAAGATGAAATCCGAGATTTGGAAAGATGAAAAAACGATTGAAGCTCGCTGATTTCGCCGGAGGTTCACCGGAAATGACGATGAAGATGGGTGCACAGTGGCGGCGACAAGAAGAGCTAGGGTTTGAGAAAGGGTGAAATCGATCTAAATAATCGATCTTGAGAACCCTCGATTCTATTTTTAAAAAGATTCCCGACAGAGTTCGATCGATTAAACTTCAACTGAGATCGATCGAACTTTGATGAACTCTCTTCAAAGTATTTTTGGATTTTTAAAATTTTTGAAAATTGCAAAATTAAAATTAAAAATTGGAAAATAAAATAAAATAAAATATTTTTGGTTTTTTTTTTTTTTTTTTGAAAACTTTTTGAAAAAAATAAAATAAAAATGAAATGAAAATAAAATAAAAATGAAAATATGTTTAGATTTTTGAAAATTTGAAAAGTCAAAACAAAGTCAAAATAATAAAATGAAGAACTGAAATCGATCGAAACAAGAGTTCGATTGATCAGACAGAGAGCAAAAATATACCGGTTTTTGGCTCAGAAAATTGACTAAGTGTTGGAACTTGAAGATCGATCGAACTTGGAAGTTGGATCGATCGAAGAACTTTTAGATCGATCTTGGAATGTTTTTATCGATCAGACAGAGAGGTGAAATATGCAAGTTGATGCAAACTCAAAATTATTCTTAGTGTTGTATCATGAGATCAATCGAACTTTGATGTTGGATCGATCGAAGATCTCTTGATCGATCTAAGAGTTAGTTCGAACGATGGGACAGTGAGGTGATTTGGATGCAGGTTTCTGCAGGTCAAAATTTTTTCGAAGTGTTGGATGTAGAATGGAGTTCGATCGATCAAACTCAAGTTTGAGATCGATTGAACTATGCAGAATGCTCATTTATGACATGAAAGCTTATGCCATCCTCACCAAAGTTCTTTGAAATGCATATGAACCAAAAACAAGTATCTAGACTGCGCAAGAAATGAAATGAAAGATAGAAATGAGGGAGGAATAGGGTTTTGACACCCTACGAAATGTCTTTGCTAGTCTTTAACGTCTCTAGCAAGACATTGGGCTCTTTTAGCTCAGATCAAAGATCTTATAATGCATCCCTTCCTTGTTGGGGTGATAGATGCTTCGAACTCCACCCAACAAATGGTTCTTTGAAGAACTTGTTGGATTAAGCTCAAAAGAAACCTTTGGTCCCTTGTCTATGCAATCACAACCTTTGGGCTTCCATGCCCTTTCAAAGCAAGAATTTGAAACAAGATTTTGAGAATGCAAGGTTGAAGATGATCCTTTGGAAGTTTTGGTTTTACACAAAAGCTCATTTCCTTGATATTAAAGATCATGACATTTATCTATAACATTAACCTCTCCTTCATATTTGTCAAATGAATTAGGTGTGGGATTAAAGATATTCAACTTCACCTTCATGTGGCCAAATGAGATCTTCATTATCCCCATCCTACTATTGATGTTGGCATTGGCAGTTGCCAAGAAAGGACGGCCAAGGATAACGGGAATTTGGCTCTTAAGATTGGGGACCGGTTCCGTATCTATGACAACGAAATCAACCGGGAAGAAGAATTTGTCAATCTTAATCAAAACATCCTCAATTATACCCCTAGGCTTCTTAATGGATCGGTCGGCAAGTTGCAAAACTATCGACGTCGGTTTCAATTCACCTAGGCCTAATTTGACATAAACCGAGTATGGAAGAAGGTTAACACTTGCTCCTAAGTCAAGAAGCGCCCGATTAATGGTATGATCACCAATAATGCATGATGTAGTGGGTGAACCGGGGTCTTTAAACTTTGGAAGAGTGTTATGTTGCAAAATTGAGCTTACTTGCTCGGTCAAAACCACTTTTCTTAGTGTTTGGCTCTTGTTCTTCCACTTTTGGGTGCACAAGTCTTTCAAGAATTTGGCATAAGCCGGAATTTGCTTGATTGCATCCAAAAGTGGAAGATTAACTTTCACTTGCCTAAACATTTCCATGATTTCATTAGTTTTTGCCTTTTACTTGTCTTTTGAAATGGATCCTTTTAAAGTATCCGGAAATGGAACTTTTGGTTCAAACACTTTTTCAAAATTTTCTTTTGAACTCTCTTCAACACAAGAAGTTTTCAAATTATTTTTCAACAAAACTTTTTCAACATCATTTTTCAAAATTTCTTTTTCAAACACATCTTTCAAAACTTTCTCATTTACAAGATCATGTATATGTAATGAAAGAGGAATGGGATGTGAAACAGGACGGGTGACAACTTGAGGTTGCACCGGTTCACTCTCTTCATTGGACATTCCAACTTAATTGTCCACAATCCTACCACTTCGCAAGGTAGTCACCGTATTAACATGTTCAATAGTGTGGCTTTCCGATGAGGAGTGGGTTTCTATAACACATTGTTGCTTAGGTGGGGGCATTAATAGGCATCTTTCCCTTCTTTCTTGCATTGAGAATGCTTACTATTTGCCCTACTTGGGTTTCTAGCTTCGTAATAGATTGAGAGTGAGAATGAAGCAATTGAGTGTTAGCCTCTAAAGTGCCCAAAGCATTCAAAACTTTCTCTTCAAAGGCGGGACTTCTAGTATTACCTTGGGAATAAGATTGGTTAGGAAAATGAGAATTAGCAAATTGATTCCCTTGTGATTGATAAGGTCTATAACCTTGGGATCCTTGGTTTTGAAGTGGAGGTGGAATGTACTTCCCTTGAAAACCGCCTTGGGAAGGGTTTGAGCCCTCTCCTTGGTTTTTTCAAGAGAAATTCGGATGATTCCTCCAACTTGGATTATAGTGAGTACCATAAAGATTATTCCCTTAGTTCACAAAAGTTGTATTGACTTGTTCATCAGGTTCATTTTTCACTTGTCTGTGAGGACAGTAAGAAGTAGAATGAAGAACACTAGAACAAGTCATACATGTTTCATTTGATACACGATGAGAATGGTTAGGGAAGGAAGATACTTGGGTCGCCGAGTTTTAGTTAATCAAAAATTGATCAAACCTTTGAGATAAAGTCGACTTGATGTAAGCCAACACTCTTCCTACCTTGTGAATTTCTACCATTCTTAGATGATAGTATTCTATGTAAAGAATTTTCACTCATGCTCTCATAGAGATGCCACACGTCATCCTCATACCTATCAATGTATGAGCCACCCATGGAAGCATCAACCATACCCTTATAGTTGTCCGATAAGCTTTCAAAGAAGTGTTGAACTAATTGTCATTTGGGCATGTCATGATGTGGAAACTTCCTAAGCAATTCATTGAAGCATTCCCATGCCTCACGAAACGTTTCTCCATCCCCATGTGAAAATTCTCAAATTGAGGTTCTCATGGCATTGGTCTTTGAAATCGGATAGTACTTCTTCAAGAACTCTTGTTGCATTTCTGCCCAAGAAGTGATTGAAAAAGGCCTAAGATTGTTAAACCAATACTTTGCCTTGTCTTTTAAGGTGAATGGAAAAAGTTTGAGTCTTAAAACCTCTTCCGGCATATCCGTATACTTTATGGCGGAACATACTTTAAGAAACTTATCCAAATGCTTATAAGGTTCTTCACTTGAAAGTCCATGATAGTTAGGAAACATTTGAATGGTTTGTGGCTTAATTTCATAATGATGTGCTCTAAATGGAGGCAATTGGATGCATGTAGGTGCATTATACTCATTAGGCACATAATAGTCTCTTAAAGCAAGAGGTGGATTAGCTACTTGAGGTGCAACATGAACACCTTGGTTTTGAATTCCTTGATTGTTGATAGGAGGTTGTGGAGCATACATTGGCCTTGGCATTCCATATGGAACTTGGCCTTATTGTTGTGGTGGTTGGTGAATGAATGGCCTAGGCATACCTAATGGTACTTATATGTTCTCATTGTGCACATTGGGATGAAGGATACCTTGTTGGTCTATGTGACCAAGGTCCTTAACATGATCATTATTATGGTCATCCATTGATAGATTGGCTCTATTTGAACTTCTTCTTCCCCTAGGATTTCTAACGATAGATTCAAGATGCAAATTAAGAGGGACAAAAATTGGTCTCAATGAACGACGTCCATGCATGCACAATGCAAAACACAAAGAAACACAAAGAATGACAAGCACTATGCCTTCACAACAATGCAATTAGACTTCTTCCACAAACACTTAATTCATACTCCCATTCTTTAACAACAATGATGCAAGACAATTAAAAATAAGCCTCCATGTGGGCTGACGATTTAACTAAGGGATTGACTAAAAAAAGAATTTTAACTTTTCGCACTGGAGGAAGTTTGATTGATTGAACCTTAGACTTGGATCGATCGAACTGGCTGAGATCTATCGAACTTAGGCTGGATCGATTTAACTGGTTGAGCTTTTTAGGAAAAGACAAATCCGAGATATTTTGGGGAGATATTTATGGGAAAATGACAAAAGTGGTTGTGGGTGGTACAACTGTGGATAGGATCAATCATTTGAATAAGGACAAAAGTGTTCGATTGATCGAAGGATGGTGTTGGATTGATCAAACTTTTGGACTTTATGCTTTTGGGCCAAGGCTTGGATCTATCTGGAAGTGCTGAGATTGATCATTGTTCGATCGATCGAACCTTGAACTTGGATCAATCGAACTTTGCTGCTTCCCACTTTTGGCTTCATTTGCTTTTTTCTTTCTCTACTTTGCTACTTTCTTTGTTTAATCCCAGAATTGCTTCAATTAAGCTCTTATTTGGCTGAGTTAGCTTATTTCGAGATAAGTGCCTACAAATGGAAATAATACGAAATCAATCTAAATCGGTAAAGTAAGATAGATAAATGTACTAGAATGCCTAAGCTTAAGGGGTTTAAATACGCACTTTTCAACTCTCATCAGCTCATCAGCCATGACCCATTGTTTTATATTCAATTATTCATTTTGAGGTTGTTGACATGTTCATATATTCACATCTCCTTAAAAATCAGTTTTAAACCTTTGTTTCCGAACTAATTCATGAGGGGGTTTGAGGTTTAGGTTAAGCCTCAATATTTTTGGCATATAGCAGGTCTTATAGCAGCTTTTCGAGTCAATTCGGTCGTCGAAATGTTAGTTCAGTAGACCAATGGCTTTTAGGAAACTCATTGCACAGTAAAAACTAATTTCCAGTAGCCTTTTTCACTGTTCAGGACCATTTCGGTCGACCGATGGCTTATTTCGGTCTACCGAAACAACCTCCCCTTAAAAATATGATTTCAGCAAAATTTTTGTCCATTTCGGTCGACCGAAATAGCTTGTATACACACAGCCTCTTTGTTATGTTTTAGCACTGATGTTCCAACTTCAAAATGTCATAACTCCTTCATTTCTAAGCCAAATGGGGTGATTATTGAGCCTAAACTCAAGGATTTTGAGTCAAATTTTCAATGGTACCAATGCCATTCTCAGATTCAAATCACAGTGGGAGTTATTCAGGTTTTAGTAAGATAAGGTCAGTTTTTGCTTAAACCTGGAAAGGGTATTTTTGGGAAATTCTTGGCCAAAGTTCTTAGAACCTCTTAAAATGTTGTGAAATGATTAGATTAGGTTGTATTCACCTTGTTTGACTTGTTTAGAGTCAATTCTATCTTTATAATTGTGAATTAACCATTTTGCCCTTAATTAACCGATTTTACCCATTTTAACTCTAGTTTCCTCTTTCGTTCTCTTTAAGTTCTGTGACTTCATGGAATGTCACATTGGTGTCCTAGAGATGATTTATATCTTAAAGGACTATGGTTTTATCTTTTGCTTCTGCATTTCAGATCCATTTTCGGGTTAACTTTTGGGTCATCACTGACGCACCGGGTTGAAAAACTTGGGCCGTCACAAGGAGGTTGGGCGTCGGCTACCCTCTTCATAGAGCTGGCTTCAAGGGCTAGGGAGCCGGCTCCATGAGCAATTGAGCCTGCTCTGTGGTTTTGAGAGCAGACTCTCTTGTTTTGATGCGTTCTGGAATGGTTTTGGGCACTGTTTGGACAATTTGGGTTTTTTGAACTGTTTTGAATATTAATGAGGGTTTTATATATTAAATCAAAGTGTATTAAAACCCTAGGAGGCATAATTTATCTCTATATGCTAATGGATTTCACAGTGTGGAAGTTTAAGTAATGTCGCACACTATTGACGGCTATAAAGTATTTAGTTGCTTAAACTTATTTTAGCAACTTGGATGACTAGAGTATGATTTTTAAAGTTGTTTTGGATGCATGATAGGGTTTTATACATATTAGATTTTGTTATGTTTCTCCTGGATTTTAATTGAGAAATTATTAAATTACATTCTGTCAATTACATGGAATTAGGTGTTGAATTTTAATTGCTGAATTATTATATTATATTCTGTAAATTACATGGAAGTTAACCTGGACTTTAATTAAGGAATTATTAAATTATAATATGTCAATTACATGGAATTATGTGTTGGATTTTAATTGCTGAATTATTATATTAAATTCTATCAATTATATGGATGTCATGGATTGTATGCACCGGTATGGGACGGTGGCATACTAGGGATGGTTTAGCTCAAAACACTGACCTACCCTATTGGAATAAGGGAATGGATTGTAAAGATTAAATCCTAGTTATATTTTGGTCAGATCAACTGAGTAAGTTGAGTGACTACATAGATTAATTGTTACTTGCGGTTAAGTCAGATCAACTGAATAAGTTGAGTGGCTAATTGGATTTTAAATTGTATGTTAGATCAATGAACAATTGAATGACATACTCTGGTTTTGGACGGAATTTAAATATATGATTATGGTACTACGAGATGAGCTTGAGTCTCAGGCTCGTTGGTTAAGGAGCGTATATGCATTAGGATGCATATATGCTCCCTAACCAAGATGCATAGCTGGCTATGACGGTTGTGGTCTACCTTGTTAGGTCTATGTACTCATGCCCACCACTGGTGTGTTTTGGATGTTACGTTCTATTCAGGTTGAGACCCTCTTTGTAGTCCAATGAGAGTCCCTTAGTGTGGATATATATTTATTTATGGACTAGATAGATATTGTTGAGATATCTATGATGTATCTGCGTATCAGGTCTCCGTTTGGATTGTAGTTAGAATAGAACTTATTCGTGAGCCTGACCCACTCTTATTTTTCAGGTGTTCGACGATTCCAGCCTTAAAGTTTGATCGTGCTAAGCGAAGACAGTCACTCATTCATCTGTTAACGTAGGACTTCTCTCTATGTTTTAATTTGGGATTTTATTTTCAGTTATTCAGTTTCAGTTGGGATTTTGGCTAGGGGTCCACTGGATGGATTCCCGAGTTATACTCTTGGAGGTTTTGGAAGGATTAGATTTTATTAATCTTTATTATTTGAGGATTTTATATTTAGAATTCCTTCGGCTTTATTATTTATTCTTTAATTCAATATTTTTTTTTTTTTTTTTTTTTTTTGTATTCTTGCTTATTTATATATTAATTGTTTGCTATTCCCTCGGCTTTCTACTTGGGCTTAATCAACCTATATCTCAGAGTCGAGGGGTATCACAGTTAGTATCAGAGCACTCCAGGTTCAAGTGTCTCTAGGATATTTCGTATTAAGACTTCTGCGCAGCGTTTTCTCTTGATCAGAGCTTAAGTTTAGGATTCAATGTATTCCTTTACGATCCGTTTAAATTGTACTGACGTCTATCTTTCTGTGTTAACAACATGGTTAACGCTAGAGGAGGACTAAACATGTAAGGAAACAGTCGACAAAGGAGAGCGGCACGTAGGCAGCAAGAACGCCTGCAGCGTCAGTAAATGAAGGAAGAGCAACAAATGCCTAGGTTTTAGGATGATGATGTTCAATTACAAGAAGAGTAGGAGGAGGTTCAGCAGGTTTAGGATCGAGGAAATCCGGAGTATCCTCCTCATATCAATGACCTCATTGCTCAGGCTATAGAACAAGGGTAACAGTTGTACTTTGGAATCAACCACAGATTTAGCAGGCACCGATACCAGCATCGGTTGTTCCAACTTATCCACCTTTATCAAGAATGAAAGCTTTCAATACACTACTAGCCCAATTGGGATATAACCAATTCAATAATCAACAAAGCATGTACCCCACAAATGAATGCTAATGTGCGCCTGTGCTAATGTAGAATCCTAGAGTGAATCTCAAAACAATCGCAAGATCAGGATGATGTGGACCACCAACGTAAGCAAGATATCAATCTTTCAAAAAATTTACTCATAAATGGCATCCACAAGGCATACAAGGAGTATTGAACTCTCAAGTCAAGTAATTTTTAAATTTTAAGCAATATAGTCATCAAAAGATCAAAATCATAGCTAGTCATGGACCAATCATAGAAAATCTCTCAACTACACAAGTCATGCTCAAAATTTTGAATTGAAAGCAAACACTGCAAATAACACCCATTACCCCCAAACTTAAATGGCACAGTGTTCTCAATGTGCAAAGAGAACAAAGGAAATAGTATACCAGTGCAGCTAAGGCAAAGAATGACCAGGACACAAGTATCCGAAGTGGGTGGTACAACCCCAAACTTGGGATTGACTGTGGTCCTGAAAAGATGGCACTAGGAGAAGAGCTGATCAGAGAACAAAGGGGATAATAACAGTGCACAGTGGACATGCAAGTGTAAATGGGATAGGAAATGAGGTAAAGAGAGGAGAGGAATAAGAATGGTCCTTAAAAATTTTGGGTAGCACTCTCTCACTGAAGTCACTGAAAAGTACCTGATAATGGAGTCAATCACAGATAAATATATCAATATAATAACTTGAAATCCAAATATATCATACATACGATAAAGAAAATAAAAGCAGTATAAGGTACAACACAGTGTCTGGCCAACAGATTGGCCGCAAAAATAATAGTATCAATGCCAAGGTAACAGTCAAATAGCACAGCTATATAAAATGATGAAAGAGATAGAGATATAGATCAAGCAGAGGAGGTCGGTCTGGCGGGGCGTAATCCTCGGATATCTTTGGAAATACCCTGCAGCACAGTCAATATGTATGAGCAGAGATTAGTCACGTCTGCTCGGAGAGAGATAACCGCATCCTCTAATGTTTGGATACGCTCTCCTAAGCTAGGTGTCTAGACTAGAGCATCAGGATGACTGGATCATGAAACTGAGGTACATCCTGACTCGGCTCCTGAGATTGTAATGGTGACCCTGCCGGAGAGTGATATGGTAACTCTGCTGGAGGCTCTTGCTCTAAGTCTATATCCATATGCGCGTCCGCAGCCACCAATGGCTCTGCTATATCATTTGCCGCTGTTGCTCTTGTTGCTGCCTGCTCCTCCATCTCTACTAGCTCTGCCTCTACAGCCTCCTCAGCTGCTAAGGCTGCCTCATCCTCAAGGCTCCAAATAAGAGCATTGTAGCTCTTGTCCCAATCCTTCTTGGCATAGCGGTAAGCACCTATCTCAGTATACTTTGCCGGATGGAAAGGGTAGTGCTGATCTCTAAGGATCTGAGTAATGAGGTGGGCAAATAGAAGGAATATGGCACGCCCAGGCTTGGCCTTGCTAATGTAGCTCGTATACAGTCTTATCATGACACTCCAGTAAAGTGCAGGAACAGAAAACCAATGGCCAGTGTAGAAAGCGTAGAGGGCTGCAAGAAAATCTGAACGCCTCTGAATCTTATAGCCCGTTATAAATACATTTCGGTACAGAACCGAATTGAAGAACCATAAATCATTGGGCAGATAAGTCCTGGTGGCATATGTCTCACCATCACTGTAATGGCTAGTCAGAGCAACGGCCATATCTACGTCAGATGGCCACCAGAGAATAGGATTATAAAGGCCGGGAGGGCAGACATGTGGGCATCAAGAGGATCTGGCCAATGTCTCAACTATGATATGGATGAGGTGGCCATCTATAGTAGTCCGCAGTTCCGATAGGTTACTCGGGGCCGGCCGGAGGTTCTGGTAGAACAACAGGACGAGCCTCGGGTAAACCAGGTAGGTGACTGGAGCAAAAATGGCTGAAATGCCGCACCGCTCAATATCATCAAAGGTCGCCCTGGTCAGAATCGACTGGGAAAAGAAGGCAGTGTCGAAGACTGACTTATGTGCCATAGTAAGGTGTGAATATCTCCTGCTAGGTTTATCTCGGACCTGGCCGGGCAGTGCCGGTGGTGATGAAGGAGGTGGTTCATGCTCAGCCTCATCGGCCGATGAAGAGGCTGAAGCAGAAGAAGAAAAGCGCTCAGACTGAGCTGGAGCTGGCTCCTCTACTCAATGTCGCACTTGGCGCTAATACTACCGGTTGGCAACAGTCTTTACTCGAACCATGGCTTGCAAAATAAAAGAAACACTAGCAACTGTAGTCAGTAATAGGAATAACATATGAAATATAGAATTTAAAGCACACAAATGAAACATGTTTATCAGGTAAAATAGACAACTCAGAATAATCGACATGAATCTATGCAAGTGGTAATACAGCCAGGCATGGACAGTGAATGTTCAAATAAGTGAAGCATGCTGAGCAATATAAGTTTGAAAATGCAAAATGATAAAATTTAATCGATCAAGGAAAAGATGAGATCGATCCAAGTTGGATCGATCTAGACATAGTGAGATCGATCTTTCTCTGATTGATCTGAGAACAATGTGATCGATTGAACTCTACAAAAATATGAAAAGTCACAGATCTGTGACGTGGGCAACACGAGGGGCACCCGAACAAGCTCATGGGTCCCTCTACACCTCAACAAATCGATATTGGTCACTTAAGATTGGCACATGACCCCCGAGATTGAAATTAGAACAAAATATATATATAAAAATATATACATATATATACACATGCTTCATCAACTCAAAAATGGAAACAAGTAAACATGGAGAGCTCAGATCTAATCATGGAAATCATGGAGATTAATAGAGTAATGCTCGGAAATGGAAAATAGGAACCAAAACTTACCCAAAATGAAGAGAGAAGTGGAGACCGAGAGAGGAAGGATGAGATCTGAAGCGAGGAAGAGTTTGAAAGTTTCTGGAAGGTCGCCGGAGGTTCGCCGAAGATAGGAGAGATGATGAAATATGGTGGGGAATAAAGGGGGTTTGAGATGGATGGTGAAATCGATCCAAAGGACCCCTGGGTCATATTTAAAAAAAAAAAAAAAAAAACGATCTCCGACGAGTTCGATCGATCACTAAGAAATCAGATCAATCGAACTCAGATCGATCATGAAGGAACTTAAATTGATCGGACTCACAAAACGACAAAGTATTTTTGAATTTTTTTGAATTTTTGAAAAGAATAAAATAAAATATTTTTCAATTTTTAGAAAATAAATAAATAAAAATAAAAATAATAAAAATAAAATAAAATAAAATATTTTTGGATTTTTTTATATATTAAATTAAATTAAAAACAAAATTAAAAAAGAAGTCAAAGTCAATAGGAAGCACTCAGATTGATTAAACTTAGATCGAACGAAATTGATCGATACAACAGGTGAAAACCTACCGACAAGTTCGAACGATCACATAGAGAGGTGATTTTTCATAGGCTTCAAAAAAATTTCGAAGTATGGAATGAAGATCAATCCAAGTGAAAACTGGATCGATCTTGGAATCTCAGATCAATCGAGAATGAAGTTCGCATAATGCACAGAGAGCTAAAATATGCAGGAAATTTACGCACGATGGGACAGAGAGGTGATTAGATGCAGAGATGATGTTCGATCGATTTGACCTCTTCTCAGATCGATCGAACAGACACTAAATGTCTAATTTGAAACTGAAAGTGCAAGCATTCTCAATCAAACTCCTTAACAATGTGTATAAACTCAGAACATATCTAGACAACGCAAGAAATGAAAGGTAAAATAGAAATGAGGGAGCAATAGGGTTGTAAACCCTACGAAACACTAGCCTTTAACGTCTCTAGCAAGACGTTGGGCTCTTTTAGTCTGGATCGAAAATCTTGTTGTGTATCCCCTCCTTGACGGGGTGAAAAGCACTTTGAATCCTACCCAATAAATTGTTCCCTAAAGAACTTGTAGGATTTAAATCAAAGGAGATTAACGGTCCTTTGTCCATGCAATTCTTGGGCTTCCATACCCTTTCAACACTAGCTTTGCACACATTTTTCTTTGAACTCTTTTTGGTAAGCAAACAATGGGAATATTTAACATCAAGCAAAGACTCAACTTTATCAAGTTCATTTTCAACATATTTTTCAACAACACAAACTTCTTCATGTTTACCCATTGAATTCGTGGTTGGGTTGAAAATGTTCAACTTCACTTTCATGTGGCCAAATGAGATTTTCATTATCCCCGTCCTACAATTGATGTTGGCATTTGCAGTTACCAAGAAAGGACAGCCAAGGATAATAAGAATTTGGCTCTTGGGATTCGGAACCAATTCTACGTCAATGACAACGAAATCAACGGGGAAGAAGAACTTATCAATCTTAATCAAAACATCCTCAATGATACCCCGGGGCTTTTTAATGGATCGGTTGGCAAGTTGCAAAACTACTGACGTCGGTTTTAAGTCTCCTAGGCCCAATGTAACATATACCGAGTATGAAAGAAGGTTAACACTTGCTCCAAAATCTAAAAGAGCCCGATTAATGACATGGTCACCAATGATGCAAGAAGTAGTAGGTGAACCGGGGTCCTTAAATTTTGGGAGAGTGTTATGTCGCAAAATAGAGCTTACTTGCTCGGTTAAGACCACTTTCTTTGGTGCTTGGCTTTTATTCTTCCTCTTTATGGCGTAAAGATCTTTCAAGAATTTGGCATAAGTTGAAATTTGTTTGATTGCATCCAAAAGTGGAAGATTAATCTTTACTTTCGTAAACACTTCAATTATTTCATTCACTTTGGTCTTTTGTTTTTTAAGAGAAATAGACCCTTTTAAGGTGTCCGGAAATGGAGCCTTTGGCTCAAAAACTTTTTCAAAATCTTTTTTTGAATCACTTTTAACACAAGAAGTTTCCGAATCATTGTTCAAATCATTTTTCACCACTTTCTCAACAAAATGATCATGCACATACAATAAAGGAGGAATAAAATGTGAAACGGGACAGGTGTCAACTTTTGGTTACACCGGTCCACTCTCTTCATTTTGGACACCAACTTGGTTGTCAACAATTTTTCCACTTCTCAAGGTCGTCACTGCATTAACATTTTCAATTGTATGACCTTCATTGGTTTCTACAACAAATTGTTGCTTTGGTGGGGTATTTAGAGGCGTCTTCCCTTTCTCTCTAGCATTCAAGGTACTAGCTATTTGCCCGACTTAGGTTTCTAGCTTAGCAATGGATTAAGAATAGGAATGAAGCAATTGAGTGTTTGCCTTTAGAGTACCCAAAGTGGTCAACATTTTCTCCTCAAAAGCGGGACTCTTAGAATTTCCTTGAGAATAAGATGATTGATTACGAAAATAAGAGTTAGAAAATTGGTTTCCATGTGATGATTGAAACGAAGATCTATAACCTTGGGAACCTTGGCTTTGCATTGGAGGTGGAACATACTTGCCTTAAAACCCACCTTGGGGAGGGTTTGAGCCTTCCCCTTGGCTTTTCCAAGAGAAATTTGTATGGTTCCTCCATCCAGAATTGTAATGTAAGCCATAGGGATTATTCCCTTGGTTGACAAATATAGCATTAACTTGTTCATGATGTTCACTTTGCACATGTCCATGTGGACAATTGGAAGTAGAATGTAAAACACTAGAACAAGTCATGCATGTTTCATTAGATGGATGACGAACATGATAAAAGAAGGATGACATTTGATTTGCCGAATTGTGGTTGACCAAAAATTGTTCAAATCTCTAAATTAAGGATTTCACCTTGGCTGCTATGTCATTAGAATTGTCAACTTGATATAAGCCAACATTCTTCCTTCCACCTAGAATTCTACCATTTTTAGAGGACAAAGATCTATGCATGGAATTTTTACTCATACTTTCATACAATTACCAAACATCATTTTCATGTTTATCAAGATAAGAACTACCCATAGATGCATCTACCATTCCTTTTTTATTATCCGGCAAACTTTCAAAGAAGTATTGGACTAATTGCCATTTAGGAATATTATGATGTAGACACTTCCTAAGCAAGTCATTACATCTTTCCCATGCCTTATGAAACAATTCCCCTTCCCCTTGAGAAAATTCACGAATGGAAGTTCTCATAGCATTGGTCTTCGATACCGGATAATACTTCTTCAAGAACTCTTGTTGCATTTCTACCCAAGAAATTATCGAAAAAGGCCTAAGATTGTTGAACCAATATTTTACTTTGTCTTTAAGGGTAAAAGGAAAAAGTTTGAGTCTTAACACTTCTTCTGGCATGTCCGTGTATTTCATGGTGGAACACACTTCAAGAAACTTATCCAAATGCTTATACGGTTCTTCATTTGGAAGTCCATGATAGTTAGGAAGAATTTAAATGGTTTGCGGTTTAATCTCATAGTGATGTGCTCTAAATGGGGGTAATTGAATGCATATCGGTGCATTGTGTTCATTTGAAACATAATGATCACACAAAGCAATGGGAGGATTCCCAACCGGTAGTGCTAAACAAACACCGTGATTAACTTGAACCATGGGGTGTTGTGGAGCAATAATTGGCTGAGGCATTCCCAATGGAATTTGGCCTTGTTGCTGTGATGGAATGAATGGTCTAGGCATGCCTATTGGTACACGGATGTTGTCATGATGCATATTAGGGTGGAGGATACCTTGTTGGTCTATGTGACTAAGGTCCTCCACATGGTCATCATTTTGCTCGTCCATTGATGAAATGGAGTGATGAGAACTACCTCTTTCCCTAGGATTACGAACAACTGATTCAAGATGGGAATTAAGTGGGACAAGGGTAGGATTTAATGACCTACGACCATACATGCACTAACAAAACGAATAACAAGTAATCAATCAAATAGCAATCACTTTGCCCCCACAACAAATCAATCAACAAACATCCTCCACATACATTGATCACATACTCCTATGCTTGAACAATATGCAAAGAAAAGTAAATTTACCACCACGCAGGCCAGCGATTTATCTAAGAATTTAAGAACTTGCCACCACGCGGGCCGACGATTTAACTAGAGATTGAGTTAAGAAATAGCTCACAAAGGTTCCTTAAGCACCTTCAATTCATTTTTCAATTTTTGCTTAGCTTGCAATTTTTAGATTTTAGCCTTTTATACTTAGCTTAGCTCCTTGCTTTTTAATTCTCCCTTGCTTGACTTCCTTTGCTCAATTCACCTAGCCAATCAAGAACAAATACAATAAGTAACTAAAAAGAAAATAAAATAAAAATATGATCAAAAGAGTACTAATTACTAATTGTTTCCAAAACACGGCGTTGCCAAATCAATCCCAGGCAACGGTGCCAAAACTTGGTGTGGTCGTGTCGTAACACCCCAAATTGCATATAAAAGTGTGGCTAAGTTTAAATTTATAAAGTGCCACTACTACCTCTAACTACTAATATAGCTAGGGTGAGTAGGGATCGTCCCAAGGAATCGAATGCGTGCTTGAAATGGAAACAAGGTCGGACTAATAGGTCGAGTGATCAAAAGGTGTTTTGATTGGTTAATTAAACTACAATATAAATAAATTCAATACAAGGCAATTAAAGTAAATAAAGGGTAGAGAACAAGAGATAGAGGTCTTGGGATCTGGAGGTCACCACTAAACATCACCATTCTAGATACTCAATGTGTAATGAATGAGGGGAAATATGTGTTGCAATACAAAGAGGTATTGATTGAATCAACAATCATATGTTGACTAATTAAGTATACATTGTCTAGACAACCTAATGAATAGCACAATATATCAAACTAAGTCATTATTCCTTCCTTTAAGCTCACAATCAACACACTAACAAGTTAGAGAATGATACTTCTTCCATTCATAAGTATGAAACATCAAACAACAAGTATGGATTGTCCTCATATCTATGAAAGTAAAGCAACTACACTACATTTAAGCTAAGGACATGAAAATTAAACTAATTAATCTAAGGTAGAGGCACAATCCATCAAGAAATGAGTATGAACCATCAAACAAATCATAAGAGTATTCTATTTAAGCATTTTGCTTTGACAATCTCTAGATTTATAGCATTAACACACATAGACATGCATCAATATCACAAAACCAAGAGATAAACACATTAACATCTATTCTAGCATACATAGACATATGAATAGAATGAAATGATCAATTAGAAGTATTAAACAACATAAATCATTATAAAAACAAGATTCATATATAAATCAAATATCAAGACAAGATTACAACACAAATCCCCTCAAAATACAAAACATCAAGGTCTAAAAGGCATACTTAGGGCTAACTCTAGCCCCAAGAAGATGTTTAGCCACTCATTGATGTAGTCATCTAACCTTCAAGGGCCATCTCTATAGTAAGAATGATCTTCTTCTTGATGGAAACCCTAGAAGAATAGAAGAACTTCCAAATAGTGTATGTCTCTCTAATCTCTAGCCTCATCTCCAAGATAATATATGATGATATGATATTCTATATGAGATATATGTAAAAATGGCTCAAAATCCTAATATAGGTAGCTCAAGTGTCACACCCAATGGTTAGGTCTCGTGCAGTAGGGTCCTCTTAATGATTGCACCATGAGCCATCTTTTAATGAGCTGGACTCTATTTTATTTCGGACTTGAGGAGGTTCGATCGATCGAATTCAGATGAGTTCGATTGAACTCTGGCCAGATCAATCGAAGTAAGGCCAGATCGATCAATCCTTGGCCGCGCCTTTTTGGAATAAGACAAATCTGAGATATTTTTGGGATATTTTGGGAAAAAGACAAAAGTGATAGGTGGGGATAAGATAAAGGAAGTTCGATCGATTTGAAGAAAGTTGGATCGATCGAAGATGAAAATTCTTAAAGATAAGGACAAAGGGTTTAATCCATCTTGGCAGGGCTAGATCGATCACTGTGAGATCGATCGAAAATATGTCTGATCGATCGAAGCTTGTTTTTTTCCACCACTTGCTTCCACTTTGCTCCATTCTTCCATTTAGCTTGAGATAGTTTCTTTTATGCTCTAATTTAGCTGAATTGACTTATTTTGGGGATAAGTACCTGAAAAGGGCAATAACATGAAATTAATCTAAAACGGGAAAATAAGATATATAAAAGTCCTAGAATACTCAAGCTTAAGAGGTTTAAATGCGCACTTTTCAACGCTCATCAATTAATATAAGGGACCACAATTGAAATATAACAACAAAAAGATAATATATAGGGTCCTAATCATATTTAGTGTTTGATGCAATCAAAAAAAAAAAAAACGACTTTTTACCTTTAAACTTTCAACAGTGAAGAACAAAGCATATAAAGCCACAATATAAAAGGGGTTGGTCGGCCATTCTGAAACACACAACAGAGACCTTCATAAATCATGTATAACAGTTAAATCGATCTTCATTTGATAGATTTAGGTTTTTGGGCAATAATGAACTTCCTAACTTATAGAAGTAAAAACAAAACAAACAAAACAAATTTGGGTAAAAAAAAATCAACAAACATAGGTTTTCATTTCTTTCTAAAACAATTTGTCATATCATTCCACATTTGTATAAAACACACTGATGATTATTTAGGGTTAAAAGAATTACTGATTGAATACCACTTCAAACTTCATATCCAGATCAACTGAGTAAAAAATGTTAAGTTACCCAGATTATTAAAGCTTGGTGCGAAGAAAAAGGCGCAAATGCAATGGTTGAGAGAATGATTGGCTTTGGTGGGTTATGGCAGAGGTGGGTTAGTATGAAGGGATGAGGCTGAATAAGGCTAGTGTTGTCGCTTGGTTATTGGTCATGGAGATTGTAATCTGCCACGTCATTAAGATAACCCAGCTAACTCAACATATGACCAATACTACACCGTTTTATTAAGGGCTAAATTGGTCATTTTCTATTTCCGATTAAGTCGCATGCCTCCAAGTATTTGACTGAGATATTGTCAAAAACCCTATAGACATGTCATAAAATTGACTGAACACAATACCCCATGTTGATATTTGTGGGAGCAAAAACCCCACCAATCAGGATATTACACCTGTGGCAGGAGATAAAGTAAAGCCCAAGCAGAATAATAACTAAATCGGCCCAGTTCAAAAAGAAGACCAGCCCAACAAAGCTAAGCCCGACCTACGTTATTGGGCGGGTCAAAAGCTTTCCTCACAAAAGTCTCACAAGGCCCAAATGGAGTTGTATTTCAACTAGCAAAAGGATAAATGAAAGTAAAAATCAAGGAAGACTTCTATGGCAAGGAAAGAGTTCAAAAAAGACTCTCTAAGGGTTAATCACTTGTACTGTTGAGACAAATACACGGGATTAAAGAAGGAATAATGATTTGTGGCTTTGAGGCGTGTAGTCACTTTCCTTAAGGTGTTATTTTTCCCCACTCTAATTGAGTTTGCTATCGGGTTCCATAGCAAAACACCTCCAGGATACAACAAAGCCGGAATCCGCTGTTAGCAATACAAAAGAATTCTCTTAAACACTCTGTTGAAACTGTTTTGAAACTATTGTAAGAATGACTGAATATAGAGTAGGAGATAATATATTAAGGATTATATTCTTATATCAAAACTAAATTAGCCACCCCTATTTATAAAGTATGTAGGGGTGTATACAACAGACATGACTCTTGGTGCAGAGGTTGTCACTTTTAGTTCCAATTCAAAAGTTATGTCTTTTCGTAAAAATTCAACAGGCATAACTGTTGGTACAAACTCAAGAGACGTGACTTTTGGTACATTCACTTAACTGCATTTCTCTCATTCCATATATTCATCTATATATATATTACAATATATTCAACAATCCCCCACTATATTGTAATATATAACTACTAGTCAAAATTACAGTAATATCATCACATATACAAGATGGTATCTCTCGATTTAAACCTTCAATTAGTGTAAGTACTTTAAAGTCTTAACGAAGAACAATGGTGGCCGCAGCTTAAACCAAGTCTCCTTAATGTTAAAATCTAAAATACCACACATGTGATCATATCCAGTTTCTATGAAATGTTCATAATTTATTTGGCACTATTATGGCCCTGTGCTCATCCTGGTTTCATGAACATTTATAAGAGTAAACCCAAATAACCCTTGTTAGAAGTGGCACCACTTCTTATGTTCATATAGGAGAAGTTCCACTATGTGTCCCTACTACTTTAGACATTTCACATTAGTTTGAACTTCTTTAAGAGTATACCATTCATCCTCAAAAAACGTAGCAGTCCGCACTGAACATCCTGGAAGGGGCATTGTACAATTGTTTTTCATTGTATGTACAATCACTTATCAGTAACTTGTTATTACCCATTAAACTTTGGACTAGTGGTATTCTAATACAAAGTCGGGTTACCATTACTGGTGATTTCAAGAAAAGGGTTGCAGCCCTCATTCCACTAGATGTAAATATTTCACTAGATTTTGATATTATTAAAATCTACTAAGTCATAACTTATAAAATATATTCTTTAATGTAATCGATTGACATACTTATTTGTCAAGCCAATATGTCTAGACATTTCATTATTCTTTAAATAGAACTAGCATAAACAAAGAAATAGAGGGCTCCAGTTGTGGCCACAACTTTATTATTATATTTTGATCATAATTCTCAGCCATTCAATCTTCTTTGTGTACCATTGTTTGTAACTCAAATAATGTAACATATACTTCTTTTTCTTAGAAGTCCAAGAGATATTCCTTTTCAATATTATACTTCTTTTTCTTAGAAGTCCAAGAGACATTCCTTTTCAAAAAAAAAAATTTATTGTCTCATAACTTTGCACAAGCATTCTTAAGCTTTGCAATTTTCATGCTCTAAGTTAGAGTACTAGTACTTCGCACAAATAATCAGACCTTTAATGTTTTACAAGCATGATAAATCTTGTAACTTTAAGAAGCTACACTTACCCCCACATTACAAAGTATCCATGTTACTCATATATCAATTATCTATCATGCATGACAAAATAATTTCATGCTTCTTAAGTGAATAAATCAACCAATAAATATATCATTCATATATAGCAGTGAGTAACAGAACTAGTAACCAATTTCACTAATAGGTGACTATCACACATATCCATTAATTAAATATTAACGGTTCATCAAACTCAACATAATATTATATGCACACAATTTTTTACACAAATAAAATGCGTGGAGTGAAGCATATATTCAAATTTGAGACAAACCCAAAATATAAAACGACGTACATAGTCACTGCAACTAGATTTTCTTATTATAAAGTCACGTATGGATTGGATCTCACTTAACCTTTAAAACTCTATCTGAACATAAAAATTTAATTAAAAATCAAATTCTAAAGATATTTGAAACATCACTTACCCTTACACACAAATTTGCAAAGAATATGTAACGACCTGAACCCGTGGGTCTGAACCGTTAAACGGGTCATTACCCGAACCCGAGGCGAGCTAAGGGCATAATCATCATTTCTTGTGTTCTAGATGGCATTTGATCCACTACAAGGCCCAAGGTACCCCAAGAATATAACTTAGAATAAGAAGGCAAAGTATTGGTCAAAGGGGAAAAGTTAGCCGGCTGATGGCCTTTGGTCGGCCGACTGACTGAAATAGTCAGTCGATCGAAACGATTCTCAAAGTTGCAAACTCTCGGGACTTTGCTACAGTGGCTCATCAGTCGACTGAATATAGGGTTCGGCCGGTTGATGAAGGAGTTTTGGTCGGTTGATGGTGAGGTTCAGCCGGTCGAAACAGTGTTTCTTAGGTCTTAACTCACTATAATGCCAAAATGAGCACTATCAGCCGGCTAACAGGCCCTGGGAAGCTGCTATCTGCAGCAAAAAAAAAAAAAAACAAAAAAAAACAAAAACAAAAACAAGAAACAAAAACCTAGGCTCGTTGTGAGCCAAACCTGATAAACACCTTAAGTCCGAGTTCATGGCAAACAATTTATACCATCCTTCCATCATAATCATCATCATAATTCAAATAGGAAATCCAAATACATTACATTCACAAGGATTACACAACATTATCATTTATACATTCCCCAATGATCATATACAAAATAAAGAATATAAATAAATTATGTGTTGCAAAATGATACATTTACAGTTAATACTTTACAAAATGGGGTCTAATTACAAAAAGTACAAAAGAAGTCAGTCCTCTAGTACAAGCTAAGGCTGTGGTGGATTGTCGTCCGCCACCTCTTTTCCCAAACTTAAAAAATGTTAAGATGAAGGGGTGAGCATAAGCTCAGTAGAAGGTGCCTAAGACACACCTCTTGTAACCCCGTAAATCCACGTAACGAATGGAAAATAAGGAAGCGGGGTCATGCCAGACCGGGGTAAACATAATAACAATAATCAACAGTCCAAGTCATAATAAATTATGTCATGCAATGGAATACAATGTCGTTCCCCGTTTTCAAAACATTTTCTGTCATCATTTCCAAACCGTTAGTGCAACTCATCCCATGGCAACTCCATGGTGGCACAAGAAGAGGATTGGTTAATTGTCCCTGACCCATGGCAACTCCATGGCATCATTTGGGGCTAGGTAACTCAACTACGCTACGGCGCTTTCCCCAGTCCCCTCAAGGCCATACTAACGCCACGGTCCCTAGGCAACTCTTAGGCGACCGGGTTTTCGCAAACTCTTTCAAAACTTTTTCCCAAAACCCATTTTTAGTTTCTTTCAAAACCAATTTCTCATTTCATTGCCCAATGCCATGTATGAATGCCCCATATAATTCAATATTGTGCAAATGGAGAAATTTCATGCTTTTCAAGTAAATAATCAACAATGGTCATGTTATATAAAATAATTCTCTAAGTATAATTCATGCTTTCAAATTCATAAATTCTAGCACTAAAGGCAACAAGGGCATAAAATTATCATCAATTTAACATACTTCATCATGATGAACCAAATAACACATAATCACATATTTGCACAACATATACATAATAATTGGATAAATATTCACAAATTTAGCATGATAAATCACAAATTCTAGAGAAAATGACTCACAAGAACCAAAGAGATTGTGGATTAAGAACCCCTACCTCAAAAGGAAGCAAAACCCCCAAAATCCCCAAATCCAAACCCTAAAATTCAAAATTCCAAGGTGCACCAAATGGGGTTTGGCTCCGATCAAATTGTAGATCTCGTCGAGCTCTTCAATTTGCCTCAAATGGCATCAAAAATCTCTCAATGGTTTGAGAGAAAACAAGATTTGAAGCTTTAAGGGAAAAGAAAAAGAAAAAGAATGAGAGAGAGAGAGAGAGAGAGAGAGAGAGAGAGAGAAAGAAAAAAGAAAAGTGAGGCCAAAAATTAGCCTTTTGGCCTTTTTCTAAAAATAAAAATGTGGGTCCCACCTTTTAATACAAATTTTCTTTTTAACTTTAATTTCCACCACATACACACACACACACACACACACACACATATATATATACATATTAATTCACAACCTCATAAAACACATTAAATAAAAATGAATGCGATGCAAATGGACCCAACCATAACCCTCGTACACAACAATTCCAGTAGTGGGTCCCACATGGGACTTTCCGGTCCAAAAAACGGAAAAATGCCAAAATGGCAACCGTTGCATTTCTAGGAGTCTTGAACTCAAAAAAATGCCTCAACTCTCGGACACACCCGGCACACCCCACAGTGTCCAGCACGCAAAACGAAAAAAGATGAAAATACCCTCAAGGAAAAAAAAAATTCCAAAAAAATAAAAATGGCGAAAATCATAAACATTAAAGAATATATATGCCGCCAAAAATTTCTTTCTTATAAATAACACCTTAAGATTGTTGAGACAAATACACGAGATTAAAGAAGGAAGAATGATTTATGGCTTTGAGGCGTGTAGTCACTTTCCTTAAGGTGTTATTTGCCCCCACTCTAATTAAGTTTGCTATCGGGTTCCATAGCAAAACATCTCCAGGATACAACAAAGCCGGAATCCGCCGTTAGCAATATAGAAGAATTCCCTTAAACACTCTGTTAATACTATTATAAGAATGGCTGAATATAGAGTAGGAGAGAATATATTAAAGATTATATTCTTATATCAAATTTGAATTAGCCACCCCTATTTATAAAATACGTAGGGGTGTATACAACAGACATGACTCTTAGTGCAGAGGTTGTTACTTTTAGTTCCAATTCAAAAGTTGTCTCTTCGTAGAAATCCAACAAGCATAACTGTTGATACAAACTCAAAAGACTTGACTTTTGGTACATTCACTTAACTGCCTTTCTCTCACTCCATATATTCATCCATATATACATATATATACATATATATATATTACAATATATTCAACATCAACGCACGCGTGCCCAGGCGCGCAGCGCACATGGGCTCACAAAGGGGTATCAGCGCGGGCATGCATGGCTTGGCATGCTGTGCACTCAGAGACATTTATATGTAAGTTCAAACTTGTGGGCTTGACTTAATGTGGCTCGTGGACCATGGCTAAGGCCATGGCACCGACATATCACTTGGTAGGCAGCAGGTGTGTTTATTAAGGAAGAATCCAATCAAAAGGAGGCATGGGGAGCAGTTGAGATATGTTGTATGGCTTATGTTCAGTTGTTCCATATATGTCTTATGGCATATATTCGGTTGTGATAGGTTATACAGATATGTTGTATTGCTTATGGCAGTTATTGGGCAGTTCCTAACAGTTGGGGGTTGTTCAACTGAGTATATGTATCTAATGTCAGACACATATAAGCTGTTGAGAGAGGAAATTGCTATGCTGAGTTGGACTAGATTGATTAGGTCATTTAGCTAAAAAGTTGGGCATGTCAACCTTATCTGTATGTATCTATAGACAGATACATACATACCAGTTATGGGCAGTTTTCTAGAGGGCCTATATATTGGGATGCAGGAGGCATGGTTTAGGCAGTGAGACATAGAGTGTGTATTCATAGCCTTGGTTCCTTATACGAATTTGGGTTCCTTTATAGTATGTTTAATGTGAGCCAAGGTTGAGGCTTGTTCCTGTAAAGTGTGTGTGCCTTCTTTATATTTCTGTATTGTGTGTGTTATGTTGTGTGTTGGCTGAGACTTGGTGGCCCCAAGTGTCATTACAAAGGCAAAAATTTGTGGTGTGATTTGACCTGTAACAATTGGTATAAGGCAGAAGCCTAGTAAAAATTCAATTCATTCTCCACTCATGTTCTTAGTGTACTCTCTCACTCACTTACATCCCTCTAAGTTAATGTTCAAATCAAATTTAATTAATAGATATTAATTAAACAATTCAAGACTCAAAAGTAAATATAAAGTTAAAACACAATTAACACGTTTTAACACCAAATTCTGCCAATACAATTACTAAGTTTATCACGTTACATAGTAAGTACGCTAGCAAGAGAACTCGGAGTCGCGACAGCAAGTAGAGGAAATTTTTTGTGGATAGTTATACCAGGGGCTTCAGCTATGTCAAAACCCTCTTCTCTTGCTCCACCTGGCAATGCAACATCAAACTTATCCACAAGATTTGCTAATGCAAGCTCATAGACAGATATGGCAAATTGAACGCCCGGACAACCCTTCCGGCCAGCTCCAAATGGAATCAACTTGAAGTCATGCCCCCTGAAATCTATAGAAGTATTCAAGAACCTCTCTGGCCAGAAACCTTCAGCTTCTTCCCACAACAATGGTTCTCTCCCAATTGCCCAAGCATTGATAATCACTTGTGTGCCAGCTGCAATGTCGCAACCCATTACTTTGACATCTTAAGTTGATTCCCTGGGAACTAGTAATGGGATCGGAGGATGTAACCGCATAGACTCCTTGATCACCGCTTTCAAGTAGTGCATTTTCTCTAGATCGTCCTTGTTTATGTCCTCTTTGCCTTTGGCTATTTCTCGCACCTCATTCTGCAGTTTCTTCATGACTTTTGGATGTCTTAGTAGTTCTGTCATTATCCATTCTAGTGCTGTGTATGTAGTATCAGTTCCAGCTGCAAAAATATCCTACAAGAAACAAAAGAAAGATAACCAATATGCATGAGAGTAAATAAGTCGGTATAGTTCTTTGAATGAGAGTAATTACAAAAAGTAATTTCTTTTTGCAGGCTGTACAAATTGGCTAGACTCTTTGCCAAAGCTTCAACTATGCAAGAACAACATTTCAATATTGGAAACTCCGTCTTTTTAACTTTTTATAAATTTGTTTATACCTTCCATAAGTTTATGCCATTGGAAACTCATCCTATTTAACTTGTCAAACTACCATAAACCATAGAAAATGTCAATTGAGTAGTTCTGCAATTTAAGCCCTTCATCAATTACTATCATGTTCATTACATGTTATCGATCATTAATAGAGCCTGAGGCCCACAATTAATGGAGTCAAGTATTCATGAGAAGAGCAATTCATAAATTGGTGGGTGCCAAAAGGATTTAAATATTGAATGGTACACAAGGCTAAGCTATTAAAGTTTCCAGTTCGAACAGCGTCATCACCGTGATAATAAAAATTTAAAAGTTCTTTGGACCAAAATAAGGCCACAGGTAAGAGGCCGTGTAGAAGGTTATTAACAATAGTAATGATTATCGCAACTACGTTAACATCACTGATTGAACTGATTCATCAATTCTTCAAGTGATCAAGTAAATTTTAAGGAGAGAGGTAGGCACCTTACATGTTAAAAATAAATTAATGCCATGCATGTTCATTGTGCATTTGGGTTTATTCATGTATTGTTATTGTATATGTATCAAGAGGGTACATGTATCAAGTGTGTACATGTATCAAGTGAGTGCCTGTATCATGTGAGTGCATGCATCATATGCGTGGTTGAGAATTGTCTTGAAAAATTCAAAGGTCTATGGGAGAATAGTATATATAGTGTAAGGAATTTGTTGTTAAGATATATCAACACAATAAAGAATTTAATACAATACAATATTTGTTTCTCTCCTCTCTTCACTTCTTAACACTTTGATAAGATGGCCACTTTGCCTTTCAACAAGCTTTTGAAATTTTTTGAAAATAGAGAACACATCTGATTTTTGTCTCATGAAATAAATCCATGTTATTCTTGAAAAATCATCAACGAAAAAAATAAAATACTTGTTACCAACATGAGTTGGTGTTGTCATCGGTCCACACACAACGGTATGAACAAGCTCCAATGGTGTTTCAGCCCTCCATGCCTTCTCTTTCGGAAATGACTCTCGGTGATGTTTGCCAAGAGCACAACCTTCACAAACTTCTTTAACTTCTTGTATTGTTGGCAGCCCATACACCATGCTATTTTGTTGTAAATTCTTTAAGCTTTAGAAATTCAAATTGCCAAGTCTCCTATGCCAAAGCCAAGACTCATCAACAACATCCATCTTCAAGGCCATATTTTTTTAACATGAAAAAAGTGGAAGGAAAGCATCTATTTTTCCCCATCTTGATTTTTGCCACAATATGATTTTGTCCTCCCTTGTCATAAATTTTGCAAGAGTTCTCATCAAAATGAATGGAGTACCTATGCTCTACAAGCTGTCCAACACTTAACAAATTTTGCTCCAAATCTGGAACAAGTAACACATCCCGAATATGCTTTCTTCCTTTTTTTTTGTCTCTATGGCAATAGTACCTTTTCCCTTTGCTTAGACCAAGGCACCGTTTCCCATCCTCACTTGAGAATTGGATGAAGAATCAATCTCCAAGAATATGTTTTTATCTCTGGTCATGTGGTTACTACACCCACTATCAAGAAATCACACATCATCCTTTTGTTCCGATGTCGAGTGACAAGCATAAAACATGCTCACTTCACCTTCTTGCTCTTTGAAAAAATTAGCTTGCTGATTTGTTTTCAACCGGCAATCTTTTTGAACATGTCCAAATTTCTTGCAATTGAAACATTGAGATTTTCCTCGAAACCAACAATCTTTGTCAATATGTCTACTTCTCTTGCAAATTCCACAATTTTGTTGAGTGGACTCTATATTTCCACTTTTCTCAAAATTATTTCTTCCTCTTCCGTGTCTTCCACCTCTAAAAGATTCACCTTTGGATTGATCAAAACTTGATGGGTATTTTTCTTGATTTTTGGAACTAACATTGAGCTTGGATTGAAAAGCACTTTCAATTGTCTTTTCGGAGCGCCTACTCAACCTTTGCTCAAATACTTTTATGGAACCCATCAATTCTTCAACACTCAAGTTTTCAAGTTCTTTAGTCTCTTCAATAACAGCAACAATAGAGTCATATTTTTCTGGCAAACTAATTAGAATTTTTTCAACAATTCTTTGATTAGAAATATCTTCCCCATAAGTCTTCATTTGATTTACCACCTCCATAAGTTTAGAAAAATAATCTTTCAACAATTCCATTTCTTTCATTTTCATATTTTCAAAATCTCTTCTCAAAGATTTGAGTTTTACAGTTCTTACCTTTGTGCTGCCTCTATACTCCTTCTCGAGGATATCCCATGCCTCATTTGCTTTAGAAGCATTGATAATTCTGAAAAATATTGTATCAGTAACTCCTCGTTGAATCAAGCCTAAAGCTTTTGCATCTTTCTTCTTATGATATTTCAATTATTGTCTTTGGGCATTCGTCAAAGTTGTTGTATCCTCCGGCTCATCATACTCATCTTTAACATAATCCCATAAATCATATGAGAGAAAAATGGTCTTCACCTTCACATACCAAAAATCATAATTTTCCCCACCAAAAATGGGAAGTGCTGATTGATGAGCACCTTGGTTTTGATTGCCTGTAGTCGCCATTACAATCGATCTTCTTCGGGTTTTGTTTTCCCGTCAATAAGCTTCATGCCCAGTTTGCTCTTGATCGAAATCAAGCTCTGATACCACTTATGTATACGGCTGTTTACTTGATGAATAAGAGTCCAACAAAAGTGGTGGAGAATAAAACTTCATTTGAAGCATGGAGTGGAAGGATGCCATCATTAAACGACTTGAAAGTTTTTTGGTGTATTTGTTTTGTTTATGTTCCAAGAGAAGTGAGGCACAAACTTGATGAAGCTAGTGAAAAATGCATCTTTGTGGGTTATAGCTCAAAATCAAAGGGTTGTAGACTCTTTAATTTGAAGAAGAATAAATTGATTATTTGTAGAGATGTTCTCTTTAATGAGAAGGCTGCTTGGGATTGGAAAGAGAAGAAAGTTCAAGATCAAATTCCCATTTTCAATGAAGAATCAGGAAATCAAGAAAGTGAAAATGAAGATTTTCTTGAAGTTCCACAAGAAATGTCTCTCGTATCTAGCTTACAATCAATCCTAACTTCTCCATCAAACTCAAATTCCTCATCTCCAAGTTCAACTCCAAGAAGAATGAAAAGTCTTAATGATGTGTATGCAAGTTGCAATTTTTGTGTTGTTGAACCGAAGAACTTTGAAGAAACAATTAAACAAAAGGCATGGAAGAAAGCTATGGAAGATGAAATTTATGTGATTAAGAAGAACAAGACTTGGGAGTTAGTAAAGAAGCCAGAAGACAAAGATGTGATTGGTATGAAATGGATTTTTAAAATAAAATTCAATCCGGATGGCTCCATTCAAAAGAACAAAGCAAGAAACGGTGGCGCAATCTTCTGCCGAGGCTGAGTATATTTCAGCATCATTGGCAGCGTCACAAGCATTATGGCTAAGGAGAATTTTTGAAGATCAAGTTGCAGACATTTTTACCAAATCATTTCCAAGAGATAAGTTTGAATACTTTAGAGAGTTGTTGGGTGTCACAACATGGCATTAAGGGAGATGTGTTAAAAATAAATTAATGCCATGCATGTTCATTGTGCATTTAGATTTATTCATGTATTGTTATTGTACATGTATTAAGAGGGTACATGTATCAAGTATGTACATGTATCAAGTGAGTGCATGTATCATGTGAGTGCATGCATCAATATTTGTTTCTCTCCTCTTTTCAGTTAGAAATTATTTAGTTGGTTGAAACTATAGCCAACATTACCAAGATGAATTGCCTAAGACATGTTTTGTTTTCTTTCTTTCTTTGTGTTTGTCTTTGGGCTGCCTTTTGGTAGCCTGTGCTGTTGTTTGTTTTTTTTCTTCAGGTTGAATAAAATTGACTTACCCAAAAAAAAAAAAAAAAAAAAAAAAAAAAAAAAAAAAAAAAAAGTGAAGAGAAAAGTCATCCATGTTCTCTCTGTGAATTTCAAACAAGATGTCCACAAAGTTCTGCTGTTTTTCATCTTGATCAAAAGTACTCCCACCACTATTGGTCTCTTTTTTCTTACTATCCATATGATCTTCAATCATACCCTCCAAGAATTCATCGAGCTCTTTAACAACTTTCTCCACTTTAGCATCCAAACCTTTGATTTGATTCAACCACACAAGCCAAGGGATAAAGTACCCCACATTGAAAACACCCATTAGTTCCCCAATATCCATCAAAATCTCCTTAAACTTTCTCCCAGTTTTTGAGCTTCCACTGTACTTCCTTCTAAGGTTGTTAAAATCGGGATTCTACCTACAATCGTTTTGGATTCTGTAGAATCAGAATCGTAGAATCGAATTGTAAATCGTAAGATTCTACCAAATTAATAAAAATACAACTCAAACTAACTTTCTCAATAAAAATTATTTTCAAAATAAATAAAAAATGAGCCAAAAACACAAATATATATACATATATATATAAATAAGTTCATATAAAATTATCAACAGATTCTTTTTAAAATTTACAATAGATTCTTTTAAAATTTAATTTATTTATTTAATTTTTTATATGAAAGACATATTTTATATAAATGTAAATATTACATTGGGCTTTAAAAACTTAAAGTTTGCAAAGCCCATTTGGCCCAGCTGTACAATAGAACAAATAGAGCACAAGAAAAGTAAAAGGCCCAAGACCAATCTTTTTTAAGCAAGTGTAACCTAGGTCAATTTGCCATCTGAAGAGAGCGACATTCCCCAACGGCAGATGAAGAGAGCAAAATTTCCCTTTTGCAATTCCCCGGCGGCTGCTCCTCTCATCTTTTTTAGGTAAGCTCTCCTAGCCTTTTGTTCCCTCTTTCCTCCTCCTCTGCTTCTTCTTCACCAAAACCCTAGCATTCTTTTTGCCCTTTGCATCTCATCTCTTCTCGGAGCTGTGCTGGAGGCCGCGAAAGTGAAGGAATTGTTGCACTGTGGTAATCGATTTAGGGTTTCATCACAATTCTTAAACCCAAAACAAGACCACAATCATGGATAATTCAGAATCGTTGGGATCGTTTGTAATTGTACGATTCCACGATTCTACGTACGATTCTGGCAATTCAACTCACGATTCTGCACAAGCCACGATTTTTCTGCTATTCGAATCGATTTAGACATGTTGGATCGCAAAATCGCACGATTCTACGAGTCAGAATCGCGATTTTAACAACCATGCTTCATCCCCAAGGCTACGCGACACACTACATCATTCGTAAGTGAAATAAACATTTCACTCAAATTCACATGTGAAGAAGAAGAAGAAGAAGCCTGTTTGATCTTCTTGATCAAAAGGGCTGTTTCTTCTTCTCTCACTCTATGGAAAGACTGAACCCTCCTATTACTTAAAAGGTTAAGCACACAAATGCTTTTTACTTGCCTCCAATACTCTCCATAAGGAGTGAACGCGACGTCCTTATCATAGAAAACTCTACTGGCAATGCTTGATTAAGTCTAGTTGAGAAGATGAGATCATGGGTTTTCATGATCTCGCGAGCTGCATCAGCAGAGGAGACGATTAGAACTGGCTTGCTGCCGAAGTGAAGTAGCATGAGTGGGCCATATTGTTGAGCTAATGATCGGAGGGAGCGACGAGGGAACACACCAAGTTGGTGGAGGTTTCCAACAATTGGGAGTTTTGGTGGAGAAGGTGGCAGATTTCTTTGGGTTTTTGCAGTGGACAACCATTTGAAAAGGAATATGCAGAAGAACAATGGAGGGAGAGAGTAAAGTAGAATATGCAATAAGCACACCATAACTCGTTGGTCTGAAGAGCTGATTGTGAAGGATCTTCGTAAGAAGAAGGCAGCTAATCTACTCAGGGTGTATAGTTTCTACTTCTTCTGGAGAAACTAAATAGGCCTATGTTTATCTTCGCTAGCTTGAGTGAAGTTTGCATTCGGCGAGAAGACAAATTTAGCAAAATGTAACGGTAAGAAGTCAAGTAAAGACAATGGTGATGCACGTGAAGGATGATACTAGAAGAAAAAATAAGCCCAAACAAACAAAATCTTAGAAGCTAAAGAACACAAAACTTTTGAGAACTATCCATAACAACCTTTGTCTAAACTATTCAAGACAAATTTACAAGTAGACGTATCAGGCGAGAAACTCTTAAAATTAAATTGTAAAGCGGTGCTTCTTTATGTCTTTTGGGTTTTCTGTGTCTATTAACCCTATGCATGTATATCAAGTGTTTGGCTGTTAATTGCCTTGAAAATATTTTATATTTTTTGGAAATAACAAGTAGACAAATCTACAAGTAGACAAATCTTGTTGATTTTTGGGAGAACAGAATACATCATTCAATGGTCTTGTAAAATAAACACATTCAATAAATCAACAAGATTATTATGTTCTATTTTCATCATCTTCTTCTCTCTATACCAAAAAAAATCCCTATGGTTGGTTGAAATTATAGCCTACATAAGTGGTATCAGAGTTTGGTAGTTGATTTCAATATGGTTGGTTGAAATTATAGCCAACATAAGTGTTAACAGAGTTTGATAGTTGATTTGGATTCTATTAACAAGTTGAGTGTGAAGATTATTGACAAAAAAATAAACCCCATGGAAGATCGACGGCAATGGCGACCACAAGCAAATAAAATTAAGGAGCCCAACAATTAATCTGCACTTCCCATTTTTTATGAGGAAAATTATGATTTTTGGTATGTGAAAATAATGACTATTTTTTTCTCATATAATCTGTGGGATTATGTTAAAGATGGGTATAATGAACGCGGATACAATAATTTGACGAATGTCTAAAAACAACAATTGAAGCAATACAAAAAAAAAAAAAAAAAAAAAAAAAAAAAAAAAAAAGAATTATTTATAAATATTAATAATAAAAGCTATAATTTCTTTCTTAATTTATCATCTTTATATTTAAGCACTTATTTTTTCTACACGTCATAAAGGTTTACATAGTACAATTTCCATCCATTATGTTACTATGAAGCAAGTACACTAGCAAGAGAACATGGAGTTGCAAAGGCTAGCAGAGGATACTTTTTGTGGATAGTTATACCAGGAGCTTCAGTTATATCAAAATCCTCTTCTCTTGCCCCACCAGGCGCCGTAAAATCAAACTGATGCACAACATTTGCTAATGCAAGCTCATTGACAGTTCTGGCAAATTGGATTCCCGGACAACCCCTCCGGCCAGCTCCAAAAGGAATCAACTCGATGTCATGCCCTTTGAAATCTGTTGAAGTTTTCAAGAATCTCTGTGGTCGGAAATCTTCAGCTTCTTCCCACAACGACGAGTCTCTTGCAATTGCCCAAGCGTTGATAATCACTTGTGTGCCAGTTGCAATGTCGTAGCCCATTACTTTGACATCTTGTGTTGATTCCCTGGGAAGAAGTAATGGGACCGGAGGATGTAATCGCATAGACTCCTTGATCACTGCTTTCAAGTATTGCATTTTCTCTATATCATCCTCGGTTATTTCTGGCTTGCCTCTAGCTATTCCTTGCACCTCATTTTGTAGCTCTTTCATGGCTTTCGGATGTCTCAAGAGCTCTGTCATCGTCCACTCTAGAGCTGTGGATGTAGTATCAGTTCCAGCAGCAAACATATCCTACAGGAAACAGAAGATAGATAACAGAATTTTCCTGAGCAAAAAAATTAAAAATAAATAATAGAAGAAGGATAATTACAAATAAAATTTTGTATGTGCAAGTGGTACCTTCTTAGAAGAATTACCAAGTTTCAGTAATTTCTACACCAACAGTGCTATACGTCTTGAATTTTCTTAAAAGAATTATCAAGTTTCAGTAATTTCTACGCGAACAGTGCTACACATCTCGATTTTTCGAATTTTATTTTGAGATTATATCTTGAATAACTAAAAAAAAAAAACAAATATTCTCTATTTTAATACATATTTTCTATTTTAACAAATAAAACAAATTGACAATTAAAGGAAAAGGTAATAATTTATACTGAGTTTCTTTCTCTATCTATAATTTATTTTTCTTTACTAATATTTTTATATTATATTATATATATATTCTCTTTTGTACTATTCCAACTTTTTTGTATCATTGTTAGGTAATCTCTTTAAAATTTAACTCTAACAAGAAAATTCTAAATTAAATTACAATTATTAAAGGTTTTAAGTGAATTGTGCAAATTAGGGTTCTTATTTACAAAAAACATATCACTCATTCATTGAAGATTTAATAAATTGTAACTTCTAATTTTAATTATTTGAAGATTTAATAGAGAGGGTCTCCCAAACGAAGATATATAGATAGAATTGAATTCAAATTATTGAGTTATATTAGGGTTTAGATTATATAATGAAAAGTTATGCTATTTTTTTTCGATCTTTCCTATATTAAAAAATTACTTTTAAAATACATAAAGCAGCCAAATAAGCAGTCACATAATTCAATATAAAATCACAAGTCTAAATTCGTGAACCATATCATTTTAAAGATTCTGCCAAATTAGCCTCAACTATATATGCAAGAACATTATTTTATTTTTATTTTGATGTAATTCAAGAACAGTATTTCTTTGGAAGCTCATCTTTTTTAACTTTTTATAAATTTTTAACTTCCCAAACAGTCATAAACCATGCTGTTTCAAAAAAATAATAATGGTAATGTAAATTGAGTAATTTATAATTTAAACCTTTCACTTTTTTTTTTTCGAAAATTTAAACCTTTCAATTACTATCATGTTCATTGCAAGTGACAAATTCTAATGTGAAAGTCAGATCATTTACCAAAAAAAGCCACTTACCACTATGAGTGCTTTGATACTGTCTCTTTGAAGGAAAAACTCTTGCATGTTCTCTCTTTGAATTTCAAGCAAGACATCTACAAAGTCCTGTTGGTTTTTAGCTTGATCAATACTCCCACCCCCATTGCTCTCTTTTTTCTTACTATCCATATGATCTTCAATCACACCCTCCAAGAATTCATCGAGCTCTTTCGCAATTTTCTCCACTTTAGCATTCAAACCCCTAATTTGATTCAACCACACAAGCCAAGGAATATAGTCCCCCACATTGAAAGCACTGAATAGTTCCCCAACATCCTTCAAAAGCTCCTTAAACTTTCTACCACTTTTTGAGCTTTCACCGTACTTCCTCCCTAAGGCTACCCGGCTCACTACATTATTCGAAAGCGAAGCAAACATTTCGCTCAAATTCACCACTGAAGAAGAAGAAGAAGCTTGTTTGATCTTCTCGGTCAAAAGGGTTGTTTCTTCTTCTCTCACTCTCCGGTAAGACTGAACTCGCCTATTACTCAGAAGGTTGAGCATAGAAATGCTTTTTAATTGCCTCCAATATTCTCCATAAGGAGAGAATGCGACGTCCTTCTTATCATAGAAAATTCTACTGCCAACGCTTGATTTAGGTCTGTTTGAGAAGATGAGATCATGGGTTTTCATGACCTCGCGAGCTGCATCAGCAGAGGAGGCGATAAGAACCCGCTTGCTGCCAAGATGAAGCAGCATGAGCGGGCCATATTGTTGAGCTAATGATTGGAGGGAACGATGAGGGAACGAGCCAAGTTGGTGGAGATTTCCTATAATCGGGAGCTTTGGTGGAGAAGGTGGTAGATTTCTTTGGGGTTTTGAAGTGGGCAACCATTTGAAAAGGAAAAATATGGAGAAGAACAATAGAGGGAGAGAGTAAAGTAGAATATGCAATAAGAATACCATAGCTTCTTGGTATGGAGAGCTAATGCTGGATATCTCCTAAAGAACAAGTCACCTGCTCAGAGTATATATATACATGTACTACTAGGTTAATTCTTCTCCTATTTCAGTACGTATATATATACTTGTACTACTAGGTTAATTCTTCTCCTATTTCTATATTTCTATAGGTTTAAATTAACAAGGCAACAATTATATATTGAGAACGCAATTACTATAAGTTATTAATGGGTTAATTTCACTCGTACCTTTTTAGGTTGGACCATTTTGCATGTTCAAATCTCTTTTGAAAATAATTATACTCCCTTGGACAGTTCTGACACGATGTTAAATACCACCTTTGCTTTTGTCAAAATAACCTTTATCCTAAAAAAAATTTACATTAAAAGACTAAAATATAACTCAAAATTTTGTAAAATTAAAAATTATATGTATATATATATATATATACATATACATAGAGACATATATATACATATATGTGTATAAACACATTCACATATATATATACACACACACACACAAGCACAACACCACCACCAACACCGGTGAGAATCTCAGCGCAGGAGACGGCGACGGAGCAAGTGTAGGAGGCGACGGAGGGGCAGGTGAGCCATCATGGTAACGAGATCCCGGGCAGCGACGGCGATGATGTCGGCGCAGGAGACGACGACAGGACAGGTGAGCTCGAGGACAGTCTTGGCAAGGACGACGACATTGAAGTCGGGGAGAGAGAGGTACGTTGATGTAAGCGTTGCGCTAGGCCTTGTTGATGGGAGTGGAGGAGATGAGGACGGAGGCGTCGTAGCCCTCTGGTTCGTCTGGTTCATCGTCTTCCTTTCCACCAATGGTGCCGACGTGATCCTCTTGCTGTCCTTCAATTCTGATATGGGTTCAGTAGAATTTGGGGACATGGTAGAATCTGGGGTGGCCGTGAAATTTTGGTGGTGGTGAAAGATGAGATTGAATAGAAAATGAGTTGGCCATGGGGTTATAGTGATGGCCATGGCTGTAATTGTGAAATCGAGATCCAGGAAGGTCTGTAAAACAATGGCGTAGTACTCGATTCGGGTGGGTGAGGCGTCCAAGGGTGGTGATGAAGCCACCAGATGGAGTTGTAATTGTGAACCAAGAAACTGTTGAAAATAAACTTGATTTTAGTATTTAGTATTTTCAAGTATTTTTGTATCCATGATGCATGTGTTAATTTAGCATGTTAGTGGATAGTAAATTGTCTTAGTGGGAGTTAAGGTTATGTAAAATAAAGAGTCATGAGAGTTAAACCTAACAAATACTATGTTAGTAGGAGTTATGCATATTGAAGATTATGTTAGTGGGACATAGGAGAGTTATGGACATTTAAATGTAATGGTTACACATACATATGTGAGGCCTATATATTCATGTACTCTAGTCAAATAATAAATCAAGTGAAATAAAAAGTATTTTCCTCCATTTCTATTCTCTTCCAAATAGTATAGTGTTGTGTGTGTAACTAGGCCACTATTTCCAACAGAAACTGCGATTACGAACGGAAAGCAAGAACCTAGGTCGGTAGGTGTAATGATAATGGCTATATTAGTCAATTATATAATTTGATATTTGAAAATAAAAGAGATTAAAAAATTAAGAGTAAAATTGTCTTTTTCTATATTTTTAATGAAAATCGTAACAAAAAAGTGAAAATGGATCTAAGTAATAGTTATTTTCAATAGATAATAGATAATAAAAAATGGCCAAACTTAAAAAGATGTGAATGAAATTAATCCAATAATTAATATAAGAATTTTAAATTAATACAATAATAATGTAAAAATGTTGAATTATTGATTTAATAATGTTGCAGGCCGAGCATAATGTAATATATTACTTTATTGTTATGCTTGTGTATAATTACATTGTTGTTACACCAGTGTGTATGTAAATTAAATAACATGTACTGTGATGAAGCGTGATGCACAGTGAATTTAATGGTGCACAGATCGGCAAAGGACAGGTGAAAAACATGGTCCAAATTCAGATTCAATGGACTTGTGTATATCTTCTTTTCTTGAATGAAGTATGCATTTGACAAGAAATCAAATTTAGAAAAATCGTGTATTATGAGATTTGCTGATTAACTTTTTATATTAAAAAAATGAACAAAATGACAAATAGAGACAATGGTTATGCACGCGAAGGACTATGATTGAGAACCATGCATGCATCACAACTCTTATCTACACATTCAGGACAAATTCTACAAGTCAGTCATTGGTACCATTACCAAAAAGAAGTGGGGTCCAACAGAACAATCTGGAAAGCATATATATATGTATACATACATATATATATATATATATACATGCAGGACAAATTCTACAAGTCAGTCATTAGTACTATTATCAAAAAGAAGTGGGGTCCAACAAAACAATCTGGAAAGCATATATATATATATTGGTAAATCAATGCAATATTGGAAAGGAGAAAATTTGTACACGCAAGGGCAAGCCCAAGCAGGAGGAGAAAATTTGTACAACCAAGGGCAAGCCCAAGCAGGAGGCCCAAAGGCAAACAAAACAAAACAAACAACATGGACAAATTCAAAGGCCAGCCCAAGCAAGAGGCCCAAAGGCAACAACAAACAAAATGAGAACATAAACCACTCAAACCCAGGGCAGCCAAAATCGAAATGGGGAGAGAGGAGAGAGACACCAATAGGTAGTGATGATGATTGTGCTCTGAAGGTTCCACGAGGCTGCAATATTCCTGGAGCTTTTGCAGTTGGGAAGTTTGATTGAGAGAAGCCGCACTCTGACGCTGTGGATGATCGATTTCTGAATTTCATCAACCGATGCCTTTTATCCCACTGAAGATGCGACTATTTCTTTCCTTCCACAAGAAGTAGATACAGCTATTGAACAAAGTTTATAGACGTATGTTGCCAGCCTCTGAATTTGGGCTCCATAAGGAGGTGATCCAGGCTGCGATCGACTGGTAATTAAGATCGCCATGATAAATACCACACATATGCTAAAAGAAATCCCAAATCGTAGCAGAGAAATGGTAATTGAAGATATATGCATGTGGGGTTCGGTGCATTAGAGCAGAGAGTGCAGGAAGTAGAGGTGTTAGATGGACCCATACTCTTAGTGTCTCTAGTCTTGAGTCTGTAGTTCAGGACCAACCAGGTGATGAACCAAACGACAGAGGGGCAAAAGTGAAGGGGCCAACAAGGCCAGGTAAGCTTCCTTGAGATTAAAAGAACCCGTAGTGGAGGCAGTCCAGATGGGGTAATCAGTACCATTGAATCAGAGCATAAATATAACCTCAAAAGATGCAATGAGTGAGTGAGAAGGGTTTTGACATATATTTTCTTTCTTAATTCATAGTAGTGAAGTCTCTATATATATGCTTATGTTGATGTTATTGATGATGTTTCCGTTATATGTGGTGAAGGTTTAACTCTCAACAATAAGAGACCGTTACGTGGTTTAGTGGTTTCGTGGGAGTTAATATCCCCAATAATTGGTATCAAAGCCAATGGTGCATGGATCAAAGCCGATGGTTGGTCTTGAAGATTATGGCAAAAGATTGGTGTGAAGTTAATTTGGCAAAGCAGAGGGTTGATGGTAGTTCCTATGGAGATTTAATCAGAGTTGATGATGACACGAAGATGGATAGATGATGTGAAGATACAAGCCCACGACGACAAACTAGAGAGTAGATGCTAGTTCTCAAGATGGGGTAAGTATAATGTGAGGAATGAAGAGGGTTGATTTAAACCCAATAAAGAGCTGATGTGTGAAGAGTGTGGAGAGGTTTGTTGCTTTGAACCATAAAAGCAATTGATAAGGATGAGTTGATTGATCGTGAGCAATTGAACAACAACGGTAAAGTTGTTGATAAAAGATAGAAGAAAAAGTATGATGGAATTTGAGAATTGTAGAGATTGTTAAAGTGTTTCTCAATTTCATTGTAGTGTTTGATTCAAGATAGAGAGATCTTCAATTGAGGATGAGCCATAAAGATCTTTTTGTTCCAGGTTAAGCCATGTATAGGGATGGTAATTTGCCCTCGCGAGGATGAGTACCCGCCCCACCCTGCCCCGTTTAAAGCGATTTTGGGGGACCGTTTAACTTATTTGGACAGGGATGATTTTTATTAATAAAAACCAGTGCGGGTTCGAGGCAGGGACCAGGAAGGTCACCCCACCCCGCCCTGTCCCACCATTTAGGTAGATAAATTACTAAATTACCCTTATTTTATTAGTATATATAGTTTTAGAAAATTTAAGTCACACTTACTCACTTTTTCAACTGTTCTAGTGAGCGGCAGAGTCCTACGAACTCAGAACGCTCATAACCTTGAATTTTATGTAAAATTATTGATTGCCCATTTTTTATTATATTTTTTAATAGTTATATAATTGTATTTAAGGAAAAAAAAATTAAAAAGATAAAGAAATTCTGGAACTAAATGGGGCGGGGATAGGGTGAAAAGGTTCCTAGTTTAGGCGGTTTTGTGCAGGGACAGGGCATGGGAGGGTACACCCACCCAAAACCACCCCCGTTGACATCCCTAGCTATGAAAGAACACGTGAAGACCGAATCCAATCCAAGGTGGAGATTTTGGAATTTTGTGGCTCGAATTTGGTACACAAGTTATGTTCTGGCAGAAGTAAACATGTTTAAGTTATTTGAAACCTATTCAATTGGGGTGAATTAAGATAGAACCAGTTCAAGTTATTTGGAACGAATTCAATTAGGGTTCCTAATCCGTTTTGGAAGTCAAAGGACTTGCGAAAATAGGATGAAGATTTGGGAACAAAATTTGTAGTGTATTAAACTGTTATTTTATAGTTAAAAACGGATATGGTAACTCTTTGTGGGCAAGTTGGGAAATTCTTGTCCAAAAAGAAATTAGATTTGAAGACTCTATAAATAAAGATAGATTTAAGAGGTAGAAAAATAGAGAAGAAATATGTAAGGGTTTAAAGGTGACTGTTGTGAGGAGATGAGGGAATATATGTAATTCGGAGTGTAGAGATATAGCCTCAAATGATATGATAAGTGAGTAAGTAGAGTTTTGATATCTAATTGTATATTTTCTTCCTTGAATCATAGTAGTGAACTCTCTCTTTATTGACGTAGACCTAGAGTTATGTGAGACATGTAAAATATTGTATTGTGCGTGAATATATATGATTGTTATTTCTGTATATAATTATGTTAGATGTGATGTAATAATACTTCCGCTATGTGTGGTGTAGAAGAGATTTAATTCTAAACAACATCTCACCATTGAATAGATTGAAGGGAGTTAATATTCCTAACAACCTAAGTTTAAATTAGGTGTTTAAATCTAAGTTCACCAAGATCTCAAAAGTAGAAAATAGCGCAAGTATGTGAGTTTTTTACACGGATTAAAAAAATAAATATTCCATAAGAGGTATAAAAATAAATAATAAATAATTAAAAGTAAAAAGTAAAAGGATTCATATTACCTTCAATTCTGATCTGTATTCAAATAAAATTCCGATCAAATAGATATTTTCTATAGACATGAAGATAATCCAAATAAATATCAACATAATTAGATTAAATTGTTTTAAAAATTAGGAGAAAAATTAGACAATTAGGAATGAGGAGAGATAACCTTCCAGGACAGTTTTTTTTTTTTTTTTTTTTTTTTTTTTTTTTTTTTTTTTTGTAAGTAAAGTACAAAGGATAATTTCTTTGAATTATTTTTTGAACCCCAACCCCCCCAAGTTCCAATATTAATATTATCATTTATGGAGTCCATGTAAAGTTCGAATTATGACATTAAAATTTTAAATTTCAAAATTTTTATGTCATAATTCGAACTTTACATGGACTCCATAAATGCTAATATTAATATTGGAACTTGGGGGGGTTGATTTCAAAATTTTTCTATGATTCTCAAATTTATCATCAATTAGAATTTTCTATAATTTTCAAATTAATTTTCAATATTCTTGTAATAAATTTTTTTTTGGGAAATTACATTAATAACCTCCATTGAGGTTTGAACAACCTGTTTTTAATTTGTAGGTATTTCTTTTTTGTAAGTATCCACCTTCGTTTTGGATCCGAGCCTCCACGGTTTTACTCTTGAATTTTACTCTAAAATGTCTCATACCAATTGGAGTGTACAAATTTTACATATATAGCACTTTCTCTTTCTACAAACAGGCAATATAGGATTATGCACTTATAACTTACCAAATGTGATAGCCTGTTAATGCCTCTTGCACCCGCCCTTAACATGCCCGTCCAAAACACTGCCACATTTCCCTTGTATAATTTTTCATGATATATAATAGAAAACAATTGCTTACCATAGGTCAAAGGTACTACATTGTCTGTAGCTTTGGGTACCCCATTATTTCTCTTATTTGCCTTCTTCCACCAGACTCTTCTTAAATTTCTCTTTATGAAGCCATAATTTTATTTTCAACAAAGGCAAGCTAATAAATATTCATATATTGCTCCATTTTAGAATTAGTAACACATATCACAATTTCTTCCTCTGCTAATAAAAATTCATTTATTGCTCCATTTTAGAATTAGTAACACATATCACAATTTCAACTTCTTAAAACACAAGGCAGGGGACTCGAACACGGGCACCCGTTCGAAAAGTCAGCACTCTACCAACTAGGCCACTGAATAAATGCCCCTACCACAATTCTAACATTCAACTGTATATGTGGACCATTACAATCTTCCCCCCTAAAAAGAGCAAGGAGTTGCCACAACAAGAAGAGGAGATTTTCTATGGATGGTTATCCCAGTAGCTTCAATGACATCCAAAGCCTCCTCTCTAGCTTTACTAGGCAATGCCCAATCAAACTTGTGCACAAGACTGGCTAATACAAGCTCAATAATGGCAACAGCAAATGTTGTTCCTGGACAACCCCTCCTTCCAGCTCCAAATGGAATCAATTCAAAGTCATGCGCTTTAAAATCTATACAAGTTTCCAAGAACCTCTCTGGTCTAAACTCCTCAGCCTCTTTCCATGTCGCAGGGTCTCTCCCAATTGCCCAAGCATTGTCAAAAACTCTTGTTTTTGTGGAGATGTCATAACCCAGTACTTTGACATCTTGAATCGATTCTCGGGGAATTAGCAATGGAACTGAAGGGTGTAGTCGCATTGTCTCCTTGATCACTGCTTTCAAGTAGTGCATTTTCTCAAGATCATCCTCGGTTATGTCGGGTTCGCCGCCGACAATTCCTCTGACCTCCTCCTAAACTTTTTTCATGGCTTCAGGGTGCCTTAGCAGCTCTGTCATTGCCCATTCTAGAACTGTGTAACTGGTATCACTTCCAACAGCAAACATATCCTGCAACAATAACATGCATAACATAGGTGACAACTACTTGATATATTTAATTAACTATTATAGATTTTTGTTAGTAATTTTACTAATTTAAGAGACGGAGTGATAAATTTCAAGACAATACTTGTCTATTCACTGGTAAGTAGGAAGTCCCTATTGACTCAATAGGTGACATAATAAAATTATGACAAGTGTTTCAAATTTTATAAAATATAAAATATAACAAAAATAGAATATTTGATCTATTTTAATCCGGTTAACCACATCTCTCTCTCCATATATCTATACACACACTTGCACATGCATATATACAAAATTAGCTTTTAAAGTAAAGAGAAATTAGGATTAAAGCTTCCTAAAACAATACCTTCCAAAAACAAGATTTTCCTAAAACAATACATTATTTTTGTTCTTCGAAATCAGAATCAAAATTTGAGTTCCACCATAACTGTACAAATATATATATATATATATATATATATATATATATATATATATATATATATATAAACAAACAAAAATCATGTTATTAAAATTCTCATTCACCTCCATTTCCAAAGTAATCCTCATTCTCACTGCAACAGTCCTAAGTTGGATAAGAGAAGGGCAAGACCATTTTTTTTTTTTTTTTAAAAAAAGCACAAACCAGAAGCATTTTATAATTCTAGCAATGGTTCTTCATATCAATCACAGATCTTAATTCAAATTTATTTATTTATTTATTTTTGTGATGCCTAGACACATATTCTGATATTTATAGGGATAGTGGTCAAGGATGTATATGGTGTACGAGACAATATTTGATTTGTATAAGATCAGATAGTGTACTATAGAACAATGGCACAAGCAGAAAATTGTGTTATATCATACTAGAGATAAGCTACAAGATATGTTAATCCAATTAAAAATGGATCAAACTAGTTCTGATTTTATTTTTGTTATATTTATATTTTGAAAATTTTAGAACACTTGTCATAATTTTATCGCGCCACATACTTAATTAGTAGATATTGCCTACTCACCGGTGAGTAGGAAAATATTATCCTAAATTTTATATATATATATATATATATGACCACTTATGCAAAGATAAGACCTCCTGACCACTTAATTAAGCAAGTATCAACAATCCCGAATTTTTCTCTTTATAATCTTTGTCAATCACAATTTTAGATACATAAGTGTTAAGTTTTTTATTTACACGTCGAATTGTGATTAGTTGAAACCATATAATATACTAATTCAGTTCTTACGATAGATTTCTCTTTATTTATATATATACACATACATATTAAGATAAATAATAAGAAAAATTATCTCCATTTTTTACTAAAAAGTCCTAACAAAAAAAGGTTAAGACCAATAAGTTCTCCTCTTGCATATTTTCTCATTTAGATCCTAAATCACTAATAAATGTTCCATTTACACCCTTAGTAAATTAGTTCTATTATGCTCTTGCTAAATTTCAAAATTTGATTAAAGGTATACATTTTATTGTTTTTTAAAAATGTATTCTACACTAAAGTTTTTGAAATGGATTTAAATTAGATTGATTATTATTTAACTTAAAACTTAAAGGAATAAAAAATAAAAATAAAAATAGAATATATATTGACTCTTGAGTAAATTTATAATACCAACCCCTACTTTCCAGAGGAATGTAGGGGTTCAAGTCTCAATGGAGGCATGTGTGTCTTTGAATATCAACTAAAGAAAAAAAAAAAAAAAAAAAGAATAAATTAAACATAAAATTTTATTTCTATTTATAAAGGGTATAAATGAAAAATTCAGTACTTTAGAACTTAAATAAAAATAAGGGTAAAGTGCATTAAACCCCCTTGAACTATTGGTCATTTGCAAGAAACCCCCCTGAACTATAAAAAAACCCCCCTGAACTATGATTTTGTTGCAATTTACCCCCTTGAACTATTGGTCATTTGCAAGAAACCTCCCTGAACTACAAAAAACCCCCCTGAACTATGATTTTGTTGCAATTTACCCCCATGACATCAGCTTCCGGTACCAAAAATTTTGAAAGACCAGTTTACCATTATAACACGTACACTGCGTCGTTTTAACTTATACACTTCTTACTTTTTTTTTCTACCAAAAGATGCCTTTCACCCAACATAACCCAAAACTGAGAGCTAGAGAGAGAGAGAGAAGAGACCAAAGAAATCCGAGGTCGGCGGGATGGCTCGGTCTCGGATGATGGCGGCTTGTGCGCTGAGGACTCGGCTATGATGAGAGCTCGGTTGACTTGGCCGTGAACTGTGGAGGCAGCGGCGAGCTCAAGGGGGCTCGGCGGTGAACTGTGGACGGCTGTGTGCTCGAAACACAGATGGCGATGTGCTCGGCTATGGAGATGGCGGAATGGGCCGGCAAGGTTGGAATGGACGGTGGAATGGATCGGCGAGCAAGGTGAGTTGAACGGCGGGCAAGACGGTGACGGCGATGGGCTTACGCAACGGTACAAAGAAGTGCGATATATATGGCCGACGAATCTGGCTAATGGTGCAACGGTTATGATGGAGCTATGACAGGAGACCCACCGATCCCAGCAACAAATTCCTCAGCTTCATCGTCCCTTTCAGTCAATCAATTCGCGTGGATGGGGTAAACTGCAAAAAAATATATAGTTCATGGGGGTTTTTTGCACATACCCCAATAGTTCAAGGGGATTTTTTGCAACTTTTATAGTTCAGGGAGGTTTCTTGCACATACCCCAATAGTTCAGGGGGTTTTTTTGCAATTTTTATAGTTCAGGGGGGATTTCTTGCACATACTCCAATAGCTCGGGGGGGTTTAATGTACTTTATCCTAAAAATAATAATAGTAATAGTAATATCTCAAAAGTGAGAGTGGTATTGAGTGTTGCACCCACCTTTTCTTTCCAACAACTAAATATATATATATATATATATATATATATATATATATATATATATATATATTTATTAATTTGTGACTTTGAGACTTGAGAGCCTTATGGGATAAAAATTTACCCATTTTTAAATCTGGAAGGTAGGGGTTCAAGTCTCAATAGAGACATGTATGTCTTTGAATACCAACTAAAGAAAAAAAAAAAAAAAAAAAAGAATAAATTAAACATAAAATTTTATTTCTATTTATAAAGAGTATAAATGAAAAATTCAGTACTTTAGAACTTAAATAAAAATAATAATAGTAATAGTAATATCTCAAAAAGTGAGAGTGGTATTGAGTGTTGCGCCCTCCTTTTCTCTCAACAACTAAAAATATATATATATATATATATATATTTATTAATTTGTGACCTTGAGACTTGAGAGCCTTATGAGATAAAAATGTACCCATTTTTAAAAAATTTAAAAAAAAAAGTGAGGCAATATGTTAGAAATTTATTTATTTATTTATTTATTTATTTTTTTAACCATTTGATGTCACTGCCAGGTACAAGTTCATCTTTTGCTTGTCTTCTTCTCAAAGGTAAAGATTGATCTAAACCACTCAATTGTGATTCTCTTATCAACCCCTTACTTATCCCAAGATTTTTTTTTTTTTTTTTTTTTTTGTTTTTTTTCTCTCCTCCCGACAAAACACGCACATCTATTTATTTTTATACAGACTTTAACTTTTACGAAAAGAAATTATCACTAAATTATAATATTTTAATGAATTTTATTATCAAAATGTAAAACAATCATTATATGCAAAATCACATTTAGGTTCTGTTCCAATAAATTTTCAATGATTTAAAATTAAATATAACATTATTTAATGAAGTTGGATCCTAAAGTAAGATGATAGTACCATACTAGAGATGTGAAGGACGTATTTTATTAAATTATTACAATCATTTTATACTTATAATTAGAAACTTAGAATCCTTGGCACCTCATTTTGAAATAGCTTATGATAAAGAACTTCCATGATCGTGGTGAGGACACCTATCCCTTTCTTTCTTTTAAAAAAGAGATGTAGTACCGTAGACTTTTATATATCATTGGACCATGGGCTCGATGGTCCATGTATCTAAGACTCAAAAAAACAAATATATATATATATATATATATATATATATATATATATATATATATTTTTGACTCGGTCTAAATTTAGGCTTATTCTTTTAAAGAACAATGGTTTCTTTTACAAGATAAAGAACAATGGTTTCTTTTACATTAATTCATAAACATCATTGCATGTTAAGTAATCAATGGATCTTAGTCCAATGTTATAACCTCTCTTCTTTCAAAGAGGAGATAAAGAAAGTGTTCAATAATTTATAAAATGTGTATATTTATTTACCTAATAAAAAAATAATTTAAAAAATAAAAAATTGTTAAGAAAAGAATTTAATATATGGATTGTACGAAATGTTCCCTCAACCTTTCAAAAAATAAAAAAAAAATTAAAAATTGTTCCCTCTAACTCTAAGGCGATCTATGTTGCAAGTAGCCTCTGATAAACTTAATATATAGTACTATATATATATATATATATATACACACACACACACACAAGTTCCCAACTGGATTCAGTGAATTGATTGTTGTATAGTTTTTTCATTGGAATTACCATAAACTGATACATATGGTTAAATAACTTTTTCCATCTAAAAAAGTGTCAAATGAAAATACAATTAACATCCTTACCAAGATAATGGCTTTGATGTTATCTCTACCCATGGAGGCACCATCTATGCTATTTTCCTGAATGTCAAGCAGAACATCCACCAAGTCCATTTGATCTTCCCCTTTACCACGATCATCCACAACCCCATCAATGAACCGATCAAATTCTCTGAAGTTCCTTTCAACTCTGGCATTCAAACCAGTAACATAGTTCACCCAACCAAGCCATGGAATGAAGTCCCCAACATTAAAAACACCCAACAAAGCACCAAACTCTTCCAACAACACTTTAAACTTCTTACTCTCTTCACCCTCAATATACTTTTTCCCAAAAGCAACCCTGCAAATCACATCAATCATAAGCGAAGCCAAAAACTCAGTCAAATCAATTGGACAACAACCAGCAGTACACGATTGTTTGATCTTTTCAATCAGGAGAGCAGCCTCTTCTTCTCTCACTCGCCGAAAAGACCGAACCCTTTTCGTGCTGAGAAGCTGCAGCACACATATGCTCCTCATCTGCCTCCAGTACTCGCCGTAAGGGGCCAAGGACAGGTCCTTGTAGTCATAAAAAAGTCTTCTTGGGATGCTTGAGTTTGGCCTGCTTGAGAAGATAAGGCATGGGTTTTCATGATCTCCCGAGCCGCGGCAGCAGCGGAGACCACCAGAGTTGGCACGTTGCCGAGGCGGAGCAGGATGAGCGGGCCGTGGCGTTGAGCCAGAGATTGCAGAGTGCGGTGTGGATGGAGACCTAGTTGGTGGAGGTTACCTATGATTGGGAGCTTTGGTGGGGTTGGTGGCAGATTTTTGGTGCTGGTTTGAGGAGTGAAGAACTGTTTTAGAAGAAAGAGAGAGACCAGGAGGAGTAGGAAGAGATAAAAGGGGTGAAGAAGAGTTCCATAAAGCTCAAGCAAGTACAGAGTAGACATGTTTTTCGTCTTGTGAATGTGCGTGTAGATCGAAGAGAGGTTCTTGAGGTATCAAATTGTCAATGGGAAAATATATGGGTTGGGAGACGAGAGGTGTCCAATGGATATGGGTAGATTGTGCTAGTGGACCTGTGGTAGCATTTTAATTGCTAGTGCGTAAAAGAAGTGACTCATTCATAATAATGTAAATAAATAAATGAGAAAAATTTACTTTTGTACATAACAAAATATGTTATTATTTTTTAACTAATCTTTACCATATTCATTCTATGTTTTTTTTTTTTTTTTTTTTTTTTGTGAGTTTTTGTTGTATGGTGACTAGGTATGATATTGTACTCACTTCTCATGTCTTTTACTGTGTACTTAATTTTTTTATTATTATTATTATTTTTTAACTAGATCAAACCATATCATTCAAGAAGAAGAAAAGATAATCTAACAACCACGGGGAAAATGAGCAGCCACGTTTCCTCCACGAGGAACCCAAGCAAGAGAAGAGCCTAAACAGTCCTTCAGAAGGGCTTTAACATCATGGAAAATCACCATCAATGCGTCAACAGAAGCTTACAATCTCATCACAGGTCGAAAATCCCCCTCAACACTAACATCATGGTAACCCCAGACCTTGAGAAGCCGAAGGCATTCGCGTAAAATCAGACCTTCAGCAAAAGAAAGGCCACTAACATTAGTCAAAAAGATTGAAGCAACCTTAATAAGCTGACCAAAATGATTTCGGAGGATCATGTCGCCACCACAAGTTCGTCTGGAAGAATTAAAAGCTGCATCGAAGTTGAGCTTATAGCAACCAACCTCCAGCGCCAACCAACTCAACAACGGGGGAACAAATGGAGAAAGGGGCAGAGATAGCAACCGCAGTTGGCGAGAAATCTCTAGAAATTCTTAAAACGCAACGAACGCTGTTTGAGCAGCATCAAACGGATCCCATCTTTTTTGTTTAAAAATAAAATCATTTCGGCACTTCCATAAAGTCTAACAAGTAAATGCAGCTAGACTTATGCAATCATCTTGGTTCTCAGAAGAGCTCCAACATTCAAAAAGATCCATCCAACTCTTTGGCCAAAAGGAAGAGCTTTGACCATCAAAATTAATTCGAAGAGGACTGAGCTTCCATACCGTAATAGCAAATGGACAGGTACAAAGAACATGATCCACAATCTCAATAGAGGTTTCACAAACTGGGCAACAAGATATATCAGAAGAACCACGCAAGAAAAACAGCTTGTTAACCGGAATTTTGTCGTGCAAACTTTGCCACAAAAAAAGAAAAATTTTACGATGGACTTTAACAGTCCACAACTTCTTCTACATACTGGCCTTATCAGCTTCAAAACTGCAGCCTTCTATAGGGACCAAACTAGTTGGGTTATGAAGAAGAGAAAGTGCAACACGATAAGCACTCTTTACGAAAAAATAACCATCATGTGATACACCCTAATTTTTGCAATCCACACCTCCCATAGAACTCAAAGGGATTTGAAAAATCAATTATTTATCCCTCTGATTAAAATTTTGACCCACCAAACTTATGTTCCAAGAATGAGAAGAATAATTGATCAAGTAAAAAACTAAAGTAAAGGAAATGCCAATATACATGGAAGAAACAGAAAATTTGGAAGAGTCGGGAAACCAGTTGTCCTTCCAACAATTTACCTTTGAGCCTTACCAATACGTCATTTCATACCACGTTTGATAACATCCCTAGCAGACAGAATACTCTTCCAAGCCCAAGATGTTATCCGACGATTCGGGGCATCCACAAAGGTGCAATTTTTGAAGTATTTCTTTTTTAAAGAATTAAATAACAGGGAGTCATCACCCACTTCCATTCGCCATGCTAATTTCACTAATAAAGCCAAGTTGAAAGTTTCAACATTCTTTAAACCCAGACCCCATCAACCTTGTAATGACAGAGCGTATCCCATTTAATCCATTTAATTTTATATAATTTTTCTTTACAACTCCACCAAAAGTTGAGAAACTTACTGGTTAAATCCTTGCAATTCTTCTTTGGGAGCTTAAGACATTGCATAAAATAAGTAAGAAGGGCGGAGAGCACTGCTTTTACCATAACCTCCCTGCCTGCCTTTGACAATAACTTGCCTTTTAGCATCTTGGTTTTTGAAGAAACTCTCTCCGAAATGAAGTTAAGCGTAACCACCTTAGATCTGCCAAAAAAGGATAGAAGACCCAAATAATTGTTAGCCCAGTCAAACCAGTCAACATTAAGGATACCCAAAGTGTGCCTGCAGAAGGATTTTTGAATTGTAAATGTATTTGGAGAAAAATAGATACAAGATTTGTCCAAATTAACAAGTTGTCTAGTTAAGGCTGCATATCGATCAAGAATATCTTCAACACTTCGCACCTTGGGTTCTTTAGCTTTGCAAAACAGAAGAGCATCATCGGCAAAAAGTAAGTGGGAAATAGGAGTGTAGCCTCTGCCCATTCAAAGTCCCAAAAGCTGTCTTCATCTCTCGTAATACTAAATTTACTCTTATTTTTATAAAATGATAAAATCTATATAAAAATGTATAATAGTAAATACATTAAAATAGTTTTCTTTTCTTTCTTTTCCTAATAAGACTATTATCAATTATAATAATAAGAATGTCGCTAAGAAGTGCTAGCAACACTCGGCAACTGCCAATGTGATTGAACTAAAAGAAATACAATAATTATTAATCAATCACTCGAGCTCGTTGTAGTTATAGTTAGTAATTGTGGCTAGTACTTCTCACATTATCATTTTTTTTCCTTTTGTTATTTTTCATTTATAAATCAAACACGATACATGGCTAATACTATCATTTCTATTCTTTTATAGACTATGCTTAAAACCTCACCAGTGAGTGCTGGCAGAGCGAAAACCGTGAATTTTCACAAAGAAATGATAAACAATTTTGAATCCACAAAGTTAAAATAAAATTTTAAAGTAATACGATAATTCATTAATCAAAAAGTTTAATTATGCTCTTACATACATGCATATTTTAAATTTTTTGAAACAAAAACAAAAAACAACCTTAAACTGTAAGGAAACCTATCAGAAAACTAAAAAACATAAGGAAATTAAGCCTAAAAATAATTCTTTTTAAAAATTCTGAAAAAAATAAAATAAGTAGCCTAATCAATAAAAACTACTAAATATAAAAATCCAAAAGAATTTGACTTCATTCTTCATTTAGACTTCAAACAAAAATCACAAAATATTTGACAGACTTCCTATAAGACTAAAAAAACGTTATTTCAAAGTCCCGAACGAAATTTTTTAGCCGAAAAATGATATGAAGCTAGTGGGTTTTGCTTAACGGGTCGTTTCCACCCAAAAAAAAAAAAAAAAAAAAAAAAAACAACTAACTCATTTCAAGTTAAAAACGGACTTATTGAACTGACTGAAATTCTATCTTACATCAGTCCCCTCCACTTCAAAAGCATTCGTCCTCGAGTTTGATTGTGAATAACATGAATTATTTCCTGCCACAAAATCATAATATTCATTGCCAAGAGAACCTCCAAAACAAGACACCAAAATATATTCGTTAGCACTTTTCGGAATAAAATTGTCTTCACTTACAATCTGCTCACATGATGATTCTTCATCAATTTGATGCCCATTTTCTTCCATACGATCTTGGACAAACAACTTGAAAAAATCATTGAACCGCTGATCATCAATTTATTCATATTGCTTGCTTTCATTATCGAATTTCTCGTCACCATCTTTTTCTTTTGTAATACTAAAGTCCTTTTTTCCATATCTACCAACTTGTGTAAAAGAATTGATGTTTTCACATCACTAATTCCTTCATCCTCAATTGCAATAGATGAATCTTTTGAGCATCACTAATGACTTCCATAAAATTATTGTGATTCTTGATATAACTATTTTTATTGTAAAATTCCTCCGTAAACTCGTTGACATACAAACTCTTTTTACTGCAATATTGATATTGGTTATCCGACAACTGTTCATAATCAAATGGAATAAATCTAGCCAAAATTAACCATTTCATCTTTGGCCACAATTGAAAAGGTTGTTTTCCTTGCCTCATCTAGTGTTAATCTTTATCCTTCCTTACCAAACTGAAGCACAACATTTAAACTTAAGAGCAACAATCGAAACTTGCTTATTTTCAGGTATCTTAAAATATTCGAAAAAGTCTTCAACTTAATCGAGCCAATCTAAGACAATATCAACATAAAACCTTTCATAGAAAGTGAGTAAATCAAGTTTTTTCTGAAACTCAAACTCATGTTTGTCCGGATATCTACAACTCTTATTGCATCTACCTCAAATTTGAAGTCCTCATCGTCGGACTAATCATCGGAATAACTTATATAGGTTGGATGCTTACATCAATATATAGGATCATAAATCATGTTCGGTTGGCTGCGAGACACATCATCAGCACGATCCCAAACTAAACCACAAACCTAGTTGCCACTAATCCTAAAACCAGCTGGCACGAACCATTCTTGAGCATGTATGGCTGCCTAAGGGAACTTCACTCTACAATCATCGTCGCCAAAGTGGGTGCTAACAAAATAACCAATCACCATCAAACTAGGGTAAAACAAGGCTTTGATACCAAATGATTGAGCGGAAGCTATGAATGTTTATAAATGAATGATAAACAATTTTGAATTCCCAAAGTTAAAATAAAAATTGCAAAACATTATGATATTAATCAAAAGGTTTAATTATGCTCTACCATACATGAATATTTATAATAATAATAATAAAAAATAAATAAATAAACCTAATTTTTGTAAGGAAACCTATCAACAAAAACAAATTAAAAATATAAGGAAATTAATACTAAAAATAAATCTAAACAATAAATAAATAAGAAACCTAAATAATAAAATTACTCTAGGTACCTTGCTAACCAAATAATAATCATAATGCCAAAACTACCCCTTTTTTTTCTTCTTTTTTCGGTAAATCAACAACTATAGGAAAAGAAAGAGAAATACACGCAAAAGCAAGCCCAAACAGAGGCCCAAAGGCAAAAAAAACAAAACATAGCAAGCACGGGCCAAACCCAATAACTAGCCTAAAAGCAAAAACAACAAGAAGACACACACACAACCTCAAACTCGCCCCAAAGATGTCTAACCCAACTTCACGATGATTGAATAATGTGAAGCTAAGGCAGCCAAAATCAAAACTAGATAAAGGCAAAACGGAGTGATACACTAATCGGCGACGATGATAGTGTTTGGAAGATTCCACGAAGCAGCAATGTCTCTTGACTTTTTGTAATCAGGAAATTTGATGTCAAAGATCAGTTTCTGGACTTCACTAGCTAATGACTTCTTTCCACTGAAGGTGCAATTGTTATGTTTCTTCCATAAGAAATAGATGTATCTATTAAAACATAGCTTGTAGACGTACACGTTGCTAGCCTTAGAAGTAGGGCTCCCTATGGATGTGATCCAAGCTACAATAGATTGGTAGTTCAGATCACCATAGTAGACACCACACATGTGCTGCAAAAAACCCCAAATCGTGACAGAGAATGGACAGTTGAAGAAGATATATGCGTGTGTGATTCGATGCCATTGGGGCATGAAGTGTAAGCAAAGGAAGAGTTTGATAGACCCATGCTTTTGCTATCTCGGGTTTTGAGTCTGGAGTTAAGGGCCAACCAAGTGATGAACGAGTGCGGGGGAATATGGTTGGTAAACCATACCACATATGGTTATATAGGCAAGATCGAATGTGCTAGTAATGCCAGGTAAGTATCCCAAATATTGAAAGACCCTGTACGGAAGCAATCCATATAGGACGATCAATACTATTATGTTTGAGCAGAGGTAAGTGTTTCGAATGGCTAATTGTCCGAACCATTTGGTAAAATAACCGTGGAATTCTTCATTGGTACCTCATAATTAAGGAGCTAACTTTAGATGTCTCTCCCACGGAGAGTGGTTAATGAATCTATGGTCAATTCTTGTGTGTAGCAAAATTACTAAAATAACCTCACCAACCTAAAAGGTCTTGGTTCGATATTATCCTCATTTTATTCTCTCAACCTAAAAGGTCCATTTCTTGTGTATAGTGAGATCTCATCGATAAACACTTATATTGCATTTAGTGTGCAAGAATGGAATGCCCATTCCAACCATTCCTTTGTTTGGTATGTAATTTAAAATGAAAATGTCATTCCATTGAAATGAAAATCCATTCTACAACTAAATTTATGGAATGACTATTCCCAAGTAATTTTTATCTTTTAAAAATCAATTTCCCAAAAAACCCTCATGTTCAAGTCCAAAAACCTCCACTACCTTCCACCACAACCACCTCCGCCTTTCACCACCTCGACTACCGACTTCCATCACTATCATTGCCTTCCACAACCACCAACGCCATCAACTTTCACCACTGCCCACCGCTTTCCACCACCACTACTATTGCTTTTCACTACAGCTACCACGTTCCGCCACCGCTATCACTTTCCAATACCACCACAACCACCTTTCACCACTACCACCACTGTGTTCCACCGCTACTACCTTCCATCACCACCGTCACCATCTTTCACCACTGCCACCGCCTTCTACCACCACCACCACCACCACCATCATCACCGCCTTCCACCACCACCACTGTCACCGCCTTCTACCACCACCATCGCTACCACCACAATTACCGCCTTCCACCATTACCACTGCCGCTGCCTTTTACCACCACCATCACTGCCTTCCACCACCGCCACCGCCTTTCACTACCACCACCGTAATCGCCTTTCACCACCACCACTGTCACCACCGTCACCTACATTGCCTTTCACCATCACCATAGTCACCTCCATTGGCTTCCACCACCATCACCTACACCACTATCTCTTTCCACCACCACCGCCACACTACTGCCACTACCTTCCACCAACACCACTGCCGCATTCCACCACTACCGTCGTCGCCGCTTTCCACCATTGCCACTACTTCCACCTTCCAACACCATCACCTACACCACTACCACTTTCCACCTCTACCACCATCGTCACCACCAACCATACACCACCGCCATTGCCACCCTTTATTTTTAAAAAAAAAAAAATTATGGAAGAATGTTATTTTGTTAATTTAATTTATTTGTTACTTAGATGGATATTTTAAAGAACTCAATTTTAAATTTATTCCATTTTAAATTTTAAATTGGTTCAACTAAACACTAGAATGCTTATTATCATTTCATTCCTACACATTTCATATTTACAACCAAATAATAAAATAAGAATGTTAATTACATTCCATTTCCATTCTCATTCCATTCCCATTCTTATTCTTATACCATTCTTACTTACTGTTTGGTTCGGAAAAGTAAAAATAATGGGATAAACACTTACATTTTATTTCATTGCATTATTGTCGTTTTATTCTCTCAACCTAAAGGGCTAGTTTGGTACGCAGAAATGAATTGGAATGGAGTGAGAATGGAGGTGGGAATGGAATGAGAATGTTGATTCTCATTCTATCATTTGGTTGCAAACACAGAATGTGTAAAGTTGGAATGGAATGAATTTATATTATTTTCTCTAAATACATTTTATTATTAGTAAAAAAATTAGCAAAGCAAAAGGGAGAAGAGATGTTAAAGAGAGAAAATAGACGAGATAAAGAGAGAAATACAGAGTCTCCATAACTATCAACATTCCCGCCGCCACAACCACGACCATCAGTACTATTCATTTCGATAAATGAATTCTGAAATCCACCAAAAATACCAAAAACAACTGTGAGAGAGGAATCAACTAATAGAGAAAAAGATACTTTTGTTCTACCAGATCGTCACCGACAGAGGGGACAACTCCAATGACCTGCAAGAGATCTGATTCCGGCCAAATAACGAACCAACAATGTACTTCAGTCCGGCGACACTACAAGCGTCCTCGACGAAAATTAAAGTTAAGGGCATCGCCGTCCTTACCGGCCATTTAAAGTTAAGAGCATCGTCATCCTTCTTTATATTGAATTAATTATATAACAATATTAATTTTTAATAAAACCCAATTGTTCGCTGGAGATACTGCCAGAATTTCATTTGGTTCTTTCTGATTTGCATTCCTAAAAAAAAGTTATGAAGATGGTCAATAACTCGTCAGTTCATTCCGCCGACAGTCTTGCTCGTCGGGGCCGACTTTGCTTCTTCATTGTTCGTGTGTTTACAAGATTGTTGTGGTGGGTTTGTAATTTGTTAACGACACCACTTCAACTTTATTTTTTAATATTTTTTTTAGTTTGTATTTTTTTAAAGTAAGAATAGAAAAGGCGGAATGATTTTGATGAAATGATTATTCTTCAAAAATGGTGAAAAATGACAATTTCAAATTTAAAATTGGATACCAAACACCAGAACGAAAAAAAATAAAAAAATAAAAAATAAAAAATAAAAAACAACTTTCTTTGTAATTCATTCTACCGCACCAAACTAGCTCAAAAAGTTTTGGTTTGACATTATCCATTATAAAGTAATTAAATAAATAAAATAAAATAAACTATTTTTATAAAAATAAAAAATAAAAAAAAACCAAAGGGCGAAAGATGACACGTGAACGGTGTAGATTTCTTTTATGTGAAACAGAGTTAGATTGGAATTGGGATTAGGTTTCCGATAGAAAGATCTCTTTCGTCATTCAATCGTCTTGCAACTTTTCTGTACTCTTGCAATCCTCCCTCCTCCTCCTCCTCCTGCCCTCTCTCTCTCTCTCTCTCTCTCTCTCTCTCTCTAAACCTCTTTCGTAATTCGACTGATCGATCATGGAGATGGAGCGTGTTACTGAGTTTCCCCACACGTACATGGACAGGCGACCTAGAAAAAGGCCTCGTTTGGGCTGGGACGTTGGTCCTCAGGACCCTAAGGTATCTAACTCTTTTCAATATCTCATATTAATCTGATTTTTTTTTTTCTTTCTATTTTGCTCTATCTTGTCAAAATTAGATACATCGTAGATGCGGGAAAACAAAATTAAACTGTGATCCTGTTATATTTAATTTTACTATATTTGACGGTTGGAGGGTTTGTTCTTTTCTTTAGATAGATCTGCATAATCTGTGAAGATTTGGTTCTTTTTTCTTCTTTTTTTGTTCAATTATAACGTTATTAGCTTGATCTGGGGTTAGCTTTTGATTCTGATGTATTATTTTTTTGGGTGATATCAATTTTTATGTTATTTGTGAATTATCATGGTTTTTGAGATGTATTGTGATGTTGTTAGGTGGATTCTCTTGGTTTTTGAGATGTATTGTTAGGTTTTATTCTGTGTTTGGTTTAGATAGTTGACTCACTTTTTTCTCCTTATGAAGCTACGTTATTAGAATCTGTTTAAGTATATGAGAAGAAACTTTTTTGATTCAATAATTCATTAGCTTCTGTCTCCTCAGATTAAATGCTTGTGTTAGCGGAGATGGTGTGATCTCTCCTCCTCCAAAGGGGAGGTTGAGTGTTCGAGCCCTGCTAGGGCAATATTGTGGGTGTCTGTTTTTGCTTCAACTTCTGAAAAAATATATAAATGATTAAATATAAATTTAGTGATTTTTTTGCAAGAAATTGTATTTTTAGGTATAGAGGGAAATTGTTACTCAATGATATTAATATAATCATATAATATACATACAAATAAATAAATTGATATCAAATTTCATTCCTAAAATATTTTTAAGAAGCTTCACCAAGAAAGATTTGACAGAGGATGTTACATATGTAATAGGCAGCATGTGTAGGTTTAGCTTTGTTATTTTTTGTGGATACTGGTTTAAAGGATTTATCTTATGATTTAGTTTGTAGTGTTAAAATTGTTTCGTGTGCATTGAACAGTAAACCTAAAACTAATGACACAACTTTTAGGCCTGTAATTTTGTGAAATCGCAATTGGGTTGGCCTTCAATTTTGTTCTTTTTTCCTATTTTTTAATTTTGATTAGCTAGTATTAATATGTGAATTCTGTTTTATCGGTGGTTGATTTGCTGTATGAGTTGAAACCTTTATTTGTGGTGCAAGTGTTGGCCTTCTTTGGCATTTCTTGTATCCATAGTCTAATTTTATGTGATGTTTATAACAACTAAATCGTGGTTCAAAGTTCATAAGGCATCAGGGAGCTGAAAATTTAATTTTTTATATGGGTGGAACATGAATGGGTGCCTGTGTGTAGGCTCAGCTAGGAATGTTTTGTGGACAAGAGGTTGGAAATGTGACAAGCTTTGCATCTTCAAAGGCGCCTTCAGGCAATACTAGTTCTTCTCTGTTTGTTAAGGGAGTGGCTCGAAATGGTTCTCCCCCACGGCAAGTAGATGACAAAGATGGGCATTACATGTTTGCAATTGGAGAAAATTTAACTTCTCGCTGTAACTACACTTTACCATCATTAAGAAATTTACATTTATAGTTTTCCTTGATTCATTTTAACATCCAACTATTTTATTATTAATGTTTTTCTTATTGACCTTTTGTTGATTTTTTTCTTCTTATTATTATTTTGATATGTAATCTCTTTTTTCAATATAACACACTTTTATTTTCTTATCCATATTGTTTCTCCGGGGTGTCGTGGTATGATTCCAAAACAATTTCAAGCATATGATTTTTTTTTCTTTCTATATTAACGTACTATAAGTGTTCTTAAAGGTGCAATTTGGCTTTCCAATGCAATCTATTGAAATGCTTCTGATATTGAGTGGGTCTACATTTCTTGTGATTTATTATTTATCTAATTAAAACTAATTTAGCTGAGGCAATATCTTCCATCATTTGTTCTCAATTTTTTGTAGTCGTATGTTCTGTATTATAATCTTGTTTTTCTCTCTGATTTTTCTTATGTTGCTTCATTTCCATGTTTGCAGACAAAATCCACAGCAAAATGGGTGAAGGTATGTTTAGAATGAAATTTTGTATGTTGAAATCCCAAGTTGAGGGCACATTGTTCTGATGTTTTGTTTGTCTCAATCTCTTTCTTCATACAGGTACTTTTGGTCAGGTTTTGGAATGCTGGGACAGAGACAAGAAAGAAATGGTAGCCATTAAAATCATTCGTAGTATTAAGAAGTATCGTGAATCAGCGATGATAGAAGTTGACGTGCTGCAACAGCTTGGAAAGCATGATAAAGGTGGCAACCGGTGAGTTTAATATCTATTTGTTTACCTCTTTTACTGCTTTTCTTACTGGTCTTGTGGACTTTCATGAACTTGTGTCAAAGGTTAAATGGGTTTATTCCTTGCAGTTGTGTGCAAATACGGAACTGGTTTGACTATTGTAACCATATCTGTATTGTAAGTATATAATTGATTTGGTGGATTAAAAAGTTCACCAATTTCACAAATATTATTGAGTTAAAGACTTGTCGATGAATTTAAATGGTTTTAACAGGTTTTTGAGAAGCTTGGACCAAGCTTGTACGATTTTCTACGGAAAAACAATTACCGATCATTTCCCATTGAACTTGTTCGGGAGATAGCCAGACAACTGTTGGAATGTGTAGCATGTGTGTATTATTTACTTAAATGCTAGTTTCTTTCAATTTCATAGCTGGATATCCTGTTTTTCTTCACAAGTATTAATTACTACTTCCATATGATAGATAATGTTAACTATTTCTCATTTGTTCCTGTATATATTTCCTTACCCTTTTCCCTCTGCCCTCTTCCCTCTTCCCTCTAAACCTTACAAAATTTTAACCGAGGTAGATTCTTAGTCAGTTGGATCTAATGTCGCTCTAGTTAAATAATGTTGGTCCTGCTTCTAAAAATTTGCAGTTATGCATGATTTGCGTCTCATACATACTGATTTGAAGCCTGAGAACATACTCCTAGTGTCTCCGGAGTGTGTTAGAGTTCCAGATTCCAAGGTAAAGAATCACTAAAGATGCATCAAAGATATCACTGTTAACATTCTTTTGAAGACTAGATGGACAAGTGCCTCAAAATAGTGAAGAGAGAGTTACTTGTGTATCCGGCTAGAGGTTTTTTAGTAAGGCTTTACTGAAGGTTATTGTCTTTGTCCTTTTCTATTTCAGGTTCAATCAAGATCACCAAAAGATAGTTCTTACTATAAGAGAGTGCCAAAATCAAGTGCCATCAAGGTAATTGATTTTGGTAGTTCAACTTGTGACCGTCAGGACCAGAGCTACATTGTATCAACACGACATTATCGTGCACCTGAGGTTATTCTGGGTATGGTATTTGCATTTGTTGTTTTATATCATGTTATTATGATATGTGTGGACAGGAAGGATATAATTTCTAGTTGTGATTTTTAATTGTGTAGGGCTTGGATGGAGTTACCCTTGTGACATATGGAGTGTTGGCTGTATTTTGGTGGAATTATGCTCGGTACATTACTATTGTTGTTATTGGGTTTTCTGGTTATGTAGCGGTATAATTTGTTGTGTTTGCTTTTTGTGAAGGATAAAATTTTTCACCTCGTTTTGTCATTTAAACAGGGAGAAGCATTGTTTCAAACCCACGAAAATTTGGAGCACCTTGCCATGATGGAGAGGGTCCTTGGTCGACTGCCTCAGCATATGTTGAAGAGAGTAGAGTGAGTAATTTTTCACACAGAATCTCTGTATCTGATTATTTATTTTTTTAATTTTTTGAGTAAGATTTGACACTTTGGTCAACAGTAGTGATTAAGATTAATTAATTACTTGCAATTTGTCGTTCAGTCGGCATGCAGAGAAGTATGTTAGGAGGGGTAGATTGAATTGGCCAGAGGGTGCAACCTCTAGAGAGAGTATCAAAGCTGTTCAGAAGCTACCGTGTCTTCAGGTCTTAATTTTGAACATTTTCAGTCTGACATTTGTTCGAACTAACACAGTAATACTCCAGTAGTCTGGCCTGGCTTTATAAAAGTTGCTTTTCCATCTTGTCTGAAACATGTGAATTTGTTTATATGGCAGAACTTAGTCATGCAGCATGTGGACCATTCAGCAGGGGATCTCACACATCTTTTGCAGTTACTTCTCAAGTACGATCCCTCCGATAGGCTGACTGCACGGGAAGCCCTCAAACATCCTTTCTTCACCAGAGACCATCTTAGTAGGTCTTGAGCAGTGAGATAACAGCTAGTTCGTGTCATTTTTGTATATGGTATGCCGAATTTTCAGCTGGTCAGCGGAGGGCATTGATCTTATTTTGTTGCATTTGTGGAAGGTTTGGATGGATCACTTGCTAATCACCGCGGTCCATTGTGTGTATATATCCCCCTACGCAAGCCGTTTGCATATAGAAAATTCTCTAATTCCGATGTGTATTGATTGGGTTTTTTAATCAAGGACAAGTTGAAATTCTTTTTTGGCTGTTGATTTCTGCAACTAGTTATGTTATGAATTGTATGCTTCTTGATGTTTCGCACCAATTTTCCCTTCAAAATGGATTACCTATAATTATTTGTGGCAGAGGAGACAATTTGTGGTGTTTAGGATACTTCATGGCATTATATTGTCAACTTTCGGTTCGACCCGAAAAGTAGGGCTGATTACGGATCGGTTCGGTTTCGTTAAGTAACGGTTCGGTTCCACGGATTGGGATTTCTCAAACAAAACAACCATGTCAACAAAGAACAAAACACAAAAAACATAGAAATTGTTTATACACACCAATTCAAACATGCAACAGATGTAAATCAGATCTAAGCATTTAAATACAAAAGCCAAATGACATAGATATATATACAAACGTTTTCAAAGACCTTACCACGACTGAATTGACTGAATTTCCCAATTTATTCTTCTATATATAGATATAGATATATATAACAAAGAGGGGTTTTCTTTAACTCTCTGATTGACCTACTATGAACGGCAATTTCACTCAGATCTGATCCACTGTTATCATAATTTGAATACAAGAAAATAAAGAAGGCATCAATGGATGACTTTGGAACGTCAGCCAGAGACTACGGGTTCAGACCCAAGGCAAATCGGCCCCTATGGCTTCATCCAAAACTAACACGGCCGTTGGATCGGACGGTGGAGATCGCCGAGCTCGGGTATCGTCGTCGTTCAGCATCAACGATCACAATCGAGACGGTTTGTTATATACTGATGTCTTCGATCATTGGCCCTCCCAAATACAATACTAAGCTGAAATTTTGAAGAGAGAGAAAGTAGAGAGAGATTGGGCCTAGGAAGGCATGAGTGATGGAAAGAGAAAGTAGAGAGAGATTGTATACCTTATGATGAGTGATGGAGATTTGCAAGATTTCAAATCTTATGGTTTCTTCTGGAGACGAGGAAATGAGGAAGAGAGAGTCGAGAAACAGACTGAGAGGATGCACCATCAGATGTTATGTTAGAAAACTAGGGTAAGATACAGGGCTGAATTTTAAAAACAAATAATGAATAAAAAATAAATAAATAGAAATAATATATTACAGTATACATATAATTATTTATATATATAAACGGATCGGATCGGTTCAATTAACGGATCGGATCGGTTTTTTCAGGTTCAATCCGTTAACCGAACCGTTCATTACGGATTGCTGATTTTTAAAACCATTGCCGAACCATTAGATCAAAAAATCAAACTGAACCGCACGGATCGGATTGATTCGGATCAGTTTAGATCAGTTTGACGGATTAACGGATTATTTGAACACCTCTACCGAAAAGATAACATCACATATAAGCATTTCACTTGTGCACTTGTAGTTCATCTGCATCCGTTTGAGGCACAGACACATACGTCCATAAGATTGTCACAATTACTCCCTCCTTTGGGCCCAAGGTGCCCAACGTCCTCATTCGTCGTAATTCTACAAGGTTTTTATTTTATTTTTATTTTATAATTAGCTAGAGAAACGGTGTTGTAGCGAAACTGTTTGCAAAAGAGGGGAAATCGGCCACATTAAAATTACCTTCTGGGGAGGTCCGTTTGATATCCAAAAACTGCTCAGCAACAGTTAGACAATTAGGAAATGTTGGGGTGAACCAGAAATGTTTGGGTAGAGCCAGATCTAAACATTGGCTAGGTAAGCGTCTTGTAGTAAGAGAAGTAGTTATGAACCCTGTAGACCATCCCCATGGGGGTAGTGAGAAAGTATGCAATATCTTTGGTATTTTTTGTGGTGTTATCAACCAATGGGTAGTTGTCGTCGTTTTTTTTTTTTTTAATCCTAGGCAAATTGAGAGTTGAGATTTTTTTATGATTATTCCGAAGAAATTGAGAGTTTTTATGACCATCCCAATAATTGTGCAAATTGAGATTGAGAGTTGAGAATTTTTATGACCATCTTGGACAAATTGAGAGTTTTTATGACCATAATATGTTTACGTACTACCGAATATATTTAAGTTCTCCGAGTAGTGCTCCGAATATTGTAAACTTTATGTGAAATGGTCACTTAAAAGGGGAATAGGGCTATAGAGGTAGAAATAGGACTATGGAGATGTGAGGCCCGTTTCGATTGGCTTTTTAAACACTACTTTTGGCTTTTTGGACTAAAAAACTATTTTGAGCTGTGTTTGGTAAATTTTTTAGAAGAGCTTTGGGTCTTTGGAAAAGCGTTTTGAAAAAGCTGGGGGTCTCCAGCTTTTTTAAAACGCTCTTTTGTAATAATAAGGAAGAGTTGTGGTATTTTAATGAAACTTGTACCTTTTTATCACCTAACAAAAAAAATATAATTCCAAGCATATCCCTATAAAAGTTCCTTTATTTTTCTTTCCAAACCTTAGTATTACAGATCTCGCCTTTGCATTCTCAAAAAGAAAAAAAAAATATCATTACATATCCCCCTTCATACTCAAAAGACTAATCTGATAGAACATTCAACTAGAGGGAAACTCAGAAGAAGAAGATTCAAGGATGAGAACATTATATATATATATATGCCTGTTGTAATCTGTAAATCGATTTTTTTTTTTTAGTTTTTTTTTTTTTTGTGCCTATTCTCAAATTCATTACCATCCATCATATGTTTTTTCCCTTTAATTTTATTTTGTCTAAGTTTTTCTTGTGAAGATGTGGGTGTGTATACAGGTAATATACGTGTATATATATAATATGTGTATATATATTATATGATTTACTTAATGATGGTTATGAAAAAAATCTCCAAGGCTAAGGCATAATAAAAGACAGACGATCACTACCAACAAAATAAAGAAAATAAAATTCCTTCTTTGATTTTTTTTCTTTTATTTATTTATTTATTGTTGGTCAACTCAAATTGAATTGGGAAAAAGTGAACTTATATGGAAAGTGTTGTTTTTTTTTTTTTTTTGTTTTTTTTTTTCCGGTTGTTTTTAGTTTCCTTCCATTTTTTAATTTATCAAAACACTATAGAAGAAAACAATTACAAAATAAGTTAAATATAAATTATGTTGAAAAAAAATAAGGAAAGAAAAATAATTGACTGTAGCAATAATTTCTTTAGAGTATAATTAATTTTGTTATTTAGATCATTTTACGGGCATCAACATGTAAAAAAAATAACTTGGTAAAAATGGTTTACATAGTAAAAAATAACTTAATTTTGTTATTTAGACCATTGTTTTGGACTCGTTTCATTGGTTTAGATGGTAAAAATGCTCATTTGATTGATTTTTTAATGGCATATTGAAACACTCTTACTAAATTTCTTAAATTGCAAAATAGTTTTTGCAATCTTTATTTATTTATTATTATTATATTTATGACTTGTTACAGATAAATTTGATAAATTGAATGAAGGGCAAAATAGTCATGTTAGTAGTAGAAGAGCTTTAGCAAACTTTTTGCCAAACAGATAAAAAAAACTCTTACAGTATTAAAAGCTCTTCTACAATGCAATTCCTAAATATTGACACATAAGCCAAATAGAAGTAATGGCTTCTACTTATCTTTTTCATTGGTGCAAAAGCAGAAGTAAAAGAAAGTGTTCCACCATGTATTCCCAACAAACAGGCATTATATATAAAATAAATTTTCACTCTTTGGAATTTAAAATTAGATTTTTTTTTTTTTTTTTTTGCTTCTTAATCATTTATTATTTTTCTAATTAATTTATAAATAATAATATTACATTTTAAATTGTTTTGAATCTCATCCATCTAAAAGAAATACTTATAAAAGCAACTGGTGTTGACTGTTGAGAGACTCGAGTTCCATGTGGATTCAATCCATCTAAGAAATACTTGCAAAATCAACGTGTCATGTTGAGACCGTGTTCCACATGGTTTCAATCCATCTAAAAAAATGTACTTATAAAAGCACCACATGACAGCCAACTACCCTTTTATTTTATTTTATTTATTTATCATTATTATTAGGTACACGACCATCCAAGACCAACAAAATAACTCTAAGATAATAATAATAAAAAAAAAGAATAAAGTGCAATAAATCCCCCTCAATTATACCCAAATGAGCACAAAACCTCCTTGAATTTCTAAATTAACAGAAAACCCCCTTAAACTATCTTATTCGTTAAAATTTACCCAATCCGGTAATCGGAGATTAAATTTTTAACCCATGCATGTCATGTGATGGATTTCTTTTCACTAAATGACAAAAAAGCCCTTATGATAGTTAAAAGACTATAACACCCTTTTTGTTCATACATAAATCATGTATCATTATGCTTGGTGACGAGAAACTAAGGATCCGGAATGATGACGCGATTCCGACGAAGGCGCTGATGCTACGATGAGGGTAAATTTTGTAAATTCTCCGAGCTAGGCTTGAGCGAAGTAGTTTGCGAGCTTTCTCATCGCAGTGGCTTACGACATCGCTAACAACCCTGTATGCTTCACCAGCGCGTCGGCGAGTTTGAGATTGTCTTCTTAGACTGCCTCGGCACAGGCTATCAAGCTGTGGACAAGTAGGAATCCTCTCTTCTGCGAATCCACGAGCACCACCAGCCGCCATGGCTCCACTGTGGCAGCTCCAATTTCGGGAATTGGTGATACAAGCGGCATAATTCTCAACCCCAATCACAAGCAAACCAAATCGCAAAATTCTCAACCCCTCACCAAACCTAATCACAAGAATTGATTTGCAAAATCCAATCGAAAACGTACCCAATTGCAAAACCCCATGAATATTTTTTCACAATCACCAAGCAAATCCATCACAAAATTCTCCATGGCCAAACCTAGGAAGGAGAACTGTGGAGCGTAGGGTAATGCTCCAGTTGGTTTCTGAGAAATTCTACAGAAAATCAAGATGAGAATTTTAATCATATGACACCTAGGAATTAAATTTTAAAAAACCCAATATAATACCAAAACAAGAAATTGGGATTTAGCAAAGTTCAATGACAAAATCAAGCTCGCCGACGAGTTGGTAATCCGGCGGAGTCATCATCGTTTATTTATCTCTCTTGCTCCAGTTGGCAATCCGGCAGAGTTACAATTAAATATTTTTCACTGTTCACCATCTTCTTTACAGCACTGATTAAAAAATAAATAAAAAATCCTCTTAAACACCCAAACTACAAACACATCATTATATCAAAACACATAGAGACATATATATATATATATATATATATATATATATATATATATATATAAAACTGTTCATCATCTTCTTCATAACGCACTGATTTAAAAAAAATCCATGTAAACACCCAAAAACACCTCAATCACGCTCAATATCCGTTCGTGGGCACAAATCATCTCTATCAGTCTCGGTTTGTCATGGTCTCCTCTCCCTATCTCTGTCTTTGTTTTGAAACTCAAGAAATCGAAGCGGTGCACGAATCATCTTTGCACGACATGTTCCCGAATCGGTGCACACTAATCCGAGCCAGCTCAGTCAACTCGTCACCTAATTGTCGCTCCTCTTGCTCAATCACAGCCTTCCTGCCCGTGTGCAGCAAATTGCTTAAACGCCATAGTAAAATCCGACACCAGCGGCTTCAACTCACCCCGACTCAACACAGCAACCATCTTCGAGTACATAAAGTGAATGAGTTGACTCAGAAGCAAAACTCGTGGCGACAGAATCTTGATGTGCTCACTCTGATCAGGTTCTTCGTGAGTGAAATTCTGGTATTGTCCTTATCGTCCTCCTCCTGAAACGCATTGTGGTAAACCCGCTCATCAGCGCCGTGGTGAGCCGGAGCAAGTGGTCAAGTTCTAGTTTGGAGACTTGGATCATTAGTGTTGATAGCGGCGGCGAAACCGGCTCAGAAGAGGCAGTTGGTGCCGTGGTGAGTCCGGAGCGAGTGGGTGAGTTCCAGTTTGGTGATCCGGGTCATTGGTGTTGATCGCGGCAACGGAACCGGCTCGGAAGATGCAATTGGTGCCGTGGTGAAAGGCGGTTGTCGCTGAAATATCTGATGGCCTTGATGATGATGACGACGACGAGGGCTTGTGGGACTCTGTGATACATGTGTCGATTTCCTATTAGTTTCGAAGATTACAATTTGCCACTTCAATTATTTAGCTAAGAAACTACCAAAACTATGTCGTTTTAGTGAGGGTAAATGCTTCTTTAAATTAGTTAAGTTCAATATTTCAAAAACTACGTCGTTTTTTAGTAAGCGTATATATGTCTTTTGATTTTTCCGATCTACCCAACTACCGGGATTGGGTAAAATGCAACAAAATAATAGTTCAGAGAGGTTTCTTGTAGTTCAGAGATTTTTTTTGCAAAATCACAATAGTTCAGGGGAGTTTTTTGCACTTTGTCCTAAAAAAAAAATTATTATATGATTCTGGGATTTTTGACTTTCAATTAATCAACACTTGACACAACAATATGTTCCTATTGAAAAAATTACATAAAACTCACCTACCCAAAAAAAAAAAAAAAAAAATGCACTGCCATAAAATCCCATAAGTATTTTGGTTATTGCAACACTGTCCCCTCAATCAGAAAGATTCTTTTATGAGACGAAATTGACCTTCCCAACTATTTGAAGGTTTATTTTATTTTATTTTATTTTTATTATTAATAATTGAAACAATGTCACTTCAAACTATATATATATATATATAAAACATAAAAAAGGCCTTCAAATACAATTAGCTAGACATAAATGCATTTGAAGGTTTTTTTTTTCTTTTTTCTTAATAATTGAAACAAGATTACTTTAAACTTTAAATTATATGCATATTTAAAAATAAAAAACCTTCAAAATGCAATTAACTAGTACGTAAATGCACTTAAAGTGGGTGTGCAAGTGGTATGTGTGAGTTTCTCGCTAATGACATTAAAAAAAAAAAATGCATTTGAATTTTTTTTCGCTAGTACATAAATGCATTTACGTACTACTCGTAACTAATTGCATTTGAAGGTTTTTTTTTATTATTATTATTATTTATTTACGTACTAGCTAATTGCATTTGCTTTTTTTTTTTTTTTTTGGTTTTTTTTTTAAAAAGGTTTGAAGTTACCTTGTTTCAATTATTAAGAAAAAAAAAAAAAAAAAAACTTCAAATGCATTTATGTCTAGCTAAGTGCATTTGAAGAGTTATTTATTTATATTTTTTTAAAAAGAAACTATATATATATACATACATATGGCGACCTTGTTTCAATTATTAAGAAAAAAGAGAAAAAAATAATCAAATGCTTAGGAGGGGGTAATTTAATCCCAGAAAATGATTTTTCTTACTGGGGGCAGTGGTGCAACAACCAAAATTCTTAGGGGGTTTTATGGAAACAATTTTTTTGTAGGGGAGTTTTCTGCCAAAAATTGAAACTGATCTTTTACTGCTTTGATTTGTAGAGATCCTCACGGACCTCTCTCTCTCTCTCTTTCTTGTTTATCTGTTTCATCAATATATCGGTACGTAGATCTCTCTCCTTGTTCTTCTGTTTCTGTTTCTGCTTCTGTTTCATATTCTGCTTATTTTTCTGTGTTAAACTTGCATTGTTTGATTAAACAACTTAGGTTATTTTATCAAAATTATATGTATGTGTGTGTATTTGAAAAGGGTACAAAAAAATTTAATTTGTTGAAGGGAGATTCGCCATTATTTTGATGTTCAGCTAAGTCAAGCTTATAATTAACCCACTATGTCTCTTTTCCTGGCAAATATATATAATGAAATTGAACACCATTATCAGATAAATTAATGCTTCATAAGTCTTTTATAATTTGTGTTATTTCATTCCTTCTTTAATTTATGATCTGGGTGACCAAGTGTAGCATATAGTTATGGAATTTTTGTTTTTTATATAAATAATTTCATGTCCTGAATTTCCCCAATTGGGTTATGGCAGTGAAGTGAAATTTTAAGTTTATCTTATGATTTTCAAAGATTCCTAGTCATATTTTTCTGGGTTAAACTTGCATTGTTTGATTTAACAACTTCGATTAATTTGTCAAAATTACATGTATTTGTTGGTTTATTTGAAAAGGGTCAAAAGAATGTTACTTTGTTGGAATTGAGATTCACAATTATTTTGATGTTCAGCTAAATCAAGCTTATATTTAAAGCATTCTCTCTCGTTTCCTGGCAATCTACATATAAATTAACTTGAACACCATTAGCAGATAAATCAATAATTCATACGTTTATTTTATACTTTCTGTTACTTATTCCTTCTTTCCTTCTTTAATTTGTGAAACATATAGTTATAGTTATAGAACTTTGTATTTTCTATAAGAATATCATGTCCTGAATTTCCCCAGTTGGGGTAAAGCGGTGAAGTGAAATTTTAAGTTTATGTTACGATTTTCAAAGGTTTCTATTCATGTTGGTATAATCATTTGCTAGCTCTATTTGTTTTGATGGGAACAAGTTTGTATAACAATTCCATTTCCTCACCTTCCGCCTTTCCACCCACCCAAAAATTTAGAAAAGAATAAAAAGGTGAATGAAAGAAAAAGAATCTTACTTGCTGCATTCATCCTGATGAATGATTTTTAATTTCTATCTTATCTATTTGGGAAGTTTTTCCATGTCTCTTTAGTAAGCTATGCCAATATACTCTCCCTCACACACACACGAACACATACATATGTATTGTTGGAAACGGAGCATTAAAAATATAAACTTTGGATGAAATTTGAAATAAATTCGGCTAATAATTTTTTTGCGGATCTCTAGACGAGCACGTTTCTCTCCGTAAGAAGATGAACGTGGTATATTTACTTTTTCAAATCCGTTTCCGGGTGAATGAGAAATTAGTTCCAAAGTGTGGTGTTTTGATAAACCTAAATGGGTATGCAAAATGTGGGAAGTGTTTGTCCCACATGGAAAAAATATTGAAACTAATGGAAATTTAAATAAGCCAAATTTGGGCTTGGGCTTGGGCCTAATTGTAAAGTCCAATTATTCTTTTTACTAAATAGAATATTGGATTGGCCCTTTAATTTTGGGCTGGGCTTATTTAAATGGGTGGTTAGTTTTTGAATTTAAATTAAAAGTTAGTTTTTTTTTTTTTTTTTTTTTCCAAAATGTTGCATCTATTTCTAAAAGGTTGCATCTGTTTTTCAAAGACTTGCATCTGTTTCCAAAGGGTTGCAACTCAAAACCAACAGACATAACTATATATGTGAACCATTGCAACCTATTGGAATGGATGTGTCTATTGGTGAACAGACACCATGTGAACCATTGTAATCTATTGGAGTGTATGTATCTATTGGTGAACAGACACCATGTGAACCATTGCAACCAGTTGGAGTGGATGTGTCCAGTGTGAAGAGACACATATAAATGGTTGTGTCCAATGATAAAGAGACACACCCAATCTGTAAAGGCACCTTACTTAAAAACTACTTTTTAGTTTTTTCCAAAGGGTTGCACCCAATCCGAAAAGACACCTTGTTACCTATAAATACCCCCCTTTGGATCATTTGTAAATCATTCATTTTCATTTTCTTCTATCTCCCTCTCTAGACTTTAACCCAACCCAAGTGGGTTCAAACCATAGGTTAAGTGGTCCGAACCACTTAGACCCTAATCCAATTTCATCGAGCCATATTAAGATTGGTCCGAACCATTTGGTTCGGATTGCATTCAATTCAGCATATATAGAGTATAGATGCATTTTTGAGTCAAAGAGAGTATTACACGGAGAAGGTTCGCCATATCCACGAGTTTGTAGTGCTGCTACTGGTGGATGTAGACCGTTGTATCCTGGGAGATAGACGCCATTGAGTCCGTAAGCACCGTAGCCGGGCGAATCTGTCTTAAGGACATAGTATCCAATACTAGCCTCGGTCCAGGTTCTTTATTTATTATTATTATTTTATTACTTTATTTTGTATATTTAATTAAATATAGAGTTGCATATTTAATTAATGATTTCTTAGCATATTGTTAATTATCTTATTACATATTAGTATAAGGTTTGTTATATCTTAAATGTTACATGAAGCATATATATTTACCAACATGTATGTATATGTTTGAATGTCAAAACCAACAGACTTTCAGGATAAACAGTCCTTAACCATCCTAATAGGTACTGTTAGCTTGGTTAATGGCTTCAATTTTCTTCAATGGCATTATTCTAGATGATGAAATTATGTTTCCCACCTTCACAATACACACACACACACAAACACATGTATATATGAGAGAAGAGCCAGTTAAAGTTTTATCGAGTAACCATTCAACATATATACGAAAGGGTTGGTGTTTTCTATCTTCACAATATATATTCCATTTGTTTCTTTTGGTGTCAAAAAAGGTGGCTGTGGTGTCTTATTTATAGAATGATATGAGCAGCAAGACATATTGTCATTAAAAAACCAAATATAAACTAAGAGCTTCAGAATAAAAATTCAGATTGGTTTTTGAGAAAAGAAATGAATAAAAATTTCCCTACTTGATAGAAAAGTCTAACCTTCTCCTCCCTATAGGTTTTCTATTAATTGCTTAAAAAGATAAGGTGTCATAGGATAGTGGTGTGTATTACTAAACCAACAATAAATGTAGTTTTTTTGATCAAAACATAAAAAATTATTATTAAAACAATGAAAAAGTTCTTTAGAATTAAAAGAACTAAGATATACTTATTTTTTTCATAAGCAAGTAAATAAGATATACTTAAATGTCATTGCCAAAGCAGTTACTTAAAGGAACTCTATGTTAAAACAATGGAAAAGGTCTTTTAGAATTATTTCTGCTTAAAAGATGATAAAGTATATGTTGTGATAGAAAGGCAATGATAATAGCTAGATAGAAGTAAAGATCAACTACTTTGAATATCTGCATATAATGATCATTAAGGAGATAGATTTGTGAGGGTGTCTCTTATTGCTGGATGAAGTGGAGTAGTGTTTTATGACTGAGTTATACCTGTCATATTGGAGGATAAATAATGTAAGATGAGCATGTTATAAGGCTTCCATTTATGGTAGAAAATATTCAGCAAATAGAAAACATTTATATCGGATATAGTACTTGAAATGAAAATAATTGATTATCTGCAAGGATCTAGAAGATTGCATCAGTTAGGCTAAGATGAAATCATTAGAGGAAGTCAGTTGAAATGGTTTGATTGTGTGGAATAATGTCTAATTGCGGTTATTTTATTTTATTGGGGGGACAAGATGACGTTGTTTGATTGAATTTTTAAATGAAGAATGTACCATTTACCAACAATGATGAGTAGTTTGCAGTTGTAGTTAAGGTAATATTTAAGGTGTTTAGTGATGTAAGACTGTCACAGAAAAGGATGAGGCTGTATACATTCAAGGGAAGGTGGATTGAAGGTAGGGTTAAGAGTGGAAAGGGGGTAAGTAAGTTGAACTTTGAAGAAAAGTGAGAACCTCTCAGAAGCAAGGGATTCATCCCCATTTAAGTATGCTCTGTCAATCACCTCTCAGTCATTGTAAGTTTGTTAGAAAGAAACCCAATTTGGAAACTTCTCATTGACCTTTCTTTTATATGAAGAAACCTTATTTCCTCCAAATGAAGCTATTGAAGGAAAGCTAAATCTTTGATCAATTCAAATTTGGCATATCCTCTTTTCTCTACAAATTTAGAATAACTTCATAAAATATTTTTACAATTTTCTTCTCTCAATATTCAGTAAATTTAAACATTTGAAATTTTGGGGGGTTTAGGTTTTGGAGCAAATGAGCAATGATTAAGCTAGTTAAAATGGCATTGGTGTTAGAAAATTTTTATTGAGTTTGTAATTAAGAGTCTCAGAGAGATTGAAGCAACAATGGATGGTATTGTTATATCCGGGGCTTAATTAACAAGAGAATTAGAGCATAATAGAGCCAAGAAGGCAGTGAAAAACATTTTTGAGAGTTGATCGGATTTTATTATTATTATTTTATTTTATTTTATAAGTGAGAGGAGATCAGATTCTGAGTCAAATTTGGTTTAGATGATGGGATTTGTCTTTTTATTTTACTTTTTAAGTCTATTCTAGGCTGTATATCGTATGGCAGTATGGAAATTCAAATCTATTAATGGGTTTAAGGGAAAAGTAAAGAAAAGACGATTGATATCTTTCCTGGTAATGCTAAATGATTAGATAAAATTAGTGACATCTATTTCATGGGCTCTCATATTCCTTTGCATGTAAACCATGTCGACGCGACATGGGTATGGGTACAAGATATGTGTTCGACACATGAAACCATATTGGACACTATGATCCTTCACATGGCATGATTGAAGAAGGAAAACCTCTAATTTAATAGTGAAGATGGGTTTCTTATCTATGAGATAAATGAAAACCCTTTTATTTTACCACATCCAATTAAATTTGAGTAAATTGAGTATTCATACAAAACAACATTAAACATTACACTATAATAAAACATATAGGGCCAGGTTGATTTGTCACTTAGAAAACAGTTTTCTATTATCAGAGAACTGAAAATCAGGAAAACGTAAAAAATTCTGCTTGGTTTAGTTTTCTGAAACCGTTTTCAAAAATCTAGTTATAAAAATGCCTATTTTAAGAGAATTGTCTTTTATAGTTCTCTGAAAACAGTTTTCTGTTTCTGAGTTCTTCAAAACTGTTTTCTAAGTGACAAACATAAAATTTAAAATGCGTAGTACGTGTCCTGCATCCAACTTCTGGATACATATTTATGTATCTTAAGATCTGGTATTCGAGGAGGTCTAATACTTAGGCACACACCCGCACTCGATACACTTGTCTGAAGTCCAGTTAACATAGATAGTGACAAGTGATGGGTGTAGATTTATTGGATGTCGTTTTTCTTCTCTAACCCATACAAAGAAAGAAAAAAAAATCTGCTAACACTCAACTAAAAATTGTATAGTAATAAACATGGTCAAACCACTCCCAAGTGAGACTCCGTTATGAGACTCAAATTCAAAACATCAATTTATGGGATGGAAAAAAGAATATTTTAAAACAAGTTTTTGATTTTTTAATAATGAAATTAATAAACTAATACTAAGTAGATGTGATCAAAATAATGGGATATAGAAGGTGAATCGACCACCACAGATCAATATAAATAAATTTTCTATTTTTGTTATATGAATTTTCCTCCAATAAATTAAGCACTCCACCAATCCAATTACAACTTGGAAAGATGAAGGAAAATATGACATAACTTACTTGGTTATTTATGAGAGATGTTCTTGCAAAATTTCTGTCACCACCTCATGTTAGAAACATAAATAGTGGTAGGCATTTTCTAAATTACCATTATTTGGCAAACATGAAGAATCCTCCGTTTATTTCTTTGGCCTCCAACCTCCATTGTGAGGTTTTTGTCATTGAGATTCATAAAAGAATACTCTTGCGAGGAAAAATTATACAAGAAATAAAAGACATTTATTTATACTTTAGCTATGGTGGCTTCGTCACTCCCCTGAGGGGTGTTTATGCTAGCATGTCAACAAGAAAATGACACAGAAATAAAATTGCTTTTGAGGAAAAAAATTACAAGAAAATAATAAACTCTCTCTAATTCACTCTATTCTTCACTTACTCTCCTCCTTCCTCCCCCTTCAGATAGTCCATATTTATAGAGTTTAGAAGGGAAGAATTAGGAGGGAAAAGACAAAAATTTAAAATCAAAATACAGGAGGGGAAAAGAAAAATTTTAAAAATCAAAATACATTTAAATGCTAATTTCCAAGTAGAAGTGATGATGACGATATTTGATGGAGCGCCAATCTAATGCTGATCCAATTCAATCCAATTTTGAAATTGACTGTGCGTATATGATAACTAGAACATTTATGTTGCAATCAAGTCTTGAACTCGAGACCTCTTATAAAGTAGGTTATGCACTGGACCATCTCTCCTACAATGCTTCTGGTGTTCTTCTTCAGCTATAAACAAATATAAATAAATGTAATCATCCGTTTTTGCAGCCAAAATTTTGCCATTTTTGCTTCTTTTCTTCTTGTTTCGAAATTAACCCCTATAAAATATGAAAAGCAAGGATAAGAACATTTAACTAATATAAAAGATTGATTAAATATTTATTTTTGAGTACAAAATACCAAGTTTTGTGCACTTATCAACAACTACTTAAAATATCTTAAATTTGGATTAAGTTGGGGAATATTTTTCCATGATAGCTTGAATTTACAAACTCTTTGTATTACCCACAAATTTTCAGATAAAAATTTCTGATATATGACCTAAAACTTTGAAACTCAAACTGGTTGCCAAAAAGAAAAAAGAGAAGAGCTTTCTTTAGTTTGAGACTTGAGGCATGTTTCAAATGGCCTTAGATCAGTCTCGTGGTGGAAAGAAAAAAGAGGAGCCTTCTTTAGTTTGACACTTGAGGCATGTTTCAAATGGCCCTAGTTGGATCAGTCCCGTGATAGAATAATTGGTTATACTATGTTAATGAAATTGTTGGTGTACAGAGGAAACTTGCTTAAAAACCAGTGTAGAGCATTAACTTCTTTCTTTACTTAGCTAGACCATATCAATTGATTTGTGGTTGGTGTTAGGAATTGTCTAAAACTGTAGTAGCATTCCTCCCTCTGTTTTTAGCTTTTGGCTTTTCGGAGTGTTTTTTTAGTATTATACAATAGGAATTTTTCCTTTTTTGAATTATATACCTATGGAAATTTAATGTTGCCCCCCTGAAATTCCCCCTCCCCCAAATCATTTCTGAAAGAACAGGTGGCCGGTGATTGAGATTCACTGAGATAATAGATTTACCTACCAAAATGAAAAAAAAAGGGCTAGATACTGCAAATTAATTAGGGTATTCCATTAATAGAAAAGATCACTGTTGTTCTCGCATTGTGAGTGCATGATCAATCAGCACTTTTATTTGTTATGTTCTAATAGCAAGGCAACACATGCATAAAAACAAGTTATTAACGATCTATTGTTGCAATTTTATGAAATAAAATCATTCTAGCTGATGATGGGCTCTGCAAACGGGTTAATGAGTGCACAAGGGAAGCAACCACTTCTTTCTTTTGGGGTTATCTCCGATGTCCAGTATGCTGATATTCCTGATGGCCGTTCATTCCTTGGTGTTCCTCGGTATTACCGACACAGCATTTGTGTGTTGCAGAGGGCAGTCCAGAAATGGAACAATCACCAGAAGCTAAAATTTGTGATCCAGTTTGGGGACATTGTCGACGGATTTTGCCCCAAAGACCAATCTCTAATTGCTGTTAAGAAAGTTGCTAATGAATTTGAGAAGTTCAATGGCCCTGTTTATCACATGATTGGCAATCACTGCCTCTACAATCTTCCTCGTGACAAGTTACTTCCATTATTGAAAATTCCAAGAAGTGATGGCCGTGCCTATTATGAATTTTCTCCAATCCCTGAGTACAGATTTGTTATACTTGATGGCTATGATATCAGTGCCATTGGTTGGCCTCAAGATCATCCAAACACTCTGCAGGCTTTGGAATTCCTTAGGATAAAGAACCCAAATTCAGATAAGAACAGTCCAGTGGGACTGGTGGGCCTTGAGAGAAGGTTTCTAATGTTCAATGGAGCAGTTGGGAAAGAACAATTGGAATGGTTGGATGGTGTCCTCCAGGATGCAACACAATCAAATCAGAAAGTGGTGGTCTGTTGTCATCTCCCTTTAGATCCCGGTTCGTCATCCAAAGAAGCTCTTCTGTGGAATTTTGATGAAGTAATGGATGTGATACACCGGTACAACTGTGTGAAGCTTTGCCTATCTGGACACGATCATAAAGGTGGACACTCAGTCGACTTACATGGGATACACCATCGAGTCCTTGAAGCCGCCCTAGAGTGCCCTCCAGGTACAGACGCATTTGGATATGTAGATGTTTTTAGTGATAGGTTATCTCTTTTTGGTATGGACCGAATGGAAAGCACTGATATGATTTTTACTCCAAAGAATATCCGCCTGTAGCATCCTCCACTCATTCTTTTCTAATATGATGTCGAATGTACTTTACTGTAATAGGACCATAATCATTTAAAGGGAAGTTCACAAAGATTGGAATGACTCAGTATTAAACTAGATTTCCTTGCGAGTAGTTGAAATTAACAGCAAACTTCTGATGTCATGTTCTTGTGGAAAAGAGGCAAGGATGCTGTGCTAAATATTTACTAGCTGCATACCTTCAAAAAGGTTAAGTACAACTTCTATTGCACACGTGAGGATTCATTCTGCTGGAATTAATATGATTCTACAATTTCTTTCTACTCTTATGTGCTGTATTTTTTTCTTGCCTCTATTCTCAGGAGTCAGGACTTGTGATAAATTGCAAATTATGCATACTATAGCGAGGACCTAAAATTTTGCTTTCCGGGGGGTTGGGCGGGGTTAGATAAATTCCTGCTCATAGGTCATGTAAATTTATTCACTTTGTTTGGTTCCTGCAAATAGCTTTGGAATTAAAATTCTATGTCTCAATTCTACAACTATAGTTTTATAGTTGTATTTTTTTCCCCTCCTGATAAGTAACGTTGGCTTGTCTGGAACTGAATCCTCATAAGATCTCCACCCTTTTGATGTCTCTCACTCTCACTTCATGCGTGAAGAGCGGAAATGGCAGGTAAGTCCAGAATTGAGGACGACAGGAACCATAGTTAAAATGCCTATGGTGATGCGATGACGATGTTGATACCGTTTGTGTTTTTTCTTTATTTTTCTCAGCTCAATTGCTTGATACTCCTATGGAAAAAAGGGCCTCAATTCTTCTCTTGTCTTCTGGGAATATTTCTATCTGGAAGTGGTTTTGAGTTCATACTGGAACTGTTCCTTAAGATACACCTGAGCATATGGACACTACTGCAGTTTTGGGTTAAATGGGTTTAACACTGGTCCCCAAGTTCTTCATTCTCCATAGGGTTGGTTTTGTGGTAGTTAGTCTCTCAAAATATTATTTTTGTTTTTGTGTTACTTTATGAGTGCCTTGGGACTAATTTGAAACCAGCGGCTTGATAAGAATATCCGATGAGGGCAAGTTTTTGGTTTGTCAGTCTTGGAATTTCAATTGTAAGGTGTGTTTCTTACTGTTGAAGTTTGTTTGATGTCAAAATTGTATTTTGTTCAGTGTGTACTTCCATGGTTGCCAAGATAAGATGAGAACAATGGAGAGATCATTGCTCAATTAGAGTGAGAATTGCTACGAATGATGATAAATGGTGTTATGTACTGGCCCTTGTGTGGTTTTATGATATTCAGACTCATCCATGTTTATGCAATTTTCTGAACTAGCTGGTTAGTGTGACTTATATTAACTAGTTTTTCATCACACATTACTGAAATCTTACAATAGCTTCTTCCTCAAATTTTTTTTTTTGGTCAACACTCATTGGATAAAACTACATTTGGCTTTAGGTAAGAGTTGATATCCCTTTTTTTTTTTTTTAACTTGTTTGGTTTGTTTATTGGTGGATGTGGAGTAGACCAGATACTAAAAGGTTGTTAGCTTATATCAGAAATCTGAAGTATCCCAATTCTACTTGAACTTGCTGACACTGTTGGCATGCTGGTTATGGTTATTATGGAAATTGGTTTTGGCCTTGAAAATCACTAGCCAGATAGTCTTTTTCAATTCCTAGATAAATTATATGTTGATATGACAGAATATTGCTAGGCCAGGAGAAGATTGCGACGGAGAAATATCTTTAGGGTTCCAAAGTCTGTGAAAGACAGCTTCCCGTAGGGGGAGAACCTGAAGGCCTTTATGATGGTAAACAAGGGGACTACTGAAGTTGCACTTAGACATCTAGGATAGAGTTTTGCATTTACAGGGAAGGCTGGCTTTAGTTGTAGGACAGAATGGGCATTTGGTTTTACAACTGTCTTATGTTCCACTTAATAGTGTTTGGCTGCTCAAAGATCTATGGAGAGGTTCTCCTACTAAATGGCGTTCCATTGTCAGTTATGTTGGTTTTAAGTAGGTGTTTGTGGTTTAATGTATTGTTTTTTTTTGCTTGAATGAACTTTGTTGGTTGGTGTTTGTGGTTTAATATATATATATATATTTTTTTTGGCTTGAATGAACTTGGTTGTGTGGCTTGATTGGTCTTATAAAAAAGTTAGAAATGCCAAGTGACTGTATAATCTTAGCCTTTGGATCTGTGGACTCTGCTATGGCAACTGTAAGATTCAAAGTCTGAGTACGCTAAGCCTTTAATGTACAAGCACAACTCAAAAAATTAAGAGGACACTTTTGCGTGTAGTTGCACTCTCAACCTCTAGATCAAAAGGTTACATCTCAATCTAATGACGCAGCGCATGAACTCACGTAAAAATGTCCTCATCATAGATTTACTCTTAATATTATGTCATTTAGTTGTAATTAATTGCACATGATTTTTGTTTTCCATTCATTTGAGAGTAGAAATGTCAATTGTTGATGCAATTACTACTCTCGGCAAAATTTGTTGAGCCATCATAATAGTCAGTGAGGCAACTTGAATTGTTCTTTACCATTCAAAAAAAAAAAAAAAAACTTGAATGGTACTTGATCTGTACTTACATTAAAATAAAAAAGTTAAATACCTATATATATATGTTTTTTGAAAGTTCATAGTCTCATAGAGAGACGAATAATAGTTAATTAGGCAACTTGAATTGTACTTTGATCTGTACTTATTCATTAAAATAAGTTTGATATAGAGATAGAATGGTGCCATTCTTTGCACCAAGACTTGTTTAACCTCTGTAGCTATATCATTCTGAATCAATAGTTGGTGGATCCATTTTGATCGCTATCTGCAATCCCTCTCTCCTCTATGTCTAACATCTACCATTCACATATATACACACATATATATACGGATTATTGCAAAGGATGAGGTCAACTGGTGAATCCTTTTGCAGTTTTGACATTCGAAGAGGTCTGTTAAAAAATATGAGATGTTTCTATGGTGTCAAGGCTACTGTCATTTTGTATGAGGGTATGAATGTCATTTAACATTTTTGGTGAGGGAGTTTGACTTGATAAATTACTTTTGTTCTTAATTATAACAAATTGATAGCTAAAGGAAATTTCTTTAGAGGTGGTTGGTGGTGTTTTTTTGTTTTTTTTACCCTGGTCAATGAGGTTACTTGAATTGTACTTGATCTGTACTTACAGTAAAATAAATGAGTAAAATATCTATCTATTATATATATATATATTGAGATACAGGAATAATAGTTAATGAGGCTACTTGAGTTGTACTTTGATCCGTACTTACTTCATTCATTAAAATGAGTAAGATGTAGAGATAGAATGGTGCCATTCTTTGCACCAAGACTTTTTTAACCTTCTTACTCGACGAACATGCACTTGTTTCTGGACCATAGCCGAAATTGATGGGTTGACTTTCTGTTTCATTGTAATTTACTATTATATGTTACATGAAATCAAACTCAACTTGCTTTAATTATTAATATCTCTTATGCTTCTATTTATTAAAAGCAGGTGGTGGTTTCAAGAGAAATCTAGGTGATTTGTTTAACGAAGAACAGCCTTCAAACATTTATGCTTTCGTATGAAAGAAAAAAAAATTAATAGAATGGAAGGAGGAGGGATAGAAAAAATTTCATTTTTTTGGCTGAATGTAAAAAAGAGAAAAGAATGAACTAATAACTAACTGTGTTTGTTAGGAAAGAAGTGAGAAAAGGGTTTTAATTTAGTATAGTAGTAATTTACTGTGTTGGTATAATTTAGGATAAAAGTCATTTAAAACTTCTATATTAGTTTCAGTTGTTCGTTGGTTCTTTTTTTCTGTCCATATCTAAAGGGATGAAAATTTGTAAAGGAAGAAAAATAACTCATCCTCTTTTATTATTCTCTCTTTGTCTCTTCTTTACTAAATGAAACAAGTTTATTTCTCTTTTCTTATTTTTCCTCCGCACATCTCCCTTCCTTCTTACCAAACAAAGCATTTAATTCGAATCTAAGCAAAACTTTGGTATAATATAGCAATTTCAAATAAATTCTATCTAATGATAATATTTTAAATGTTTAATTTCAAGTTACTAATAGCATCATTACATGATATAATCTTAAAAATTTGGTCAAAAATACATATTAAAATATGAGGACTATAATTTTGTGAAAATGACATGAAAAGCTTGGTTGAAACCTCCTAGAAAAGGACGGTGCTATTATAATATTTGATTAAATCACATTTTCAAGGTTTCAAATGCAGCCTAGATCGATTCATAATGACCCATCTATCTCCAATTTCCTGCCCCTTCTCTCTCTCTCTCTCTCTCACACACACACACACTGATGAGCTGTATGCTGATGTAACTGAACTTGATGAATACCAATTTCAAGCCGTTAACAGTGGATGATATATAATCAAAGTCAATCGTGTCTCCACTAAGATATCATCAATCAACAGATAATCCTTTAAAAAACGAATTTGGTAGTTGTTAACCTCAACTACTTAATCTAACCACCATTAACATTACAGACTATAATTAAAGATTTTTGGAGCTAATCTTACAAATAATTAATTTCATATTAATCTAGTGTAGATCTGCCTGTACTTGGTATAAAGTATGGATATGAACATGGGTATGATTCATAAATAAAGACACGGTAAACATATATATGCATACACATAATATAAGCATCAATTATGTATAATAATATATATGTATATATGGATAAATTTAAATAAGAATTGTTTACATTGTTATTAAGATTTTCTTTATAAAATATTATGACAAACAAAATGAGAGTGTAGAATTATATCGCAGGATAAATTTTGGATTAAATTAGTCATATTATATCTCAATAATTCTTTCTTTAAGAAAACTTGAACCTTCATTAACAATTATATCAATACACGTAGGTTATTGATTTTTTTTTAGTTGTGCTTCATAGAGTCAACATTTCTGAACCATATGCAATCATTTGAAATATCCTACAATCATTCGTTTTTGGGTGATGGGTAGAAAATTCAACTGTAATTTTAAAAATGTGCAAATAACACTCTTTGCGTTCAAAAATCAAATAAAGACTTCTTGTCGGAGGGATAAGTAAATATATTAAAATGCCCCCAATATTCTTTATATAATAATAATAAAATTGGGTAAAGTGCATTAAACTCCCTTGCGTTCAAAAATCAAATAAAGACTTCTTGTCGGAGGGATAAGTAAATATATTAAAATGCCCCCAATATTCTTTATATAATAATAATAAAATTGGGTAAAGTGCATTAAACTCCCTTGAACTATAAGGTATTTTGCACAAAACCCCCCTGAATTAAAAAGAGCCCCCTAAACTATTAGAAAGTTGTAGTTGAGGACATGTGAGGTGTCCGGTACCAGAAAGAGAAGATTACGAAATTACCCATAATGAAACTGCACCGTTTTGATGCTTTATAAACTCATGTTGCTGATGTGTCATATAAAATTTCAATAACCAATTAAAATTGGACTGCACACCACCTACCCCACCTCATTTTGGCACCCGTTCCCACAATCCCACCATATTCTAGTACCACTAAAGACCACCTCTGCAACAAACCTGGAAAGGTCACATAGTACCAACGGCAAAGCAACGATGAGGACGACGACACCAAACACGCGACCTGGAACAATCACGTAACACCAGGGATGAAGCAGCGATGAGGACGACAACACCTCCTCCTCAACACCATCGCTCACCGCACTATCAATGACAACCGCCTCAACAACTCTGATTCATCTTCCTCGACTGCTTCTTCATCATTCGTCCACGTCCGCCACTAACCCTTTCTCTCCCACAAAGATTCTTCTTCCCCCAACCACCTCCACTGTTCACGGCCGCCACCCCTGTCTTCGATCCACCTCTCTCTCTTTTTTTTCTCTCTCCCTGATCCGCATCCAACTCCGGTCATATTCGAACCTATTTTTCATGATTTGTTGCAAGCTCGTGCCGGAAAGAGAAAATTCTACTTCTTTCGCAACCATTCGACTCTTCTTCACATTCAAAATTGTTCCAATTCTAGTAGTTTGATTCAGGTATTTTTTTTTTTTTTGGTTAAATTAGATTGTTTCTTTATGGGAGATGAATTGAAGAAATTTGAGCAAGAGGAGAGATTAAGAAAGCTTGAACAATGCTCAACACCACCTTGGTTTCTATCACTATAAATAGAAGAAATTTCACCTATAGAACGAAAATTAGGATTTGTTGATCACTTGCACTTCTTCGGTTAGTGAATCTTTAGTGCCTTGCATAGAATCAGACCTGTCCATACATAGAACGAGAGAGGACGATTTGCAATAGAAAGGGTTAGGGTTCCAATGGGCAGCAAGTCTTGAATTGGGGATTTATGTTTTATAGCATAATATATGGGATAATTTTACTTACCTCGCCTGAGGTTAGGCGTAATTACAGGCGGTACCCCTTACGTTTCAAAAATTACACTAACCACCCTCCAAACTGATCGGCATTTTATTCCGGCCATTGACCATGTTAAATGACTAAAACACCCTTCAATATTTTATTAATATCACGTGAAGAATATCTTTCTTTTTGAAATTATTAGATTTTCCCTAATGGTTTTGGAGGGAAAAAAACTGACGGCTAAGTCCCATCATTTGCAACCCTTTCATTTCACTCATTATATCAGGCAACCCATTCATTTCCTTTATTTATATCACTAAACCCTTTTATTTCCTTTACACATCTCATACAGCCGGATCGAGAGAGAAACAGAAGAGAGAGATGGAGAAGCACAGAGGTGAAGAGTTTGATGCGTTGCCTTTCAAACCCTATATTTCTAACGACTTTGATCTTCTGTTATCTTTGCTAGCCGTTACATAACCCATAATCGTTCAACAAACAGGCATCGGTATAATATTTTCAGAAGCAGGCATTGCTGGTGAAGGTAAGCCTAATTTTTTTTAAAAAATTAGGGGTTTTGCTATTCTTGTTGAGGTCTTAGGGTTTTTGCTTTATAGATATATAATAGGTTCCTGTTCATTGCTATTTTGTTATGCATGTCTATTTTCGCAGTGATTTTTAAAGTTTTTGTTATAGTTGTTCATAGTGTTTCGTTTCTGATATATATATATATATATATATATATATATTGCCTAATTTGTATTCTAATTTTACCATATTAATATGTAACGAGTATAGTTGTTTATAGTATGAAACTTTTTTTTTTTGAATCTGGATATTGTTGGATAGGTTCTTCGACAAGACATAATTAACACTTATATATGGTATGCAATTATTGTCATAGATTTTTTTTTTTTTTTTTGTATCAACACTTATATCAGTTGCTGGATAAGTTTTTTTTTTTATATGCATCCTAATTATTTTTATTTTTATTTTTATTTTTTTTTATGCAACGAGTACAGTTGTTTCATAATTTGGATTTTTTATTTATTTATTTATTTTTTTACAGTATAGTTGTTCACAATGTTTGGTTTCTAAAATTTTAGTGAAAATTACCATATTGAAATAATTTAGTGAAAATTCATTATATATATATATATTTTTTCTTTCTATATTGATATGTGTTGAGATTACCATATTGAAATAATTTAGTAAAAATTCATTATATATATAGAATTTTTTTTTCTAAATGTTTTTTGTATTCTATATATATAATGAAAATTGTGCTGTTATTTTGAAATATGCATGTGATTTTGTTATATGTATCATAATGTTTTTTGTTATGTGGTATAAACAGATGGTAGATTCTGAATTGCATGACATTATTGTGCACTACAAGTCCATTGTGAAAGGAATTTATAATGTTGACCCTGATAGGTACTGTTTTATTGATTTGATGGATGATGTTTTACAAGTGTCTTTAGAAAATTTACCTGCACAATTAGGAGTCTCAATTATCATGCATTGTGATTTGCCTGGGAGTCATGAGAAAATGGTAGTCCAGAGTGATGCTGATATGTTACAAATGTTTAGCTTGTATACTAATCCTTATAAAAAATTTGTTCATGTTCATGTTGAGTTAGAAACTGTTGAAAATTTAAACATGGTATGTGAGAGGAATGGTGCTGTGAGGGATGGTGAAAAGGATGGTTGTCCAAGGGGTGCTTATGTAAGTGGTGGTGAGAGGGATGGTGGTGAGAGGGGTGGTATGGTAAGGGATGGTGATGAGGAAGATGACGATGATGTAGATTATATATTTGGTTTCAGTTCAGAAGATGAGGAATGGGAAGATGAACATGAAGGGTATTCTAGTGATAGTGGACTAGTAGATGAAGGTACTATGGGGGGAGTTCAAATAAGTAGTGATGATGGTTTGTCAAATTATGGGTCAGGGGATGAATGTGGATCAGAATCAAATATTGAAATATTGGGTGATACTAATGAAGAAGATATGGCTAAGGGTAAAGCCTTTGATTAATGTTTGTTTGGGATAGAATTTCATAGAGTTCCAGGATAAAAGATAGAGCTAATGAAAGGTCACCTAGTTGACAATATTAAGAAATTTAGGGAAATGTTGAGGGATTACGCAATTCAAGAGTGTTTTAAAATGGTTAGAAAAAAAAATGAAAAATTTAGAATAAGATGTCATTGTGCTGCTACAAGTTGCCCATGGATGATACATGCATCACCTCTCTTTGATAAAATCACCTATCTGATTAAAAAAATAAAAAAGAGCATACTTGTGTGAAGGAGAGCACTTCTAGGGAAGTAATATCAACATGGATTGCTATGAAGTTTGCAGATAGGATAAGAGAGAATCCTGAGATTAAAATAGCATCTTTAGGAGCTGCAGTGAAGACACAATACGGAATTGAACCTAGAGAATACAGTTGTATAGGGCAAAGAGGAAGGCACTAGAGGAAATTGGGGGTAATCATGCTGAAGCTTACACATTACTTCCAGTTTATGCAAATGAAATTGATAAAACAAATCCAGGAAGCTTGGCTAAAATTAAGAGGTTTAGGGCAAATTTGTATGTGAACCCAGTCTTTAACAGAATTTTCATCTCTTTTGAGGCACTAGCCACTGGTTTGAAGAAATGATGTAGACCATTTATTAGTCTAGATGGCTGCCATTTGAAAGGACCCTTTGGTGGTGTTCTACTTGCAGCCACTGCACTAGATGGCAACAATGGCCTTTTCCCAGTGGCCTATGGTGTTATGGAAAGTGAAGGAAGGGAAAGTTGGGGTTTTTTTTCTAACACATCTATAGACTATGATTTGTAAAGATTTTGAGGACAACCCATGGACTTTCATGTCTGATCAACAAAAGGTATTTTCATATTCAATGTTATTTAATTTTTATTTTATTACCTTTGATAAATTTAATTGTTGACATTGTTTTAACTGTTTTATTTAGGAACTGGATTCTGCATTTTCTTATATCTTTCCTAAGGCCCACCATAGATATTGCTGCAGACATTTATTTAATAACTTTAAAAAGAAGTACCTTGGTTTATTGTTAAGGAAGTACTTTTGGAGGACTGCAAGAGCTTACAACCAAGCTGATTTTGATATTGCCATGGGGCATTTGAGGAATCTTACAGAAGAAGGGTATAATAATTTGATGGAATTGCCTGTATCATCATGGTCTAGGCATGGGTTTGATGAAAATGTGAAAAATGATCATGTCACAAACAATTTAAGTGAATCATTTAACAATTGGGTTGGTGCATAAAGAAATAGTAAAATTCTGAACATGTTAGAATGGATTAGGATGCAATTGATGGGTAGGATTTAAAAGAGGTATGAGGTGGCATGCAGTTGGCAAACAGTGTTGACTCTTAACATTAGGAAGAGGTTGAACCAACTGATAGAGGAATCTAGACAATGTAGTGTCATCTTTGCTGGAGCGGATGAATATGAAATAATGGATGAAACTAGTACAATTGTGGTAGACCTTGGTGCTAGGACTTGTGTATGTATGGCATGACAAATTTTTGGCCTCCCCAAGCATGCAACTGCTGCAATGGCTTACAAGAGAATGAATATTGATCTGTTTTGTGATGAAATTTTTGTAAGGATGTTTATTTAGAAGCTTATGGGGGAATGAGATATCCCATAGTTGACTCAAAACTATGGCCACCTACTCATGGTGATCCACTTGATCCTCCTCTACCTTATAGAAGGCCTGGCAGGCCAAAGAAAAATAGAAGAAGAGATGCAGATGAACTTGCAGTAGGGACTAGTCAAGTGAAAAGGTCAATGACCATAAGATACATGATTTGCAAGGCTCTTGGACATAACAAAAGAACATGTCCAAAAAATGCAAATAAGGTCCAGAAAGGAAGTTCTTCAAAAGCTGCAAATGCAAGTGGTCTAGAGGGAAGTTCAAGCACATCTTAGGTAATTTAATTATCTGGTTTATTTTAATTAAGTGTTTTAATAAAAACTGAATTAGTGCATGCTATTTTTTCTTATGTTTTGTTTGTTTTTTAATATCATAGAGTTAGGGAGGGGGGGGGGGGGGGGGGGGGGGGGGTTATCACAGCCCTTGGGTGCAAGTAGTTCTCAATCCCAACTTGGTAGAGGCACAACTCAAATGGTAACTTTTTATTTTTTATTTTTTTCATTTACAGATTTCCTTATTGGCCATACAATTATTTGAAATTATTGTGGTTGTTTAACTCAGGCAGTTAGAGGTGGGAGTGGTGGTATAAGCAGTTCTTAACCCCAAGGTGCTATATGGAGTTTTGGTACAAGTAGTTCTCAGCCCCAACTTGGTAGAGGGACAACTCAAATGGTAACTTTTTTATTATTATTTTTTTCATTTACCGATTTACTTTATTGGCCATACAATTATTTGAAATTGTTATGGTTGTTTTACTTAGGTAGTTAGAGGTGGGATTGGTGATATAAGCAATTCTCAACCCCAAGGTGCTACATGGAGTTTGGGTGCAAGCAGTTCTCAGCCCTAACTTGGTAGAGGCACAACTCAAATGGTAAATTTTATTTTTTTTATTATTATTTTTTTCATTTACGGATTTACTTTATTGGCCATATAGTTATTTGAAATTGTTGTGTTTATTTGACTTAGGCAGTTAGAGGTGGGAGGGGTGCGTCTATGTCTCAGCCCTAACTTGGTAGTGGTACCTCTTCTGACATGGTAAATTATAGTGTCATGTAAATTTTAGTTATATATTTCGTTTCGTTTTTTTTTTTTTTTTGAACTCCATTTATTTGTTTTCCACAGGCAATGTGGTAACTGTCATACTGTTTCAATCCTTCTGGCCTCCCTTGAAGAATGTTCTTTTGTGTTCTTATTTGGAGCATATGTGGATAACCTGTCACTTTTGATATTACCATTTTGTTTTGATGGCATGTGGACAAGGGTTTGCTCATAGTTATAGTTGCATTTGGAGTATGTATGGATAACCTGTCACTTTTGGAAAACTTTGCTTGCTACTTGTTGACAATTTTTGGGATATTGTTGGATAGGTTCTTGGACATGATATAATTATATACTTATACTCATGGGTCATGGGTATACTTTTGGTTGTTTTGTGTATGTAATGAAGTGGAGACAGTTGGATTAAACTATATATAAGCTTTTGGTTATTTTTTGCATGCCACTGTGTTTTGCAATGGAGTTCATACTATAAAAGCTTTTGGTTATTTTTGCATGCCACTGTGTTTTGCAATGGAGTTCATACTATATAACTTTCATATTTCTTCTTAATAGACTTATATTGCTTCTAGTTTATATGGAACATATAAGGGTCATATTTCTTCAAAAACATACTTACATTGCTTCTAAGCACAATACAAACTTAATAGCTACTAAAATGTTTTTAACAAAGCTAAGAAAGACAACAACAAAGCTGCAATAATGAACATCTTCATTTGTCCATTTCTTGCTTCAATTAGATCCAACCGCCTATTCATCGCTTCATATTGGTCTCTCAAATAAGCAGCATCATCATTTTGTTGAACTTCACCATCTTGATTTGTAGATGATTCATAACCACCTATTGTACCAATGGGGTTGCACGACTTCCACAATGAACATTTTTTTCGTTCACAGGTATAATACAACTTCCCTTTGTTGTGATAAGTGTCGTAAATTGTAACCCTTATTGTAGCTGTTACACCACAATAACAAGTCATATTATTGTACCTCAAATTCCTTGGAGCATTACCTCTTGCAATATTTGAGCTTGACTGAGACATCTGGTTAAGCAATAATGAAAAGGAAAAATAAAATAATTAAATAAAACCACAAAATATGAGAGATGGAGGGAAAAACTGTAACTATATATATATATATATAGAGAGAGAGAGAGAGAGAGAGAGAGAATCATATATATATATTGAAAGAGAGAGGAAAAAAATCATATATATATATTGAGAGAGAGAGGAAAAAAATCATATATATATATATATATATATATATATATATATATATAGCAGACCTTGAAGGAGACCTTAATGGAGAATAGACCTTGAAGGAGTAGCAGATCTTCAGTTTCACGTAGAGAAATTTTAGAGAGAGAATTGTTAGAGAGAGAAAGAAGGTAGTGTTATGTAGAGAGAGTGTGGGCTTATAAAGATATCATGTAAGGGCTTTTTTGTCTTTTTGTTCTAGGTATATAGGTAATTTTAATACAAAAGGAAGGGTTAAAATGTCTTTGCAAATATAGTAAGGGAAAATGTGGTATTACAGGATTAAAAATAGTTGATGTCATTATTGACCGGCATTGACTTTCACTGGAGGGGGCTAAATGTTATGACGGAGCAAACCTTGAGGGAGGACAGTGTAATTTTTTAAATGTAAGGGGTACTGCCTATAATTACCCCTAACCCCAGGGGAAGTAAGTGTAATTACCCCAGGGGATGAAATGGAAGGTTAAGAGTGTAAAGAGAGAAAGTTAGGAGGAGAGAGAAGATGAAAACTTGTTATTGATGTGGACAAATTTTGATTTATCAGCTGGATCAATTATATATATATATATATATAGAGTAATGTTCAACTGCTTTCTGGTGTGTAGAGGCTTATACACTCATTTTTAATAGTGGCCTTAGGATCCAATCCGATGGACAACCTTCCTTTCACTGTCTTTAAGAAATTTAATAATTCTTTCAATTACCATCCAATTGAAATGACAAAAGTAGACACTCCCTTAAAAGAAACAAAAATAAAAATATTTTATAACTAATTTAGGCAATTGAACACTACGGAATCAAATAAAAAATTAGCAAGTCTCTTATACCCAGAAAATAAAATTAGAGATTATTGTGTACTTTGTGCGAAGAAGAGAGAGAGAAAAAAAAATTCTGAATTACAAAAATTACACTAAAAAGACTTCTATGAGAGTTCTCTGAATTACACTAAAAATACTGTCACTAGTTTCGATGCCATTCCACTAATAATTACAAGAATTTGTGGTTGAGGTTTTGATAGTTAGGGTTCTTTTAAGATAATGTGTTCTTTAAGCCTAATTTTAAACTACGTTTTTTGGGCACATGAACGATAAAGGTTAGAGATGATACAGCCCCAAAGATTACAATCACAACACGACTTCATAAAAGAAAAAAAAGGAAAAAAAGAAAAAACAGGTCAGATTAACCATGTACCAGTATGCTGTCAAACTTAAATAATTTTAAACCCTCTTAGACTTTAATTGATTTTCTTCAAACTTAAATAATTTTACAAGCCTAGAAACCCCTAGTTGTTTCCTCTTCTGTTTTGTTTAGGGTTGCGGTGTATAGGACTTAACTTTTTTGCCCTAATTTTCTTCTGCTTTATACAAGGACTGTCATACACGAAGGGAGTCAAACCTATATTACAATTAGAGTTCCACAAAGATTAGAGGAGTTAGAATGTTTCTTATGCAACAAAAAAACAAAAATCAAATCTTGAAAATTGTAACATTATATCCATAAACAAACCTATTTTTTATTTTTTAATTGTGATCCTATTTGATAAAAAAATTTAAAATTCAAATCTGAAAAATGGCTTATATCTTATAATACACACACAATTTCAGCTAATTATGATAATCTCTAGTTTTATTTTTTGGAAAGAAGAGACTAATTGTCACTGTGAAAGAAAGGTTGTTCGTTGGATTAGATCCTAAGGCAACTATTAAAAGTGAGTGTACAATTTTCTACTCATCAGGGAGCAATTGAACACTACTGTGTATGTGTGTATATATATATATATATATATATTAAATAAGGTTATTATATATAGAAATGAGAGAAAAATCACTTTAGAAATGAGAGAATATATAAAAATATATATAAGGTTATTATATATATTATATATAGAAATGAGAGAAAAATGAGTAAGGGGACGTTTAGTTAGTGCAAAAGGGTAGTATGGGTATTTAATGGTTATTTTTAGTCACATGATAGACACATGCCACTTTAGGAGGTCAGAAACTCTTATTTATTAACTTTTCATATTACAAGAATGGTTTTTCAACGCAAGAATTGTTATTTGCACACTTTTAAACTCGGAGCGGAGGTTCATCCCATTATTTTCTATGTAGGTTGGAAAGCGGCTTTTTCTTTTTTTAGTCCGTGCAAATTAGGAGGTGAACTCGACTGCTCATTTGGTAAGAAAATTACTTTTTGCCGTCAACCTCTAAAAACACAGAATGAGAAGTACATGATTTTCATGCTTTCTTAACAAACATAGACTGTTCCATCCATTCCAAATCCTATAGTACAAGAAGGTTTATTTAATCCCCACATAACACTTCTCCAGATTACCCTCAAAAAGATTAGCCACTTGACATAACATTACAACACTTAAAGTCTATGGCTTAACAACCACCTTTAATTCCCTTCATTTCTGCTGTGACATCTTGGCCTTTCTCTTCTCCAAAAAGAAGAATCCAAACAATGACACAACAGAGAAAGCAGAGAAGCAAGCCGAAGCGATATCGAGTGACATGTGGCGACCGGAGATTGACTGGATCTCGAACAAGTTGGCAGTCTTGTCAGCACTCGTGGTCTGACCATAGGCGGCCTCATGGCCCTCGGAGTTGAGGGCATATGCCCTTATGAAATAGATTGCAGTGGGCACATCCTTCTCAACAGTCCAAGTGAAGGAATTGTTTGAAGGGTCATATGGTTTGTCAATGATCTTGAATTGGCAGGTCTTGTCCTTGGCTAGGTTGTCCACTGTTTTCCTCCAGGCTCGGTCCACTTGGCTAATGGGTGCATAGCAGAGCTTCACCTTCACAGTCTTGTAGGCTGAGTCTGTCCCAGCTGGGAAGCTCTGGTTATATGACCATGTCACCGTGATTAGGTCCTCCCCGGCTTTTAAAACTGCAGGTTCAAACACAATAGGAGAAACTTATAAGCATTAAATATTTATCCAAAAAGAAAAATACAAAAAAAAAAAAAAAAAAAACCAAAAAGACCAGTTAAGGGTTACAAGGATTAAAATTCAAAGGAAGATAAAGTGATTTCATTTTCAAAAATCGCAACGAGTTCAGAGGACGACGGTTGGTAAAGGTTTACCAGGATTAAAATTCAAAGGGAGATGACGTGATTTGATTATCAAAAATCGCAACGAGATCCGAGGACAACTGATATAAATGTAAAGTCAACCCAAAAAGGGAAATTAAATGCAGAATTTATTTCTTCAATATACAAACTCCCAAAAATTGATTTGCTGTAGTTTAGAGAATTGACTCAAATGTGTGTCTGTGTGAGAGGGAGGAGAAAGAGAGAGGCGGAATTATACCTTGTCCCGGACTAGGTGAAGCAGTGACCATAAGAGTCCTTTGCAGGGAAGAGAATGTGATGATACCATAACAAGCCTCTGCCAAGCAAACAAGTACTAAAACCATAAATTGACCACTAATTGCCATCCTTTATAAACTTTCAAAACAAACAGCAAATGCAAAGAAAAAGGAAAGAAACTATATATATATATATATATATATATATATATATATGATCCCAATGTATTACCCTGAGTGATAATGAATTGAGAACTGCACGTTGGGTTGCTTTATATAGAGGTCACAACAGATCTACTAGTCCAAAGTATCCATAAATAGATGACGTAGTAGTGTTCTTAAAGAATATAGAACAAGTCAACTCACCGAATTGGCCCTAGACCATGTCGACGGGGTGGGATTACGTGGGTTTAATTAATTACGTACTAACAAAAAGAGTTGGATTGGTAGGGGATGTGTTTGGCTTTTAGTTTATTCCATTGACTTTTATTGGATGTACAAATACTCCTTTCTATTGTTTAACCGTGATAGTTGAGGGATAAAATTTTTTATTTTGGGAGATAAGAATTCATTCTCAATGAAATTTAATTATATATATATATATATATGTATGTATATATATATATATATATGTATGTATGTATCAATTGCTATCATGTGATTTTATCCTTTACTAACTAAATCATTTTTATCTCTTATATAGAGAATTATCTCGCAATAAAAAAAAAAAAAAAAAATAAAAATTATCCCTCAACTATCACTTTTAAACAGTAACTAAAAGAAAATAAAAGAATCCATTATTATATGTGTGTGTATATATAGATATATGTGTGTATGTAAACACAAGGGGTGGAAAGTAGAGACAAATGAAAGAAATAAGGTAGTTTTGTGTTAAAATTAATCATTTAATGTTCGGTTAGAAGTAGGAAATATGTAATGTATTAATGACACTTTTGATAAGATTTAAGTGAGGAGAGAGACTAAAAGGGTAATATTGTCAAATATATATATATTTTTAGTGTTTCATACAAATAGAAAACATACAATTAATAAATACATTAATTATAAATATCAAGACCAATAAAAAAAGCAATTGTTAATTCACAGTGGCCTAGCATTGCTCTTAATGTTTTGGTGTGTTATAAATTCTCCCAATGAACATTTTTCCAAAGTTCAATGATGAATTTATGGGATGGGCTCCACCCATAATAAAAAAATTATATATATGTGTGTGTGTAATGAATTTCTTGTATATATTGGCGGTGAGACTGTGTGTGAGGGTTGGTGTGTGAGTACGCGTGAATGTGTCCAAGTAAAATGGATGTGTGTGTCAATGCAACGAGTGTGGTGTAGCAGTAAAAAATCATTCATGGATAGACGACCATCACTACATTTAGAGATACAAAATCTCAAGTTACATGATGAGAAGATTGCTCATAAATTATTTAGAAAGACTGTGAAGTCCACCTTTCCCTAACATCTCTCTCAATTAGGGCTGAAAGTTGGACTATCTTAACCCAATCCAGTCCCAACCCAATCTCAAATCGAAATTGGATTGAGTTGGGTCAACTCGAATTCTACTTAAAATGGGTTATATCCATAACCAGCCCGAATATTTTGGTGGGGTTGGGCAGGTTTCATGGGTCATTTTTTTTAAATTTTAAATTTTTATTTATTTATTTATTTTTACATTTTTTTTACAAATGTGTAAACATCAAAATTTTAAAGAAAATTTTATTGTTTAATTCATTAATACTTGCCATTTTTCTTTTAATAAATACTTAGAAGGGCAAATTATCTATTACAATTGAAATAGTGTGTTGGGTTTTAACTTATATTGTCTCAGCCCAACAGTGACGCGTCAGTTGTGCGCGTGAGGACTTTGAACTCTTGAAGGCCAATTTTTTATGGCAACATGGAACTGTGGATGAATGTGAAATTACTGTTAACTGTGGAAGTAATGTTTATATATACTCTTCCAAAATTCTTATTCATTATCGAATCAAAACCTTTATCCCATACAAACATCAAAATATAAACTGATAATTTTTTTTTACTGATAAAATTATTATTATTATTATTTTCTCCCTTCTCTCTCCTCTCACTCTCTCCCATTTTCTTTTTCCCTTCATTTTTTCTTCTTACAGGCGAATGAGGGAGATAGAGAAGAGAGAGGATCCGCCTGTAAAAAAAAAAAAACCTTAAGTTGTCTCCCTCCTCTCTCTCCTTTCTCTCCTCTCTCTTCTTTTCTTTTTCCCTTAATTTTTTTCTTCTTATAGGCAAGGGGAAGGAGAGAGAGAAGAGAGAGGATCCTTTTTTAGCGAGTCTCACTAAAATTCTTTCTTTTTTTTTTTTTTTTTTTTTTTTTTGTAAATTTTATCGCCTAAATTTTATCGTTCTTTAACAATTAGTAATAAAACTACCAAACCCAGAAGGATCAATCACAGGAGAAAATAGACATCCAAAAACCCATCAATTTCATGGAAACCATGAGTTTTCCTCCATCTTCTCTTCTCACTCCTCAACTTTTCCGTCTCTCTTCTTCTTCTTCCTTTCTTTTCTATTCCAAATCCACAAATTTCATTTCCTTCGTATCTTTATTTCCTCGGAATGGTAAGGGTGTGTTTGAATAGATAGAGGAGAAAATAAAAGAAATGATAGTATTAATTAGGAAAGAAAAGAAAAGAAATGATAGTAATAATTTCTATTCGTGTTTGGATAGATATGGAAGGAAAGAAAAGAAATGATAGTTATTTTTATTTGGATAAGATAGAGGAGAAAAAAAAAAAAAGGATAGTAACCAAATTATTGTCATACCCTTTCATAATCACTTCACATATTTTATGTATTTTGATTTGTAGAGGGTATTTTTGGTATTACTAATTAATCACTTACTCCGCTATCCTTTCTCCCTCTATCTTTTGAAATTGGGAGAGAAACCAAATGATCCCTCCCTATCCTTTCTTTTCTCTACACTTAACCCACCCAAACATACTCCCACCCTATCATTTCTTTTCTTTTCTCTCCCTATTCCTCCAAATCAACCCTATCAAACACACCCTAAATGAAATCTATACTTCAAAACTCTTCTTCCCAAGTACCCCCTCCCTCTCTCTCTCTCTCTCTCTCTCTCTGTGGAATGAAGGACAACAAAGCCAAATAAAAATACCTTTTCATAACAATTAAGAGTGATTTAGATGGATTAAACTAACTTTTGGTTAAATATATAGGATAAATTATACTAACCTTTTTCTGGGCAAATCTCAAACATATTGAGTGTTTGATGTTTATTATTTTCTCCTCTACTAAAATTTGGTGTATTTGCTCAATGTCCCTGACGGCAATAAGCGGTTACATCTGTCAAATAAATTTTATATAATGTCTTAATTGCCTTTGTGGTATTTGAAAATATTTTAATAGCCTTACAAGTTTATGTAAAATTACATAAATACCATATACCCGGTTTACATCCACTAGTAACGGCACTTCAAATTCGTGGATGCGGCGAACCTCCTTCGTGTAATACTTCTTCTGACTAAAAAATGCATATATATTATAAAAAATATTAATTAGGTTTAATCTGAACCATTTGGCTCGAACCAACTGCAATATGGCTCATTGCTAAAAATGTTTGGTCTAATAGTTCGAACCACTAGACGAAATGGCTTGGACCTGAACACATTTGGGTTGGGTTTAAACTGATAGAGGAAGAAAAGAATAAAATGAACGATTCATTTATGGCAGTCCAAGGGGTATTTATAAATATAAAAGTGCCTTTTCAGGTTGGGTGTGTCTCTTCATCACTGGACACAATCATTTATATATGTGAGTTCATCACTAGATAGACCCATTCTAATAGGTTACAATGGTTTACATTGAAATTGATTTTGAGTTGTATCTTTTCATCTCACAACCAACCAGTGATCACACATGTTCAGTCTAACATATCAATATAGTGAAGGTATAGCCTAAACGTAGACAATCACCATCTTTAATAATGTTATGGCAACAACCATATTTCTTAAAATGTTTTAAGGAATGGATGGACCCTTCACACTAGGCATATCAATTGTACATGCCTTTCACGTATTCTGTTGATGACTGATCAAACAATTTTCATTCACAAATTCTAACAATCCCCTACATGAATGGAAATTAGCTGGTTAAATACAAAAGATAATTATGCAGGTACTAGAGAGAGTATAATTGGAAAGTCACTGAATAAGGATAGGTAGCTTTTGGCTTTGAACCTTACCTAGTATATTATTATCGGATTTACTGGTTAACCCATGAACGTGATGTTTTGAACTATTCAGCAATTGATAACCAATATTACAAATACACAGTTCCTTCCCGCATAAAGTAGGTTCCCACGGTTGTGTTCATATGGCCTTGAACAACTTCTGGTATTTTATGAGTGCTCTAGAAAACTTAGCCTTCATAGTTCTAATAGAAGCGATCCCATTTCATACTTATATATGTGACTTCTTATTAAGAGTATCCTACTATACCCTACTTGGATTTTCAAGGTATAAAAGTCATTAAAAACATAGCTTATCCTAATACTCGTTATAGGTAGCACTGTTTCTTCATCGAAATGGGTAGAAGATTTATATCTTCCCAGTGCTTCTGGTGAGTCTGGCGAGTCATTCATTATCCTTTTGAACCTAGATCTTGGGATCTCCAGTCAGTTAGGTTGGGTTTCCATTAAGATGACTCGTTAGCTTTCGACTTTAACCTCATTCCCATCGATGATTTGTACAATTACTCTCTAGTACAACCCTCAATTTTATGTCTGGCCACAAGGTTGTATTAAAAATATTATACTCTGCAGAAATTTTCCTAGTTGAGAGCAATTGTATACTTTGTGCCTTAAAATTGCTTATAGTAATATCCTTTTCTTTAGTGGCATAGATGTAGACTTACTTTGAAATGTTATCTTCTTTAAATTTATTCACTTTTCTATTTGATTTATTCAAAGCTCCTAGCTTTGATTTATGTTAAGATCATACAACTACACCTTTAATATTGAAGACATATCCACTCTTGGATTTAAAGTCTTTAATATCCCACATCCAGATTGCATCACTATTACACCTCCAATTTATTTTGATACCTTGTTCAATGCAATATTTGACTTAGGGTATTTCACAACTACCATATTTATCACTTTTTAGTGATCCTATCATGGATTGATTGTGTGCAAATAATCACACTTATTAAGTTGCCTTATATTCTTAACCCGTGATATACTTTGTTTAGTATTTATATTTGAGATTCAAATCTACAAAAGTTAACTAGGATTTTGTTATCTTAACTAGTATTATCTTAATCTTACTTTATTAAGAATATACTACATTATCTGATGTTACATCTTTCATATCAAATACACTAGTTAATATATCACCAATATTTTAAGGCATACAATTACTTATGTACCACATTTATGTCATTGTATCGGTACCTACTTTAATCCACTTAAGGACTTTGAACCTTGCACACTAACTCTTCAGCTGGAACAATGAACTCCTCTTATTATCCCATTAAATATTTTCCTCATAGGAAACAACGTGCATTACTATTATAACACTAATCTTTGGTTTTATCCTAAATATTTTATGATTCAGAACCCCTACATTTATAAGTATTTCTCTTAAGATGTAGTGACTAGTAGCAAATTTAATCTATGGATAGTATCTACCCCATAACTTTGGAATAATCCTGAAATTTTATTTATGATGTATTTATAATGTTTTTCTAACTCTTGAAATACCATAAATTAAATATTTCACCTCATCTACCTTTTTAAGGTTTCGTATTCGTTTCTCAACAAACGTGTATAACAGTCTCTAGTGCATATATATACACTTTATCTCTAGCTTGTTCTTATAATAATTCACCTACATTATTGTAATTTAACACTAGATATACTAATTACAATGGAATAATAATTAATATTTGCTTCTACATCTCTCACATTTATGACTTGAGTTATTTCTGTTTAGATTCATGTTAAGTTAGCTTATATTAATACGTTCTAACTTTCTGTGAGTCTCACATCACATAACCCAATTATATAAGCAAATAATTCACTCTAATATTTTAGCTTTCGATACATCATCTTATAGTGCAGACACATTTTTCAGCTATCACTGCAAGTTTATAGTAAGCACACTATTCTCATCGCTCACTATTAGCTCATGGTGAGTACTTACTTCTCAGCTATTACCACTAGCTTGAAGTTAAGGGTCCCTAACTGGGTCTTGACCCGACCCAAGAACACCCATGAGTAAAATAGTCTTTTTGACCATTACAGTGTACTCAGGGTCATGATAATGTCATAATAGTCATTACTAATTGAATCGGTTCACTTAAGGGTGAAAGAATCAACTCTATCCCTAAACTGGTCCAATTAGGGTTACAAGGGTAATTCGGTCTTTTTGGACTGTGTAACACATTAGGGACCTTACAACTTCCATCTAAGTCATAATTAGTCGTTTGAAGTCACTTGTAAATTTAAGAAAACAATTTGGTTCGGAGTCACCCATTTTAGGCTAAAAAGTGTAAAAATGACCTTTTGGGCCATCCCACTTGTAACCAGACGTAATCATTGTGTTCCGTACATCATAGAGTCCATGTTGGACCTACATGATGAAGCTCGGAGTGATCCGAAGAAGTAAAAAAAAAAATAGTAGCTAAGTTCTAATTGCGCACGCAAGGCATGCCGCACACAGCCCTAGTGTCAGCCGAGCATTCAGACGCTTGCTCCGAGCGCTGGGGTTCCCAGAAAATGGTGCTCTTGCCCCTTTTGTCCTCGAAACTGATTCCGAACCTCTTTTTTGGTCATTGTGACCTTAAAGTCCCTCTCCCAATTCACAACATGTATGAAACAATCATTCATTTACATTACACATCAATATAAAAGTCATATGAAACATTTAGCAATCAAATCGTCCCAAGGTAACAACATGGCTAATGCTTACATTTAAATGTCGATCATTGCATGCCTCATTTTACATCAAAATAGTCCCCAAAAGAATAAGGTTACAACTTTTAGGCTTTTGATGCCTCAAATACAATGTTTTACAAAAGAATAGCTAGGACTATGCACTGATTACAAAAGTCTACATAAAGTACATTCATTGACCCTAACTACACTTATGAGGGTCCTTCATCAATTACATCCTTGCCGTGACCGAAAAAATGGTAATAAAGGAGTGAGCACAACGACTCAGTAGGAAGTGCATAAAACACACTCTTTAATGATCCCGTGAGTCACATACAAATACAGAACATAAAAAAAGGGGTTATGCTCAATTTTGGGAAAAAAAATAATAAATTAATCATCTTCACACAATTCCAAGCATAATGGATGAAATGAAATGCAATGCCAATGCAATGCAGATGTCCAATCCCATTTCAAAAAATCTTTACACAACATAACAACCGTCAAACTGTTAATGTAACCCGACACGGGGCTACTCCCCGCCGCCACGAAAGAAGGATTGGCTAATTATCCCTAACCTAAGGCAACTCCTTAGCGTCATTTGGGGCCTAGGTAATTCAATCACACATAGGGCAGTCTCCCGATGTTCCCTTTAGGTCTCATTAACCATACGGACACAAGGCGACTCTTTACCGTCCGATTTTTGCAAACATCTTTTCAAAACTTTTCAAAAATCAATTTTTCTTTTTGAAAATCAACTTCTCATTACTCACATAATGTCAATGAATGAATGTCTTTTGCATTATATCATCATATCAACATGAGAAGTTATACAATGTTCATAATTATGCTCACATGTCTGTTTTTTTTTTTTTTTTTTTTTTTTTTTTTTTTTTTTCCCCTATTTTGATAAGTAAAATAAATCAATCAATGCTACACCCATGACTAAAATATATATAATTAATTATGCTCACATGCTTTAACAAGCATTTGAGATGATAACCTCCACATAAAATTAAGCATTTCAGCTATGGCATTTTCATAGCTTGTAATCATGTAGCAACACCAATCAAGCACATAACCTCAAGGTAGTCCACCTAATCATGTAATCTATCACATAAGGCATAGACATCATGCTTCAAATTTCAAATCTTAACAAATCATAAGACAATTTTACAATTATACATGTTATGAACACAAATACAAGGTATTTACTCACATTAGGATTCATTGTACTCTATTTACGGTTCGTTAGGAGGAGCTGATGTCAATTATATTCCGTAGTTACGGAATGGTTAACACTAGGAAGAGGATGGGGCCCAGAGCGAAATCAATAACCCAAAGAAGTAAAGGAGTACGTTATCGATTTCGTTGTCAGAAGGCAGAATCAGGGATCAAAGGTTTAGGTTCGTTTGGCGCTATTTTAAAGTATAAGCCAATGAAGGATTTAGGTGTACGTGATAGGTGACTGCATATCAGGGCCAACACGACTTCAGTTGATCTCAAAAAGGGGACAAGCTAGGAGTAGGAGCCCAAAGGGAATCCTAATAGAGGAAATTTTTGCATGTCCAAGAAAGACGGTACTAAATCTTTAAGATAGATGATCGCGCGAGGGTGATCTTATTTGCTGTTAGTATAGCGAATGATATTAGTATAGTTGGTGTTGATCAATCTACATATAGTTAAATTTTCTTATCATCTCTAAAAGAGATATATAAGAAGTACTCTTCTGGAATGTGGGGATTTGATGGGGTTCTTATCAGAACGAAACATATGATTTTGTATCACGTACAGGAGAGCATTAGTATTATATTGAGATGTTTGAAGTTTCTTTATAAAGCCACGTTAGACGGTTTGCAGTACGCGTATAAGGAGACTGAGGGTTAAGTCCTTGGTATTTGCTTAGGTAAACATATGTTACTTTTAAGCTATGTTTAAAGGATATGTTTCGAGGTTGGATGATTATCTACGAAACTATAAAAGGAAAGTGTGAAACAATCTGGTAAGATTGATTTCAAAGGAGACTTTCTTTTCTAGAAAGAACAATGTCTTAAGTAGGAGTATATTTTGTGCTATTATGTTTGTCATACATGTTTTATTTTCGTTGATTATTCTGGGTAATGGTATGTGGTTTAATAGGGGATACAAGTATGTGATCAACCAACTACTGTTTTTAATAACATGGAGTAATAGTGCTATTTACGCTAGATTTGTGAGCATGCGGTCGTAGGATTTGGGAAATATACATAAATCTAGCCAATCAATTGGACCTGGACATATGTCATTATGGTATGTTATTTATGATGTGATAGTTAAACCATCACTACGAGTCAAATAATCTTGAATGATTCGTTTGATATACTTTACGCTAGGTATAGATTCGTTTTTTTTACAACGCCATAATAATGGTGGTTGTTAATATTTCGGTACTTGTGAGGTTATGGTAAATAAAGTCACAGTAATGCCACGATGATTTATCAGGGGTGCCGGATTTGTTGAACATCTTTTTGAAAATTCTAGAAGTTGTTACCAAGTCGGAATGAGGATTTAGTACTGGTCTAGGTACTGATCGGAATGACACCAAGTGAGGATAGTAGGTTGAATAAATCTTCATCAGTTAATTCTTAATCAAGAATTTATTCACGATAGTGTGTCATTAGGAGGAGTTGCCGGTGTTGCACATAAGGAGGAAATCAAGTCTCTTCATTTACATAAATAATATGGAATTTTTTTTTTTTTTCTAGTCACAATTTGCAACAATTAGCTGTTGCTTAGAAATTGATGACTTATTTGGAGGATAGAGAGATTTCATATACTTTTAAAGTTAGACAAAGATGTCGGATTAACACTAACTTGTCTTAAAGAAGCAGGGTGTATCAAAGATAAGATTGTGAGACCAAATACCTATATCAAGAAGAGTTGCACGGTATGTATGGAAAGATCATAGTTAGTTGAATTTTGTTGTATTGACTCTCTTTATCGGTAAATCTATCACAAATTAATGATGCATGGATTCAGTTGCAAAGTTCGCTTTTGAAGATGGTCCAATTTAAACAATGGGTACAGACGAAAGTTGGTGGCACCGGACTAACGGTACTTTCTGCAGACAAATTAGATGGAGGATGCAAGGACTGAGTTTCACAACTCTTAGTTCTTTATTCATCCTAGTGGAAACATGATGCTTCATGGTATGAAGTTGATGTTTGGAGGACAGGCAGGAGGAGGGACATAGTGATTTTGTCTCCCAGTGTAATATTTATTAGATAGTAGAGAGGACTATCAGAGATCACTAGATCTTTGCAGCCATTTCCTATACTAAAGTGGAAATGAGAGAGCATTTTACGGATTTAACTGAGGGATTTCTGATTTTACACACGGGTTAGGATTCTGAATGGGATATTGGTTGACTGATAAATCAGTTCAGCTTAATTCTTGTCTATTTTGAACTGGTGGGACTTCAGTTTATATGAATAGAAAGGATCACGAGATGGTTCAGATGGATTACGGTGGTGATTCACACTTTGTATCAAGTTCCGTCTGTTGGAAGCGAAGATGGAAATGGATGCTCTCAACAAACGATAGAATATTTAAATCTTTCAGTTAGTTGTTGAGTTATCAGATGAATTTATAGCATGTGTAATAATAACACTTGCTATTATTAAGGAAGTTGAGAAGGTTAATTTTGAATATCGGAGCTGACCCTGGAGACGGTGTACTTTACTCAGATGGAGTTTAAGGTACTAGAGGAGGATTTAGTAGTTTCTGTAAATAGTGATATGACGGTTGGGTGACTGAGATGGAAAGTTTATAATTTTTCTTGGTGTGCTCAGATGGTTAGAGGTACATCATGACATCAAATGTCGGTTTTGGTGAACAGGTATGGATATGGACGTGTATATAATTGCCCTAAGTGTACCATCTACTAGAAAGGTGGAAAGTTGATCATCGGATATCATAAGATTCTTTAGCCACTTCCTATAAAGAATATGGAAGTAGGACTAAACAGGAGTGGACGGTCGGTGGGGATTATCGGCATTGATTTGGAATTTTAATTTTTCATATGGAATAAGAGTGGTTGATTGAGGAAATTAATTGGAATGATGTTCATTTTAGAGCTTCATAATAGTTCTATAGTACAGTGATAGGGGTGTTATAGCATGTGGATATCCATTATAGTGGATGCAAAGTGCTATTTTGAAGGAGCTTTTAAAAGATTTTAGAGCAGTAGCTTTGCTTCATATCTATAGACGGAGGAATTGATCGAGAGATTAAATTAGACCATAAGGGATATGTTTGAGGCGTATATCCTAAGTTTTCATGGACAATTGAAAGTATTTACTTCGCTTTTCAGTTTTTGTCTGTGGTATTGTTGGCACCAAGAGGTTGGGGTGACAACGTTTGAGGTTTTATATATTACCTTGTGCATACCTCTCATTTGTTGGTTTTAAATGGAAGTAAAGGTTGTACAATCAGACATTGACTTCATTTAAAGAGATGTCGGATAGAAATACTCTCCTTTGTAATGGACTGCGCGCGGTTTGGAGACGGCAGTAGGATGTTGTAAATAGTCGAACTCGTACACTGGAGTTTTTTAACAGGGAGTAATTTACTCGTTCTATTTTCCATATAAGAAGAAAGGCGATTTTTGGGAAAAGGTCAATTTTACTTATTACATTTACCAAATCATTAGCGCTGGGTGCATCAGAGTTTTGTGTATATATTCTATGGACCTTGGAGGAATATTATTCATTACCTTGTCAAATTGAGAGGATTACGTTGCTGTTCGATCCAACCTATGCATTGTACGATTATTGTGTTTCATAAATATAAGAACCATGTATACGACATGATACATTGAAGTTAAGTGGAGCCATCATAGTGAGGCTGTGTCTACTTGGGAATAGGAGGATGTTTTTCGCTCACAATTTCCAAACATAATGGAAGAAAGTAAGGGCGAATTCCGATGACAGAATTCCTTTTGTTAGGAGGAAGAATGTAATACCCCTAATTTTAAAAGGATAGTCTCGATATTTATTTATTTGTTTTTATTGCATTTTTAATTGTTTAATTGATTATTTGACTGATTGCTTATGTGTTTAATTGAATTAAGTGTTTCTTGATTAATTGGTTATTTGTCTATGTATTATTTGTATTTTATCTAGGTGTTATTTGTATTATTTGTTTAATTAGATTGTGTGCTTAAATGATATATTTGATTAATTATAATTAATTGTAAATTAAATGATTGAATATTTTATTTTATGGTTATGGTTAGTAGTAATGGACCAACAATTTTACAATTATACATGTTATGAACACAAATACAAGGCATATTCAATTCTCTAGTGAGGTATTGATTTATTATTTTGAAGTATTTTTATGTCATTATTGAGTGTTTTACATGCATGGAAGAGAAGGACTTGTATTTTGCCCTTAAACTGTTTTAACTTGAAATTAATTTTGTCAAATTAAATATAGAATATGAAAATATACTCAATTAACTTTCATTTAGTTTTGGTTTCATGTAATTTGGATTTAAAATGAATTAATTATGAATTTTTGAAGTTGTAAGCTAGTTGCTGGAAATTTGAAGCTTTTCCTTTTTGGTCCAGAAATGAATTTTTATATGGAGCTGTAGTGCTTCAATTGCCTTGAAATTTTTACTGGAACTTCCCCCATGGGTTTTACACTACTCAAAATTTTTTCACAATTTTAGAGCATTTGTAAATTTTTTTAAAAATCTGAAACTATCTGCTATCCATGTTTTAATTGCAGCTGGAAAACATATTTTTAGATGATTTATTTCACTAACCTTTTGACATTGGATCATGGCTTAAATTTTCAGTTTTATACTCTCATATGTTTGCTTGCAAAATAAATTAGGTTTGCCCAATTTGGATGTGAAATGAATTTTTCATGAATTTTCAAAGTTGGAAGTTACAGGCTGAAAATGTGTTTTCTGGACAGAATTTGTTTCAAAGTTGTGGGTCAAAACTGTTTCAATTGGGAAAATATTTTGTTAAACTAAATTGATATTATCAAATTACAGTGTTTAAGCTTTCATTGGGCTTTGGATTCATTCAATTTGGGTTAGAATTGAATTTTTTAATGAATTTTACAAGTTGAAGGTAGCAAGCTGAAAAATCTGTTTTGCGGATCAAAAATTTGGAGCGATTTCATTTCGGTGGTAATTAGGATTTTCATTCCAATTGAGGTAGGGAATATTTTAGGATTATTTGTGTGTTGTATTGTGTATTTTTCATGATTATACAACATATATGTATGCCTTGTATCAAATCTAGAAAGTTAGTAATTTTTATTTCTTTGTATAAGATTTAAAATTTATGATGATGTATAACTTTAATTTGAATTGTAACATGCTAGGAAATTATGCTTAGATATGTTGGTTAACATATATTAAATTTGGATCATTTGATTAAGAATTATAACTTTTATTTAATATTTATCTTTAGTGAAAGTTTAATTCACATGGTTGTATCAAGCATTAAATCAAGTTGTAATGTGATATTTAAATAGGCCTTAGCATGTTCTCTAACATAGATTAAATTGAGGGTATTTGGAATTATTTAAAAATCTAGAGGAAATTAATTAATTAGCTTGATTAATTTTGTTTTAAGTATTTTAATCACTTAACTTGTCATTTGATGTTATATATATGATGACCATGACATGTCTTTCAATATATATTAAATTGAGGTTATTCGGATTAACTTGGAATTTAGAGAATTTAACTATTTATGTTTAATTAAACTCTACTTTATTACTACATGAATTTAATTGCATTTTGGAAGTTGTTTCTATATTTAAATCATGGATTTGGATTTGATGTATGTTCACTTGATTACTTTTGAGTATTGGATAACATAGTTGTTACTTTTATATTCATGAGAATATGTTTTTCCTTATTGAATATATTGTTGCTATGTGTAAGGAATTGCACACTTTGTATTTTACATCTTACATGCCATAGTAGTTGTGAATTTTGAGCATGTATTGTATAAGTTTCCAAAATTTGGATTGTGCTTGGTAAATAGTTGATATCTTGTATATACATGTTGATATATATACGTTGTTGCACAATTTGTTGATTTTGGAAACTTGGGGATGTCGTTATTTGGCTACGGCTAGGACTTGGTTCTAGTACGGAGGATTGTCCCTCTATATAGTCTAGTGCGCACATAGGGAGGTTACCCATGGGCTAGTAACCCTAAAGTAACTATGTTGTCGGTCTGATCCTGCGTGACGTCCGAGTATCCACTTTGTTTGATTTCGTATTTCATTTCAAGTTGATAACTAGATGATATCGTAACTTGTTGTTCCTTATTTGATTTCCTATTTTGAGCTTAAGATATAGCTTTGTGAAAGCATGCTCCATGCGTTGTATTGGAAGTTCCATTGTTGGTTAAATTGCATCGATATCATAATTTGTGTTTTGATGTTTAAATGTAGTTTAGGAATGACCTTATAGATTCATTTTGAACATAGACGTTAGGTGGCATGACTCACACTTGTTGTTTTCATATTTTGGATTTCAAGTTGAAGACTTTGAAAATCTATATCTTGTTGCCTCGTATAACATGTTTCCATGTTGTTTGAATTGCATGAATAATGTGATTATGATAGAAATGATCTAGGTAGCTTAGGATGCTCCCTGGGTCTCATCTTGACATAGACATTAGGTGGCATGAGCCCCTTTAACATGTTTCACCATAAGGTGATAAAATTGTAAAATGCTAGGTCGATGCATGCTCATCTCCTACGAGTAGCTTTATGTTACTCACCCCTACGATACTGGGGCATATTTCAAGTACAGGACTCAGGATTTGAAGATTCCATTGCTCCTTGGATGGCTTATAGTTTCTAAGTTTCTATTTTATGCAAGTGTTAGCATAAGATGCCTCTTTGTAGCCCTATTTGTTTAAACTTGTATTCGTTGATTCGTATATGTAAAGTGTACGTAAGTGCACTCTTTTCAATATACTTAACATGTATGAGATGAGGCCGGAGGCCAATGACATGTCTCTTGTTTTCTATGTACTTTTGTTTTCAAAGTTTATTATGAAAATATTGGAAAATGTTAAGTCATTACTTCATAACTTTCGCATCGGGTATTGGAATTTCATATCTTTTCTGCCCGGACTCAGAATCAGATGATTCTTGAGTCTAATTTTGTTTATTTTTCGTTGTCCTTCCAATGGTGTGCACGGTGGCACCCTTTTCAGTGAGAAATGACCATTTTGCCCTTAGTTTATCTCTTTTCGGGTTAGGCATTCTTGCTTCATTTGCTTGGCTCATTTGAGTTCCGTGGCTTCATGGAGAGTCATTTTGGGGCCTTAGGGATGACGTACATCTCTTGAGGTCATTTGGCTTCTTTCGCTTCCGCATATCTGGTCAACTTTCGGTTCATCACTAATGCACCGGGTTGAGAAATCCGGGTCGTTACAGGTATTATGTAGGAAGGGGTTTATGTAGAACAACCAAAATGTTTCATTGATCCACATAATCCTGATTTTGTGTTTCATCTTAACAAAGCTCTTTATGGTTTAAAGCAAACACCTAGAGCATGGTATGAGAAGTTAATTTCTTATTTAATGCATAAGGGCTTCAAAAGAGAAGGAGCAGATAAAACATTATTTATGTTCAGGAAAGGAAAAGATTTTCTTGTTACTCAAATTTATGTGGATGATATTATTTTTGGTACTGCATGTGATAACCTTGTTCATAATTTTTCTAAAGATATGAATAATACTTTTGAAATGATCATGGTTGGTGAACTGACTATCTTTCTAGGTCTCGTGAAACAACTTGATGGCGAAATTTTCATATCTCAATCAAAATATGCAAAGGAGCTAGTTAAGAAATTTGGTATGAAAGATTCAAAGCATATTCAAACCCCTATGAGTACTTCATCCAAATTGGATAGAGATTTTAATCATAACAAGGTTGATCATTTTTTGTATAGGAGTATAATTGGTAGTTTGTTATATTTGGCAGCAACTGGGCCAGATATTTCATTTAGTGTAAGTGTTTGTGCTAGGTATCAAGTTGATCCTAGAGAGCAACACATTCTTGCAGTCAAGCGCATTATTCGTTATGTCAATAGTACATTAAATTATGTATTGCGTTATTCTTCAGAGTCTAACTCTGAGATTGCAGGCTCTACTGATGCTGATTGGGCATGTAACAAGGATGATAAAAAGAGTACTTCAGGTGGTTGTTTCTATGCTGGTACTAACCTTGTTTCATGGTACAACAAGAAGTAAAATTGTATATCTTTATCATCTTGTGAAGCTAAATATATTGCTGCTAGAAATTGTTGCACACAATTGCTTTAGATAAAACAGATGCTTCTGGATTATGGAGTTGATTAAGGTACTATTACTATCTTTTGTGATAATACTAGTACAATTAATATTTCAAAGAATCCAGTTTTGCATTCTAAGATTAAGCACATTGACATTCGACATCATTTTCTTAGGGAACTTGTTGAACAACATGTCGTGTCTTTGAAAAAAGTGCATACTGATCAGAATTTGACTGATATTCTCACTAAACCATTAAATGCTCCTAAGTTTTCTTATTTTATGAAATCTATTGGTGTCTGTTGTCTTGATTAGATATATTACAAAGACATAGTCTAGAAAGGATTTCCATGCATATATTGAGAGTCTAGATTATATTTTTGGGAAGTTAAGCAAACCATATTGATTGAGTATGTTGAATACAAGGAGATTAATTCAAATGGATTATCTGTGGAAAGCATACAATGGCTATCAGTTGATGAAATTGGTTCTACTTACTTATTTCGTATATGAAATGAATTATTGATAGTACATTTACTTGAAATATCATTATTTTGGTCAAAGATAATGTTGACGTGATTGAGCATTGTCTTGGGATTTAAACTTGATTTATGTATTTTCAACCAAAAGAGTGAAAAGAAAAGAAAATTGAAAAACAGCTTGGAATAAAAAAGTTTTGAAAAAGAAAGAAAAATATTTGTAATTTTGAAAAAAAAAAAAAAGTGAGATGGAAAAGGGTACTTTTAGGATTTGTCTGAAAGTTACCTTGACTTGAAACAAATGGGAATAAGAGAAAGAGCTGGCTGCCCATAAACGTGAAAGCCGCCAATGTACAAAAAGAAAAATGGAGCACAAAGAGAGATAAAAAAAAAAAAAAAAGTCTTTTGCACATGTTAATTGTTTGATTTCTAAGGATATATGATATCTTATCTGAAATCTGAATAATTGATAGATCATATGTTTTTGGATCTTGGTGGTGATTTTACTATACTTACTAAGTTTGTGGAACTTCATTCAATTGATCTTGGTTATTTCTGTTGATACATATAATCTTGTGGAGTCTATATCTTCATTGGTTTCAATTTACAAGATTCATGTGGTTGGTTGCTTCCTACTTCTAGGATATTTCTTCCTTAAGACCCTTGTTAATTTGTGGCAAAAAGGGGGAGATAAATTTCGATCTTATCATTCAGGGGGATAGATACTTTTGTATTAAGGGGGATAACTTTTTGCATTGAGGGGGAGAAGAACCATTGTTATCATTACATGTGTTTACATTTGCGTTGATATTCAGGCATTGAAATTTGTTATTTTTATGCTTGTGTTTATTTTCTTGATTAAGCTTCACGGGTAGTTGTGTTTAAGCTAATGTGCAGATTACAGGTTGCTACATGTGTTGAAACTTCATGAGGTTCAAGAAAATTCCAAAGTTTATTTCCTTTAACAATCATTGTAATTTACTTTCCTGCTTGGGTAAATTGCTGAATTGTTTTTAGGGTTTTGTCATGAAATGGCCAAAGGGAGATATTGTAAGATATATATTTTGTAATTGGCTAATTTTGTTGTCAAAACAAGTCCATGTCGAGTTGTAATTCAAGTTACTTGTACTGGAAGTTATCAAGATCGACAGTACTATGGAATTGGAGAGGTTTGAGATTATTTAAAGAAAATTAGAAAGGATTCTGAACAAGGTTGGACACATTCTACACTTTCCGTATTGTTCAAAACTTACCGTATAATGAATTTAGGCTGAAAGAACCAAGGAAATCAAGTCTGCCAAACTTGACCTGGTTCAGCCCCTTTGAACCGGTTCAGCCCCTCAAGGTTGGCTTCGAATACACTCTGCCAATCTTTAACCGATTCAGCCCTTCTGAACTGGTTCAAGAAGTCCGGGTACGATTCCAATTTCTGTTTCCCTTTTCTGATTGTTTCCTTTTTGATCCTAACTTCTTTCTAAGTCCTATGCACAAAATTTTTCATATTTTCTAAAGGATTGGGACTTTCAAAACTCTATATAAACCTTGTCATACACATAGATTTATTCATGGCTTTAGGGAAAGTCAATTCTATATTTTGAGAAAGCCTTTTAGAGAGAGAAAATTCAGAAAATAAAATCTGATTATTTTAAATTTATTTATGAGGGCATACACATATATTCATGAGTGATTTAGTAGTGTTGTTCTCTATCTCATCGAAATTAGAGCTATATTGAAGATTCAGATATTCCATATGAAGAGTAGGATTTAATTCTTCTACATCGAGTTCAGATCTTGAGGAACAGAAGTAAAAACGATCACACTTTGAAAGGATTGGAGCATTTGAGGAGCGTTGTCTGATCTACCTACTACTCTTCTACAAATTTCAAGCATAAGCCTGAGGTTAAGTTACTGTTGGACGGGGAGTCGCAAAGTCAAAAGATTGTCAACAATTGGTGTTTGGTAGAACGAAGGGTGTGAGCCAGAGATAAAGTTCGGTGTACTTTGTTTCAAATATAGTGGATCAGTTTACTTTGTTTCATGTAAACAGTTGATATATTTTATCAACTGGGGTTTCCTCGCTAAAAATACTGGTGCAATTTCTCTAAACTTTTACTTGTTTTCCTTTACAGTATTTATATTTGTGATTGTGGATGTTTAAATTGATCATATAATTTAATCAATCATAAATTGAGTAAGTTGACCTAATAATCAAATTTAGGTCATTAAAGGAGTTAGTAACAATTAAAATCAACTAACTGTTTCCGCATCCCGCGTAACTCTATTTTCATAGAAGCTAATGTTAAATTATTCTTACAATTAAACAAGAAAATAATGTAATAGCAAGCATAGCAATTTACTAAGCTTTTTCCCTTCCCCTCTAGCATGTTTTTGAATCTTACTTTCCCACCCAAAAAGTAGACACGCTCTATACATATAATTCACATTTCATTTCAAACTCATATTTTAATACATTAAGCACTAGAAATCATAGAAGCAACTTAATGTAGGCATGGTTGTTCTCATAGGGGTTGAAACTTATAAAGAGGCATAAGCACATAATACTTTGGCATGCTTTACACACCCACACATCCCAATAAATACAAGAAATTCATTATTTACAAAGGTATCGTAGCCCCTACCTCAAATTGGGGTGACAACCCCAATACCCACCAAATCCAAAATGCTCCGATTGCGAAACAAATTTCAGAAAGTTGAAGACGATGACGAGGAGAATGGAAAATCCTTCTGTGGCCGCCTTCAAATCCGAGCCCTAGACTCCACCAGAAAATTAAAAGTGCCTCAAATCAAGAACAAAAATTATAGTGTGGTAGCCCTTTTCTTGATTGTCATCTCTCTTTTCTATGGCTTCTCCAAAAGTTCAAGGAAATGGGTGAAAATGGAGCTCAAAAAGGTAGATCAAAGTATGGAAAAAGAAGAGGAAGAGAAGGGAAAAAATCCAATTTTTTCTTCCAAAATTCTTTTGGTACGCACTCCTCACTTTCTCTAAATTCTTTTTACCAGATCATAATAAATTATTATGGTGTGGTAGCCCTTTTCTTGATTGTCATCTCTCTTTTCTATGGCTTCTCCAAAAGTTCAAGGAAATGGGTGAAAATGGAGCTCAAAAAGGTAGATCAAAGTATGGAAAAAGAAGAGGAAGAGAGGGGAAAGAATCCAAATTTTTCTTCCAAAATTCTTTTGGTACGCACTCCTCACTTTCTCTAAATTCTTTTTACCAGATCATAATAAATTTAATTTAGAAGAAAAAAAAAAAAAAAAAAGAAGAAGAAGGAAAGAATCCAATTTTTTCTTCCACAATTTCCTACACAAATTTTCTTAATTAACCTCTAAAATTAAGAGAGAAGAAAGAAAGATAAGAAGAGAATCTTATATAGTATCTGATGAGCATTGAAAAGTATGCATTTAAACCCGTTAAGCTTAGGTATTCTAGAACTTTTATCTATCTTATTTTCCTGCTTCGGATTGATTTCATGTTATTTCCGTTTTCAGGCACTTTTCCCCAAAATAAAATTCAGCCAAATAAGAGCATAATTGAAGCAATCTTGAGATGAATGAAAGAAAGGAGCAAAGTGGAAGTAAAATGAAGCAAGTGGTGGAAGTTCAACAAAGTTCGATCAATCATAGAATTTCTTCAATCAATTTGACATAGATCTATCTCTACACTCCAAGATGAATTCAAGTTCTTTTGTCCTTATCCAAAGATCCCACAATGGTCGATCGATCCAACATTTATCAGATTGATCGAAAAGATTCCATCTTATCCTGTTGTACCACCACACCCACCACTTTTGTCTCTTTCCCAAAATATCTCAAAAATATCTCAGATTTGTCTTTATCCAAAAAAGCACCGCCATGGGAGGATTAATCCAGCCAAAGTTTGATAGATCTCAGCCAAGTTCGATCGATCTCAGCATAGGTTCGATTAATCGAACCCTCTCAAGTGCGAATTAAATCAATTTCCAGCTCATTAAAAGTGGTCTCATGGTGCAATCATTGGAGAAGCCATTGTGTTCGAGCCTAGACCATTAGGTGTGACATTTGAGCTACCTATATAAGGATTATGAGCCACTTTTACACATATATTTTATGTTTTTAGATACAATATTTGATATCATTCGTAGAGAGGAAGAAAAGAGAAGAGGAGGCTAGAGACACATTATTGGGAAGTCTTCCATCTACCTCAAGAAGAAGAGCATTTCTACCATGGAGATAGCCCTTGAGGGTTGGAGGACACCATCCATGAGTGGCTAGACATCCTTTTGGGGCTAGAGTTAGCCCTAAACATGCCTTCTTTACCTTGATTTATATATTTTTTAGGGGATTTGTGTTGTAATACATGTTTTGACATTTTTATATACATAGATTTTGTTTATTCAATAATTTGTGTGGTTTAATTCTTCCAATTGATCATTTCATTTTATCCATATGTGTATGTATGCTAGAATAGATGTTTGTATGTTTATCTCTAGCTCTTGTGTTGTTGATGCATGTCTATGTGTGTTGATGCTATAAATCTAGAGATTGTCAAGACATAGTGCTTAATAGAATGCTCTTGTGGTTTATTTGATGGTTCATACTCATTTCTTGATGGATTGTGCCTCTTCTTTAGTTTAATTAGTTTAATTTTCATGTCATTAGCTTAGATATAGTGTAGTTACCTTAGTTGTTAAATGGGAGGACAATCCATGCTTATTGTTTGATGTTCCATACTTATGAATGTAAGTATTATATTTCTCTAATCATGTGATGTGTTTGGATTGTGAGCTTAAAGAAAGGATTAATGGCTTAATTTGATATATTGTGCTATTCATTGTGTTGTTCAAACAATATATACTTAATTGGTCATCCATGCTTGTTGAAACAACCACACACACTCACTATTGTTGCAACATATGTTTTCCCCCTCATTAATTATGAATTGAGTGTATTGAAAGGTGATGCTTAGTGGTGACTTCTAAGTCCCGAGACCTTTCTCTCTCTTGTTTTCTCTATCCTTTAATTACTTGTTTTATATTGAGCTTGTTTAGTCTAAATTGTAGTTTAATCAAACAAACTAACCACATTTTGATCACTCGACCTACTAACCTTAATCTTGTTTCCATAATAATACGACCCACCAATCCCTTGGGACGTTCCCTGCTCACCCTACCTATATTTTTTAGTTAGAGGTAGTAGTGGCAATTATAAATTTAAAACTTGGCCACATTGCACACTCACACTCTTAGTTCATCTCTTTATAAATTTTTAGTGCAACGCGACGGCTCACCACCAAGTTTTGGTGCCGTTGCTGGGGATTGATTTTAGGCAACGTCGTATTGTGGAAACAATTAGGAATTAGTACTCTTTTGATCGTGTCTTTACTTTATTTTTATTTTTGATTACTTATTGTGTTGGTTCTTATTTGACTAGGTACATTGAGCTAAGGAAAGTGATCAAGGGAGCATTTTAAGCAAGGAGCTAAGCAAAAGAAAGGAAAAAGCTAAAAATCTAAAAATTTGCAAAGCTAAAGTTTGAAAAATAATTTGAAGTGCTTAAGGACTCTTTGTGAGCTCTTCCTAAACTCAATCTCTAGTTAAATCATCGGCCCGCGTGGAGGCTTGTTTTACATTTCTAGATAAATCGTGAGCCCGCGTGAAGACAATTTACTTTTCTTGCATAATTGTTGAAAGCATGGGAGTATGGGATTATTGTATGTGAAGATTTGTTGTGTGACGACCATGGTTTTATGCCAGCGTGTCCTGTGATAAACTGTAAGGATGATCCGATAACGGATCCGAATGCAGAAGCGAAAACAGAAAACAAGACTCTAAGAAGTCAAAGTGACCTTCCATGAGGTCGTGGAACTCAACAAGAACTAATGCGGAAGCAAAAGATCGAAAATATGACAAATCAGCCCCCAGGGATAAAATAGTCATTTCTAAAAACTGTAGATTCGGGTGCCACCGAGCACACCGCTAGAAGGACAACGAAAAACTAATCAAAATAGACTCAAGAATCACATGATTCGGAGTCCGAACGAAGGAGAAACGGCATGACGAAGAAAAATGAGCACTTAAAGCAAAAATGGTAAAATGGTAATTATTTAGGAAGAACTGGGTGCAACCGAGTACACCATTGGAAAGACAGCAAAAAATTAGTCAAGTTCAAAAAAAAATTCATTTGAATCGGAGTCCGGACGAAGGAGAAAAGCTCAAAAGAAGAATTGACGTCGTGGCGGCCCGACGAGGGGCCATGGCGCACACGGCGCCCATGCGCGAGCCCACCGGCGTGCATGTCGGCACCCAAAGACATGGCTGGTGGCAGCCCTTGGCTGCTGCTACATTTTTTTTTTTTATCTACCCAGAACTGAGGCTTGAAACGGAGGTCAAGACGAGTTTTTCTGGAAAAACACGAAGAAAAAACCCCCCCTAAAATTGAGTTTTCTACCCGACAGCGCGAACGGAATCGAAAAAAACTCACTGTGAAATCCCCAAAATACCCCTAGATCAGAACTGAACAAGAGGGTCATAAAGCTGCTAAATGAAAACTGGAAGCTGAAACTTCACGGGGGATTTCCGGTACCAAGACGACATTTTTTGGAAAAACACGAAAAAGAAACCCCCACTAAAATCACGTTTTCTAAGCGACCATGTCGAAAGAAGAAAATAAAACTGAGGTAAAAGGTCCATAATGCCGCTAGATCAGAATATGCAAAAAAAATGCGAAATGAATTCACAAGAGGCTCAAAACACAAACGATAAGGTTTTGCCCGGAAATGACCATGCACACAAACGTAACTTACCTATTTAGATGCGCTACAATGGTCCATGGCTTAAAAATATAGCCGATACAAAATCCGACCCCCCAACGGGGAAAAAGGCAAAAATGGACTTGGAATGGAAAACACGGAATCCAAAAATGCAAAATGGGATCAAATAACCGTTTGGCCGTTGGCTACACTTCATACAGGATTAATAAGACCCTATAAAAGAATGAAAATGGAATTCCCACACCCGATACAGCCGTGGTGAAGCAATGACTTGCGATTTTTCAAGTTTTTCATAACATTTCATGAAGTTAAAAAGTTGCATAGAATACAATATACATGTCATTGGCCTCCGACCTCATCTCATACATATGAAATACATTGAAAGGAGTGTACTTAAGAACACATTACATACATAGAATCAAACATACATATTTTGACATATAAGTCTACAAAATGACATTTCATGCTAACATTTGCATAAAATGGAAACTTGAAAGCTACTCGACATCCAAGGAATACTAGGCTTCATGAACCAAGTCTTCGTACCTGAAATATGCCCCAGTATCGTAGGGGTGAGTAACATAAAGCTACTCGTAGGAGATGAGCATGCATCGACCTAGCATTTTACAAATTTATTACCTTAAGGTGAAACATGTTAAAGGGGCTCATGCCACCTAACGTCTATGTCCAAGTGAGACTCGAGGAGCATCCTAAGCTACCTTAGAGTCTAAGCAACAAGAATCATGATATACATACGTGTATGAAATGAATCATGGTTGGGATAATCTAAAGAACACGACAAGAAGAATGCTTGAGCATATATTAACATGAATTGCATTTTCAATACAATTGAACTAGGTCTAGAGTAATCCACACAATATAACAAAGGCATATTTGAATACAAGTTAACAAGAATCATATTATTCATGCAATTCAACAACAAAAGAGCATGTTATACAATGCAACAAGGTTTAAGTTCTCAAAGCCATCAACTTAGAATCTAAAGCACAAAATAACAGTAGTGGCTCATGCCACCTAACGTCTATATTATAAAAGAATCAATAGGATCAATCCTAAACTTTATTAGAACGTCAAAACACGATTTTCAATATCGATACAATTTAACCAACATTGGAACTTCCAATACAGCGCATAAAGCATAATTTCTCAAAGTTAACATCCTGTAACTTAAAATGGAACGACAAATAAGAAACAACAAGTTACAACATCATCTAGTTATCAACTTGAAAATGAAATGCGAAATCGAACAAAGTGGATACTCGGACGTCACGCCGGATCAGACCGACAACATAGTTACTTTAGGGTTACTAGCCCATGGGTAACCTCCCTATGTGCGCACTAGACCATATAGAGGGACTATCCCCTGTACTAGAACCACGTCCTAGCCATAGTCAAATAACGACATCCTCAAGTTTCCAAAATCAACAAGTTATGCAACAACGCATATATCAACAGGAATATGCAAGATAATCAATTATCTACCAAGCACAACCAAATTTGGAAACCTATACAATACATGCTCTAAGTCCACAACTAATATGATGTGATGAATGTCGAATCTTCAGTGTGCGATTCGTTACACGCTATGCATGAATGATGTTAAATACAAAATGTGCAAATCATTACACAAGGCAACAGTATATTCAATACGGAAAACATATTCTCATAAGTATAAATATAGCAACTATGTTATCCAATACTCAAAACATAACCAAATGAATATACAACAAGTCCATGTCCAGAATTTTGATATAGAAACGACTTTCAAACACAATTTAATCCATGGCTCAATTCGATAGAATTTAATTAAATAAAAATAATTAAATTCCCTAGATTCTAATTCAATTCCAAATAACCTCAAATTAATACATATTAAAGAACATGGCATGATCATTACCTATATCCATTCTAAAACTCTATTAGGTTATTGGAACAACAAAGTAGAACTCTAATTAAATCATGCTAATTTAATTACCAAGGTTTCATCGAGTTCTTCTGAAGAATCAGAATGCTCGGAAAAAGCATAGACTTGTTCATCGTCAGAAGTATTTTCTTCGTCAGAAGAACTGGAACTCTCATTTATGGGGTAACCAAAATGAGTAAGAAGATTCTCGTTGTGTAGAGAGATTTGTCGTATACGAGTGATTATATGAGCGCTTTCGTCAAACGTGAGTTGGGGATTGACGTATAAAGCTTGCAAGCAGTTGAGCTGATCTATGATGCTGTCATAATCATCTCGGCGATAAGAAGATGAGGAGGGAGTTGAGAATACTTTAATATCTTCAACAGTATCTTCATGGCCGTAAAACAAAGGTTTGACTTTATAACGGATTGGTTTTTTAACAGAGGGTTGGTCTGTAGATGTTGGAATTGTATCTGCAGAAGGATTTGAATTCGTAGATGGAGGATCGGGTGGATCTGGTGGATATAAATCAGATAATTTAACCTTTTGTAGTTTAGCTAAATCGATCTGCATTTGATTTATTTGGTCCTGAAGGGTTGGGTCAGGAGGATTAGAAAGAGTGAAAATCTGTGTAAGAGTTTCAAGTTTGTCATTCAAGGAAAGTAAGCCTTGTTGGACGTCATCAAAAGAGGAAGCCATATGTGTATTGGTTGCCTCGAGGTTATGTTGGAAGTCGATCTTCCAGTCGGTAATCATGTCGACTAGAAAGTTGAGACCCGCTCCGATGTGAGAGAATGCTACTGGTTCAGTAGTGTTAAAGTGGGCTATATGCCGATAATTTTCGGTAGTCGTATCTTGACCGGCTAGGTTTCTGATACAGTTAACAGAGGTAGTGTGTGCCATAATGATTGTCTCTTAGGATGTTTGGGAAACTGTCCTGGTGCCTAAAACCAAAGGGTCCTGTAAGCAGCTTAACAAAGTCACAAGAGTCATACAGACATTGACATATAAGCAAAAACAGGATAATCTGGGCTTTTAACAGTAGACAAACATCAAAGATATATCATAAGCACAAACGTAAACTGAAAACTTTATTACAGAAACTTACAGTGGTCCAGAAACGAAGAAGGCTCTGATACCAATTACAGGAAATGCGGAATGTTTAACAACAACAGAAACTTTACATGAAGAATCCTCAAAACAAAAGAGAGGAAAAGAGATAATGAAAAACAGATGCCAAAACCATTCTAAGGTTGTGGTTTAAATAGGCATTACAAAAGGTAAACAGTATTTGAGAAGATAAGAGAGAATCTTTCTTTTACTGTTTGACAAAGGGTGTCGGCTACTTTCACTGTTGCTGAATAGTCTGTCGGCACCTTTCGGCTACTTTTCTTTTTGGAAAAGCAGACAAGACATTCTTCTGTCGTGTGCTGGGTGAGATTGCAGTCGAGCAGAGAAGAGTATCGGTTATCCTTCCATAGCATTGATGATATTATGGAGTTCATATTCATCAAGTGAGGGCGGACTATCTGGGGACTGAGCATCAGCAATATCCCATTCAAGGTTAGTGCGTTCAGTCTCAGTTTTGACGCGAGAAGGTATGTCCATGGTATCTGAATGATGAACAATATCTTTCAAGAACGTCATGGCTATCTGGATATTGTGTTCTCCTTCGGCAACGTCTGTATAGTAACAGCGAATGGTAGTGATGAATAGTCTGCGTCCATCACAACAATAATAAATAGGTTCTTGGTGGTAGTAGGATCCATCAAGAATGCGGCGAGCAGTGTCTTGTAGATGTAAGAAACTGTGAACCTCAAAATAATAAGGTTCTAGGTTGGCGGCTAGTTCCTCAGAATTGAGCAATTTATGATGTTCATAATCTGCTTCATCGTCTTGACCAGTGAATTTGAGAAACCATATCTGGTATGGTTGGAAGAAGCGAGTTTTTTCGAAACTTCCAATTGAACTAGAAATCCAGAACGTCAGATGTCGACTATATTGCCAGCGATGACTAACTTTGTAAATCATAGAGCGTATCATAGCTGGAAAATTCTGATAAGAATCATGGGAGGAAAAGGTAAGTTTATTAACTAATCCCCAGTCAATTGGATCCATAGACCATTCAAGGCCTGGGATGATAAAAAAGTCCAGTTTAAGAACCTTTTTGCCATTATAAAGAGTATCAAAGGTATTGATATCTTCATGATACGTGGTATAATATGTTTTTATTATATCATAATGATTTTCAATTTGTCGGTAGATAAACCGAAAAATATCAGAAGGTAAGAGTGCTCTGGCTTTTTCCAGAAGACAAATACGGTTGATTTTAGCAAACGTATTTGCAGGAAAGTCTTGTTCTCCTATTAACTGGGCAAGCTTAAGAAAACAATTAATTTGAGAAAGCGAAAAATCTTTTTCCCAGTCGATAGAAAGACAGCTTTGTATGCAGAGCTGTTTAAGCTCAGTCGTCATAGCTGTTTGTTCAGCCATGAGAGCAGCAAGAGAACTCAGATGTTGTCTGAATTTTTTATTAGCACCAAGTTTATGTGCTTTCCAAACAGTGTTAAGTTCATTATACAAATTGTTTGGAAGACCAGGATCATAGAAATTGTTGATTTCTACAATGTCTGGGTTTTTTGAAAACATTTTGTTAGAGGCTTGGCCCACATTATAGAAAACTGTTTGGGCTTCTATAAGTGTGTCATATGCCTTGAAGCAAGAACCGTGGAATGAACGAAGCTGCTTGTGACAGTCGGTCCAGTTCTCATAGATACCAGGCTGATGACCTGCAAAAACCACGAACCATTTTTGTGGCTGTGATGGAGAGGGTTTGGAGGTTGCTTTTTTAGCAATAGTGATCCAACCTTCTTTGTCAGGTATAGGCTTAGGATACTCATCCATCTGTTAGAAGGAGAGAAGAAATATCCTTGTTAGATACGTCTGGAGGTCTGCTTAAGAAGTCTGCAAGAAAATTATTAGTTCCTTTGATATGTTCAATAGCAAAAGAATATTGTGCAATAACATTATACCATTTTAAGCGACGACCATCTAAGCAATTTCGTTTATTGATTAGAAAATCTTTAACAGCTTGGTTGTCTGTTCGAATAATAAAGTCTTCTGGAGCAAGATAAATATGAAAGCGTTTAATTGCTAATTTTATAGCCAGAAGTTCTTTTTCATAAATAATATAATTCTGTTCATTTGGTTTAAATTTTCCAGAATTATATCCACAAATCAATTCTTCTTTTTGAAGTTTTTTGGAGATCGGAGCTTTGCGAGCTCTAATCATAGGAGATGATGGAGTGTCATCAATCCATTTTTCTTGTGGGATGGCTTTGAGAACACATCCCCAACAGAGCTCAGAGGCATCTGTTTCGAGAATAAGTTTATCACCATTCTGAGGAAAATAAACTTCAGGGATCTGTACCAGATCTGCTTTAATTTGTTGGATAATGGTTGTGTCATTATCAGTCCAGTCAAAAGGGGCATTCTTTTGGAGCTTCTTTAATAAAGGAAGTTCTTTTTGGGCTAAGCCTTTAATAAAGGAGCGGCCATAATTCAAGATTCCTAAAAAGCTTTGCAGTTGCTTTTTATCTTGAAGGATATCGGGGAAATCACGGATCTTGATAATTATATGATCCTGTAGTTTTATCCCTTTGTGGGTTAAAACTAATCCGAGAAAATCAATGGATTCTTGTTCAACATCGATTTTGGTTGGAGATAATATGATGCCATACTTTTTCAGTTTTTCTGAAAGGCATATGAGATGCTTTTTATGTTCTTCCCTGGTTTTAGAGAAAACTAAAATGTCATCAATATAAACGACAACAAAATCTTTAAGGTCATTAAAGATTGAATCCATCCAGCGTTGGTAAATCTGGGGGGCTGTGTTAAGGCCAAAGGGCATAACGGTCCATTGATAATGACCATGAGGCGTACTGAATGCAGTTATCAAACAGCCAAGTTTTTGGAATTTCAAGATCAGTCCAATTGAGTAGTTTGGGCTCAATTATTGTATCGAATGGTCTTGGTTCGAACAAGGTGACTAGTTTCGAGTCAAGTGTAGGAACTATGGCAGTTTCGGGTTCTCTAGTGAGTTCATAGAGGACTTTCCACTGGATTCCGAGGCTAGGGGAATCATAATCCATTTGTAGTTTAGACAATTGGAGTTTCACTTGGATGTTCCGTCGAGGAACTGATCAACCTTTAATTGCTCTCCTTATGGACAACCGCTTTCATCAAACTAGAGGATCAACAATCTTTAGCAAATTTGATTGTAAAGCTGGTTTCTGGCAGATCAAACTGCGCAAGAAATCCAAACCGTTAACTGCATTCAGTACGCCTCATGGTCATTATCAATGGACCGTTATGCCCTTTGGCCTTAACACAGCCCCCCAGATTTACCAACGCTGGATGGATTCAATCTTTAATGACCTTAAAGATTTTGTTGTCGTTTATATTGATGACATTTTAGTTTTCTCTAAAACCAGGGAAGAACATAAAAAGCATCTCATATGCCTTTCAGAAAAACTGAAAAAGTATGGCATCATATTATCTCCAACCAAAATCGATGTTGAACAAGAATCCATTGATTTTCTCGGATTAGTTTTAACCCACAAAGGGATAAAACTACAGGATCATATAATTATCAAGATCCGTGATTTCCCCGATATCCTTCAAGATAAAAAGCAACTGCAAAGCTTTTTAGGAATCTTGAATTATGGCCGCTCCTTTATTAAAGGCTTAGCCCAAAAAGAACTTCCTTTATTAAAGAAGCCCAATTACAGGAAATGCGGAATGTTTAACAACAACAGAAACTTTACATGAAGAATCCTCAAAACAAAAGAGAGGAAAAGAGATAATGAAAAACAGATGCCAAAACCATTCTAAGGTTGTGGTTTAAATAGGCATTACAAAAGGTAAACAGTATTTGAGAAGATAAGAGAGAATCTTTCTTTTACTGTTTGACAAAGGGTGTCGGCTACTTTCACTGTTGCTGAATAGTCTGTCGGCACCTTTCGGCTACTTTTCTTTTTGGAAAAGCAGACAAGACATTCTTCTGTCGTGTGCTGGGTGAGATTGCAGTCGAGCAGAGAAGAGTATCGGTTATCCTTCCATAGCATTGATGATATTATGGAGTTCATATTCATCAAGTGAGGGCGGACTATCTGGGGACTGAGCATCAGCAATATCCCATTCAAGGTTAGTGCGTTCAGTCTCAGTTTTGACGCGAGAAGGTATGTCCATGGTATCTGAATGATGAACAATATCTTTCAAGAACGTCATGGCTATCTGGATATTGTGTTCTCCTTCGGCAACGTCTGTATAGTAACAGCGAATGGTAGTGATGAATAGTCTGCGTCCATCACAACAATAATAAATAGGTTCTTGGTGGTAGTAGGATCCATCAAGAATGCGGCGAGCAGTGTCTTGTAGATGTAAGAAACTGTGAACCTCAAAATAATAAGGTTCTAGGTTGGCGGCTAGTTCCTCAGAATTGAGCAATTTATGATGTTCATAATCTGCTTCATCGTCTTGACCAGTGAATTTGAGAAACCATATCTGGTATGGTTGGAAGAAGCGAGTTTTTTCGAAACTTCCAATTGAACTAGAAATCCAGAACGTCAGATGTCGACTATATTGCCAGCGATGACTAACTTTGTAAATCATAGAGCGTATCATAGCTGGAAAATTCTGATAAGAATCATGGGAGGAAAAGGTAAGTTTATTAACTAATCCCCAGTCAATTGGATCCATAGACCATTCAAGGCCTGGGATGATAAAAAAGTCCAGTTTAAGAACCTTTTTGCCATTATAAAGAGTATCAAAGGTATTGATATCTTCATGATACGTGGTATAATATGTTTTTATTATATCATAATGATTTTCAATTTGTCGGTAGATAAACCGAAAAATATCAGAAGGTAAGAGTGCTCTGGCTTTTTCCAGAAGACAAATACGGTTGATTTTAGCAAACGTATTTGCAGGAAAGTCTTGTTCTCCTATTAACTGGGCAAGCTTAAGAAAACAATTAATTTGAGAAAGCGAAAAATCTTTTTCCCAGTCGATAGAAAGACAGCTTTGTATGCAGAGCTGTTTAAGCTCAGTCGTCATAGCTGTTTGTTCAGCCATGAGAGCAGCAAGAGAACTCAGATGTTGTCTGAATTTTTTATTAGCACCAAGTTTATGTGCTTTCCAAACAGTGTTAAGTTCATTATACAAATTGTTTGGAAGACCAGGATCATAGAAATTGTTGATTTCTACAATGTCTGGGTTTTTTGAAAACATTTTGTTAGAGGCTTGGCCCACATTATAGAAAACTGTTTGGGCTTCTATAAGTGTGTCATATGCCTTGAAGCAAGAACCGTGGAATGAACGAAGCTGCTTGTGACAGTCGGTCCAGTTCTCATAGATACCAGGCTGATGACCTGCAAAAACCACGAACCATTTTTGTGGCTGTGATGGAGAGGGTTTGGAGGTTGCTTTTTTAGCAATAGTGATCCAACCTTCTTTGTCAGGTATAGGCTTAGGATACTCATCCATCTGTTAGAAGGAGAGAAGAAATATCCTTGTTAGATACGTCTGGAGGTCTGCTTAAGAAGTCTGCAAGAAAATTATTAGTTCCTTTGATATGTTCAATAGCAAAAGAATATTGTGCAATAATATTATACCATTTTAAGCGACGACCATCTAAGCAATTTCGTTTATTGATTAGAAAATCTTTAACAGCTTGGTTGTCTGTTCGAATAATAAAGTCTTCTGGAGCAAGATAAATATGAAAGCGTTTAATTGCTAATTTTATAGCCAGAAGTTCTTTTTCATAAATAATATAATTCTGTTCATTGAGCGCACTCACAGTCCACATAGCAGCCCTGCTTTTATGGTTAGAAACCATAGTGAAGTTAAACGTGGAAAAGCCCGAATGGTCATCAACTATAAAAGGCTAAATGAACATCTGGTCTTCGATGGATACTTTATCCCTCGCAAAGACGTTCTTCTCAATCAAACTAGAGGATCAACAATCTTTAGCAAATTTGATTGTAAAGCTGGTTTCTGGCAGATCAAACTGCGCAAGAAATCCAAACCGTTAACTGCATTCAGTACGCCTCATGGTCATTATCAATGGACCGTTATGCCCTTTGGCCTTAACACAGCCCCCCAGATTTACCAACGCTGGATGGATTCAATCTTTAATGACCTTAAAGATTTTGTTGTCGTTTATATTGATGACATTTTAGTTTTCTCTAAAACCAGGGAAGAACATAAAAAGCATCTCATATGCCTTTCAGAAAAACTGAAAAAGTATGGCATCATATTATCTCCAACCAAAATCGATGTTGAACAAGAATCCATTGATTTTCTCGGATTAGTTTTAACCCACAAAGGGATAAAACTACAGGATCATATAATTATCAAGATCCGTGATTTCCCCGATATCCTTCAAGATAAAAAGCAACTGCAAAGCTTTTTAGGAATCTTGAATTATGGCCGCTCCTTTATTAAAGGCTTAGCCCAAAAAGAACTTCCTTTATTAAAGAAGCTCCAAAAGAATGCCCCTTTTGACTGGACTGATAATGACACAACCATTATCCAACAAATTAAAGCAGATCTGGTACAGATCCCTGAAGTTTATTTTCCTCAGAATGGTGATAAACTTATTCTCGAAACAGATGCCTCTGAGCTCTGTTGGGGATGTGTTCTCAAAGCCATCCCACAAGAAAAATGGATTGATGACACTCCATCATCTCCTATGATTAGAGCTCGCAAAGCTCCGATCTCCAAAAAACTTCAAAAAGAAGAATTGATTTGTGGATATAATTCTGGAAAATTTAAACCAAATGAACAGAATTATATTATTTATGAAAAAGAACTTCTGGCTATAAAATTAGCAATTAAACGCTTTCATATTTATCTTGCTCCAGAAGACTTTATTATTCGAACAGACAACCAAGCTGTTAAAGATTTTCTAATCAATAAACGAAATTGCTTAGATGGTCGTCGCTTAAAATGGTATAATGTTATTGCACAATATTCTTTTGCTATTGAACATATCAAAGGAACTAATAATTTTCTTGCAGACTTCTTAAGCAGACCTCCAGACGTATCTAACAAGGATATTTCTTCTCTCCTTCTAACAGATGGATGAGTATCCTAAGCCTATACCTGACAAAGAAGGTTGGATCACTATTGCTAAAAAAGCAACCTCCAAACCCTCTCCATCACAGCCACAAAAATGGTTCGTGGTTTTTGCAGGTCATCAGCCTGGTATCTATGAGAACTGGACCGACTGTCACAAGCAGCTTCGTTCATTCCACGGTTCTTGCTTCAAGGCATATGACACACTTATAGAAGCCCAAACAGTTTTCTATAATGTGGGCCAAGCCTCTAACAAAATGTTTTCAAAAAACCCAGACATTGTAGAAATCAACAATTTCTATGATCCTGGTCTTCCAAACAATTTGTATAATGAACTTAACACTGTTTGGAAAGCACATAAACTTGGTGCTAATAAAAAATTCAGACAACATCTGAGTTCTCTTGCTGCTCTCATGGCTGAACAAACAGCTATGACGACTGAGCTTAAACAGCTCTGCATACAAAGCTGTCTTTCTATCGACTGGGAAAAAGATTTTTCGCTTTCTCAAATTAATTGTTTTCTTAAGCTTGCCCAGTTAATAGGAGAACAAGACTTTCCTGCAAATACGTTTGCTAAAATCAACCGTATTTGTCTTCTGGAAAAAGCCAGAGCACTCTTACCTTCTGATATTTTTCGGTTTATCTACCGACAAATTGAAAATCATTATGATATAATAAAAACATATTATACCACGTATCATGAAGATATCAATACCTTTGATACTCTTTATAATGGCAAAAAGGTTCTTAAACTGGACTTTTTTATCATCCCAGGCCTTGAATGGTCTATGGATCCAATTGACTGGGGATTAGTTAATAAACTTACCTTTTCCTCCCATGATTCTTATCAGAATTTTCCAGCTATGATACGCTCTATGATTTACAAAGTTAGTCATCGCTGGCAATATAGTCGACATCTGACGTTCTGGATTTCTAGTTCAATTGGAAGTTTCGAAAAAACTCGCTTCTTCCAACCATACCAGATATGGTTTCTCAAATTCACTGGTCAAGACGATGAAGCAGATTATGAACATCATAAATTGCTCAATTCTGAGGAACTAGCCGCCAACCTAGAACCTTATTATTTTGAGGTTCACAGTTTCTTACATCTACAAGACACTGCTCGCCGCATTCTTGATGGATCCTACTACCACCAAGAACCTATTTATTATTGTTGTGATGGACGCAGACTATTCATCACTACCATTCGCTGTTACTATACAGACGTTGCCGAAGGAGAACACAATATCCAGATAGCCATGACGTTCTTGAAAGATATTGTTCATCATTCAGATACCATGGACATACCTTCTCGCGTCAAAACTGAGACTGAACGCACTAACCTTGAATGGGATATTGCTGATGCTCAGTCCCCAGATAGTCCGCCCTCACTTGATGAATATGAACTCCATAATATCATCAATGCTATGGAAGGATAACCGATACTCTTCTCTGCTCGACTGCAATCTCACCCAGCACACGACAGAAGAATGTCTTGTCTGCTTTTCCAAAAAGAAAAGTAGCCGAAAGGTGCCGACAGACTATTCAGCAACAGTGAAAGTAGCCGACACCCTTTGTCAAACAGTAAAAGAAAGATTCTCTCTTATCTTCTCAAATACTGTTTACCTTTTGTAATGCCTATTTAAACCACAACCTTAGAATGGTTTTGGCATCTGTTTTTCATTATCTCTTTTCCTCTCTTTTGTTTTGAGGATTCTTCATGTAAAGTTTCTGTTGTTGTTAAACATTCCGCATTTCCTGTAATTGGTATCAGAGCCTTCTTCGTTTCTGGACCACTGTAAGTTTCTGTAATAAAGTTTTCAGTTTACGTTTGTGCTTATGATATATCTTTGATGTTTGTCTACTGTTAAAAGCCCAGATTATCCTGTTTTTGCTTATATGTCAATGTCTGTATGACTCTTGTGACTTTGTTAAGCTGCTTACAGGACCCTTTGGTTTTAGGCACCAGGACAGTTTCCCAAACATCCTAAGAGACAATCATTATGGCACACACTACCTCTGTTAACTGTATCAGAAACCTAGCCGGTCAAGATACGACTACCGAAAATTATCGGCATATAGCCCACTTTAACACTACTGAACCAGTAGCATTCTCTCACATCGGAGCGGGTCTCAACTTTCTAGTCGACATGATTACCGACTGGAAGATCGACTTCCAACATAACCTCGAGGCAACCAATACACATATGGCTTCCTCTTTTGATGACGTCCAACAAGGCTTACTTTCCTTGAATGACAAACTTGAAACTCTTACACAGATTTTCACTCTTTCTAATCCTCCTGACCCAACCCTTCAGGACCAAATAAATCAAATGCAGATCGATTTAGCTAAACTACAAAAGGTTAAATTATCTGATTTATATCCACCAGATCCACCCGATCCTCCATCTACGAATTCAAATCCTTCTGCAGATACAATTCCAACATCTACAGACCAACCCTCTGTTAAAAAACCAATCCGTTATAAAGTCAAACCTTTGTTTTACGGCCATGAAGATACTGTTGAAGATATTAAAGTATTCTCAACTCCCTCCTCATCTTCTTATCGCCGAGATGATTATGACAGCATCATAGATCAGCTCAACTGCTTGCAAGCTTTATACGTCAATCCCCAACTCACGTTTGACGAAAGCGCTCATATAATCACTCGTATACGACAAATCTCTCTACACAACGAGAATCTTCTTACTCATTTTGGTTACCCCATAAATGAGAGTTCCAGTTCTTCTGACGAAGAAAATACTTCTGACGATGAACAAGTCTATGCTTTTTCCGAGCATTCTGATTCTTCAGAAGAACTCGATGAAACCATTCAAGCCGATCCAATCCCGGCCGCTACCGCCTCTTCCGATACAACTATCGAAGAAGCTTCTAAAACCTCTAAAGGAAAACGAAAAGCCAAAAAACGCCGTTCTGACTTAGTTCTCGACGAATCCTTTTATGGCGAATTTCCTACAGAAGATCTTCTTCCAGCCGAAGAAGTTTCTGGTTCCGGTCAAAAAACCGACGAAGAAAAATCTAAAAAAGCCGATGAACCCAAAATCTATACATCCTCGTATAAATACGACTTTTCTACCGTCCCCTCTACGGTCCCCACCTGGACACGTAAAGATGACCTCAATAAGTTTCCCATTTCACAAAATGGAACTTATCTTGATCTTACTCACGTTCCTTACAAGGATCATTTGAAGACAATCGACGAATGGGCTCAGTCGTTAGCCATTCTAGTCAATAACTACAAAGGCACTTGGGAACGACCCCGTTTCCTTGACTATATTTCTGCCACCCTTCAAGGTGATGCTCTTGACTGGTTACGCCAATGGGATCAAACTCCTCAAGGTAAACAGCAAAAAGATGCCCTGTTAAATAACTTCGATAAAATCGATGGTGTTTTACGCGGTTTCGTTAAAATTCTTAAAGAAGAATTGGTTGGCCATACCGGTGAGCAACTCCTCACTGATGATGCAACATGTGCTCTTTCAAAAATCGAATTATGCAATATTTGCCAATTCCCTGAGTACGTAAAGTTATTTACCAAATACTTTCGTCGTCTTCCACCTAATGCGATCGAACATTGGTTACCCCAGTTCTTTCACAAACTTCCAAATCCTTGGGATGAACTTGCCACAAAAGGCTATCCCGATTTCCTCGTTCGAATACAAAAGAACGATAATATAGGATTTCGAACCAATTTTGTCTATCGTCTCATTAACGAAAAGTGTCTTGAGACTAAAGCCAAAAAACAGGTTAAAAACCAGATCAATGGCACCGCTGAAGGACAACGCTGCTGCGATAAGATTCTCCAGGAAACCTGGAAAATTGGTTGTGCTCCCTACCGAGCAACTTTCTCCAAAAGACCTAAACGAAAAAATTTTCGTTGGAAGAAATGGAAGGATCGCAAGCCTAAAGCATCTAAAAAATACGTCACCCAGACTTCTCCTTCTTCAAAGCCTGTCAAAGGTCGAAAAAAGGGTTCCAAAAAATCCCCCAAAGCACTTGAAACCAAAAAAGATTGCAAGTGTTATATTTGTAATGAAGCTGGTCACTATGCCACGAATTGCCCTCAAAAGGGTAAGAAAGCCTCCAAAATGGTTAAGCGTTTACAAACCGATAACCTTTGTGTTGCCTATGGTAGCGAGATCACCGATCCATCTACCATTCTCTACGAACTCTCCAGTAGCACGTACTCTAGCGATACTTCCCGAACATCAGGACCCTCTACTGATGAAGACTCAACAGATATTGAAAGTATCTGTATGATGAATGTTACGCCTTCTAAACCAGAAGAAAATACTAACATCAAACTTAGTGACATCATTGGAGAAGAAGTCCAGTTCACTAATGAACAATTGATTCAGTTCGACAAACTCCAGCGAATCAAAAAAGAAGAAGTCTATAAAACTTCCAGATTTGCTATCTTCTCGAAAAGAATTTTAGAACAATTTAGTGGCAATACAACAATTGACTATACAGCCAATGGTCAATGTGGTTTTAATATCCTCAGCAAGGATAAAATCGATCGATGGAAGCAACAAAATCCTCTCGCTCGCTATATCCATATTGGTCTTGTTCAAATCAAGATCACTTCTCTGTTCCGTCGAGGAACTGATCAACCTTTAATTGCTCTCCTTATGGACAACCGCTTTCATAAACCCGTTGATGCACTCATTGGCGGAGTTCAATCCAATTTGGTAAACAATCTGATTTGGTTTAAAATCAAACCAAATTATTTTATTTCACTGTCTGACCCAAACATAGAAAAGGTCCTCCAAGTGAAACTCCAATTGTCTAAACTACAAATGGATTATGATTCCCCTAGCCTCGGAATCCAGTGGAAAGTCCTCTATGAACTCACTAGAGAACCCGAAACTGCCATAGTTCCTACACTTGACTCGAAACTAGTCACCTTGTTCGAACCAAGACCATTCGATACAATAATTGAGCCCAAACTACTCAATTGGACTGATCTTGAAATTCCAAAAACTTGGCTGTTTGATAACATCAATTCAGTACCCAAATTACGTATTACAGAACCCACTGTAGCCACAATACATGCTTCTGGTTCAAATCTTTATGTTACCAATAAAGCAAGAGAACTCAGATGTTGTCTGAATTTTTTATTAGCACCAAGTTTATGTGCTTTCCAAACAGTGTTAAGTTCATTATAAATGGTCCACAATTAATATATACTAGTAAACAAGTCATGGCCAATACAAACATCAAGTTAAAACCTAATTAAGCTAATGGGACCACAAAATAGATTTTAATTAATTCTTTTAATTAAAACCTCTAGATTTTCAAACTTAACCAAATGCTCTTAATTTAACATATCTTAGAGAATATGCCAAGGACTAATGTAATATCACATTACAAGTCTATTTTATTCAATTTAAGACCATGTGACTTAACCTTTCACTAAAGTTAAATATAAATTAAAAGTTGCAATTCTCATGCAATTAATCCCAATTTAATATATGTGAACAACTATACCTAAGCTTAATTTTCTAGCATGCCACAATACAATCCCAAGTGGTATATCACTATGAGAATTAAATCTTAAACATGAAATTTAATTAAATAAAAGGTTTCAAAACCTAACCGAATATTCTAAATCAAATATATGTGAAGCTATATGGTATGTAAATCAAGAATATCAAGTCAAAATTTAAATAAAGTGAATAGTACACTCGGGGCAAATTAATTAATCAAATTAATTAATAATTACTAATTTTCAAAACACCTCCAATCACTTTCAAATTCAACTATGTTGGAGAGCATGCTAAGGCCTAATTTAATATGCTAACACATATTAATTTTAAGCTAGTTAAGGCCATGTGAATTAATCTTTCACCTAAGATAAATATTAAATAAAATCTTTAATGCTTATTCAAATGTTCCAATTTTAATACACAACAATGAGCATATCAAGGGGCAATATAAAATCATGCTACATGTTTAAACCAAGTCATGAGCAACCGAAAAAATTAGATCCCGTACAAGAAAAATAAATAATAAAATCTCTAAATTTTTATATTTAATCATACAAACAAGTAGTATAAGCATCACAAGCATGCTATATAATAAGAGTTTAAACCTAAAACATCTCCTACCTCAATTTGAGATGAAAATCCCAGAGGCCCACCAAAATAAAAGTGCTCCGAATTCGACGATACTGAGAGGTTTTGTCGGGGACAACACCGTGAACATAAATCCGCAAGAAGCCCCATCAAAATCATAACTTGACCTCAAAACCAAACTCAAGAAATGGTCAAAATTGAATTCTAATAAGGGGGAAAGGTAGAGCACGGCGAGGGGAACAACAAACGTTAAGGCCGAAGACTTTCCATCAAGGAAAAGTGAACCAAAAGAGGAGAGAGAAGATGGCATCACCCCTTGGGCAACCATGGGAGCTCCAGGTCGTGCATGAAGAGGGGAGAAGATGAAAAATGAAATATCTCACCCTCCCTTTATAGAAATCTCAAAAAGTGTTTTGAACGGGCCCCGCTGGGTCCGAAAAAGTAAAATTTGAGCAAACGCGCTCAAATGGCAAAACTTTGTGAACAAAAAAGATTCAACATGATAAAAATATGAACAAAGAAGGAAACGGCATCAAAAACTGAGTCCCGAGCAGAAAGTTATGCCCAAAACAAGTTTGGCGAAAACCGAGGCCAGAAACCCTGAAACTGGAAAATATCGACCAGTAGGAAATTCCAAGAGTACACAACTCAAAAAAATGTGAAAATGAATCCCGTACGAGGATCCAGGCTCAAAACAAGACATTTTGTAATAACTTTCATTAATTGCACAACGGCCCTTACAAAAGGGTTAACTGCGAAACTGCCCCAGAATGAAAATATATTCCAAAAGATATTTTCTTAGATGCCCCTGAAATGAAATATCTTCAAAAGATATTTATGAAAAACACCCCAAGAAATGAAATTAATTCCAAAGATTTATGCATCCATGCCCCTATGGGCACCGGGAGCAACCAGAGTACTTTCTTGCAACAGTAAAGATACGTATTTCGTGGAAACCACTCAAGATGAAGGCACGTGAAGTCAAAAACCAACTCCGAGCATGAGAAGTGAAGTTGTGCCAAAAACTGACAAATGGAGATAAGACAGAATAGGGAAAAGGACGAAATAACGCATAGTGTCGAAAAACGAAAAATGTGAAAATGACTCAATCCTTAAAGGAAGTTGTCAATCTACGGAAAAGAGTCTCAGGAACCAATTATGAGCACTCAAGATGACACTAAGCGACACGAAACAGAGCTCAGAAAAGAAAATTAAACGAAAAAAATTCATTCGTAAAATTTCAGGAAAAAGGAAAGGAAGGCAAATGACCGGGTCGTTACATGTTGATTGATTTGTTATGGGGGTGAAGTGTTTGTTACTTGCTTATTTCTTGTTATTTGTTTTGCTAGTGCATGCATGGTCGTAGGTCATTAAATCCTACTCTTGTCTCACTTAATTTTGATCTTGAATCCGTTATTCGAAATCCTAGGGGAAGAGGTAGTTCTAATCATTCCATTTCATTAGTCGAAGACCATAATGAGGACCATGTGAAGGACCTTGGTCACATAGACCAACAAGGTATCTTCCACCCCAATGTGCATCATGACAACATCCAAGTTCCATTAAACATGCCAAGGCCATTCATTCACCCACCACAACAACAAGGCTAAGTCCTATTGGGAATGCCTAGACCAATGTATGCTTCACAACCTCCCATAATCCAAGGCAATCAAGGTGCTCATGTAGCACTACCAATTGTAAATCCCCCTCTTGCTTTGCGTGATCATTATGTGCCGAATGAGTATAATACGCCTACTTGCATTCAATTGCCCCTATTTAGTGCACATCACTATGAAATCAAACCACAAACCATTCAAATGCTTCTTAATTATCATGGACTTCCAAGTGAAGAACCTTACAAGCATTTGGATGAGTTTCTTGCAGTGTGTTCCACCGTGAAATACACGGACATGCCAGAAGAAGTTTTAAATCTCAAACTTTTCCCTTTTACCTTTAAAGACAAGGCAAAATATTGGTTCAACAATCTTAGGCCTTTTTCGATAACTTCTTGGGCAGAAATCCAACCAAAGTTCTTAAAGAAGTACTACCCGGTATCAAAGACCAATGCCATGAGAACTTCCATTCGTGAATTTTCTCAAGGGGATGGGGAAATGTTTCATCAGGCATGGGAAAGGTTCGATGACTTGCTTAGAAAGTGCCCACATCATGACATACCTAAGTGGCAATTAGTTCAATATTTCTTTGAAAGTTTACCGGATAATCACAAAAGTATGGTTGATGCATCTATGGGTGGTTCTTATCTTGACAAGCATGAAAATGATGTGTGGTAATTGTATGAAAGTATAAGTGAAACTTCAATGCATAGATCTTTGTCATCCAAAAAAGGTATAAATTTAGGTGGAAGGAAGAATGTTGGCATATATCAAGTTGCAACTCCAATGATATAGCCGCCGAAATGAAATCATTATCTTAAAGGTTTGATCAATTTTTTATCAACCAAACTTCGGCGAATCAAGTATCTTCCTCCCCTAATCATGTTCATCATCGTGCATCCAATGAATCATGCATGACTTGTTCAAGTGTCTTGCATTCTACTTCCAACTGTCCCCATGGACATGTGCAAAATGATAACCATGAGCAAGCCAATGCCATTTTTGCTAACCAAAGGAATAATCCCTATGGCACTCATTACAATCCTAGTTGGAGGAACCATCCAAACTTTTCTTGGAAAAGCCAAGGGGAAGGCTCAAACCCTTCCCAAGGTGGTTTTCAAGGGAAATATATTCCACCTCCAATGCAAGGCCAAGGTTCCCAAGGTTTTAGATTATCATCATTTCAATCACATGGTAATCAATTCTAAAATTCTCATTTTCCTAATCAACCATCTTATTCTCAAGGAAACTCTAAGAGTTCTGCATTTGAAGAGAAAGTTTTGACCGCTCTAGGCACCCTAGAGGCGAACACTCAATTGTTTCATTCTCATTCTTAATCCATTGCTAAGCCAAAAACCCAAGTAGGGCAAATAGCTAGTACTTTAAATGCTAGAGAAAAAGGAAAAATACCTTTAAATGTCCCACAAAAGCAACAATGTGTTGTGGAGAGTCATTCCTCATCAGAAGGTCCCACAATTGAACATGTCAATGGGGTAACAACCTTAAGGAGTGAGAAGATTGTGGACAACGAAGTGGGTATGTCCAATGAAGAGAGCGAATCGGTGCAACCAAAAGTTGACACCCGTCCCGTTGCATATCCTATTCCTCATTCATTGCATATGTATGATCATTCAAATGAGAAAATGTCACAAAGTGATTTGAAAAGTGAGTTCAAAATTGACTTGAAAAATGAATTAAAAATTCTTGTGTTGAAGAAACTTCAAAGAAAACTTTTGAAAAAGATTTTGAGCCAAAAGCTCCATTTCTGGATACCTTGAAAGGATCCATTTATCTTGACAAACAAAAGACCAAAACCAATGAAATCATTGAAATGTTTAGGCAAGTGAAGGTTAATCTCCCACTTTTGGATGTAATTAAGCAAATTTTGGCTTATGCTAAGTTTTTAAAAGATCTTTCCACCCAAAAGAGGAAGAACAAGAGCCAAGCACATAGGAAAGTGGTCTTAACCGAGCAAGTGAGCTCAATCTTATAGCATAACACTCTTCCAAAATTTAAGGACCCCGGTTCACCTACAACTTCTTGCATCATTAGTGACCATGTCATTAATCGAGCTCTTCTTAATTTGAGAGCAAGTGTCAATCTTCTTCCACACTCGGTATATGTCAAATTAGGCTTAGGAGACTTGCAACCGATGTCGGTGGTTTTGTAACTTGCCGATCGATCCATCAAAAAGCCTAGGGGTATCATTGAGGATGTCTTAATTAAAATTGATAAATTCTTCTTCCCGGTTGATTTCATTGTCATTGACACGGAACTGGTTCCAAATCCTAAGAACGAAATTCCCGTTATCCTTGGCCATCCTTTCTTGGCAACCGCAAATGCCAACATCAATTGTAAGACGGAGATAATGAAAATCATTTGGCCATATGAAGGTGAAGTTGAATATCTTCAACCCAACACCAAATTCATTTGATAAGCATGAAGAAGTAAGTGTTGTAGAAAAATGTCATGACAATGAATGTGAAAGAATGGAGTCTTTGCTTGAAACCAAAACTTAAAAAAGTTCATTTTTGACCTTAAAACTAAAGAATGATATTTCAAAAACTTGCTTTGAAAGGGCATAGAAGCCCAAAGATTACATTGACAAAGAACAAACAATCTCTTTTGAACCTAATCCAATAAGTTCTTTAGGGAACCATTTATTGGGTGGAGTTCAAAGTACTTATCACCCCGTCAAGGAGGGGATGCACTACAAGATGTTTGATCCTGGCTAAAAGAGCCTAACGTCTTACTAGAGACATTAAAGACTAGTGCGTTTCGTAGGGTTGACAACCCTATTTTTTCCTCAAATCTGTTTTAACTTTCATTTCTTGCGACGTCTAGATATTTGTTTTGGGTTCATATACATGACTAGGAACTTTGATTGAGGATTGAATGCACTTTCAGGTTGAAAATGAGCATTTTGTGCCTGTTCGATTGATCTCGAAAGAGGTTCTATCGATCGAACTTCCATACCTTCCTCCAATCACCTCTCTGTTTAATCGTGCGAAGGAAACCTACATATTTCAACTCTTTGTTCCGTCGTGCGAACTTCAGTTCTGATCGATCTTAAGTTCCAAGATCGATCCAACTTTCTCTTGGATCGATCCTCAGTTCCAACACTTAGAAAAATTTTGAACCCTATGAAAACAAGCTCTCTGTTCCATCGTTCGAACATGTATGCAGGTTTTTGCATGTTCGATCGATCTGAGCCTCTTTGAGATCGATCTTGGATAGATCGATCTATGTTATTTGTTTACTGTTGATTTTGACTAAGTTTTGACTTCTAAATTTCAAAATTTATAAATAAATAAATAAAAATTTAAAAATACTTGTTGTTTAGTGAGGGGAGATCGATTTCAAGATTTTTCAGATCGATTTGAGTTCAATCGATCTAAGTTCCTTTCAGATCGATCTAACATTCCGGAGATCGTTTTTAAAATAAAACCCTAGGGTCATTAGATCGATTTCAAAGATCGATCCAAGACCCATCTCTTTTCTCGTTGCTGCAATCCACCTCTTCTAACTCCGGTGAACCCTCCGGCGACCATCCCAAGCTTCCACATCATCTCTCATCTCCAATTTCATCATCTCTCTCGATTTCCTCCTCTCTCTCTCTCGGATTTGGTAAGTTTCGAGTTTTTCTTTTGATTTCGAGTTTTAATCTTCATAAATCTGAGCTTTACATGTTAGATCTAGAGTTGCCATGCTTAATCCTTGCCATATTTGAAGATTCCATGTTTGTGTATATATATGTATATATATGTATATAGATTTGTATATATTTTGTTTCAAATCATGTATTTGGGGGTCACTTGCCAAAGAAAATGCCCAATCTTGTTGTGTTGTTGTGTAGAAGGGCCCACGAACTTGCTCAAGAGGCCCTCATGCCATCCATGTCACAGATATGTGACTTTTCAAATTTCACATCACAGTTCGATCGATCGAACTTTCCTCAGATCGATCTGAAAAAGATTGATCTCACATTTTTGTGATCGATCGAACTCCACAGATTTGCATTACACACTTCACACACCCTCTTTTATGATTCCATGTTATCTTATACATACCCAATGCCTATGTTTTCCGCATTGGATGCATTTTATACTTATATTGTTTAGCATGCTTCACTTAGTGTCACTTATTCTTTATGACTTGTATGGATTCATGTCCTTTATACTGTGTTGTCTATTTTATTTGGCAAACATGTTTCTATATACTGTGCTTTAATTCTTTATACATGTATTGACTTCTTCTACAAGTGTTTTTCTTTCTGTTTTGCAGGCCATGGCTAGGGTAAAGACTATTGCCCGTAAGCATTATACACGCCGAGTGAGACAGAGGATGGAGAAGCCAGGAGAACTTTCTCATATTCAGGAGCAACCTGTATCACCAGCTCCGGCCCAGTCCTCATCAGACAGCAGACTACACTTTTCTACTTCTGCATCATCGTCATCATCTCATGATAAGGCTGAACATGTCCCATCTTCTTTACCGCCACCTGCAAAGCCAGGCCAGGTTAGGGACAGACCTACTCGGAGATATTCAGACCTTTCCGTGGCTCATGAGTTGGTGTTCGACATTGACTTCTTTTCTCGGTTTGTCCTGACCTGGGCTGTATATGATGATATAGACTGCAGGGGTATTTCTGCTATTCTAGCCCCAGTTATATACCTGGTTTACCCGAGGCTTGTGCGGATGTTCTTCCAGAACTTCTGCCCTGTCCCGAGTAATCTGGCAGAGCTGCACACTACCGTAGATGGCCATCTTATCAGTATTACAGTAGAGACACTAGCCCGATCTTCCAGATGCCCGCATGTCTGCCCTCCCGATCTTCAGCTTGACTATCCCCAGATGTGGAGGTCGTCTGACGCAGACATGGCTGTGGCACTTACAGGCCACTACAGTGAGGGTGAGACATTTGTTACTCGGACCTATTTGCCCGATAATCTGTGGTTCTTTGATTCGGTCTTGTACCAAAATGTGTTTATGGCTGGCCACAAGATTCAGAGGCGCGATGACTATCTGACAGCCCTTTATGCTTTCTACACAGGGCACTGGCTTTTTATTTCGGCCCTATATTGGAGTGTCATGATGAAGCTCTACACAGACTATATCAGCAAGGCCAAGCCTAAACGGACTAAGTTTCTTCCCTTCGGCCATCTTATCACTCAGATATTCTGGGATTAGCACTACACATTCCATCCCTGGGAGTATACTGAGTCTGGAGCCTGCCATTTCCGCCGGAAGGATTGGAACAAAACTTACAATGCCCTGATTAAGAGCCTACAGGAGGATGCCCTCATAGCTGCAAAGAAGGCAGCTGAAGAGGAGGTAGTAGTAGCAGCAGCAGCAGCGGCAGTGGCAGTAGAGGTAGATGCACCAGCAACAGCGAATGATCCAGCAGTCGATCCAGCTGCCGTACATATGTAGATCGATCTAGAGCAGGAGCCTCCAACAGAGGAGTTACCACATCACTCTCCGGCAAGGTCGCCACTACATGTCCCGGAGCCTCTTCAGGATGAGCATCATTCTCCTGACCTAGTCATACCTGATGCTCCAGCACAGACACCTGGCCTAGGAGAACGTATACAAGCTTTAGAAGATGCCGTAGTCTCCATCCATGTAGACACTGTCTCTATCCAAGCTAAATTTCTTCCCTACGTACGGATGTCATGGCTGCACTGCGAGACATTTCCAGAGACATACGCGGATCGCGCCCTGCCCGTCCTACCTCCTCAGCATGATTTTCACATCTCTCTTTTACCTGCTCTATATATCTGTGATATCTGTTATTTTGATACAGTTATATTATTTTTGCAGCCAGCCTGTTGGCCTAGACACTGGTTGTACTATTTATTTTCCTTATTTTCTTTATGCATGGTTTATTTTGGATGTCATATCTTTGTATTGATATATCTGTCTATGATTGATTCCATCAGGTGCATCCCAATGACTTCAGTGAGAGAGAGTGCTGCCCAAATTTCAGGACCGCCCTTATTCCTCTCTCATTATTTCATTTGACTATCCCATTTACACTTGCATGTCCACTATGCATTATTATTATCCCTCTTTGTTATCTGATGAATTTTATCCCAGTTCCATCTTTTCAGGACCACAGTTAATCCCAAGTTTGGGGGAGTTACACTATCCATTTTGGATACTTTTATCCCGGCTTTTCTTTGCCTTAGTTGCACTGGTATACTCTTTCATTTTGTTCTCTTTGTACATTGAGGACACTGTGCCATTTAAGTTTGGGGTAATGTGTGCTTTGCAGTGTTTTGTTTTTAAATTCAAAATTTTGAGCATGACTTGTGTATTTGAAGGATTTGTTATGATTGGTCCATGACTAGCTATGATTTTGATCTTTTGAGGATTATATTGCTTAAAATTTGAAAATCGTTTAACTTGAGAGTCCAATACTCCTTGTATGCCTTGTGGATGTCATTTAGGAGTAAATTTTTCGAAAGATTGATATCTTGCTTGCACTGGTGGTCTACATCATCCTGATTTTGAGATTGTTTTGAGATTCACTCTAGTATTCTACACTAGCACAGGCGCACACTAGCATTCATTTGTGGGGTAAATGCTTTATTGATTATTGAATTGGTTATATCCTAATTGGGCTAGTAGTGCATTGAAAGCTTTCATTTTGATAAAGGTGGATAAAAAACCCTTTCATTGAGTAGCCGGGATTCTAGCCTCATCAAGCACTGAATTTCTCGCGCCGAAAGGTGGAGGGCCCAAACTCTAGGTTAATAATTGAATACAAAAAAAAAAAAAAAAAAAAAAAAAAAAAAAAAAAAAGGAAGAAAAAAGGTTCAAAAGCAAATAAAAAGTAAGGACTTCTCCCAAAAGGTGAGAAGTGGGAAATGATTAGATGGAGGTTGTTTTGATTTGTAACCTAGTTGATTTGAGCTTATAAGTCCTTAAGGGTGTTTGAACACCTAATGCCCTAAAGCCGTCCAGTTTGGGAGTCATTAACTTAACGCTCGACCTCATGGATCACTAGAAAGCTTAATAGATCAACACATTACACTATACTTCCATCTTTGATCCTTAGGATTAGGAAAAAATAAAAAAATAAAAATAAAAAATAAAAAATCAATCTAGTGAAAAAAATAAGCGCACCTAGAACAATAAAACTTTAATAAAAGGTTCACTCTTTGTCTTAATGATCGGTACTAGATTTGTGTGCTAGTTTGAGGGAAAGAATATGATCATTTCTTTAGTTGGCTTAGATAGAAACATATTTAATGCCGGTCTACTCAAAAAGGATTCTAAAGTTGTTTTGATTTGCATAATCATTTTCTTGATGTGTGGAGGACCATACTTGCTTGCTTGATGTTGAAATTTTGGGAGATTGCTTGGAAATGGTTGAAAAAATGCATACTTGAGGTAGTTTTCTCCCAATGCTTGTTTGCAATATTAGTGCCTCTTTGGAAAGAATGAGGTTAATGTTTGTGAGTATCATTTCTGGAAACCCTTACGAGACTTCACTCGTTCACTAGGGGTAACCTAGGGGTTTAAAAGGCTTGTTGCATATGCTAAATGCAATCGTATTCCCTACGAAAGTGGTGTTATCTATTTATTGCTTTCTAGTTCATAGTTGTATAGTTATTCATTTCATTCCTTTACTTTCTAGTTCATTGCTAGGGACTAGCAATATTTAAGTTTGGGGGTGTGATGAGTGCTGAAAAGTGCGTATTTAAACCCGCTAAGCTTAGGTGTTCTAGGACCTTTATTTATCTTATTTTCTCGCTTTGGATTGATTTCATGTTATTTATGTTTTCAGGCACTTATCCCCAAAATAAGCTAATTCAGCCAAATAAGAGCATAATTGAAGTAATATTGAGATGAATGAAAGAAATGAGCAAAGTGGAAACAAAATGAAGCAAGTGGTGGAAGTTCAGAAAAGTTCGATTGATCACAGAATTTCTTCGATCGATCTGACATAGATCAATCTCTGCACTCCAAGATAGATCCAAGCTCTTCTGTCCTTATCCAAAGATCCCACAATGTTCGATCGATCCAACATATATCAGATCGATCAAAAAGATTCCATCTTATCATGTTGTACCACCCCACCCACCACTTTTGTCTCTTTCTCAAAATATCTCAAAAATATCTCAGATTTGTCTTTATCCAAAAAAACGCCGCCATGGTAGGATCGATCCAGCCAAAGTTTGATAGATCTCAGCCAAGTTCGATCGATCTCAGCATAGGTTCGATCGATCGAACACTCTCAAGTGCGAATTAAATCAATTTGCAGCTCATTAAAAGTGGTCTCATGGTGCAATCATTGGAGGAGCCCTTGTGTACGTGCCTAGACCATTGGGTGTGACATTTGAGCTACCTATATAAGGATTATGAGCCATTTTTACACATATGTTTTATATTTTTAGATACAACATTTGATATCATTCTTAGAAAAGAAGAAAAGAGAAGAGGAGGCTAGAGACACATTATTGGGAAGTTTTCCATCTACCTCAAGAAGAAGAGCATTTCTACTATGGAGATAGCCCTTGAGGGTTGGAGGACACCATCCATGAGTGGCTAGACATCCTCTTGGGGCTAGAGTTAGCCCTAAGCATGCCTTCTTTACCTTGATTTATTTATTTTTGAGGGAATTTATATTGTAATAATTGTTTTGACATTTTTATATGCATAGATCTTGTTTATTCAATGATTTGTGTGGTTTAATTCTTCCAATTGATCATTTTATTCTATCCATATGTCTATGTATGCTAGAATAGATGTTCATGTGTTTATCTCTAATTCTTGTGTTGTTGATGCATGTCTATGTGTGTTGATACTATAAATCTAGAAATTGTCAAGACATAGTGCTTAATAGAATGGTGGTTTATTTGATGGTTCATACTCATTTCTTGATGGATTGTGCCTCTCCCTTAGTTTAATTAGTTTAATTTTTATGTCATTAGCTTAGATGTAGTGTAGTTACCTTAGTTGTTAAATGGGAGGATAATCCATACTTGTTGTTTGATGTTACATACTTATTAATGCAAGTAGTATATTTCTCTAATCATGTGATGTGTTTGGATTGTGAGCTTAAAGGAATGATTAATGGCTTAGTTTGATATATTGTGCTATTCATTGTGTTATTTAGACAATATATACTTAATTGGTCATTCATGCTTGTTGAAACAACCACACACACTCACTATTGTTGCAACATATGTTTTCCCCCTAATTAATTATGAATTGAGTGTATAGAAAGGTGATACTTAGTGGTGACCTCTAAGTCCCAAGACCTCTATCTCTTTTGTTTTCTCTATCCTTTAATTACTTATTTTATATTGAGCTTGTTTAGTCTTAATTGTAATTTAATTAACCAAACCAACCACATTTTGATCACTTGACCTACTAACCCTAATCTTGTTTCCATAATAACACGACCCACCAATCCCTTGGGACGATCCCTACTCACCCTAACTATATTTTTTTGTTAGAGGTAGTAGTGGTATTTATAAATTTAAAATTTGGCCACATTGCACACTCACACTCTTAGTTCATCTCTCTGCAAACTTTTAGTGCAATGCGACGGCCCACCACCAGTATCTCCCATCTCTACATTACCCTTAATAAGGAACTATGAAGTACGGACACGTGTTATAGGGCTGACATACCGGTGTCCTACACAGACACGCGTATCCCAGCCTCGGACACGTGTCCGACACGGATCTACCGGTGTCCTATTTTTTTATTCATTTTTTCAAGTCGGACACGCCGGAGGACACGGCCGAGACACGCCGGAGGACATGGCTGGTACACCGGAGTACACCGGTGTAGGACACGGTAGTTCAAATTAATAAAAAAAAAATGGAAGAGATGAGAGAGAAACTGGAAGGGAGAAAGGAAATCAACAAAGAGATGATGAAGAATCATGCTCTGGTTGGTTATTGATGGAAGAGAAGGAAGATAGAAAGTTAAGAGAAGGAGGAGATGGCGTCCGGCAAGAATTCTGATTCTGCTAAAGTCTCTCTCGTCTGGTTGCGAACAGATCTCAACCAAAGGCTTGATCGCCTTTTTCTTCCTCTGTCAGTGAGTGGTTATTGGTTAATAAAAGAGGAATTCAATTTTGAAGAGAGAGAGACAGTCAAACTGGAAAGACCAAACTTAGGAAGACCGAGGAAGAAGATAGAAAGATAAGATTGTAATTGTATCTTCTGTGTTTGGTTACAAAGTTGATCTTTTTTTCTGTTGTGTTTGGTTACAAAGTTAAAACTATTCTAGTATTGATACAAATTCTAGTATTGGATTTAAAGATATACTACGTATTTATTGTTTGAATTTTAATAAAATTTGGATTGGACTTAATTTAAATGGATCATGTCTATTAATGTAAATTAAAAATTAAGAGAAATTAAAATTTTATATATAATAAAAATATATATTATTATCTTATTACCGTATCTTTGCCATATCCGTGTCCTATTTTTTTAAAATTTATCGTATCACTGTGTCCGTATCGTATCGTATCTATGTCCCATACACGAACACATTGATGCACTGTATGCTATGCAATTTGGGTTGATGAATACCAATTTCAAGTCGTTAACTCTCACTCATAAAACACTTCATGACAATGACAATCGATCCAATGAATGAAGAAAGCCAAAGAACGACGAAATAATTTTATTGTCAAAGCCACTATTTATATATCCAATGGTTGTGGAGGCTGAAAATGACAATAACAATCAAAAGTATGTATGGTTAACAAAGCATTAGATGATATATAATCAAAGGCAATTGTGCCTCACTAAGATATCATTAATCAACAGATAATCGTTAATAAAAAAAATAATAAAACCATTTGATGGTTGTTTACCTCAACTACTTAATCAAACCACCAGCATTACAGACTATAAATGAAGATTTTTGAAGCTAATCTTACAAAAAAGTTTTATATTAATCTAATATGGATATCAACATGGGATACGATACATAAATAAAGACACGGATATAAATATACACACATAATATAAGCGTAAATTATGTGTAAAATTAATATATATCCATATTTGGATAGATTTAAATAAGAATTGTTGTCATTGTTATTATGATTTTTTTTTTAAAATATATATATATTATGACAAACAAAATGAGAGTTTAGAATTATATTGCAGTGATAAATTTTGGATTAAATTAGTCATATTATATCTCAATAATTCTTTCTTTAAGAAAATTTGAACGGATTTTAACAATTATACTATGATATGTTTATCAATACATGTATGTTATTATTATTTTTTTTAAGTATTTGTGCTTCAAAGACTCAGCATTTCTCAAACCATCTACAATATATCATATGAAAATTCCTACTACGTACCATTCTTTTCTATTTAGGTTGGAAATGGCTCCTTTTTTTTTTTTCTTTTTGCTTTTTTTATTCTGACCAATTAGGGAGAGGGGATTCGAAAATAGACACACAAGGAGTTGGGCGCTCTACCAACTAAGTTATTAGATAATGTCGGACCGAAAATGGTCCATTTGTTAACGAAAATTAATTTTTGCTGTCAACCTCTAAAAGAATAATGAAAAGTACAAGATTTTCATGCTTTCCAATCAAACAAGGATTGTTCCATCCATTCCAAATTCTAGTACAAGAAGGTTGACATAACATTTCTACACAAAAAAAAGATTACCCTAAAAAACGATTACACTAAAACAAAACTAGGCCACTTGACATAACATTACAACACAGTGAACACATACAAGTCCATGGCTTAATAACAACCTTCCCTTCATTTTTGCTGTGACATCTTGGTCTTTCTCTTCTCCAAAAAGAAGAATCCAAACAATGACACAATAGAGAAAGCAGAGAAGCAAACCGACGCGATATCTAGTGACACGTGACGACCAGAGATTGCCTGTATCTCGAACAAGTTGGCAGTCTTGTCAGCATTCGTTGTCTGACCATAGGCGGCCTCGTGGCCCTCGGAGTTGAGGGCATAGGCCCTTATGAAATAGGTTGCAGTGGGCACATTCTTCTCGACAGTCCAAGTGAAGGAATTGTTTGAAGGGTCATATGGTTTGTCAATGATCTTGAATTGGCAGGTCTTGTCCTTGGCTAGGTTGTCCACTGTTTTCCTCCAGGCTCGGTCCACTTGGCTAATGGGTGCATAGCAGAGCTTCACCTTCACAGTCTTGTAGGTTGAATCTGTCCCAGCTGGGAAGCTCTGGTTATATGACCATGTCACTGTGATTTGGTCCTCCCCAGATTTTAAAACTGCAGGCCAGTTCAAACACAGGAGAAACTTATAAGGATTAAACATTTATCCAAAAAGAAAAATACAAAAAAACCCATTTGAAAAAACCTCCATTTGCATCATTTTTAGGCAAAATGGGTAAATTTTCTAATCTCCAGAGGATAAATATCATGTGGGTTTTGAATCACAGGTATGAGCATAACAAGAGTTGTTTTTTTAGTGTTTTTGGTACAACTTTATTTTGGTCAAATGATTTGTTAACATTAAGCTTCGACAAGGCAATCTATGCAAATCAAGCAGTTTAGTCTTAAACAAGTCTATTTTTAGTTCTTGTAGGGCTTTTATTTTGAAAGAATATACATCTATAGATCTTGACGAGTGAGATAAGACCAAGCACTTCAAAATTCAAATAAAGACTGACAACCGATCAGTTCAGTATAAAAAAGGATAATGAGAGCTAAGGATACCGAGTATTCAAATTCAAATGAAGATGATGAGGTGAATTGATTTCTAAAAATTGTATCGAGCTTGGAAAATGACGGATTGACTCAGATGAGAGAGGGAGAGAAGTGGGATTATACCTTGTCCTGGAGTAGGTGAAGCAGTGATCACAAGAGTCTTTTGAAGAGAGGAGAAGGTGATGATACCATAGCAAATTTCTACCAAACAACAAAGCACAAATACTAAACCCACAACAAATCCACCACTAGTTGCCATTAAGGATCCTTTATAGACTTAGAAAGAAAATCAGCAAAAGTAAAGAAAGTATGTGATCCCAATGTAACAATGAATTGAGAACTGTTACTTTGGGTAGCTTTATATAGAAGTGACAAAAGGTGGACTAGTCCAAGAACCCATAAATAGATGGGGTATTGAGATAAGTCAAAACTCACCCCAAATGGGTGTTTTTAAACATTTTCAAGAGACATTTAATAAAATGTAAAAACAATTCATAAGTTGGCCCTAGAGCATGTTGAGGGGTTGGGATTACATGGGTTTAATTAATTACTAAGAAAAAGACTGGATTGGTAGGGATGCGTTTGGGTTTTAATTTATTCATTGACTTTATTGGATGTATATAAATATTTCTTAAGAGGCATTGAAATTTATGATGTACATGAGAAGATGTTCTTAAGCTCCTTTTTGTCCCCTTGTGAATTGGAAAGAACAAGCAAACAAGAAAATTAGGAGAGCAGGTGTGGAAAAGAATGGAATGAACCTTGAAATCACACAAAAAGAGTATCATTCTTTCGTCCAATTATGTGAAGCCACTTCAGAACATCATGAATGCTACAACTCTATACTATTTAATGTTTTGGTGTGTGTGATAAATTCTCCAATGAAAATTTTTCCTAAAGTTCAATGATGAATTTGGCGGATGGGCTCCACCCACAAAATAAATCAAAAAAGTATGTGGTGAAATGCGTATCTCTCCATTATCTTGTGAATAGGATTCCAATCTCTCTCTTTCATCATTTTTTTTCTCTCCACTCACTTCCATTTTTCTTCCACTCAAATTTTATTAACTTTTTTATAATTTTTTTCTCCTAAATTTTATAAAACTACCAAAACCAGAAGGATCAATCACACGAGAAAAAAAGACATCCAGGATACTAACATGGTGTCCCCGGCCAAACTGCAATATCAGTGGTCAGAAAGTCCTCTCTTCTTCCAAAGCTAAACAGTGCCTCCTCCCCCAACATATATAATAACATGTACAGCCCGTGTAACCAATAAATTTCCAAACTAGAAGCTATATAATTTCGGGTAAATGGATAAGTCTGGGATATAAAATTTGTAATTAGTAAATTTTATTGTCAAAATAAATTCAATTGAGTTATATTTTTAAGTTCAAGTTCGAGATCGGAAGCAAAATTAAAGAGTTGTTCGTAAAGAGTTGTTTGTGAACAATAACTTGACGACTTTGAAAAATTTAAGAACAACACCTTAGGAAGTTTAGTTAGAAAGTAAGGATACTTGCGTGCATATATTGTATGTTTTAAAAAACAAGCGTTGCCAAAAGTTTTCTAAGTGTAAAAGCTTTAAGTTCAGGTCTGGCCAACTTGAATCGGTTCAAGGGCAGCTGAACTGGTTCAAGAGTTAAAGACTTTTTTTTAAATAATAATAAATAAAAAAAACCCTGCCAACTTGAACCGATTCAAGTTCTACAACAGATTTTGGTAACTTTGTTTCCTACTCAGTTTTTACTTCCTATTCTATATAAAAGTTCTCCTCAAACCTTATGCATGAAATTGACTTATTTTTCAAGTACAATTAGGGTTTCAAAAGTCTATTAAGACATATTTTCTCACTTAGGATTGTGTGGCTTTTTGCATTAAAATTATGATTTTCATTAAGAGCCTTTTTGTAAGATTTTTAAGAACATATACACTATATATACACAAGTAATTTAGCGTGTTGTTCAAATCTGGTTGTGTTCAAGTCTATTGAAGATTTTATCTACAACGATTAGGGAAAACATATTTTATTTCTTCAATATTAAATTCAAATTCGAAGAAGAAGAATTTCCGATCACACGTTAAAGGGATCAAGGCACTTGTGGAGTGTTGTTGATCTACCAGCAATCCTTCTACAAGGTTTGAGGCATAAGTTTGAAATCGAGAGCTATTAGACATGAAGTCGCAAAGTCAGGGGTATTCAGTGGATTGAGTTTTGGTAGAGTGAAAGGGTTTGAGTCTGAGTCAATGTTCGGTATACTTTACTTTATACATATGGATCATTTTAGGATTGGGATAGCGCACAAAACCTCGAGATTTTTCAATTGATTTTCTCGTTAAAATCCGGTGTCACTCTAAACTTTACTTGCTTTTAATTTGTGTGTGATTGTTTAAATAACAGATAATTTTAGTATAATAAATTGGATAAAGAAACACGTGATTAATCTCTCTCTAAAATAGTTTTTAAAACTTAACTTTCCATAACTTATTCCACTGCATAAGTCACAACTGGTATCAGAGACAATCTTTACACATTTAGTTGATCTGAGTGGAAAGTTTATTTGTTTTCAAAATTTCTTTCATTATGTCTTATATTTTGAAAAAGGATGGATCTAATCAACGTGGTCCTTTATTCGAATGAGACAATTATAACTTTTGGAAACCAAAGATGAGAGCTTATTTTCAAAATTCACAAGGTAAAGTCTGGGGTATTGTTGGGACAGGCTATACACCTCCGACTAAGGACAAGGAATAGGATGGTAAGACTGTTAACATTTTGAAGGACACCTTCACTTACACTGCTCTTGAGACTAAGTGTAGTGATGCTAATGAAAAAGCTTTGTATATGAAATTATTAATTCTGTTGTTCCATCTGAATATCCTAGAATTTCTTATTGTAAAATTGCTAAAGAAGCTTAGGATATTTTGCAGATTACTCATGAAGGAACATCAAAAGTGAAGAAACCCAAAATTCAGATGCTTTCTCATAAGTTTGGGAATATAGTGATGAAACAAGATGAAACTTTTTCTAAGTTTTATTCTAGTTTTCTTGAAATTATCTCTGAGCTTCGTCACTTAGGCAAAAGAGTTAGTGATAAAAAAAAATAATGAGAAAATCGTTAGGTCTTTACCTAAGAGATTTCAGAATAGGGTAGAAACAATTACGAACATTGGGATTTGTCTAGTGCTAAAGTAGATGGGGTTGTGGGTTCCCTAAAAAATTTTGAGATGCAGATTTTTTGTCAAATTCAAAAAGAGAAGAATATGGCTTTAAAGTCAACTCAAATTGAAAACATTGTTGATGACAATCCTAATGAAGATGTGGCACTCATAACTACACAATTTAATCAGTTTTTGCAAAACAAAAAAACAAAGGAGAAGGAATGTCAATGGGGCTAATCCTCATAATTTGGATAAGGGTTCAACTTTTAAGATGAATGAAAAGAAAGGGGAAGAATCAAAAGAAACTGAACTTGGTTACTGGAATTGTGGTGGCAAAGGTCACACTTCAGTTGTTTGTCCTAGTCCTAAGAAAGATTCAAATGATAAGAATATAGAAAAAGTTATGAAAGTTTTAGTTTTTTAGAATACTACTCCTAGTGATAATGAATCATCTCATGATGATTGCAATGATTTTTCTTTTGTTGTTTTTCTTGATAAAGTTCCTCATGTTGTTACTTTGCCTGATTCTAATATTTCAGACAATGAAGATAGTGAAATCCATGATAAACAGGTTCAAGAGGAAAAGATTGATGAAAAGCAACTAAAAAGAATGTTTGCAGAAACTGTGGAAGTTAAATTTGTTGTCAAAAAGTTGGCAAAAGAACTTATTCAAGCCAAAGAAGAAAGAGATTAACATAAAAAAACAAGTTGATGAAGGTAAATTGAGAATTATTGAAAGCAATTCATTTATCTCTGATCTAAAAAGAAAAGTCAAATCTCTTGAAGGCAAGGTTAGTATAGCTAATTCTATAAAAGATTCTCTTGTTTCTATTATTGAATTTCTTGATATTGAATTGAAGAAATCACAAGAGAAATTGATTGATTTTACATCTGGATGAGTCAAACTAAATAAGATGATAAATATTAGCAAGAATGTAAATGATAAAACATGTTTAGGATTTGTTAAGAGCTCATCTAGTAATCAAGGTAAAACATTTTTTGTGAAACCTGTTAATCAAAACATGCCTAATCTTAAATTGGTTGATTCATTGCATTCTAAAATGTCTTTTGTGCCTAATGTGTTGCATTGCACTTTTTGTGGTAGAACTGGACATAGCCAACATTATTGTTTTTGGAGGAAAAAGAAAAGTTTTTCTGATATTCATTCTCATTGGTTTCATGCTAAGAATAAGGTGCATTCTAAGAAAAGTCAAAATTTTGTTTCACCCAAAAATTCTAAAGTTGAGAATTTGCATGAGAAGAAAGTCAAAACTGAAAAAACCCTTTCAAAAATTATAAGTGAAGACTGTTTGGATCAAAAAAGAAGAGTTAGTCAACTATGTGTCAATTGATTCTAAGAAACTAGTTTCCAATAAGTCATTGGGTACAAAATCCTCAAACTGAATCCTATGAAGGTTGAGTGATCATAGATTGTGATTATTGAAAATATGTTTGCCATTGGATCACTTTTTGCAGTCTAGTGTTTGGTTGTGGTTTGGGAAAGTAATGATCATATTTGTTTCTTGATAACATATGAGAAAAAAAATTTCTATTGAATTTATGATTAGTTTTTGAATGCAAATTGAGACACATGATGATTTGATAAGATAGATTCTTTGTTTGTAATTTATACAATGAAAAATAATTTGATGTGTTTATGTGATTTTCAGATTTGAATCTCTCAAGTCATGTTTACATATGCACTAGTCTATCTCTAAGAAAATGTATTGAAAATCGTTGGAATGTTGACTAGGTTATATTGCCCATAAAAGCTATAAAGGTTATTGTTTTGAAAAAAATAGAGCACGTTTTGAAAAAAAAAAAAAAAATGATGAAAAATTTTCAGCAAGAAAAGAAAAGAAAAGAAAAGAAAAATTTGTTGAAAATCTTTGCAAAAGAAAAGGTTACCTATAGAGTTTGGGTCAAAAGCTTCTATTCGACTTTGAAGTGGAGTTATTTGAGTAAAAAGAAAGGTGGAGACAAATCAAAATAGGGAATTGTTAGAATGAAATTCGTCTTGCCTAGAAAATTGTTCAAAAACAATCTTATCTTGATGTTTTTCGATCCATATGATTTAGACAACGATTGATGAAATTTGATTGAAATGTGGGGTGGTTGGATTAAACAAACACATGAACTTGCTAGATGAATGTCTAAATTTTTCTTTAAAATTTGCAAGTTGAATTTCATGTTGTGATTGCCTTCTAAGAGTCGAAAATTATTGAAATTTCTATCATGCATTTGTGCTCATGGATATACATAAATACTCTAGAAATTTTGGATCATGTGTTGACTTGAAATTAATGGGATTTGTTTTCTCATTATTTTAAATAAATAAAAATTTTAAAAATTTTCAAAAATCCAAAAAGATTTTGTTTTTTAGGTTTTTAGTTTTTTTTTTCTTGCCTTTATTTGATGTAATCAAATAATTTCTAGCGTATGATCATTTTTGTAAGCCGTTTAAATTGTTTTTGGGAAGATTTGAACATATGTTTTTCAAAGGATTCAAGTCTAGAAAACTTGAACTGATTCAGCCTCACTTGAACCGGTTCAAGTGCACAAGGTTGTAATTGAAATTTGGCACTGCCAAACTTGAACCAGTTCAAGACCCTCTGAACCTGTGACCCCACATCTGGGTACTTAAATCATGTCATATGCGTGCTGATGGGTTCATTTTGAACTCACTTTTGCCACACGTTTTTGCTTCCTTCTCTCTCACTTGTGCATCTATATACATACTGTTGGGATTTGTGTGCCATAGCATAACAAATTCTTATTTGGATTGTAAAAGTCATGGTTTCTTATCTGAATATTATTATTAAGGCATTATACAATTGGTGAATGGAATGTTTTATTTTTTCGATTCATTACGGAATTGATTTTGTCCACTTAATTACAAGATATATTTATATATGTATGTAATGGCAATTAATACTAAGTTATAAATTAGTAATCATAAATGGTTCAAAGTCGATAATTATGGATGGACATTTAATTAACTAAGACTTGAACTGAGTCCACGATAGGTTGAGATATATTACGAGAGCCGTCATATGCAATTGCTCTCTATCATAGTCAAGGTTTTTGACTTTCAAGCATGAGAGAAGTATAGACCCTTTTATTAATTAATAATTACTTCGATTTGTTCGACGGATACTTCAGGATCAATAGATCAGCACTTTGGGTAGTTATGTAATTAATAGTTAGAGGGTCATATTCTCAATATTTACATTAGTGCTACTTGTATTTGTTTTGTATTGATTATGGTTGATCACAAATTAAATTCAAAGGCTTTCGTATGTTTTAGACAAAATGTTTTCTATATATTTATTTAGTAAATTATTATTTTTGTCAGACAAATATTTTATTGTGATCAAACCGGAAATAATCAAAGGTAACAAAATAATTATATTAATTATGTTATCGGATTGATGGCTTTATAATCCGATAAATAATTATGCATAGAGGAGTCAAAGTGCAACATTGACTTAGAGGTTATTTACTACTTAATTGGAGTACAATTAATTTCTTTTAGTGGAGTAGAAATTAATTTATGAATTAATTGAATTAGGTCCATGGTTTAATGGACCAGACCAATTACTAATTTATAGTAGCCAAGAAAATAATAAGCCCAAAGAATTCTCAGTCATAGCCCAAATTGATATTGGAGTCCTATTAAAATTGAGATATGTGAATTAAAGATTGAGAATGATATATTATTTTCTTTCCTTATCTTTATTTTGCCTATATATACATGGGTCCATGTATATTTTAGGGATGACTTTTGAAAGACAAAAGAATATATTTTCTATCTCTAATTTTTTAGTGTTTGCTTTCTCTTTTAAAGGAGGCTACCACAAGCCTTGCCTCCAAGGTCATTCATCAAGGTATATGGGTGATTCCTAAAGGGAAGATCACTATCAAGAAGAAGGAGAAAGGATCTTGCTAAGGGATCTACAATAAGTGAGAATATTCACTTTAGAGGAAAGATTTAAAGGTTTACTCAAACCTTTGATGTAAGTATTCAATCTATTAATTGAATGATACATCATCTTTTATTTTATTTTTTGCATAAAACTTGTCTCTATGTGATGAATCAAGATTTATATATATAAATTCCTCAAAAAGTTTTAAAACTTGTACGATTCCTAACAATGGTATCAGAGCATGGTTTGATTCATTACTAGAGATCATGTCTTTTTTATGAAAATCATCATTCATGGATCCAAATTATATATGTATATATATATTTATTGATGTATAATTTAATATGTTGATATATATTGATACATGATGATGATGTATATATAATTGTGAGTGGATGATGATATTTTTTTGGGCCATGGATGAAGCTTATAGGTTTAATGTAATTTTATCTTTGGATAAATGTAATTAAGGCTTTGATTTAGCCATTAGAAAGTTTAATGATATAATTTAATTATTTTTCATTATATTTCATATGTATAATTAATTTCAAAGCCATGTAATATTCATCAGTGGGTACTATGAAGCTTCAAGAAGGTCCAAGAGAATTAAATAAGGTCCTTGGAATTTTTTTTGAAATTTTTTTAGAATTTTTTAAGGCTTTATTTAATTTTTTCAGAGTTTTCTGCAATTTCAGACACAATTCCGGCGACCAGAGAATGGCCGGCGGCGAGGGCGACGCCGGAGGAGGGCTACCGGATCCGGTGCGGTGCGGTACACCATAGTACTGTGCGCCTGGATCCAGAACCGTTGAATGAGGGGCATAATCCAGTGTAGCGCGCCTCCATTGAAGAATAAAACGCCAACCAGCCTTCTGGCGCGTGAGGAGCATGCGCCAGACAAAGTGAAACCTTCCCGGCGCATGCAGGCACGTGGCTGCATGTGCCACACGTTGATGTGCCTTCCAGGCGAGTGCCAGCGCGTAGAGGCGCGTACCATGCACTGTTGCACCCCTCAGGCTCGTGCCAGTGCATGCAGGTCCCTCCGGGCGCATCCCAAGCGCTATTTTGCTTCTCCAAATGTGTAACCGCTCCCTACAGGTGTTAACAAGCCGATGGTGGACACCCGTACAATAAGAATAGTATTTAAATGTTAAAAGCTGATTCCACTACCCATTTTATTTGCTTTTGTCTATTATTTAATTATTTATGTGATGTATGAAATAATTAATTATTAATTATTATTGTTCATGCATTGGATCCATGATTTTTATCTAAATGACTTGATTTATATTAATTAAATTATGAAAATCAATTAGATTTGATTACTAATTAATTAAAGGGCATTTATTGAGAAACGAAAAATTATTTTTGAAAATTATTTTTAAAGTGTGCCTCAAATTAAATATTAAGTGAATCATTTAAAAGTCCAGATCTTTTCTAAATTTAATTGGATTAAAATCAAAGCGTTTTACATGCATTATATCATGAATTGAAAACCTTAATTATAAATAATAAAAAGTTGAGTGGGAGCGGGGATTTTTATACATTTTTTTTTTTTTTATTATAACCATTGTGATTAGATCTTTAAAAATAAGGCCACATGCATGATTTTAAGAGTTTAGATTACAAGAATGGTTTTCTCACAAAAATATATTTATTAAATGTTCATTATAATTAGATTTTTAAAAATAAGGCCCAACGCATGAATTAAAGAGTCTAAGCTTATAATGGCAATATATTCAATATTTAATTTTTCGTTGGAGCATTAATAACGTTATACACTAAATCTAAAATCAATAGTATTAGCTTCCCAACGGAGTGGTCAATACTAGGTGATTTTAGAAAGGCTAAACAAAATCGAAAATTATTTCATATATAGATAAGGCATTGTCTAAAGAAATATGGAAATAATTAATTTTTCTCGTCAATAGCAATAATGAACTCCGCCAACCGGATAAGTTATTGGCAAATTGATTGTCCGATTTTTCATGCAATGTGGTTAAGGGATCCACATGATTATTTTTATTCACCTTATTTATTGTATGAATGCTTTTATTTTCAGATTTATCATGACTAGTCCATTCAGTCCACTTGCAAACATACTAAAAAAAATCGATTAACTGGACCAAATTATATCGATTGGAAAAGGCAACTAGATATTGTACCCACATATGAGGGGTTCAATTATGTGCTTACTGCTCCCTAACCTTTGATCGGTTGATCGATTATCAATTTTTATATCAACCCATTTGCAATAGCACAAATCATTGTAAAATAGGGCTATTGGTCGGGTAAGTCGAACCACTGGGATTGCTAATCTATAGCAACTAAGGTGTCTAGAATCATTTTAGAATGATAAGGGGGTTTATAGAGGATTTGTTGGATTGTCACTAAAACTAAGAATGTGAAATTCATAAAATAAAAGCTTGCGAGAATTAAAAGAGATAAATTACGAGTAAAGAAAACTAGGGAAGTGAATCTGCCTCCATCCTTATACACATGCTAGATTAGAACTAATTTAGGGGAAAACAACATATATGATGATCATGATACATAGCAACACTTGGTTACTATAATATCCTCAAGAAGTTCATTAAATCAATAAGTAAGAATAATCCATCAAAGGTTCACATGCTTGAACTACCTAAACTAGGGTGTAGTCTTCAACATGCTCACTAAGCCAAAGATTATCAAGCTCTTAATAAATGATGAAGCACATGAAGCTAGAGATTAAGCAAAAACCATCAAAGGGACTACCTAAGCAATGGCCTATCAAAGATATCTACCAACATACCATTAAATCATTTCATAACCTTATTTCCATTGTCACCATGAAAACATAAGCAATATGATTAATGTAAGACATTATCTAGAACAAGATAATCAACTTAGAAAAACCATTTATATACATCAACATCCATTACAACAAATGAAATGTTCTTGATCATGAAAAGACCATAGATTATACATTGTAATCCCCAAAATAGAACTAAACTAGAATATGCCTACAAGGGAGGGCTTCATCACCTCCCTAAAGGAAGAGTTAGTTACACATGGATGCCCTAAAAGAAGGAAGAAGCTTGGATCCCACTCCCATTTTCGAGCTCCCCTTTTTAGCCACACAAAACTCTATCTTCTCCTCTTTTCTCTCTCCAAAAATCTTGCAAAATATATGTGATATCTAATCTCTTGGTTCCCCTCTCTTTTTGTAAACAATAAGCCTACCAAACCCCCTCAAAATGAGGCTTAACTCCCCCCAAAAGACATCTCCAACCAACTCATAAAAGAAGGAAATCCGAAGTTGGAGGATTCAAGACACAAGTGGGCCAAAAATGTTCCTTCGAGCGCTCGAAGAAGAGGCTTCAAGTGCTCGAAGATGTTCGAAGTGATTCTGCCTGAATTTCGAGCGCTCAAAGGTCCTTCTTCGAGCACTCGAAGATGCAACAGATTGCATTCTTCTACTTGTTTTGCTCTGAGCTACTTTGGTAAAAAGGCCATAACTTTCTGCTCCGAACTCCAAATGACGAACAGTTTGATGATTTGGAAGGCTAAATCAAAGCTCTAAGTACGCCATGTTTTAATAGAAGTCCAGTTCTCAAGTTTGTTGGGTCAAAAATGACGAGCAAAGTCGAACTCCACTGCTGCCAGGCTGTAAACTTCAGCATTGCACACTTTGATATTCAAGAACTCATCAAAACATCATTTTTATTCCTTTTTGGCAAACAAACCTGAAAATAAATAAAACATGCAAATGAAGATAATCTACATAAAATAATCAAATAATGGACTTAACTAATGCAACTAAGGGTACTTGAATATGCAATATTCGGCACTTATCACACCCCCAAACTTACATTTTGCTAGTCCCTTAACAAAACCAAAATGAAAAACTCAATGAAATGACAACCATGGGAATGCTACCACAAAAATATCAACCATGGTAAAATGAAATACATACATAGCTCAAATACAACTTGAAACAAACAAAGGACTGAAGACGGGGTCATTAAGCAGACTACCATGCATAAATGAAGTATTGCTACAAAAGTTTGCTAAACACGTTTTAACATACATGCATCAGCATCCAAGTCCATATAAATAACTCAATTGTCATCTCTTGAATGGAAATCAACTCTAACTTCAGTGAAAATGGATTGGATTCTCAACATGTGGCTTTTACTTTCTTTTTTAATTCCAAGACACAAGTCTTCAAATAATTGAATTCCCCTTTAAATGAAGTCACTAAGGCATGAATTTATTTACAAAACAACTTCTGTTGCTTGCTGACAATTTATTAGAACTCAAAAATAAAACAAAAAAAATGGTTGTGCAATGCTGAAGTCCTTTAAGCTTTCTAACCAACCCATGTAATAAGCTTTAGGCCAACAACTCCCAAACCAGATGGCTTTAGGGTGCTAAGTGTAGAGATACTCCTTGGACTTAATAGCTCGAATTGGCAAGGCTATGAACTCCAACAGACCATGTTTATTACTAATTTAATATTATTATTATTATTATTATTTTTAGAATGACCGTGCAATGTCTAAGTCTCTTAAGCTTTCTAACCAATCCATGTAACAAGCTTTAGGCCAACAACTCCCAAACCAGATGGCTTTAGGGTGTTAAGTGTAGAGACACACCTAGGGCTTAATAACTTAAGTTGGAAAGGCTACAAACTCAAACAGGTCATATTTTTTTTTTTTTTTTTTTTTTTTTTTAGAAAAATCATGCCAAAGGTATCCATCCATTAGGTTCATCAATTCAGATCAACTAGGTCACGATCAGGGTTAATCAAGTTGCATGCCTCACAGTTAAGTTTCCGGTGTGCATCTGTGCATTGTGAAGCATAAAAGAGTATAAGATCCAGCGAGAATTTAATTGAAACATTTATACAGACTAAATTTCATCCACATGATCATTTCAAATTCAAAAAAAAAAAATTCTTTATTTTCAAAACTTAACAATTGCTTCTATATACAAGGTAGTAAATATATGCTTTATCTCCAACAAGTTTCAAATTACACTATCATTGCTTTACAAAAATGTACTACCAAAAATGCAATATTGCACCCCCAAACTTGAATAACACATTGTCCTCAATGTGGGACAATTAACATCTACGAAAAAGTAGAGAGGATAACAAGAACGAAATTACCCAAAATAGGAGGAAAGTGCATGGCAAGGTGACAAAAAGCTCCCATGCAAAGGCCAACATAAAGAGGCCCCCAAACTTGAAATGTGCAACCTGCAAGGGATCAGAAACAACTAGGGAACGAAAATAATTAACAATGAAACAGTAAAAAAAAAAAAAATTAACAGTTAATAAAATAAAAAAGGGGAATTTGCATTCAAAAAGGGGTGGTGGACATGATTACAAAAGGAATGGAAATTCTATCATGTCCAACCAGATTAACTAATGGCTAATACATTCCCATGCTCAAAAACGAGAACAACAACAGAAAATAAAAAATATAAACATGTGAACAAAAGACGGATCAGGAACAGTAAATAAACTACGGGCTAGGGAGAAAACGGGCAAGGATGGCATTGAGGAGGGATTGTGTTTCACGCCGTTCTTCTTAACCCAGGCGACGCTCCTCCGTCATAATACGGCGATCTTCTGTTGTAGTTTGCCAAAGAATGCTCAAAATGATCCATCCGAGCATTGATACCTGCGATGCTAGCTCGCAGAAAAGCATGGTCCTGCTGAGGGTCAACGGGAGACGCCTCCCATTCAGCATCCTCAACCATGGGATCATCCTCGGAAACAGGAGGAGATGGAAAGTGGGGGGACGGAGGAGCAGCGAGCTGAGGGTACCGAGAATGGCCAAGAACATTGTTCCACCGGCGGATGGTAAAAGTCTGAATCTTTCTGCCTTTTCTTCATGGGGAGGAACAATGAAGCCTTTGTGCTTCAGGAGCTTGGTGATAAAGAAGGGCAAAGGCAAAGCCCGATTTTGAACTCGCTGATGCAGCGCATTAAGACACTTATCCCAGAACCACATAAATATGTTCCAATTGAGCTCCAGGACAGAAAACCATTGGCCTTGGTCCATGGCATACAAGGCTTGCAACAACGGGCCTCGGCGCTCGGTGCTATACGCCAAGGGGCAAACATTATGCTTGAGAACGGAGTCAAGGAACCATACGCGCTCCGGAAGAGTGGATTTGAGTGTAAAGCTCCGGGGCCGATGAGGATCATCAACGTTGCAAATGGCAGCCACAACTTGCTCTACAGTTAAATCATTAACCCGTTCATATAATGGGCGGCCCCGATGATCGAAAAGGTCATTAGGACACTCCATGGAGCAACCGGAGACCTCAACAATGTTAGCCAAGGTGAAAGAAAAAGGGACGCCATCAATGGATGTGGTGAGAAAGATGGAGGGCTCTTCAGGGCAATTGAGATGTTGGTAGAAGAGTCGCACCACACGGGGATAGGCGACCTTTGCAACGGGTTTGCAAATGTGCTGAATGCGATTAGCTAATTCCGCAGCAGCCCGCGAAGTGGTGGGAAGAGTGTCAAAAAGACCCGTGAGCGGAAAGAGAAGCTCATAGTTGATTTTTTTCGCTAGCCAAGGTTCTCGGAGTTGCTCAAGATCAACAGCGGGGGCATCCTCAGATGGCCTAGGATGGCGAGAAGGTCCAGCACGAGACATTTGGAGGAAGAGAATTGGATGGGGAAATTCAGCGAGCACCTTGAGAGGAGAATATAGAGAATGAAGGATGAGATGAAAAGGAAAGATGGAGATGATGGGTATTTATAGGAGATGGGTGCAGGAAGGAGGGAGAGGGAAGGTTAGGGGGGTTATGGAGGAGAAGTGATGGAGGGAGGTCGTGGGGGTAATGGAGGGAGTGGTTGAGGTAACTGAAACAAATGGGAGAGAGAAAGTCGGATTTTAAAGGTAAAGAGCAGCACGAGTGCTCGAAGAAGGCTCTTCGCTCGAAGATGAGGCAGTGGGCTTTGGGTACGCTGGTTTAAAGGCTCGAGCACTCGAAGAAAGGACTTCGAGTGCTCGAAAATGGCCAGCGGGTTTTGGGGAAGCTGCGAGCGCTCGAAGAATGCTTTTCAAGCGCTTGAGTGGCTTTTGGAATGTCGTGGAGCTTGGATGCAACCCATGAACGCTCAAAGATGGGTTTCGAGCGCTCGAAAAATGGATAGTAACCGAAATCAGAACTTTTGAGCGCCTGAAGAAGATATTTCGAGTGCTCGAAAACTTGACAGTGAGCATTTTGGAACTTTCGAGCGCTCGAAGGAGATGTTTCAAGCGCTTGAACTGCAGGGCAAAACTTTTCTAAGTCTTATGAATGCTTGGATTGGAGTCTTTGCTGCACGGCATTGGCTACAAGTTCAGAGAGAGTGCCAATGAAGAACTTAAATGTTTGGATGGATTTAAGAAACCTCGAACAACCAATGCATTGAGAATAGGAGTGCATGCACAAGAGTGCCATGTCGAAAGTTCGAGAAAATTGCCAACTAGAGTTGAAAACTTCCGGGAATGAAAACAAGGGTTTCAGAAGGTTGAAGAAAACCCGTCTGAGTTTCTGGAACACAAATTAAGATAGTTCCAGAGAAAGTTAAATTTTTGCTTTCCTTAGCAATTTCCCAAAAAATTTCAAGGCACGAGCAATTGAACAATAGGGAAGCATGGAAATAGAAAGAATTTCTTCCCTTGAGTGCTAAATTTAATGTCGATAGCTAGATGAACCAGGCGTTGCATGGCGCATTAATCCACGTAGATTGGGTCCGTCAATAGGACTTTCTCAACTTTTCGAATAGGGACTATGCCATCTACGTAAGGCTTAAGCCGTTGGCCGTTAACCTTGAAGAAAGATCCATTGGTAGGATCTTGGAGTTCAACTGCACCATGAGCAAAGACAGCGGTGATGACATATGGACTATCCCACCGTAAACAGAGTTTACCGGGAAAGAGCTTCAAGCGGAAATTGAAAAGCCAAACTTTTTGGCCCGGGGCGAAAGACTTGTTGACAATGTGCTTGTCATGAAATACTTTGGTTTTTGCCTTATAAATTTTTGCACTTTCGTATACATCATTGCAGATTTCCTCAAGTTCATTTAGTTGCAAAGCACGAGTAGAGCCGGCTTGTTTAAGATCAAAGTTGAGCCTTTTTATGGCCCAATAAGCATGGTACTCTAATTCGACTAGGAGATGACAAGCTTTTCCAAAGACAAGCCGATATGGTGACATGCCAATGGGTGTCTTGTAAGCTTCCGGTAAGCCTAAAACGCATCGTTGAGTCTTAACGACCAATCTTTGTAATCCGGTCGAATCGTTTGTTCCAAGATGTGCTTAATCTCCCGATTAGATACTTCCACTTGACCACTCGTTTGAGGGTGATAAGGTATGGCAACCTTATGAATGATAGAGTATTTAGAGAAGACGGATTTAAGATCACGATTTCGAAAATGAGATCCACCATCACTGATGATTGCTCTGGGCGTACCAAAACGACTAAAGATGTTTGATTGAATGAATTGGATCACAACTTTATGATCATCGGTTCTGGTAGCCTTGGCCTTAACCCATTTGGAAACATAATACACCGCTACAAGGATGTACTCATAGCCATAAGAAGATGGAAATGGTCCCATGAAGTCGATCCCCCATACATCAAAAATTTCAATAATTAGGATGGGAGTGAGGGGCATCATGTCTTTTCTAGACATGGATCCGAGCTTTTGGCAACGCTCACAAGATTTACAGAAGTTGTATGCATCCTGAAACATGGATAGCCAATAGAATCCGCTTTAAAGAACTTTGTCAGTGGTCTTTTTGGCAATGAAATGGCCTCCACAAGCTAGAGTATGACAGAAATTTAGAATGCTTGTGGTCTCAGTTTTGGGAATGCATCGCCAGATAATTTGGTCCGGGCAATACTTGAACAATTCCGGATCTTTCCAAAAGAAATGCTTGACTTAGGAGAAGTTTCGGTCTTTCTCTTGTTTAGACCAATGAGTTGGAATTTTGCCTACCGCTAGGTAGTTGACGAGATCCGCAAACCGTGGAAGACTTGAATGGGAAATCTGAAAAAGTTGCTCATCCGGAAAAGAATCACGGATGGCAGCGAATTTAGAGGATTTTTCAATGAGTAAGCGAGAGAGATGGTCTGCGACAACATTGTCAGTCCCTTTTTTATCCCAGATTTCAATGTCAAACTCTTGAAGTAAGAGTATCCATCGAATTAGGCGAGGTTTGGTCTCTTTTTTCCCTAACAAGTGCCGAAGAGCGGCATGATCTGAGAAGACTATGACCTTTGAGCCAAGAAGATAGGAGCGGAATTTATCCAAGGCATACACCACAGCTAGCAATTCTTTTTCAGTGGTGGTGTAATTTAACTGAGCATCAGCGAGTGTCTTGCTAGCATAATAAATGACGTATGGAAGTTTATCCACACGTTGGCCCAAAACCGCACCTAATGCATAATCAGACGCATCACACATGATCTCAAAAGGAAGAGACCAATTTGGTGGTTTCATGATTGGGGCAGAGGAGAGAAGAGTACGAAATTTAATAAAACTTCCATGCAAGCTTCATCAAAATTGAACGGAACATCCTTGGCAAGAAGATTACACAAGGGCCGAGAGATTTTGCTAAAATCTTTGATGAAGCGACGATAGAATCCGGTATGGCCAAGGAAGGAATGAATTTGACGGACGGAATTCGGAGGCGGGAGATTAGAGATTAACTCAACCTTAGCTTTATCCACCTCAATTCCCCGTTTAGAAATGACATGTCCTAGAATAATGCCTTCTTGGACCGTGAAGTGGCTTTTCTCCTAACTTAGAATTAGATTTGTCTCCTTGCATCTTTGGAGAACAAGCGATAGATTGTGGAGACAAGACATAAAGGAGAGGCCAAACACGAAAAAGTCGTCCATGAAAACTTCCAAGAACTTTTCAACCATATTAGAGAATATGGACATCATGCACCTTTGAAATGTTGTCGGAGTATTGCATAGCCCAAAAGGCATGTGTCGATAGGCAAAAGTTCCAAAGGGACATGTGAAAGTTGTTTTTTCTTGATCTTGGGGGGCGATTGCCACTTGGTTATAGCCGGAATAACCATCAAGAAAATAATAGTAACTCTGACCGGTTAGCCTTTCTAGGATTTGATCAATGAATGGGAGTGGAAAATGATCCTTCCTAGTTGAAGAGTTGAGTTTCCAGTAGTCAATACACACACGCCACCCGGTAGTGGTTCGTTGTGGCACGAGCTCACCCGCTGAATTTTCAACAACGGTGAGGCCGAATTTCTTGGGGACAACTTGAGTGGGACTTACCCACTTGCTATCAGAGATGGGGTAGATGATTCCCGCATCTAGCAATTTGATCACCTCTTTCATGACCACTTCCTTCATATTAGGATTCAACCGGCGCTGGACCTCTCTAGTAGGCTTTGCGTCGTCCTCCATATGAATGCGATGCATACAAATAGAGGGGTCAATTCCTTTCAAATCAGCCACTGCCTAGCTAATAGCTTCTTTATGCTTTTGAAGCACCGCTAAAAGGTTGGTTTCTTGATCCTCAAAAAGGTCCGATGCAATGATGACTAGAAGAGTTTGATTTGCACCAAGATACACATACTTGAGGTGGGCCGGGAGCGGCTTAAGTTCAAGTTGTGGTGGAGATTTCAATGATGGGACCGAAGGAGTAGTGGAAAGTTGCGGAAGCGGTTCTCTTGGAACTATCCAAGGAGGAATATCCATGATAGCATTGATATCAAGCAAGGAGTTTACTTCTTGGATGGATTGATCTATGTCAAAGCTTGAGAAGTCAAAGTGAGACATGTAAGTTTCAAGAGGATCCTTGCTTAGAATGAAGGGAAGAGATTCTTCAACTACTTCATCGATGACATCAACAAGAAAATAATCATCCTCATCGGAAGGATGTTGAGTTCCATGGAAGATATGAAGTTTGACTTGCATGTTTCCAAAAGCAATGTCCATCACCCAGGTTCGGCAATTAATGAAAGCATTAGCCTTGGCTAAGAAGGGCCGACCAAGGATCACGGGAATATGTTTTTTTGGATCATGGATCGGTTCCGTGTCAAGAACCACAAAGTCTACCGGGAAGTAGAATTTGTCCACTTTGATAATGACATCCTCAAGAATGCCTCGTGGCTGCTTGACCGATCTATCGGCAAGCTGCAAAACCACGGAAGTTGGCTTTAGATCTCCCAACCCTAGCTGTAAGTAAATTGAATATGGAATCAAATTTACACTAGCTCCTAAGTCAAGGAGGGCCCTTTCTATCTTGTTATCGCCAATGACACACGAGATAGTTGGGGCGCCCGGATCCTTATACTTTGGAGGAGCACTGTGTTGAATGATGGCACTCACATTTTCAGTTAACCTTACTTTCTTTGGCAAATGATTTCTGGACGTGCGTTTTTGAGTGCACAAATCCTTGTGAAATTTTACATAGGGAGGGATTTGCTTGATAGCATCCAAGAGAGGCAAGTTAATCTTTACTTGCTCGAAAACTTCCCACATGTCTTGAATTTTTGCAATTCTTGTTCCCAAAATGCGTCGACTCTTGGAGTCGTTGAGGAAACGGAGTCTTAAGCTCGTAAGAAGTTTCCACACTTGGGTTGACAAGCTTGGGATTTTCACGAGTAGGATATAGATTAGATGAGCTTGCTTTTGGATTTTCGGAGGGAGAATTTTTGTCATCCTTGTCTCCGTCAACTTTGTTGTTGACAACTCGACCACTCCTAAGGGTGGTGATTGCTTGAACTTGTTCATGAATTGGCCCACTCGGAGGAGAGGTTTCGTCAATCACATGCATCCCTCTAGGATTTTCAAATGGTTGAGCGGGAAACTTACCCTTGTCCTTTTACAACAACTGGTTCATGGAGTTAGCTATTTGACCCACTTGATTCTCAAGTTTAGCTATGGACTGAGTATAAGAATGAACCATTTGGAGAGTGGGCTGCAAAGATGACAAGAGTTGCTTGTTGGATTCCATCATTTGTTGATTTAGAGATTCCATCATTTGTTTATTTGCAGCCATAATCTCATCCTTTGGGGACATGAGAGGTTGATTAGAGACATTTGGATTATACGGAGGACGGTAACTTGAGGAGGCCTGAAATGGCCTATTTTGAAATTAAGAAGAGGGCTAATTTTGATGCCCTTGAGTTTGAAATTGAGAATTTTGTGAGGCTTGTTGCCACCACGAAAAATTCGGATGATCTCTCCAACCCGGATTGTAGGTATTGGAATATGGATTATTTTCGAGCCTTGAGAACATAGCATTTGCTTGCTCTTGATTTGGATTGGGAAATTGCTCCGGTGTGGGGTAATCTTCCGAGAGATGGAATGGACTTGTACACGATGCATATACCATACTTGCGGAATTTTGGGACAATGAAGGGGAGAGATGTGGTGTTATCAATTGATAGAATTTGTGAGCTATGGCGTCCACTTGAGATGATTCTTCCCTCATTGATTTTGGTTGACACGGAGTGGGGTTCTTTGCATTGGTTGAGGTCGGGGCCCTACGAGAATTATGTTGTAATGAATTCTTACTTAAATTCTCAAGTAGGTTCCAAGCCTCATCCGCATTTTTTGACATGATCATTTCTCCACATGATGAGTCAACCATGAATCTATGTGGTTCGGTTAAACTAGCATAGAAAGCTTACACCAATTGCCATTTTGGAATTAGATGATGTGGACATTTCCTAAGGAGGTCTTGTAACCTTTTCAAAGTCTCATAGAGTTGTTATCCATCAATTTGAGAAAAGCTAAGAATGGTACGCCTCATTTGGTTGGTTTTACTCACTGGATAGTGCTTCTTGAGGAATTCTTGCTGTAATTGAGCCCAAGAAGTGATGGAATTTGTAGCAAGGGACTTTAACCAATACTTTGCCCTATCTTTTAAGGAAAATGGGAAAAGATGCAAAGGGAGTGCATTTTCAGGGAAACCTCGCAACCTGATGGTCGAACAGATCTCAAGGAACTCATCAAGATGCTTATATGGATCTTCATTATCAAAACCATGGAAGGATGGAAGCATTTGAATGGTATTAGATTTGATCTCATATTGAGCCGTATCGATGTTTGGTATCACTATGCATGAGGGTGAAGCATAGGTGGTAGGGATGAAATGGTCTCTGAGAGTCATTGGCTTTATATTTTGAATTTCGGCCCTATCATTTTTAATTCCCTCATTTCCAACATTTCTTACATTTTCAGCCATTGTGTTAAATTCAGTTTCAAGTTCTCTTATGGTAGAAGATTCCCTAAGGTTTCGTCTAAGAGTTCTTTCAAGTGAATTTACGTCAACTGGCGAGTCAAGAGTTGGTAAGGAAAGTGATCTATGGCCAAACATCAACAACTCACAACACAATCATTACAACAATTTATCATCAGCAACTCCACATACGATGTTCCCTTTCTCCTCAATTATCAAGACAGGACTTAAATGGCCACGATAAGGACCGATGCTTTGTAATTGAAAATAAACAAGACAATAGCCTCGACAAGGGCTTCATAACTTAACTATCGCTAAATTTAACACATGCACGATATTAACAATTTTGAAACTAGAAGGTCGAGAGATTTACCTAGAGTCCTCTACACTTATAAATTTTACTAGCATTCCCTCGGCGAGCATCAAGTCCCTAATATCTCACAAACAACTTACAATACAAAGATAGTCAAAACCGCACAAGAAATATTCACTGGTCACAATATTTACAATCAAACCAAAGTTAACTCTAGAACCTCGGTTGCTAAACCGTTTGCATTCCCCGGCAACGGCGCCAAAAATTGATCGGCGGATCGATTATCAATTTTTAAATCAACCTATTTGCAATAGCACAAATCATTGTAAAATATGGCTATTAGTCAGGTAAGTCGAACCACTGGGACTGCTAGTTTATGGAACCCAAGGTGTCTAGAATCATTTTAGAATGATAAGGGGGTTTATAAAGGATTTGTTGGATTGTCACTAAAACTAAGAATGTGAAGTTCATAAAATAAAAGCTTGCGAGAATTAAAATAGATAAATTTCGAGTAAAGAAAACTAGGTAAGTGAATCTGCCTCCATCCCTATACACATGCTAGATTAGAACTAATTTAGGGAAAACAACATATATGATGGTCATGATACATAGCAACACTTGGTTGCTATAATATCCTCAAGAAGTTCATTAAATCAATAAGCAAGAATAATCAATCAAATGTTCACATGCTTAAACTACCTAAACTAGGGTGTAGTCTTCAACATGCTCACTAAACCGAAGATTATCAATCTCTTAATAAAATGATGAAGCACATTAAGCTAGAGATTAAGCATAAACCATCAAAGGGACTACCTAAGTAATGGCCTATCAAAGATATCTACCAACATGCCATTAAACCATTTCATAACCTTATTTCCATTGTCACCATGAAAACATAAGCAATATGATTTAGGTAAGACATTATCTAGAACAAGATAATCAACTTAGAAAAATTATTCATATACATTAACATCCATTACAACAAATGAAATGCTCTTGATCATGAAAAGACTATAGATTATACATTGTAATACCCAAAATAGAACTAAGCTAAAACATGCTTACAAGGGAGGGCTTCATCACCTCTTTAGAGGAAGAGTTAGTTACCCATGGATGCCCTAGAAGGAGGAAGAAGCTTGGATCCCACTCCCATTTTCGAGCTCCTCTTTATAGCCACACAAAACTCTATCTTCTCCTCCTTTCTCTCTCCAAAAATCTTGTAAAATATATGTGATATCTAATCTCTTAGTTCCCCTCTCTTTTTGTAGACAATAAGCCTACCAAACCCCCTCAAAATGAGGCTCAACTCCCCCCAAAAGACATCTCCAACCAACTCATAAAAGAGGGAAATCCGGAGTTGGAGGATTCAAGACACAAGTGGGCCAAAAATGTTCCATCGAGCGCTCGAAAAAGAAGCTTCGAGTGCTCGAAGATGCTCGAAGTGATTCTGCCCGAATTTCGAGGCTCGAAGGTCCTTGATTGACGGATCAATTACCAATTATAAATTAACCCGTTTTGCAATAGCACAAATCACTGTAAAATAGGGCTATTGGTAGGGTAAGTCGAACCACTGGGACTGCTAGTTTATGGCAACTTAGGTATCTAGGATCATCTTTTAGGATGATAAGGAGGTTTATAAAGGATTTGTTGGATTGTCACTAAAACTAAAATGTGAGGTTCATAAAATACAGCTTGCGAGAAGTAAAGTGAGATAAAATTTGAGTGAAGACAACTAAGAAAGTGAATCTGCCTCCATCCCTCTACACATGCTAGATATAGAACTAATTTAGGGGATAAACAATACATAATGGTCAAGAATTATATAGCGATACATAGTTGCCATATAATTAACAAGAAGTACATTAAGCCTTAAACAAGCATAATCCACCAAAGGTGAATGTGTTTAAACTACTTAAACTAGGATGCAACTTAAACACACTTACTTGGATGAAAGATTATCAAGTTATTGACAAAAATGATGAAGCACATGAAGATAGAGATTAAGCATACACCATCAAAGGATTTTCCTAAGCAATGATCTATCAAAGTTACCTATCAACATGCCATTAAACCATTTCATAACCTTATTTCCATTGTCACTATGAAAACATAAACAATATGATTAATGTAAGACAATACCTAGAACAAGATAATCAACTTAGAAAAATCATTCATCTATATATTAACATCCATTACAACCAATGAAGTGCTCTTGGTCATGAAAAGACCATAGAATATACATTGTAATCCCCAAAATAGAACTATACTAGAACATGCTTACAAAGGGGAGGGGCTTCATCACCTCCCTAGAGGAAAAATTAGTTACCCATGGATGCCCTAGAGGAAGGAAGAAGCTTGCCCCCAACCTCCATTTTTGAGCTCCCTCTTTGTAGCCACAAGAACTCTATCCTCTTCTCCTTTATCTCTCCAAAAATCTTGCAAAATGATATATCATGATGATCCAGGCTCCACCTTTCTTTTTGTAGACAAAAAGCCTACCAAACCTCCTCAAAACAAGGCTCTACTCCCTCTAAAAGACATCTCCAACCAACTCATAAAAGAGGCAAATCCGAAGTTAGAGGATTCAAGACACAAGTGGGCCAAAAATGTTCCTTTGAGCGCTCGAAGATGGTCGAAGTGATTCTGCCCAAATTTCGAGCGCTCGAAGGTCCTTCTTCGAGTGCTCGAAGATGCAACTGATTGCATTCTTCTACTTGTTTTGCTCTGAGCTACTTTGGTAAAAAGGCCGTAACTCCCTGCTCCGAACTCCAAATGATGAACCGTTTGATGATTTGTTAAGCTAACTCAAAGCTCTAAGTACGTCATGTTTTGATAGAAGTCCAGTTCTCAAGTTTAGTGGGTCTAAAATGAAGAGCAAAGTCAAACTTCACTGCTGCCAGGTTGTTCTACGCACCTTTGGTTAAAAGGCCATAACTCTCTACTCCGAACTCCAAATGAAGAACCGTTTGATGATTTGAAAAGCTAATTCAAAGCTCTAAGTATGCCATTTTTAATAGAAGTCCAATTCTCAAGTTTATTGGGTCAAAACTGAAGAGCAAAGCTGAACTCCACTGCTGCCAGGATGTAAACCTCAACATTGCACACTTTGATATTCAAGAACTCATCAAAACATCATTTTTATTCCTTTTTGGGAAACAAACCTGAAAATATATAAAAACATGCAAATGAAGATAATCTACATAAAATAATCAAAAAATGGACTTAACTAATGCAACTAAGGGCGCTTGAATATGCAATATTCGGCGCTTATCAGTCCTTTTTCGAGCACTCGAAGATGCAATAAATTGTATTCTTCTACTTGTTTTGCTTTGAGCTACTTTGGTAAAAAGGCCATAACTTTCTGCTCCGAACTCTAAATGATAAACCGTTTGATGATTTGGAAGGCTAATTCAAAGCTCTAAGTATGCCATGTTTTAATAGAAGTCTAGTTCTCAAGTTTGTTAGGTCAAAAATAACGAACAAAGTCGAACTCCACTGCTACCAGGCTGTAAACTTCAGCATTGCACACTTTGATATTCAAGAACTCATCAAAACATCATTTTTATTCCTTTTTGGCAAACAAACCTGAAAATAAATAAAACATGCAAATGAAGATAATCTACATAAAATAATCAAATAATGAACTAACTAATGTAACTAAGGGCGCTTGAATATGCAATATTCAGCGCTTATCAACCTTCTCCACCTTTGCCTTAGGATCTTCCTGAGGAGCATAAAGTTTTTAAGAGGTGGAATAAACTAGATGAGATAACTAGGTGCTACATTCTTGCTTCACTCTCGAATGTGCTCCAAAGTCAACATTTTTATTATCTCACTTCTGCAGACATCATGCTTAACCTCAAGGAAATGTTTGGGCAAGTTGGTAAGAGTGCATGCTAAACAGCTATAACAAACTTAATGACCACCAAGATGGTCCAAGGTACTCTAGTTTGGGATCATGCTTTAAAACTGATTGGTTTTCTAAATGAACTTGAGATCCTTGGATGCAACTTGGATGGTGAATTTCAGGTTGACATGATTATCGCTTCATTGTCGGACTCATTCAACTCTTTTAGGGTTAATTATTCTATGAAAAATCTTGAGTACTCACTCGCTGAACTTCTGAATGAGTTGGTAACCTTTGAAGGGATAATCAAAAGTAAGGGTGCATCTATCAACTACATTCAATCTGCTGGACCATCCACTTCTAGGCTAAAAGGAGGGGCATAAAGAAGAGGAAGGATGGTGCCCAAACTGTAGTTGTACCAAACGAAGTGATCCAAAAGGATAAGGGAAAGAAGAAAGTGCAAGTTGAAGGCAAAGAAAACTGCTTCCATTACGGTCAACCAGGTCACTGGAAACCTAACTGCCCAATACTTCACACACAAGGCAAAGGAAGAGGTATATTCGTTGTTGAGGCATGCTATGTGGTTGAATCTATAGATTCCTGGTGCATAGATTCTGGAGCCACTACTCATGTTTGCAATTCTTTGCAGGGATTCCAGGAGTCCAGAAGCCTCAATGAAGGAGAGATATACTTGCATATGGGATCTAATGCCAAGGTGGAAGCTAAAGCAGTAGGAATGGATCATATATAGTTTGATAGTGGGAGGAGTCTTATTTTAGAAGATTATCTTTATGAGCCAAATGTTAGGCGCAATTTAATTTCAGTTTCTTCGTTGGTTTGCAAAAACTATATTTTTACTTTTGGAAAAACTGTTTTAATTAAATTGAATGGTTGTGTTATAACTTCTGATGCATTGAAAGATAGTCTATACATTTTAACTCCTAGTTTATATCAAATGCAAAATTATGAATTGAATGCAACTTTATCTAGATTGAATGTTAAAAGAAAGGCAATTTCTCCAATCTCATTGTATCATTGGCATCTACGATTGGGTCATATCAATCAAAATAGGATTCAAAAGTTGGTTAAATAAGGTTTATTACCTTGTGAGGCAGAGGAGCCTATGTTAACGTGTGAATCCTATATTAAAGGAAAAATGACTCGAAAAGCTTTCTCAGTCAAAGGATATAAAGCCAAAGAATAATTAGAATTGGTGTACACAGACGTATGTGGTCCTATGAACACCCAAGCGAAAGGAGGGTTTGAGTACTTCATCACTTTCATTGATGATTATTCACGTTTTGGATATATTTACCTACTGCGACACAAGTCAGAAGCTTATGAAAAATTCCGTGAGTTTCCAGCGAAAGTGGAACGTAGATTAGGTAAGCTTATCAAAACACTTCAATCTGATCGAGGAGATGAATACCTCTTGGGGGAGTTCAAGGATCATATGGTCAATGAGGGTATTGTGCGCCAGTTATCCTCACCTGACTGCCCCCAACAGAATGGAATGGCAGAGAGGAGAAATAGAACTTTGCTTAACATGGTTAAATCTATGATGAGTTTTGTTACATTACCTCTATCATTTTGGGGATTAGCTTTAGAATCAGCGATGTACATCTTGAAATGTGTTCCATCCAAGTCTATTTCAGGAACACCATATGAGCTGTGGTTTGGATAAAAACTTAGTTTAAATCACATGCATATATGGGGGTGTTCAGCACACATGCATAAGAAACAGGCAAACAAGTTGGAAGCAAGATCAAATGCATACTTATTTGTTGGTTATTCTAAGGGCACTAGAGGTGAATTATTTTAGGATCCCGGGGATAATAAGGTTATTGTCAGCACTCACGCTATATACCTAGAGGAGGATTATATTATTAACCACATACCTAGTAGCTGAATAGTGTTAGAGGAGATGGTTGGCACATCAGATATACCCCCTATGGACACACCTAATATAAATACTGAGATTGATGAGACACAAGAAGCCTTTGTTGAAATACCATCATCTAGTACATAAATTCCTGCACCGGTCCTTCGTCGCAGTGGGAGGACTATCATCCAACCCGATAAACTAACGCTTTTGGGTGAGGTCTATGAGGTCGTCCCCAATAAGCATGAGTTGGACCCAGTAAGCTATGCGAAAGCGTTAACCGATATAGACGCAAATCGTTGGAAAGACACTATGAAATCAGATTTGGAATCTATGTATTCTAACAAAGTCTATGAAATTATAGAACTTCCTAGTGGGGTTCAGCCCATTGGTTGTAAGTGGATCTACAAACGAAAAAGAGGAATGAATTGGACTGTTGAGACATTCAAAGCTAGATTGGTTACCAAAGGCTTCACTCAACGCGAATGTATTGATTATCAGGATACATTCTCACCAGTTGCAATGCTTAAATATATTCACATTCTTTTGGCCGTTAGTGTTCATTATGACTATGAGATATGGCAGATGGATGTTAAGACAGCATTTTTACATGGCCATCTTAAACAAGACATCTACATGAGGCAACCAGACGGTTTCATGGTTAAAGGTCGTGAGGACTGTGTGTGTAAGTTGAATAGGTCCATTTATGAACTTAAGCAAGCTTCACGCACATGGAATATTTGTTTTGATCAGGCAATCAAATTATTTGGCTTTAAACAAAACATATTTGAACCTTACATTTACAAGAAAAAAATAGGGTAATGTCATTATGATTCTCGTTTTATATTTTGATGACATCTTACTCATTGGTAATGATATAGAGGCTTTGTTATCAGTTAAAAGGTGGTTGTTCAATAAATTTGAGATGAAAGATCTTGGAGAAGCAAGCTATATTCTTGAGATCAAGCTTTTGCGAGATCGGGTTAAAAAGAAAATAGGTTTGTCTCAAGAGTCTTACATTGACAAAATTCTGACCAGGTTTGGAATGGAAAACTCTAAGAAAGGGTTTATACCATTTAGACATGGATTGGCTCTTTCTAATGACCAATCTCCCAAGACTGATAAGGAAATTGAGCAAATGAGACGGATACCATATGCTTCGGAAGTTGGCAGTCTCACGTATACCATGGTCAATACCAAACCGAACATCTGCTACTCTGTAGGGATTATCAGTAGATATCAGTCCAATCCTGGACTTGATCATTGGTCAGCTGTGAAGAATATCTTAAAATACCTTAGAAGAACAAAGAGTCACATGCTCGTTTATGGAGGTGATGATCTGGTTCCAGTCAGATATATGGATTCTGATTTCTAACCGGATCCAGATGTTAGAAGATCTACATCTGGATATTTGTTTAGATTACAGGGAATTGAACAAGGTTACTATTCGTAATAAGTATCCTTTGCCCAGAATTGATGATCTTTTTTATCAATTGAAGGGAGCTACATACTTCTCTAAGATTGATCTGCGTTTAGGATATCATCAACTTCGGGTTCGGGAGCAGGATATTCCGAGGACAGCGTTTCTCACTAGATATAGTTCTTACGAGTTTCGTGTCATACCATTCGGGTTGGCTAACGCACCAGCAGTCTTCATGAATTTAATGAACAGAGTCTTCAGGGCTTATTTAGATCAATTTATCAATGTCATCATTGATGACATTTTGATTTCTTCAAAGCTAAAGGACGATCATGTTATATATCTTCGCATAATGTTGTAGACGCTTCGTGAACACCAGTTATATGCCAAGTTCGAGAAGTGTGAATTTTAGCAGCGGGAAGTGAAGTTTTTGGGTCACGTGGTGTCAGAAAGGGGAATATCGGTAGATCCAGCCAAGCTTTTAGCAGTGGTTTAGTGGGGACAACCTACTTCACCTACCGATATTCGAAGTTTCCTCGGATTGGTAGGATATTATCGTAGGTTCATAGAGAGGTTCTCGAAGATAGCAAGACCACTCACTCATCTGACTAAAAAGGGTGTACGGTTCGTATGGGATGAACATTGTCAGAAAGCTTTTAATGAGCTAAAGCACAAATTGACTTCTGCACCGGTTCTATCTACACTACAGCGCGGGATTGAGTATCTTGTCTACACAAATGCTTTTTTGCAATGTTTTGGATGTGTTTTGATGCAGGAGGAGCGACCGATTTCATATGGATCTCGGAAGCTTAAGCCTCATGAGCTTAATTATCCAACACATGATTTGGAGTTAGCAGCTGTGGTCTTTACCTTACGTATTTAGAGGCATTGTCTATTGGACGAATCCTTCAGATTATTTAGTAATCACAAAAGTCTGTAATATTTGTTCACTCAGCGGGAGCTGAATATGAGACAGCGTCGATGGTTAGAGTTTATGAAAGGCTATCATTTCTTTATGCAGTATCATCCAGGGAAAGCGAATGTGGTGGCAGATGCACACAGTCACCGACCTACTGCTAGTCTTTCTGCTCTATTCACTACTGAGTGGAAGGCTTTGAAGACAGTGGATGAGTTGTCGGATGCTTTTATGGCTTGCATGGTAGTTACACCTTCTGTCATTCACAAAATTTTGAAGGTGCAACTCACGGATCAGCAGTTCATTGACAAAATTGCAAAGATAACTTCTAGGGAGGTCCCATTTTACTATATTAGGACTAATGGAGGTTTAAGGTACAAGAGACGTTTAGTGGTACCTTCTGCTGATGATTTGAGGAAGGATGTGATGACTGAGACTCATCATTTTAAGTTTTCTATTCATCTAGGAGGAGACAAGATGTATCAGGATATGAAGCGGCAGTTTTGGTGGGTAGGTATGAAAAAAGACATTGCTATTTTTGTCTCTCGATGCAGTACATGTCAGATGGTCAAGATTGATCATCAGTAGCCGCCAAGAGCTCTACAGCCACTACCTATACTGGAATGGAAATGGGAGAGCATTTCTATAGATTTCGTGGAGGGATTGCCTAATTCTTTTAAGGATCACAATTACATTTGGTTCATCGTTGATAGATTAACTAAATCAGCTCATTTCTTGCCTATTCGCACTGACTTCACTTCGGAGCAGTTGGCGAGACTTTACATTTTAGAGATTATGAAGCTGCATGGCATTCCGTTGTCTTTTATATCGGACAGGGATTTGAGCTTTATGTCAGGATTTAGGAAACGTTTTCAGTAGGCTTTGGGTACAGATTTATATCTTAGCACTGCTTATCATCCTCAGACTGATGGACAGACTGAGAGGGTTAATCAGATCATGGGGGATATGCTTCGTTCATGTGTTCTTGATTTCAAGGGTTACTGGGAGAATTATTTGCCACTAGTGGAGTTTACATATAACAATAGTTTCCAGAAGACTATTGGTATGGCACCATTTGAGGCATTATACGGCCAACCGTGTTGATCTCCTGTTTATTGGATGGAGGTTAGTGAGAGCAAATTTTTGGGTCCTAAGTTCATTAAGGATACTTCTGAGAAGGTTACTCTTATTAGGGATCGCATGCGCACTGCCTAGAGTAGGCAGAAGAGTTATACAAATTGTCGTACTCATGTATTGGCGTTTCAGGTTAGGGATCAGGTTCTACTCAAAGTGTCTCCTATGAAGGAGTAATGCGTTTTGGGGAGAAAGGGAAGTTCTCACCGCGGTTTGTCGATCCATTCATGATTACGGATAGCGTTGGAACTGTCGCTTATCGGTTGGTACTTCCAGATAATTTGAATCGCGTGCACAATGTATTCCATGTTTCCATGTTGCGGAAATTTCCGCGAGATGAGGATCGGTATCAGCATATCGATGTTGGGGAGATTGGGTTGCAGCCGAATACAATATATTTGGAGCCACTGTGTCTTATTGTCGACCTTCAGGATAAAATTCTTCGTAATAAGGTTATCCCTTTGGTGCGTGTTCAGTGGAGTCATCACAATGAGGCTGAGTCTACTTGGGAAAGGGAGGAAGTCATTCGCTCGTAGTTTCCTGAAATATTGGAAGAAGGTAAGAATGAATTCTGATGATAGAATTCCTTTTATTAGGGGGGAAGAATGTAATACCCCTAATTTTAAAATGATAATCTCGGCATTTTAAATATTTGTTTAGTGCATTTTTCTTTGATTATTTGCTTACTTGCATATTTGTTAATTATTTTTATTTTATTACATTCTTTCTTTGATTATTTGCTTATTTGCCTATTGTTAATTGTTTTTATTTAATTAAATTTTTTGGTAATTGTTTTTTTTAATTGGTTTATCTGTTTTAATTACTTGTTTTATTTAATTAAGTTATTTGTTTTAATTCTTTGTTCATTAATGTTATGCTTAGGTGGCAGTGTATAAATTGTGTGCGTTTTTCTTTATTTGTTTAATTGAATATTAGGTTATTAATTGTTTTCGTTGTTTAAATTAAATGTCTTTAATTTAGGTTTTTTTTACGGATGAAGTAACCGACTTATAATTAGGTTGGAATTAGGATTAGGTTTTATAAGAACCTATATATATATATATAATTTATTTGTCTGCCAAGGGTTTTAGAACCCTATTCACGTATTGTGAGGTAGAGAGAAACAAAGAAAGATTTGGGAGGAAAAGAGAGAGGAACTTGAGAGAAACATAAAGAGGTCAAGGAGGAAAGAAAGGGTGTTGCTCGTGAGCTGAGCCGAGAGGCAACAGAGGAGGAGAACAGTCTTGGGATTTGCCGGAACTCAGAGACGTTGGTTTAAGGTTTCAAAACTGAAACCGAAAGCAAGTTTTATTCTTACTCCTTCCCTTAAACCTGTGTTTTGTGCATGCTATATAGTCTCCAAGAATTAATTCAAACTTTAAAACGGATATTTGATGTAGGTTATATCGGACTGTAAACTATTGTATGCTTTATTTTACTGCAAACTGTTTTGTGTATAAACTATTATCAATCATGGTTTAAATCTGGTTAACAATTAGTATTGGAATTTGAGGAGTCTCTGGAACTTGTGGGTCTTAGATTTAACCCTAAAAGAATTTAATAAAAGTAGTACAAGGACACTGAACTTCGCCGAAGACGAAGAAGATAAACCGAAGAGGCGCCTCTAAAGGTGTGAGAGCCGGCTCCCATGAAGAGAGAGCCGGCTCCCTTGCTGGAACATCCCACGGGGGTATAGTTTTGGCACTTTTCAGACTACAGGAGCTAAAATATAATTCTGAAATTTTCCTTGGTGGTTTTAAATGATATATATAACATGTTTAAGGCCCAGGAATGTTGGTTTATGCTATGATAATGGACATCATGAAATTTTAAATATTAATTTGCATGCTATCAGGAGTTGTGGAAGTTTTAATCGCTAGTTTTGTTTTAGCGAATTAAATGGACTAGTATGAAAATACTTTTGGGATTTCATATAATATACTCCGTTTAGACTTCTGAGTATCATTATATCATGCACGGGATTTATAATTGAGGATTAAATGGACATCATGAAATTTAAATATTAATTTGCATGCTGTCAAGGATTGAGGAGGATTTAATTGCTTGTTTTTTTGTTTTAGCAAATTAAATGGACTAGTATGAAGGTATTTTTGGAATTCTAGTATAATGTGCTCAGTTTATAATTCTGAATATCATTATATCATGCTATGGATGTTAATTAATGAACTGTTAAAATTTATGTTCGGTCAATTATATGGATATGAATGATTTAAATTGTTTATTGTACTCTAACAATTTAAATAGAGGATATATGATTATAATCATATACTGGATGCATAATAGGACCTTGCATATATCTGACTTCTATTATGTTTGTCTCTGGATGTATTTAATGTTCAAATGAGTGTGCGTCATTTATGGATCATATGCATTATATGCACCGGTATGGGACGATGGCATATTAGGGATAGCTTAGATCAAAACGTTAATTCCTACACATTCATACATACAGAATGGATTAACTAAAATAGTTAAATCCTACATGAATTCATATCTTGTCAACTATAATAGTTGAACGACATATTGGATGGTTGTTTTATATTCTGTATTAGGAGAGATTTATATTCTGGATTTTAATTACAATTATTTCCTTTCTAATTTGGGATTTTATTAGGGGTCCACTTGAGGGATTCCCGAGTTGTTAAATTAATGGAGTTACTTTGGAGGTTTTGGATTAATGGATTTTAACATTATTTTTTTTAGGATTTTTAATTAGAATTCTTTTCTGCTTTATTATTTATTTCTTATTAATTCAACTTGTATTATGTGCTTAATTATATATTAATTATTTGATGTCTCTCGGATCTGTGCTCGGACTTGATCACCCATGGCTCTAGAATTGAAGGGTATCACATTTCATTCCCACTTGCATTCCATTCCATTTTTGCATGTCAAACGCAACATAAGGGGTTTAAGGGTGAGTATTATGAGGAGAGGAGAGAGAATAGGTATTTCCAGAATGTAGAGATGTAGTCTCGAAAGAGATAATGAATGCGTAAATAGGGTTTTGGCATCTTGTTGCATATTCTCTTTCTTGATACATAATAGAAATCTCTTTCCATGGATGTAGCTCTAGAGTTGGGTAAATCATGTAAAATATTGTATTATGCATAGATGTGTATGATTGTTATCTCCATATATACTTATGTAATGATATAATGATGATATTTTCGCTGTGTGTGATGAATGAGGGGTTAATATCCCTAACAACTGGTATCAAATCTGATGATGGGTCAAAGCCTGTGGTCAGTCAGAGCATAAGGTTGGTGTGCAGTTTGTTAGAGCAAAAAGTTAATCTTGGGTGCTATTGAGATTTAATCATTGTTGACGATGACATAAGGTATGGTAATAGTGTGAAGCTTATGAGAAATAATTTTTAGGATAAGCCTGAGGATGCTCGTTTTCAAAATAGGGCGAATGTGATGGTATGAAGAAGAGAGGTTTGTTGCATTAAGCCAGAAAAGTAATTGATAAGGACGAGTGGATTATTGGTGGGTTATCATACGTAGGGATGGTAACGGGGCGATTTTGGGCGGGTGTACCCTCCCCTGTCCCCACAACCATTTAGAAACCCCCGCACCATCCCGGCCCAAAACCACCTAAACGGGGGACCTTTTTACCTCATTTTCGTCCCGTTTAACTTTTGTACCCCCGCTGGCACCCGCCCCATTTCTCCTCATTTTTTATTTTTTTTCCTTATTTATAATATATAACTATTATAAAAAATCAAAAAAAAAAAAAAATAGGCAATCAATAATTTAACATAAAATTCAAGGGCATAAGTGTTCTTAGTTCGTAGCGGTTTGCTGCTTACTAGAACAATTGAGAAAGTGAGTAAATGTGACTTAAGATTTCCAGAACTAACTATATATACTAATAAAATAAATGTAATTTAGTAATTTACCTATCTAAAAAGAACAGGGCGGGGTGGGGTGACCTCCCCCCGACCCACCCCGAACCCACAAGAGTTTTCATTAATAAAAATCATTCCCGCCCAAATAAGCTAAACGGTCCCCCCAAATCGCTATAAACAGGGTAGGGTGGGGCGAGTACCCGTCCCCGCGGGGCAAATTGCCATCCCTAATCATACGTCAGTAATTGAACACCAACAATGAGATTGTTGATGGAAAAAGAAGGAGCATGATAAAATTTGAGAAAAAATGGAGGTTGTTATAGTGTCTCAATTTCATTACACTAATTTGTTCGAGGTGGAAAGATTTACAGTTAAGGTGGAGCTATAGAGGCATATATGAAGACCAAATTCAAGCCAATGTGGAGATTGTTCGATTTTGTGGCTCAAATTAGGCGTGTAAGTCGTGTTCTAAAAAACATTGACATGTTCAAGTTATTTTGAGGTAGTTCAATAAGGTGAAAATTGAGGATGAACATGTTCAAGTCATTTAGACCAGCTCAACTGGTTGGAGATCGAAGATAATGGAAGGTATTTGTGACATATTAGGTTGCTATTTTAGAGTTATGATTGTTATGGTAACTCCTTGTAGGCAAGTTGTGGAATTCTTGTCTAACTAGTAATTGGATTTGAAGACTCTACAACTAGAGATGGGTGAGAGAGATTAGAGAAAGATATAAGAAATTTAAGAGTGAGTGTTGTGAAGAGAGTGGAGAGTATATATAATTCCCGATTGTAGAGATGTAGTCTCAAAAGATATGATGAGTGAGTGAGTAGAATTTTGACATCTGGTTGTATATTCTCTTCCTTGTTACATAATAGTGAAATCTCTTTCCATGGATGTAGCCTAAGAATCGGGTGAATCGTGTAAAATATTGTGTTATATGTGGGATGTGTATGATTGTTATTTCCCAATGTGCTTGTGTGATGATGTGATAATGATGCTTCTGCTATGTGTGATAAATGAGGAATTTAGCTCTCAATAACAACTGACCATTGAGAGGGTTAGAAGAAATTAATATACCTACTAAAAAGAAACATTACGCTTAGTACTCATCAACTATAGAGAACAGTGGTTTGAAGATCTTATTTTACACAATATTCAGAATGGAAAAATCCTATTTTTTGGCTCAACTTGAAGTCTAGTCGAACTCAATACACGAGGATCAGTAAATAAGCTTCAAATTCTCTAGTGCATCAAAATTGAATCCTAATTGAAAATTTATTGCAATATTTCTTTAATGAATCTAGCCGAGAGGAATAACATTTTCTTCTTATTTATTTATTATTTATTTTTCAGTATGTAAGAAATATAAATTGTTCAAACAGTGGAATATGCATGTGGTTCCTTAATTGGTCCTCAGTTGCAAAATGCATTATATAATGTTTATACCATGGTTTCAAAATTGAACAGGTTTGGCATTGCTGCAGAATCATACAAAAATAGTTCATTTCAATTATCACCAGATGGGAACATTAAGGTGGGTTGAAATTAATGATAGGTGATTGCATATCCTAGTTATTTCACATTACAACATTTTATATGGGTGTTATATATATATATATATATATATATATATATATATATATATATATATATATATATTATTAGATCATTTTCAACAATTAGAAATATTGTTTTGTTCTTACAGCTAAACGAAAAACTAGCACAAGCTTTTAAAGCAGCACAATCACAATTAGATGATGCATCGAATGGAAAAAAACTAAATTTCTTCGTAGCAAAGGATTTTAAGTTTGGTTCAAAATGGTAGATGATTATTATAGAGTAAACTATTGTTGTTTAGACTGTTAGAGAGAGATTTGTAACTGAACTTGCTTGAAGTAACTATTCAGAGAGATCTATGATCATGCATTAGATCTAGCAGAAGAAGACAAAAGTTGAAGATATCTAACCCTAATATCGGCAGCGGTCCGTTTGGTTGCCCAGAAACACGAGAAAAATGAACAGAGAAAAAAGAAACTAAAACTTTAGACTCTTATTCATAGTATACTTCTGTAGCTACAAATCATCAATTACATACATAACAAGGAATCATATTAATAAAATAATCATGTCCTCAACAATTTTGAATTAATTTATACATCAAGATCGATAAAATTTGAAACAGAGTTCTAAAACTAAAATCAAACTCTTAGAAAGCTAGGGTTTCTTGTAATATTAACATCGATCTCCAATTAAAGTATGAAATCCAACAAAAGCAAAGCAATATTGATGGAATTTACCTGAAATTAGAATCGAAGCAACAAAAACAAAGCAATTAGAATCGAAACTCTTGATTGAAGATGGAAACGAAGCTCTTGATTGAAAATATTTGCACAGATAGAGAGAGAGAACCCTAGATATGCTTAACTCGAAGCTGGAGTCTAATGCCCGGCCAGGAAGAGAACGACTTGGAAATGCAGGACATCATCGATCCATGGACATTGTTGTTGCTTTCAGAGTGCGATGAATCGATTTTGGAAAACAAGAAGTTTATGACGAAGTGCGAGAAAGAGGAGTGATGACTGAGGGAGTGAGGAGTGAGAAAATAAAATTATATATATGATGGCATTTTTAAAAGCTTTTTTAAGGTATTTTTATAAGTGTTGTCAAAAAAGCATTTTCTAACAGTATTTTTTAATAAATGATGCTAATTTTTTACTGTTAGAGCCATCTTTTATTGTAGTGTGATAAACCATGTGTATTATGTGAGTCATTAATTAAACACATTAATGCCAAATTTCTATTTTATTAATCAAACTATTGACTATGTTTCTCTATTACTAAACAATTTGTCACCACTTAGAAAAGAAAGAAAAGAAAATAATATCATAGCTAATGTTATTCAAGAGACCTTCAATATTATTCCACAAAAGCCAATTCTATATTTACATCTATACTTTACAAATAGTGGAGTGATATTTATATCATTAATACCACATTATTTCTTTTGAAATTTTCATTTCAAAAAGAGAAAGAGTATATTGTTTTTCATTGACTAGCAAAATTTACATGCAATGCACGTGCTAAATTATTTATTGAATAATATAAATATAATAATGATGTATAATTGATTGCTGAAACCTTTATGAACCATTTGGATCACCGCCCGGGGGGGGGAGGGCAAACGAGCAAACTAACAAATTTTCTGGGCTGATCCCGAAGCGTGCATTTTTTACCCGATAAGAGAGTTTTTTTACTAGATACGACCCAATAAATTAGACTCACCGCTATGCCATGATGTAACGTGCTTTTCGGCGAAATACCATCGTTTAGGGCCTCAAAATAGTTTTCGGTTCGAAAGAAGCCTATCATGGCATAGCAGTGAGTCTAAACGATGATCATGATGTAATGCATTTGGACATTTGTCGATGTCTACCATGTGGATTTGGGGTTAAGTATTTTGATATTTAATTCCTTACCCAATGGTAATTTTAGTTTTATAAAATCATGAAAAATGAGATTTTTACCTTCTTGGAATTTTAATGATGCATGAGTTGAGAATTATGCGGTTTTGGAAAAATATTATGAAGAGATGCGGTAAGTTTAGAGGAATGCCAATTGATTTATAGTTCCCTCACTTACTACATTCCTTCATTTAATTAAATAAATTATTTTATAAAAATATGCAAGTTTAAAAATAATATATAATCCATGAATGTTGCATAATGTAAGTAAATGTGACAAATAAAGTAATATAAAAGTTAACCAGGGGATTCCAAAGGTTCATTGCTTTATCTAATATAGAGGGTAACCCTACAAAATATCCACTTGTAGAGTATCCCTCTAAGTTGGTCACTTCAGTTTGGCCACCTCCAATATTCACCGTATTAAAGGCCCAACAAGTGTTTAAAAGGGGGGTTTAAATCTAAAAACCCCCATTATTTTCAAAAAATGATCATTAAACCCCCACCAGTTTTAAAAACCCCTAACAATATTATAACGTTATCATTTTACCCTAATTCTATCAATTGGTCATTAAGGGTATGTGAAATGATTGAATTACCCTTATTATATTTCCTTTTATTTAAAAAACCAAAAAATCATATTTTTGAAATTAGAATATTATTCTCTAGCATAAAACAATCGCGTTTAGTGCCAACATAGTTGGACATCAAAACCCCATCATTTTATTCAAGGCAGCAGTTGTATTGGACTTAAAATGCTATCGTTTGATTTATTAGACTTAAAAACGCTGTCATTTGATTCATTGCACTAGTCGTACATATATATATATATATATATATATATATATATATATATATATATATATATATTCTTACACTTGTATATTTTTGCTTAGAACCCTAATACACTCAGACGGCTAGGATCTCTATTGAGGCATTTTGTTGTTCAAACTCTTAGGTGCGTTGCAGAAGAATCTTATTGCTTAGAACCCTAAAACACTGAATACACTCAGATGGCTAGAATCTGTGTTGAGGCGTTTCATTGTTCAAACTCTTGGGTGCGTTGCAAAAGAATCTGTGTTATGTTTTTCATCTGTGGGTCTCATCCGTGGGTCAGTGAAGAAGCTAAAGTATGGTCTATTCAAGACTATTGTCTTCAACTTTGTTCGACAATATGTCGACAGGTATGTCTTTGTTTGATAGTTTATGACTTTTAGTTAGACAACTTTTTATCTGTAGGCCTTTGTCGTGTTGGGTATGATTCCAATAGGTTGGGACCATTGATTAAATTAGGGTTAATGTTTATTAGGGTTATTGTAATTTTATATTAGGGTTATTTTGTATTAGGGTTAATATAATTTTAAATTAGGGTTAATGTAATTTTATTTATGTTTGGTTTTTACCATTATAGTTAGTTAGTTGCAAGCATGAATTTATTTTTATTACAATTTCTGTTTTGATAGGTTATACACCTATTTTCAACCAATTATACTGTCTTCGAGTCCATCATGGTGGTGAAGTTGGTAAGACATAGCAAATGGAATATATTGGTGAATCTGTTACTGAGATTGATGGAGTAGATATTGACCGTATGTCAATGATAGATTTCAAATGCATTTCACAGTTGGTTGGTTATCATACAAATAGTGTTTTGTACTACAGAGATCTGATTGATGGGAGTATATCAAAATTAGTTACTGACAAAGATTATATTGAGATGGTTGGAAAGCATAAAAAGTTCTCATTCATGAGAATTTTTGTGGTGCCACCAACTGGAGATGATGGGAATGAAAATGATGATGGGACAGTTGATGTAACTTGGACTACAGTTGAGGGGAGTATAGTAAACACTAGTGAAAAGAATGCTAATAGAGTAGAACCTGCTAATGGGAATGTTAATGGAAGACAACCTAATGCTGCAGCTTAAGTTTTCATGGACTTGAGTGATAACAGTTTTCAAATTGAAGATGAACCAAACGATGAAAGTGATGATGAAGATGCAACATAGGCAGCTGATAATGATGAAGACTTCAATTTTGATGATGCAGATGTAGGAGATGATGATGAAAATACAGCTGAAGCTAATGTTGAGAATGAACTTGCATATGATGATGATGCACCTAAATATACAGGTCTTGAAAATGAAAATGATAAAGTTGACAGAGATACTGAGTATAAGCCAAGTGAGGAGTTGAATGGAGACACATGTGGTGATCATACTAACTATGCAGCTGAATTGAATGGAGATGTTAATGTTGAGAATGAACATGAGTATAAATATATAAAAAGAAGAGAAAATAGAGAATTACGTAAAGGCTTGAATGAGATAAATTACTCATTCACAGCTCTAGTATTTATAGATAAAATGAGCACATGCTCATATTACAAGAAAAGAAACTAAATCAAATCAAAATCAAATCACAACTTATTCTAAAGCATATTCTATGGCATATTCTATAGCATAGTCAAATCTCTACTTTTATGGTAAGTCATACCATAAATCGTGATATCATATAAATGTTATTATATGTATAGCCAAATCTCTGCTATTATGGTAAGTTATACTATAAATCGTGGTATCATAAATGCTAACAATACCCCTCAAGTTGGTGCGTGGATATCTGAAACGCCCAACTTAGACAATGCATTCTCAAACACAATCTTGCTGACGCCCTTTGTAAAAATGTTTGCAAGCTGCTGAGAGCTTGTGACAAATGGAGTACAAATTTGACCAGAGATGATCTTCTCTCGAATGAAGTGACGGTCCACCTCTATATGCTTAGTCCTGTCATGCTGAACGGGATTTGCTGCTATGCTAATAGCAAACTTGTTGTCGCAGTAGAGTGAGAATGGAAGTAACACTGGAAGGCACAAGTCTGTCATCAAGGTTTTCAGCCAAAGCAACTCACCGATCCCAAGAGCCATAGCCCTATACTCTACCTCTTCACTAGATCGAGAGACAACATCCTACTTCTTACTGCTCCAAGTAACCAAGTTACCACCAATTGTGGTACAATAACCTGAAATAGACCTCCTATCTGAAATTGATCCTGCATAATTAGCATCTGTCCAAGCCTCAACATATAAGTGACCATGATTAGCAAACAAAATACCACGGCCTGGACACCCTTTTAAGTAACGAAGAATCCGAATAGCTGCATCAAGGTGTGGGGCACGAGGAGCGTGCATGAATTGACTCACGACACACACGACATAAGCAATGTCAGGTCGAGTCATGGATAAATAGATGAGCTTCCCCACAAGTCGTTGATACTGACCAATATCTGACAACAACTCCCCCTCAGAATCAGTCAACCGATGATTCTGCTCAATCGGAGTATCAGTAGGATGAGCGCCAAGCTAACCAGAAGCAGAAAGCAAGTCAAGAACATACTTGCATTGAGAGATGAAGATGCCAGTCTTGGAGCGAGCCACCTCAATGCCCAAGAAGTACCGTAAGGGACCAAGATCCTTAATCTCAAACTGACGGCCAAGATAGCTCTTAACCTCATTAATTCCGGTAGTATCATCGCCGGTAAGAATAATATCATCGACATACACAATAAGAGCAATTGTCTTACCCCCTGAATGACGTAAAAACAAGGTATGATCAGCTGCACTTTGATGGAAACCAAACTTAAGCATAGCAATGCCAAAGCAATCAGACCAAGCTTGAGGAGACTGCTTGAGGCCATATAGAGAATGACGAAGACAACATACCATTCCAGAATGAGTAAGAGAACGAAAGCCCAGAGGAGGAACCGTGTACACCTCCTCCTGCAAATCACCATTAAGAAAGACATTCTTGACATCTAACTGAAATAGAGGCCAAGATAGAATTACAACAACGGAAAATAATATACGGATAGTATTCATCTTGGCAACAGGGGTAAAAGTCTTTTGATAATCTATGCCATAAGTCTGAGCATAACCCTTGGCAACTAATCGGGCCTTGTAACGAGCAACTAACCCATCTGGATTATGCTTAACTGTAAACACCCAACGATAACCCACAGCTTTTCGTCCAACAGGAAGGGGAACCATGTCCCAAGTCTGATTTTTCTCAAGTGCTTGTAGTTCTTTTGTCATAGCATCACGCCATTGAGGTTGTGCTAGTGCATCTGCAACCCTGGAAGGAACAGGAACCGAGGTAATAGAAACAAGAAAACTCCGATAGGAGGGTAAGAGAGCATAATCAGAAATAAAATTAGAAATAGGGTAAATACAAGAACGTTTATCCTTTCGAAGAGCAATGGGGCGATCATCAAGCAAAATAATAGCTTGAGAAGGCAGAGCTGGTGCCGAAGGAATAGGGCAGTCGATCATGGGAGTAGAAGCTTATACCTGTTGTCTCCGACTATAAACCTGTGAAAAGGGAACAATTCCCCATGTTGGAGGGGTATCACAAGGAGGAATTATAGAAGAAGAAACAGGTAATGGTAGAGGAGTTGAAGACGGAAGAAGGTGATCATCCATTATATTCAATGGGAACAATTCACTCTGAGAACCAACTGAACCACTATAGTATGGTGTATGCTCAAAGAAAGAAACATCCATGGATATAAACCGCCAATGATTGGGAGGATGGTAACACCTATAGCCTTTTTGAGATTGAGAATAGCCTAAAAACACATACTTTAAAGCCTTAGGGTCAAGCTTTGTACGAGTTTGCCCCAACTGTTGAACAAAGCACACACACTTGAAGACTCGCAGAGGAATCAAAAATAAAGATGAATTGGGATGTAAGATTGAGAGTGGGGCTGCAAAGTTAAGAATCCTAGAAGGAGTCCTATTAATGATGTAAACAGCGGTAAGAACTGCATCTCCCCAAAATGACTGGGGAACATTCATGCCAATGCAGATTGCTCTGGCTAAGTCAAAGATGTGGCGCTTTCTTTTAGAACAACCATTCTGTTAAGGAGTTTTAACATTAGCCAGCTGATGCTCAATCCCAAATTCTGTACATAACCGTTGTACCTCCCCATAAGTGTACTCTGTACCCTGGTTAGATCAGAATTTTTTAATGGTACGACCATATTGAGTCTGAACCATTGTCATAAATTTTTACAAAATGGTGTATACCTCATTTTTGGTTTTCATAAGATAAACCCAAGTAACACGACTATGATCATCAATGAACAACACAAAATATCGAAATCCAAGACTAGAAGTAACTGGGCAAGGACCCCACACATCTGAATGAACAAGATCAAAAGGTGTTAAAGTAGATTTATTACTACTAGTAGGATAATTGGAACGAACATGTTTAGCCATGTGACATGTTTCACAGGATAAATCTGACATTGCCACGTTATAAAATAAGGAAGGAAATAAATGTTTCAAATAACCAAAAGAAATATGTCCTAAACGCATGTGCCAATGCATAAGCTGGGCTTTATTAGATGAAACAATATTAGAAAATGAAGATGAATGTGCTTAAGGTGACAAAGGAGCATCCAAAAGGTATAAACCGTCCACTTCACGCCCACTGCCAATCGTCCGTTTTGACACCAGATCCTGAAAAATACAATGAGAGGGAAAGAACGTTACACTACAATTTAATTGTTTGGTAACACTACTAACAGAAATAAGATTTGTAGTCAACTTTGGAACATGAAGTGTATTTGACAAAGTTAATGAAGGAGTAACTGATATGTGACCCTTCCCAGCAATAGAAGATAGAAAGCCATCCGCAAGGCGAACCTTGCGTTGGCCAGAGCAGATACTATAAGTTTGGAAGAGTGAGGACATACCAGTCATATTGTCTGAAGCACCAAAATCAATAATCCATAGTGTTGAAGATGTAGATACGCTATGTGCAAACGCAATAGTACCTGAGTGGCCATAAGTGGAGGTTGGCTGAGATGATGCCTCCATTTGGTTGAAGAATTGCTTAAACTTGTCCAAATCAGCTTGAGTCAAGGTAACTGTGGCAGAAGATGTAGAGGCAGGGTTATTAGGAGTTGACAATGAAACTGGTTGTGTAACAGAATGTGCAGAGGATCGAAGCTGTTGTTTCTGTTGCAGTGGACATCCATGTAGAGCATAACAACGAGATTTGATATGACCTATTTTTCCGCAATAGTCTCCACGTTATTGTCCCAGAGGAAGACCGGTGGTAGTGCTCTGAACTAACTGGGATGGTGAAGTTCCTGAAAGGTTGGGAATCCGAACTGCCATAGTAGAACGATCAACAGAAGCAAAACCTAATGGATGAGTCCGACGGCTCTCATCTAACAACACATAGGAATATGCATCATCAAGAGTAGGGAATGAAGATAAGCCTAATAAATGAACACGAGCATACTCAAACTCATCGTTCAACCCGGCAAGAAACTGAAACACTCGATTCTTCTCCACAATTCTTGCATATAAAACTGCATCATTTGGATCCTTCCAAGAGTTAAAGAAATCATAATATGATATATCCTCCCAAATAGCACGAAGCTTGGCAATGTAACCTGAAACTGTCAAGTCACCCTGAGAAATCCTAGTGATATCTCGCCCCAGCTGGAAAATTCGTGCATTATTCTGCCTCTGAGAATAAGTGCGTTGAACTGAATCCCAAATCTGCATAGCTGTCTTCATAAATATATAGCCAACAGCTATGTTTGGTTGCATCGAATTGACTAGCCAAGACATAACCATAGCGTTATCTGCAAACCACTGTGGATATGCCTTCTCTGACTAAGCTGGCTCTTTCTCAGAACCAGTAATATAGCCAATCTTGCCTTTGCCACCAATGAAAATCTTGGCAGACTGTACCCAAATCAAATAGTTAGAACCATCCAACTTCACTGTGGTGATTTGAAGTCTTGGATTTTCTGATGAGTTGGTGGGAAAAATGGCACCACCACCCACAGAACGTGAGCCAAGAGATTAACAATCGAGGACCCTGAATCTGCCATAATCTGTCACATGACAATTAAAAAAAAAAAAAAAAAAAAAAAAAAAAAAAAAAAAAAAAAAAAAAAACACCACAAATTCTGTTAATAAATCAAAGGGTCTCCTCAGACCATAAACAATGTCTCATCAGACCATCCCAAAAATCCAAATACATACCTTTTTTAAGGAGCGTTACCCGCTTACATATAGCCAAACAGCCTCCTTCTTAATATTCGGAACCTCTTTGTAAATTAATTTTTTTTTTACCCAAGCCCTTCTAGGTGTTGAAAACCAACTATCCCAAGTGAAAAAGAAATTGTAAAACTTAAAAATATCTGTTTTCGATCACAAAACAGCAACACAGAAAAACATGTGTAGGCAACGTCACACGATGTCACAAACAGCCTAAGGTAACTGTCGCACAAGTAGCAAGGCTGCTGAAAGGTGTTGCCTCTGATACCAAGTAGAAATATATAAAAAGAAGAGAAAAGAGATAATTGCGTAAAGGCTTGAATGAGATAAATTACTCATTCACAGCTCTAGTATTTATAGATAAAATGAGTACATACTCATATTACAAGAAAGGAAACTAAGTCAAATCAAAATCAAATCACAACTTATTCTAAAGCATATTCTATGGCATATTATATAGCATAGTCAAATCTCTGCTATTATAGTAAGTCATACCATAAAACGTGGTATCATATATGCTAACAACATGCATGTACTGATGATGCACCTGAATATGCAGGTCTTGAAGATGAAAATGATGAAGTTGACAGAGATACTGAGTATGATCTAAGTAAGGAGTTAATAAGTTTAGCCAATGAAAGTGATGATGATGATTACAATTGTGTAACTTTTGCAAACTTTAACTTTAATGTGAGGAGGGACTTGGGAATCAAGAAACTACAAGTTGGGCAGAAGTTTGGTTCAGCAGCTGAATTTAGAGAAGCAATAAGGGATACAGCAATCAAAAAAAAGTTTGACTTCACTTTCGTAAGGAATGATGGAGATAGAGTGACTATCATATGCAAAAAAAAATGTGGATAGAGGATTCGTGGATCTTCCAACACTAATGATGACTCATTTCAAATAAGAGAATTCAATGATAAACATAATTGTATAGGAGTAAGGGTGAATGGACATGTGATATATAACTATACTGCTAAGTATTATATTGGGACAGTTAGGGCTGATCCTGCTTGCACAGTGGCTGGAATGACAGATACAGTTAAGAAAGAACTTCATGTTGTTGTGAATAAGCAGAAGATTAAAAGGGCAAAGAGTTTGGCTCTACAAATTATCAAGGATAATCATAAACAACAATTTGGAACAATAAGAGATTATTGTCAGCTGATTTTTTAATTAAATCCTAGAAGTGTTGCTTATGTAAGAACAATGGCATATAGTGATGAAGGTCGTGCATTCTATAGAATGTTTTTTTTCCTTAGAGGCAATGTGGAGAGGATTCAAAGAAGGATGTAAACCATTTATTGGTCTAGATGGAACATTCCTCAAGGGACCTTATGGGGGCCACATGTTGGCTTCAGTTAGTAGGGATGCCAACAATGACTTATTCCCTATTGTAATTGTTTATGTTGAGTCAGAATATAGGAACTCTTGGGAATAGTTCTTGAATGAATTGATGGGATTGGTTGGCAATTACCTTGACTTTACATTTATCTCAGATAGACTTTAAGGTATCAAACTTTTAAAACTTTCTATTTATCACAATTTTTAAAGCTTTATCCAATTATTTACATTAATTTGCACTTATATATAATTTGCAAGGACTAGTTGAGACATTTGAAAACATATACCCTATAGCAGACATAAGATTCTGCCTGAAGCACTTATATGACAATTTCAAGCTAAAATACAAATGTACAAGACTAAAGAACTTATATTGGGATGCAGCCACTGCATATACTACATCTGAGTTTAAGTTTTACATGCAAGAAATGAGGAATGTAGACAAAAATGCATATGAATGGTTAATGAAGATTCCTAGGATGGTGTGGGTAAGGTCATCATATAGTGGCAAGAGTAAGAGTAGCTTATGTGTTAACAACATGTGTGAGTCTTTTAACAATTTCATTGGGAATGCAAGGGAAAAACCTTTAGTGTATATGTTTGAGAGCATCAGAAAACAGCTAATGATTAGGTTTGAAAATAATAGGGTTAAGATGGCAAGGGTAAATGGATTGTCGTGCCTAAGAATTATGGACAAGCTACAAAAGATTTCAGAAAAGGCAAGAAGGTTGCATGTGAAGCCTGCTGCGAATGACAAGTATGAAGTGGATAACATCTCATACCAAGAAACAGAAGTTAGTGATTATGTGAATGTGGTAGAGAGAACATGTCCATGTAAGTATTGGGACATAAGTGGAATACCATGCAAGCATGCATTTGCTGTGGCAGTGTTCAGAAGAAAGGATCCAGAAACATACGTGAGTCCTTGGTACTACATGGACACTTTTTTTAGGTGTTATGCCCATGTGATAACTCCAGTTCCAGAGAAGTGGGCACTATTCGTATTTCGCCACCACCTTATAAGCCTCAACCAGGAAGGCCTAAAAAAAATAGGAAGAGAGGTCCAGATGAGGGCCCTTTAACTACTGCTGTGGCCAAGAAGAAGATGAAATTGAGGTGCAAAAAATGTCTTCAAAAGGGCCACAATGTCAAAACTTGCAAGGCAGCTCAACCTACTACAAGACCACCTAAAAGTAGAGTTGGAAAACCACCACTTCAGAGGGATACAAGTGGAGTAGGTGGTGGCAGGGATGAGAATGTTACTGGTAGGGGTGGTGGAAGACCTACAGGTGGTGGTGGTGTTGCTAGTAAAGGTGGAAGAGGTGGTGGAGCAGCTGGTAATGTTGTTGCTGTTAGGGGTGGAAAGGTGGTGGAAGACCTGCAGGTGGTAATGTTGTTGCTGCTAGGGGTGGAAAAGGTGGTGGAAGACCTGTTGCTGCTGCTGATAGGCTGCAGGTGTTGTAAGGGGTGGAGTTAAAGATGCAGGTGTTGGTGTAGGTCATTCACATGTATAAATGCAATTTTTTTTATATAAATGCACTGACATTTCTTAATATAAATACTTGTTTGTTGTTATAAATTCATTTTCTTCATTTAAATGCACTGACATTAATATTTTATATGTTTTTTTAGGCATCATCATCGAACCAACATCAAGTGTTTTGGGCTAGAGATTGGGGTGCTAATAAAGGTCATAGTGTTGGTGTCGGAGATGTCTTAGGTCATTCACAGGTATAAATGCATTTTGTTGGAATAAATTCATATTCTTGTTATAAATGCACTGACATTAATTTTTTATATATTTCTTTAGGCATCATCATCCAACCAATATCAAGTGTTTTATATGAATTATCCATCCACACAAGGCAGACAAGATTGAAAAACCTCTTACTAATTTTTGTGATTCAAGTAAGTTCCATGCCATAAGACTAATTCATGATTTCATTAACATGGAATATAAATTCATGAAATGTTTTTATTATTTTTGCAAGTTGGTTGATGGATGATTGGTGACAATATATTGCATTGATTTTTGGAACATTTGATGGATAATGCATTGACAGTACTATGATAATGCATTGATTTTTGGTGACACTTCTTTTTGTAAAGCTTGTTTTGGACAAGTTCTATGACAGTGCTTTAATTTTTTGTAACCCTTAATAGTGGATGACAGTGCTATGATAGTGTATGAGACTTCACTATTTATTTTGTAACCTTTACTAGTGGATGACTGTTCTATTAGTTTTGTAATCATAACCAAACTTGATCACTTAGTGCATAACTATTCTTTTATGGTCTCTATGTTGTATTAGGGTATCATTTTGTTATATAAATAGGTTATGGTATACTTTTGTGAACATGTTGCATATGGATGGATTGCATTTCTGAAGTGCAGGTTGTATTACTTTATTACATGAAGAAGTTATATAGACAGGTTATGGTATAAACATGTTGTACTACTTTTTGCATTTCTGTACAGGTTATGGTATGAATGTTGCATTTGCCAATTTGGTATCAATATTATGAACATGTACATTTAAGATAAACAGATTACTTTAAAATTATTAATACTACAACAAGTTTAATATTGTGAATGTTGTACATCATCGCTATATAAAAGACAAAAATTTTCAATTCTTAAACAAGTTAAACACCAAAAAAACAAACTTGCACCTACTTCAATTCCCTCCCAAAGTTAACATAAACACAAAGCCACAAGTAGTCACCAACAAACAATTTACTTCCTTCCCACAGTTCTCACAAAAGTAGCAATAGAAATGATGATACATGCTGCAATAAGTTTTTTCATCAACTGAAGCCTTCCTTCGATGGCATACAACTTAGTCTTCAAGTCTGCAATATCTTTTCTATCAACACATTGACCAACCTCAATCTTCTTCCCATTTTCATTTGAAATTCTTGTTGAAATTGGTTCACACTATTCCCAAAATTCACATCTTCGTTTTGGACATCTGTAGTATAGTTTTCCCAAATTGTCATACTGATCAAACCCTATTACCAGAATTAGAGTTGTTTTGCCACAATCACATTGAACATCAGTATACAGTATACCTCAAATCAAAACTCTCTTACTGTATGCTTGAAGAAAACATTCCGAGATTTGAATCTAGAAATCAAAACAACATTTAATTTTCATAAAAACACTAAAAAATAACTCAAATCAACATGTAATTTTAATAAAAACACTAAAGATCAACTCAAAACAACATATAATTTCGATTGTATTGTATGTATGATTTTGAAAACAAAATACACAAAATGGGTTTAAACTCAAAGCAATTACATTTTCGAAAATCCTCAAATAAATTAGTATCAACTAGGGCTTGGCTAAGGCTACTGATTAGATTAAATTAAGATAGTAAATTACCTTAAATTAGAGTAACAATTAACCTTCATGCTTCAAAATCACTTCCACTGCTTCCTATAATGGAGGAAAGACGGCAGCTTGTGCAGCTTCTAGGGCTTCCTGAAACGCGCATGGAGGAAGAAGAGAAGATGAGTAAAACATAAAGTGATTGTGCTGTGGGTTTTTACTATTACAAGCTTGAGGGTATTTTCGGTATAACACATTTAAATACATATCACTTGTTTGGCACATGTGACACCAGGGGTATTTTCATCACAAAAGTCACTTTGGCAAAGCAATTGTTAACTACGCGCTGAGTTAACGGCCCCAATTGACACAATTGGGGTAAAATGATAACGTTGTAATATTGTTGGGGGCTTAAAACTGGTGGGGGTTTAATGATCATTTTTTGAAAGTAGTGTTTTAGATTTAAACCCTTAAAAGAGATGGATAGTTGGGACCGTACGTAAAAGAAAGTGAGTAACAATGATTTAGCACTTTTATGTATGTATGTATGTATTATATGTATGTATTGTTTGGAAATGAGACGACGGTAAAAGAGAGAATGACTAGAGAGAGATAATGAGGTTTTTGAGGTGACAACTTAATTATGTTGAATTCTAACGATGAAAATAGATGTTGCCTTGGACATACTAGAGAAATGGAAAGAAGACTGGATAAAGAAATGAGAATGGGTTGGGTTCACGTGATGAGAGGGGTAAGAAGATAGAGAGATAGAAATGGGCAGGCTCGGTGTTGTTTGCGTTGTTGGCAGATTGAATGAGTGTACGAGAGATTGCGTTTGTGCTCGTGTATGCATGTGAGGGTGTAGTGTAATCACGTAATGTGGTTATAAATGTGTTGGGTGTGCGGGTGCATTTGGGTGTGCACGAGCGTATGTGAGATTGAGTTTAAATATGTATATATATACTAGCTTAATTATTGAATAATATAAATATAATAATGATGTAGAACTGATGTGGAGTCTTTATGGCTCGCTTGGACCGCTAGGGGGCCAAACGGGTATACTAACAGATTTTTTAGGTTGATCCCAAAGTGTGCATTTTTTACCCGACAGGAGAGTTTTTGACTGAAAACAGCCCAACGAACCAAAGTCATAGAAATGTTGTGACATAACGTGCTTTTCAGTGAAACACATAGTTTAAGGCCTCAAAACAAGGTTTTTCGGTCTGAAAAAAGCCTGTCGAATATTTCGAGATTTTTGTTCGTTATCTAAACGAACTCAGATTGCTTCCATATTTTATATTTAGTAGTTTTATTTTAATAGGTTTCTTTTTCTATTTTTTTAGAATTTTTAGAAAAACTTTATTTTTAATCTTATTTTCGGATATTAGTATCCTTTCGAGATTGGGTTTCCTTATGTTATAAGGAGTCAAGTTGCAAGTTAGTTTCCTTATGGATTAGGGTTTTCTTTCATTATAAATATGTGTAATACAGAGATTATAATCATTCATTCAATTATCAAATAATATATCAAATTTCTATGAATTATCTTTTCGTTTTGCGGATTCAAAATACCCACCTTGTTGGTTCAAAGTAACATGTTCCTTATGAACAAATTTATCGCTTCCGCTTACGTCAAATAATAACAACAATAACATCATAATTGAAAATCATAAAAAATAAGTATCATGTAATTAAAATAAAAATAACTACATCATATACAGAGTCAAGTACAATTATAAAAATTAAGTCCACAACAATGACTATGAAATAAATAATACATAAAAATAATTAAAAATAAAGAGTTGATGTTTAAGGAAACTTTTTGTTTAGAGAATTAAGATTCAAGAATGACCTTAATCAACAAAAGGGGGAATACATGAATCATAAGAAAATAGACCAAATCGAATGGTGATGGAATTAGAAACAACCAAGTACATGCTTTAGGACTATTTCCAAGGTAGAGTTCTCCGACCAATCGATAAATAATGTAGCACGTACTGTACCTCATTCTTTGGAAGACCAATGCCCCAAAGATAATAAATTGTTCAAAAGCAAATAAAATATAATTGCATCAAAATCAATTCGTACAAATATTTCTATTTGTACTAAAGTAAAACTTCATATTACAATTTCTAATATATAAAATTTTCAATTCAACCAACCAAACACCAATCAGTTTTTTTATTTCTACTTCCACCACATATATAGAATTATTATATGAGTTGGAAATGGATTCAATCCTATTTTATCTTGAATTTTTCAAAAAAGGGATTCGAAATCATTTTATATTAAAACAATCAAATTTTATAAATTTTCTTTAAGCTCAACAAGTAAATAATGTCTACCCTTCAAAAAAAAAAAAAAAAAATAAATAACTAATGGTTTAGATAATTAAATACTTCAATTATCATATTAAAAATGATTCCTTGATAATTGATTTGTTGTTGTTGTTGTTGTTGTTGCAGCAAACTTTGATAATTGATCACTCGTGGAATGAGGTACACAAATGATGTTAACTAAAACCAACAACTTGTGATTGTATTGTTAGTGATTAATCCAAAACATTGGAAAAAATGAGTAAATCAAACTATTATTATTTTTAAGTTTAATTCCACGTTTGAAAATAAAAATTGCAAAATGATAACCAAATGAAGAGTTGGATACGGCTTAACAGTAAGATAGTAATTGGACCCTATGGAGAGACCCTGAGATATAATTGTTTCCAAGCCAAAAGATGTAGATATGATTTGCACTTACCGGAAAAAAAAAAAAAAGAAAAAAAAAAATGTAGACATGATTTAATTATTAGAAAATTGAATTGTGCATCTCCCCTGTGCTTCATCTGTTGTTCCTTTGATGTTAGTTATTTCCTTTTCAAGTCGGGTCCTTTTATTATTATTATTAAATCTTCTTATTCTTATTCTTCTTCTTCTTTTTTTCTTTTTTTTTTTCAGCCATATACCATATATAAATGGATTTAACATGTAACTTCACGTTGCATGATATACAAATACATTTCTAGAAGAATTATGAGAGATACAAAAAGAATCACCATCGTCAACAACTTCCTTCTTCCTTTGCTCAAATGCGCAATGAAAGGCCCTGCTTTCCTCCTCCTTTGTAAATTGAATGGTTATTCGCCTTGAATAGGTTTTCTGGTTAATAATTACAAATATTAACATAAATATACATCTAATAGATAATTTACAAAAATAAAAAATACCAATCAAATTGTAAATTGTGAATACTACTTTACATGTGTATCAACTTTTCAATGTATGACTTTGATAAATACATAGAATAATCAATTTTCATATCAGAGATTTTAGTGTACCATATTTTCAAGTAATTAAGTAAAACAATAAAAGAAAAGGAGAAAACATAATACTGCCAAAGCAAGATACATTAAAAACTCATTTTTTCCATATATTAGATGAGAGAGCTGATCAGCTTCGACTAATTCTCGGAATTTCATACCTCTTTACTGATTGAACAGGGCTTTAACTTGAAAAGTTGTAAAAAAAAAAATTAATAATAATAAAATTAAATAAATAAATAAGTATGCTTTGCATTGCATCATTATAAGCCTCCTTTCAAAAAATCATAGCAAGTTCTAAATGTAAAAATGATTAAAGCAGAAGTGAAATTTATCCCTTTTAAAAATTTCAATATGAATACTTAAATTGTATAAAGTAATTTATACATGCCCTGCATTCGATCAGTTGCCGAGAAATGTAGGAAAATTTTATAAAACTTTGAACATTTCAATCATTTGGGAAAACAAAAAAACCTCTACTGAGTAGAAATAACCATTTTGCTTTAGTGAAGTCGAAAAGGACATGGGCAAATTAAGAGGACTTTTGGTATCTCGTGAGTTTCAAGAATGTGAAAAAGTGTAACGGATGAAGACCATTTGTGAAGTTTAAAGCTTTTCTTATTTTTAATGCATGAAGAAGTGTAACGGTGGAGACCATTTGTGATCGAATTTAAAGCTTTTTTATTATTATTATTTTACCATTGAAGTTCAATTACACTTGATTGAATGCAATTAGAAACAAAAAATAAAAATCTCAAATGAAAATGTAAGACGTGCTTCTCTTTTTCTTTTCTTTTTTAATTAATGTACAAGTGTTTTTTTTTTTTTTTTTTTTTTTTTTTTTTTTTTTTTTTTTTTTTTTAAATATTGTGGATTAGAGTAGAGGTATGAATGAATGGGTGATAGGTGAGTTAATGAAACTTTTTATATGAATAAAAAAATATTAAGAAATAGAGAAAAATCTATAGGGACTATGACGAGGTATGAATTATTACCTGCTTTAATGAGACTTTTTATGTGAGAAAAAAAAAAAAAAAATGTTTAGAAATAGCTTACAATAAAAAAAAAAAAAAAATGTTTAGAATTGTATAGATAATAATAATAATAACAATAATAATATAGTATAAATTTATTTATTTTGGGTTGGAAAATTGTGGAATAGGACTGTAGAATTTTGAAAAGTAATGTAATGATAAAAAATGTAGAGCTCTAGTATTTTTTTGTTATGATTTTGTTTTTTTATTTTTATTTTGTCCATTAATCTTGTTTTATCATACATATACGTGTGTTTGTTTGTATTGGTTTTTATCTAACCTAGCTTAAGTTATTATATTCATTTACTACATATATAATGTATACATTTATATATTCTTATATATACTATTAATGAGATATGTATCATACATATATATGTGTTTGTTTGATTTGACTTTTATCTAACCTAGCTTAAGTTATTATATTCATTTACTACATATATAATGTATACATTTATATATTCTTATATATACTATTAATGAGATATGAATTATTATGCTTTAATGATTTTTTTTTTCTGAAAAAAAAAATTTGTTAAGAAATTCCTTACACTTTTTGTCCATTAATCTTGTTTAATCATACATATATGTGTGTATGTTTCTATTGGCTTTTATCTAACCTAGCTTAAGTTATTATATTCATTTACTACATATATAATGTATACATTTATATATTCTTATATAAACTATTAATGAGATATGAATTATTATGCTTTAATGATTTTTTTTTTTTGTGAAAAAAAAATAAAAAATGTTAAGAAATTTCTTACACTTTTAGAATAGTGTGTGTATATATATATATATATATATATATATATATATATATATAGAATAAATATAGATTTACAATTTTTTTTTTTTAAGGAAATGGCATCGATTAATTTGCAGTTTATTCTTATACAGGTGCAACTCTATAAAATTTTTGGGCCTATGGCTTTGTATTCTTTTGTTGCCTTGTGGGCTCCATTTTGGGCTTCGTCCATTCTGTTCTTGCGTAAAGGCCTTTAGGCTTCTAGCCCATCCGCAAATAAATAAATAAATAAATAAAATAAAAAATAAAATAAAATAAAAAACTTCTTTAAACTATTACTCTTTTGTAAATAATTTCCTCAACTACAAATTGTCCTTCGATTTGTTACAATTAAGGACAAACTAATTACAAAAAGACTATTTTACCCTTTCTCACTACATTTATCATTTTTTATTAAATTATTTTTATTATCTTTTCTCTTATTTAAATATTAATTATACGATTTATCTAAATTTTATTATTAGTATCAATTTATCATAAAAATTAAAAAAAAAAATTAATCGATTTGTAACTATTATTTTCTAGGGTAAAGTATAGTAGCACTCCCTGAGGTTTGCCAAAAGGACATTCAGAGGAAAGTTTACATATTTTGGGACAATGACACCCCTGAAGGTTGATACATCTACCAAAGACACCTCAATGGTAATAAATTGACATTTTTACCCTTTGACTTTTATATTGACTAATTTAAATACCGAAATGACCTTTTTAACCTCATACCCATAATAATTTATTTCCTTCTCTCCTCTTTATTTTCTTTTCATCAACCCCTAACACCAACACACACTGTCACACATATACACATATACTGTCACACACACACACACACACACACGTACACATAAAAATTGAAAGTGGAGTATTTAAATATTGCTAGAGCTAAATTATAACAAATGTCCTAATGCATCTAACAACCAAAATCCATATTTTGTAAATATAATTTTTCTAGTCTTACAGAATTTGACAAACACCGCAAATAGGAGGGATTGAGCATAAACATTGGAAAATTTAAAACCAAAGCCAGAAAAATTACATCTATAAAAACAATTAATGAAAATTTCAAAACAACTTGCATCATCAAATCAACCCACCAAGTTATTTAGAGAATTTAATAACCATTTTATGGCCAAAAGTTAAAACTTGGTTTTGCTCAAGGAACACATCAAAGTAATTAGATTTATTAACCGAAAAAAATATCAAATAATTGATGTATTATTTAAATAAGTATGAATTTATCATTTATGTGACAGTATGTGTATATATGTGTGACAGTGTGTGTTGGTGCTGGGGGCTGAGGAAGAGAAAGAGAAGGAAAGAAATTGTTATAGGTATGAAGTTAGAAAGGTCATTTCAGTATTTAAATTAGTCAATATAAAAGTCAAATGGTAAAAATGTCAATTTATTACTATTGGGGTGTCTTTGATAGATGTATCAAACTTCAGGGGGTGTCATTATCCCAAAATAGACAAACTTTCCTCTGAGTGTCTTTTAGGCAAACCTCGAGGGTATTATTGTACCTTACCCTATGTTCTAAAATGATCAACTTTTATTAAAAATTTACTATTTATAAAACTTATAATGCTAACTTTAATTTTTTTTTTTACCATAAAAAATACCTTATTTTTCATAGAATATATTCATGAAAATTTAATAAATTATTTAAATGAAAAATACCTTATTTTTTATGCAATATATTCATGAAAATAAGAAATTACTTAAATTGTTTAAAAAAATTATACTTAAGATTTTTATTTTAAAAATCAATGTAAAAAATTAAAGGTTAATTTATGCAAAATTAATGAAGAATATGTCATCAAATTATTATGGTTTTTTTCATAGTTTATTTCAATAAGAAAAAAAATTAAGTATAATTTAATAAAATATAATTTATGTTCATTTAATAAAATATAATCATGGCATTGGGGCATTTTGCAACTAAATGTGATAGTTTAAAGAATTTTATGCATAAAATATACCTCAAGGAGGTTATTTGTAAATTTTGACATAGTTTAGGGGTTTTTTTTTTCTACTTTACCCTAAGAAATATTAAGTGGAAACAACGCCAAAAATAAATAAATAAATCACTTGAAGAAGAAAAGAGATGTAAAAGTCTCTCAAATCCAAACACCAATATACCACAAATCCTAGCACCTTTATATACATCGAATTATAGACTAAGAATCGAGTGAAATTCTGCCAAAGACAAAACCAGTCAAAGAAATTTTGCCCAAACATAATGAAAAAAAAACAAATTAAATTAAATAAATTCGTGTCAAATATCGAATTGGGCCTTGAACTCAGTTCTTAAATAAATAAATCCGTATCAATTTGTAAAATTTCATTCAAGAAATTGGACTTTAAGTCATCTATTAATGCTATGAAAAGCAGTAAAATGTTTTGATTCCAAATGTATATAACCAAACACTCCACAAGGTGGTTCTCAAATATTGGAAACATGAATAACCTAGGCAATTAGCCTTACAATCATACTTTTATCTTCTTCTATATTTCTTCTACTTTCTTCTCACTATTCAGGAATTTTACTTCTCTCTCCCTTGAAGAATGTTAAGGATCATTATGATAATGAGAACGTGTCAGGTTAGGTGTATGAAATTTTCAATTCTGACATCACTAGTATGTAATTAGATTATGCTTACCTAACATATATATTTTGCCGTTTTTCATGGGTTGATTTAGACTATTGTGTTTGAATTTGAGGATGCAAACAATATTTTAAGTACATGGGGACACAATAAGAGGACATTTGTCCTACCTATTAGCCTGCACTACCCTTTTTTTCATAGGTCACAAGGTACTCTATATGCATCAATTCAGGAAATTAGGTAATCAAAATTGTTTATCAGATGAAAGCTAAATAATTGTGTAGACAATTGTATGACCCATTGAGTCCAACTAATTTTTTATTTTATTTTTTCTTTCTTTTTTGAGATTATGGATGGGTACTTCACTCGAAAGTCTACCACTACTCTTGGCATATATATACTCACACTTGTAAAATTACGTGTCAAATAAGCGCAAGAAAATCCTCTCGACATTAAGCCTAGGGTTGAGAGTCAAACGAAAGATTTTTGCTTCACGAGGCATTGTTGTTGTCAACATCCATCGTTTAAGTCTAGGTCTCATGTTCGACCTAAGGAGAAGTATTACCTTACCAGTTGAGCTATACACCCTTGCAAGACTTACGGTGATGTTTTTAGAGCCCAAAAAAATGATATAATTCGATCCTTATTAAATTATTGATCTTGAAATTAGGAGAGTTTGATCAAATATTTCACCAAAGTGAACCATTTTCACTAGAGCTTCAAATGTTCAATCTAGCTGCAATAAAAAGAAAGTAACAAAGGGAATGAAAGACTATATCACTTTTACAATGCATGCACATACACAAGCTATTGCAGTTGGTTATGCATCACAAATGTCACTTTTGACTTGAACTATGAAAATATTGTCAACTTGTTCTATATATAAAAAAAAAAAAAAAAAAAAAACATTTGCTAGATACATTCTCATCACTTATCGAGATCAGATCCAGAGAGAGAGAGAGAGAGAGAGAGAGCTGTAGACAAGAATCCAAGATGGAGATGCCTCTAGATTGGGGAATTATTGGGCATGGAAGTGATCCAAATATGTCCAGTTCAATAATGCCCACTTAGTCAGGCCCAGCTGTAACTAACTTCCTTCCAACCTCTCCCTGTGGTCCATCCACCTCCTCCCATGTGATTGCTTCCTCTTTCTCACCACACTCCAAATTGAGCCAATATCAATTGTCTCATTTACCTTGTCCTATTTCTCTTGGCTTTAATATGATACATCCACTACTCTAGGTATCATCCTCTTATTCAACTTTCCAAGCATATAGAAACAGGCAAAACTCAGATGACCCACCTGCATTTAATCCATCTAGTACTGAACCAGAACTCCCTGTCTGAGATGACAATGGAGTGGACTTGGACGACGACGACGACAACAATGGTGATGATGCTGTTGATTTGGATGAGGCATATGTGGATGCCAAAGTTGGCTTAATAATGAACAATGCGTGCCTTAGACCAGGACTAAAGAGCCAGTCATGGACATCCCAATACACTTCTATTTTCACTTTCTTGAAATGAATGCATTCATTACCTCTAAACTTCCATTGAAGGTGTTTGACATGAATCACCAAATGCCCATCAAGCCTTATCTCCATTTCTGGATCCACCCCACCAAAACAATTGCTATTAGCACTCATCTCCCCATTATTGTTGCTTCTGTTCTTGCACTCGATTGACACCTCATGAAACCTACCTTTCTCATGAAACTTCACTTTTGTGAAGAACTTCGTCTTGCCAAATATGTGTTCCTTCTTCGAAACCAAAATGGGATCGATAAGACCTGGCCTAGAACCGGACTTTTTATACGCCTCGTTCTTTAGATCTCCTAGTAGCAGCACAACTTCTCCATCACAAACCACTGCAACATAGTAGCCTGAGCTTGGCTCAGTTTCGCCGTTGAATTTTGCAGCTTTGAGGTCCCAAAAGATGTCAATAGGCTTCCCGTCCACTTCTAAGCGCTTTGAGCCTTGTTTCTTCCAAAAGCACCATGGTTTCAGCTGAACCTTACATGTATACTGGCTTTCACCGGCCGGTCCTTCTACTGACACGGCTAGGATGTGGAGCAGCGAATTCTTACGCCATGTAACAGTGATCAAGCGACACTGGCCTGCGATTTTTGTCCGGTAAACGGACATGAAAGCACTATGACCTGGCCTGGTCACAGCAGCAGGGTCATCATTCGGCTTCTCACCGGATGAGAAACAAGCAGGGAGACCAATTTGGTCTTGCATCATACTTGAAAAATTGATTGGTGTTCAGAGGAAGAATTAGGGCAACTAGAGATGATATAAATGAACTGGACTGAGTATGTTAACAATATAAGACAGGGAGATAGTGAGAGATCATGGTCATAACATGTTGTATATGACTATATGTTACAGATGTTGCCAGAGAGGTTTTCTTGGCAGCATATATTAATGTAACATAGATAAGAAATATTTCCAAACTGGCACACATAGATGGCATATGATGAGTGAGAGTGAGTGAAGAACTACCATTTTATATATATATATATATATTCAATTGTCTGCAACAGTACTCTGCTTACCTTCTCTTACCTGGCTTTTACTATTGTTCTTTCTTTGTTGTCATTGCTTTAATAACTTCTATTTAATTTTTTTATTCTTTTCCATAAGACAACCATTTTGAATCCAAGGCAGGCCTGGATTTGTTATAGTTAAAATATTTATATCCATGCATGGGTAAAAGAGAAGCCCCCTTCTTCACCATATTTTAAATATAGGTTTCTATGTATAGAAAAGGGATTCTTGGAAGCATAATAGCACATGAAGTGAGATTTAAAGATGACCAGTCAAAATTGTAATTATAAAGATCAAGAGTTGGTTCTCCAATGTGGGGGTCTTCATGGTTTTCCTATTTTTTTATTTTTCTAATTTTTTACTGTCTTTTATAAATTTTATGTTATTTTGTACCTGCAAATTGAACCAATTTATTATTATTATTATTATTATTATTTTGACACCAAAGATGTTGTAAATCTGGTCCAAGTTCCAACCTTCTTCAAGAGAAGAATAACTTAGAGATAAATGGCAGCAAACCTTGGGATATTTATCTTGATGAGGATAACCAAGTTAAAAAAGAAAAGAACAAGTTGAAAAAACTGCAAATGTTGCTAAGTTTAGGATCTCATAAGGTAGAATGTGATGTGATTTAGTTAGAGTCAAATGGCAGGGTTCTAATTTATAATTCCCAAAGCTTCAATTTTGTAGTTGTAAATTCTGTATTACATACGAAGCTATTAGCTATTGGTAATGGCTAGTTTACAACCTAGTCAAGTGATGGGTTTATAAAGAAATACAATGAAAATTGTTACAATGGAAATAACTCAAAATATAGAAATGATCTAAATATCCATGACCTCTTTGTATAAGTTGATTCATTGAATCTAATAGGGTAGAATTAGTTGAGGTGTATTAGGTTTAATTTCTTCTCGGTGGAAGTAGGAAGTTCGAATCTCTTTGGCGCCACCTCAAGGGTGCATATGGGATGGATGGACTGCAATGTAGTTTAAATTTGTCCGATGGTGTTATGGGGGGGGGGAGGGGGGGGCGATCTTATGTGCTAAGAAGAGTGATACGTAAGCGGGTCGGGGGGGGGGGGGGGGGGGGGGGGATCTTATGTGCTAAGAAGAGTGATACGTAAGCGGGGCGGCGGGGGGGGGGGGGGGGGGGATCTTATGTGCTAAGAAGCGTGATACGTAAGCGGGCCCGCCGGGGGGGGGGGGGGGGGGGGGGGAGGGTGTTCCTTGTCCGGTCTTATGCACTAAGAAGCGTGATACATAAGCCCAACACCTTAACCTAAATGTTGGTCCACCAAAGACAGTAGTTTAGTGGTATTTTCTCGTCTTCTAAAATAAAATGTCTAGGATTTAAGTTCCCGTATGGGCAACTAAATGTATTTTTTGTCAAGATAAAAATAAATAAATAGAGGCAATATTCACACTCCCCTTTAATACACTTACACTCCGCTAGCCTTTTTTTTTTTTTTCCTCTAAAGAAAATGACAAGACTGATTCTAAACTCATTAATGCATCATCATTTATTATACAATACCATAACTATCTTTTATACTATAAACTTTAACTTCATCTATTTTACGTAGTTTCTTTAATTTTCTTTTTATTGTTGTCAAAAGTGATAATTTATTCAATAAATATAACTTTTTTTTTTGTTCTTTTTTCTTGGGGGTCCTGTTAAAAGAGAGGGGGCCGGGAACAACTACCTCATATGGAGGGTAGTTGTGTAATTTAAAAAAAGTAATCAATCACCTTAGAAGTTAGGGTTAAAAGTGTCATTTCATTTTAGATAACAATAAAAAGATAGAGAAGATGGGTACAAATATGGCCCTCCCATGAGTAAATAAATTACCCGAGTGTTGGTGGGATGCTTTTACCCCAACACTCTGGTTGAGGTGTTGGGTTGGTAAAACAACACCTCAAATGTACAATAATGTCTTTATTTTAACTTATTACCGAAATATAGTATCAAATAGATTCGTGTAATTTTTAAATGCATAATTTTAATAATTATGCTTTAAATGTAGTTAGATATTATTATAATATATCAACTGCGTTATAATACGGTGAGCTAGGTGGCCAATGTTAAACTTACCCTATTTCCCCTTGCGAGGGAAAAGAAAAACGTTATAATACAAACAAAGTTGGGTAAGAATAGCGACTTCTTCTCTGAACCGGGACATGGATGGGAAAGCTGTCTCCCGCGCCATTGTCATTTCTAAGTTGTTTTCTTATTTTGGGATATGGCTTGAGGCTTCATTTGTGCCTAGGTGGAGGTATTCTTCCATCATAAAAATAATAATTTGATTCATTTATTTATTCTCTTAATTTTTATTTTTATTATTATTTTCTTTTTTTTTATTTTTTATCAATTGGCAAGAAATTTACACATCTCGAATAAGACTCAAACTCTCACATTCCACAGTTGGAGATCTATGAGATATCATTAGGCTACAACATTTGATTCTTAATTTCCTTCATTGATGTATTTAGTGTGAGTTACACTATCTGAAATAGATTTTACTTTCTCCTTTATTTAATTTTTAAATTATTTTATCTGAAATAGATTTTACTTTCTCCTTTATTTAATTTTTAAATTATTTTAATTTTACCAAAATAAAACTAAAACCAAACCTACAAAGCATAAATAAAGTGCAAGTAAAGTAAATAAAATTTGAGAGATGATACCAGAATTTTTAGTGGGAAAACCCTGATTGGTGGAAATCAACCAATCGTCTGGAAAAATCTTGAAAATTGTCACGTGGTCCTGAGCGAAACAATCCATTATGTTTGAAGCAAAGTATAATGGATTTCGACACATGCTCACATCCTCTCTCTCTACCAAGAACCAATTGATAATCGTTTTTAGCTTTTCGACTCCCCGTCCAACAGCTCTATAAATTTTAGACCGACCTAAAAAATATTTGGAAACCAAGTCAAATTCATGCAAAAATAACTCCCTAAAATCTGGTAAAAAAGAAACTCAATTGGACTCAAATTGCAATTACCATATTGGTTTTAGGGAAACACAACCGGTTCCGTTTAGGCATAACCGGTTCCGCTTAACTAGTGAGTAATTCATCAACGATGAATTTCGAAAATTGACTAGCACAACCGGTTCTGTTATAATGCAATTGGTTCTGCTAAGCTCGTGAGGTTTTCTTCACAAACAAAAATTGGAAAACAAGAACGGTAACCGGTTGCGTTAAAGCATGACCGGTTCCGGTGTGGCAATGCACTTTTTGAAAGAAAAAAAATTTACAAAATTTCAAATTATCTAACACGAAAACTCACCAAAGATGAAAAATAAAAGTATCCTTGCCAACATACCTTCTCTTACATGATGTTATCAATCGAATCAAAATTGAACGCATATTTGGAAAACAAGAATCGTAATGGTTGCATTAAAGTGCGACTGGTTCCAGTGTGGCAATGCACTTTTTGAAAATTTTCAAAGCACCTAACACCAAAACTCACCAAAGATCAATGAAAAATAAAGAGTAATCACAAACATACATTTTCTAATAGGATGTTCTCAACCGAATAAAAATTGATCGCATATGTGTTGCACTTATTGTTTCACTTTCCACATTAAAATTCAAAAGTGAAACAAAAAATACCACCGAATCTAATAATTTTAACACCCAAATTTGTCATTTACAAAATTAATCTATCATGATCAGAGCAACAAAATGTTAATATTAAACAAAATATCTTATTAATTTCCAAGTGTAGGTGGAATTTTAATAAGCCCATGACACACTGCGTTCTACCACAATAATGAAATAAAAAGGAAGAATGACATACGTATTTTAAGTAGGGTGATATTTCGACGAGGGAGGGCATTCTTATGGTGAGTTTTGTGCAGGGCCGGCCATGGGCCTAGGAGGTCGCCCAGGGCCTCCAAATTTTGGCCCAATCTATATACTTATACTAGGCCTCAAAATTTGGCACAAAAAAAGCTGATCCTACAAAAAAAAATACTGATACAGAAATAAAATATGTTAGGGCCATAATAGAAATAAAACGTTTGGGTTTATGGGCCCAATTTTGTTCAGTTTGGCTCTTTTAGCCACTGATTTTCTAGGGCTCCTGTCGGCTGTCGCTCCTCGAAGTCGAAGGTTAAGATTTGGGTTTGTGTTTGTGAGATTAGCGCCGAAAAGATTACAGGTGAAGTAACTCATCATTTGTTTCCTTCCGGCCGGAGTAGCTAGCTTGTTGGCAATCAATTCCTTAGCGAAACCCTTTTTCTGTGGCAAATGGGGTAAAAAAAACCCCGTCATTTTCGATTCAAAAATAGGATAAGATTTGGGTTTGTGTTTGTGAGATTAGCTTCAGTTTCATCAGGATTTGCGCCGAAAAGATTACAAGTAAGTAACTCATACAATTTATGGTACTGGGTTCCTTTTTGGCTCTTTCCAATCTGAAATTGATTTTTTTTTTCTTGATTCCGTGTGTTTATGGAATCCTTTATCTCCTTTTTGATCAGACTAAGACCTCCATTCTTTTTTCTGATTAATTAGGTTAAGGAAAATATGAGAAGAATCAAAACATTGTTGATTTTTGTCTAACAACTTTCGAACCACTTTTTTTGCTTTGCATTTAGATAACAACGGTGAGAGTTGGGTTAGCTTTATGTTTCATTTATGTCTATATTATGCAGTAATGATATTGTGAAGCACTCTAAGCCGATTGCTTTTATTCTCTTGCTTTTATAATGGTTTAAATTTATTTGAACATGTTGATATTTTGACATTGATACTTCCCAAAGGATGAATAAGAAACAAGCTTTAGATTTGACTACTTTCAAATGTGTTTGTTTGTTCTTTGCAGTAAATATCATTTTCTTAATTGGCAAAATTTTACTAGTAACTTGCAGTTACAAAATGGTGAAAGCTATGTTGTTTCACGCTGAGGAAAGGACTTAGGAAGGGAATCAAACAGAAATTGTTCGATCTAGTAATAATATAGAAGTTTATTAAGAGATGTAATGTAATACTTGAAGGAGTAAAAAATTAATATAAATTGCAGTCAGCTTGATCTATCTTTTGGGAGATTGGATTGCGAGTTTGATTGGGGCAGAATTTGCGCTTTATTGCTAGAGAGCCAACCCGGTCCCTTTTCAACTTGGTAAGACTATTTTTGTTGATTTGGTACAAAAATTGTGTTATTTAGCATACCCCAAAAGAAACTTTTACTTCTACCTTTTTCAAAATAGTTGAGATTGGCTGGAGTTGTTGCTAGGATTTCTTCATTTAAAAGGGTAATTGACTTTCACACGAATGTTATGTACTGTTTGATAACCTCATTCAGCTTAAACGATTAAGACCCTGTTAGGATTGGATTTAAAAACTATTTTTGGTTCTCTAAACCCCGAAAACCAGAATTTAGAGTATTTGGATTGCTCAAGACAAAGAACTTTGGTCTTCTGGACGAGCCTTAATTTATAGGAAGCTGGAGGGGACTAGTTTGCTTCTTCCTAGAAAACAAGGGAAGTCAATTTCCCTTTCATAAAACTTTTGTAATTCATTCCTGGTAGGCAAATCTCAACGGCATAATCTTAGCTTAGGAACTATTCAATGGATACCATAGCCACAAACGTCCTCTTAGATGTGCTTTGAAAATCGACTTGAGAAAGGATTTTGATTCTATAAGATAGCTCTTTTTGGTTGATTGCCTCTCTCTCTCGGGCTTCCTTCCCATTTTTATCTCCTAATCCAAGATTAATGCATCATGTCTCCTTCATTCACCATCCCTTTATATCAAAAACTCCATGGTTTCTTAAAAGAGTCCACGACCTTAGACAGGGGGACTCATTGTTCCATTTTATGTTTCGTTTTAAGTATCGAAATCTTCTCCTCGATCCATAGCTAAGTCCCTCACTCTGAATGGGCCTTTGTTCAAATTTCACTAGAGATGCAAGAAAATGTCTATCCCAAATATCATTTTTGTAGATGACCTGATTTTACTATCAAATGGTGGTCTATATTGAGTTTAAACATTGAAAAGAGCTATAGACCTCTTCACTCAGCTCCCAAGCCTATCAAAAATGTCAATTTTTTGTTCAGAAATTGATCCTGCGACATTGGAGAAGCAAACCTATCAAAAAGGATAGATGGGTATGTGTTTGAACTGCCTCGATCACCCTTGAGATATTTCTCACTAAAGCAGACACTTTCTTTCATTTCCCAACCTTCCACGCTAGTCTAACAAAGCCATTAAGTCTGGAATAGTCTGTCAGTCCTGATGCATAGATTTATACTGTGGCTAGCCATTTTAAATAGACTCTCTACATTGGACAGAAAAGCCATAGAATACTGGCACAGCCCAAACTCTTGTAGCCTTCAACCCAAACTCTTGTAGCCTTCAACCCAAACTCTTGTAGCCTTCATCTCTAATTTGCTATTGGCTTTCATTAGCCCAATGTGTTTTGATTAGTTCTAGGCCTGGTTTTCCCTTAGCTTTCTCACCACAGACCTTCTACATAATTTTACTCATTTATACAATTGCTTAAGTTTCCAAAAAAAAAAAAAAAAAAGAAAGAAGATGATTGCATGTCGAAATAGAAATTAGGGTATAATTAATTGCATTTTGATGAAGCCCTCATTTTGTTTTCTTTCCGTGGTTGAACCTTGCAGTGCACCTTCTCTAAAATAGGATAAGATTTGGGTTTGTGTTTGTGAGATTAGCCTCAGTTTCATCAGGAGTAGCACCAAAAAGATTACAAGTAAGTAACTCATTCAATTTATGGTACTGGTTCCTTTTTGGCTTTTTCCAATCTGAAATTGATTTTTTTTTTTTTTTTTTTTTTCTTGATTCTGTGTGTTTATGGAATCCTTTATCTTCTTTTTGATCAGACTAAAGCCTTCATTCTTTTTTCTGATTAATTAGGTTAAGGAAAATATGAGAAGAATCAAACATTGTTGATTTTTGTCGAACAATTATGAACCACTTTTTTTGCTTTGCATTGAGGTAATATCTATATTTTATTTCAGCAACCTGAATCAATTCATTGCATTGTATTGAGGTAATCTATATTTTATTTCAGCAAAACAAATATTTTTTTTATTTCTATAACTTCTATTTCTATATATATATATATATTTTTGTCAACTACAAGAAAATTTCAATCTGGGCATGAACATAATCATAAACCTCCACTGAGCTACTAGGGCTTTTTGATTTGTTACTGAAAGACGAGCTCAGTCGCCAAAACTCCTATTACAACAGACGGTGACTATTGTCACTGGCAACAACAATCACTCGTATCAAACCATCTCACTATAATATAATCTGAAAAACAATCTATGTTTGTGCTTTCAATTGTATTCATATATACATATATTCGTACATTCATATATATGTATATAAACACATATGTATATATTGATTAAGTTTATACACTTTGCTGATTCATTTTCTTCAGTTGTTCTCAGTAGTGGATTTGGAAATTTGATAGAAATGTTATGAATAGCTAATATCAAAATGCAGACTGATTTTGAAGAAATGCAATCATTTTGCGGGGGTATTCGATTAGTTAGAAGACACAACATTAACAGCTCAAAGATTGTTGATTTTATATCAACTAGGAAATTTCCAGCAAGCAGATGTTCTGATCTTGGCATTTCAAATGGAGTTGGTGCTTTCAATTTTGTTGGGACTTCAATGGATTATTCGAAGGATTGCCTCTTCCGGTCGCTGCCCAAGTTCACTTCTCGGTCTTTGGTGGAACTGGTAAACTTTTGACGTTTTAGACCGTTTATTTTCACTTTCAATGCATACAGAATATGTAGTGTAGATGAATTTGGAATTTTAATGGTTCTGTTATTGCATTTTGTACTTCAACTTTGTGGGTCCTTGGTAAATACTCGGGGAGAGGTGCATTATTTAACAAAACTTTAGGTGGAGTGTTGAGGATCAATTGATAGTTAGCAAATAGATCATGTTAGAAAACATTTATGTTTTTCAGAATGAGATTTTTTTTAAAAGATTTAGGTTAGGTGAAATTAAAGCTAAGAATGCTGTAATTGGAGGCTCGATTTGTGGGTCCTTTGATTTATGTTGTAACGTAGATAATAAGAATGAAGAGATGGTGATGAGTGAATATTTGCTTGGAGAGAGAAGGCAAACTACAAAGTTAGATTATGTTAAGTGCATCTAAGCTCATGACTGAAGAGTTTAAGTAGAAGGGAATGAGATAACAAAAGGATGAAGAATTTATATTCCTGCAGGTAAGACTTAAATTAGTATTAAAAAATGATGAACTACCTTGCTATTTAAAATTATAGTTTTCTGTAAATTAGCACCTCTTAAATTAAAGCGACTCTAGAAACAAGAATAGGAAAGGTTGTTAGAACTCAAGGGACGAAATACGCATGCTTTTGACAGTCCAGTGCTGATGAAATGTTCCCCATCAGCACTATATGATCATAAGCTACATTTACCCAAGCCACCTTGTCTTTCTGTCTTCCCTCTAGTTCATGAGGTAGGGCTATCCACACGGTGCTTATATTTCTTTGAACTCTAATAGTTGTGTGCACATGTGTCATGTAACATGCAGCGAAGGTTGAGATTCAAAATAAGCATGATCATAGAGTGCTGAAAATTTTAGATTTATATATATTAGCACCTCTTAAATTAATGAGACGCTATAAACAAGAATAGGAAAGGTTGTTAGAACTCAACGGATGAAATACACATGCTTTTGACGGTCCAGTGCTGGTGAAATGTTCCCCATCAGCACTATATGATCATGAGCTACATTTACCCAAGCCACCTTGTCTTTCAGTCTTCCCTCTAGTTCATGAGGTAGGGTATCCACATGGTGGCTTATATTTCTTTGAATTCTACTACTTGCGTGCACTTGTGTCATGTAATCATGCAGGGCAGGTTGCGGTACAAAATAAGCATGAGCATGGAGAGCTGAAAATTATAGATTTATATATATTAGCACCTCTTAAACTAATGAGACTCTAGAAACAATAATAGGGAAGGTTGTTAGAACTCGAGGGATGAAATACATATGCTTTTGCCGGTCCAGTGCTGATGAAATGTTCTTTATCAGCACTCTATGATCATAAGCTACATTTACCCCAGCCACCTTTTCTTTCAGTCTTCCCTCTAGTTCATGAGGTAGGGCTATCCACATGGTGGGTTGTATTTCTTTGAATTCTACTACTTGCATGCACCTGTGTTACCTGGACTTGCCGGTACTGGCCAGAGTGTCCGTTGTCGGCACGGACAAGGACATGGGATATGAGTCGTACCCTTCATTTTTCCATCGAACGTGGCTGATGCTTGTGAATGATTAGGAAAACAAAACAGAGGATGTCTAGGTTGATGCTTCTAAAGGATTAGGAATTTTTTTCATATCTTATTTGTCAAATCAGCAGCCATTCATGGTGTTTGAAAGCTTCCTGCTTTAAAAATGGCAGTTTGAGTCGAAATTAGGGTTACGAAGAAGACGACTTTTCTGTTTCCGAGTATGAGTGCTAAGCTGCGTATCATTTTACGCGATATTTGACCATTGACTATACTTTTAATGTCGTGCCTTGATTATGCTACCTGTCTTGTTGAATGTAAAGAGATGGAGACATTTGGGTTTTGTTTTAAAAAGTGACCGCTGTAAATAGCTACCTACTCCTGTCTTATATAATAATTTACTTTTTTTACTGCCTAATAAAGATGTGACTACCTGACGAAGTGCAGTATAATAATAGTGCTTGAAATAGCTTTAACTTAAGCCTTATTTGGTCTCCCTTTTTAATAGTACTACTTTGACTTTGCAAACTGGCAAACAACCACAGTAGTAAAATAAAATTTTCTTATAAAAGAATAAATTTTCCTTATAAAAGAATACAATATATAAAAGAAAACAGCATATATATATATATATATTATTAGAAAATTAATGTCTCAACTATAAAAAAAACCTTACAAATTTGTTCTTTTTCGAAGTGTCCAAGTACCCGTGTCCAAATATTGGACACTTTTTAGCCGAGTCCCTGTATCCGTAAATTGATAGATTGCCGAATCCGACTCCTAGACATGCACTCATGTCCGGCACCCATACCTGAGTCCAGGAAACATAGGAGTGCACGTGTCATGTAATCATGCAGCGTAGGTGAGGTACAAAAAAAGCATGATCACAGTGTGCTGAAAATTATAGGTTTATATATATTAGCACCTCTTAAATTAATGAGACTCTAGAAACAGTAATAGGAAAGGTTGCTAGAACTGGAGGGATGAAATACATATGCTTTTGACGGTCCAGTGCTGATGAAATGTTCCCCATCAGCACTCTATGATCATAAGCTACATTGACCCAGACCACCTTGTCTTTCAGTCGTCCCTCTAGTTCATGAGGTAGGGCTATCGACACGGTGGCTTATATTTTTTGGAATTCTCAACTTTTGCACGTGTCATGTAATCATGCAGTGTAGGTTGTGGTACAAAAGAAGCATGCATATATGTTGGTCTAAAAGAGAATATTGGTTGATGGTTTTGTTAACATTTCCTTGCATCAGTTTTGGCCAAGAAAAAGAAAGGATCTTCAGCACCTTAACATGACCATGCACTAGATTTATTTTAGTAACCACCAGTCTTTGTTCTGGTTCACAAAGAAAAGCTATCCAAGTTGGGCTAATATTTGATAGCATTTGATAATCTAGTCCTGCTTAAGGGCATATAATTGTCGGTGGTTTAGTAATAACATATACAAGAGAAAGAAAATGACAGATGTGGTGGTTATGTGAATTTTCGGTATAGTTAGTGTCATTAGAAAGGATTGAGTAATAAATAAATACCCTTGTGAGGAGTTAAAGGTGACACTTAAGATATAATCCTGAAAGACATTTTAATCATCTCGATAAAGACTGAAATAATTCTAAAATATTAAAATAAATAAAATTTTGAAATGAGGAGAGTAAATCACTTTGTTCCATGTCCCAAGAAATAGCTCCATGGTAAAAGTCATCATTTGAATGAGTATTTCAAGTTCTAATCAATTTCTAGGATTCATGATAATTGTGGTGAATATGTGGAGACTACTTCTTGGTGGAGTTGGAGGTAGTGGTGATGGTGGTTGTAACAGCGGTGGCAATGATGATGGTTTGCTTGTGGTGATGATGTGGACGAGCTGATGACAGCAGCGACAGTGGTATCTTAATAATATTGGTGGCACAATGGTAGAAACAGGCATTGGCGGTGGTAGTGACAGTGACAATGACAACTCAATAGTAGAGGTAGTGGTGACTAACTATGTTACCCGGACTAGGGTACGGGTGTCTAGAAGTCAGATTCGACAATTTATCAATTTACAAGATACGGGGACTCGGCTAAAAAGTGTCTAATATTTGGACACTGGTACTTGGACACTTTGAAAAAGAAAAAAATTATAAGGGTTTTTTTATAGTTGAGACATTAATTTTCCAATAAAATATATATGTATGTATATATATATGTATATATATATATATATGTTGTATTTTTTTATAAGAAAATTTATTTTACTACTGTGGTAGTTTGTTGGTTTATAAAGTCAAAGTAGTACTATTAAAAAGGAAGACCAAACAGGGCTCAAGTTAAAACTATTTCAAGCACTATTAGTATATTGCGCTTCGTCAGGTAGTCACATCTTTATTGAGCAGTAAAAAAAGTAAAGTGACAACTGTAAATTATTATACAATACAGGAGTAGGTAGATGTATACAACTGTCACTTTATAAGACAAAACCCAAATGTCTTCATCTCTTTACATTCAACAAGATAGGCGGCACCATCAAGACACGGCATTAAAAGTATAGTCAACGGTCAAATATCGCGTGAAACGATGCGCAACTTAGCACATAAAACTGTGCAAAGACAGCACGTACTCAGAAACAGAAAATTCGTCTTCTTCATAACCATAATTTTGACTCAGACCGCCATTTTTGAAGTCGGAAGCTTTCAAACACCATGAATGGCTGCTGATTTAAGAAATAAGTTATGAAAAAAATTCCTAATTCTTTAGAAGCATCAACTTAGACATCCTCTGGTATGTTCTCCTAATCATTCAACTCATATCCCGTGTCCGTGTCGTGTCGACACGGACACTCTGGCCAGTATCGGCGAGTCCAGGTAACACTAGTGACTACATGTTATTGGAAGTGATGGTGAGAACCTGGTAGTGGAGGCGGTGATGGTTGTTGCAAACTTTTGTCAATGTAGAGGCTACCCAATTCTTGCAGGAGGGATTTTTTTTCCCAGTTAGAATTATGTGGATCCTATCTCTGGTTTCCCAAACATTGAATTTGGGATTTCAAACTTCCAATTTTATTTTCAAAATCCGATTTCCCATCCGAGTCACTAAGTTTTTTTAGTAATGTGCGAAGGGCTTTAACAAATGAACTGGTATTGTGGGGAAATTTGATCCAATTTGAAGGTTTTACAAGGTCAAGAAAAGGCCAATAAGAATGTGGGTCAAAGTGGTGGCATTCATCATCCGTTATGGAGTATGTGGCTCCAGATAAAGTTGAATTGCAAAAAAGTATTTGCACACTGATGTTATTGGAACATAAGGCTTTGTTGGACTAGTTGAATTATTGATGGTACATGGCTAGCTGATAGGAATAGTATAAACACAATTGGAGAAAATTTGGCTTGGTTGTTAATTATCAATTTATCATAGATGATTTTTGTAAACTCAACTTTACTCTTTCTCTTAGATTATAAGAACTTTTATTTCTTTATATAGGCGGTTTCATCCACAATATTAACTATCCTCCCAGCTTTATGCATGTCAAATTCAGTGACCTCCTTTAAAAACTTTGAACATTTGCATATCTACTACTCGCTTATAGGCTGATCATTTCAACTAGGCCCTTATCATTCTGACAAGCCTTCTTGTAATGAGAAGTCACATTGTTTTTAAAGGTGTTCAATCCTGTGAAAATCCTCAATCTGATCCCCCTGGTCCCATGAACCACTGCATCCGCACCTCTTTCCTTCCTGTTAGTAATGCATTCTATTTCTGTCTCTCTTTTCTTTTTCCTTTCTCCTTTCAAATTTTCTTTCTTTTTCGGGAGTTCCTTTGTTTTTGTGAAGTTATGGCCCGAATTTTGTTTAGGTCCGAGTTGCGTTGTGGCCTGGTTTTGACCAAAAAATAAAAAAGAATAAAATCGACCCATTTTTTCTCTTACGGGGTTGTGGACCCTGTTCTATATTTCCCTTTTAACCCAATATATAAGGGCGTTTAGGTTTTGGGGGGTGTGAAGCACTGAAAACCGTAAGAAAGACTGTGAGAGAGAGAGCTAGGGTTTGGGGCTAAAACTTGTAATATTATGTTTTTTGCATAGTGATATCTTTCGCCGGATTTTCACCATAGACGTCGGCTTAGGCCGAACCATGTAAAGTGAGAGAGCGAGCTAGGGTTTGGGGCTAAAACTTGTAATATCCTTTTTTTTTTTTGCATAGTGATATCTTTTGCCGGATCTTCACCGTAGTAGACGTAGGCTTACGCCGAACCACGAAAATCTTTTTATTCTTTGCGTGTAGCATGTTTACTTTTCTATCGTGATTATTGATTGTGTTCTTGGTTCGCAATATTTGTTGTGATATTTTCATTCTTTTTTGTCTAAAAAGCACGGACATAGATACAACACGGACACGATGACACAGTAAATCCTAAAAAATTAGGACACAGACACGCGGGAACCTAATAAGAGTAATATTATGATGTTGTACTTTAAGAAATTAAGAGTAATACTATTTTTTATCAACCTACTAATGAAAAAAAAAATGTGCTTTGCCGGAGAAAAGAGAGAGTGATAGAAAGAGGGTAAGAAAGAGCAGAAAACAAAGAAACATAAATATGCAAGAGTTTGAACCTTTGAAGTAAATATAAGCATAAATATCTGATTGTATAATATAAAATTGTTTTATAAAACAATTTTTTAAGTAATTATGTAATGACTATCATATTATTGAAAACTATTAAACTCCTCCTCATCATTACACTTCAACCTAGCTTGCTTTCTAAAACTTTTCTTAAAATCCCCAAGTGCCTTATCAAAAAATTTTAAAAAAATCATGGTGTGTTCGTACGGTGTCCGCGTCGTGTGCGAATATCTATGGCGTGTCCATAGCGTGTTCGTGTTGTGTCCACTATGTGTCCGAATATTCAAAAAAATAAACTATAAAATTCAGACAAGTTTTTTTGGAGTGTCTGGCACTTGTCTGTGTTTGACACATGTCCAACACGGATTCTTTGCCCTTTATGCGTGTCCGTGCTTCCTAATTTTTTTGTAGTTCCCTCCTGGTTACTAGTGAGATTCTTTTTTGCCTAAAAATATTATATCAGTGTTTGCTGTTGAGTTTTTCACACAAAGATGTGCCATTTGTGCAGATGGTACTTAGTTGTTGGGCTGCAAATGAACGAACAGCTTGGGCTCAGCTCGTTAAAAGTTCGGCTCGGGCTCATTCGTGAAGTAAACAAGACAAGCTTGAACACACTTTTTAAGCATTGCTGATCTCGGTTCGTGAATAGGCTCGTTTAACAAGCCCATTATATTCTTATTCTTACATTGAAGATGCTAGCCCATATATTACAAGTGTAGCCCAAAGTTACTTCTATTTCAAACCTATCTACTCAGGCCCATCAAACTAATATACAATATGAGGCGTTAGATTGCACTAAATCTAACGGTTCTAAACAAAGTCTACCAAAACAGAGAGCCCCCATGATGGAGATCAATGGCAGAAATCTTTAAAGGTGTATAAAAGGAGCCAAAAGGAGGATTCTAAGATTCAAATTGGCATAGGCTAGATAATATGGGTCCACATGGAGTTTTGAATAATTGGGAGCTTTTGTCAACTTTTATTTACTTTAATTATGCTATTAGGTAAGTATTGATAACCTCAATTATGGGGTAATCCAAGGATATTGCCTCAATTATGGGGTAATCCTCGAGTCAAATATTGATTACCTTATTTATAGGGTGATTACTTTTATTATGCTAGAGTCAAGTATTAATTACCTCAACCGGGGGTAATCGAAGGGTCATAAGATGATATAAAAGGGGTAGAATGTAATCTGGGTGACTCAGTCAATAAATGAATAAAAATATCTTTTAAGATTTCTTTGTGAGTGATTCACAAATTCTGAGGGAGTGAGGCCTTCCCTAGGTGTGATGCCTAGACCCTATTGGAGTGATTCCAATAGGTTTTTGTCTTTTTTTCAATCCTTTCTCTTCACTAATATCTTGAACCATAACTCTGATTATTTGAATTTCCAGCCACTTCTCCTTTGTTTTGCTAGCTTTCTACCATTGAACCTCCAAATTTCAGCCCTAGTTCTTTGACCTTTCAGCCTCTGAATTCTTAAGTTTTTAGCTATTCAAGGCTTCTCCCTTGTCCTACATCAGTTTTTGGTATCAGAGCCTAAGTAGACATTATGGCGAGGCACCATGGCAGATCCACCAATAGTGGATTCATGCAAAGAATTGTTATAAAAGGCCATTTGGAGACGCTACTGAAGATGAATTTTGGTCCTTATGAAGTGATTTCTTTCCTCTCTGTTGTTTTTGGATAAGTCTTGTGAAGTGATTTTGGAAGACAACAATTTTAGAATTACATGAATATGAGAGGTAACAGAGACACATGAGACCCTTACTTTATTCTTTATGCAACAAGAATATGCTGAAATTTTTTCGACCTAGGCTACTTAAAATTAGGAGTGTCAAAATAATAATTAAAAGTATATCCGAAAGAATAAATCCTAGCAGTATAGCTTTCAAGATCCGAGTCCTTGTTGGTTTAATATTCCTTCGTTTGTAGTATATTTTTCAATTACCTTCAGTACTTTGTGAGAGTTGTTTGGTGGATAAGGGGCATTTTTGGTGAAAGAAACATGTGCATGTGATTAATGGGCTCCAAAGAGAGAGTGTTTGGACTGGCATCATTCTTTTTATCTAACCATGTATGATTGAATATCAGCAAAGTTATAAAACATGGATTTGATGCCATCCTAATGAAGCACGTAGTACTGTTTATACAATAATAAATGATTAGATATTTGTTGAAGTGTTACGTTATAGGTTCAGGATTGTTTTCATTTGTCGATATCTATCCATTTCCTGTTATATTTGTGAAGATGGATTAATCTTTATAATGATTTGGGTTACAACTTGTCATTGATTCCATGTCACCCTTTTATGTGAATTTACTGTAAGGTTGCCTACTTGCCTTTTTAGGTTGCTTCACATTCTAGCATTATGTAGTATAACCTTGTACATATGTTCTTTTGGCAATGACAATTATATCCAACTAACATGGTATTGTAAATGTATATAGATATATGTATTACATATTTTGCGAAGTGTGTGCTTCTTAGTCACTTCTTTTTGGCACATTAGGGTATTCTTCCACAGGAAAGCTTCACAATATATCTTTGTTTTGATTGTTTGACATGTGTCGAGCAGTTTCTAGAATCTTTGGTGTCTGACACGTGCCTGACACGGGCATAGCTCCTGCTTAGAGATGTCCGTGCTAATCACTTCCTTTGGCACATAGGGTATATTTCCACAACAGACCTTGACAATATATCATTGCTTAGATGGTATATGATGTATTCTAATACCCAGTCTCTTGAAAGATTGCGTTGTGCATGATAAAATGGCACATCGTCTTTTTTCTTTTCCCTGGCAAGAAAACAATCACTAAGAGCAACGAAAGGACAAGCAGTCCCGGGAAGTGAGAACAAAGAAGTGAGCCAGGTGGGCTGAACATCCCACTGGACATCTCCAATTTTACACTGAAAAGCCCATTTAGCTAGCTTATGGGCAACAGAATTGCAGTGGCGAGGAGTCCAATAAGAGAAAAAGCTCTGCACTGCTGCTGAAGGATCCAAACGTCTTCCATAACAGTAAGAGCAGCTTCATCAGTATCCTTGAGGATATCTCATTTGAGTGTATTCAAGGCACGCAAACATTGAATTTTATATCACCAATCTTGTCAGTCGATTAAGCATAAGTTGCTGAGCTGTTTGATGTAGATTTTTTGGCTTTCTGGAACCAAATTAAGATGTTCTGGTTTAATGCTGAAGGCTGTCAAAGTAACATTAATAGGTACTTAAATTATCGTTGGTATACATTATTTTTTAACAGTACATGGTATACTGAAAGACGAGCTATAAACGGTACTCTATTGCTTGCTGCGGCCTTTTACTTTGTCTCTCATTTTTAAACTAAAAGCGAGGTTTAGAAGTGCTGCTTTTTTCCTTCTTTTTTTTTTTTTTTTTTGCAAGAGTTGTTTTTGCTTTCTTTCTCCCTCTTTTATGAGGATTACTCGCCTATTAATTGTTGGTCTTTCTCAGGGGCATAATACCCATCCAGTTTTCATTTTTGAAGTAATTTTTCTCTCTAAATCAACATAATTTCTGTTTATAAGCCATGACCTTATGTACTAGGCTTGTTAATTCATTTTGGCAGACTAAATCTGGCATCCAAATGGACTTGTTGACATCGTCTAACAATGGTAGTATACCTTGGGTAGCACCAGTACACAGGGCTACTAGGACAAGTTTGTTTCACCAGTCTGCAGCTGTACAAACTCTACCCAGCAGGTGCATTTCAACTATGCATGATTCAGTCAAATCTGTTGCAGAAGATACTTCAGCTCCCATCTCTGATATTTCTCCACGCATCAAATTTAAGAGGCTTGATAAAACAGCCAGGCACATAATGCAGGCATGCATCTTTTTTGTTGTCCTTAGTGGAATAGATGGATCACATATTTAAAGAGATTCTTATTGATTTTATGAATTGCAGATTCTTGATAAGGAAGCAGTGGTGGAAGTGAGAAAACAAAAAGAGATACCTGATATAAGGCCTGGTTATATCGTCCAGCTCAAAGTGGTATGAAAAAATTCCTATTGAGGGAAATTTTGTTGTTATTCACTGTTAATCAGAAGTATGTGCTCCAATAAGGGACATTTATTGACTGTTCTATGAAATCCTTTTGTACGAACAGGAAGCCCCTATGAATAAAAGGCGTGTTTCAATATTCAAAGGCACTATCATAGCAATGCGCAATGCAGGTCTAAATTCTACATTTAGATTGAGGCGGCTGGTGGCAGGAGTTGGTGTTGAATCTCTCTTCCCATTGTAAGTAAACTTGTAGTTGTTTTAATTTACTTGAAGTATGATTTATCAAAAAAAAAAAAAAAAATTTACTTGAAGTATGGTCTTTCAATACTTGTTAAATTGTATATTTATGCTTTGTTCGGTAGGAAGGAAGGAACAAACTTCTTTTGTTTGGTAGATATGATACAAGGATAGAAAGGATAATAGGAGGGATGTGTCATCCTTCCTTCTTTATAAATTTTCATCCATCCAAAAGTGGGCTGAAGAGAGTGGGGGAGAAAAGTGGACTATTATAGAAGATTTAAATTAAATGATATCCTAAATTGCACAAGTTTTAAATTACAGTATTATGCTCTATTAATTACAATATTATAGATATTACTGGGCATAATGGTAAAAGTAATTTAAAACTTTATCTTCTCTTCTCTCATAATGAACATAATAAATTATAAGTTTATTCTCTTCTCTTCCATCCAACTGAACAAAAAGAAGGAAAGACACAATTTCTTCCCTACGGATGTCTCATCCATCCATTCTTATCTCCCTTCCATCTAATTTTTTTCTTTCCTGAGCATTATTCTAATGGAAAGATATTTTTGATATTGGAGTTGTTTACAGAAAAAATTTCTCAGGAGAAGAACACGGTGTATTAGAACTTCCAAATCCAATACCCAATGATTCTAAATTCCAAATATACGAGTACATTTCAAGTTGATGCTAGCATTATTTAGATGACCAAGGACATGTTAATAGACAAATCTGGCTAGAGAATGCTTTTAATGGAAGTGGATATTGGTGTAAAGTTTGAATCTCTGAGGCTTGGACTTGGAAATGTTTCTTTTGCATATGTACGTAGATATGGAAGAATATGTTGAAATTACTATATCTTTTCAATTTGACTACCGATCTTTTTCCTATACATGCAAGGTACAATTGAGTAAGCTTGGGTGTGGGTATTCTACGGGGTGATATTTGGGTCCTTCTTTGCTGCTTATGCTTTAGATTTAAGGTTATCATCTTTGACTCATTCCTTCTCTAGGGGAACAGTGCAGGGCACTCTTTGGTCACACAAATTTAAACTGCAAAACCAGTAGGGTAGTTATTGCCACCCCCCCTTTGCAACCCCCCACCAATTGGCCACCCAAAAATTTGGCATTAGTGTATGGAGGATTGATGTCACGCTTAGAACCTGTCCCTAAATAATCTCAAACCTTGAGATCATCAAGTTGACTGCAGATAGGTCTTTGCGGACTCACATTATAATTGGATGTTTCGAAGCCTAGTCTATATTTCTGTTCTTCCTTTTTCCCCTTTCAGATGAACAATATGATCATTTGGGTAGTCACATTTTCATTTAGCATTTTATAATTTACATATAGCCTTGACACAATGGTAAGGTTGTTCCATTTTGATTGGGAGGTCACTGCTCGAAACTGGAAACATGCACTCCACATGTGGAGGTAAAGCTGCATGCATCTGCCCCTTCCTGGAGTCCGCATTGGTGGGAGCATCCTGCACTAGGCTAGCCCATTTTGTTTAAAAACCCTTTGTGGTTGTGAAATAGCCTAAAATCAACTGCTAAGCATCCCTTCTGTTTAAAGTGTATAAACAGAAGGGATGAATGATATGATCATTTAATATTATTTTTATGTACTTACCTGATTTGTTTTATTACTCGAGATTTTTTCCCCCTCTTTTGGTGGGTATTGTTGTGGTTGTCACCTGTTATCATCATCAGTTTCCACTGAATAGTGCTCCACAAGTTTGCTAAATGAGTGGGTTCTTGCAGGTACTCCCCTAACATAAAGGAGATAAAGGTGCTGGAGAAAAAGAGAGTAAGGAGGGCCAAGCTTTACTATCGCAGGAACAGTGTGAGTGAACGTAGAAAATAATAATAGCCCATATGGTTACTAGGCGACCCAAAGAAGTTTATTTTTATCAAATAGTTAGGGTTGGATCGCATTGGTGAGAAACTCTTTCCTTCAACTTACCCCCCGTTGGTTGATCAATTCTCATTTGTCTATCCTTTTTGTACTGCTTGGATCAGTCGTGATTGAAGCAAAAAGCTTGTCAAGCCATGAACATCACATTATGTTTCATTCCAAAATACTGCTGTTAAATAATTTTATGAGCTGTGTAATGAAAGAAGCTGTTGGTTTATTTTAGGTTATATGCAGAAAAATGGCACTTCATTGTAAACTACAAACTGAAAGCAGTGTAGTCACATAAGACATTTTCCATAGCTTTTCTAATGGAGATGTATGTGGCCATCTTTTCTTAGGAGCTATGACTATTGCGACGTGGACAATTATTTTTATGAGCCGTGCTGTTTGTTGTGACACCCGAGTTACTTGACGGCCCTAAGGGCTTATGTGGGCTCCACCACTCACACATGACCTTATGAGTAGTCGGCGACTCGGGCATGTGTGAGCCCCACCATCCGCTTCTGGCCGTGTGAGTAATATTAGGGTGTTACGTTTTTCGATTTTTATCACAACAAAACCTATTTTGTTCTCGTGAGGACTTGAATGTGAGGAAGTACCTCTATGCTTTATCTTTTGTTCAATGTCGGCAATCTTCAAATGTGGTTTAAGGCTCCAAGTTGCATTATTGGAGTCCATTGCCAATGGGGGTGCTAGATTGTTTCTTGTCCCTGATGATTACTCTTCCTATTATTTTATACGTAAAAATGTCATAGGTATTTTATCACGATGATGGAATGTGACTTGTTTAATTAGTTAAACATATGTATAATATAAAAAATGTAAGTGGAGTCTTTAACTCGAACAGCTTGCAAAAATCAATGCCTGCCTCGATTACGTTCTGCTGAAGTTGGTGTCTTTTCTATGCACTATTCCAAGTGAAAGCCAAGTTTATTAAATTTTAAAAGAATTAAGAATGTTTTAAGTAGTTTGGAAAGTCACCCAAAACTTTTGGGCCAAATGAAACTGAAAGGCCAAGTAAGGTATATAATTATAGGTATGAGATTCGGACCAATTGGAATTATTGGGAATGTGGCATATTCCAATGGGCATATGTAATTATTTAAATATTTTTGTCTTTTTTAATCAATGCTTAATATGGAAACAGTCCAATGTTAGTTTTGATCTTTTGATTTGTCTAATAAAAACATCTCCGATTAAAATACTCTTTTGTGTAAAATATACATTGTCACATATAATTTATAAATTTTTTTTTTTTTATCTCAAAGTTAAGATACACTGTTGTATTTTACACCATCTTTTTATACAGTCACATCAACATATTTCCTTTCTCCTTTCTATTTCTCATTCCATTAACGAAAAAATATACACAATGTTGGAATTACCCCGACTTAAAATCAACAGAGATAAAAATATGACTTGTTATTATAAAATTTCAACTTAAATAAGCATCATTCATATTTGTTTCAAAAAAATACATCAATTTCTCTTTCTTTATCTTCTTAGTTTTCCATAACTCCTTTTCTTATTTTTTCAGTTTTCGTATCATTTTCTTTTTTGTTTTTACAACAACTTTAATGGTAATCAAATATAAGAATTTGATTGGTACAAAATCTAAAACAACAACGGCAACATTTTTCAAATGTTCAATACTTTGCAAATTTTTTTTTAAATTTCTCTCTTTGTTTTTGTTTATGAAGTCCCATAGATCATTAGTTTTGATCATTATAGGCTATCTAATTATATATGAGAGATGCAATCTTAAGTATCTATGCCTTAGATAGATGCAATGTGATGTATATATAAAACACGTATTCAATTTGATATACATGGTAATTGAAACTTTAATTGCCAACAAAGATACTATATTAAAATCAAACCTAAAAAATAGACTACAAGTTACTAAATAGTTAATTACCTTATATTTTAAAATGAGTTTCATTATATTTGGCACATAGGTAGCCACATAGACTCGATGAAGTAGTAGGTTTTTATTTGTCGAGATAAAATAGCAGTACTCTATAATTTTTATCACATGTCTCATATATTTTCCTAATTTAGATGATGCCAACTTAAGAAAAAGCTATTGGGTGCGCCCAGTGCACCGGGCTCATCCGAGCCGCCAAGCACTGACCCAACACAGGACCAATGGGGGTGGATGCCCCCACTGTACTGTTATTTTATACCTCATTTTTTCTAGAATTTAAGAAGATGCCCTCACTAAAATTAAAATTCGCCCCACTGGATTACTTTTTTTTTTTTTTTTTTTGCATTTTATACTTCAAAATTTTTTGAGAATTTATGAAGATGGCCTTACTAAAATTACAATTTGCCCCACCCGCCTACTCGGGATGAAGACCCAGACGCTTGACGTGACACCGGATCATGGATTGGGTCGATACCAATTGTAACGGATGAGCGCTTATCTATTTACTCAAAAACTTAAAGTATTGGGTAGTACTACACTACTACATACCCACTTATTTATTTTTTCATTCGAATCTGATAGGGACAAGCTTTCCCTTGTAACGGTAGGCATCATGACATCACTATGACATTAGTAGTGAGCTCATGCCCCCACTCTCGCAACCCCATCGAAATCAGTAGATATATCTTTTTGCCTTTATTTAAATAATAATAATAAATAAATAAATAAATAAATAAAACTACTATAATTGACGACAATGCCAAACTTGATGAGACTCCACACACTCCTCTCTCTCAGTCAAGGGTGTGGCAATGTCATGCTTTTCTTTATCGTTTATCATATTGTGTACAAAGTGACAAATCCCAGGCATTGTTTACAAAAGGCATAAGCATTGTTTACAAAGGCAATGGATTATATTTGTGAACTTGAACTTTTGTAAATTTTAATTCGTTATACATGAAAAATAATTGAAAAAATCTTTTGGGTGACCACAAACACACACAGTTGCCATTTTGTGACTCTTGGGGCCATGAAAAATGTGGCTTAAAATATTAATTGGCAATTGTTGACATTGATTGTGGAATTAGTGACATTGATTGAGAGTGTTTATACATATATAAAGCTCTTATCATCATTTATCATAAAAGGAGTGTCGGTGACGAGAAATTATTTATTACATTCGTTGCAACGATGACGTGATGCAACAGATAACTATAAATACTATACCAAAATAAAGTAGACTTGTAATAGAACCAAAAAGTTAATATATGTTTTTTTGTAGTATTTGTAATCAGGGACGGAGCCAGTATAGGACCGGGGCACGTGCCCCTCCTGGATTCCTGGATTTTTTCCTTTCCCTTATTTTACATATATATATATATATATTTTTTTTTCCTATAATAGGTATATATTTTTTGAAAATGTGTAAAAGTGCCCCCTCAAATTTCTCCTTCTCTTGTATACTCTATATATTTCCATAAATTGTTTCATTATAATTTATTAATTTATCTTATTCTAAAAATATCAATTTCTATTCATATATATCCACATATTTCTCTTTATGTATATATATTCCATAAATATTAATTTATATGTATTTAATGCACAATGTGTCCCTCTTGAACAAAAATTCTGGCTCCGTCTTGCACAACAACAATTGCAATGAATAATTTTTCGTTGATCACATTGCGACAAATTAAAAATCGTTAGATTACTTGGCCCCACGTGAATTTCACAAGGAGATTAACGTGAATCAACAATGACCTTAACACATTATTTAGAAGGCTTTAAAATATAAACAATGACATTTAGACTTAAACTCTAACCGAGAAACCTAATCTGGAATACATTCGGTGAATAAAGTGGTTAACATTTCAAGGGATAGAAATCCCTACCCGTCCTAGTTAAAGTTTTCAGATTCGTTATCCTTAAGCTCGTGAGCATGATCCAACTAGAGCAAAAATTGTAGTACCAAAAACACAATTTCATGATTTGGTCATCTCCTTGCCCCATAATACAGCATTTACTCCATCTCTCTCTCTCGGGAGACTATTTGGTCATCAGTCTCTGTGTGCAAGTAGCAGAATAAATGAGGGTTTTTTTTATTTTTTTTGGTCAAAGATGGTGGTGTAGGCTATTTAGCACCCTATAATTCATCACACGTGCAACCCCTACTATCTCGCATGTCTTCTTTCTTTACCATTTCTTTTTGAGAAAATTACATATAAATGGAGTCAAAGTTCCATATTTACTTAGAAACTGAGTCAAAGTTCCATATTTCTCTAAAATGGATTACTAAGGTGGCACATAGTTTTTTACTGTTTAAAAAATTGTGGTGCCTAAAATGCCCTTCCCTAACAAAAAAGTAGTACATTCAGTTCAAAAAAGTAGTACCTTCAGTTCAAAAAAGTAGTACATCCAGTTCAAAAAAGTAGTACCTTCAGTTCAAAAAAGTAGTACCTTCGGAGAAAAAGTAGTACTTTCGCGGTGTTTAAAAAACATGGTACCTGGACGCCAAAAAGTAGTACCTTCAGTTCAAAAAAGTAGTACCTTCGAAGAAAAAGTAGTACCTTCGCGGAAGGGTATTTTAGGCACCACAATTTCTAAACGGTAAAAAACCATGTGCCACCTCAGCAATCCATTTTAGAGAAATATGGAACTTTGACTCAGCCTCTAAGTAAATATGGAACTTTAACTCCATTTATATGTAATTTTTCCTTTCTTTTTTAATCTTGTCAAACTAGGAGGGGGGAGGAGAGCTAGGCTCTCTACCAACTAAGTCATGAATAATATCCTTTCTTTGCCATTAACTTGCCAAGAAAAAAAGTAATCAGGACTTGGGGCATATGCTCCTTTAAAACTAGACAAGATAAGTTATATATGTGTTTTACAAAATTAAGCACGTCAATTTCTCTTAATGTTACTTTTTATACCGAACCGTCACTGCGAAACTTTTAGATCTTCTATTGTAACGAGTCTCTGATCCTTCCTATAGCATGTTGCGGAACCATCATTGTGAAGCATTTGGATCCTCTGTTGTATCGATTCTCTAGATCTTCTGTTGTAACAATTCTCTAGTTCCTCCTATAGCATGTGATGTGGAAATTTTCAACGCACTTTACTTATGTTTCAATATATCTATTAAATTTTAAAATAAAAGTATGTTGAAACATGTTTTAAAAATATATCATTATTTCTAATTTAAAATCTTTACTTCGTATTTTAACACATTCTTGAAATTTAAAACAAAAGTATTGAAATACGATTTAAATTCTTCAATAATCTCTACAGCATGGACCCTCTTCAGCAAACATTCAGACTCCATCTCGAAAGGTTTGATGACACTTAAAAACCCTCTTAATACACACTGGCACTTGTTTAGTGGGAGATAGATGACATGACATGGCACTAGTTTAATGGGAAATGAATGACATGACATGCCACCTCATCAAATTTCTTATTATTATTATTATTTTTTTGGATAAATAACTTCGTCAAAGTTCCCTTATATATTCACTTGACAAGTCTATCTCCTCTGAACAATTATAGGACAACATAAAAATCCTTAACAAAAGGCTTTTACACAATGTTTCATCTTTTCATACAAATATATGTACAAAACATATTTCATTTACCTCTTTTATGCCAAAAAAAAGAAAATCTAGGTCTTCTTTTATTTACGAGATCCTGTGCACTTGATTATCCTATGTATTGATGCAACACATCTACCCTACAAAATGTAATATTCATGAGACGCATTTATATCAAAGATATAATATTCATCTAACACATTATATTATGTTGAAACATCGTACCACTATGAAATTGAGAATTTAACACATTTACGTATTTGTTGCATTATTATTTTAAAATTGTTACATTCACAATTTTAAGTTGTTACATTAAAAATAGAACAAACATAACTAAATATAATGCCCACTATAATTTGTTATTTCATCTTTGCAACTTGACAATTTAAAACAAACTTTTGAAGTACTTAAATACTCACACTAGAAGACCACATTTCCTTTACAGGGTGCCCAAAAATTAATTTTACATTTTGAAAAGTCAAACAAAATAAATATAATCTTTTATAGTTACCCTTTATTGTAATTTGGTATTATATATATTTAAGAATATTGCTATCAGTCTTATAATGACAAGATACATGAGCCCTCTTTATTTACATATGAAATTAAGATAGTTTATTAAAATTCGTGAAAAGTTAAATGAACTATTTAATGAGCCAGTTAATTCATTAGTTATGAAAAAAAAAAAAAAATTTATTATGAGATTGTTCTCTGATAACATTATTGTTATATAAAATTAAAATGACAACTTAATAATTTAAGAATAGACCCTTAAAAAGTTACAAGTTAAAATATGGAATGGAGGAGGATTTAATGGATAATTATAGAAAAATTCAAAATCCCCATACTCAAAAAATCATAAAACATCTCAAATATGTTTTTATACATGGTATGCCTACTATTTGATTGCAGTGTTACACATGGTATGCACACAACACAAAATAGAAACATTCCATTTTCAACAATTATTATTTATTATTTATTTTTTTTCTTCTTTGATCCTAATTCAATCATTATGCACACATAGACGTGTGTGTAATTCACACATATAGAAAGGGAGCCTGACTCACACACATGCCCGTGCGAATGAGTTTGGTTATTCAATTCAGTTTGCAGATGCGGCCAAATTTGACTTTATTTATTTTTTATTTTTTATTTTTTCTTAATAATTTATGAGATTAGAGAAATAGAAACAAAATCAGGAAGAGGGGGTCAGTAGATCAGTCACAGTCATAGCTGATTCGCCTAGCGTTCTTACGTTTCTGGATATACATATATATACAAATACACATACACACACACAAACATTTACGCCTCCAAGCCCTTCTTTCGAACGTTTCACGTTTCTCGTTTCTCGTTTATGCTCTTCTTCTCTATCAACCCTTGAATCCACTAGTTTATACACATATATAAACACACACACACACACACATATATATATTAATTTATTTATGTATTCATATCTTGTTCGTGTTGGTATTTGTATCAATTTCCTCAAGTTGATACTGGTCACGATCCGCCAAATTGTGAAAAACAATTAATAACTGTTCGAATTGTGTGTCAATTCAAATTGTGAATTTGATCTGAATTATACATAAATAAAAAAAAGAATTAGGGTTTTCAATTCTTTGGAGAATGCCACAGGACTGTTCGTCGGAACTAGAGCCAGACGACTCTGATGCTGAGTTTGTTGAAATCGATCCTTCTGGTCGGTATGGTCGGGTCAGTATATGCATAACTTGTATGTATTTATGAATTCAGATTATCATTCCTGTGTTTTGCTTGAAATATAACTAATGATTTATGACATTTTTTTTATTGCTATTAGTCTATTTTATTATTATTTTTTTGAAGTTATATTAGTATTTGGAACCATTGTTGGAAATGTGAGTTTATTGGTGATTAAATCTGCAGTATAAAGAAATTCTAGGCAAAGGGGCTTTCAAGAAAGTGTATCCTTTGATGGGTTTTTATTTTATTGTCATTTTACGTTTTAGAGCAGTAGGATATGCATTTGAGACATAAATTGTATGTAGAATTATTGTTTTCTATCCTTGATGAGTTGTGGGTATTTAGATATAGAGCATTTGATGAATTGGAAGGAATTGAAGTAGCTTGGAATCAAGTTAAAGTTGCTGATCTCTTACGGAATTCGGAGGATTTGGAGCGTCTGTACTCAGAAGTTCATTTGCTTCAAACTCTCAAGCACAAGAACATTATTAAATTTTATAATTCATGGGTGGACACGAAAAGTGAGAATATTAACTTCATCACCGAGATTTTCACTTCTGGGACATTGCGGCAGTATGTTTTCTTATAATACTTTGTTTTTCATATAAATTAATGTTAAATTTCGTTTGTGGTATTGGTGGTTGATTCATTTGTATACACTGTGAATAGGTATCGTCAGAAGCATAAGCATGTTGACTTGAGAGCATTGAAGAAATGGTCTCGGCAGATCTTAGAAGGACTTTTCTATCTTCACGGCCATGATCCTCCGGTTATTCATCGGGATCTAAAGTGTGACAATATTTTTATTAATGGAAATCAAGGCGAGGTGAAAATTGGTGACTTAGGACTTGCAGCCATTCTTCGCCAGGCTCGTTCAGCTCACAGTGTCATTGGTGAGCACTTCTGTTATTTTATTCTCTTTTTTGGTTTTGTTTTTTGAAGTTGAATTACCGTACATGACTGCAAGTGGAGGAAACAATGTAATTGTTATTAAATATCAGGTACTCCAGAGTTCATGGCACCAGAGCTTTACGAGGAGGAATACAATGAGCTTGTAGATATTTATGCCTTCGGTATGTGTTTGCTGGAATTGGTGACCTTTGAGTATCCATATGCTGAATGTGCCAATGCTGCTCAAATATACAAGAAAGTGACATCTGTAAGGCATTCATGACTCCTTGGTCCATTATATTTGACCCATTTGTCTCTTTTACTTGCCTGCTCCATAATATTCGACTGTCTCTTGTCAAAGAAGACGTTTTGACATTTGAAAGTCCTAATAACTCCTGCTCAACTGGTCAAGATTCATCATCAGTTATCCTTATGTTATGCGAATCTTCTTTTGATAATTGATGCTAGATCTATCTTTTCATTAATCATTTGAATGACAATACGCCACCAGGCACCAGAATGCTTATGTATACTCAAAATTCTACAGCTCAACTCAACCCATCCCAACGAAGCAATTTCCCACTACGTAGTCAAGATTCTATCTGTGGACTAAATGATGGCCTTTTAATTTCATGCTAATCATTTATGTGCCTGGTAGATTGACTTCCATTATATCATTTAATTGTTTTATAACCCAATTCTGTTTCAGTACTTTTAGCTGAAGTGGAGGGATTTAATCACCAGCTGGATGGAATTCAGATTTCTTATTGTCCTTTTCTTTTCTTTTATGATTTTGTTTTAAGAAATCTCAAAAAATCCCCCTGAATGTAAATTCGTTACGTATTAAGAGAATTTCCATTTTGTTTGTTCCCCTTTAAGAAAACTAAAGTGTACATATATATATATATATATATATGAGATGCACTGGCATTTAATATTAAGTTTAATACCATTATGATCTTTATGTTGAGTAATATGCGCTAGAAAAATCATAAAACTTCTACTTCACAATCAACTTTTAGCTGATAAACAAGAATCATGTTGTAATGAAAATCTGCTTAATTTTTTAAAAGTGTTGCAATTGGCACCTACCGCCATTTCAATGCTAATAAAAGAATCAAAGTCATCTGTATTTTATTTCTCTGAATCAAAGTCATTTTTATTGCATGTGATGTTTTTGAAATGTTATGACTATTATATGTGACCATTATCTCCTTGACCCATTAGTGATGAACCAATTTGTGGGGCTAATGAAATTAAAAATTCTACTTCATCGCTTGTAAAATTAATATCTGTCTTCTATGTCTCTCTACTTTCTCTTACCTCTATTTCCACCACCATCATTGTGTCATAACCTCAACCACCACCCAACAGGCCTTCCCTCTCTCATCGTACTACTTGGAATCCCACTCTTGACCCCTTTCTCTATAAATATCTGTATAATTTAATAATGTAAACAATTTCTAACTAGAAAACAAACTAATCGATTTTCCTTTGGGGATAGCCATGCTCAAATGGGAACTCTTCGAGGGTGATGGAATTGGGGGATGGCCATGGACCCTGGACTCTTTTATTACTCTATTTGCATGGTAATGTGGAGTTCCCCTCTAATTTGAATTGCACAACAATATTCAAGTGATCTCTTGTGTGTGTCTGTATAAACATATTAGGATATGAATAACTCAACAAGAAGGATAAATAAAATGGTCAAGTCATGGTGAAATGGGCAAGTCATGGGTGGGCCTTTCCATTATTTTTTTTTTCCATTTTTAATATTATCGACCAGTGGTATAATTTCACAACTAACAACATTTAAGTGCTCTTGTGTGTGTAAACATATTAGGATATAAAGGACTGAACAAGAACAAGGATAGGCCATTGTGAAATGGGCAAGTCATGGATGGGCCTTTCCATTATCTTTTTTCCATTTTTAATATTATTGCTATGTGCTATAATTTTATAGGATGGGTATATTGTTAAAAGAATTAGAACACTTTAGAAAATTGTGCACCTGTACTAATGGTAACCTGACATTGTGGTCCAAATTGCAAGTTTTTTTTTATGTTTTTTTGTTGAGGTCAAAGGGTTACATGCAGAAAATTAATAGTTCAAGGCTTTCCCCAACCCCATTTTGACTTATATATTTATTTGAACAACGAAAATGTAGTTTGCATGTTTCAAGTTGCTTTTAACGGCCACATAACGACTAATGTTGAGGTCTGATTTGCTCACTTTTGTTAGTTCGGGTAGTAAGTGGAATATTGCAAAGAATCTATTGTTTAGGCAAGTTTTATGCATTTGTTTTTTTAATATCATTTGTTTTATGTCATCAATGATGACTAGGATGCTAATCACTGTAACAATAGTACTAATAAGATATTAAAAAAAATAATAATAAAGTAATTAAAAATAATAAAATAATAAAGCAAAGAATCTATTGTTTGGCACCCCTGGTTATGTGCTTGCAGGCAGATTGCGTCTCTTGAAGGAGAATCTTAAGACTTGGAATAAAGAGGTCTTTGGGAATCTGGAATGGAGAAAAATCGGGTTCTTGCTGAGATTGTGGTTATAGACCAGATGGAGGGTCAAGGGGATTTGGTGGAAGCTTTGAAGGTTAGGAGGGCGAAGTGCAAGGCAGAGTTCACTGAGATTGCAATCATGGAGGAGATCTCGTGGAGGCAAAAATCTCGAGCTTTGTGGCTTAAGGAAGGGGATAGAAACACAAAAAATTTCCACAGATTGGCCAATGCTCATAGAAGAGGCAATCATATAGGGAGGATTCGGGTTGAGGGGGTTATTTTTTGTAAGGAGGAGGAGATCTGCAAAGGATTTTCAGAGTTTTTTAACAAGTTCACAGAGACTGTTAAGTGGAGACCTTTGCTTAAAGGGATGCAGTTTGACTCTATTTCTGAGGAGGAGTGCTTGGGCTTGGAGTTGCCTTTTTCTGAGGAGGAAGTTCTGATGGCTTTGAAGAGTTGCAATGAAGATAAAGCCCTAAGTCCAGATGGATTTACCTTGAGATTTCTTCTTAAGTGCTGGGAGGTGGTTAAAAGGGGAGGTGATGGGCACTTTTCATGCTTTCCATTCTCCGGGATCTTATGAGAAAAGCTTGAATGCCACGTTCATTGCTCTCATTCCAAAAGAAAAGGGGGGGGGGGGGGGGGGGGGGACTTTAGATTGCGTAGTGGGGTCCCGAGTGTTCTTTGTAAGTTGGACATTGAGAAGGCGTATGATCATGTGAGTTGGAGCTTCCTTCTTTACCTGATGGAGAGGATAGGGTTCGGTGATAGGTGGAGGAGATGGATGCATTTTTGTATTTCCAGTGCTCGCTTTTCGATCCTTGTTAATGGTGCTCCTACCGATTTTTTCTCTAGCTCAAGGGGCTTGAGACAGGGGGATCCTCTCTCCCCCTTCTTGTTCTTGTTTGTGATGGAGGCCCTTAGTAGATTGAAGAAAAGGGCTACTGAGTTGGGTCTTTTGAGGGGCTTTCGGTGGGCAGGGATGCTGTTTCTCAGTTGGAGATCTCTCATTTGATGTTTGCTGATGACACTTTAGTTCTTTGTGATGCGAATGTGTCCCAGATCAGATATCTAAGATGTGTTTTGATTTGGTTCCAAGTTGTCTCCGGCCTTAAGGTGAATGTGGGCAAGAGTGTTTTGGTGCCGGTTGGGGAGGTCCCTGAGATTGAGGCTTTTGCTGACATTCTTGGTTGTCGTACTGGTTCATTTTCCATTTATTACTTAGGTTTGCCTCTAGGTGCTCCTTCGAGGTGTGTGGGGATTTGGGACCCAGTGGTGGATAGATTTGAGAGTAGGTTGGCCGGTTGGAAGAAGAAGTATCTTTCTAAGGGCGGTAGGGTCACTCTGATTAAGAGCACCCTCTCTTGCCTTCCCACTTATTTTATCTCTCTTTTTCAGATTCCCTCTTCAGTTGCGGAGAGGATTGAGAGGTTGCAGTGTAATTTTTTGTTGGGGGGGTAGAGGTGAAGAGTTTTAAGTTTCATTTGGTGCGATGGGAACAGGTTTGTAGGCCAATTCGGAATGGTGGGTTGGGTCTCCGTAGATTGGTGCCTTTTAATAAGGCCCTCATTGGGAAATGGTTGTGGAGGTTTGGTGTGGAGAGACATTGGCTTTGGAGAAGGATTGTGGCTTGTCGTTTTGGGGAGATGAGGGGAGGGTGGAGTTCTCTGGAAGTAAGGGATCCTCGGGGGGGTGGGGGTCTAGAAATTTATTCGAAAGGGTTGGGATGAATTTTCTATACACATTCGGTTTCGTCTTAGAGATGGGAGGAGGATTTGTTTTTGGGAGGATGTGTGGTGTGGTGATGTTCCTCTCGCTCTCTCTTTTCCTCAGCTTCATAGGATTGCTTCGGATAGGCAGGCCATGGTGGTTAACTGTTATCATCTTGATAATGGGAGACTGGTTTGGGATGTTCGATTCAAGCGTTTTTTTCAGGATTGGGAGATCGAGACTATTCGTTTCTTGGAGCTGTTGTATCGCCAGAGGATTGTGGAGGAGGATTCGGATTGTTGGTCTTGGGTTGCAAACTCCCAGGGCCGTTTTGAGGTGAGGTCTTTCTTCAGGTGTCTCTCGTTTGATCCTGGAGTTCGTTTCCCTTGGAAGTCTGTTTGGCGTTCTAAGGCTCCTCTCAAGGTGGCTTTCTTTGTGTGGACTTCGGTTTTGGGTAGGATCTTAACCCAGGATAATTTGAGAAGGAGAAGCCAGGTGGTGGTCAATCGTTGTTGTATGTGTCTTCGTGATGAGGAATCAATGGATCACTTTCTCATTCATTGCTCTTTGGCTAGAGAGTGTTGGGATTTGATGCTTGGCTTATTTAGGTTTTCTTAGGTTATGCCAGGATCCGCTAGAGGGTTGATTGAGGCGTGGAGAGGTTGCCTTGTGGGGGCTCATAGTCAGGATGCGTGGGGGGCTATGCCGCTTTGTGTGTGGTGGTGTATTTGGTTTGAAAGAAATAGGAGATATTTTGAAGGAAAGACGATGTCGATTTCGATGCTTAAATTCTCGATTCTTTCCACTCTTTTTTATTGGGTTTCAGGGAGAGATCATAGATTGTTGGAGGAGATTGTTGACTTTTTGGCCTCCTTGAAGGTTTGAGGCCTTTGTAGTCTTTTGTTTTTTCTTGGGATCCGCTCCCCTCTTAAGCGTTTTTTAATAAAATTTTATTTATATAAAAAAAGATAATGAAAGAATGATCCCGAATTTTTCATACTCTTGACGTCGTCAAAGTGAATAACATTAATTGTCACTTGGGAATGACCATCAATGGACACATTTATATATATGGACATGGGAATACTAACATGATCGAAGTGAAACAGGTGTGGTGCGAGACACCTGATTAAGCTCCAAAGTGTACCCCCAGTCTATGACTTATAAGGACTTACTCTCTACGTTTAAGTCTTGTAGCCAGCACAAAACCATGAGAAGTTCCTCTCGACTGATAAAAATCGATGATTCATGGCAGTTTTGGAGGAAATTTTTACTACGAATAAACCTAGAAGCTAACTGGAATTCCTTTGTACAGAGAAACTTCAAAGAAGACTGAAGCCCCCTGAGATGTTCCTCTCTATGGATAAACTTTGAGGATGATCCAAGATTGTCAAAGAGTTCCCTTCTATGCCTGCATCTCGACGAACTAGATAGCGAGAGATGCTGACAAATCAAAGGCAAAATTTGTAGGGACTTTTTGAAGGGTTCTTCAGAAATTCTAGGATCTGTTGGGTTAGGCGGTTTAGATTCAGGGATCGTTGAGGAGTTACTCTACCAAGAGTGCTGACTTCCCTTGACCTGTCACGAAGGAAGAGAGAGTAGGATAATTCTTCTAATGGAGCCATCTCATTTACATTAAATCCACCCTTGACATCTGTTCTTCCTTTAACCCAATGAGGCTTGCCAATTTACCTCGAGTCCTTAATATCTGTTCAGTCATCTAATCTATGTAAACATGCCTAAGGACAAGAACGATTTGCTTTTAAATAATGGTCTTTACCCAACAGAGAGTATTAAAAGAGTATATAAGAAATTAATAAGGTAGGTTGAGTAGTAGAAAGAAAGAAAAGTATATCGTCGAGAAAAGTATATCGTCGAGAAACCTTTCCTTAGCTAAAAGATTGGTTACAAACTAAAGATATGGGATAGCACTTAATCACCACCATATGGAGGATTATCTAAGGGGAATCTGGCCCCCTCCTCCTCTCAAGTCTCGTTCTTGGAGGTTCATTGTGACAGCCTGGACCTCCACCTAGCCTTTTATCTACTATTAATTTCACATTGTTTAAAGTGATTCCTCATATCATTACTATATAAACACATGTTGTCTAGAGGCATGCTTTTTTTGTTTTTGCATGTCCTGTGATTTCTCAAATGTTTCTACGTTATAGCTGAAAATTTGATCTTCATTGTGAAATCAATAAATCTAATACTCCTTCCGCCCCAAAATAAGTGTCATATTTTCCTTTTGTGTAATGTCCCAAAATAAAAGTAAACTTTCCTTTTTGGAATATTCCAAATTTTAACTTTTCTAAATTATCTATAGGGTTTGAAACTTTAGTCAAATTAATAAAGTAAATTTTATACTTGAAATATTACTTTATCAAAAAAAGAAAGTAAATTTTATACTTGTTGGGTTAGTTTTTCTATTTTTTACAGGCGGAGGGAGTAGTTGAAGTCTACTTGGCATGAAATCATAATAATATTGGTGCCAGAAAGGTTAAAAGTTGATATAAAACCAAAACAGTCATTCTGCATTTATCTAATTTTAACCTTGGTGATGATGATGACGATGATTTACTTTTAACCATGGTGCAGCATTTATTTACATTTAATACTAGTCATTTTGTTTTTCATTAGCTGATTCTGGTTAATGCTATGATTTATGTTGCCAAATTGCCACCCCAAAATTTTGAACAAATATGCTTTCTGGAGTTTTAATTGGGTAAATGTTTCACAAAACTTCAAAGACAGATGTACTTTGCACTATTAGAATGGGATTTTGAGTTATTCTTTTCCTTTTCTTTTAAGTAGGGAATCAAGCCAGCATCATTGATGAAGGTGAAGGATCCTGGAGTCAAGGAATTTATTGAAAAATGTATAGCAAATTTCTCTGATCGGTTGTCTGCCAAGGAACTTTTAGTGGATCCTTTTCTCAAGCCAGATGAGGATAATGGAGTTTTAGGTCGGCCCTTGCAACCCCATCCTCATCATGCAGGTAAATTTAATTTGTAAAGCAATTGCAAAACCCCAAAAGCCTTTGTTGTTTTGTCCCAGTTTCTGAAACAACAAATTTACAGGTGATAGTCATGACCAATTCAGCATTGGTAAAGCAACCAAGGACTCTGTGCCTGAGGGAAGTCGAGACTTCATGGTGCAAGGTCAAAGGAAATATCTCAATACAATATTTCTAAAGCTACGAATAGCAGATTCGACAGGTTGTCTGTTGTTTCTCGTTTCTCTATTTCTTTTCAGTTACTTGATTCTCATTCCAAGAAAATATCTGCTTATTAGCATTCATAAATCTTGTAACTGAAATTTGCCACCTTGCCCAGGTCATTTCCGGAATATCCACTTCCCATTTGATATTGAGGTTGATACGGCAATTGCTGTTGCTAGTGAAATGGTTGAAGAGCTGGACCTGTCAGATCAAGATGTATCAACCATTGCTGAGATGATCGACTCCGAGATACGTACCTATATTCCAGATTGGGCGCCTAAAGAACTTTCAGGAGATAATGATGGTTGTGAAGTAGTTTCTGATGGCTCTGCCTCTGTGACTCAGGATGACTTCGCTTCTCCCCTGACAAATAAGTCTGCCCCTTCTAGTAGTCTTGTATTGGAACGATTGCCTTCAGGTCGGAAGTTTTGGTCTGATTCACCCAAAGCAGGTGATGGAAACTCTCCAGGTAAACTTGGCCCTTCAAATTTATCCCAAACAGATTTGGGGACCCCTCTAGATAGCTGGACTGAAGACAATGAAGAATCACCTTTTACCTGTAGAGATGGGGACAGTTCAAATGATCCTGCTTCACTCGAGCAAACTCAGGATGATCATGTGCTCGAAACTTATGTGTCTGCTGATACACAATTGGATGAATATAGTGGAATTTCAGATCCATGTTCCAGCAGTGGGCCTCCTCTCTTGGAAGGAAAAGATCAAATATTGAGGGACACCAACTCAGATGATGTCAGAATCATTATGGAGAAACTTGAGCATCTGTTGGTTGAGCAGCATAGGGAGCTAGATGAACTTAAACGGAAGCATGAATTAGCTGTATCAAATCTTTTGAAGGAACTTCCTCCAGAAATTCATCGCAAAGTTATTAACGTTTGTAACCTAAAGAGATCTGGCTATAGAATGCTGTGAGGCACGATGCTTCTCTGGAAATTATATTGACGCAGGCTCCTTACACATATGTAAAGTTGCTGTCTCACAACTAAGCTGTGGTAATAATTTGGGTAGTTCTTTGATTGCGCCAATTGTCTTAGTCACCCTAAAAGGTTTGAAGATATTCCGGAAAGCTCAAACATTTACAGACTGCTGGGAAGGTGGGAAGCCGGAGTCAGTAGCTGAAAATTGCATCGCTGGAGCTGTCTTCAAAGACAGGTTAATCACTGTGAAAAATATCGGATTTGGAACGGGGGTATTGCTTATTTTCGAGAGAGGGGCATTATCATAGCTCAGGGAGGAATCAGTACAACATTCTTTGCGATGAAGTAGGTGGATTATACTATGCTGCTGATTTGAGATACTTGCTGGACGATTGTGAATATCTGCAACACAAGTTTTGCCAATGCGTAAAGAATTTTTTACTTGTCATCGGTACGCAAGTGCAACATGTTTTGTATGTCCTGATATAGTTTATGTGAATCTTAAATTCGAAAATGTGTATACTTGAACATGGGTACATAATTTGTGTATAGGTTGATTGTTTTAGAATTATGCCTGCTGAGGTTATAACCTAAATCGCGTCTTTCAATTTAGTGGATTCATTGGGATGTTTATACTCCAAATCTGCAGGATTAATCGTTTTTCTCTCATGTATAATGCACATGCTGTCCAAACAAAATGTGTGGGGATATGCTGTGCTTGTGTACTCGTGGAGCCGGATCCTTTGTAGGCACGGCACCATGCCATAAGTGCGCTCAACATAATTAAATTGGGTTGAAATTAAATTTAATTGTGTTTAAGTAATATGTCGAAACACAATTTGATTGGGTTGAGCGCATATAATTAAATCGGGTTGAAATTAAACTTAATTGTGTTTAAGTAATATGTCAAAACACGATTTGATTGGGTTGAGCGCATACAACACACTACATAAGAGAACCCGTTACAGTAAAGGATCTAAATGTGCACTCATGAGACTTACATGTGGGTGTGAAAGCTTTCAATGCACATGTGAGAGAGAGAGATAGAGAGAGGGTATGTGCAGAAGTTGAACGGTAGGGTATTATGTGCACAAGTTGAACTTCCTTTTATTTTATTATTATAGTAATTTAAATATGATTATGTGTACGAACGAGTTTGGATGTAATGTGTTGAAATACGATTTAATTGTATTCAACGCACACAATATACTATAATAGAGAATCGAATTCAACATTCTCGTTATAACAGAAAATTCAGACTCTTAACGTGCCCACATAAATGGAGTGAATTTAACATTATCGTTATTATAGAGAATTCAAACTCCGCGTGCGTACACAAGGGAGGGGGATGTACCCCAAACCCATGACAGGGGAGTAGGAAGTGATGGAGAGTTTCAAATTAGAGGGATGAAGGCTGGGAGAAAATGCCCATGATGGGGCCTCTTTATCCTCGAATTAGAGTACCTGAAGCAAATACGTGCCAGAAACAGAGACTCACCTTTGTGGACTAATGTAAATCACAATCAATCACTTTCTTTTCCATTAGCCACAATAAAGTGACCTTCATGACATTATGTACCGTGACCAAAATAAGTGTTGAACCTACTTATTATACACTAAAGGTGAAATAAACACCACAAATAAGTGTGGTGTGAATGGATCACAAGGACCTCCTTAATTGTTTGGTCCACCCTCCACTAGCACAGATAAATTTCATTACTCTAAATAACACTAGCTTTCACCACATCACTGCAAAAGTGGACAGTGTTAACCAAGAAATAGGCAGCTTTCCCCACAAGTTGGACCGATAATTATGGTTTTTTTTTTTTTTTTTTTTTTTTTTTTTTTTTTTTTTTTTGTGATAAAAATGTTAAGATTTAATGGTTAGAAGAAAGGGTGCAAGACTTGAACACGAACTCTCTTACAGGGAACTACTCAACTCCTAAAACAACACGACACTTGTATAGTATAATTTAAATGAGTACATTCTTTATATTTATCTCACTAATTTACAGTCTAATCTAATGATTTAAAAAAAAGCAACTTAGACCAAATTAGGTTTACCATCAATTTCTCCTTTCAAGACTCCTTGTAAGCTTAGATATGCACGTCAGAATGTTGAATTATATACTAAAATAAATGAAAACAAAATAGGGTTGTAAGTTCTGCGTGTTAATCAAAATTTAACGAAGACCAATCTGAATTTAGACAATCATTTTTATAATTAGAGTTGAACTTTGATTTAAGTATCAACAACTAGAGCCAAAGCCGAATCAAATTCTATATTAAAATAATAATAATAATAAATAAATAAATAATAAAAAATTATGTATTTCTTAAGTTTAAATATTACATATATATATGTATATATTTCGAATTATAATCACCATCTTCTTCTCAATTTCTTTTTGTTTGAATCTTAATTTATTGTATATAAATATTTTGGAGAATTAATTCCTTAAGAATTTGTTTTTAATTTTTAGAAATTTACATTTAGTTCTTAAAAAAATTTATGCCACATAAGTAATTTAAGGTTAAACTAACTCGAAAGACAAAAACAACTTGGTATTTATCCTGATTTCTTTAACCTGAGAATAAATTAAAACCAGTGGGGTGTGATTCTATTTTGTAGCTGGAATATGAAACTGTAATTACCCAAACAACCCCATTAGCCTACGTGTCACCATATGAGTCAATTGCACAGAAATTTGATGACACCACCACCAGCCTACTTATCTAAGAGGTAGAAATGGATAAAACCCCATACGAGAGGCCTCCTTTGAGTCTGGCCGGAGATAATACACAAGCCCTTCAATCTCCTCAACCACCCATCTCTTCTCCACTCCCAACTCATACTTACTCTCTCTAAAAACCCTCTCTTTCTCTCTCTAGAGCCCCATACCAAAATCACCATGGCAGTTTCAACAGCCACAGCTCCATCAAAACTCATATCCCCATACTCTCCCCCCTCTTCAGCTTCATCATCCCAGTCAATTTCACTCTCAAATCTCACTTTTCACTCAAAACCCACAAAGCTAACACTCTCTTCTTCCTTCATCACCACTCCTTCCACCATATTCCTTCAATCCCCCACCACCACCACCACCTCCACCGCCGTCCGCCACCGTCGCTCTCTCACCGTCCGAGCAGCAAGAGGCAAATTCGAGCGGAAGAAGCCCCATGTCAACATCGGCACCATCGGACACGTCGACCACGGCAAGACCACCCTCACTGCCGCCCTCACCATGGCCCTAGCCTCCATGGGGAACAGTGCCCCCAAGAAGTACGACGAGATCGACGCCGCGCCGGAGGAACGCGCCCGTGGTATCACCATCAACACCGCCACCGTCGAGTACGAGACCGAGAACCGCCACTACGCCCACGTGGACTGCCCCGGACACGCAGATTATGTGAAGAACATGATCACTGGCGCCGCCCAGATGGACGGAGCCATCCTCGTCGTCTCCGGCGCGGACGGCCCCATGCCCCAGACCAAAGAGCACATCCTGTTGGCCAAACAGGTCGGAGTCCCCAACATGGTCGTCTTCCTGAACAAACAGGACCAAGTAGATGATGAGGAATTGCTTCAATTGGTCGAATTGGAGGTTCGTGAGCTCTTATCTTCATATGAATTTCCTGGTGATGATGTACCCATTATTTCTGGTTCTGCATTGTTAGCATTAGAAGCTTTGATGGCAAACCCTCTCTTGAAAAGGGGTGAAAATGAATGGGTCGATAAGATTTATGAATTAATGGATTCTGTTGATAGTTATATACCAATTCCTCAACGCCAAACTGAGCTTCCATTTCTCCTCGCCGTCGAGGATGTGTTTTCGATCACCGGTCGTGGCACGGTGGCCACGGGCCGTGTCGAGAGGGGTACTGTTAAGGTAGGAGAGACCATTGATATTGTGGGTTTGAGAGACACACGAAACACTACTGTAACTGGGGTTGAGATGTTTCAGAAAATTCTGGATGAGGCAATGGCTGGGGATAATGTGGGTTTGTTGTTGAGAGGTATTCAGAAGATTGATATACAGAGAGGGATGGTGTTGGCAAAGCCTGGAAGTATCACACCACACACAAAGTTTGAAGCCATTGTGTATGTGTTGAAGAAGGAGGAGGGTGGAAGGCACTCCCCATTTTTCGCGGGTTATAGGCCGCAGTTTTACATGAGGACTACTGATGTGACTGGGAAGGTTACTTCTATCATGAATGATAAAGATGAGGAGTCAAAGATGGTTATGCCCGGTGATAGGGTCAAGATGGTTGTTGAACTTATAATGCCGGTGGCTTGCGAGCAAGGGATGAGGTTTGCCATTAGAGAAGGGGGAAAGACTGTTGGTGCAGGTGTTATCCAGTCCATTATTGAGTGATAACATGACTTGATGCTCTTCACTTTTGGTTGGTTTGATGGTTTCATATATATCCTTCACTTTATGAAATTGTTTTGCCCATTTACCAGACATCATGAATCCAATGTCATATATTTTGCGGTTTTGCTGTTACTTTTGCTGTGTGTTAATGTCGTAGTTTAGTTGGACAATATTCTTGTGATCATTGTTTATTCTGTTGTTGAACTAATTATAGTCTAGTTATCAGAACTTTTACCAGACATCATGAATCCAATGTCATATATTTTGCGGTTTTGCTGTTACTTTTGCTGTGTGTTAATGTCTTAGTTTAGTTGGACAATATTCTTGTGATCATTGTTTATTCTATTGTTGAACTAATTATAGTCTAGTTATCAGAACTTTGCCTGCAGAAATGAGAGAGTTTTGCAACTATGCCTAGATTTTGCTGTTACTTTTCTTATGTGCTAGTTTAGTTGGACAATATTCTTGTGATCATTGTTGAACTATTTATAGTCGAGTTATCAGAAATTTGCTTCCTTGCAGAAATGAGAAGGTTTTGCAACTACTTTGTGATTCTAACTCAAACAATTCTGGGCAGAGTTTTGACAATGATGTGATAGTGTTTCATATTTGTTGGGTGCTTGCATTAAGCAAGCACTTTATTAAGGCTATGAAATTTATGTCATAACTCCTTTGTGATTCTGTCTTCTTTCCGCTTCAACTATAAATCCTTAAATTGGTGGACTTGGAGCCAATATATCTAACAAGTGTCATTTCCATGAAGTTGGAAATGAAAGTTCATTGTACCAAGGTTGCTTTCAAATCTCTAAATTATAATGAACTTTTCTCATCTTGTCACAATTACCCTAATTTGATTACAAATAATGAGAGAAAAATTATCTCAGTTCATATACTAATTGTGGTAGTTTGGTACTATTTTCCTGGACAGATAAATTAGTGAATTTTTATTTCCTTCAAAAAATTCTAGGCTTATGTTGATATATAGTTGTCTGGTGCTACATTAGTTGAAATTGTATGTACAAACAAGAACATTGAGTGCATAATTATGTTTGCCCAATTGCAGTGTTGTGTTCTGAGTTTGTATTTGCCTATTTAAAATTTTGCTACATATACCCCTTCATCAACTGCTCCTCACCTTCTCTTTTCTTCAACTAGGCTGCAACACTTCGAAATCAGCAGTATTTTTATAACTTTAAATATAAAATTAACTGTTGATTTCGAAATTGTGTTAAGAAGTGGTTTATAATAGTCAGCAAAGTAGCATATGCAGTCCCTTGGAAAGGGAATGATGGACATGCCAAATTATAGGACTGATAGATCTCAAAAAATTGCTTTGATGTCGATGTGAATGCATAGGGTTATACTGGGAGGAGGAACTGTTGGAAGTGTTCAAGCACTCGCTAATTCTAACTTTTGATAGAATGTGATGTGGATTAGGTATCTGTGTTATTTTCTGTTAGTTGCTCTTTAGTCTTTATACAGCATGCAAATTTCTCCTGGCTATGTCAGATAATCTGAGGTATCTGGTTTGATCAAGGACAGTGGACACTTTAAGTGCACCATTTTGCTTATTGGGAAAATAAAGTATTTATATAATTAGTGATCTCGAAAAAGAGTCGTACAAAGGTTTGTGTCCTTACTCCTTAGTGATTTAAAGTTATAAATATTTTATTTTTAACTTACTCAAAGTTATTTCTCCCTTGCTTAGTTGGCAATGAAGTTTCTTTTTCAGCATTGTTATTAACATTGAGGGCTTACATTGTGGTAACTTATGGTGGAAACTTCAAAGGGATGATTTTGCTACTTTTAGAATTTGAACATACACATCTTGTACTTGGTATTATTAGTTAGCTCTCTCAATTAATCCGACTCAAAACTTGCTTTAGCATGTGCGAGTGCATTTGTATTCCAATTTTTGTACAGAATTTTCTTTAAAGAAACACAATTATATCTGACACGTGAACTACGCATGAATCACTGTAATGTTTGGCTTATCCTTTATGATACATAATATCTGGGTTATTAGTGTTCATTTACTCAGCATGGTAGAATTTCAGAAACCTTTTGGTCATTTCCTTGAAAGGTCAATGTTAATGTGGTAGCTATTTTCCTGTTGATTGTTTACATATACATATATATATTTATAAATGTATATTGCTCTTCGGTCTGGAGTCCAAGATAAACGTCGATATTGATTGTTATAAATAAATACATTCTCAGTCGGTCTACTCCAAGATGCATGATTAATTTACTTTCTGTTTTGCATTTGTTTGGTTGTCGTTAAGGAGATAGGCGATCGGTTTAATGGTGGGTTTAATTCATAGTTCATGTTGTGTATCAGATCCTTTTTGAGGATTATGAATTTTGATTCCTTTGTGTCCCTATGCCACATCTCTGACCCTCCTGTACGTAATGGTGTTTATCAGCTTAGAGGATGTGAATATGTATTGGAGGCAATTCTTTGTTATAAGTTACTCTTTCTTCATTCATATCTGGTAAAAATGGGCCATTTAAAGTTGAGGTAGCACTTTTCAAGCTACCTCTGATTTTTCTGTCTTTTCTTGCATTCTTGCTTAGCTTGTATAGTTTTCATGATAGAACTGGGAAGTGGATCGATGGAGTTCGAATCTGAGGCATCCTATGGGGCCTGCATGCAATACAATCTCAAAACCCTTGAGTTGAAGCAAGGGTTGTTTTCTATTTTGACCATTAGGATTCTCCAGTAGAAAATTTGTAAGAGAATAATTTGGTTTCATAGCCTGGATGGGTTGCCGGAATTCGGTAGTAAACCTCATCCAAGATCAAATTTCAGTCCTGTCCTTGGCCATCTCTCTCTTCTCACTATGCAGTCCAATTATTTATAAAGTAATGCTATCAAGGGAGCCTTCTCATAACGAGTTGTGAGATTAAAAGTAGGATTGAAAGAGTTTTACAGATCTCAACAACTGTCTCTTGATCCAGTAGAAAATAAATAGAGAGCTCATTGTCACACCCCGCTACCAAGAGGCTATGCCACGCAGGCGCCACGTAGACAATGACATGGAGGCTGCATGGACTGGAGCTTTCTAGACTTCTCTACACAAGTATGGAACTTTCCGGAATTCTCTAGATTAGTGTGGAGTTGTCTAGCCTTTTCTAGACTTGTCTAGAGTTGTATAGAATTCTCTAGAATTCTCTAGACTTGTCTTGTACATAGTAGATAGTTCTGGAGTTGTGTAGATATTTCTGGAGGATTCTAGACACTAAATCTAGGCCACACATTTGTACACATCTAGAATGTTCTTGTAAGGCCAAAGGCCTATAAATAGGAGGTGAGAGTTCATTTGCTCCTCACCAAGCAACCAAGTTGTAATCTCTCCTCTCAAGCAATACAAGTTCTATACATTCTCAAACTCTCTTGCTCACTTGCCTAACCTCTTCCTACACACCCAAGTAAGCAAAACACTTGTCTAGCCTTAGTCTTCACTAAGCTAGCACACTCGGGTAGGCTGACTTAGCGCTTCAAGGGGGCTTGAAAGTGTCTAAGGCCGCACGGGAGCTTGAAAAGGTTCAAGTCCGTGACAGTTGGTATCAGAGCTAAGGTCGTGAAGCGTCACACCTTGTGTGGAGGAAGCTATGGCGGAGCTATCAGATGTGACTGGCACCCAAGAGGAGACTCTACGTGGAAGGGAAACAAATCCCCCTCCAGGTGGAGTGAGGACGAGGGCTAAGTCGAAGGACATCATGGCGGGCTTAGAGGCACGTGTGGCAATGATGGAGGGGTCCATAGCCAACGTGTTGGAACAGCTTGAGGATGCTCACCAGCGCATGGATGGGCTGGAGTCGAAGGACGTTGAGGTCCAGAATGCTGTCAAAGGGTCACTCAATGCCCTAAGTGGTGACTTTCGGCAGGAGCTCCAAGCACTTCGAGAACTTATGTTGGGGGAGTTTGCCACCCTACGTGGCTATGTTGATCAGGAGCTTGGCACTTGCCGCGAGCAAATGGAGGAAATACGAGCGGACTGGACATTGTGCAAACGGGCGGTGGCATCCGGCACAGCTACTACGGGGGTAGTAGCACCCCGGGTTGATATTCCCAAGCCTAAGTGCTATGGTGGGAATCGGGTAGCGAGGGAGTTGGAGAACTTCCTCTTCAGCATGGAGCAATACTTTGAGGCTACAGGCATGACCGATGAGACCATCAAGATACGCACGGCGACCTACTACCTCACCGACCACGCCATGCTATGGTGGAGGAAAAAGTATGGTGACATAGGCAAAGGTACGGTCTCTATTGATACTTGGGCTGATTTCACTAGGGAAATTAAGAAGCATTTCTATCCTGAGAATGCCGAGGATGAAGCTAGGGGCAGACTCCGAAGGCTAAAACAGGTTGGGTCGATTCGGGACTATGTGAAGGAATTCACTAACTTGACTCTTGAGATCCCGGATCTATCCGACAAGGACTCTCTTTTCTTCTTCATGGATGGATTGTAGTTGTGGGCTAAGACAGAGTTGAGGCGGCGCAACGTGCAAGACCTTGCCACAGCTATTGCAGAGGCGGAGTCCTTTATTGATTTCAGCTCCAAGAAGGAACCCTCGTCCAAGCCAAAAGACAAAAACAAGGATAAGGGGAGGTATGCCGGCAAAGGTGGGGGAGACAAGGGCGCTGCACCCCACAAGGATTGGTCCCGTAAGCCAGGTGGTGGCCATGGAGGCAAAGAGGGAAGGGAGAACAAGGAAGGAGCACCCAAGCCTAAGGGTTCTTGCTTCATATGTGATGGACCACATTGGGTACGAGATTGCCCAAAGCGGAAGACCCTCAATGCCATGACGAGCCGCTATGAAGAGCAACAACAGGAGGAGGCGCAGATGGGTTCATTGCAAATCCTTAATGCCATTAAGGCTAAAACTGAAGTCCCTAAGGCGGCGGCTAAAGGGCTAATGTTCATGGAGGCGAGCATCAATGGGACACCCACACGTGCTTTAGTGGACACGGGTGCATCCCACAACTTTGTGAGCCTTGACAAGGCCAAGAGGTTGGGCCTCAAGTATAGCAAAGAAGGGGGCTCCATGAAGGCAGTTAACTCGGCGGCAAAGGCTATACATGGCATGGCACACGGCGTCCAAGCATGCATTGGCGAGTGGGGTGGCCACATAGATCTATTGGTGGTACCCATGGACGACTTCAAACTAGTCCTTGGGTTGGAGTTCTTAGACAAGGTGAGAGCCTTCCCCATCCCTTTTGCTAACACTATGTGTATTATGGAAGGCAACACAGCATGCATGGTGCCAGTGGAGCGAGGCGCCAAGTTGGAAGCCCAAGCTTTGTCAGCTATGCAGTTCAAGAAGGGCTTCAAGAAGGGAGAGACTAGCTACCTTGCTACGTTACTGGAGACACCCGAAGATGAGCTAGTCCCTTCCCCACAAGAAGAGGTGCATAAGGAGATACGAGCCGTGCTAGACGAGTACACGGACGTGATGCCTAAAGAGCTGCCCAAGAAGCTTCCACCTAGGAGGGAGGTGGATCATAAGATTGAGCTGGAATCGGGTTCTAAACCCCCTGCTTTGGTGCCCTACCGGATGGCACCCCCAGAGTTGGAGGAGTTGCGGAGGCAACTTAAGGAACTGTTAGATGCGGGCTATATTCGACCATCGAAGGCCCCATATGGCGCACCGGTGTTGTTCCAAAGGAAGAAGGACGGGTCCTTGCGCATGTGCATCGACTACCGGGCGCTCAACAAGGTGACTATCAAAAATAAGTACCCCATTCCTCTCATTGTCGATCTCTTTGATCAGCTTGGTGGAGCACGCTACTTCACTAAGCTTGACTTGCGCTCGGGGTACTACCAGGTGCGGATAGCGGACGGGGATGAGCCTAAGACTACGTGTGTGACGAGGTATGGCTCCTATGAGTTTCTTGTTATTCCGTTTGGCCTCACCAATGCACCTGCTACTTTCTGTACTTTGATGAACAAGCTCTTCCATCCCTACTTGGATCGCTTTGTGGTGGTGTACTTGGATGATATTGTTGTGTATAGCACCACTCTAGAGGAGCACGTGCAGCACTTAAGGGCGGTCTTCCAAGTCCTACGGGAGAACGACCTATATGTGAAGACGGAGAAATGCTCCTTTGCCCAAGAGGAGGTGTTGTTCCTAGGGCATAAGATACGGGATGGCAAGTTGATGATAGATGAGGCAAAGGTGAGGGCCATTCAAGAGTGGGAGCCGTCCACTAAGGTGACAGAGTTACGCTCATTTCTTGGGCTTGTCAACTACTACCGTCGCTTTATCAAGGGTTACTCGGCGAGAGCAGCCCCATTGACAGACCTTCTCAAGAAGGCGCGTGCTTGGAGTTGGACAGAGTCATGCCAGGGGGCATTTGATGACTTGAAGAGGGCAGTTACAGAGGAGCCGGTAATTAGCTTGCCCGACCACTCCAAACCATATGAGGTGCACACAGATGCATCAGACTTCGCTATTGGGGGCGTGTTGATGCAGGAAGAACACCCCATAGCTTATAAGAGCCGCAAGCTTAATGACACTAAGCGGCGCTATACTGTGCAAGAGAAAGAAATGACGGCGGTCATCCATTGCCTACGTACTTGGAGGCACTACTTGCTCGGGGCACAATTTGTGATCAAGACGGATAATGTTGCCACCAGCTACTTCCAGACACAGAAGAAGCTTAGCCCCAAGCAAGCTCGTTGGCAGGACTTCCTAGCGGAGTTCACTTACCATTTCGAATATAAGCCGGGCAAGGCCAATGTTGTGGCGGATGCGCTTCGTCGCAAGGCCAAGCTCGCAGCTATAAGTCGGCCCCAGCACCCTCTTGTGGAGCGGATCAAGGAGGGGTTACAGCATGACCCCCTAGCCAAAAGCCTTATTCAGCTGGCTAAAGAAGGGAAGACTCGGCGTTTTTGGCTAAGGGATGATTTACTTCTCACTACAGGGGACCGACTATTTGTGCCCAGGTGGGGCAACTTGCGAAAGGAGTTGATACGGGAGTGCCATGACACCAAATGGGCTGGTCACCCAGGTATGCGGCGCACACTAGCACTCCTAGAAGATTCTTACTATTGGCCTCGGATGCGTGATGATGTGGAGACATATGTGAGGACTTGCCTTGTGTGCCAACAAGACAAGATTGAGCAACAGCATCCTGCAGGCCTATTGGAGCCATTGCCTATTCCAGAGAGACCATGGGAGAGTGTCTCTATGGATTTCATTACTTGCTTGCCCAAGTCAGAAGGTTGTGGGAGCATTATAGTGGTGGTAGATCGGTTCAGCAAGTATGCCACCTTCATACCCGCACCAACAGACTGCACAGCAGAGAGGGCAGCAGAGTTGTTTGTTGACCATGTGGTCAAGCTTTGGGGAGTTCCGCAGAATATTGTCAGTGATAGAGACCCGCGTTTCACGGGTAGGTTTTGGACGGGACTCTTCAAGAAGATGGGGACGGATCTCAACTTCTCTACGAGTTTCCACCCCTAATCAGATGGGCAAACAGAGCGCATCAATGCTCTCCTGGAGCTTTATTTGAGGCACTATGTGAGTGCTAATCAGTGAGATTGGGCCAAACTCCTTGGGGTGGCACAGTTTTCTTACAACTTGCAGCGGAGTGAGGCTACCAATCACAGTCCATTTGAGGTTGTCACCGGACGGCAGCCTATGACACCCAACGCCATTGCTTCAACTTGCGATGGTAAGAGTCCGGCGGCCTACAAATTTGCCAAGAGGTGGCATGAGCAGTCCGACTTGGCTAGGGCGTACCTTGACAAGGCGGCAAAGAAGATGAAGAAGTGGGCCGACACCAAGCGAAGGCGGGTGGAGTACATAGTGGGAGACCAGGTGATGGTTAAGCTACTACCCCAACAGTTTAAGTCCTTTCGGAGCGTGCATAAGGGGCTAATAAGGAGGTACGAGGGCCCGTTCCCCATCGTCAAGCGGGTGGGCAAGGTCTCCTACATGGTGGAGCTTCCACCCAAGTTGAAGATACATCCAGTCTTCCATGTCAGCATGCTCAAGCCTTATCATGAAGACACGGAAGACCTTACTCGGGGCATATCGCATAGGGCACTCACAGCCGTTGTCACATCCTTTGACAAGGAAGTTGATTGCATCCTTGCAGATCGTGTGATGAGCAGGAGAGGCGTGCCCAAATATACAGAGTATTTAGTGAAGTGGAAGAACCTGCCAGATAGCGAGGCGAGCTGGGAGCATGAGGATACACTATGGCAGTTCGCGGAGCATATCCAGCGGTTCAAGCAAGAAGACGCGACGAGGGCGTCGCGAGCTTAGGTGGGGGAGAATGTCACACCCCGCTACCAAGAGGCTATGCCACGCAAGCGCCACGCAGACGCCCAGCAGACAATGACATGGAGCCTGCATAGACTGGAGCTTTCTAGACTTCTCTACACAAGTATGGAACTTTCCGGAATTCTCTAGATTAGTGTGGAGTTGTCTAGCCTTTTCTAGACTTGTCTAGAGTTGTATAGAATTCTCTAGAATTCTCTAGACTTGTCTTGTACATAGTAGATAGTTCTGGAGTTGTGTAGATATTTCTGGAGGATTCTAGACACTAAATCTAGGCCACACATTTGTACACATCTAGAATGTTCTTGTAAGGCCAAAGGCCTATAAATAAGAGGTGAGAGTTCATTTGCTCCTCACCAAGCAACCAAGTTGTAATCTCTCCTCTCAAGCAATACAAGTTCTATACATTCCCAAACTCTCTTGCTCACTTGCCTGACCTCTTCCTACACACCCAAATAAGCAAAACACTTGTCTAGCCTTAGTCTTCACTAAGCTAGCACACTCGGGTAGGCTGACTTAGCGCTTCAAGGGGGCTTGAAAGTGTCTAAGGCCGCACGGGAGCTTGAAAAGGTTCAAGTCCGTGACATCATGCTCTCTTGATTATCATTACTGGTATTTATAACTGTCAATGTGGAACCGGTGCTGCAAATTTATAATGTAGCAAAGTTTTTAAATGAATGTCTAGATGAAAATGCCTTTACATCTCAGGTTATTAAACCTTAGCTAGGCCTATATTTGGCTGAGACTAGACTAGTGTGATTCATCCAGCTTTGGAACCTAAATTGAAAAGTGCACTCCTAAAGCATTGCTTGGATTTTAACAGTGGCTATGATACAAAATTTTACAGAGGACACAAGCATTTAGGCACTACCAGTTCATGGCAATTCCTTGGAACAGTTGGATTATCCTGTCACTTTGTCATGTCGTCATCAGGAAAACATAAGCAACAATTTTCATTTAATTAAGCACTTGGCGCCCTTTTTAAACATTTTGAAACACTTGTTTTATGTCCAATGCAACATGAAGGACTTTAACGTGACTTGACAATGGTGGGTATGATTCTCCAAAATTCCTCCATTCCTTCATGGGCTTTATCATTGAACTTAGAAAACCATTTTTTCGATATTTAAGGTCAATTAAATTAAATACTTATCAAAAAGAAAAAAGAAAAATCATTTATTTATCAATTATAAATAAATGATGTTTCAATATTTCATCGTTCTAATTCAACTAATGTGAGATTAATACGTCACTAGTGCTAGAGGAGATCATGCCCAAGATTAATATATAAGTATATACAAAGGAGATCATGCCCAAGATTAATATATAAATATATACAAAGATTAGGGTTTAAGATTTAAGAACCATCCCTCCACACTGTAGATGAGAAAGAGTTTGTCGTTATGTGCAAATGGCTAGACATGTTTAAATCATTATGCAAATAACTAGGTAGTATTTTAGAGTTTCTTGTTATGTGCAAATGTCTAGACAAGTTTAAATCAGTATGCAAATAACTAGGTTTTTAAACTACCGTTAGATACGGTTTGGAGAAAAGTCATACGATAATTTACCCAACCAATAAATTTTTTTTCTTCCATTGCTCCGACCAATTGTTCTCGGAGTAAACGAGTTTCGGATTTTGGAAGGCTTAACTAGTTAGTTTGTCACCTTTCAATATTTATAGGACAATTTTACCTTCTTAGTTTCTCCAAGTTTTTCTAAATTAGTCTAAAGTTATACTCTCTAGTATTTTTCCCGATATTGAACATGCATTTTTCACATGCCATTTGTCTAAAATGATTTATATAGATTTATTGGTTTGTCAAGATTCCCTTCTTCTAAAAATTTCTAGAATAGTGCACAAATTCTCAACAAATTTTTTTTTTTTTTTTTTTTTTCTAGTGACTTTTATTTTTAGAAAGTTTGTCTCATTATAAGATGGGTTAATTTCACTAACATCATGAGATTAGGTCATTTTTTACCTATATGAAGATTTTGATTTTAATTTTTACTTACACCCCAATTTGCTTTTGGACTCTGACACGTGTGAATGGACCCTTTTATCCTTAATTTTTTTAATACAATTTAGGGTAAAGTATATTGACATCATGAGGTTTGCCAAAAGGACACTCAGATGAAAATTGGCCTATTTTGGAATAATGACACCCCCTCAAGTTTGATATAACTACCAAAGACACCTCAATGTTAATGAATTGACATTTTTGTCCTTTAACTTTTATATTGAACAATTTAAATGTTGAAATGACAATTATAAACTCATACCCTTACCCATTTGTTTCCTTCTCCTCTTTGTTATCTCTTCCACCCAACGCCAACACACACATACTGCTACACAGATACACATATACAAATACATATATATATATATATATACGCACACACATATACACACAACCACACACACACACATATATATATATGTATATACAGATACATATATATACACACACACAAGGCAGCGGGATTGTGAGTTTCCTCAACTCTTTCTTCACAGCCGGAAACTCAAAGAAGGCCACCATCTCCGGCGGATCAAAGACAAGCAGATCGGCGACAGATCGAAGACCCCGTCGATGAAGAAGACAAGACGCTGTCATTGAATGTTCTTGATGACCATTTTCAATTTGACCCTTTTGTTTATGAAAGAGAATTGATTTGAATTTATGATATCTGTGTAAATGAAGGCCTTCATTTTTACTGTCTCATTGATTTTAAGTTATGTATGTCTTCCTCCATTAATTTTCTTTATGCAGGATTAATGATTAAAGACTGTTGTTTTAGTATACACGAATGTGTTTTACTTCTTTTTTTTCTTTTCTTTTCATTTGAGTCTTTATTAAATCTATATAGATGGTCTTTGATTATGACAATCAAGGTTTTTGAATTTGTTTGGTTTATGTGGTTAATCAAAGTTTTTCTCTGAATGCTTTTTAGTATATATATATGGTTAGTTTTTGATATGGGATTCTATTGAATCTGTGAATGAGGTTGTTGTTTTTGTCTCTCCTTATACATGAAGGTGATTTTTTTTTTTTTTGTCTGATGGTAATGAAGGTTCTTCAAGGAATGCCCACATCCAGATGAGAAACAAAGGTGGCAATTGAGCAGAGAATTGGGGCTTGAGTCTAGGCAGGTCAAGTTTTGGTTTCAAAACAAGAGGACTCAAACAAAGGTGCTCTCTTCTTCTCACCCTGCATTTTTGTTTTTATCATATGATGTGCATCGTTACTTGTTATTCTGCCTCAAAGATGGCGATTCTAACTTTGCTTGCTATGCTTCAGACTCAGCATGAGCGAGCTGATAACTACACTCTTCGAACAGAAAATGAGAAAATCCAATGTGAGAACCTCGCAATTAGAGAGGCTCTGAAGACTGTGACATGCCATGATTGTGGCGGTCAGCCCTTTAGGAACGAAGAGCAACAGCATAACATAGAGAGACTACATATAGAAAATGCTCGACTAAAACAAGAGGTTTGCTTTGATTTTTTGGAAGTTTATCAGGGCACATTAAATTTTCATTGTTCACTGTCCATTTACTTTAAATTTTGTCATGGTATACATGTCTTGCAGCATGAAAGAGTGTCTATCCTTGTCAGCAAGTTCCTAGGAAAACCAGTCACGCAAGTCTTGCCTCCGTCGCCCGCCCTAAGATCTTCAATGGATTTTCCAGTAGAAAGTTACCCAGGGCATGGGATGGCAGTCTATTCCTTTAATCTTGTCTCAGGCAATCTTAACAATCCCACACTGCCATACCAGTTGAATCTGAATGGAATCCAAGAGATTGAAAAATCACTAGTAATTGGGACTGCTGTCAGCGCCATGGATGAATTGATCAAGCTTTTGCGAGTCAATGAGCCTGTGTGGTACAAGTCCCCTTCTAGTGAAAGATACGTTCTTCATCGTCACAGCTATGACAAGCTTTCCTCTCGAGTTAATCACTTCAAAAATTCCAGTGCTCGGATTGAATCTTCAAAATATTCGGGTGTGGTGATGATGCCTGGAATGCGCTTGGTTGACATGTTTTTGGACTCGGTTAACTCTGATACTCTCCTTCATAATATTCGGGTGTGGTTGACTTGTGTATATATATATATATATATATATATATATATATATATGTATCTGTATGCGTGTATCTGTGTAACAGTACGTGTGTGTTGGTGTTGGGAGGAAAAGATAACAAAGAGGAGAAGGAAACAAATGGTTAAGGGTACAAGGTTATAATTGTTATTTCAACATTTAAACTGGTCAATATAAAAGTCAAAGGGTAAAAATATCAATTCATTACCATTGGGATGTCTTTGGTAACTATATCAAACTTAAGGAGATGTCATTGTCCCAAAATAGACTAACTTTTATCTGAACATCCTTTTGACAAACCTCAGAGAGTCTCAACGTACTTTGCCTTATAATTTAATACCAAAAAAATTTGTAACTCTAAAAAGACAAAATTACCCCTCTCATTATATACTAACACAGTAACACGCACCAAATGACACACGCCACACAACACCCAACACACCTCTCTGCATCTCTCCCCTAACCAAACTGACCCATATATAGTCATGGAAAATATAACCCACGAAGCTCTCACTTCAAGATAAATTAGAAAGTTCTAGCAAATTTTGCAATCTCAAATCCCAAACTCATTTTGTTCAATGAATAGTGAATACTACCTGTAATGATATAGAATATCCATTACTACGTCAAATTTATATTTTGATGAAAATGCAGAATTTACATCTAATAAATTATACTCTACTGTATCCCATAATCAAGAAGACATGCCCATTGACCTGTCCATAGTTTTCTGCAGCTGATATATGATTTGTTTATGCAAGTCTATATTCATACATATGCATGTTTGTAACTTTCAAAGTACATATATCTAAACAATTTTTTCAGTTCCAAATACTCTTACTTTAATGTTGCAAAATAATGCAAATGTTCTTACAGGTAATGCAATTCAAAAGAGTAAATATATATAATCTTTAACCTCCATATATACAAACCCATTTCAATATTCTTCTTCAACTTCCAAAACTAGCGAATCTGTAGGAGAAATAATGTTAAAGGTTATCCAAAAGTACTTTGACAAATACGTTTAATCATCTATTTGGTTCTATCTCCAAGCTCAGATGCTATTTGGTAGTGTTTTGGCTATATAAGAAGATGGGTTTGTTGGGATTTATATGTCCTGGCATAGCAAATTCCCATTTAGATTATAGTGACATACGTTCCTGACGTTTCTGAAATATTTAAACTTTATACAATTGGTGAATTCAATGTATTATGTTTCGATTCATTATAGAATTGATAGTATCCACTTGATTACAAGAAATATTTATATATGTATGTGATGGCGATCAATATATGAATATAAATAGTAATCATAAATTGGTTATAGTCGATAATTATGGATGGACTAATAATTAATTAAGATTTGAACTGGATCCGCGTTAAGTTGAGATATATTGCGAGAGCCGTCGTATGTAATTACTCACTATCACCGTCATGGCATTTGACTCTTAAGCATGAGAAAAGTATAGACTCTTTTATTAATTAATAATTACTTTAATTTGTTCGGCGAATTCTTCGGGATCGTTAGACCGACACTTTGGGTAGTTATGTAATTAATAGTTAGAGAGTTATATTTTCAATATTTGCATCATTACTATTTGTATTTATTTTGTATTGATTATGGTTGATCACAAAATAAATTCGAAGGCCTTCGTGCGTTTTTAGACAAAATGATTTATTATATATTTATTTATTTAAATTATTATTTTTGTCAAACAAATATTTTATTGTGATCGAATCAGAAATAATCAATGGTACCAAAATAAATATATTAATTAAGTAGTCGGATTGATGGCTTTATTTATCGGATAACTAATTATGGATAGATGGGTCAAAGTGCAATATTGACTTAGAGGTTATTTATTATTTAATTAGAGTTCAATTAATTTCTTTTAGTGGAATAGAAATTAATTTATGAATTAATTGAATTGGGTCCATGTACCGGGCCAATTATTAATTCATTATAACCAATAAAATAATAAGCGCAAATGATTCTCACTCATAACCCAACTTGATATTGGAATCCTATTAGATTTGAGACATATGAATTAGAGATTGAGAAGGATTTGTTATTTCCTTTTCTTTATCTTTATGTTGCCTATAAATATACATGGTTTATGTATATTTTAGGTGTAATTTTTATGAGAAGGAAAAAGGAATATATTTTCTCTCTCTAGAAAATTAGGGTTTATGTTCTCATCTAATGGAGGCTCCCACAAGCCTAGTTTTCCAAGGTTATTCATGAAGGCTTATGAGTGATTACTAAAGGTTAAACAATTACCAAGAAGATGGAGATCCAAGGAGAAGGCATCTTACTAAGGGATCTACAATAAATGAGAACATTCACTTTAGAGGAAAGAATTAAAGGTTTACTCAGACCTTTAATGTAAGTATTCAATCTGTTGAAGAATACATTATATTTTATTTTTGCATAAAACTTGTCTCTATGTGATGAATCAAGATTTATGTATGAAAATCCCTCAGAAAGTTTTTAAAATTAACACGTTTCCTTACAGTGGTGTCAGAGCATGGTTTGATTCATTACTAGAGATCATGTTTTTATCAAAATTCATCATTCATGGATCCAATTTTGATATGTATATATTTATTTATTGATGTATGTTGATGTATGAATTAATATATTGATACATGATAATGTATGTATAATTGTGAATGGATGATAATGTACGTTTGGACCATGGATGAAGCTTATAGGTCAATTGAATGTAATTTTAATCTTTAGATGAATGTAATTAAGGCTTTGATTTAGCCCTTTGAAAGTTCAATGATGTAATTTAATTTTTTTCATTGTATTTCAAATTGTAAATTTATTTAAAGTCATGTAATCTTTATCAAAGGATGTTATGAAGCTTCAAGAATATCCAAAAGGGTTAAATTAGGCTTTAGGAAATTTCTGGAATTTTTTGGACTTAATTTATATTATTTGGAATTTTTTAAAAAATTTCTGGAATTTAACGGCGATTTTCCGGTGGCCGGGGCATTGCCGAAGGCAAGGGGCGAGGAGGAGAAAGTCGGAGTAACTTCTGGTGCGTGAGGAGCACGCGCCAGTCAAGGTCAACACACTGGCGCCTGCAGAACACGCGCCAGTCAAAGTTAAGATCCCTGGCGCGTGAGGAGCACGCACCAGGCAAGTCTGCATCCTAGGCGCGTGGTTTCATGCGCGGTTGTTGGCTGACGCGCCTTCTAGGCGCGTAGAGGCGCATCCAAGCACATGCCACGCGCCACAGCACCTCCCAAGCACGTGGGGGCGCGTGCCACGCGCTGCTTCATCCCTCAGGCCTGTGCTAGTGTGTGCGGGGTCTTCCGGGCGCGTCATAAGCGCTGTTTTACCTTTTCAGGCACATACCAACCTCTTGCAGGCGTTTGCAAGCCGTTGAAAGACCCTTGCGCAATATTTAGAGTAATTGAATGTTAAAAGCTAAATCCATTGGCCGTTTTATTTGTTTTTGTCTATTATTTATTTATTTATGTGATGTATGAAATGCATAGAATAGATAATTATTAATTAATTATTATTCATGCATTGGATCAATGATATTTATTTAAATGACTTGATTTATATTAATTAAATTATGAAAATTAATTGGATTTAAATACTAATTAATTTGAGGGCACTTATTGGGAAACGAAAAATCATTTTTGTAAATTATTTTTAAAGTGTGCCTCAAATTAAATATTAGTGAATCGTTTAAAGTCCAAATATTTTCTAAATTTAATTGGATTAAAATCAAGACGTTTTGCATGCATTGTATCATGTAAATGAATAAAATGAAAACCCTAATTATGTATGATTAAAAATTGAGTGGGAGTGGGAATTTTTATACATTGCCCCATGGCATTCGTTATTAAAACCATTATAATTAGATCTTCAAAAATAAGGCCCCACACATGATTTGAAGAGTCTTAATATTAGAAGAATGGTTGTCTCATGAAAATTAAAATATTAAATGTTCATTATAATTAGATCTTTAAAAATAAGGCCCTACACATGATTTAAAGAATCTAGATTATAATGACAAAATATTTAATGTTTTATTTTTCATTAGAGTATTAATAACGTTATACACTCAATTTAAAATCAATAGTGTTAACTCTCCAACGGAGTGGTATACACTATGTGATTTTAGAAAGGCTAAACATAATCAGGAATCATTTCATATAGATAGACAAGACATTGTCTTAAGAGATATGTAGATGATGGGATTTGCCGGCCAATAGCAATAATGAACTTCGCCAACCAAATAAGTTATTAGCGTATTGGTTATCCGATTTTTCATGCAGTGGTTAAGGGACCCACATACTATTTTAATGGAAGTGCTCGCCTAATAGCAAATGAATCTCAACAATAGTAACAGTGAACTCCTCCAACAGGATAAGTTATTGACATATTGATTGGTTGATTTATTATACTACAGAGTTGAGGGACCCGCATTAATTAAAAGGGATTGTTCACCAATAATAATAATGATCTCTTATTCGATTGAGATTTATTATATTATGTGGTTAACAAACTCATTTTAATTTTAAAGATGCATGATAGTATTAATAATTCACCTTGCATATTGTATGAATGCATTTATATTTAGATGAATTATGTCTAATCCATTTTATCTGTTTGCTTACATATTCTATGATATTGGACCTTATTTATAATGACTGGAAAAGGAACTTAGATATTTTATTCACAACGTAAGGGTACAAAATGTATTTACTACTCCTATACCTAATCCTTTTACTTTGAGATACCGAATTTGACATTAATGCTTTTAATAAATTAGATAAGGCAAATAATATGACTTGGTGCAATATTTTAGAGTTTAGCTCGAATATGCTCCAAAGCTAACATTTGCATTATTTTATTTTCTTCAAGCATCATGTTAAATGTCAATGAGATGTTTTGGTGAGATTAGATAGAGCATATGCCTAAGTACTGTGTCAGATTTAAATACCATCAAGATAGCCTGAGGAACTCCAGTTTGATATCGGATTTTGAAAAATGATTGTTTATTATTTAAATATTGAACTGGAGGTCAATAGGGCTGACTTAAATGGTAAGTTTCAAATTGACATGATTATTGCCTTGTTACCAAAATGGTTCGGTTTTTTCAAAGTGAACTAAATAAGGAATCAGTTTGAGTTCACACTCGCTGATATTCTTATAGAATTGGTAACAGATGAAGGGATAATCAAAAGTATAGGCGTTCATATAAATATAACATAGTTTATACCATCTTCTTCTAGGCCCAAGTGGAAGGGCAAAGTAAAGAAGAAGGATGATGATAGGACTAGGCTAGCACAAAACATGGGTATTCAAACAAGTAGAAGGGAATAAGGCAGTGTATGTTGAGGGCGAAGAAAACTGTTTCTTTTATCGCTAACTAAGACACTCAAGGACGAACTGTCTAAGCAATGACGTGGCATAGGAAAATAAATATTTAATTATTGAGCCATGTTATGTGGTTGTATCTATTAATTCCTGATGGATAGATTCTGGAGCCACTAAACATGTTTGCAATTCGTTACAAGGATTTCAGGAATCTAGAAGCCTCGATGATATGAAATATATTTGTACTTGACCTGATGTCAATGTTGTAGCTAAGTCAGTGGGAGGATTACATCTGAAATTAGAGAGTATGAGGATATTAGTATTAGAGAACTATCTTTATGCACAGAAGTTAGACGCTATCTAATTCTTGTTTCACTTGTGGTTTATAAAAACTGGATTATTATGTTGTAAAACTAGTTTTATAAAATTGAATAGATATGCGATTGCTTCTGGTGCATTGAAAGATGCTTAATATATAATAATCACAAGCTCTTAAGATTTGCAGGATGTAGAAACTAATGTTGCATCTTCTAGATTGAATGTTAAGAGAAAATTTGTTATTCCTGACTCATTGTATTTTTAGTGTCTATTTTTGGGTTGTAATCAATCAAAATGAGATTCAAAGATTGATCAAAGAAGGTTTATTACCTAGTGAGGCAGAGGAGCCTAAACCAAACTTGTGAATCCTGTTTTGAATGATTGATAACTCTAAGGGCTTAATCAGTCAAATGAAATAGACATAAAGAACAATTGGAGTCGGTACACACAGACACGTGTGGTCTTATGAACATCTAAGCAAGATTACTCAAGTTTTGGATAAATTTATCTGATGCGACACAAGTCTTAAATTTTTGGTATATTCTGAAAGTGTCAAGACTAACGTGGAGCACAGATTAGGTAAACTTATCAAAATACTTCGATCTGATCATGGATATGAGTATTTCTTGGGATAGTACAAAGACTATATAGTCAATGAGGGTGTTGTGTACCAGTTTTCCGCAATTGACGCTCAATGAATTGAGGTGTCAAATAGGAATAACAGAATTTCGCTTAACATAGTTAGATCTATGAACAGTTATGTTACATTATCTCTTTCATTTAAGAGTTTAGCGTTAATAATATCGATGTGCATTATGAACTGCATTCCATCTTAGTCTGTCTCAAGGATATCTTTTGAGCTGTGTTTTTGGCTAAATCTTAGTTTGAATCACATGCACATATGGGGTAGTCTTGCACATGTGCGCTTGATATGGACACATAAGTTGGAAACAGATCATACGCATGATAGATTTGATAGCTACTCTAAAGTCACTAGGATGGATTATTTTATTATCTCAATGATAAAAGTTGATTGTTTACACTCACTGTTTATCTATAGGAGGATCATATTATGAATCACATACCTGGTAGTATAATATTAGAGAATATGGTATGAGTACTAGATGTACCACATGTGAACACACTTATTATAGGATTGAGAATAATATATGAATTCCCTATTAATGCGTCAGCATCATCTAATACACAGATTTCTGCATCGGTACATTATTGTAGTGGGAGGATTATCATCCAATCCGACAGAATCATATTTTTAGGTAAGACCGTTATGGACATCCCTGTTAAACATGAGTACGTTGGACCCAGCAAGATACACAGAAGCGTGAACCAATATGGATACAAATCGTTTTGGCGAGTTGCTATGAAATCAGAGTTGGAATTTATGTATTCTAATAAAATCTGGGATCTTGTAGAACTTTCTAGTAGGGTGATACCTATGGAAGACAAGTTAGTCTATAAAAGGATACTAGAAGATTTCTTAATAATTAAATCATGAGTGTATAAAGGGAATGTCATTATTTTTTTCTAATTCTATATATTGATGACATCCTACTCATTTATAATAACGTGGAGAGTTTTGTTATCAGTAAAGGGGTAGTTGCTCAATTATTTTGAAATGAAGGATTTTAAAGATGTAAGATATATTCCTAGAATCAAGCTTTTGCAAGATCAGGTTAAAAGGAAAATAGGCTTATCTTAATAATCCTACATTGATAAAATTTTGACCAGGTTTGGTATGCATAACTCAAAGAATGAGTTCTTGTTTTATTGATATGGATTGCTCTCTCTAGTAAGTAGTTTTCCAAGACTAGCAGAGGAGATTGAGCAAATGAGACTGGAACGATATGCTTTGGCATATGAGAGTCTCATATATGCCATGGTCTATACTAAACAGGACATCCGCTACATTGTAGGTATAGTCAGATGATATCAGTCCAATCCTAGACCTGATAACTGGTCTATTGTGAAAAATATCATTAAGTACCTAAAGAGAACCAATGATATCATATTCATTTATGAATGTGATGATATGATCCTAGTCAGGTATGCTAGTTCTGATTTTCAATCAGAATTAGATACTATGAGGTTCATGACTTAGTGTATGTTCACTCAATGGAAGGGAAATCAGTTAGTAGATTGCTAAGCAGATTTCAACCGCTGACTTAAACCTGCAGGTGGAGTACATTGTAGCCTTAAAGGCGGCAATGGAAGCCTTTTTGGTTTGATCTCACTGATTTAGAGGTTGTGGAGCATATTAGCCTTCCTATCGAGCTATATTGCGATAATAGTGCAGAAGTAGTCCAAACCAATGGCCCAAGGTTCCATAGAGGAACAAGGTATATTGATAGGAAGTATCATGTCTTACATGAGATTGTCCGGTAAGAAAATGTACTCATGGCTAAAACATTACATTGGAACACAACTTTGTTGATCCATTAAGAGAGATGTCATCGATCAATAGTTTTGATCGTCATCTGGATAACATTGAAGTTAGATGTAATTTGAATTGGCTATGAGGGCAAGTGGGAGCTGTTGGGATTTATATGCCCTGGCATAGCAAATTCCTATTTGGATTATAGTGACATATGTTCCTGACGTTTCTAAAATATTTATACTTTATACAATTGGTGAATTCAATGTATTATGTTTCGATTCATTATAGAATTGATAGTGTCCACTTGATTACAAGAAATATTTATATATGTGTGTGATGGCGATCAATACATGAATATAAATAATAATCATAAATTGGTCATAGTCGGTAATTATGGATGGACTCATAATTAATTAAGACTTGAACTGGATCCACGTTAGGTTGAGATATATTGCGAGAGTCGTCGTATGCAATTGCTCACTATCACCGTCATGGCATTTGACTCTTAAGCATGAGAAAAGTATAGACTCTTTTGTTAATTAATAATTACTTTGATTTGTTCGGCGGATTCTTTGGGATCCTTAGACCGACACTTTGGGGTAGTTATGTAATTAATAGTTAGAGAGTTATATTTTTAATATTTGCATCATTGCTACTTGTATTTATTTTGTATTGATTATGGTTGATCACAAAGTAAATTCGAAGGTTTTCGTGCGTTTTTAGACAAAATGATTTATTATATATTTATTTATTTAAATTATTATTTTTGTCAAACAAATGTTTTATTGTGATCGAGTCAGAAATAATCAATGGTACCAAAATAAATATATTAATTAAGTAGTCGGATTGATGGCTTTATTTATCTGATAACTAATTATGGATAGAGGGGTCAAAGTGCAATATTGACTTAGAGGTTATTTATTATTTAATTGGAGTTCAATTAATTTCTTTTAGTGGAGTAGAAATTAATTTATGAATTAATTGAATTGGGTCCATGTACCGGGCTAATTATTAATTCATTATAGCCAATAAAATAATAAGCCCAAAAGATTCTCACTCATAGCCCAACTTGATATTGGAATCCTATTAGATTTGAGACATGTGAATTAGAGATTGAGAGGGATTTGTTATTTCCTTTTCTTTATCTTTATGTTGCCTATAAATATACATGGTCTATGTATATTTTAGGTATGATTTTTATGAAAAGGAAAAAGGAATATATTTTCTCTCTCTAGAAAATTAGAGTTTATGTTCTCATCTAATGAAGTCTCTCACAAGCCTAGTTTTCCAAGGTCATTCATAGAAGCTTATGGGTGATTCCTAAAGGCAAAACAATTACCAAGAAGATAAAGATTCAAGGAGAAGGTATCTTGCTAAGGGATCTACAATAAGTGAGAACATTCACTTTAAATGAAAGAATTAAAGGTTTACTCAGACATTTGATATAAGTATTTAATCTGTTAATTGAATAATACATTATATTTTATTTTTGCATAAAACTTGTCTTTATGTGATGAATCAAGATCTATGTATGAAAATCCCTCAGAAAGTTTTTAAAACTAGTACGTTTCCTTACAGGGTTTTGCTGGAATTAAGCTTGATTTGTGTACATTGAACATTTTGATCAATTGTTGTTGTCACTTGAATAATGTCAATTCTGGGTTTGGTCTTTTTGGGGAGATTTTGAAGAGAGGTTTGAAGCCGGATCCAATGACCGTCAATACTCTGGTTAAGGGCTTGTTTATGGAAGGTAGGGTTATGATTGCAGTCCAGTTGTTTGATGAAATGACTGAAAAGGGTATCCAAGGAGACGTGTTCGCATATGGAATCCTTATTAATTGGCTTTGTAAAATCCGTGAGACGGGTCTTGCTCTTGAGTTGCATAGGAAGATGTTAAAGACAAACTGCAAGGTGAATGTGTTTACATATAGCATGATCATTGATTCTCTTTGCAAGGATGTGTTGATTAGTAAGGCGATTGATATCTTCACAGAAATTATTGGCGGAGGAGTTTCTCCAGATTTTATTGTTTATAGTTCTTTGATTAATGGATAATGTAGTGCAGGCCGGTTGAAGGAAGCTGTAAGTTTTTTCGATGAAATGCTTGATCAAGGAATTCTTGCCGATGCAGTGACAAACAATTCTTTGATTCATGGCTTTTGTCTGTTGGCCTTGTGGAGTTGTGGAGGTATTTTTGTCATGAAAAAATTAAAATACACTTTTTTTAAGTCAACAAATGGTCAAAAAGGTAAAATAGTCATTTTATACCTAAAAAATATTTCACTTACTTCCCAAATTGACATTTGGGGTGTAAATGAAATACAAAATCACTCTTTCAAATATGAGTGAAAATTAAAACAAAAATCTTCATGTAGATGAGAAATGACTTAACCTCAGGAGTCTTAGTGTAATTTACCCTTATAAGATTGATTATTTCAAACAAATATATTTTAATAATATATAAACTACGGAGTATTTTATAAAATTTTGCTATAAAATTTTGCTAACACACGGATGGTTTTTGCTACCTTTTGACCTATTTGATTTAAAAAACGTAACATGAAGTTGCAATTACTGTATTAATAATAATAATAATAATAATACTTGTTTTTTTTTTTGTAAACCTTACTTTTGTAATAAAAAATAAATAAATAAAAGGATTTTCATTCTCATATTGGTTAATAAGTTAATTCCAAATACTTTCCACTATCCTTGAAATGTAAAAAAAAATATATAAATAAAATTTGATAGTAATGTAATAAATGATATAATGTCTCCTCGCATACAAACAATTCCTTAAAAAGGGAGCATGTGAGTACCAATTAGGAAGGAAAATAATAATAATAATATGATATAATGTCCCGGTTGATGAGTGCATCATTTGTGTTAGTTTAATTGTCTGTACAAGTATTATGTATTAGTGTTTATAATTATTTCTTTAGTTTAAGTGGCGTTTGTTGACGATGAAGATTGTGATGTTGGTGGTTTGTTCAAAGTTTTTTTTTTGCCTCAGGCCTCCAATTGTATTGAGCCAGTCCTGCACAAACCAATTAAGCAAGTCTCCTAAATGGTCTTATTATTATTAATCTTAATTTTTATTTAAATGCTTTTATAATATTCATATTTAAGAGATGTGACTGTTATCATATAACTACAGTTTATTTACAGAGGGTGTGTTGCTTGATGGAACCAACGTGTCTCTTTTTGGTAACTTTTAGAAACGGTCACAACCCTCTATATATATCCGTGAAAGAGAGTCTGAATCCATCGTTCAGTTTCACAGGCAAAAATAGAGGGTTGAAGAGTGTTTTTATATTGTAGAGTGCTTCTGAATTGCAGTGTTTCTATAATAGTTCATCTCAAATACAAACAGCTAAAGATGGCAGGTATGTTTTTCTAAATAACGTTTTATGCATTGGAACCATGTATTTATTATTGATGAATTTCTTACATCCAATACCACACCAAAATGGAGAGAGTTCAAACTCAGCAATGAAATGCAAAAGAATCATCTAATGAGAGGGTTTGTTACAGTTCCTGACAGACTGCATTGCATAATACTCCATATTTATATAAAGAGAGCTATACACAAATTGACACATAAATAGTTCCTCAATGCCTATAATGAAGCCATAAACATGATACACTCCTTGAGCATTACTAAGATTATCTTCTCAGAACTAAATACCAAAGCTATCTGACATCCTAAAACTGCGCAAGACTCGACCATTTTTATTATAATTTTATTTTTATTTTTATATTTATATTTTTTTTTGTGGGGTAGTGGATATACCATCTTTGATAACTGAATTGAGTGAGCCAACATTTGCATTGATGGGGAACCAGTTAAATTCTACAAAATGGTTGACAGGACCAAAACCTGACAGAATGCTGCTCTCTGCCTCCTCTCTTCATAATCCTCTTCTTCAGTGCAATCCAATATAGATGATGGCCCAGTGCTGCAAAAGTAGGAAACATCAGCCACTTAACCACATTACTAGAGTCTAGAGCCATCAATTATGTAATCTTCAATCAAATTATTGAACAATTGGCTCTCTACTAGTAAAAGATCTTGAGAGTAGCTTCTGATGGATGTTTTTTAAAAATGTGTTTTCACATTTCAAAAGTAATCTAATGAAAACATAATAATATTACACCCCTACTCATGCTAGAAAGAGTACTTAAATTAACAAGAATACAACGCATACTTTAGCATATAAAACAAGCACAATAATGCTTCGATCCGTTGTAAAAGGTGGATCCGTCTTCTTAAACGCGCCAGACAAGAAAGGAGTGCTAACGGCAATAGCAGAGAGAGCAGCACTCGGCAAGGCATTAGCAAGGTGCAAAATCAGTTTTCATTCATTTAGTTGCTCTTTACTTGAGAAGAGAGGGCACAAAAATAGGTGGTGCTTGTGAGAAAAGAGAGCATAGCATAAATTTAAATCATAAGAGAAACTAAAGTGATTTTCAAGTTTTAGAGGAACTGGCAATTATCCAAGAATTGATTAGGTTCTGTTTTACTTAGAATAAATACAAAAAAATAGGTACCTAAGCATAATTGCTGAAGTTATTAAAGCTAAAGAAATGGAACATCAATTTCTAGATGTCAAGATAAATTTAGACCTGGGGTCTTAGGGTTGAAGTTAGACCATTGATTTCTAAAGTCCTGTGACGAGAGAGTCGAAGATTCTAAAGAATAGTATAAAAACAAAGAAAAGGGAGATACAAGCCACATCTCACTTCTTGATAAAAGATTAGGTTCCCAATAATCATGGCATGGCTTTTTGGAGTTTCACAATTAAAGAATATTGTTATTACACCAATAGGCAGGAACGAGAGTTAGAAATATAAAAATATGTTGCATCTATTTGATTGTAGCCTCCAATAATGGTTAAATAACAAAAGAAAGAAATGACGAGGAAAGAAAAAAAAAGACTGCTTTGCCAAGCTTTAAATTTTTCACTTGTTCAGAACAACAATAAAAACACATTGGTGCAGATTAATATTTTAGTAGAGAAAATATCGAATTTACACTCTATTTCAGCTAATGTAAACACTTCTCTTAAGACTAGATGAGTAGTCCAAAAATTATTTTAATTGATCTTTCAGACAAATTTATTCAGCATCAAGTTGTTGTCAAAATGCTGAATGACACTGAAGATTTCTCACTTGGCAACAGCATGCAGAAATGGTAATGATTAATGGGCTATCAGACGGAGCTGGTGTGGAAGATGATCAAAACCAGCCGTTTGAGCCCACCTTGGGGAAATTATGTGTGCTTGTGTGTGTGTTTTGGCATCTGCGATTATGTAAGAAACTATTACATGTTGAACATATAGTGATGTGACAATTGGCGTGAATAATACCATTTCAAAATGTTTCCATCATCATGAATTTCAAGCTCATGATATTGTCACTAAATATGATATTCCAGAACAGATATGATATCTAAGTGCATGTTTAGGTTATACGAGGATTATAAGACATATAGTTCCTCATTTTCTACTGCAATATAGATGCTCATGTGTGCCTAGAATTTCCTACGAGATTGCTCCTCAGTCTCTAGTATAAGGCGAAAGAGAGTTTGCTATGTGCTCATCGAATGGCTGCTTGCTCCTCAATGTGAACCAAACAAATTTCAAAACAGGTGTTTTCAGAATGCAACAGGCAAATATCATCACGGCACTCATATAGCCAGAAGCTAACTACTTTAATGTTTTATTTCACGCAATCAACAAATTCCATTGGTTAGTTGGACAATGGCAGTGTAATTATTCTATATACTAGAGAACCCCATAATTTCCACGCAAGGTAGAAATAATATTGCATTGTGTCAAGATAAGTCTTAATTGATATGTCTTCAAGCAGATTCCACCGAAGCGGACAGAAAAAAAAAAAAAAAAACACGGAAAAGAAAAAGAAGAAGCAGATTCCAACCATTGTGGTAAGTTTGTGGAATAGGAGAGTGAAGAATTTTCAGTTTTTCACAGATATCAATAGCTCCACTTAATGGAACAGCAGTTTTGAAGTTTAAATCTTATACCTCATTTATAAATCATATATGCTGGAATTTCAAGTTCATATATGTGTTACTTCTATTTACTAAGGTCTTCCGAATATACTATTTGAAAAATCTACATTTCGTGTTTGGTTTCATATCATAAATTTTCAGCAGTATGCATACATGTTCTGTTTGTTAGGGGTTATTTGCTCCTTCAATTGTACTCCTTAGCTACCATGCATGCATATAGATACCATATTGAAATCATAAAAAATTCTATCAGCTCGGAGAAGAAGATACCATTTGTCATCAGAAGTGATTGAATCCGCATCAGTAGAACATTCACCTTGTTGGTTCCCTTTAGGATTTGAAACAGGTTTTGTGAAGAGAAACGGTGAAAGAAGGGGATCAAGTGCAGATTCTAGTACATTGTGGCTATCATTCATCGAATTTGAACCAATACATGAGCCTAATCCTCCCAATTCCCCCAGGTTCTTTCCCAGCATTGTAGAACTATTAGTCCAGAAGCCTGATTTCCGAGACTTTCTTCTATGCTGCAAAGAACACGATAATGGCTTTAGACATCTTACATAATTTCTAAAACTTATATAAAGAACCAACAATAGTAAATATTACCTTCACTGAATGTGCATGCTGCACTGTAAAATGTCCACTCACATCTTTCCCTAGATCTGCTGCACATAAAGGGCAAACCTGAAATTGAAATGTTGAAGTGGTGACTATAAGTCTATAATCATCAAATTACAAGATGAAGTAAAAAAAAATGTTTTTAATGCAACAATGTCTGATCACATATTTGTAATTTTTTTTTTTTTTGGTAGCATATAAAACATACTGGCTAATGGTATTTTCACAGGTTAAAAAATCAAAGATGAATAGCATGATACCCTCAAATCAATTTTAAGTTTCAATCATTAGAGTATGCTGAGAAGCAAGCACATTAGATGTGATATTCAAAAAAATTAAAGGCCTCATTGATGTACAATTTATTTATTAACCAATGTGCCAGAATAGAAATGAAATCTGATCGATTTAAAGTGACCACCAATGATATATATTTGTAAAAACCCAAAAGTACTCGAGCAATACTAATCATGTTCAAATATATTCAATACCACGAAAAGTACTCAAGCAAAACTAATTATGTTCAAATATATTCAATACCGCGTTTTTGAAGTCAAAGCAGTGTTCTTCCTCCAGATGACTACAAAGCAGCGCAATTTCAATATCTACATAACAGAAGGGGCATGGAAAGCAAGCTCTTGCATCTTCATCTCCTTCTGGATCATCAATGTTCAAATGATTCTCTGTTTGGCAAAAGAAACAAAGTAATGCAACATCTGAAATTCAGAGATATAAATTCCTAGCACATGTATAAAAAGTGAATGACAATCTTAGAAAAAGAAAAACTCATAATTTAGCAACTTACAAACTCAGGATACAAATTTTACATGAGAAAGTGCTAATTAGAGAAATGATAAATTTGGTAAATATATAACAAACTCCCAAATTGGGTAAAGAGATAAGTACATCCTTTTTTAATCCTACTGATAATTCAAATGATTATCTTATCTGTTTGACACAAGAAACAAAGTAATATCACATCTGAGATTCAGAGATAGAAATTACTAGTACAGGCATGCATAAAAAGTGAACAATAATCATAGGAAAAAAATGAACTCATAATTATTATTACTATTTTTTCCCGAAAATTCAAGCAAAAATGCTCACACACACCCACAATATTGCCCCTAGCTGGCTCCAAGATCATACCATCTGGGCTAATACCCATCTGTCAAAACTCTTAATTTAGCAACTTACAAACTGAGGATGAAAATTTTGGATGAAATTGCTAATTAGAGAAAAGATAAATTAGGTACACATATATATAATCAACACCCAGATTGGCTAAAGAGATAAGCAATTCTTTTGTTAGTCCCACTGACAAAATTCAGTAATAAATAAATAAACTTTTAGAAGAAAAAAAAATAAAGTAAGCTCAGATTGCAAGTGGGTGGGATGTCATTTGCAATCCAGTTCAGCATTAACAAATAAATCAATAAATCAACAGTTTGAGAATATACATTAAAGAAAAATGTGTCTGAACTCTGAAGTTCACTGTATCATCAGTATTAATTGACAAAAAAACAAGCCATAAATGTACTAAAGATTCACCAGTTCACAATAAATGGCTCAAAATCTTCATACCCAGTTCGTAAAATATCCCAGAAAAACTGATTCTTTCATCATATAATCATTTCATAAATTAAAACTAAAAAAATAAATAAATAAATAAAGAAATTCAAGGAAAAATAAAGGGACTGTAATGGTACCAGAAGCTTGGAGAGGAGAGAGGTGCTTGGTTGAGTGAACCCTCTCAGTCAAGAAGTGAACGTCCATTAGTTTGGTGGTCAGTTTTCCGGCGGCGGAATAAGTGTCAGTTTTTTTCCCGGGAAAAACGGAGTGGGTTCACGAGACAACAAACAGAAAAAAGGGTTGAGATTTTAGAGAGAGAGAGAGAGAGAGAGAGAGAGAGATACTTTTTTTCTCATGAAGTGATGATGAAAAAGCTTACTGTGTAAAATTGTGGGAAAGCTTCTGGGACGCACAAAAGCTAGTTAATAGATGGTTGACACGTGGCAAAAATCCAAATGGGAATCGTGCTATAGAAGCATAGACTCACAGACTCACAGTGGGGTCTACCATGTTCCTTGTGAGAGCTTCATTATCAATTCTGTCTTAATTTGATATATATTGGTTCGGGCATGTAAACTTTTTTTTCTTTTCTAATAATAATAATTAATAGTTATTTTTACTGGTATATTAATTTTTTTAAATAATTTTTATTGGTCACCTCCTATATTTCTTACATTCTATATAATTTAATTTTCCGGTGCATTTATACTCTATTTCTTACATTTATATACATTTTCTGGATAATCTTAAATTTGTTTTATTTGTAAAACCCAGCAATTTATATTTTAGTACTAGAGGAGTGAATGTCCTTCCATATTTGATCCGTCACAATTTTTATAATTATATATTCATTTATGAGATGTCTGTTATCTTTAGGGAAATTAAAAATATAAATTTTTAAGATAAATTGTCCATCTTTTCTCTCAATTAAAAAAAAAAAAGAAATAAAATAATTCATTCCCATTAATAGGTTTTTCAATCCCAAAAAAAGGAAAATAATATATTCTCCAATTTTTTTTTGGCAATTTAGTATGTTATATATATATTTTTTGTATATGTATGTATAGGGATAAAACTAAAGAGAGGGAATAAAAATAAAGAGATAAGAAAAAGATTAAAGGACAATTTTACCTTAAAAATTTATATTTTTGATTCCATAAAGACAATAAATTTCTTATAAATAAACATATAATTATAAAAATTATGACTGATTAGGAGAGCTACTATAAAAGAAAGTGACTGTAGAAGGACAATCCTCCCGAGACAATTATGTCTCAAGTCTCAATCTAAACATATCTAAGCATGAGTATGCCTTTTTACGTCATTTAGGCACAACAGGCTTCTCTGCGTGGCAGGTCGGCCCACTAGGTAGAGGTCCTCCCTGGGCTCTTTGGTGAGCTAGTCCGACCTGCCGGTTTTGTTGGAAGGCCTTCTAGGCCCGTTAAAGGCTCATATTGCTAGGCCCATTAATAGCTTGCCAGCTCCGAATTTTGTAGGAAAATGAATAATAATTAGTAATTCGAAAGTTGGATTTATGTGACTGATTTATATAAGAAAAAATGACATCATCATGATATCATTAAATAATATCATTAAATATGATGATATTATGATCATGTTTAAGAAAAATATTAAACAAGGGTGAATAAGTAGGTGCGAGTTTATTACCGATGAAAATAAAGGAAAAATAATGTAATATAGTAATAAATAAGTACTAAATATAACACTAAAACATTAATATTTACTAATTTAGTATATTAAAAATATATATCATACACTATATATAATATATTATCATTCTCCTCTATACCTTAATCCCATATGGATAGAGTTTGCCGATGAATTCTCTCTCCAATATTTTTTTATTACATATCATTTTATATACTATATTTAACTTTTTTAATTTATTTTTAATAATCTTATCACATATTATTTTTAATAGTCTCATTCGTCTCTTTCTATTGCAACTAATTTTTTTGGTTCCATCCATGTTCAAATCATCTAAGTTTACTTTCCTTAATTTTCATTTTATATTATCAGGTGAAAGTGTTATTATTATATTATCTACGTTCAATTTTATTAGATTTACAATAGTGTCAATATACTATACGATAATGATCTATATAATATACTTTCACTTATTAAAAGGCTTATATAATACTTATACATGTATTAATTTATTAAAAATACTTAATAATTAATATATACTTGTAATAATAAAACTAAACTAAGCATATCTCATTTTAGACATAAGATCACCAGTGAGGACAACTTTATTCACATCAAAATCGGCAATAATGTCATATTTGTGGTCCAATTATATATTTGTACACTTCATTCAATTCTTTAATCAATAAAATGACATTCTTTATCACTCAACCATGAACTATTATGCTTCTTTTGAAATATTTAATGCGAAAGTACTATCGTATAAATGTGATAATTTAATGGTTGCTCCGTTTTCTCCACGGACCACCGCTTGACAATAAAAAATGATGTTGACACATGTCTATTCATCGCCAAATTTACTTTTCAATGGCAAGATTTTTATTTTTATTTTTATTTTTTTGAATTTTTTTTCAATAAAGACTTTAATGCAAGCTAATGTTTTAATTAGGTATAGTCACGGATTAGATTAGGCATCAATTATTATCCGATTCGTTTATAACGGATTAGGAAAATCTTAATCCGTCATCGATTCGCTATCCCAGATCAATCGAATCCGTGTAATAACGGATCGGATCGGATTAAATCTGCGAATTGAATTGAATTTAAATTATTCATTATTAATATTTTATAATTAATATTATTTATTATTTATTTGTCTTTTAACCATAATTCAATAAATTAAATTTTAATTTATTTATATTAATTCATATATTTAAATAATTATTAATTAATACATCTTTAGAATCTATTAAATTATCATTAACTAATTAAATTAATTAATATATTATTTGAATATATATATATATATATATATATATATATATATATTTCACAAATGGAATCGGATAGGACTTACGGATCGGATCAGATTTTTAACAATTCGATCTGTGATTTACGGATTCGATTTTTTTGAATTTATCACCGACCTGTGGGTGTAGCAATTCGATCCAATTCGCACGAATTTGACCAAGTTCGCAGATTCATGAATTATTTATCCAATCCTAATTTTAACACAATAAATATACAAAAATATATTTTTAAGTGGAGATCGCTAAAAAAAAAGAGAGGAGATGATTTAGACTTAAGTAAGTCTTCGACACATCACATCACATAAAATAAAAAGATTGACTTGATATAACCTAAGTTACTCTTACTCATCTAATTCTTATGCTCTACGCACGCTTTTACTTTTGATCTCACAATGTCTCGCTCTTGCTTTCAATCTCATAATGTATGACTTACATTTTGTGGTTTTTAAGCTTACACCCCGTGTGACTTAAGAGTATAACTAATGGAGTTGTACAATTAATTTTACATTAATATTAAAAGAAATATTTTTTATTATTCACTTTAAGTAGAATGGAGAAATAATAATTAGAAATTTAAAACAACAAAACAAATGAAATTAATTCCTCTCTAAGCGCTCCCATTTGTGGAAGTAAACCGGCTCATAAATCCCCCCGTTCTTCCGGCATTGATTGATTTATTTATTCTCATTTTAAAACCAAACACCACATAAACTATTCCTCGTTTTCTTTTTTCATCATTTCAAATTTCGAAAAATAGTACATTATTAAAAAAAAAAAAAAAAAAAGAAGAAGAAGAAAGGGGGGTTGTTTGGAATGTTGGGTGGGGAAAAGAGATTACTTGCTTGGTGATTGGTTTAGGTATAGGCTGAATGAGTTTTTCCTTTTGGGGGGAGAGAGAGAGAGAGAAATCCTCTCTCTTCCCCTGCGCGTGGCCTTACCATTCCTCCGTTCCGACCAAAAATAACAGTCACCAACAATTTTTCAACAATTATTGAGTGGCGTTTAGGTAAATATCAAAACAAATAAAGGGCTTAAATGTCCGAATGACGCGAACCTAGCTATAAATTTCGTCATTATTTTCCTTCTGCTGATTCTCGGACAGCCCAAACATGTAGGCATGGGCAGAGTAAACACTTCTAAATGAGCTCACAAATTGAAGAAGTCATCCCAATTTTCGAATTCATACAGGTACTTTATTCTCATTCAATATATGCATGTATAATAATTGTCTGTTTGGTTCCCGAGAATCTTCATAATAAAGAAAGAAAACAAGAACAAAATTGAACAGTCAACTCCACCGCCAAAACCTCCATTTATTGACTGAACAACAGAAAACTCATGAGATCTCTATTTCGTTTGCCTTTTCTTCAGCTTTCTCGGAGACCCATTACAGCTTTTTCTCAGTTGATCCGGTGATCAAAGAACGTTGCAGTTACAAGCAATTTCCTGTACTTAACAGGTGAGCTTATGAGGGCTTTTGATTTGTTTCTTTTTTATTGGGTTTGCTGTTTTAGTACTATTTCGGTACTATTCTGTATTTGTGAAATTGGGCTGTTGTTTGTTTAGTGGGAAATCAGAGTTACGTAAATCCTAGTTGCGTGTTTCTTGATGGTTAATGTGCTTAAAGAAACTTGTTCATATTTAATCTTTGCTATGTTGCTTCATTCATTGTTGAATTATTTTTGCATGATTGTGTTCCCTTTTAAAAAAATAAAAAATAAAATCTATATGTTGTTTGGATGCTGATAAAACAGAGTTAGAAAAGAGGGAAAGTAATTGGAAGTGTTCCATTTTTTCTGTTTGGTTCTCAAGAAATGAAAGCCTCACCTTATTTGAAGGTACATAACTATGTAATACACATTTAAGTTTTATCCAAGGAACCAAACCAATGGAAAATACGGGGTTCTTTGTCTATCAACTGGAGCTCAAGTTCTTGTTTATATCTGTGTTCTTGAATGTCACTATATTGGATTTTCAGTGAATCGAATTGATTTGTTGAATTATACTTATTTTGGTTATAGATTAGTCAAATTATACTTATTCTGGTTCTTTGTAAGACATGCATAAACTCATGCAACTGCATGATTTCAATCTTCATTTATTGGAGTGTTTTCTGTTTTTTGATGTATTGAGTGGATGGAATTTTGAACTTGTGATGCTGATGACATAAGTCCAATATTGCAGTTTGTCAATTCATCTACATATGCATGATTGTTGCTAATGTTACTTGTATTGCATTTGAGGATGGAGTTTATACCTTTAATTTTCAATAATTAGAAAATGCTGTCTATCTTAGTAAATTTTGGGGTGGAAAATTTTTGCAGGGTCAATAGAGTTCATCTGAGTTTCATCCACCAATTGATCCAGTGGTTTTCAAATATGGGTCACAGATTTCGCTATCTATGCCAGACAGAAACCAGGAGACTGCTATTGCTGATGGGGATGGCGTTCGCGGTGGTGTTACTGGTTCAGTATTTTGAGCATCCTTATGGTTATATAATATCATCTTTGTTTACTGCTGGCAAGGCTCAGGATCTAGTAATAGGCAGTTTACCAGCTGGAGATTCATCTCATAACCACAAAACGCTAGGTAACACGACACTTTTTAATACTTTGAACTCCACTGATACAAATGCTGTCCATGAAATAGTCAATGCAACTAAGACCTCTGAAGGAAAGGATATTGGTCTCAGAAATGATTTTGTATCTGAAAGGAATGGAGTCTCAAATAATTCCCTTACAGTAGAGGAGGATATCGACCCTGAAGATGAATCTCCATCTAAGGATTTTGCAGAGCTAAACAATAATTCAACGGTGGAGAATACAAGAACAGAGAATGGTTTGGCAACAGGGAAGGGTGGTGAATCTGAATATAATTTCTTAAGAAGCAATGTGAGTGCCGATAGTAATTCTTCTTCAAGCAGTACTCATGGAGAAGATATTCCTTTGAATGCAGACGTAGACCCCAGTCTTGCAACCCCTTCATTTCCACTACAACCCGTGAATTCAACTAACTTCATCCCTCCAACAAATTTGGGTACAAAACAAACTCCTATGATATCTATTAACCCCAACACTTCTTCATCAAATAAAGATTCGCCTGATACACTTCCCAAGGATGAAAAACCCCAGCCATCTCAAAGTGTTCTTGCCCTGTCAGAAAATAGTTCCTCGATTTCTAATTTACCTGCAATGAATAAAAGGTCTGAAGAACCAACCACGGGAGTATTCTCAATATCTGACATGAACGATTTATTGCTTCAAAGTCGTGCTTCATCCTTTTCAATGGTATGCATAGTCTTCAAACTTCAATTTGGTAAGAGAAGATTGATTTCGCCATTGGAGTTTGTTTCAACTTTCAAGTTAATTGTTTCTTGATAAATTTGTAGAAACCACGGTGGTCTTCAGCAGTGGACAAAGATTTACTAAATGTGAAATCACAGATTGAGAATGCACCCATCATAAGGAATGATCCTGAATTGTATGCTTCCCTCTACAGGAATGTTTCCATGTTCAAAAGGTTAGCATTTTGAGTCGTCAATTTAGATATTTACTGTCTTAAAACCGTGTAAGATTTTTCTGATTCTAGACATACAGTATCAATATATATATATATTCACTATATATATATATATATATATATATTTGGTTTTTTGAGCTACTGTCCCCAATATGCATTTTTTGCGTTCTCCCAAACATCCCCAACAGTGCACTGCTATGCCACCCACAGGTGCTAGCCCAAGTTTTGTACGTCTGACTTTTAGAAGTTGCAAGCTTACATGTGACAAGTTTGAAATAATGTCTTCGAGACTCTATTTTTATCTATTTCTCATAGATGACAAAACATAAAAACTGCTATCATATAGCAGTTATGATGGTATGAAATACTTTAATAGGTATATATCATTTAGGATACAATCCGAATATTTTTGTAATAACATATATATTGTTATGCGGATTTGAACAAGGATTGTTGAATATTTGAATTTTCTCTTAAGAATTCTGAATTTGGGTAACCTTCAAAGAACTATTTTAGCATTTCCAATATATAGTATTAGGTATTAGGGTTAGGAGAATTATATGAACATGAGCTGAGGGGGGACAGCGTAAGTGAGCAGCAGATGGAAGTTTAGAAACAAGTGCATGCGGTACAGCATACCTTGTAGATAGAAGAGCCTTAGGCCAAGTCACCCTCACGGGGAAGAGGTGGCCTTATCATCGACATAATATTAGTTAGCATTGTAAATTTCTAAATTATTTAGTTGTGCTGTTTCCATAACAAAATGTGATCTTTCATCTTTGAACTTTCTATTTTATAAATTGTATGAGAATTTTTCATAAACTTCAATTTAGTTGTGTACATATTGAGTTTGGAATTTTTAAATTTTTTTCGTGACATTTCTGATGCTTGGAGAACACATCACTTATCCTAAGGCTCACATACAAACTTTTCTGGGAACAATTTACTCATTCATCCCACATTGTGTAATGCATTCTGACTATGTGACAAATGTCAAACCATCTAGGTCAAAGAAAACAGAGTGGTTGTCATGCAATTCAAGTGTTTAGGTCTTCTGTCTAGCTGGATTGTGCAAGTTAATGAACTGTGTGATTTTTGGCTAAAATAGACTGGGTCAAGAAGTATGGATATGGTTACAGAAATGGATATTGACATATAATTGATAAGTCGACACAACATTCTTATACAGGTGTGAACTGCTCCTTAGCCACCCGTGCTCCTGAATGTTTGTCGATGGTATCTTGCTGAAGCAGCTACTGCAGTTCATACTGCTAATTAGCTTCCTACTAGTGAGCGGGATTGAAGTTCTTGTCCTATCCATTTAGCAATAACCATGTGCCCTATTGCAATATTTTTTAGTTTGTTCTGCAACAGACCTCACTTGCAAAAGATTATATTTGACTATGGTAGAGTAAGAAACCAGATGAAATCCATTTTCATACAGTAAGAAACAGGACAGAGGATTTTTTTTTTTTTTTTTTTCCAACTTTTCTTTTTTATTCGGGTGTGTTTTCAGGGTATGATAAAAACATTGCATGGTTGAACTTGTCATTTCTTTGAACATGTTTATGCATGTTTTTGCTTTTCCACCTCCATCCCCCTACACCCTTTTTGTATCTCACATGTATACATATTTCACTCTAATATTTTCGAATGTTATGGTATATTCTATAGCATTGTGTGAGATTTCTTTGTCAGTGAGTCTTTTGCATGCATGTTATTTTTAACTTAGGTAATCTTGGGGACATTTAAAAAAAAAAAAAAAAGAGCTTGGGGACATTAAGTTTTGTGTTAATAGATCACAAGGTTGAGGTTCTGCAATAGGCAAGTGAGTTTTTAATTTCTTTATTGGCGGGGTTATAAACAACGAGAAGTGCAAACAAATTTTCATTTATGTTGTTTTATGTAGGAAAGGAAGTTTTAGTGAGAATTCCTGAATCTGTTGCAAATTCAATCATTCATCAATTATTGGTGGATTAATTTTGTTTTTAATAACATTGTAAACACACTCTTCATTCCTTCCAAATTAAGATGTGAATGAACTTCTTTTCTGCTATCTTATATGCGAACTTATCAGTGTTCTCATTTATATAGGAATGCATTTAGTTTTTGGAAGTTTGAAATCATCACATTTGCAGGAGCTATGAACTAATGGAGAAGACAATCAAGGTTTACATCTACAAGGAGGGAGCAAGACCCATTTTCCACGTGTCAGTGCTCAAGGGAATATATGCTTCAGAGGGTTGGTTCATGAAGCAACTGAAAGCAAACAGACAATTTGTTACTAAAAACCCCAGAAAAGCCCATCTATTTTACCTACCTTTTAGTTCTCGAATGTTGGAGGAGACCCTATATGTACCTAATTCTCACAGTCACAAGAATTTAATACAACATTTGAAGAACTATCTTGACACGATTGTAGGACGATACAATTTCTGGAACAGAACTGGTGGAGCAGATCATTTTCTTGTTGCTTGCCATGACTGGGTATGCGTTGCATGTTTCCTTGTACTTAGGTTCCTTAATTAATGATAACAAATTAACAAGGATCTGTGCCACCCAAAATTTATTCCCTTCTAAATACATATTGTTAAAAATGAGTTTTTCTTTGTACCAATTGAGGGGTGGTGTATTTTCTTGCTTGTAGGGTTTATTTCCAAATCTTGAGAGGAAATTTGGTCTATGTTTTTGTATACCTCTGATGATGTTGGATTTGGTACTTGAAATGCCATGCAAAACAAAATGGAATCAATCTGCTTTCATGTTGCATCTATCACCATTTGAACGTTAATTGATTCAGGATATTTACCCATTTTCTAATTGTTTGGATAAACATCATTTTGTCAGGCCCCATCTGAGACAAAGCAACATATGGGTAAATGCATAAGAGCTCTCTGCAATTCTGACATCAAAGAAGGCTTCAAATTTGGCAAGGACGTGTCTCTACCGGAAACATATGTGAAGACGGCTCAGAAGCCGCTAAGGGAACTTGGGGGCAAACCTCCTTCCCAGCGACGAATCCTTGCTTTCTTTGCTGGGAACATGCATGGTTATCTCCGTCCTATTCTATTGAAGTACTGGGAAAACAAAGATCCTGACATGAAAATCTTCGGCCGGTTGCCTAAGGTGAAGGGTAAAATGAACTATGTGCAGTACATGAAGAGCAGCAAATACTGTATATGTGCAAAAGGTTATGAAGTCAACAGTCCACGAGTTGTGGAGGCCTTCTTCCATGAGTGTGTTCCAGTGATATTATCCGACAATTTTGTGCCTCCATTTTTCGAAGTACTGAACTGGGAATCCTTCGCTGTTTTTGTCCTGGAGAAAGATATTCCGAACTTAAAGAGCATACTCCTTTCGATTCCAGATAAGAGGTATCTTGAGATGCAGCGGAGGGTTAAGAAGGTACAACAACATTTTCTTTGGCATACTAGGCCTGTGAAATATGATATCTTCCATATGATACTCCACTCGATATGGTATAATAGAGTTTTCCAAATAAGAACTCGATGATGGATGTGTTTTGACTACAAAAGATTGCAAATACACAATTTTTCCTCTGTAGTCAGATAAGAATTCCACATTTATGGGAAAGTGTGAAGGAAAATGTTTTCAACGGGTAGGAACTCGTGAGTTCTACTGCACAGAATTGTCATATTATTTGCTGTACATAGAAAACTCATTCTTTGCTGTAGGGATCTCAGATTCATATTGGAGCCTCACGGTTTAGTGTTGGTACTTTATGCTGCTGACAAGGTATTCTTCTTTGTCTTTTCGATATAATGAATTAATGAAGGCATGGAATCAGCAATTGTGCTACATTTAGAAAGACTTGGCCTCAGAAATAGAATAAATTCTTTTGTCAAATTAAAAAGGGTTAACCATGTTCTTAAGGTGAGCTAATTTTGAGTCCTTAAAAAGGAAAGATGAAAATTGTGGAATCGACTTACAATTAAGGTTGACAAAGTAAAAACAGTGGATTATAGATTAGTAGCTATTTATACAACTTTTATACGATTTTAAAAATCAAGCAGGTCTATGTGTGACCAATTATAGTTGATCATAACAATGGGAGCTATACATTGCTTGGTGCTTCAAACAAGAGAATACAGGTTCTCACAGCTTCCATTTTCTTTACAGTAGAGTGGGTAAATGTATGATATGGTATTGACAACTATTTACAGATTATTAACTTTTTTATATTCTCATACTGGTTTAGCTCTTATGGATCCATCTCAGTTTAGATTTTAAGCAATTTTTATTTCTTCGCATTTTCCAGCCACTATTCTTACTTGAGGTGAAAAAAAATATAGAAAAACAGTTCTAATTCTTACGGCTTCTCTTGCAGAGTAATCGATATGGAGCAAGTTCTTCGCTTGGATCAACGCATGTATGAATTGAAAATAATAAAATTGCAGTTTTTCTCTTGATCCCAAATAATGATCTATGTTTTTTTTTTTTTCCTACATTTGCTAGCACCAGAAATGAGATTTCGTTTTGCCATAGAAATTGATTCTGCCATTGTCGTCATCTCTTTCTGGATTCAATTGCTTGTTAGGACTTGGCTTTGCACTCTATGTAGTTCAAAAAACTTATAGAGAGACTTGGTATTTTTGGCGCATGAAGAGACAATGTCCCTTGCTTTGTCTTTAAAACTTAAAACCTGTCTTAGTCTATTATTTTCAATATTTTGCATGCAAATATTTGTTGCTTTACCAACCGGCCTGTGGCCTAACGGTACAAGACTCCTGCTTTCCAAAGGGAGATCAGGGGTTCGAACTTCAATGGAGGCAGTGTGTGTGGGCTAGAAAAAAATATATATATTTTGGTTGCTTTTGGAGGTTTAAGTACATTTGTCCATCAAGTAAATTCAAAAGAAAGGGGCTTCTGTACATGAAACCACTTATGGTCATGCATGGTGAAAGAGAGTGAGTGTGTGTGGTTTTTTTTTTTTTTTTTTTTTTTTTTTTTTTTTAAAAAAGAAAAAAAAAATTTACTTTTTGTATGAGTATTTTGAACATGGGGGTGGTGGATTATTTTGGACTAATTTAGGAGAATTATTTAGTTTCAACTATTGCCTAAAGAACTTGCCTACTCATTAGTAAGATTTTCTTACCATTGTGGCATAATTATAGAGTGACACATATTTATTCGGTTACTTATATTTTTTTTTGTCTAAAATATATTGGGAATGTAATTGTAGAATAATTTATTATTGGAAAAAATGTGTTACTCTACCCTCTATTATTGTGGGCACTCTCATGATAGAAACCGGAGCTCTCGTGCTTGACTGTTTGATCAGATTTTTATTTATTTATTTTAGCCTGGGTTTACAATCATACCGCGCAAGCAAAAAATTGCTGGCCTTCCAGCTTCTTGGTTGAATTCGAGTTAGTTCTATATATTGCTCAAGTTTGGGATCAAAATTGATATTAAAAAAATTGCACGATTTAAAGGATTTTAATATTTAAAAGGATAATGTTATTCAAACTTAATACTCAAATCATGTGTGTTTGGTTGTATGAAATTGGAATTGGAATTGGTGAAATTTAATAAAAATAATTAAGAAATTAAAGCAAATTTTTTTAAAATTCTGATTCCAATTCTAAGTTTCTAATTTCATGCAGCCGAACACACTCTTAGACTATTTTTGGCGACATGTAATTGGAGCCTTGCAATTGAAATTTGTAAAATTGGTAAAAATTTTGGTTCAAATTTTAGAGTTTTTTCAGTTGCTTTTCTCCAATTGCACTAATTGCATGCCGGCCAAACATAGCCTTATGAATTTTTATATGTGGAAATGGATTGGTGTCTAAAATTAAAGTTTTGGCCTTATTCAATTCATTCAGGGAATAAAAATTCTCTGAGGTTAAAATTCTCACTGGACTATTATATCTAAAAAAATTATGGGATTATTATGAATATACGTGTTATGACTCATGTTTACTATTTGATGGAGTCAAAGTCATGTTTCCAAAAAAATGAAGTTGATCAAAATTTAATGTGAATATGAAAAAACACTGTTCATTTGTCCAAACTATCTTTATTATTAATTTCATGTATCACTTTTGTGCATGCAAGTACTTCGTACTACTTTTGTGACTACTTTTATGCATGTAGGTGTCATTTTTTTGTATAGACCATCTTATTAGGTGTCACTGATATCACTTTTTGTGTACGTAGACATGGTCTACATAAAAAATTGTACATCCGTGTACAAAAGCGGTACTTACGTGCATGAGAGATATTTCTATGCACAAAAGTGATACATAAAAATAGTAAGAATTGTTTGGATGACCTGGATGACCAAAAGTATTTTTTTTTATTTATGTCTAAGTCATCATTTTGGTCGGCTTCAATTTTTTTAAAAATGATAATTTTGACTGTACCAAAAATATGGGTCCATAAATTCATCTATCTCTAATAATCCCGGAAATCATTATCTTATTCGAAAAGCTACATGGACCTCTTCTCACTTATTAAACACAATCTAGTCCAATCCATTTACAAGTATTCAATTTTAGTATTTTGCCTGTGAAATTTAGATATAATTTTAATTGAATAAAATAATTTTTCAAAAAACAAAAAATTAAAATGCCAAATTGGTGACATCAGCAATGCTTGTTGTTGACCAGTGTTAGCTTTTTATGTGTAACGTTAAGCTGAGTGCATGTTTCAAACAAGAGAGGAGGAGATTCACGTAATTAGATCAATCTCAACCAAGATCGCTATAATTTAAATCCAAATTGAAAATATTAGGATTAATTGCCAAAAAAAAAAAAAAAACTCCCCTACACTCTCATCGATTGAAGTGTTTTAATGAAAAAAAAAAAAATTAGGAAAATTTAAAAATTGATTCAATCTTTTCTCAAAAAGGAAAAAGAATGATGAATCAATTCTTCTGATGTCATTCTCTTTTGTTTTCAATATTAATATATTTTATATGTTTATTATCTCATTTTAATGAAAATTTCATTCTTATAAATTTTTGTACATGTGAAACCTTGTGTATAAGAGCATCTATAATGGTAAAATGCTAAATTGGATGCCAAATTTATATTTTGACAGGTGCTACAGTGTCGAAATGCTATAATTTAGCAATTCTGCTCCAATGATGCAAAATGCTATTTTTTGACACAACCGCCATTCTTTTTCAACTACCATTATTACCATTTATACTTGCATCAATAATATTAGTATTAGACACATTCCAAGTTAATTTGTAGATATTAGAAGGAAACTAAAATTAAATCTAATTAAAAAAGAGCAAAAATCTAAAATATCGGATCAAAAAAGAAACAAAAATAAAAAAAACAAATTTTTTATAATTTTTTTTATCACTATTTGTGAATTAATTTTTTGATATAATTTTTTTTATTATATATATTTGATTATATAATTATTAAAAATATATATATTTTTAGGGTAAATCATATCGGCCTCCCCAATCGCCTCCATCTGAGAACTTGCCCCCCCCTCTCTCTCTCTCTCTGTGCAACTGCAAACTACAAAATCTACAGGAATCAGAAGCTCAAAACCCATATATTTCAGTTCATCTTACCACCCCATCCCACCAATAGGCTAAGAAGACCTGAGGAATCTACTACTGCAAGTGTCTTCATGGGAGCTCATGCCACAACCCAGATTCATCTGATCTCCGGTCGCTGCCGCCCTCTTCACCGGAGCTCATGCCACAACCCAGAACCATGGCGACGGCGAAGGGAGTCACGATTGGACCACCCAGAACCACGGCTGAGCAGCATCTTAGGTTGTTGCAGATGAGAGAGAAAGAGGACGTTGCAGATGAGAGGGAAAGGGTTGTTGCAGATGAGAGGGTCGGCTGAGATGTGAAGAAACGGCGTCGTAGGGTATTAAACAGAATTGAATTTGGCAACTCTTACATTTAAGAGAAAAAAAAATTGAGATTTTCAAATTTTAAGAGACAAATGAAAAGTCATTGGAGAACATGTTTTTCACTTATCTCTCAAATTATGAGTTTGAGAACCTAATATAGAAGACCATTGGAGTTGCTATAAGGGTCTTGCATTTGAAAGTTCATCCAATCTCTCAAAATTTTAAAAATTTCGTGGTCGACCCTGGTCATCTAGTGACAGTGGAACAATCTCATCATGACAAAGCGCAAAATCATAAAATAAAATTGTAGTGTAATTGTTGTATAAGTTATGCAGATGCCTCGATGGTGTTTTAGGTATATTAGTTATCGACTTTTTATATCTACTAATTAATCTTTTATATTAAAAAAAAATAAAAAAAATTGTTATATAAGCTATGTAAATAGCATTAATGAGATAATTTATATGGAAAAACTGATGAAGTGAAATTATCGAGGGCCTTGTGGTCAGTAGCATGGAGTCTCCATAAAATAAAATTAAAAAAAAAAAAAAAAAACATATAGTGCAATTAATAATTGTTGTATAAGTTATGTAAATATGGGCATCCAAGGATTAAGTTAGTCAAATATATTAAAATTTGCATTATTGCTGTATAATTTGTAACTGCATATATAAATATGTTTTCAACTTTTCACACTTATTATACGCACAACCGCAAGTCCGTAACCTAAGAGGATAAATAACTGTTGAAACAGTGTCTGACAACCCTAAAAAGTTGGTTAAACAACGTTAACAAGCAACCAAACTCCAGCTGAGCATTACCCTTCTTTTCACCAGAATTTTGTCCTGATTTTCGTTTTACTCTCATCTAATTTTTATTTCATACAAAGTCAGGCTAGAGAGAGAGAGAGAGAGAGAGAGAGAGAGAGATGATGTATACTTTGCTTAATGAGAGGATTTAGATAACAGATTATTCATTAGATCAACAGCAAGAGAAAGCCATGGCTTCAGAGACCAAATATGTGAAGGTCAAGCCCAGTGGTCATGATGGTTCATCATCATCATCAAAGGCCAAGTTTGATTCATCTATCAAGAAGAAGAAACTTGTTGACAGCTCAACCAAACAGCCCCTTAATCCAAAGCTTAAATCTACTGGTACAATCACAAAAACTGAGGTAAACCATTTCACTTAGAAAAATTCCTTCACTTTTTGAGTCCCTGAATCGGTAATCTTGTACCCTTTTTAGCACCTATTTGTGTTTGTTTTTCAGTTAGTTTCTTGATTAATGATTTGGGCATATGGATTGATTTGCCTGTTATAAATGATTTGGGTGATTTGGGTCTTTGAGATCTGGTTTCATTTAAACAATTATAATGAAGGGTGATGTGGGTCTCTGAGATTCTGGTTTGATTTAAATAATTTGAAATGAATTGGGTGATTTAGGCATGTTTGCTTATTTATTTATTTATTTATTTTTATTTATTTATTTATTTTTTTATCACCACCAGTGAATGGGTATTCTGGTTTTCAATTTCTGTTTCTGATACTCTGAGAAACTGGGAATCTAAGGACCTGTTTGGTTCAGTATTCTGGTTAGTTTTCAGAAAATTGCAACCAACCAAGTTTTTGTACAGTATTGTTATTCTCCGAAAACAGGAAACTGTTCTCAGAAAACTGAACCAAATAGGCCCCAAGTGTTCTCTCTCTCTCTCTCTATATATATATGTATATATATTTGTGTTATGGTTTTGGTTGTGATGAGTTTGAATGTGTATTTTTCAAGTGAAGGTAAGAACAAAAACAACTTCAAGTTCATTGACAACCAAAAAGACAACTACAGTTAAAACAAGAGAGAAGAAAGTTTACACCTTGCCAGGCCAGAAGTATGATGTTCCCGAAGAGGTTCTGGATCCATTACATGCTTTCAGTTATGTTCTTTTAAAAGAAATTCTATAGTGACTGATTTCCATTGATTTCCTTCATGTTACTCTTATTGTCAACAGAGGGAACCTCTAAGGATATTTTATGAGTCATTGTCGGAACAGATACCTTCAAGTGAAATGGCAGAGTTTTGGTGAGCTTTCTTTTAATTTTTTTTTTTTTTTTGGACACTTTATTTAATCATAAAGGGATTTTCGCGACGTTTACTTCCTTGATGTTTGCTTCTATTATGTCTGAATATGAATTCAATTTTGTATAAAGTTGACTACAGTTATTTGCTTGCTCACAGTTCAAGGTTTATGTTACTTAGAAAGTTATGATTTGCATCTTTCATCGTAGCTAATGCAGTTTCTCAAACTGAATGACTAAGATGTAATTACCTTATTAGAGTAAAAATGGTTCGCGTTTATGATCAATTAGTTTTGTCAAATTGATGCCTATGCTGGTAATTTGGCTTACCTCGTAGAGGTGGTCCAACGACGAGGGTACATTGCTGCTACTGCCTTGTTGGCTGCCTTAATTCAACTAATAGTGGTTGCACATAGTTTCTTCTTGGTAATGAATAATGACTTTGGATATGATTTACAGATAAGATCTACATAATTTACATTGTTGATAACTGCGCATTGGATATAAAGCTGAAAAAATAGATTAAGTATTAGAAGCTTTCTCTTGCTCTCTTCAATTTGATGTCAATTTGTGATGGAACTATTCTTTGAAAATGTTAGTCTTTTGCAGCAGCTGATAGCGATGAGATTTTTATTAGGGCTTGCAGATTTGTATGTTCGACTTGTGATCCCTTCGTTGGCTCAAATAGATATAAATCATATATTAGTTAAATGTTGATATTCTTCTTGAATTGTATGTTATTCATGCAAATTTTCAAAAGTGGTGCCTTTTTTGGACCCAAGTGTTTTTCCAGAAGTTGCTTTCTAATAATACGATTTTTTTATTTTATTTTATTTTTTTATTTTTTTTCATTTGCATAAGATAAATTGCTTATAAAATTGATTATTAGTAATTGATTTGTCAATGACAGAGGTTGTGGTTGTTGGGATTGTATGCCCTAAAAACCAATTATTTTTTTATATATTCAATTTTTTATTAATAAATGTTATTTATTATTAAATTAAATATTCCAGCATTGGGCTTTTCATATGTTTGCATGAGATGCATCATAGTCCTCAAGTTGCATTATAGGTGACTTAAGTGTGTAAATGAGATCCACACGCAGGAGATTTGACTTCACCCGTTTCTTGCAACTTGCCATTGTTGGCAGTCGGTGATAGAGGTTGGGCACTTTTATCTATAAGGTTGTAAAACATGTTTGTCTCGACCATTGGGGTAGTTGACTCTAAGTCAACGCGTTAGTGTGCTTAGAGTATACTGAACTGGATCACCATAAGAATTACACAAAAAATAATGAGAGTAATTTTTGTGATGTGATCTTATAGTGACGCAATTCATTGTACTCCAAGCACACTAACACACTGACTTGGAGTGGTGAGTGTACTGACTTGAGAGGAGGCTAAGGTAAAAGCTATATTCAGTGATAGTATTGTGAGTTTGAAGAGATTCAATTGGATGGCTTTGGTAGCTACGTCCCCTCTCCATATCCGTTTATGCAGACAAACAAGCTACCTAACCACAAGAACAGCATATGAATATACGGAAGGAATAAGCTCAACACAAAAATAAGCTCAACACTATTACTTTATGGGGAAAACCCCAGCAAAAAGCAAGCCCAACACAATCAATTGACGAAGGAAGAGGGGAAAATCCCAGCACAAAGCAAGCCCAACGCAATCAATTGACGAAGAAAGACCTTTCTTAGAAATTTAGAATAGGAAAACCACATGTAAACGTGGAAAAATTGAAGCCATAAGAGTTGACACGAGGTTTTCTCAAGTCAAGTTCAGGCTCTATAATGAGAAATTGAACGCACATAAGATTATCTCCATTGAGACAATATTTTTACATTTTTTCCAACAAAAAAAGTGGATGTCTTTCAAACCTATGTTGGAGAATAATTGTGCTTCAAACTCAATCCAACTAAACTCCTTTTCTTAAGTAGAAGAATTGGAGAGAAATGCCAAATTTTACTTCTTTGTCTTCTTTTTTAATCTGAAAACTATACTAATCTATCATGCTTTGGTGTGGCTCAACATGGGTCGAAACCCAAGACGAGAGGCAAGACCACTATTTGGTGTTTTTGTTTGAACATAATCATTTCGTTCAACTAAAGAATTGGAGAGTTGTTTATCTATAGTGTCGTCACTTAATGAATAAATCCAGTTAGAAACCTCTTTCCTATAGATCCTTACCTATGTATTCCTTGTTGTGACTGTGGTTTTGTATGTTGAATTGCTGGAATGGTTGAGGGATCCATGAGAATTAGATATGATTAGATAAAGTAAAAGGTAATTTTAGATAGATGTTCTGATGTTTCAAAAATAAGAGAAGTAAAGGATTTTTGAGGAAAAGGGAAATATTTTATTTTATTTGGAGCACTTCTCTTTAAGTACAACTAGTAGTAGTTTTTTATTTTATTTTATTTTTTTGCTAATAGTGAGGTATTTATAACAATAGGCACCTAATGTGGGTATCTATAAGACTATAACCCCATTCCACCACCGTTCTCTTCTCCAAATATTTTCTCTTAGGGTGCCCGAAGGAAATATTGTTACCTTTTCTCTAGATTTGTATGAACTTTCTCTTACAATTTTTTTTTTTTTTTCCTAACTTCTCATAATTTTCAGAAGATACTTTGGTATGATTTGTGGGGCATTATGACACATGGCATTTCTAGATCCTTCAATAGATGTTTGAATTTAACCCCAAGGAGGTGGGGAAGTGGACAAGAGCCCCTCTCTAAAAGTGGAGGTCTCATGATCAAAACTTCTCCACACCCAAGGAGGGGGGATACCTCCTGATGATAAAAAAATAAAAAAATAAAAAATAGATGTTTGAATTCGTTATATTTATTTTTTGGAAACTTGAAGGAAAGTGCAAAAACTTTCTAACTCTTTGAATCCTTGATGTACTTTGCTGAAACACCTTGCATACTTTTCCCCTTGTAGCACCTTCATGAAGATATCTGCCTTACTCCACAGACTCGCTATATTTGGCTTCAATGTCTCCAATGGCTGCTGCTACTTCTAAAAAGTTATTCTTGTTAAGAGACATAGTATCTGATGTCAAGAAAAATGATACTTGTGGAAGTGATGCACTTTTCCTTGATGTTTCCAAAAGTTACTAGTTTTCCGTGGACAAATAAAAAAGGAGCAAGTGTTAGATCATACTGTCCTATATTGTATGAAAATCATGTACATGTACCAGAGAAGTATATAGTATCTTGTATCTTATGGAGGGTCTTGTCAAAATCTAGAAAGAGTGATGAGATCTTTTAGAAGCAGTAGAATTCACTTGAAGGAGACGGGTCAAGCTACACCTCTGGATACTTACTGCATTTTCCATTATTATCCCCCCCAAAAAAAGTCTTTTATATAATTTGTCCTATCTTCCAAAGAATTCATACACTCTGTTTTGCCATCTAGTCTCATTTACCACGCACCAATTCCAATTTAACCATACTCGATGACCATTCGAAGCAACACCCTGATGCAAGCTAACAGCTCAGGTTGACTTGATTGAGAGCTTGTTCATGTTTGTTCAATATTGAAATTAGTGGGCTAGAACATATTTGAGCTTGTTTTTCTAACAAGCCAAGCTTGAACACCACAAGTCGTTTATATAATTTGTCCTATCTTCCAAAAAATTCCTACACTCTGTTTTTCCATCTAGTCTCATTTACTATCCACCAATTCCAATTTAACCATACTTGATGACCATTCGAAGCAAGACCTTGATGCAAGCTGACAGCTCTGGTTGACTTGATTAAGAGCTTGTTCACGTTTGTTCAACAATGAAATGAGTGGGCTTGAACATATTTGAGCTTGTTTTCCTAAATAGCCAAGCTTGAACAACCTTTCACTTGACTTTAAAAGATCTAATGATGAATTTGACTTCTGCTCCTCCAATCATGATTTTATCACTGAATGCTGGATGTTTACTGTAGTTAACCTTTAATCATTTCCTTGGAGGAAAAAAGGTATAATGAGAACAATCTCACGGAGCTTGTGTCTTCTCAGCCATTGGATCAAGACTGAGAGGTTAGCCTCTCAATCCGACAACTGAGAGGGTAAAAGCTCAGTGAGAGCACCCTCATGATAGACTTGCTCTTCTCTTGATTAAAGAAATCAACCTCTAACATACTAGAACTGAATACTTAAATCAATGCTATAGGTGATTTTCCCAGTTTATACCAATGGATGTCCGTGACGAGTGCAAGAATTTTGTTTTCCTGAAAGTTGCTCTCAGGTAGTCCGGTGGCTATTTTAGGTTGCAGGTATGAAAGTTATTTTTTCTCCTTGTGGGTGCTAGCATTGACTCATAGAATAACATGAATATTGAATTAACATTAGCTTTTATTGAATGTGCCAATCTGTTATTGTTGGGAAGGTTATCGGGTAGGGATTTTGTCTATTATTTATGCTAACGAATTATAAATATTTAGACTAGTTTTACATGTTAAATTTTAGACTAGGTGGTGCATGGAAAAACTGTGATGGATCTAGGAAAACTTTGTGTGGCATTTCAAATATTTAGTGGAACATAAAAGACCATACTGTCTTATCTTTGGTTTTTATGATTAATTTTTGGCACCTTAAGTAATTAGAGTCTTTAACATAGCAGATTGAAGTAAAGACTTCAACTAAGTCACTTCCAACTGCAACTGGAGATTTTGCACAAACCTTTTGCAGTGACATTGCTTTTGTTGCATGAGTTGTAATTCTATATATAGTCTGTCATGTTTATTGTTCATAAATAAAACTCTCCATGGTTCACAGGCCCAAACAAAGTTAATTGAGGTATTAAATGTACAAAATGGATTCGTGTAAATCCCAAATGGTTGGGACAAGACTTTATCATGCAACTTATGTAACTTGCATTGAGTTGAGTTGTGTTGAATGTACAATATGAGTACTAGTAAAAGCTATCCTTCAGCTTAAATTTTATTTAGGTGGAGGAGACTCTGTTCTATAACCATCCGCTTAAACATTTACTAATTGTGGAAGTTTGCTCTTAGTTGGTCAATTACTCAATTATTTCTTCAACCGTTTCTTGTTTTTGTGCTACTATGTACCATGTCATCTGATGAACATGTTCTCGTGTATCTGATGTCTGTAAACTTTTAACTGTTGTAGTGTGAGGCAATGTGTATATCAACACCATTTCTCTTTGTTCTCACAAATTTATTGACATGGAGTCCAAAATATAATTGTCACAAATAGGAAAATAAAGTGATTTCTTGCCAAGTGTAATCTATGACACCGTACTCGGATGTTTCCCCTATTTTTGTACCTTGGTTTGAAAGCTCAAAAGTGCATTATTTTGCCAAAGTTGTAATAATCATTATTATTTTTGGTATTCTGCATGGTTTAAGACATTCCGCTTTTTAGTTATTTATGAGAGAGATAATGCGTTCCACCATACAGGATGATGGAACATGGTTTATTGTCACCTGAAAGAGCAAAGAAGGCATGCGAAAAGAAGCAAAGGAAACAAAAGCAACTTCGGATGGGAACTCCCATTAAATCTCCACCACCACAACCAAGTAGAACTGAGAGTTTGAAAAAGCAGCAGCAGATGTTGAAAAATGGTGATGTAAAAGCCAAGAAAAGAATTATCAATGACAGCGATGATGATATTGACTTTATAAAAAGTCCCAAGAGGAGGAAAGGGTAAGAAGAAAAGGCTTCTTTTGCTGTTTGTAGCAGCAATTTCAGAGAATTTCTTTATAAACTCCTTTAGATTTAACTGCAACAAGGCAGGTGACTGAAATAATCGAACAGATGATAGATTGATACATTCTTTATATTGTCTGAATTTTGATTTATGGAAGCAATAATAAAGAATAAGTTAACACATCCTTTTCTGATGCATTTGTGTTGATGATGTGCCAAATTTGTTTTTGTGGGTATGAATATAATGGCAGATATGTGGGGGTATGAATCTAATAGCATATATGATGATGAAATAAGTTATAAAGCTTTGGATCATTGAGATAATTATAGTGTTTGATGTAACTCTCTTGTGCACTTCATGATGCTAGTTTTCTATTCTGTGACATAGAGCAAAGTTCTAGAATCTAGCCTTCTAACATGGATTTTCTGTGTTTTATCTCTGGCTATCATAAGTTTGAACTGACTACTTTAGAGCTATCTGTATAACTGCTTATTTAGGAAAAATTGTACCAATTCTTGAATTCATGAAATTTTCTCAAAGAGGTCCAAATTCATTTCAGCAAATTACAGGAAGATTAGTGAGGGATTAGATCGTAGCCTAAGGCTCTGACAGAATAGAGTGCTCACTGTGAACTAGACCTAGGTATGTCTTATTGATAATAATTTGAAACTAATTAACTTTTAAATTATCACTAGTCCTTGTTTGATTTTCAGTTAATTATTTCAATATCATATATGAAGTGCATTCACATAATCACAAAGAACATAAAATAATTAGAGCAGAGACAACGAACTTTTACGTAGAAGACCCCAAACAGGAGAAACTGCGGGACCTCGTACAGCCATGAACACTCCATTATTAGAAAGAAGTTTTACAATTAGGTTACTAGATTCCACCCTAGAATCCCCTAGTTACCTCTTAAAACAGACAAACCAAACTCTCCACTTGAATCTCTAAGTTGTCTGCTCTGTCAACTGATCCGCTTCCCACACAATGTATTTCTCCATTGTTTATTCAATTCTTCTGCTCTAATTTGATCGGTTGACTTGCTGAATGTGGTTGATTCTGATGTTCTCAGTGTTGTAGATCTCTCAATCATGTATAGTATCTCGAGATTGATAAACAATATTTCTCTCTTCATAATAATGATTCTCCCTAGATTATTCAGAGGCTCTCAATTGGTGGCCCTAGACTGATTACAACCATATTTTTATATCCAACAAAGGGTACCATGTTGTATGGTAAGTAGGATCCTTTTAAAAGTCTGATTAGGTAGAGTTTCCAAAAATACGTTTCCGTAGGGTTTGATCGATACCAGGCTACTAGACAGGCTTCGATTGATCGACACATCGAGACACTGTGACTTTCAGAAACACTTTTCTTGAAAACTATTGATTGATCACCCAATCAATCGAAGCGTTTTGGAATTCCTCCTTAGATGACTTGTCGTTGATGCTCACTGTATTTATCCATTGTTTATTCAATTCTTCTGCTCTAATTTGATCGGTTGACTTGCTGAATGTGGTTGATTCTGATGTTCTCAGTGTTGTAGATCTCTCAATCATGCATAGTATCTCTAGATTGATAAACAATATTTCTCTCTTCATAATAATGATTCTCCCTAGATTACTCAGAGGCTCACAATTGGTGGCCCTAGACTGACTACAACCATATATTTATATCCAACAAAGGGTACCATGTTGCATGGTAAGTAGGATCCTTTTAAAAGTCTGATTAGGTAGAGTTTCCAAAAATACGTTTCCATAGGGTTTGATCGATACCAGGCTACTAGACAGGCTTCGATTGATCGACGCATCAATTGAGACATTGTGATTTTCAGAAACACTTTTCTTGAAAACTATTGATTGATCCACCAATCAATCGAAGCCTTTTGGAATTCCTTCGGTGACTTGTCGTTGATGCTCACTATATTTCTCCATTGTTTATTCAATTTCTCTGCTCTAATTTGATCGGTTGACTTGCTGAATGTGGTTGATTCTGATGTTCTCAGTGTTGTAGATCTCTCAATCATGTATAGTATCTCTAGATTGATAAACAATATTTCTCTCTTCATAATAATGATTCTCCCTAGATTACTCAGAGGTTCTCAATTGGTGGCCCTAGACTGACTACAACCATATATTTATATCCAACAAAGGGTACCATGCTGTATGGTAAGTAGGATCCTTTTAAAAGTCTGATTAGGTAGAGTTTCCAAAAATACGTTTCCGTAGGGTTCGATCGATACCAGGCTACTAGACAGGCTTCGATTGATCAACACATCAATTGAGACATTGTGATTTTCAGAAACACTTTTCTTGAAAACTATCGATTGATCCACCAATCAATCGAACCCTTTTGGAATTCCTTCAATGACTTGTCGTTGATGCTCACTGTTTTTCAGTAAAATCTCCATTTCGAAAAAAGATTTAAACCTTAATTTTGAAAAACAAGTCCAAAACATAATTTTGAGACTAATTTAAGGTAACTAATTTTACCCTAGAAATGTAATCTAGTCTTGAGAGATTTCTCCAAGTTCTTAGCTGAGCGCTTCATCTCCATCATCTCTTGTGATTGCAGGCAAAACATCATGAGTAGGAATTTGCTAGCACAGGACTCGTAATCCTAACAATTACAATTAGGTAGTGTTTCTTCTTGTAAAGTAGATATTGAAAAATACTTTTGACTCATTAATATAGGTCAATAAATTTTTTTAGAAATATTCTTCATTGCCTTTGATAATTAGTTTCAAACTATTCACAAATGAATCCAAGGATGTTAAGTCCCTTCAAAGAGATATTGTGGAAGAGTTTCGATTCAAACTTTCTTCTCTGCAGAATGTGGAAAATTGTCCTACCAATAAGTTGCTTTGCAGAGAATTGTGGATTTCTGAAGGTATCCTGGAAGCTTGACAACTGTCTGGATGATGCATATGTAATCATGTTCTTATCAGTTTGGGCTTTCGTGTTTATAATCTGCTGTATGCCTATGTTCGAGAATATTAACTTTTTGTGCATCTGTGAAAATCTTGTGTAGCAGTTGGTTAGAGATTAGATGTGGCTTATTCTGATGTGCTATTTGATTTCAAGATGCAAGATAGCATATCTCTGGTACTTCATTCAGCACAAGTTCTGCTTTATGCTTTATTTTCCAACTTGGGGTGATGTGGACTTTTGCAGGGACTCTTCTAGCATTTCATTGAGTTTTGTTGATAACAGTATATGTGGGTGGATGGTTCTGTTTTTGGCCTTGCCGGGAATATTTAGATTGGGTTCAGATCATTTTTAGAAGGTGAATTAGAAATGTTAAATTTTAATGGCTTCAGTTTTATAAGTATGGCTTTTCTGGTGCTCATTTTATGGTCTGTTGTATGTTTGGTTGGCCTATTTGGCTATGGTGTCCTTTTTGCCTTTTGTTTTATTGGCGGACATAGGGATTCCATGTGCTTTGAATTTGTCTTTGCCGTTTTGTTTGAATAAATTCTTCTCACTGCTTACCTTTCAAAATAAATATATATATGCAAGGTTTCATTGCTTGGTTTAATGGTAAAAACTCGAACTGATGCATGTTCGAGAGTTCGAGTCTATCATCAGGTCTATCTCCTGTCTTCTCCTCCCAACATGTTGCGCGGACAGGACATTTCACCAGGTAATCCTCTTTTACCTTACGATATATTTTTCTTGTTAATTTGACTTTAGATGATAAATTATTGGATAGAAAGTTACCTGTCCCCACCTGCATATATATCTGTTCATGTGTTCCTTGGGGATTGTCACCTGCCTTTAATATTTATGACCAAGGATAGCAACAGTACCAAGGGTAAAAAAAGAAAAACCCATGTAGTCCATGAGGACCATGACAGTGCCATGGAGCTTTTTTTTTTTTTTTCCTTAGAAAAGCATGAATATCTGAGTGTAACAGAGGCAAGTGTAGCAGACCTGTGGTCATGATTCAGAACTTAAAGTTGTTGATAAATTGATCTCTCTAATGTTCGCAATGAATATATAAATTGCATGTGAATCGAGCATACGAAATACAAGGCACATTTAGTGTGTAGATTATTATCTTATAGATTTATGGTCAGCTGATTCAGGTGTCAGTACCATGCATGGGACTGTTAATTAGTGTTTGTAGAATTAAATTTTTATCCTCCCTTTCTGTGCTTGATGCATGTGACGCCCACGACCCACCGGACCGCATGACACAGTACAGCCCCCCATTTACAGGCATTTTGGTCAAAATGAAAGCTACTGGCTTTTGAAGATTCTGAATAACGGGTTGTTGTTAATTGTGACAATGTCTTGTATTGTCCTTGTTAACTGATTTCTGTGCTGGGATGGTATTAATTTTTGCAATGCATCGATTCAGGCAAAAATAGATTGGAGGGTTAGTATTTATTTTGTGAGAGACAAGTTGTTGGTTATATGTGTGCATTATGTCTCATGTTTGTGATAGTGTTGTATGCATAATAGTCCTCTAGATTTGATAAAAGCTAGTGATATAGGAAGTTTTTTGTTGATGAGTAGGGTGCCCCTAATAAAGCAATGCGAAAATCGCCATTTTTGACAGAATTTTTCTGGGAAAAGATTATTGTTGATATGTTAGGGCAACATTTCTATTTCAATTTATAGGTTGTTTTACTAGTCTGGTTTTGTTATTTCTGATCATCATTGTGCACTATGCCAAATATGATGAATGTAGTACTTAATTTTGAACGTATCCAGCACAACCTCAGTCCTCAAATCTGTTGGGGAGCTCACAAGATCCGAGGACTGAGCCTGTCGCGACTGTGCTTAGCATAGCTCGTAAACATATACAGTAGTTTAAGAGCAAAATACGAGTCCAGGTGAGCATGATCTACGCGACTGTGCAAACTGAAAAATCATACAGAAGATTACTGAAGACCATGAAAACATGAGCCCAGCTGAGAGAATATGTGATCCAAGTGTTGTGGCTGTGGTAGAAGTAAAATATATTTCAGAGTAATGGTATACAAGCCGAAGGATCGTACAGATTGCACGGTCTAAGTAGATTGAAGTAATTTGTTGTAGGTTCCAGCTTCCACCACCACAATTTCAAGGTTTTTGGTACATTCCCTGTAGATGTGACCCAGTTGTCGTGCCATTAAAATAACAAATCTTTCCTTCAAGAAAATGTGTGGCCATGGATTTTAGGTCTTCGACGAGTTGTATCAGTATTGGTTCTTGCAGGATTACCAGTGCCACAAGATGATCTCAATGATGTTTATTGTTCACTTATGGGTCCGAGTTCTTGTCGACCAACAGCTCAGTTGTTTGAGGTACAATTCAACTTCTTCTGGGTGAGAATTGAGCATTCAAGTTTACTTCATTTATTAGAAGAAGATTATAAGCTGGAATAGTGAAGGCTGTGTTCGGCAACAACTTCATACAATAATGAATTTTTCTCATAATAATTAGTAACTTCAGAATACCTTTATTTTCTCAGTTCCCTACCTAAGTATTAACCACATAAGCCAACTCCTAAGCAATTGTGTATCACGGAAAAATATTAGGCATTCCGGGAGTGCGGACTGTAGTACTTCAGAGTTCGGACCAGTGAATATTCACTATTTTTACGATAAGTGCTTGACCGTACTATGTTATGGGTACCTGAATAATTTCTGGTGTCACGGGTATCAATTTTATTCTTGTTGCCAGCTCACATCTAGAGGTACAATTGAACATGCTCAACATTAGCATGTTGAAGATCAGAATATGATGACTATCAAACGTTTTTGGACTGTGAATTTGCAGAAGAAAGGTACGTTATAACAAAATGATTTGAATGGTGTATTTTGAACAACCTCCATTAAAGCTTTTGTTTCTTGTTTACATTAAGACATTTTTATTTTTATTTTTTATGACTTCCAATAGGTTTTCAACTGATCCGCTTCCCACACAATGTATTTCTCCATTGTTTATTCAATTCTTCTGCTCTAATTTGATCGGTTGACTTGCTGAATGTGGTTGATTCTGCTGTTCTCAGTGTTTTAGATCTCTCAATCATGTATAGTATCTCTAGATTGATAAACAGTATTTCTCTCTTCATAATAATGATTCTCCCTAGATTACTCAGAGGCTCTCAATTGGTGGCCCTAGACTGACTATAACTAATTTTACCCTAGAAATGTAATCGAGTCTTGAGAGATTTCTCCAAGTTCTTAGCTGAGCTTTATCTCCACCATCTCTTGTGATTGCAGGCAAATTATCATGAGTAGGAATTTGCTAGCACAGGACTCGTAATCCTAACAATTACAATTAGGTAGTGTTTCTTCTCGTAAAGAAGATATTGAAAAATACTTTTGACTCATTAATATAGGTCAATAAATTTTTTTAGAAATATTCTTCATTGCCTTTGATAATTAGTTTCAAACTATTCACAAATGAATCCAAGGATTTTAAGTCCCTTCAAAGAGATATTGTGGCAGAGTTTCGATTCAAACTTTCTTCTCTGCAGAATGTGGAAAATTCTCCTACCAATAAGTGGCTTTGCAGAGAATTGTGATTTCTGAAGGTATCCTGGAAGCTTGATAACTGTCTGGATGATGCATATGTAATCATGTTCTTATCAGTTTGGGCTTTCGTGTTTATAATCAGCTGTATGTCTACGTTCGAGAATATAACTTTTGAGCATCTGTGAAAATCTTGTGTAGCAGTTGGTTAGCGATTAGATGGCTTATTCTGATGTGCTATTTGATTTGAAGATGCAAGACAGCATATCTCTGGTAGTTCATTCAGCACAAGTTCCGCTTTATGCTTTATTTTCCAACTTGCGGTGATGTGGACTTTTGCAGGGACTCTTCTAGCATTTCACTGAGTTTTGTTGATAACAGTATATGTGGGTGGATGGTTCTGTTTTTGGCCTTGCCGGGAATATTTAGATTGGGTTCAGATCATTTTTAGTAGGTGAATTAGAAATGTTAAATTTTAATGGCTTCAGTTTTATAAGTATGGCTTTTCTGGTGCTCATTTTATGGTCTGTTGTATGTTTGGTTGGCCTATTTGGCTATGGTGTCCTTTTTGCCGTTTGTTTTATTGGCGGACATAGGGATTCCATGTGCTTTGAATTTGTCTTTGCCGTTTTGTTTGAATAAATTCTTCTCACTGCTTACCTTTCAAAATAAATATATATATGCAAGGTGTCATTGCTTGGTTTAATGGTAGAAACTCGAACTGATGCAAGTTCGAGAGTTTGAGTCTATCATCAGGTCTTTATCTCCTGTCTTCTCCTCCCAACATGTTGCGCGGACAGGACATTTCACCAGGTAATACCTCTTTTACCTTACGATATATTTTTCTTGTTAATTTGACTTTAGATGATAAATTATTGGATGGAAAGTTACCTGTCCCCACCTGCATAAATATCTGTCAATATGTTCCTTGGGGATTGTCATCTGCCTTTAATATTTATGACCAAGGATAGCAACAGCACCAAGAGTAAAAAAAGAAAAACCCATGTAGTCCATGAGGACAATGACAGTGCCATGGAGCTTTTTTATTTTTTCTTTATAGAAAAGCATGAATATCTGAGTGTAACAGAGGCAAATGTAGCAGACCTGTGGTCACGATTCAGAACTTAACTCAAAGTTGTTGAGAAATTGATATGTCTAATGTACATGATGAGCATGCATGGCCACATATATAAATTGCATGTGAATCGAGCGAGCATACGAAATACAAGGCACATTTAGTGTGTAAGATTATTATCTTATAGATTTATGGTCAGCTGATTCAGGTGTCAGTACCATGCATGGCCCTGTTAATTAGTGTTTGTAGAATTAAATTTTGATCCTCCCTTTCTGCGCTTGATGCATGTGACGCCCACGACCCACCGGACCACATGACCCAGTACAGCCCCCCATTTACCGGCCTTTTAGTCAAAAGGAAAGCTACTGGCTTATGAAGATTCTGAATAACAGGTGGTTGTTAGTTGTGACAATGTCTTGTATGGTCCTTGTTAACTGATTTCTGTGGTGGGATGGTATTAATTTCGGCAATGCATCGATTCAGGCGAAAATAGATTGGAGGGTTAGTATTTATTTTGTGAGAGACAAGGTGGGGTGTTATATGTGTGCATTATGTCTCATGTTTGCGATGGTGTTATATGCATAATAGTGCTCTAGATTTGATAAAAGCCAGTGATATAGGAAGTTTGTTGTTGATGAATAGGGTGCCCCTAATAAACCAATGCGAAAATCGCCGTTCTTGACATAATTTTCTGGGAAAAGATTATTGTTGATACATTAGGGCAACATTTCTATTTCAATTTATAGGTTGTTTTACTAGTCTGGTTTTGTTATTTCTGATCATCATTGTGCACTATGCCAAAATATGATCAATGTAGTACTTAATTTTGAATGTATCCGGGATAACCTCAGTCCTCAAATCTATGGGGGGCTCACAAGATCCGAGGACCGAGCCTGTCGCGACTGTGCTTAGCATAGCTCATAAACATATATAGTAGTTTAAGAGCAAAATACGAGTCCAGCTGAGCATGATCTAGGTGACCTAACAATTGCCATAGGCACATCATGATAGAATGTGCTTGGCAAAAAGCTGTGCAAACTGAAAAATCATACAGAAAGATTACTTAAGATCATGAAAACATGAGCCCAGCTGAGAGACTATATGATCCAAGTGTTGTGGCTGTGGTAGAGGTAAAATATATTTCAGAGTAATGGTATACAAGCCGAAGGATCGTACAGATCGCACGATCCAAGTAGATTGAAGTAATTTGTTGTAGGTTCCAGGTTCCACCACCACAATTTCAAGGTTTTTGGTACAATCCCTGTAGATGTGACCCAGTTGTCGCGCCATTAAATTCACAAAATCTTTCCTTCAAGCAAATGTGTGGCCATGGATTTTAGGTCTCCGACGAGTCGTATCAGTATTGGTTCTTGCAGGATTACCAGTGCCACAAGATGATCTCAATGATGTTCGTTGTTCACTTATGGGTCCGAGTTCTTGTCGACCAACAGCTCAGTTGTTTGAGGTACAATTCAACCTCTTCTGGGTAGAATTGAGCATTCAAGTTTACTTCATTTATTAGAAGATGGTTATAAGCTGGAATAGTGAAGGCTGTGTTTGTTCTTGCAGGATTACGAGTGCCACAAGATGATCTCAATGATGTTCATTGTTCTCTTATGGGTCCGAGTTCTTGTCGACCAACAGCTCAGTTGTTTGAGGTACAATTCAACCTCTTCTGGGTGAGAATTGAGCGTTCAAGTTTACTTCATTTATTAGAAGATGGTTATAAGCTGGAATAGTGAAGGCTGTGTTTGGAAACAACTTCATACAATAATGAATTTTTCTCATAATAAGTAGTAACTTCAGAATACTATTTTCTCAGTTCCCTACCTAAGGATTAACCACACAAGCCAACTCCTATGTGATTTTGTATCACTGGAAAAATATTAGGCATTTTGGGCGTGTGGACTATGTAGTACTTTGGAGTTCGAAGCGATTGTGTAATATTTGGCATTCTGGGAGTATGGACTATGTAGTACTTTGGAGTTTGAAGCGATTGTGTATCACGGGAAAAATATTAGGCATTTCGGGAATGCGGACTATGTAGTATTTCGGAGTTCGGTTCAGTAAATATTTACTATTTTTTACGATAAGCGTTTGACCGTACAATATTATCGGTACCTGAATAATTTCTGGTGTCACGGGTATCAATTTTATTCTCGTTGCCAGCTCACATCTAGAGGTACCATTGAACATGCTCAAAATTAGCATGTCGAAGATCAGAATATGATAAGACTGTCAAACGTTTTTGGACTGTGAATTTGCAGAAGAAAGGTACGTTATAACAAAATGATTTGAATGGTGTGCATTGAACAACCTCCATTAAAGCCTTTGTTTCTTGTTTACATTATTAACTAGTTGGTTGGAAAATACTAGAGGACATTGTTTTTTTTTTTTTTTTTTTTTTTGACTTCTAATCATTAGGTTTTCAACCTACATTAATGATGTTATAAAAATCCGTAGTGATACAGATTTTAAATATATATATATATATATATATATAGAGAGAGAGAGAGAGAGAGAGAGAGAGAGAGAGAGGAGGACCGATCCTTTGGAAGGGCCTCATTTAACATATATGTAGGGTAAGTTAATTTATTAGGGTTAGACCACCATATAAATAACCATGTCGCCTAGGGATTGTGACATGGCACAGCCTCTTAACACGTAGTGTTGCAGCATAGGTGGAATTAGGTTTTGGGACCCAAACAAGATGTGTGACTAATGCATTGGTGGCTGAGAGTTAAGAGATAACATGAACAATCTACTCATGTAACAAACCATGGACCCCAATATATTATTCATAGAGATTTAATTTTTTACATTAATGGCCGTAGATTTTAATATTTTTTTTGACTATTATTAAAAATAAAAAAAAATTACCAACATTTTGATGTTATTCTCTATATGGGTTCAAATTGATTTGGAAAAAAAATACTATTTGTCATTGATTTAAACAAAATCACTCAAAAAAAAAAAAAATGTAATCATTTGGAGACAATTTTTTTGATTTGGAGACAAAAATATTTTGTTCATATGCATATGCTAACACAATATATATAATGTGAAGCATTGTGAGCTGTTTTTTCCCCGGTCTGGACCCAATGTAGAAAATTTCATTTTGTTCTCTTGCTCGTGAGTTGGGACCAAATCAACGTAGTCCACAAGTTCTGAACATGGTGGCATTGTAAACCTTAGTTTAGTGCCTCAAGATACCAATCGCAACAAATAATAATAAAAAAAGCCCAATAACATAATGCTAAATCCAATATTATATGGTATGATGGCACACTGTAAAACCCCCTTTTTGTTTTCACCTCATACTGTATTGTTGGGATTTGGTGTTGCATCCGATGGCTCACACAGTATACACGTGTTTGAATGAATGTGTGCCAGCTGTCCGATGCAATATGACACTTGTATTCTATTCATAGGATATCTCACATTGACATATAATACCTCACAGCATATGTATACGTGTAATAATCCGTGTTAAACACGTGTGTATGTTATGAGTCGTAGGATGCAGTAATATTAGACAACTCATATTTAGTGTTTGTGTGTGTGTGTATATATATATATATATATATTTTGACATTGGTGAATATCTAAGTAAGTTTTTTTTTTTTTTTTTTGGGGAATAAAGAAGAGTGTAAGGAGACAAAACTAATGAATATCTAGGGTTGGTGATGGAAGGGAACATGATAAGGGGATAAATGAACAGTCTAAAAATAGGTGAAACCAGAAAGATATCAAAAGTTGGACTTAATAAGGGTTATGTGGTACAAGAGAAAGTGGCCCCCACTGTTCAATAAGGTCTAGTAGGGTGACCCATTTCTCACTAGGTCCCCTCTCTCTCTCTCTCTCTCTCTCCTCTCTCTCTCTCTCGCTCTCTAACCTTATACATCAACATAAATGGGTCATTGGGAAATGAATGAATAAAGTCATTGGTCAATTGGCTTAACTATCAAGGTGTATGCTACTTATATCCCTCTCCTCTATCTATATATATCCATCTATGTCATCTTCATTTCCTCATTGCTCACTCTCTCTCTCTCTATAAACATATTGATTTCTCTCTCTAGACTGCATCCAAAATTAGTTAGCCCCAACAAAACACACTACTACTCTTTGTCTCTGCGCAGCCTTTACCCAGTATAGCAAATACTATATATATAGAAAATATATGCATACATATATACATATATAGACGTGTATATATAAAAAAAAATTGTCACTGGGTTTGTTGTATTAGCAACCGGGTCATCATCGGTTAAATAAAAATGAGTACTGACCATCAGAATTCAGAACCAGAGAGCAGTTCCAACTCATTCTCATCACCTCCATCATCACCATCCTCACCCGGGTCAACTCAGTTCCCTCAAAACTCGGTGTCGAACTCACCAAACCAACCCAAACCACAAGACCCAGAAGCCAAGAAGATGAAGAGGCTCCGAGACAGCAGCAAACACTCGGTGTACCGGGGAGTCCGAATGCGCAATTGGGGCAAATGGGTGTCCGAAATCCGTGAGCCTCGCAAGAAATCACGCATATGGCTCGGCACATTCCCGAACCCAGAAATGGCGGCTCGGGCCCACGACGTGGCGGCGCTGTGCATCAAGGGTGACTCGGCGATTCTCAATTTCCCCGAACTCGCCGGGTCGCTGCCGCGGCCGGTGTCGCTGCTGAAGAGCGACGTGCAGGCGGCGGCGGCGAAGGCGGCCGCCATGGACACGTTTGACGACTCTCCTTCGGCGTCGCTGTCGTCGCTGGTTTCGGCTATGGAGCTGTCGAATTCCGATGAATTGAGCGAAATCGTTGAGTTGCCGAGTCTGGAGACGAGTTGTGACTCGGCCGAGTTGAACAGCGAGTTTGTGTACGACAGTGTTGATGGGTGGCCATATCCTCCGCCGTGGTTGCACACTGCCGGTGATGATTGTGGGTTGGTTTCTGATCAGATATCTACTGGTTTTGACACTCTCTTGTGGAATTATCAGTGTTGAATTTGTGCGTGTGTGTGTGTGTGTGTTTTGTAAGTATGTGTTTGGGTTCTTCTTTTCTTCATTTTAGCTCTTTTGGTTTTGCTTTCAAGGGCTAAAATCTCTCTCCCTCTCTCTCTCTCTCTCTCTCATGCTTTCCAGCTTGTAACCTCTTGAATGTATCTAACTGTACAGTTAGGAGTGAAAGAGGAAATGTCATAAATTTCCTTCCATGTTTGGTATATACACATTAACGTCTCTCTCTCTCTCTCTCAGGAATATTTATATATTTTTTACTATATATGTATATTATTTTTTTAATATCTAGGTCTATCTGGGGGAATTATGCACTCCTTACTGTTTTTTATTTTTATTTTATACTTTTTTCATAAGCCTCTAAAAATTGTTTTAGATATATATATATATATAGATAGATTGTTTGGTTTAAGTTTTTACATTAAAAATGTATTTAAGCACAATCCTCCTCTCTTCCTCTACTAATACTAATATTATTGTAAAACATGATTTTAATTGAAAAAATTAAAAAAAGGAAAATAAAATTAATTAAAAGAGAAAATATCTGTACTAACTTGGTTCTTGTGAAATAATAGTTGAAGCTAGAAAAAGGAAAAAATTATGGATGTGCCAAAACAAAAAGTATAGTACTCGATGCAGAATGTGTAATCCACTACTCAAAACCCTAGTTTTCTTTTTTATTTTATTTTATTATTTTATTTTTTTGTGTGCTGGCTGTTGAGGTTTAATTTTTGGCAGATGGAAGATGGTGAATGATGGGGAGTGGTGTGACAGTGACAAATTTTCCCAAATTGGGTACATAATTAATCTATTTTTTTTCCCATATATAAGCACACATAATTTGAAAACTACATGAACTCTGCTGACTCACGCAGTTTCCTTTGGAATTTTGTTCTTCTTTTAAGGGGACTGTGTGGAGTACTGGTTGCTCGCAAGTAGCAAGTCTAAACCTAGATGATATTTTGTTTTCCCCCATTTGGTTGACATGAGAGGCAACATAAATATCTCTTTATATGCGTACCACTGCAGCAAACCGGTTTCACTGTATTTAAATCGACAACTCAACAATTTTAGATCGTTTATTTTAATGCAACGATTTTAATTAACAAAACAGTAACTAACGTACGTTAAAAGCGTTAAATTATCAATTTAATGGCATTATAGCATTGTAATATATTACATTATAATATAATATGTTGCACTGTTGATTTAATAGTGATTGAAAACGAGTGATGAACCGGGAAGGATTGAGATCGGGATTGGGATCCCTCGAAAAAAACAACAATTATATATGAAAATACCTGTATGTTGCATGAATCTTATATGATTGCCGCATTTTTATGTGATGTAACGTAATAGATTTACACAAAAAATTTGAATTATTAATTTTTAGCAGTTGTTGGCATGCTTAGACCCCACATAATGATAAGTTAATGGAATGAAAAAGATGAATGAATAAAATATGTTAATGTGACTGTGTAAGAAGGTTGTGTAAAATACACAATAATTTTATACATTAATGATGTGACAGACTGACATTATCTTAATAAAGACTTATATGTCATACTTCTCTTTGTCGAAACGATAAGGCCGTTATATAAGTGGTGTTGCACTTTTGATTTAACAGCGATACAAAACTAGTGAATATCGAAAAAGGATTGGGATATGGATTAGGATCCCATGCATAAAGCAACCACCATACATGGAAATGCCAATAGGGTCAAACTCTCTCTCTCTCTCTCTCTCCATAATATTTTAGTTGAATGTTTACCATAATGAAATGTCCCTCCTTTGTCAAAAAATTAAAGTTTGATGGTGAATGATCACTGTATCTAAATATATATATAATATATATATTTAGGGGAGGGGGGGTTTTTGGAAATTCCGTGATTGGTTTTGTTTAGCCATTTGTGGCTATATGCTCAAAAGTTTTCTTTCTTCATCCGACTCTATAAAGGTAACTTTAAAGATTTTAGAAATGGATATTGTCAGTAGACTTTTTTAGTAATTTTTGTTACAATTAGGACTCTCTTGTATTGAACAAAAGTGGAAAAAAAAAATTATTATTTTTTGAAAGCAAAAGATGGGGAACTTGGTAGCCCTTCTACTTTTCTTTATTTATAATAAAGTGGGAATGGATGGGATCCTGGGCTCCTTCTTTGTATAGCGGGCTATGAGTTGGGGACGGTTTTTGTGCTCTTTCTGTGTGCAACGGGCTTCATGTTGAGAGGCTCCAGCCGCTCCACGTGAATCTCGTTGAATTTTGTATTGTGCATTAAAATGATACCGTTTTGACGGGCAACATGACTTTCCTCCACGTAAGAGGAGATTCGAATCCATGTAAAGAGTTGGACTTGTATCTTATTAATAGTGTTCTTACTATGCTAAAGTTCAACTTTTGTCCCTTTGGGGTTTTCATATAATGGAATTCCTCTTTGTAAGTAACTTCTAGATTAAGAAAGAAAATGGCCTCTGCTCACTTCTTTTAAAGTACATTCTAATATTTCATAATCTAATCAAGTGAAACATATTCCTTGGAATGTTAACTTCTAAGATTTAATCACGACAACTGACGTGATGGATGTTCTGAGTTTGATTCTCTTCTGTCACTCTTTTAAATTTTTTAAAATTAAAATTAACGTGTGACTTTGAAAAATACTATATATATATATATATATATATATATGGTTCGCAATATCTGTCACGGTCGCGATATTGGTATCAATCGCGATGTAATAGACTCATACAAAGTCAATATAAACTAATCGATACGAATCGCATATGAGATATAAAAATAAAAATATAAAAAAGGAAAGAATTAATCATACACAGAGAGCCGAGACATGCACCCAAGTAAAGATAATTAACATGCTGGTAAATTATAAATAAATACTTGGATAATACAATTTAAGGTTGAGAATGTAAGAAGACTATTTTTTTTTTTTTTTTTTTGGTTTTGGTTTTGATTTTATGTAATATGTCATAATCTAACAAAACGACAACTTACAGCTATTGTCAATTTGTATGATGCATACAAAGTTAATTGTACCTAATTTAGGTTGCACACATTCTTGTGCATTTGCCAATTCCACTTGCAATTAGGCATATATGGGATCAAATTTAGGGTTTTTTGGAATGATTTTTATTCCACTCCTTTGTTTGCCCTCATTTGTGTTTGTGTCTCATTTTTCTACACAGAAGTCACAAATCATTGATGACAAATGACATCACAAACTCTTCTATTGGTCATGAATTATGATAATTTCTTTGATTTCTAATAGATATCTATCATTTGCTTGTGTGTAATATCAATGAGCAATTTAGTGAAGTCTATTCAAATTGCCTCTCAACGGCCATTAAAGTGAGTGTTTGCTAAACGGCTAGGGAAGGGAGACAACTTACTGTCCCATCATTCGGATCAATAGTTTGTATATGTATTTGTGTGTGTGTGCGCGCGCGCTCAACTTGTGCAAAGATGTGGTATAGCAAAGGACAACCCAACTCCACTAATATTTAAGTGAATTAAACAAATTAAATTGTTTTTTTCTTGCCCCTAATTGCACACAAATGAACTTATACCTACCTCTAACTTTACTTTTTTTTTTTTTTTTTAGTTAGCACTAGGAACTCACCTAGGCAGGGCCCTTTCGGGACCCACCTTAGGTTACAAACCTTGGGGTGCAGAGTCTCACCCCAAAGATATACCGAGTAAGTCGGAAAAATTAAAAAATTTGGTAGGAGTCGAACACTGGCCGATTGGATGCCAGCCCCGAACCTCTACCATCACTGCCAAGCCCCTAGGGCAACCTACCTCTAACTTTGCTAGTTAGTTACAACTAAAATTTTCAAACCCTGTTCTTGCTTGCAATGCTTGTGTGATTTAAATAATTTAAAAAACAAGAACAATAAAAAATTGTGAGACATCAATTTGCTTGAAATATTATCATCATATATGATATCAAGTGAGACTAGTGTATCCATGGATTCTTTGGCAGTTAGAAATGATGCAGCCCGCACTGCAAAACCACATTATTTAAATATAAAAAAAAAAAAAAAAAAAAAAAAAAATGGGTCATGTTATAACAACTAACACAGATAATTATTGTTTGCCTTTTGCAGTTTGTACTAAACTACATCACCATTTTTATAATCTTGGTATAATATATTAATTAACATGAGGAGATGGAATAAACCAAACAAGAAATAGCCAAATCCATTGAAGAATGACATAATGTGCTATCTGAAAAAATCTATTTAAATGTTATCTTATATGTGCCATAACCAAAATTGAATTGGTATATTAGATGTACTTCAATTAATTATGATTTGGTTGATTGATTTGATTCTTTTTGATAACAATTTCTCACTCTTTAACACATCAGAAATATTTGAATGGATATTCGCAATTAGGGATGTTAATTTAACCCGCTCCGTCCCATTTCTATTGAGACAGATTTGGAATCATCCTAATCTGTTTAGGGGCAAGTTTGAGAAGAGAGTATAAAATCCGCAAAACCCCATACTCATCCTGATTAATAATTAATCTATAAATAAATATTCTTTTAGTAGCTATAATTTTTAATTTTTCTTTATTTCTTATGATAATTTTAAATTTTAAGAACTTTTTTGTTATTATAATTGTTAAATATTTGACTATACTACAAAAATTTTACAAAATTGATTTTAAATTTATTCAAGTTTGAATTATTATTATTTTTAAAATATGTACATCTGGGTACTCCGAACCTGCCCCGATTCCGATGCGGGGCGCCCAAATCGAATTTGGAAAAATATTTTTATTGGTGAGACGAGTTTGGAAAAGGGTTAGCCTGTCTCGAACCTACCCGTTAACAACCATATTCGTAGTTTGCCAATGCTTTTAAATACTCAAAGTTTATGTCATGGTTACTTATCTAAATAGTGTCTAAATAGTGTCCGGCTAGAATGAGACCATGCATATCACATTGAGAGGAGTCGAACTTGAGATTTTCAATTATCACCAAGAGCAAAGCTTAGAAGTTGATTGTACAAGGAGCCTTTTAAGTTAACTATCTTTTGTAAAATGTCATGTGTCAAACTCTCATTAATTCAACCACCATAATATATAGTGTAGTTAACCCATCTTGTCCGCAAAGAAAAGGAAGAATGGTAGACATATGGAAAAGCTAGAAAAATCCTTTTACAATTTGTAAATACATTTATTTAATTTTCCTACCATTTGAAACAATCTAAATGAAAGACTAATGTTCTATAGTGGTGAAGTAAAGTCCTACTAGCCAGTAGATATTTTTGCTAACTAACTAGTACTAGCTGGTAGATATTTTTTCTTTGGCCATACAGTTGTCTCCACTGGAAAAAGTAGCTAGGCACATTCACACAAAAGTATAAAAATAATGATCTAGGGACCATTATCCCAAAAACCCAAATCATCATTCATGGGTTAACCAATATAGCATACTTCATAGACAAAAAACACTTTTGACAAATTTACCACTTTTACCCCCACCACTTCCTAGGGTTTTGGTTCATTTGCTCACATGAAAAATGCAACTTTTGTGACCTTAAATAGTTGGGAAGCAAAGGAGAAACTTTCTAGTGATTCTTCTAGCTTATATATGTATGTATCTCTGTGTATCTTTATATATATAGATATATCCAAACATTGGGGCCATATAGAAAATCGAAATCTTTCGAAAACTCTTTATTGAAATACAGTTCTCTCCCATCTTTAGAGAGATTTACTCGTACGAGAAATCATATCACCATCAGGGACGGACCCAGCAGGGGACTAGGGGGGGCAGATGCCCCCCTGAATTTTTAATATTTTGATTTTATACCCTAATGTTTTTAAAATTTATGAAAATGCCCCCCTAAAATTACAATTCGCCCCCACTGGATTCTTTTTTTTTAGCATTTTATACTTCAAATTTTGATAATTTATGAAGATGCCCCACTATAATTATAATTTGCCCCACTGATTTTTTTTTTTTCATTTTATACTTAAATTTTTTTAAAATTTATGAAAAAAACCCTACTAAAATTACAAAAATAAACTCATCATATAATTTTGTACCCACAAATTAAAAATTCGCCCCCCTCACCAAATTTTTTGGGTCCGTCACTGATCACCATGACCCCATTTTCTGAGCTGTGAACCTCAATTTTGTTTGCCCTACCAAAAGAAGTGACTGACCCATCTCTTGCTATAATTTCTTTCATTTGCTTGGTTTGTCTTCATACTGAGTATAAGCACTGTTTTGTCATGGTTTCCCCTACTCTTCTTTCTTTCTTTCCTTTTTCTCATTTACCAAACAAAACAACCATTCGTTTCTATCTCCATAACAAGCAAACAAACAAAACTCAGCCACAAATAATATTTATATGGTTAGAACTTTAGGTGGCTTAAAATCTGCCAACAAAGCTTTCTTTTCCAAAGTTCACTAGATACTATTAATAATTTAATATCATGTTTATTTACCTTAAGATATTTCCATGTTTGGTAATATTCTCGGTATATTCCATTTCACAGTTTATAGCTTGTACTAAAAATTCAGCTGTTAAAATTTATAGTATTAATTTTTAATTTTTTTATTAATAAAAAATTGAATTTTAATGGTGTACTTCACACACCATTACAACGCGTATTTATATAAATGGGAGACCTTGTAAGTGTCATCAACTTTTCCTTTAATTATATGTATGATTTTTATTTTTATTTCTTTATTTTTAAATAATTTTATAATATTTTTAAATTCCCAAGAGTAGGAGAAAATACAAAAATTAATATTATATGAATTCTTATGCTAAAATATATAATAAAGAAAGCTGACTTTTAATCAACGTGGGAGTATGGCACCTTTTGATTTCCACTAAAGTGGATCTCCTCCCACTTGGGATGTTTTCTATAATTGGACAAGTCCTATAATTTCTCCGATCAAATTATGGTTGTTTAGTACGAGAAAACTACATATGTGTTTATAAATGTTACTGATATAATTTTATATTCTTATTTACATAAAAATTGAATAGTTTATATATATACAAGCTCTATACTTTTATAACCTTTATTTAAAATTTGTGTGTGAATTGAAAAATGTTGTTTGCGAGTAGTTTAGCATTGAAAAGCACACATTAATTTTTGGCATCATTGTCATGAACTGTGTAACGTTTTCATTGTTAAATTAAATATTCTTTCTAATTTGGTTGTTACTCATCAGACACTAACTGTTTGGTTGTTGCTCATCAAACATCAACTATTGTGTAATATCATAAAATTAAATTTCCATACTCATAATTCAATAATATCTCTTCAACTTTACAAAATAAAGTCCATAACATTCTCTCTTTTACCCATTAGCTCAATTCCTTCCTAGCTCTCTTTCTTTTGAGAATTGAGAGGTTACGCCATTAAACCAAAACTCCTTTAATTAATTACGTTATAACTATTTGACCAATCCGAGTGATGGTTTTATAGAAAGATTAGGCCTATTGGATTGGACTTAAATTTGGATTGATGGTTTTATACTTTTGGGTGAAGTATTAATTACACCATCAAAAGGATGTTAATATGTCCCATCCAGAAAGATTAAGAGTTAACACCCATTTTCAGTCAACTCACCTTTAGATTTTAAAATATACGTAAATAAATCTTATATTATGTGTTATTATTATTATTATTAGTTTGTTGATGATCTTTTGGGTTTATAACCATAAATTAACAAAATTTATAATTATATTATAGATGTTATATGTGTATTATTATTATTTTTAAATAAATATTTAATCTTTAATATTTTTAAATTTTTTTTTCCCTAGTTGGTACTCACACACACATGTTTTTATTGAGGTTCGAATTCCTGACCTCTTTTTAAAAAGTAGAAGCTTATTACTGTTAGGCCATTGACCTGTTGGTTATTTTTAGAACTTATATTTAATTATTTATATTATGCTTGACAATTTTGTAGCTGAGCCAGTGGACAACGGGAGGCTGCAAAGAGTGTACAAATATTATAGTTGTTTATATTATGCAGATTTTTTTTTCCCCCAAAAGGTTATGCAGAATTCATTTTTTTTTTCCCCCAAAAGGTTATGCAGAATTCCTTTAAAATAAACAAATCATGCAGAATCCCATTTAAAATAATAATAATAATAAAAATCATACAGAATTTGAATCAAAGTTCCAATAAACACGCTCTAATGGCATCATTCTTCATCATTAATATTATATATAGTGTGGTTGCCTTGTAATTATCATGGAAATTATTATCTTAAGCAACAAATTAATTATTATATTCGACAATTATCTTAAGGGAAACCATTACTTCACCTGTTAGTTCAAGAACTAAGTTGGCCCACATTAAGAGAATCAAAATGAGCATTTTTTGTTTATTAAAATAATAATAAAATAGAATCTCATTTTTCTTTTGTGATCTTCAGTTCACCAACCCATAATTTTCTTTTCTTAAATGCATTGTAATATATTATATAATGTATAATTTAAAAAACAAGGCATACCATTGATGAACATCAAAGAACCAACAAAAAGTGAGGTAAATCTAGCACCTAAACAAAACAGAGAAGAGAATATGTGATTTAATTGAAAATTGGTAACAGAGAATGCATGTTACACGATGTCATTCACAAAAAAACTAGTTAACTGTTACGGATTTGGACATTTCCAAATTGACGAGCGGCCTCAAACACGTTGAAATCCCCTTGAAGTATTAAGTCAACCTACTTGAGCGTGCTAGCTTAATAAAAACTAAGGTTAGACAAGCTTGCTTGCAAGTGTGTGTAGGAAGAGAATAGTTCGACAAGAGAACAAGAGAGAGAGTTTGTGTGAATTACAACTTAGTAGCTTGGTGAGGAGCAAATGAGCTCCCACCTCCTTATATAGGCACTTGGCCTTACAAAGATTTTAGACTACAAGACTAGAAGCTTCTGCAATGTTATGTACAACTATACAAGTCTAGAGAATCCTAGACTACTATAGATATGTCCACACTCTACAAGACTTGTTTAGAGAATTCTAGGCTACTCCATAAGGTTCTAGACAAGTATGGATTACTCTACATACCTCTAGATAGTTCTGGAAGTTTCCACACTATTGTAGAGAAGTGTAGAGAAATTTAAAAAGTTCCCCATCTATGTAGGTTGCCATTCTAATGTATGTTGTGCGCTTTTATGGCATCTATATGGCGTTAACCTTCCATGGCGGGGCGTAACACTCTCCTCACCTAAACTTGCGATGCCCTCGTCACGCTTTCCTGCTTGAACTTCCGGGTGTGTTCGTAAGCTACAATTTTGACGACCCTGGATTTTTCAACCCAGTGTGTCCTGTGATGACCCAAAACGGATCCAAAATGCGGAAGCAAAAGATAGAACAATGATCTCTAGAGATACACCACTCCTCTAAGACACCAATGTGACCCTCAACGAGGTCACGAAACCCAAAGGAAGAAAATACGGAAGCAATATTTCAAAAATGGATAAGAATGAACCTAGGGACAAAATGGTCATTCCACACTAAAATGGGTGCCACCGTGCACACCATTGGAAAGAAAACGAAAAATTAATAAGGATAGACTCAAGAATCACTTGATTCGGAGTCCGGACGACAAAGATATCAAGTTCTGAAGTCGAAGAAAGGGAAACCCTATCCCGGTTCGAACCAAAAACAGACACTACCTTACTAAAACTTGAATAACTTGAGCCACAAGAAGAATCTGAAGCTCTAATTAGTACCATTGGAAAGCTTATTTCGACGCGATCAATTTAGACTCAAGAACGGACCAATTCGGAGTTAAAACGAAGAAGATATGATGATTTGAAGTCAGAGGTGCAGTGCTGAACTAAGACACACACATTATAAGTTGTGAACTTATTTGGTTTAATTTTGGAATCTTGGAACATTTTTGAGTTGAGATGGCTAGGGTTTGGCTCTAGTACGGGGACGTGAGTCCTCTAAGTCATTGAGATAGTGCGCACTTAGGGTGGTCTTCCCTGCGGGTTAGTGCTCGGAATAACCGTTGAGGTCTCGGCAGAATTCTGAGCTTAGATGTCCAAGTCTTCCACTATTTGTTTTCGCATTCAATTCCAAGTTAACAATCATGTCTATATTGTAACTTGTGGTTTTGGTTATTGGCGATTTTGATGTTGTTAAGTACATCCATGTTTATGATTTTAATGAATCATTTTGATATTGTTAAGTACATCCATACTAAATTGATATATTTAGTTGATTTCACACTTTTAGATTTCTAGTTGATAACCTAGAGAACCTATGTCTTGATGTGTGGTATTAGATATCCTAATTATGCTAAATTGTTATATTGAGTCGATGTTACATTTTAGACTTCAAATTGATTACCTTGAGAATCTATATGTTGTTGCTTTGTGTAAGCATGCTCCTATGTTGTTGCTTTGTGTAAGCATGACCCTATGTTGCTAAAATTGCATGAATGAGGTGATTGATGCTAGAAATGATCTTAGGTAGCTAGGATGCTCCTTGAGTCTCACCTTTGACATAGACGTTAGGTGGAATGAACCACAATAATTAAATCATGCAAACTTGTAAAAGGTAGGTCGATGCATGCTCATTTCTTACGAGTAGCTTTATGTTATTCACCCCTACGATACTGGGGCATATTTCAGGTACAGGAATTAAAGTTGAGACTCCCAATATGCTTGGATGACTTGTGGACTTGAAGACTTCCTTTTTTGTGAAGGTTGGCTCGGAATGCTAATTGTAGTCCTTTTTGTCAAATGTGTATTTTTGTTTCCATTTATGTAATGTGTACATGAGTGCACTCCTTACAATATATTTGACATGTATGAGATGAGGCCGGAGGCTAATGATAGGTATTTGTACCCTATGTAGTTTTGACTTTATGGTATATTATGAAAATGTTGAAAAATGTTAAGTTATTGTCTCACTATGTTTGCATCGGGTGTGGGAATTCCGTTTTGATTCTTCCGTAGGATCTCATTAATCATGCATGAAGTGTGGCCAAGGGCCAAATGGTAATTTCCAGCCATTTGCTAATTTTGGTTTTTCAAAATTTCCATTTCAAATTCATTTTCCCCTTTTTGGCCGTCAGGGAGTTGGATTTTGCATCGGTCGTTTCCGGGAGCCGCGGACCATTCCCGCGCGCTCAAAATCACTTATTACGTTTGCGTGCATATTCATTTCAGCCTAGAAGTGCATTTGGGGTCAAAAGTATGTTTGGTGCAAACTTACATTTTTTTGCCGTTTTGAGCCTAAACTGATTATAAGGGCATTTTGGGGTTTTCACTTGAAAAATAAAGTTTTCTTTTGGCATGGTTGGCTAGAAAACATGATTTTGAGGGTAGTTTCTTCTTTGTATTTTTCTCAAAAAGGCCCAGAAAGTCCTCAAAATTGCATTTCAAGTCAGCATTTTAGGAGCAGCCTACAGGAGTTCGAGCGCTCTAAATGGGGAGTTCGAGCGCTCGAACTTTGGGCAGATTTCTTAGGGCAATTTTTGAGTGCTCGAAGTCCTTGTTCGAGTGCTCGAGGTACTGTTCACGGGTGTGTGTGTCTTGGTTCAGCACTGCACCTCCGACTTCAAATCATCATATCTTCTTCGTTTTAACTCCGAATTGGTCCGTTCTTGAGTCTAAATTGATCGCGTCGAAATAAGCTTTCCAATGGTACTAATTAGAGCTTTAGATTCTTCTTATGGCTCAAGTTATTTAAGTTTTAGTAAGGTAGTGTCTGTTTTTGGTTCGAACCGGAATAGGGTTTCCCTTCCTTCGACTTCAGAACTTGATATCTTTACCGTTTGAACTCCGAATCAAGTGATTCTTGAGTCTATCCTTATTAATTTTTCGTTTTCTTTCCAATGGTGTGCACGGTGGCACCCATTTTAGTGTGGAATGACCATTTTGCCGCTAGGTTTATTTTTATCCATTTTTGAAATGTTGCTTCTGTATTTTCTTCCTTTGGGTTTCGTGACCTCATTGAGGGTCACATTGGTGTCTTAGAGGAGTGGTGTATCTCTAGAGACCATTGTTCTATCTTTTGCTTCCGCATTTTGGATCCGTTTTGGGTCATCATAGGACACACTGGGTTGAAAAATCCAGGGTCGTCACAACTATAGTGCTGCATCATGTTCCCAGCTTGTCCCGCTGCAGGTTTCTTCTACCCGTGGCCTGTCTCCAAACTTCCCCCCTAGTACGGGCACTTACCATTTGCAACGTCCCTTGGTGTTTGTCAATCTTTTCCTTTGGCGTGTAGCTCGACCGCCTCTGCTTGTCACAACTCCTTATAACGTTGGCCTTGTTTTATTTAGGCCCTACGCTCGCGTGCCTTCTACTAGCAAGGTGCATTGCTGCCCCTTTTGTACCTCTAAGATTGGGATTGTCTGAATATATGCCCTGCGATGATTCTATAAAGCTCCCTTACTTGTTTCCCGACCTACACCCTCCATAAGCGTCTCCGCATTCATGGTTTTCAAGTCTCTAGTATTGCCCACATGCTCCTAAGTGAGCAACGATGACTCTTCCCTGTGTGGTATGGTTTTGTTTTCCATGCTTACCACCATACTGCCCTCTACTGACAACTTTCTCATGCACTTATGTATGTTAGACTCTTCTATACCAAGCTCCTTCTCAAGTGGGAGATGGGCTACCACGTCATTCGGATACTGCATTAATATGGCAAGATAACTAGTTTCCCTTCATTTGAAGTCTTGCATCATCGTTAAAGATTGGGCTTCCATCTTGGTACCGCACACAACCGGCACCATGCATGTTGTGCTCCCCTTCATGATGCACATAAAGCCATCACCACTTGTCGATTCTAACTCAAACATTATATGCTAAAAACTCTATCCCAAGGACTAGGTGAAAGTTGTTCATACTCATCACCAAGAGATCAATAAAGCCATCCCATTTACTGATTCTAACTCAAACATTATGTGCTAGGCCATAGATAGGTTTGGCCGGCTTTATCGAGCCCCCTTCCTTATTAAACTTGAGGCCCAGTCTCTTAGCCTTATCTAAACTCAAAAAATTATGGGATGCCCCTATATCTACCATTGCTCGTGTGGGTGTCCCATTGATGTTTACCTCCACAAAAATCAACCCCTTAGCTGCCGCCTTGGGGACTTCTGTCTTTTTTATGGCGTTGAGGATTTGTAGTAACCCCATCTGCGCCTCCTCTTTGTTATTGTTCCTCATACTAGTTAGTCACGGTGTTGAGGGTTTTCTTTTTAGGGTAGTCCTTTACCCTAATAGGCCAAGAGGAAATTAAGGCGATGCAGGATGCAAGACCTCACTACGCCTATTGCAGAGGCTAAGTCCTTCATGGATTTTAGTTCCAAGAAGGACCACTTTAGGCTAAAGGATAAGGGCCATTACAGTGACAAATATGGGGGAGACAAGGGCACTATACACCATAAAGAGTGGTCATATAAGCAAGGCAGTGATAATGGTAATGGTAATGACAAAGAGGGAAAGGATAACAAGGAGTCGTCCAAACCTAAGACAAGCTATCCATGAAGAAGAAGAGGGAGTCTTTGTCAGGTAGATCTGTGATCACAAAAGTAAGTTTACTAAATTTTTTTACATGGTCTTGAATCGATCCATCTTGCTTAAGCCATTAGAGTTTTCCCCTAGCTTCATCCTTGGTATTCTCTTAATAAAATTGTTTCTTAATCTCCCTCTTAAAGTCATCCCAAGTGTTGATAGTGACCGAACCTTTGCCAATGTTGCTATAGCGCCACCACCACTAAAGCGTTGCCATGTCAATGAGGTATAAGGTCGTTGTGCGTATCTTCATGGTCTCATTTGTTAAGCCCGTTGCCTCAAAGTATTGCTCCATTCTGAATAGGAAGTCCTCCAACTTCCTTGCATCTTGGTCCCCATCATAGCTCTTAGGCTTGGGGATACCCACACGTGGTGCTATTACCCAGTTGTAGTTATGCCGGACGCCACCGCCCGCTTACATAATTCCCAATTTGCTCGTATTTCCTCCATTTGCTAGCGAAATGTGTCAAGCTCCTGATCAACATAGTTAAGTAGGGTGCCAATGTAATGACCCAAATCTATAGGATCCGGATCGCTAACCGGGTCTTAACTCGACCCGAGGACACCAAGGGTAAAATAGTCATTATGGACCCTACAATGCACTAGGAGTCAAAATGAAGTTGTGTTAGTCATTTCTAATCACTTTGGTGTAATTATAGATGAAGATGTCAACTCCATCAAATCGGCCTATTTAGGGTTTCTAAGGGTAAAATAGCCATCTTACGCTCTTAAGTTCATAATTAGACGTAGTTCTTTCATTCTAAACACTTTGGAGGTCAAATGGGACCCATACGTTGAAAATTCAGGCCATCAAAAAAGGTCGGGAAAAATTAGTGCCCAAAAGCCCTTAGCCGAGCGCTCGGTGTCAGCCTCTGAACGCTCGCAGGGCACCCCAATGCACACCCCGAACGCTCGGTGGATATCCTCCGAGTGCTTAGTGGACACCCCTGGGCTCTCGAACGGTGCCCACAAGCACCTTAGTACGTGCGTCGAGTGCTTGGAGGGCACCCCAAACGCTCGGCTAAGGAATTCCACTACTGAAATTCCTAGCCCAATGGCTCGAGCGCTTGGAGTAGGGGTTGCAAGCGCTCGGGTGTCCTTAAAAATGGACCTTTTTGCCTTTTTTCATCTCTAATCCTTTTCCCGAGCTATAATTTGATCTTTTTGACCAAAATACCCCTATCTTAACTCACAGGCATGCATAAAGTGTGGAATATGAAATTAATACATCAATTAATGCTCTTGAATTATAAAATTTAGTCAAATCCATTAACATACTCCGTATTACATTAAAACTAATCCAAATGAATATAAGATATAATCATAGACCTTTACGATCGAAATTACAACACTTTGCAAAGGAATACATAAATTAAGCATCGATTACAAGAATAACAAAAGAAGCTCCCGTCAACCCTAACTATACATGTGAAGGTCCGTCATTGATCACCTCTTTGTCATCACTTGAAAAATGTTTTAAAGGAAATGGTGGGCACGAAGGCTCAATAGGAGATGTCTAAGGAACCAATTTTGGACTCCCTTAAGTCAGACAACACACATTAAGGATAAAAAAGAACCGAGATCATACATTGAGGATTTTAAGGAATTTAACCTACATTTCAATCCAATCAATGGCATAGATACAACTTTGTACACTATGAATGCAAATGCAATATAATGCATACCCATTCCCAAATTTGGTCTCAAACCGACCCAAATTCCACCTACGCTAATTGACTTTACCGAGGCGAGATTGATACTATCCCTGACCTCAATTTGATGACCATTTACAAGTCTTACACCAGACTGCGCTTCCTCTAGTTTAAGTTAGTACCAGACTCACAATACCCGGTCCATTTCTAAATTCCTCTTTCCCGGCCATTCAAAGATGACTCACTTGTCATTCTATTCAACTTCCTCCCCATTTTAAAATGGTCCAATGTCATTCTCATTCAAATTCCCCACCATGCCATGCATATGATTATTTTCATCAATTTCACTTGCATAATAACAATGGCATAAGCATGACAATTTCTATTAAATGAATATAAGCATAGCATTCTTTATAATCGAAGCATAAGCATGACATTTTATTGAAACCAACCACAAGTATGCTCATCATAGAATTTTATATCATCTCAATTCATGCTAGCATTTATAATTTAAGCAACTTTGCACTAAAGCCATGTCATACACCTCTTTAGCAAAGAAATAAACACATTTTCACCTCAATTACTAGCATGCTTTCTTAATATCAACACATAATCATTGAAATTCACATTTTCAAATCTAAGAATGAATTTTTAAGAAATTAAAGTAAGGATGATCAATAAAAGGCAAAGTTTGTGGTATTAGAATTCCCTACATCAAATGAGACAACCAAATAAGCCTTTAAGCTAGCCAAACAAGCCCTTAGGACACCCCAAATTTTGAAATCCTCCTAGCCATTGCACCATTAGTCTCAAAATGTAGCCCTTATAATGCTATTCAATTTTCCCTTCTATGGCTTCACCAAAATCCCACTATAAACCTCCCAAAATGAAATTTAAAGCATGAAAGACATATATGTTTGTAGATATAGAGAGGGAAGGAGAAAAGTTAGAGAGAGAAAGGAGATGCCCGAAAAATGAAAAGTAAACAATGAGTTGGCCTTGACTTCCAAACCCAAATGTGGTCCTAGCCTTGCCACTTGTCAAGCCACCAATGATTCTAACGTGAAGCTAAGTTACCATATTGCCCTTGCCCTTCCTTTGCAATACCATCTAAGTCCCTAAAATATCTTCCTAACTATATAGATACATGTATATGTATATGCATGTGAAATACCCATAATGCCCCTCAATGAAAATGGCCAAAACCAGGAGAAGTTCCCGAGCCTGGAAATTGTCCCGACTTCAGAAAAATTCTAAAATTAATCTCGTCACTTCTAATTAGCTTAAAATAAATGAAAATGAATTTCTAAAACCCTCGGCTCGAGAAATGACCTAAACGGCCCTCAGGGTCTGTGTGGCACACAAAACAAGGCAAGGAAAATAAATAATTAAAAATTTGAAAGAAATCCGAAAATAATTCGGGACATTACAGCCAAGCTCACCCAATATAAGCTCCCAAAGTGCTTAGAGCTCCCGTCGAAAGTCACCACTTAGGAAATTGAGTGACCCTTTCACGGCATTCTCAATGTCCTCCAACTCTAGCCTGTCCTGGTGTTGGTAAGCATCCTTTAGTCATCCCTTCACGTTGGCCATGGACTCCTCTATATCCGCTAAACGTTCTTCAAAGCCCGCAACGATGTCCTTCTACCTAGCCCTCGACTTCGGCACTCCTGTTGGAAGACGATTTTCCTCCCTACCACGCAGCTCCTCCTTATAGGTGTTAGTAACGTCTGAGTATTCTTCTATAGATTCCTCCACACATGGTGTGATACCTCACGACCTTAGCTCTGATACCAATTGTCACGAACTTAGACTTTTTCAAAGATCTGTTGTAGCCTTAGACATGTTGAAGCTCCTTTGAAGTGCTAAGTTGGCCTACCTGAGTATGCTATCTTAGTGAATACTAAGGCTAAACAAGCTTGCTTGCAAGTGTTTTGTGTAGGAAGAGAACACTTAAGTAAGATAGCAGGAGAGAGAGAGTTTGTGTGGATGTACAAAAAACTTGTATTGTTCTAGAGAGGAGATTACAACTTGGTTGCTTAGTAGGTTATTGAGGAGCAAATGAGCTCCCACCTCCTTATATAGGCACTTGGGCTTACAAAGAATGTTCTATAATATACAAGAAATAGAGAGGGTTCTAGAAATGGGGTTCTCGAATCCTCCAAAGAATGCTCCTTTCAAGACTAGAAGGTTCTAGAATGTTATGTATAACTATACAAGTCTAGAGAGTTTTAAACTACTCTAGATATGTCCACACTTTACAATACTTGTCTAGAGAAAGATACGTTACTCCATAAGGTTCTAGACAAGTCTAGATTACTCTACACAACTTTAGATAATTCTGGAAGGCTTCACACTGTTGTAGAGAAATGTAGAGAAATCTAGAAAGTTCCTCATCAATGCAAACTGCCATTTTAGTTTTGTTGTGCGCCGGCGTGGCGTGACATAAGTTCTACTTTTCCTTATTAAAAAGATAAATAAGTCCTACAATTTTTTTTTTTTTAGGATCAATAAATTTTACTTTTGAAATTCTTTTTTATTTAAATTCTAAAACTTAACTTTTCACTTATACCCTTGCAAAATTAAATTTAATACTTTGCAATTATAATTTCTATCAAAAAATTGATGTAAGCCAATTTTTTCTATTTGACTGTTTAAACATTATTTAAAAAAAGTATATATATTAGCGATTGGATCTTTTTAATTTAATATTCTAATTTTCAAAATAATTGGTCTATTTTTCAAAAGGATAATATTCAAATTGTTTCAATAGAAAGAAATTATAATATATATTTTTTGGTAAATAAGAAATTATAATATTTTATAAACTTTTTTTCTTAATAGAATTTTTTATTTTTTCCATTTTTAAAAATCAATAAAAGATTTTTGGAATTGAACTTTAGTTCAAATTAATTATAGTTTAAATTTAAATATATATAATATTCATTTATTAACTAAAACATAAAATACCAAAGACAATGTAGCCTAATAGTACATTCTTACTTTCCAAAGGAGAAGATCAAGCGTAGGTATATGCCTCTTGCTGTTGGAATATATACATATTACTTATCAATTTTAGAATAGAAATTGTAAAACTTGAGTGACTTAGAACATAAAAAGGATATCAAACTAGGACTTATTAGTCCTATAAAAAATTTACATGTCACTCACTCCACACAAATGTTCACTATGTGCCTCCAATCATGGTCTCTATTTTAGGAGTGAGGTAATACCACCTTAGTCATGGCACGATAATCATATTCTTCTTTATCTGACATAAGTAGGATTGAGATACAATTTTTTATTCTTAAATAATAAGAAGAAAGTGTTCTCAAGATGATTAATGTTAATATATTAATTCCCATTCTTTGTGGTATGAGCACGAGCTCCAGTTGGCCAAAACTGATACTGTGTATGGCAACTTGATGTTAGAAAATAGAAAATATGATATGTGTGTGTGTGTGAGAGAGAGAGTGATCCAATTATTTTGTAATATTATATGAGTTTAATCATGATTTATATTATGAATTAAAAGGGTTTGATGCCAAAGAGACAAAACCAAGACCCAAATATTTCCTATAACAGAAATTATATTTCTTAATCAACATAATATATACTATATGCTGCATCCGACTATTATTATTATAAAATTAATAAAAGGGAACCCCACGAGATTGTATTATAGGTTCATAATTGTTCTTAAATAAAAGGTGGGTGTCTTTATATATATAATATATATTATTTTATTATCTTGAATAAAAAGGTGGGTTTTGAATGAATAGATTGAAATGTGACAGCAATCCTCTAATCGACATGTTGACATAGTTACTTCAGGGAAAAATATATATATTAATTAACTTTCATTATTTACCTTCCTTTGTTTTTTTCAATTGCAAGTTGCTTGGTGGGGGATGTGGAAACATTGAAAGCAGCAGCCCCAAAAGTTGCTTAAGAAAATTAAATCTTTATCAACGAGCAGCGACTGAGTTGGATTTATTTTTTTTTAATTTTTTTTTTAAACACTTAAATATTATTTAAAACTTTAGGGGTAAATGCTTTACATCCCATCAGATTTGCGTTTATTACTCTTAGATTAAACTTGATAAAAAATTTCTGAATTAACAACGGTTTTTTTTTTTTGTTTTTCCTTTATACCCCTTGTTTTAATTTATCCTTGCTTGTTTCATTGTTGATGTATACAGTTACAAAATGAAATGTTGTTTTTACCTTTGATTTGATTAACCGATGCACGATCCCACTAAAATAAACACAAACACATATGGTACAAATTTTTATTCATAAATTAATATTTTATTTTTATATATACAGGTTAAAATTAATATTTCTCTAAAAACATTGTAACCAATTTGGCTTCTGGTAATACAAGTTGTGATGAATCACATATGATTTTGCAAATTCTTATTTATTTAATTTTTTATATCATAATTTATTTGTGTTTTCACAATTTGCTATAATTATCCCGTGAGTGCAATTTTTTCAAGAGTTATTGACATGGAGAAATTGTCAATTAACTTGAAAGTGTAGTTTTTTCATGAATGGAACACAAAGAGAGAAGGAAAGAGATGATGTATATATATTGTGATTTTGAGCTAATAAAATGTGGGGTAAAAGATCCCAGTGATTAAGGGTGATAATGTACTTGAAACAATAAAGGTTAGTTTTGGTATTTTATTTCTTCAAATTAACTGACTTTTGACTTGCCTCAAGGTCAACTGACAGAAGGGGGCTTAGGACAAAGATAACCAAATCTAAGGGGTGGTTTAAGCTTCTTTTCTTCATTGTTTAAGATGAGATAAATAAACACAAATCAAAGGGGGTATAGGAGCATTTAATCCAAATATTTAATGATGCCCTCATTAAACTTTTGGTAAAGCCCCCTGCATTCTGGTAGCTCGAATTTTTTTTTAGTTGAAATACCTGACATCTATCGGTTTGTCTAAATATGTCCCAATTGAAATTACTATCAAAATAGCCCCTGACACCTCTTTGTCCAATTTTCTCTGACCACTTATGACATAAGTTAGAATTAAGTCTGTCAATAACATATTTTATAAATGTCCAATTTACCATTAAGTGAGAGAAAATGACTTAAATGACCTTGTTAATGTAACAAATAACCATTTCAATATATAATTCAACATATTTGCTGTTAAGATAAAGTATTTCACAAATAATTCATATAATTCAAATAAATAGATATTGCCTAAGAATAGTTCATCTTTTGGTTCATCAACAAACCACTTGTTCAAAGAAAAATTGTCTTCAACCGCTCATATAAAATTGTTTTCAATTTTGCAAAAACAATCCATAAGGGTAAATATAAGAAATTGTAGTTTTGTCCAATCAAATTGTATTGAAATAGTCATTTGGTATTTTAATAAGGTTATTTGAGTCATTTTCTTTCACTTAAGGGTAGTTTGGATATTTAGAATATATTTCATTGATTAACGTTAGGGGTGGTCAGAAAATTTTGGACAAGCTTCAAGAGGTGTCAAAGATTATTTTGACAAACCACAGGAGAGGTTAGGGACTACTTCGACAATATTTTTAGCTCAAAGATAGTTGGGCAAACCTTATGTAAAGGGTGATGATATTGCTGGATCACAACTTTGGATAGTAGGAAAGTTTCATATTAAATCAAGATGCAACGCATGCGACACATTACATTCAGAACATAATACATTTAACATCATTATATAAAGAATGCAATACTTGTAACACCATTACATTGAGAATACAACATCACTATATTGAGAGTGCTATACATGCAAGATTCTCGAAGTAATTCGATTGCATTCTTGACGTAATAGTATGTGCATTTTTCATGAAATGGTATTGCTTTAATTTGTTGTGTTTTTTTAAATCATAGTGTTGCACGCATTGACAAGTAATGCATTTTCGAGTTATAATACTATATTCTCGATGTATTAGTATTGCATTTATTACATTCTCAATTTAATATATATATTGAATTATTGATGGAGCAGGAAAACATCTAGAAATAAAAAGACATAATGGAGAAAAATAGAAGCACCTTCTCTTTCATGTTTTTTTTTGTTAAATACCTTCTCTTTCATGTTGATAAGTAAAAATTGATGGTAAAATTAATTGATAATTTATGTATATACAGGCACATGAATGCAACTCTTATGTGTTTGGTAATTATTGTGGATCATGCATTCTATTTGGCGTCGCCCTCCCAGTGCCATTGTCGTCATATAGAGAGCAAACAATCAAACCTTCATTTAAACAGCTCACCAGTAGTTATCAGTCCCCACAAGGTCTTATCTCTGTTGAAAGAATCCATGAATTTGATTGGTATGGTCCTAATATTCAATGCTATTGAAAAAGGATTTAATAAAATATAAAAATAAAATTCAAGATTCTGACACTGCAAAAGTTAAGTTTGTCCACAAGAAACGATAAGTTACTTCGAAACCATAAAATAATAATTTTGATGTTCCGTTTGATTTGAGGGATGAAAAAAATAAGGATATAGATGGATGAGAAATCCATAAATTTGACTGGTATGGTCCCTAATATTCAATGCTATTGAAAAAGGATTTAATAAAAAATAAAAATAAAATTCAAGATTTTAACACAGTGAAAGCAAAAGTTTGTTCACAAGAAACGATCAATTACATTGAAATCACAAAGTAATAATTTTGATCCTCCGTTTGGTTTGAGGTATGAAAAAATGAATGGAAAAAATAAGGACAGATGGATGAGAAATCTGTAAAGATGTAGAGATGGAGCCCGTATAGGAATGGGGGCACGTGCCCCCATAAAATTTTTCCATCCTTTATTATACATATATTTTTCTATAATATGTGCTCCCTTTATCCTAAAAAAGATGTCTTATTTTGAGCTCTCAAAACATGACATCTTTTTTGGAATAGAGGTAATATATATTTTCTAAAAATATGTAAAAATGCTCCCTTTGAAATTTCTCCTTCCCTTGTATACCATATATGTTTCCTTAATTATTTTTTCTTAAATTGTTTCATGTCATTATACTCTATATATATCCACCCTCTTTATATATATATATATATACTCTATAAACACTAATTTATATTTATTTAGTGTACAATGTGTCCCTCCTGTAAAAAATTTATGATTCCATCCCTGTAGGGAAGAGAAGGAAACGTGTCTCTCCTATCTTTTGTCTGGTTGAATAAAATGAATAATAGAAATGATGGATGTGATGATATATTTTTTGTTTGGTTCGAATAAAGAGAAATAAAGTTTTTATATTTTTTTTACCAATATACCTAACTGTATAATAAAAGGTAGATATTTATTTGAATTTTTTAAAAAAATATTAAAATTGTAAATTGTATATTTATAGGTAGTTATTCACTTTCTCTCTCCTTCCTTTCCCCAAAATTTGGCGGATTGAAAAATATGAAGAAATAAGCGATTCTTCATTCCTCTTGCTTCCTTCCTCTTTTCCTCCTTTTTAACCAAACACGAAAAACTTTATACATCCCTCCTCTCATCCATCCCCCTCAATCCTTTCAAAAAATCAAACATAGCATGAATCTACAAAATAAGAAATAAATTCAGAGAAAAATCTGATATTGTATTGATAATTGAATGAATAAAAATTAATTGTGCTATTTGAAACACACATATTTATAATAAAAGAAAACCTAGAACCTAAAAAAAAAAAGAAATCTAATAACAAAAGGAAAATAACACTAAAAATAAGACTAAAAATAAAGTTTCTTTAAAAATTATGAAAAAATAGAGTAGAAAACCTAATCAACAAAAACTACTAAATATATAATCTAATAGCATTCCAACTTTGTTTAAGCCTTCAAGAGAAATTCTGAAATAATCAACCGACCTCCTATATGATAAGAAAACGCGATTTTAAAACCATAAACAAAGATTTTCAGCTGTAAACCAACCATGCCCACTAGCTTATTTTTCTCAATGGGTAGTTTGTACTTAAAAAAAAAATACTCTTTTTGAGTTAAAAGTGGACTTGTGGAAATGTTCAGAGTTCTTTCCTACATCAGGTTTAAAAGTCCAGATTTCATATATATATATAGAATATTAAGAAAAAGATAGATAGTTGAAGTCTATCATAAGTGAAATAAATAAAAAAATGATAGCACTACATTTGAGATTCAATTAAGCATATTTAACAATCTATATATTAATAGAGTCCCTATGAACTTTTTTTATTTATCTCCGTCTAATCATTGACCCAAAATAAAATTTAATTTTAAATGTATATATTCTAAATTAAAAGAAAGATCAATTAACTTGTTAGTGTAAAAGTTGAACATGTTACAATATTAGAATTCATAAAATTTTCATAATTTTGTTACGATCAAAATTCAAGTTCCGTTGCCAAAATTTTTGCCACAATCTACCGAATCTTGAATTTGGCCATCGAAAACTTCATCAAAAGTTCGTTGGACAACGTTACCGGAGAGATTTGGTCACCTCACTCATTATAATTTTGAACTCATCTCAACCTTTTTTAATCTATTGGTGTAAGGCCCACTACAAGCCCTTTTTGGTATATATATATATATATTTTTTTGCTTTTTAAATGGGTGTTTAAATGTTGAATTTGACCTTTTGTTATGAAAAGAAAAAAGAAAAAAAAAAGAGGGCAAAGTATAATAAAACTCTTTGGAATACGGATATTTTTCAGTAGACTTTCCGTGTCTAGTTTTTTTTATCAAAGAACACCCTCCAACTATCCGAAGGAGTAAAAGAGTGAATATTTAGACCAAAATATGTTATTTTATTTAAATCTTAATTCATTTGAATTTTAAAAATTCATATCTTATAAATTGTACATCCAAGAATTGCAAATAATACATGCACAGAAAATTTATGAAATAAGAATTCCAGAAATATGAGATTTATGTAACAAGATGTCATAAGAAAATTTTCAGAATTATTCATTTGCATATATAGTATAACATATAAAAACTTTAGCCCCAATAGAGAATGATTTTATGAGATATCATAATGTGCATCAATAAAATTTTATTTTCTTATAGACTCGCCATTTTAAAAATAAATCAAAATGAATAATCGGTCATTGTTGGGTTTAAATTTTTTATATGTTATGCTCCATATATAAATGAATTATTTTGAAAATTTTATTTCAATCCTTTTTTTTTATAAGTTTTTTGTGCATATATTATTTGTAATTTTTGGATGTACGATTTATGAGATATGAAATTTTGAAGTTTGAATGAATCAGAATTCAAATAAAATAACAATAAGCCCCTCACATAGTAGAGTTCTTTGATAAAAGATTAGACAAAGAGAATTTGCTGAAAAAGGTCTATAGTTGGGGGGTTTATTGTAATTTGTCCTAAATAATAACATAGAAAAGGAAAAGGCTTAATAATATCGCATTAATTATGATTGCATAGCACATAATTGAAGCAATTGGATAGTGACAAAATTTTCAATTCATAATAATATTATTTTGGAATGAGCTCAGTAGTACTTCGTCTCTCTAACAGTGACACTGATACAGTCCCCACCAGAAGGAAGAGTCTGGAAGACATGCAAACATGTCTTAATCAGAAGGGAGGGTAGAAAATCATTATCTAAGCCTGCTTTTAATTTGCCAGTAAGGTAGGTGTTCTACTTCCACAATGGGAAATGCTACAACTTTCGGATTATTCATGGGTGGATTATATTGACTTTCAATTCATTTGATGTCTTGTAAGGCTACAACTTTGGCCCACAACAACAATTAATATAATTTCAAAATGGGGGATCTTATAAAGATATGACTGCGACATAAAGCTTTCTTTATCTATATATTTTGTACCTAATCTTATTGCTCAAGTCGACACCTTAGAATAATATTTTTTTAGTTGGGGTCAAATAACAAAATGTTACTCAAATTTGTTTGACCCATTCAAAAAATATTTTATTTTTCTTTACATTTTAATTTACTTTTTAGTATTATAAAAGGATATGTCTGCAAGGAAGAATTTCCTCCTTATATAATAAGACAAGTATTGTTCTAATACAAAGCTTTATATATATATATAGATATATATATGTTGTGAGTTGCGTTATGTACAATGGTTATAGAATAAGCCACAAAAAATAACCTAAAGGGGTGAATAGGTTTAACTCGGCATTTTGTCCAAAAAAATAACCTAAAGGGATGAATAGGTTTAACTTGGCATTTTGTCCAATATACAAAGTTTTATTAATATATATATATATATACATATATATATTAATTTTACTTAATAAAACTAAAAACAACTCACAAAGCAAAAACAAAGTGTAAGAAAAGTAAATAGAGAGTTAGACATTGACACGGGGTTTTTTTTGCGTGGAAACCTTTATTGGAAGAAATTCGACCAATCGAAACAAAAATCATGAAGACTTTCGCAGTTTCAAGCGCAACAATCCACGACCATCGAAACAAAGTACAACAAATTATGTGGGACGAATGACCCCTTATAACATTCTCTCCCACCTGAACTCGCAGCGCCCTCATTACAGTCGGGCCACCCTGCCTACCCTGGGTGGCTCACCCGGACGCTTTTGGTGTAGGGCGCTTGGCATGATACCGGATCAAAAATTGAGTCTGGCTCTGATACCAATTGTAACGTGTGGACGATTGCCAATTTACCTAAGCTCGAACTATTGGATAGTACTGCATATCCACTCATTTATATCCAATCACTTTCCCATCCGGATCCGATGTGGGACAAATGACCCATTATAACACTTATCCACTTAAGTTAACCCCTTGGGGTTTGGAATTTAGCACTTTTAAGTTCAAAAAAACTTTAAAAACCTTAAAAGCAACCTAATCCAACTGAAAGATAACTGTGCAGGTGTATCTCTACTCACATACCTGATAGGGAAAAATTAACTCCCTCTAACCCATTCAACGGTCAGTTGTCAGCTGTTAATGAGAGTTAAATTCCTTCTTCATCACACACAATAGAAATATCATCACTTCACATCAACACAAGCACATATATGGAGATAACAATCAAACACATCCACGCACAACACAATATTTACATAGTTCATTCAACTCTAGAGCTATGTCCATCGGAGAGAGATTTTACTATTAGGAATCAATGAAGAGAATATACAACCACATGTCAAACCCCCACTCTCTCACTCATCATCTTTTTTGAGGTTACATGTATATACTAGGGAATTACATATACTCTCCCCTCTCCTCACAATACTCACCCTTAAACCCCTTACATATTTTCTCTATTCTCTCTCTCACTCAACCTCTCATACCCATTTCTATTTATAAAGTCTTCAAAACTCAATTTCTTGTTGGATAACTATTCCCCAAGTTGCCTACAAGGAGTTACCATATCCGCCTTCAACTCTAAAATAGCAACTACAACTTCTTCCCCAAATCTTCAGCCTTTTTCCTAAGTATTTTGCCTTCCAAAACTGATTAGAAAACTGTTTCTCGCAGCTTCCACAAGTCACTATCCATGTTGAACTGGTTCAACCCTATCTAAACTGGTTCAACTTTGGCAGTAGCCAAAAACAAGACATCGGAATCTGTAAATTTGACCCTCCCAAATATTCTATGGAATCAACACGTGATCAGACTGTTTTTCACGTGCTCTTCCATTGCTCCACCTCGAATAAAGATCTTTTCATAACTCCACATCTTAAGATTTCTCTACCTTAAATAAAGCATTACAATGAACTTGTGAAATACTCTAACAATACCTGTATTAATTGATATTCTCATCGAATTAGAGTATGCTTGAGTGTGCTTATACGTGTAGTTCCACTTACGACATTGAGATTCAAGATAAAACAAAAATTACAACTTGATCGGATACATTGTGACACCGAAGTTAACCAATTAAAAAATTATATATCACATTTATACGTATAGGACTTAAGTCATATAATTTTCCTCAATGGGTGTCCTTCTCATACTCCCGCTCTCACATTCCGCATGCGTTTTCGCTCCTATTACTACTCTTTGTGACTTAAATTTAACCGTTTTCGCGCCCACATTTTCGAATTCGCTCTCATTTCTATTTCCACGGAGACAATATTATTACTGCCCTTGAATTGAGTAAGTTTCAATAAAATACCCAAAATTTAGTTTGATTTTTTAAGCATCTATAATATTCACATTACTGAATGTCAACTTGTCTTTTTCCCTATAACAAGCATTTCCTTTCCTTTATCGATGGCCATTAGCACAACGATGTTAACATTGTGAGTGAGTGAATGTTTGTTTGCTTGAGCTTTAAAAAAAAAGGGTTAATTACACTTACACCCTTTGAGGTTTGATATATTGACAGCCAAATGAAAGTTAGTCATTTTTTGAACAGTGACCCCCCTGTCAGCTTTTTCTTTTAAAAAACTTGTGAAATGTCTTTATGACCCTTTATTATTTAATTCCATTAAAATATCATAAGTGCTAAATGACCAAAATGCCCATTATAATTATTTTTTATTATTTAATTCATTTAACCATTTTATCTCTCTAACTTATCACCTGATGGAGGCGGCTGACCTCTGGACACCCACTGACAGGTTGCATCCCATGGCGAGATTGAGGGGATCTAACCTTAGACGTCGAGTCCTATGAGCCAACGTAAAATAACGTGTTGAATTTGGAGTTCTGAGCACCAGAAGAAGCTGTCTTGAAATGTAGAGTTGACGAGGATGTGGAATCGCGATCTTGAGGCTGTATGAGAACGACGACTCTTTGATTTGAGAAGAAATAAGAGTAAGCCACCGCCGATTCTGTGGTGAGTTTCTCACCACCGATTATAATATTGTTGGCCAGTGCAAAACCCTAGACGAAATCGCTGATTTGATGAGGTTTTTTTTTTAGTTGGAATTGACGGGTTTCTGGTGAGTTAAAGCTTTTTCATAGGAGATCTCTTTGTAAGCTCAAATCCCATAATCTCATATATATATATATATATATTTGTGAAGTATGTATTGATATATTTTTGTATATATTGCATTGGGTTTCAATCAAATTCTTCTCTTTTTCTCTTTAACTCAAGCTCTTTAATGTTTAATTTGCTACTTGACCTAGTGTGGAAGTATGACAGTGACAAATACTTAGTGTTGCAAGTAACAAAGAGAGATTTTGTTACCTGATGCTTTAAGTCCTATTGAAGAGTATAAGGATGGGAACACCAAGGCGATTGTAATGTCACAGATTTTTCTGAATTTTTTTTTATTTTTTTATTTATATTTATTTTTCATGCATCGTTTTGCGTGCCATGCGGTTCCCGGGGATTGTTTAGGTAATTTCTTTAGCCAAGAGTTTTAGAAATACATTTTTATTTATTTTAAGCCAATTATAAGTGGCGGGGTTTTTTTTAGAAAATTTCGGAAGTCAGGATGATTACCAGGCTCGAGAGCTTGTCCCGGTTTTTTCATTTTCATTAAGGGGCGTTATTGACTTTTTACACACGTATACATATGCATATATCTATACATTGGGTAAATATTTTGTGGGACAAGGAAGGCATTACATTGTTTGAGTAAGGGCAATGAAGTAACTTAACCCAAAGTTAGTGAACCAACCATAGCATGACAAGTGGCACATTATAGGCCAAGTATGCAAATGCAAGACCAAGCCATCACCCTTTTCCTCCTCCCATTCTCAGCATTTCCTTTCTTTCTTTATCTCCTTTTTTCTCTTTTTATATTTATGTATATCCATATGTCCTCCATGTTTACGCCAACATTTGAAGGGTTTAGAGTGTGATTCATGAGGAAAGCAAGATGGGGAATTAATGAGCTTGGCAAAGGCTATAATTTGAGACCACCATTGCTAGGGTTTGGAGGAGTTTCGAATTTGGGGGTGTCCTAAGGGCTTGTTTGGTTGCACACTTTTGAGATAAGGGTTTTCTAAGTCCTTAAACTTTGCCATTCATTGAGAACTAGTATCTTGTTCTTTCATTAATTTCAAGTCGAATGACATATTAGATTGTTGTTAGATGAATGTTAATGATGTGACTAAGTGTTCAAAGCATGCTTATGTGGAAGAAATATGATATTCTATTTTGAAATTAAGTGTTAGCTTGATTGGGTTATAATGGCTTATTTGAAGAGTATGTTTGCGACTAAATGATGGGGGAATGTCATACTTGTATTTATTTTATGGAAGAATGACATGCTTGTGCTTAGTTCATTGAACATGCCATGTCATGATTATATTGTAAAAAATGACATGTCTATCCCATTGTTATTATTTTAATGGAATTGGGGTCAATGTGATTGTGAAGACCACTTCTTCTTTTTCGTTTTCCCTATTTTCGGCATTTATTTTTATTTATTTATTTGTTTATTTCTTTTCGCGTTAACTTAGGGTTTTGTATGACCCGAGGTAGGGTTTGGTGTCCGGACTTGATTTTTGGCACCGCACGCATTTGTTTTGTTTTGTTTTACTGTCAATGCATGTTTTGCTTTTATAGAGAAGTATGCTCGTTTAACTTTATTTTCTGGGGGTATGGATGCATAGTTTCTTTGGAAACATTTTCATTTTTCGGGATTATTTGTGTAATAAAGTTTTTGTGATATTTTGTCTTAGGAACCATTTTACAATTATTTTTGCTAGATATTTAGAGGGAGGACCTTTTTGCAAATTTTGAAAAGTGTGACAAGTGTCACACTTCCATTGGTTCACTTGTTGACTTTGGATTGGAACACTTGTTAGCTTAGGATCATGACAAATGGAGGGTGTAGATTTAGCCTTGTGAGGAGGCCTACGATGGTGACAATTGGAGGGGTGAGATGTGAGTGTGTGTGTGAGTGGTTGTGTTAACTTAGTATATGTGACTAACATCTCATTTAGGTTAGTGAAAAAGTTAGAGAAAGTTGTTGTCTTCCACCTTGCTCATACCTAAACCACCATTGAAGCTTGAAACCCTATCCTCCATAGCTTGATTTCAATCTCTTTGCCCTCATCTTTTGGTCTTGCGCTTAGAAGACAAAAGGTTCCCCTCACCCTTGTCTACCACATCTTAGCTTGGATTTCCATTTTTGCTTCCATTTCTTTGAGGTTTCTAGAGATACAATTCTCTAGTGAGGTAAGGGTTGTAGTATGTTTATATTCTTTATCTTTATTGTGTTCTTTGTAGTTGATATATATTGTATGCATGTATATAAAGTTCTAGGGTTATATATAGATGAATATTATATATATCTAACCTAGGGTTTCATATTGTGCAAGACTTATATGTGATTTATCTCTTGTGTAGTTGTTGTTTCATTTAGTGGAGAATTAAATTATAGTATTATTTTGTTGCTGCAACTATAATATTCTAGAATTATTCTTGTCATTGATTATATGTGAAATTAAACTATATTGCTGTCTAAAATTAGGGATTTAAGCTTATTTTGATAGTATGAATAAATTGCCTATGTTGACAACCATGTAGTAGGTAGTTGTATTCACATTGTAAACTTGATCTTACAAATGCCATTGTAGCTTGAGGACTTAGGGCATTGCTTGTGTGGATTTTGAATTTGGATGTGCATGGAAAGTGGTTAAATGCATTGTATAACTATGTAATATTTGTGGTACTCTTGTTGATTTTGGAAATACTTGGGGCAATGAAACATTGGCATGGCTAGGGTACAGCCCTAGTGCGGGAGGTACGAGTTCTCCCTAATAGAGTGAGCACTTAAGTAGTTCCTTGTGGGTTAGAAGCCCGAAATAACTACTTGTCTTGCATTGTGAAGTTCATAACCGGATGCCGCTTCCAAGTTTTTCCTATTGTTTGATTTCGCATTCATTCTACAAGTTGACATTACTTTGGATTTGTAACTTATTGTATTTCATTGAAGGTTCCAATATTGTTAAGTACATTACCTATTGTGAAATGCTTTCAAAATGTTTCAAATACAGCTTAGGATGATCCTTTAGCTTCCCCTTGAAACTAGATGTTAGGAAGTATGATCCACATGTGTTTAGTTTATATTACACTTGCAAAAACATTTGAAACTTTAGGATATACGCATACGCTTCATCTTACGGAGCAACTCGATTACTCACCCTAGTTGATATTTGTTTTTCAGGTAAAAAAGTGCTATTCTTGGATGCATACCATCCCTAGTGTATTGTGGAATTGTGTCATGGACACACATACCTTTTGAATGCGTGCAAAATGTTTAGCATGCTTATTTTTTTTTTTTATTATTATTATTATTATTTTTTTGGTAATTATGGACATTTGGAACATGATTTTGGATAATTGACATGTAATAAGGTCGTAAACTGTTGTAGCACATTTCAATATGTATATTACATTTATTGGTATGTTTACAAACACACACAACTCTTAATTGTTGTTTTGGACCAATGTATGTGGACAAAATAAGGCAATGGGGCCTTTTTTTTTTTTTTTTTTTTTTTTTTTTTTTTTTTCTTTTCTTTTCAAATTATGCATTTAAGTATGTTGCACACACCTTCAATGATTTTTCATGTTGTGAGACCTTCTATGACACCTTGAGATGTTTTGAAATCTGTTTTGGGACATTTGGGATGCATGTATAGGGTTAGAATTGGACCGAGTTCAGTTTCCACACTCTAAAACAGACTTTTTTTGCTGTTATCTGGTGCATCGGTCGGCTGACAACATCTGTCAGCCGGCTGATAGGCCATTTTTAGCATTTCCAGAAAGTTTGCATTTTCATAGGACGTTTCGGTTGGCTGAACATGTAGTTTCATCCAGCTGAACATTCAGTTTCGGCCGACTGATCCTTGCCATCGACTTATTGATCCTCCCTATAACTCAGCTACTTTTTAGTTTCTAAGGCAGTTTTGATGCACAGAATTTGAATAGCCATATCTCATTCATTTATAATCCAAATTAGGTCATTCTTGAGTCCATTTTCTAGAGCTTTAAGTTAGCTTTCCAATAGTACCAACCACACAAATAAATTCCAATCTTAGTGAGAGTTATGATAGTTTTAGTGAGTCAGAGTCGCGGTATCTCTTAACCGGAGAATGTCATTTTGTTCTGTCTTTTCCGCTAGGGTTTAAAACCTTGTTGAATGTCCATATATGATTAGGATATCATATATTTTCCTTGTTAACACTCTTTTTTATCACTTTAACCATATAGGTTGATTTGATCCTTTGCTTCCGCGTTTCGGACTTGTTATCGGGTCAGTTTTCGAGTTATTCGCTAACTGTGATACCCCCGGATTTTCGAATGCGGGTTGGCCAGGCCCACGCCCGAATACCCGAGGATATCAAAACAAATTGATAATAAACGAACATAGAGTATAAAAGAATAAAGAAGAATAAATAAAATGCTGACAAGAAACTAAAATGATAATATAATAATAAACCTCAGAGTATATTTCCATTAATTAATAAACTCTTCTGATATAACTGATCATCTAAAATACAACTCGGGAATTCATACTGTGTGGACCCCTATAAAATCCAAACTAAACAAATGTCAGCAATAACTGTCTAAATCAAGAAACTGAATCATAAATAAACTCCTATGTAGCACCGGAAGAATGAAGTAGACTGATCCCCGCTCAGCACGAACAACCTCTACTCCTGACGAACACCTGAAAAATAATGGTGGGTCAGGCTCACAAACAAGTTCTACTCTACTACAGTCCAAGTAGAGATCCAATACACGTATACATCCTAGTCAATCCAACAGTAACTAGTAGTCCGTATATATATATACACACACTAAAGGAACCTCACTAGACTATAGGGTTGTCTCAACCTGAATAGTAGGCAACATGCAAAACGTACATATAGTGGGGATGAGTACCTAAACCTACCAGGGTACACAACTACATTATATCTAGTTACACATCCATGGCGATATACGCGCCCTAACCACTGATCCTGAGATTCAAGCTCATATCATGGCACCATACTTATATATATAAAATCTAGTAACCATTCTATCTAGTATAAATTAATCTTCCATAAGTCATTCAACTTGTTCAGCTGACCTGACTTGAATATAAATAGGACTTAACATTTTAGTTAATTCATTCCCTTATATAATAAATTAATCTTCCATAAATCATTCAACTTGTTCAACTGACCTGACTTGAATATAAGTAGGATTTAACATTTTAGTTAATCCATTCCCTTATATAAAATATGTAAGACTTAACTGATAAGTTAATCCGTCTCTAGAATGCCACCGTCCCATACCAGTGCATTAAACCACACAATCCAACAATTGATGTAACGATTAAGGAAATACATCAAATAGCCCAGAAATAACTATGATAATATGATATCAAGTTATCACAAAATAGGAATGACTTATTATTTATTTAAGCTTCCTCTATCGTATGTCCTACACAAACTGAATCTTATACATGATGATATTTTATTATACCGTCAAATAAGCATTCTCCATATCCAATTCATCCTACACATTTAATTTTAATTGCTAAAATATTTTAAAAGATTAAATCCATTCGTTTGTTTAAAACATTCAAATAGCATCATTATGATTGAGTCTATTTAAATTTATTTAAACCCAAACCAAGTTCCTATTTAATGTTCAGGAATCCTAGGCATGTTTTTACGTTCCATCATTCCACAGATGTGAAAAATACATAATGTAAACATATAAAAATTCACGCCGGAAATCACATCAAAATTATGCATTTATCAATTCATAACATAAGAACAGATATTAACCAATTTCATAAAACATGTGTTCTAATCCAATTAAACATGCATAATTATTTAATTTTATGTGTTTAATAAATCCTGTAATTTCTTAGGCATGCATAGAAACACGAATCAAAGGGAAAGAGATAGAAGAAGAACTTACCTTAAACTTTTGAATCGAAAGTTAAACTTCTTCTTCCTTGATCTTCTCTCTACAGGGTTTTTCTCATCATTCCTTCCTTTTCCTCCTTCTTTCTCTAACTCTCTCTCTCTAGAATATATCACGTGAATATTTCTAACCCCTTTTTACAACTTATAGCTATATATTTATTGGCTAAATAAAATAACCCTAACCCTTTTCCCAATCCAAGTTAACTTAAAAAAAATAAATATTAAAATATTAAAAAGGTAAGTAAAATATGTTACGTATATAATTTATGTATATGTTTATTAAATAAATAAATTATACACATTCCATTATTTATTAATGAATTATCCAATAATACTTAAGTTACCATAATATTATAAAGTAACTTAAAACATAAAACATATCAAATCTATGTATTTATTTATTATATAAATATAAAACATATACATCAGATTAAATATTAGTACCCAAGTTACCATAAAAGTAATTAATAAATTACTTTCCTTTTTATATATGTATATAATATATATCTATATATATACATACATAACTATCCATGGGTAATAATCCATACACATCCAATCTCCTATCCAAGTAGTCCATGGGACCCAATTGGTTGGCCCATTACTACTAATCATAATCATAAAAGAAAAAATAAAATAAAATAATAAAAGAAAAGAAAACATTTAATTTACAATTAATCAAAACACCATTTAAGCACATAATCTAATTAAACAATTAACACATAGACAAATACAAATAATACATAGACACATAATCAAATAATCAAGTAATACCTAATTCAATTAAACACATAAACAATTAGTTAAATAATCAATTAAATAATTAAAAATACAATTAAAACAAATAAATAAATACCGAGACTATCCTTTTAAAATTAGTGGTATTACATCCTTCCCTCCTAACAAAAGGAATTCCGTTTTCGGAATTCGCCCTTACTTTCTTCCATTGTGCTTGGAAACTGTAAGTGAAAAATATCATCCTATTCCCAAGTAGACGCAACCTCACTATAAGGGCTCCACTTAACTCCAATATACCAAGTGGTATACAGGGTTCCTATATTTTAAGAAACATAATAATCATACGATGCGTAGGTTGTATCAAATAACAACGTAATCCTCCCATGTCGACAAGGGAATGATCTACATACCTCCAAGTGCCATAGAATATACGCACAAACTCCTATGCACCCAGTGCTAATAATTTGGTAACGTTAATTCAGAGGTGACTGTCTCAATTGCGAAACACAATCCTTTAAAAGTCAATGTAATAAGTAAAATTGACCTTTCTCCAAAAATCGTCTTTCTTCCTACATGGAAAACAGAACGAGCAAACTACTCCCCGATAGAAAAACTCTAGTATACGAGTCAACTATTTACAACATCCCACTGTCGCCTCCCAACAGCGCGCAGTTCAATACAAAGGGAAGTATCTCTTTCCGACATATTTTAAATGAAGTTGAGGTCTAATTGTACAACCTTTACTTCCATTTCCAACCAACAAATGAGAGGTATGCATTGTGAAAGATACAAAACCTCCAAAGTTGTCACATTAACTTCCTTGTGCCAACAATATCACAGACAAAATTCCAACAAGTGAAGTAAACACTTCCAACAGTCTATGAAAATCTAGGATATACGCCGCAAACATATCATTTATGGTCTAGTTTAATCTCTCGATTAATTCCTCCGTCTATAGATATGAAGGAGAGCTGCTGCTCCAAAATCTTCATAAAGCTCCTTCGAAATAGCACTTTGCATCCACTAATATGGACATTCACATGCTATAACACCACTATCACTGAACTATAGAACTACTATGAAGTTCTAAAATAAGCATCACTCAAATTTATGTCCTCAAGCGATCTTTCTCAATCCACCACTCGGATTCCATATGGAAAATTGAAATTCCAAATCAATGTCGATCCTTCCCACCGACCGTCACTTCTGTTTAGTTCAACTTCCATATTTGTTATAGGAAGTGGCTAAAGATTCCTACGATATCCGATGATCAACTTTCCACATTTGTAGCAGGTTTTACACTTAGGGCAATTATACATGCATCCTTATCCGTATCTATTCACCAAAACCAACATTTTATGTTATGATGTACATTCTAACCATCTGAGCACACCGAGAAAAATTATAAACTTTCTAACTCAGTCGCCCGATCGTCATATCACTATTTACAGAAACTACTAAATCCTCCTCGAGTACCTTAAACTCCATCTGAGTAAGGTAATACCATCTCCAAGGTCAGCTTCAATATTTAAAGTTGACATTCTCAACTACAGTAGTAATAACAAGTGTTATTATTACACTTGCTATAAATGCATCTGATAACTCAACAATTAACCGAAAGATTTAAATATTCTATCGTTTGTTGAAAGCATCCATTTACATCATTGCTTCCACCAGACGAAACTTGATATAAAGTGTGAATCACCACTATAATCTATCTAAATCATCTCGTGATCCATTCTATTCGTATGAACTGAAGTCCTACCAGTTCGAAATAGACAAGAATCAAGCTGACCTAATGTATCAGTCAACCAATATCCCATCTAGAATCCTGACCCTTGTGTAAAATCAGAAATCCCGCAACTAAATCCGTAAAATGCTCTCTCATTTCCACCTTTGTATAGGAAATGGCTGCAAAGGATCTAGTGATCTTTGATGGTCCATCTCTACTATCTAATAAATATTAGGCTTGGAGATAAATCACTATGTCCCTTCTCCTGCCTATCTTGAAGCATCATGTTTCCACCAGGATGAAGAACTAAAAGTTGTGAAACTCAGTCCGTGCATCCTCCATCCAATTTGTCTATAGAAAGTACCGTTAGTCTGGTACCACCAGCTTTCGTCTGTACCTAACGTTTAAATTGGAGCGTCTTCAAAAGCGAATTCTGTAACTAAATCTATCCACCACTGATCCGTGATAAACTTGCTGATATTGAAAACCAATCGGTAATTCCATTTATCAATAGTCAACTATGACTTTAACTCAACAAAAGTCAACAAACTATGACTTTTCCATACATACCATGCACCTCATCTTTATATAAGTGGTTGGTCTCACTATCTTGTCTTTGACACACCTTGTTTCTTTAAGACAAGTTAATGACAATCCGACTTCTTTGTCTAATTTCAAAAGAATATGAAATCTTTCCATCCTCTACATATGTCATCAATTTCCTTGCAACAACTAATTGTTGCAAATTGTGACTAAAAAAATAATTCCATATTATTTATGGAAATGAAGAGACTTAGTTTCCTCCTCCATGTGCAACACCAGCAAATTCCTCCTAATGACACACCCTCGTGAATAAATTCTTGATTAAGAATTTACTGATGAATATTTATTCAGTCTCCTATCCTCACTCGGTGTCATTCCAATAAGTTATTAATTCAGTACTAAATCCTCCTTTTGACTTGATAACAACTTCTGAAATTTTTAAGAAGATGTTCAGCAAATCCAGCACCTCTGATAAATCATAATGGCGTTACAGTGCTCTTTATTTACCATTACCTCACGCATACCGAAACATTAACAATTACCAATATTATGGCGTTGTAATATGATACGAATCCATACCTAACGTAAAGTATATCAAACTAATCGTTTTGGATTGTTTGACTCGTAGTGATGGTTTAATTATCCCATTCCAAAACACACCATAATAACACATGTTCAGGTCCAATAGATTGGTTAGATTTATGTGTATCTACCAAATCCTACGACCGTATGCTCACAAATCTAGTGTAAATAGCGCTATTACACCATGTTATTAAAATAATAATTGGCTGATCACACACTTATGTCCCCAACTAAACCACATACCAAATCCCGAGTAATTAACAAAAATAAAAAATAAAAAAACACGTATGATAAAAACAATAAAACAAAATATACTCCTATTTAGGACATCGTTCTTTCTAGAAAAGAAAGTGTCCTTTGAAATCAACCTTACTAGATTGTTTCAAAATTTTCTTTAATAGTTTCGTAAATAATCATCCAACCTCAAAACATATCCTTTAAAACATAACTTAAAAAATGTTTGTCTAAACAAATACTAAGGGCTTAACCCTCATCCTTCTTATATGCGGAATGTAAACTGTCTAACTTGACTTTTGAAGGCGAATTAGAATGTCACAACATAATACCAGTGCCCTCTTGTATGTGATTTAAAAATTATGTATTTCATTCTGATAAGAACACATCCGATCCCCAAACTCCTGAACAATACTTCTTATATACCTCTTTTAGAGATAATAAGAAAACTTAATTATTTGTAGATTGATCAACCCCAATTCTACTAATAACATTCGCTATACTACTAGCAATTCAGATCACCTCGTGCGATCATCCATCTTCAAGATTTAGTACCCTCTCTATTAGATGCACATAAATCTCCTCCATTAGGATCCTCTTCGGCTCCTACTTTTCGCTTGTTTCCTTTTTGAGATCAACTGAAGTCGTGTTGGCCCCGATATGCGGTGACCTATCACGTACACCTAAATCCTTCATTGGCTTATACTTTTAAAGTAACACCAAACGAACCTAAACCATCAATCCCTAACTTTGCCTTCTGGCAACGAAATCGATAACGTACTCCTTTACTCCTTTAGGTCTTTATCGCTTTCGCCTTGAACCCATCCTTTTCCTAGTGCCAACAATTCTATTACTATAGAATATAATTGACATCAGCTCCTCCTAACAAACCGTAAATAGAGTACAACGAATCCTAATACGGGCTCTAAGTTTTAAGAGACGCAACGCGGAAGTCACATAACGAAAGACACTCCTAAAGACACTTGAACCTGGAGTGCTCTGATACCAACTGTGACACCCCCGGATTTTCGAATGCGGGTTGGCCAGGCCCACGCCCGAATATCCGAGAATATCAAAACAAATTGATAATAAACGAATACAGAGTACAAAAGAATAAAGAAGAATAAATAAAATGCTAATAAGAAACTAAAATGATAATCTAATAATAAACCTTAGAATATATTTCCATTAATTAATAAACTCTTCTGATACAACTGATCCTCCAAAATACAACTCGGGAATCCATACTGTGTGGACCCCTAGAAAATCCAAACTAAACAAATGTCAGCAATAACTGTCTAAATCAGGAAACTGAATCATAAAGGAACTCCTATGTAGCATCGGAAGAATGAAGTAGACTGATCCCCGCTCAGCACGAACAACCTCTACTCCTGACGAACACCTGAAAAATAATGGTGGGTCAGGCTCACAAACAAGTTCTACTCTACTACAGTCCAAGCAGAGATCCGATACACGTATACATCCTAATCAATCCAACAGTAACTAGTAGTCCGTATATATATATACACACACTAAAGGAACCTCACTAGACTATAGGGTTGTCTCAACCTGAATAGTAGGCAACATGCAAAACGCACATATAGTGGGCATGAGTACCTAAACCTACTAGGGTACACAACTACACTATATCTAACTACACATCCCTGGCGATATACGTGCCCTAACCACTGATCCTGAGACTCAAGCTCATATCATGGCACCATACTTATATATATATAATCTAGTAACCATTCTATCCAGTATAAATTAATCCTCCCTAAGTCATTCAACTTGTTCAACTGACCTGACTTGAATATAAGTAGGACTTGACATTTTAGTTAATTCATTCCCTTATATAATAAATTAATCCTCCATAAGTCATTCAACTTGTTCAGCTGACCTGACTTGAATATAAGTAGGACTTAACATTTTAGTTAATCCATTCCCTTATATAAAATAGGTAGGACTTAACTGATAAGTTAATCCGTCCCTAAAATGCCACCGTCCCATACCGGTGCATTAAACCACACAATCTAACAATTGATGTAACGATTAAGGAAATACATCAAATAGTCCAGAAATAACTATGATAATATAAAATCAAGTTATCACAAAATAGGAATGACTTATTATTTATTTAAGCTTCCTATATCATATGTCCTACACAAATTGAATCTTATACATGATGATATTTTATTATAGCGTCAAATAAGCATTCTCCATATCTAATTCATCCTACACATTTAATTTTAATTGCTAAAATATTTTAAAAGATTAAATCCATTCGTTTGTTTAAAACATTCAAATAGCAAGCATCATTATGATTGAGTCTATTTAAATTTATTTAAACCCAAACCTAGTTCCTATTTAATGTTCAGGAATCCTAGACATGTTTCTACGTTCCATCATTCCACAGATATGAAAAATACATAATGTAAACATATAAAAATTCACACCGGAAATCATATCAAAATCATGCATTTATCAATTCATAACACAAGAACAGATATTAACCAATTTCATAAAACCTATGTTCTAATCTAATTAAACATGCATAATTATTTAATTTTATGTGTTTAATAAATCCTGAAATTTCCTAGGCATGCATAGAAACAAGAATCAAAGGGAAAGAGATAGAAGAAGAACTTGCCTTAAACTTTCGAATCGAAAGTTAAACTTCTTCTTCCTTGATCTTCTCTCTACAGGGTTTTTCTCCTCTTTCCTTCCTTTTCCTCATTCCTTCTCTAACTCTCTCTCTCTCTCTAGAATATATCACGTGAATATTTCAAACCCCTTTATACAACCTATAGCTATATATTTATAGGCTAAATAAAATAACCCTAACCCTTTTCCCAATTCAAGTCAACTTAAAAAAAATAAAAATTAAAATATTAAAAAGGTAAGTAAAATATGTTACGTAAATAATTAAATATATGTTTATTAATAAATAAATTATACACATTCCATTATTTATTAATGGATTATCCAATAATACTTAAGTTACCATAATATTATAAAGTAACTTAAAACATAACACGTATCAAATTTATGTATATTTTTATTATTTAAATATAAAACATATACATCAGATTAAATATTACTACCTAAGTTACCATAAAAGTAATTAATAAATTACTTTTTTTTTATATATATATGTATATAATATATATCTATATATATACATACACAACTATCCATGGGTAATAATCCGTACATATCCAATCTCCTATCCAAGTAGTCTATGGGACCCAATTGGTTGGCCCATTACTACTAACCATAACCATAAAAGAAAAAATAAAATAAAATAATAAAAGAAAAGAAAATATTTAATTTACAATTAATCAAAACACCATTTAAGCACATAATCTAATTAAACAATTAAAACAGAGACAAATACAAATAATACATAGACACATAATCAAATAATCAAGTAATACCTAATTCAATTAAACACATAAGCAATTAGTTAAATAATTAATTAAATAATTAAAAATACAATTAAAACAAATAAATAAATACCGAGACTATCCTTTTAAAATTAGGGGTATTACACTAACGCATTGTGTTTTTTTGTAATTTTGGCCGTCACAGTGATGTATATGCATGACTTGGTGGGAAAGGAGAATTAGAAAGGTTTGAAATGAAATTTTATAAAAAGATTCGGATTTCGCGAATCCGGTGCTAATTTAACCTAAAGGGAACGTGTGCCGGTTTAGGATGCGTAAAGTTGATTACCAGGCTCTAAATGGTCGTCGGTTTAAAGGCCAGAGATATTTAATCAATCTCGCATCGTTAAAGTCGGTTAGCGATTTTTGGTATGAGTTAGAATCAGTAGGGACTAAGTTTAGGAGCATTATGCATTGCATTTCATTCTATGCACATTTGTATTTAAATGTATTAATGTCGTTGATGTGATTGATATTTGTGATGTGAACGTGATAAAACCTCAATATATGATCCCGGTTGTCTTTTATCCCTGTTATGTGTTATGTGGTTCAAGGGAGTCCAAAGTTGACCCCTCAGACAACTTTTACTGAGCCTCCATGCTCACTCCTTCCATTAATATTTTTCAGGTCACGGTAAAGACATGGTTGATGACGGACCTCCACAAGTGTAATTGAAGTTGACGGAATCACTTTTGTATTTTTCTTGTAAACCAATGTGTAATCGATTACGTTAAATGTAAAGTATTGTAATTACGACCTTAAGGGTCTCAAACTTGTATATACATTCGTTCGGGACTAGTTTTGATATACTTTGGGCATATAATGATAATTAAGTTCATTCATAATAAAAGTTATAAGTTTGGGAACGAAAGCAATGTTTAGTAATGTATTCCGATCTTGTAATTTAATGTATGAGGTTGTTGATTAATCATTTATCTATGTTTGTGAGTTGGCACAGGGGTATTATGGTTAAGAAGACCAAAATTTAGCTCGGGGATGGGAACGGAGTCGAAAAAAGGACGAAAAGCCCATTTTTGGGCTTTTTTGAGTGTTGGGGTGCTGAAGGCACACCTCGAGTGCCCTTAGGGTGTCCACCGAGCGCTCGAGACATGCGATGGGGTGCTCATGGCACCCTCTGAGTGCTCCGAGGATATCCATGGAGCGCTCCATATTAGGGTTTTGGGACCTTCTTCTTTTTTTTTTTTTTTTTTTTTTTTAACTTTTTCCGTTGGCTCTGAGCTTTATCGTGTGGGTCCTACATGACCTTTAGGAGGTTTGGAATGTTATAGCCCCACCAGAATACGAGCGGAACGACCTAAAATGACATTTTTACCTTTTTTTTAACCCTAGAACGGGCAACTTGAAAACCAATGTGTTTTTTTCATTTATAAATGAATCATAATGACTAGAAATGACCTAGATGACTGTTATTTGGTCCCAAATGCATCATATGGTCCTTAATGACCATTTTACCCTTAGAAACCCTAAGTGGACCGATTTGAAAACGGAGTTGATTCTTTCATCCACACGTGACTTGAAACAATTAAAAATGACTAATACGACTACATTTTGACTCCTAATGTATTGTAAGATTCATAATGACCATTTTACCCTTAGTGTCCTCGAGTCGGGTTAGGACCCGGTTAGCGATCTGGATCTCCCGGATTTGGGTCATTACAATATGATGCTTAACCAATCTGGACCTTACTATTTCATCAGTGGAGCAGCAGGAAACTGCAAGAAAGGCCAGAAGCATCAGTGGGCAATTTGATGGTGGTCTTGGTTAATTTGATTAATTCATTCATTGATTGATTACCTTTGGAAGGTTTCAGTTTCAAGAGATTTTCATTTTGATAATCTGAGTAGTTGTGTGTGTTTGTGGGTTTGAACCTTCAAAGATTCTCTAATATCAATTTTCGTGGATGGTAATGGAGGCTGCCGGTGGCTTTGTATATGTATATATATTTATTTTGTGGTGAAGGACTATGATGGTGATGGTGTCGTCTATGGTGGTAGTGGTGGAGATAAAGAAAGAGAAACAGAAATAGAGAATGGGAGAAGTTTTGTGTAGATAACGAAATAGAGGCGGGGGGAGGGGGGAAACCAACGAGCCAGTGGTCTAGCGGTATCATCTTCGTACTCCTCAAAGGGAGATCAAAGGTTCAAGTCTGAGAAGAGTTTAGTGTATATAAGTACCAACTAGGAAAAAGAAATAAAGGGGGGAGAAGACGATGGTTAGTTTGGTCCAATAAATGACATATAAATGTCAAAGGGCAATATTGTCAATTCACCATGTGACAAGTGACTATTGAAGTGTCTGTGTTAACTATATCAAATTTGAGGGAGTGTCATTGTTTAAAAAGGAAAACACTTTCATCTAGTTATTAATAAGATGAACTTCAATAAATGTGAGTGTAATTAATTAAAAAAATATAAAAGCATATTCTCCTGTTTGACTCCATTTTAACGGTGCGTCTTTAAATCATACTGCATGCATATACTAACCATGATCATACATTGATGTGAAAAGAAAACAAAGATTGTGACTTGTAGCATTACTTTATATTTTAATTATTACCACTTCTTCTAATCCATTTCTATGTTTTTGACGTCCTTAAGCACAACATAACTTTGCATGGTCCACCTAAAAGTATAACAAAAAAAAAAACAAAAAAATCCAAAAACATCTGGTTTTGGCATCTAATTAAGTTTCTAAAATTATAGGCAATATGTCATAAACTTTTGTCTCCAAACAAAGCAAATTATCTGTATTTCTCATTATTAAGCACTATGTTAAGTATCTATCTTAATCCTTATCAAAGATGCTTGATTATGATTGATCAGTGGCTGTCACCTTCTCAGAGACACATACTCTCCATGGTTGTGTTCCACTTGTACGAAAAGACTGAATTGATTATAACCATAAACCAAGTATATCTCAGCCACAAACCAAAATTTTCTTGTCGTATTTGGGCCAAGAACACTTGCACAACTTAGCTGTTTTTTAAGTATAAATATGAAAAAAAATATATATATGTACAATAACAACAGATGGAGATATATAATTTGTCTGACTATCACAATCAATTTGAAAGCATAGGGACAAAAAATAACAGCTGTTTCTCATGGAAGTTCAATTCTTCACTCATTACATGGCTAATGAAATGTACTACTGCATGCTTATCTTACCACAAAAAGAAAATTGATACTCTCTCTCTCCTACATTAAATATCCACCACCTTTTTTTTTTGTTATCCCAAATTAAATATTCATTTAAAAAGTTAAAGTTCCATATATATATATATATTTAACATTACTAATTTAACTTTCTCGTATTGAATTTATAAAAAAATGAACATCACATTGTGTGGACTCATTATAGACATATTTGATAATTTATTCACTATCAATATAATAAAAAATATTAAAACACATCTTCTTAAAAAGTTAGATTCTCAAAGTGAACGTTTAATTTGAGACGGAAGGAGTAAGGAAATGTAAGGGCTAATTGATTTTTCACTCAAAGTATAGTAAAAATTTAGGTGAAATACTTTGACCTCCTTGAAGTTTGTCTAAATATCTCCCAACAAAAATTATTATAAAAAATAATCCCCGACCTCCCTAGAAGTTTGTTAAATATTTTTCAGTTGAAATTATTGTCAAAATAACTCTGGGTGTCCCTCGAGATTTGTCCAAATAATCCTTGACACCCCTTGAGGTTTATTCAAATTTTTCTGACCACCCTTAACATTAATCAATGGAATATTTTCTAAATGTCTAAACTATCCTCAAGTGAGACAAAACCCAAATACAATTGGCAATCTCCACTCCAGAATGACTCAAATGACCTTGCTAGAATACCACCAAATTACCATTTTAACCAAATTTAATTGGACAAAACTATCATTTCATAAGCCTACATTTTATTTTTTATTTTTTGCAGAGTTGAAAACAAATTTTTTGGACAGTTGAAGACAATTTGTTTTTGAACAAGTGATTTGTTGATAAATTATTAACAGCCAATGTCTAATTTGTTGAATACTTTATTTTCAAAGCAAATATGTTGAATTATATGATGAAATGGTGAATTAGTATGTTAGCAAGGTCAAATTGATCCAAGAGATTCGGCCATAGCTCTCCTCATTTCAAAGCAAAAGCTGAGTGGCAAAATTGAATTACCGGTCATATTTTTGTTCTGTTAATGCAGAGAAATATATATTTGTTATTAAACAAGTAAAATAATACAATTTGTAGAACTAGTTAAATAAATGAGTAGTATAACCTTCAACACTACCTCACCTCTTTAACAATTTATCTACTATTTCTTCGTAAGTATAAACAAAAATAAATTAAAATATTGAATTAAAAATTATGGAGTGACTAATTTTTTTCATTTTTTTATTTATAAATCACAATTAACTAAGGGTTTTACTATAATACCACACTCATTTAAATATAAAATCTTATTCATGTCAGAGTTTTGAGCCCTTAAATCCGAACACAACATGGACTAATATGGATTAATCACGTTTACACAATTATGACAAATTAAAGTCAATCCAGATACACTAATTTCTTATTGGATTCAAATTGTTTTGACGTGTTGTGTTAAAATTATGTTTACTGTAGTAGTATGTAAAGCCTACAAGAATATGAACTCTCAACCTTCCAATTGCATTGAGAAACCATGAGGAGGTCATATGTTTTATAAATTCTTATACCTAATTTCTTAGAGCTCGAGACTTGTTTTACAACAAATTACCCCTTCCTATGGATTGATGGATTTGGAAGGAAGAGAAAATAAAGGATAAGGATTTTTGTGTTTGGATTGCCCTTAAGAAGAGAAAGTAAAGGATTTTGAGAGATTTGGAGGGATAAACTATCCCTCCAAATGCATCATTTGCTATCCTCCAAAAATTAAAAAGATTTGGAGGAAAAAGATAGTGTGGGTTAAGTAATATTTTTGTAATTTCGAAAATGCCCTCAATAATTAAAAGAAAAAACTTGTTATGATACTTGAGTCTCATTTTATAAAAAAAAATATAATCATAATTTGATTGTCATCCTTTCTTTTGTGGACCTTTTCAAATAAGAATACAATTATTTCTTTTTCTTTATAATTTATACAAACATTAATAGGGGTTATTGTTATCTTTTCATTTCTTTTCTTCTTTTTCATAACTGATGTTATCAATTTTTTTTTTTCTCTCCTAATTATCCAAACGAAACCAGTAGATGAACAGCATGTTGTGAAATTGAAAAAGAGATTGACCACATACAACAAGAACACACAAATTTTTACTTGATTCACCGAAAAACTAGGACAACTCCAGAAGGTTGTAAGGATTTCACTACGATGATGATAAAAAAAAAAAAAAAAAAAAAAAAAAAAAAAAAAAAAAAACCAATACAGAGAGTTCGGAATGAATAAATACCCTTACACTAGGGTAACATAACAAGTGCAAAAATTACCAAAATACTCTCCAAAAATTTCATAATTGGATCTATAAAGTTGGGTTTTGGTGCACAGTATTTATCAAGCTCCACACTACTCATCATAGTAATATCTTTTTAATTATAAACCTAAAACAAAAAACTAATATATGGAGATTTATGAGTGTTTTATTCTGATAAAAAAATGTGTCTTCTTTTTATCATCATCATCCTTCATCCCTACATACTCGAGGTGCACACAGTTTGGTTTGGTCCAGTTTTGAGGATTTTTGGAACCAAACCGCTCCCTACGATTCCAAAAAATCTGAAACCGAATTAGACCATTTGAGCCATGGAACCAAACCAGCCCAAATTGTGAAAAAATGGTTCGGTTCGGTTTGGTTCAGTTCCACGTTTTAGTTGAATTTTATTTCCTTTTTTTTTTCCCCTTGAATTATATATACAACAAAAATATCAATAAAAACATTCATATTCCCGAATCCAAGAATAAAATAGAGCAAGAGAAAAGAGAGGGGAAAGTGGTTGAAATAGACCCAAAAGCTAAACCCTATAAATTAAAATAAGGTTGAATCATGCTGAAACTAAAAAGGATGACAAATCCGTGGTTGAAAACTAAGAAACATGATTCGTTGTCGTTATTGGTTGTGTTTGAGGCGTAAACACGCCGTGAAATTTAGAAATATATGAACTGAAAGTGAGAGATAATTGGAGAGAGTGTGAGAAAGAGGATATTACCGATGGCAGCGATAAAAGATTGACGGCGATAACCGAACTTTGAAGGTTACTTAAGAGAGATTGATCAACAACTGGATCCCACGACGATAAGAACTAAGAAGTGAATGAGGCGGCGTGAGCAAAGAAAAACAATGAAATAGTGGAGGAATATTGGCATGCACCCAAAAAAACAAAACATTGAGAGAAGTAATAACAAATAAAAAAAATATTGGCTCCCGTTTGATTGTTGTGCCAAAATCCCTTCCAAAGTTAAGAGCAGTATATAGGTATATATATATATATATATATATATATATATATAATATAATATAACATATATTTGCATACCAATTATAACGGTTTGGTCTCGGCCGGTAGGACCCTAAACCTAGACCAAACCAAAAATACACGATTCCATTATTTTAAAACTGTGATCGGACCGAACCGCTATGAAACCGGCCCAGACCACGCGATTCGGTCTGGTCTGATTTGGTTTTTCGGGTTGACGATTTTTTTGCACACCCTTACTACATACGTAACATTGAGAGAATATTGGAGGAATATTGGCACGCACCCAAAAATCAAAACATTGAGAGAAGCAACAGCAAATAAAAAAAATATTGGCTCCCGTTTGATCGTTGGGCCAAAATCCCTTCCAAAGTTAAGAGTAGTGTATATATATACATATATATATATATATATATATATATACCAATTATAACGGTTCGGTCTCGGTCGATAGGACCCTAAACCGGGACCAAAACAAAAATTCACGGTTCCATTATTTTAAAACTGTGATCGGACTGAACCACTATGAAACCGGCTTAGACCGCCCAATTCGGTCTGGTCTAATTTGGTTTTTCGGGTTGACGATTTTTTTGCACACCCCTACTACATTCATAATCATTGTACACTTGCTTTATTATTTTACTGAATTGAAGAATATTTACTACTGTAATAAAATTAAGTAGTTGATCATCCTTTTTAGGCCTGTGTGATGGGCCTGCAGTTGAGAAGTCGTTTTCAGCCCAATCCTTTCTTATTGGGAAATTTTAGCCCAAACCTTTTGTGAGCCCCAAAACAGATGGAATTTCCTTATTATTAATATTTGGACCCAAATTCCACAACTATCTAATTAATTTTTATTTTTTTTTTAGCAATATATCTAATTAATTTCAAGACATCCCTTTCTCATTCTTAAATTTTCAGACATTATTGTTACCAACCAATCAAATGTAACACTACATGTGTGTGGTGTATACATCATTTCGTACGTGTTAAAGTTCATCATTTTTTGAGTCATTTTCATCTAGGTACCACATTGATATTTTTATGAAAATGATAATATTTTTATTTTATTTTATTTTAGTTTTTGAAAGGTTTTATGAAAAGTATTATGGTTCATCAACAAGTATGAGATGAGAATAAAAAATGGTAAATATTCACGGACCTTTATTATGCGACCTTGTGGCGGGTACGAGGTACTGACAGACTATTTGGACGAGTTACGACGTTATAATTTCACATCGCCTGATTAAGGAAAGTGCTTATATGTGGAGGTGTTATCTCCAATTGGTATGAGACCTTTTGGGGTAAAGTCTAAGAGCAACACCATGCAGGTTGGGATCTAAAACGAATAATATCATAGCCAAAAAAAATAATATCATACCACGTGATAGAGTGAGTCATTACAATTATTGCGACCATTTCATGATCTTCATCACTTTGTTTCTCATTGAAAAATTCTGTTATCTTTCAAAATGGTGTTTTGATGTGAAATTACTAACATTTCCTAGTAATGAACGTGAGAAATAAAACATAACTCAAAAGCAGAAATTACTACATACATACATTAAAAAAAAAAAATAAATAAATAAAAATTTGACATCTCAAATGCAACAAATTGTTTTGGGATCTTTATTGGTTTTTAATGTATTTATTTTATTTTTCATAAATGAAGCCCTTTAATAATTTACATAACAAATTAACAAGGTTTAAGTTAAGCCAAATAATTCTTCTCAATAGATATTGTTTTCAAGCTCGGAGCGCATTCCTACTTTCACGCTCTGTGCGCGATTTTGTTCAAATTCTCACTACTTATGACTTAATTTTGCTGTTTTTTTGTTCCCGCTCTCGAATTCGCTCTCGCTCTCACTTTTATTTTATGTGACTTGGGGCTTAAGTGATCATCTAAGAATAGAGGTATTTTCCCTTATTTTATAAGATGAGGGTTTTGACTAAAAAATTGCTCATAGAATTTGTTTCAAAAAAGTAATGCAGATATTTTGCAATTTGACCTAAAATCAATTACGTTATATTCCCAACTTGTCATTTCATTTAACAATTTGATACTGTAATAAATAAGTGTATTTACTTAAAAACAGAGTGGCTCCCTTTCGGTTTTAAGCATAAATTATATATATACACACACACACACACTCCTATAAAGAGTAATATAGAAACTAGTGAAAGTAAAAGGTTAGGATGTTGACATGTTGTACGAAATACGACAATAGACAATAGACGGGACCGTATCGCTATCAGTGTCGTATATAAGTTGATAACGACTGTCGGCACCCTTGCACCGCGACGCGTGTCCAATCAAATTACCAGCCCAGCAGCTCCTTGTTCTACTTAGTTTTTCAAATAAATAAATAAATAAATAATATCCCGTCCACCTCAAATTAAATATCCCTTCTTGAAGATCTAACTTTTTGAGGATAAGTTAAGTTTTAATATTTTATTGTTTTATTGATAGTGAATGAATTATTATATATATCCACGGTGAGTTCAAATGACAATGATAATTTATTTTTATAAGTTTAATTTAAGAAGGTTAAATTAAAAATGTTATAAAAAAAATTATTTTTATTTTTTAAATGGGATATTTATTTTAAGACCGTAAAAAATTAAAATGTAAACATTTAATTTGAGACCGAAGGAGTAACAAATATTTACTCCATCATTTCCTATCCTATTAAGAGTAGGTTGTAGAGTATAGAAGTGATAAAAATTGCCTTGAATGTACTTGTATTTGTTTATTGAATTAATTTTTTTAATTTACATGTTTTTTTTAATAGATATTTAATACAAATAAACTTGTGTGTGAGAGGAGAAAATTTTAATTGCCACAGATGTATTAATTGTGATGGACAGAGAGTATCACCAGCTTATTAAATGGTGATACGTAATAATAATTTAAAATAAAATAAAATTTTTTAATTAAGTGATAAGATATAATTAATTGATGACATAACTAAAAAAAATATTAAAAATGTATGAAAATTTTTCTCAGGGTTCAAAGATATTTAATATATCAACATCTACGCCAGCCTAGAGTTATGAAGGGGCCATCTATGCATGGTGGAGAGATAGAGAGAGATGGTCACATAATTAAATGGTCACTAAAGTAAACAATATGATTAAATGTGATTGTCATCAAGATTCTTCATTAGAAATAATCTTCTAGAGAATGAGTTGGTTTAGAACAAGTTAATCATTATGATAATCTATACTATTCTGGGTAGGTCGGCCTTTGGCGTTTTGGCTAGAAAAAAACACACAGATGCCTATATATATATATATATATATTCTTGAATGGTTGATTTGAATATGAAAGTTTATATCTAAAACTAGAGTGAAAGGAAGCCACAAAAGTCAGATAGATTGTTCCCCTTGCTAATAATAGTAAAATATGAATTTATGTGAGAATTAAGAAATGTCATGTTGTTGATTTGTGGGCTGAGGAGTACAAAAATGATTAACAAATAATAATGCATCCCTAACTAGACATGGAATTTCATTACTTTGCACTCTCCCATTAATCGTGACATTATCTAATAATTTAGACCACACATTTTATTTATTTTTAATAATTTAGCCATATATAATACTTCCGAAATTCTGTGAACCAAATTTTCAATTCTATTGGTTTGCCTTCCTATAGTGTTTATAATAACATTGGTATAATTATTAATTTTCAATCAACAATTTGAGAAACGACTTCTTCAGTTGCTAGAATTCTTTAGAAGAGGTGTACTTGACGTGCCACAAGTGTCCAATAAAATGATAAAATATTTAAATTTTAAGATATTTCTAATTGTGTCCAATATGTGCGTATCCTCGGGTTGGACATGTGTTCAACTGTCTAATACAACGACGACACTCTAGAAAAAATATATATGCATCCTAGAACGAAATATATATATTTTCACCGTAACTTTTGGTACATCAATTGTATGAAACAAACTGTACAATATTTGACATTCCGCTCGTGGCATGCAACACTCATATAATAGTATATGCATTCAAACTGGACTGAAGGGAGGAGGAATTTAATACCGCTATAACAATCATGTAATACAATTAAATTCAAGATGCAAACACTTATGCAATATATTATATATATAGGGTCGTGAGCGAAAAACACTCATATAGTATGCATAGAGAGTGTATAATTTCCTATACATTCTAAAAAATTCCTAACATTAAATTTTTTAGCAAATAAAGACTTGAATTCTGAAAAGATTAAAGTGATGGTAAAAAAATAATTAATTATGAAATGACTAAAGTGTCCCTTTTTTTTTTTTTTTTTTTTTTTTTTTTTTCTTCTTCTTATATATAAGGGCATCATTGAAAGAGAAAACGGTATTTTTATAATTTTATATCTTAAAAATGTAATTTGTAACGAAATAGTGATTTCAATTCATTCTTTGATCATTTTTTCAAACTTAACGTATTTATATACAAAAAAATAAAAATAAAAATTGTTGGGGGTGATATGCTGAAATTTTAAACATTAAGGATGTTTTCTTACTTTGCCCTATTTTATATTAGCGGTATACAAAAAATCGTTTGTTCTGGTTCCAAAAATTAGGAACCATTAACATGCGGTTTCGATACAACTCAATGTTACATATTTTAATATTTCAACATTTATTTTGCATTCAGTTGTATATTCTAATATTAGTAGAAGTACCATCACAATATCAATGGTTTGGAAACACCTTCAATAATGTCTTATTACATTATTTTTGTTAGGAGGTTGTCGAAGATCAAGAACCGAGGTTTAAAACTGAACCAAATTTTTTTACGGTTCGATTCGATTTTGCAGTTCAATTATTCCGATTCTAATTTTTTAAGAATCATTGAGATCGATTTGATTCCATTTTAACATGAAACTGTAACGAATTGAATTGTGTGCATCGCACTCCTATATTATGTTGTGTTGCAAAATTGTAACATCGAATCCAACGCATTTCATGATGAGACAAAAAGAGAGGGTCATCCACCATATTTAATCTCGGTATTTAATATAGGAAGGAAAGAAGAAGGAGATGATGATGATGATGATGATGATGCATTTGTGTTTATAATTAACAAATAATTAACGTGCACCGACTTTTGATTATGCTATGATTTGATCTAATTTCACCATTAATGGTGGCTACACATGTAGGTCACTTAATTTATTCGTTTTTCAAGTAGTGACGCAAACTCATAGGGTGTATAATTTATTTAGGGGGTTTAAACTTTAAATAGATGAATGGATCCAGTACAGCATTATCATTTGGTGACTTGTATATGTGTAATGCTATATATATATATAATTAGATATAGAGAGAAAAAGAGACTCGGGTGCTAAAGATACTGTAAACTAGTTTCTAGACCTATATTATTCAAGTAGTTTCAGATTTTAGTAGCTTGGCCCTACACCACACTCTGGGGAAAAAAAAAAATTGTAGCTATGAACTATGCACAGCATTTCCTAGTTCAAGAAATTGAAGTGTGTGTGTTATTATTATTATTATTGGGTAAATAGAAATAGAAATATGTAGAATTTGAATAATTGGAAATGTCTCATTATCCTTAGAGCAATGCTTAGGTGACTGTGAAATAACAGTCTCTTTTCATTGGTCCTAATATTTATATTTAATGTATTTATTAATGATATGTTTTCTATTTTTATGAAACCTTACAAATATGTATTTTTGACAATACTATCCTTTTGGTCTATCTCCTCACTTAAACTATATCAAAGGTGTCATTAATACATTACATGTTTCTTACTTTTAATAGGACATTAAATAATTAATTTTAACACAAAACTACCTTATTTCTTTGGTTTGCCTCCACTTCCCACCCCTTCGTCCGTGCACCCACATATATATACACCCACATATATAATAATTGATTCTTTTCTTTTCTTTTAATTATTGTTTAACAGTGATAGTTGAGGGATAAAAATTTTTATTTTCTTATTTTTCTTATTGAGAAATAAGAATTCATTCTCTATAAAATTTAATTATATATATATATATATATATATCAATTGCTATCATCTAATTTTATCCTTTACTAACTAAATCATCTTTGTCTCTTATATAGAGAATCAATTCTTATCTCTCAATAAGAAATAAATAAATAAATTATCCCTCAACTATCACTGTTAAACAATAACAAAAAGAAAATAAAAGAATCCATTTTTATATGTGTGTATGTGTGTGTATATATATATATGTGTGTATAACACGAAGGAGTGGAAAGTAAAGGTAAATGAAAGAAATAAGGTAATTTTGTATTAAAATTAATTATTTAATATCTTATTAAAAGTTGGAAACATATAATGTATTAATGACACATTTGATATGAGTTAAGTGAGGAAAGAGACTAAAAGGATAGTATTGTCAAAAATATATATTTTCAGTATTTTATAAAAATAACAAACATACCATTAATAAATGTATTAATTATAAATATTAGGACTAATGAGAGAAGCGACTGATAATTCACAGTCACCTTAACGACTATCATTAGCATTGCTCTTATCCTTACGAAAACATGCATGTTTACTTAGTCAATTCATCGTCAAAACAAAACTTCCGTTAATTAAACATCATTGTGATGTTTCCGACAAGACAAACTATATATATATGGTGTGTTTTTTGACTTTCAGTGGGTATTTTTTAAGATAACAATAAACCCATTTGTGGATACTAATGAAGTGTCCAATGTCTAGTTTTGTGACCAAAACATTAAAAGTAACTATAAAAACATTAAAAGTAACTATAATGACGGAAGTAAAGCAGCTGTTATGAGTGAAAACTTGTTTCGTATCATATCTGAATAGATATAAATGAATGGGTAATAAAATAATTATAAATAATTTAATATGTAATACTACTCAATAAATTAAGTATTCTACCGTTATAGTTAGTATTAGAGTCAGTCCCAATCCTAAATCTGATACCACACCAAATGCTCGACCTAAATGTATTTGAGTACACCATCCTGGGTATGTAAGGTGGTCCGACCGCAACAAGGGCATTGTGAGTTCAGATAGGGAATAATGTTATAAGTGAGGACTTGTTCTATATCGGATCTGGATGAAAAGTAAAATGAATATAAATGGGTGGGTATGCAGCATTACCCAATAACTTAATCTTTTGAGTAAATGAGCAATCGTATGCTCGTTACACCAATCCAAATAACGTTTTTCAAATTATTATTATTATTTTTTTACTAAATTACTGGGATTAATCAAATCTGGACATTAGTGTCACAAATATGATAAGTTTTATCTGAGTTTTTATTAGAATATGTGACACAAAATTTAAACATTACATTACTCCTTGGCCTTTTGATACAAATTTCAAAATGTGACAAATTTTAAAAGTTGAAATTTGAAATATTCCAAAATTCAAGTTGACATTTGAAGCATCCCAAAAAGATAAAACAATTATTTGGGAACAAAGGGAGTGCAAAATTCCAATTTCAATCCCGAGAGTTCAAGTTCTTGGAAATCTTGAACGATTATTTGGGGACAAAGAGAGTGCAAAATTCCAATTTCAATCTCACGAGTTCAAGTTCTTGGGAATCTTGAAAATTTCAAAGGCTTTGGGGGTCCCCTAACCTTGAAACAATTGCAAAACTACGACAATCTGTTTTTAGAAAAGAGGGGGAGGGCCCTTGCAATTGTTGCCCAAATCCACCATCATAATCTATGCATAAAGCCATGCCCCTTCAAAGGTCAACATTCAAAATGTACTTTATAGTTTAAGAAATTTTTGTTTGATAATTATTCATGCCAAATTTTTACGCTATTGTGAAGGGCAATTTAAGATGCATTTACTAGTTAGGCGATTGAACTTATTATTTATGTGTAAAAATTATAAATTTTTTTTAATAGAAGTTGCACTTTTTGTTTTTGATTATTCGTCAATCATTAAAATAAGAAAAAAATAAATTTTTACAAAATTTTCAAGTCCTGAAATGTAGCCAAAACAAATTTTATTCCTTTAATAAAGTGGATGAGATCATGAGATCAAATATTTAGTCTCATACCTTATTAAATGAATAAAAAACTTTTTGGATTTTGAAAAATATAGCTAAATGGTACTCCTATTACTTTCAAAATATACATTTTAACATAAAAAAGATTATATTTTTATTTAACACGGACAAAAATTTCTTATTAAATATTATTTATTTAAAAATTCATGAATAAATTTTATTTATCTCCATTCAGATTTGTCAATGTTCCAAATCCACCTTTTTACATTCCATAATCTCATTTATCTCTCCAGTCTTCAGTCAGTGACCAAAAAGTCAGCATTGCCTTGCTAATATAGGTAAAATAAAACACTATAGGGAAGTAAATGGAATTATAAAACACTAACCTCAAGGGAGGTGATGGTAATTTAACCAAAATTCATTGTTTGTTTATGATTTTTATTTACTGTATTTATTTAGAGTGATCTCGACGGTAAGAGTAAGAAAAGAAGTGGGGGCCACAGCCACAGCATCAGTGGGTCCCACTGTGACAGTACGGGGATTGGAATAGATGTTTCGATGCAGTATGTCGCCAATCCTTGGTGCGACTCGTACGTGTCAATAAATAAGCGATTTTCGTCGTCAGATCAAACTGGACCCCACAGCACTTACCAGCTAGATAGCTTTTTTACCACCTTGTTTTCTTCCTCACGTCCCTTTCGACAGTTGCACGGACACCGCCCAAAAATAGTACTCCCTCCCCCAAGACTCCATGTTCATTTCCATATTTGGCTTTTCCAAAATTATTGTCCCGAATATATTTTACTCTCTTCATCCAACCAAAAAATATATATATATATATATATATTTATTTATTTATTTTTTATTATCTCAAAATAATTATTTTAATTCAAAATCTAACTAATCAATTTTCTAATTTATTCCCTAGCGCAGTGTGAAAGATTGCCTTCATGGCATGCTCAATTTAGGCCCTTTAACTATTGTTGTATCATATGCATTCCATGCCCCATTGTCCATATCTAGCTACCGGCTATGACCCCAAGTAGCATGGCCCTATGGGGCATGTGGAATCTCGTATGAAACAGTAAGGACTATATTGTAAAATAGATGACGGATAACGAAGTAGTACCGAAAAAAAAGAACATGTTCCGACTCGGTATCGTCAATAATGATTGGCTATTGCATGTGAACATGTGAGGAAAGAACATGTTCCAACTCGATATCGTCAATAATTATTGATTATTGCACGTGAACATGTTCATCTTTGAAGTAATTTTTCCTTCTTATATATTTCTATTGGAGCTTCCCTCATTCATTTTATCGAGCATGATGATGCAAATTGATTTTTAATGAGTTTTGTGTGACGTCAAGCAATTATGGTTATTTGGAAATTCATTTACTATCATTATAATAAAAAAATATTAAAAATTACATTCTTAAAAATTTTTAAATTTTAAAAAAGAAATTTTTATGTGAGGGAGAGAGAGAGTATAGGTTTTCTAATTAATCCTTCCATTGAAGTTTAAAAAAGTAGAAATTAAAACATCATTGTGATTCATAAATTTGATAATTTATTTACTATTAATATGATTTTCCCTATATTCTATATTAGTTGTTTATTTTTTTTTATTTTTAGGTTTCTCACAATATTTGTTCTATTTTAAAAATCAATGTACTATATTTTATTATAATCCTAATTTACCCTCATGATTAAAAAAAAAAATACTTCTTAAAAAGTTTAAGTTCTTAAAATGTGAGAGAGAGAGAGAGAGAGAGGACCACATAAATGCCGGCGTCACCCACCACCAGTCGTCGCTCGGTCGCCGTCATAGGCGGTTGTTATTTCAAAGACAGCGACGCCATGAGTGGGTAGTCCACGTGCTTATCCGCTATTCTTCTTCATCCCTGTGTCCTGACTTTTTCCAGGATTTGTGAGGCTCTAATTTCTTGATGTAATATGTTGTCCTCTAATTTCTTGGTTTAATCAGTTCTCCTACAGGGAAGCACAAATATTTCTTTTAAAATGTCGCATACTTTGACACTTGTTGAACATGTTTCGTTGAATATGTTTTGGACACTTTCATACATAATAACGAGATTTTGTATTTTGTAGTTTTTTTTATTTTGTATTTTTTATTTTAGAATATGATTCAAAAAATAAAAATAACAAAAATCTAATTCTAAAGACTAATTAGTGAATTCATTTATGATTATATATATATATATATATATATATATATATATATAGATAAAATGTCAAAAAATTAATATTATTTATATATAATAATTATATTATTATTTTTAATATATTTATGTCATATTCGTGTCCTATTTGTTTTGTCTTTTAAATTTATCGTATCGCTGTATTCAAATTGTGTCATTATTTTGTCCAGCCATCTCTATACTTCCTGTTATCCTTAATTGTTAAAAGTAATAATAATATAATTCAGTCCCACTCAATTCGGTTTGATACAATTTTCTAGAAAGAGCTAATATCAATTACATAAAAGTTATGTTTTTAAACACTAGATCAACATATTAAAATTAGAATTGAAATTAAAAAAGGAAGAAGTTAAAACTAAATTATCTTCTATTTCAATTTTAAGGCATGACTATGACATGTAGATGATATTTAGTTTCAATTCTAAGGCATGACTATAATTCTATCTCATGTTCGAATTATCATCCACACTTATCATAGCCGTGCTCGAGCAAAATTAACAAATTTTATTACGTGCCAAAATAAAGTGTTAGATGTGTTCCAAATTGGATTCGAATTGAAAGTGAAATGAGTATAAACGGATGACTATAAAATATTACCAAATAATTTTAGTTTATAAGGTAAAAGGTCAACCTATTATAATTAGTATCAGAATTAGACTCAATTATTGATCCTTGACATGTCAGGCCAAGCCTCCAACTCTGAGACGTCCGAGCCTTTCACCCGAGGTAGACAGGTGGCCTAACCCCTATGTTGCAACTCTGTATGAGAAGTTAGATGAGTATAAAAAGTTAGCCCAGCACCCAAATATTTGTCTAGTACATTTATTTTGTCTTGGTGTATAGTATATGCTTAGCTAGAAAGACAAATTCATCCACTCATTTGGCGTAGAAAAATGAACCAAAGAACTGCTCATGTTCCAAATTTTCAGCACGGCCAGCTATAGGTCCTATGAATTGGCTTCTTCCCTTTATAATTTCTCTCTCTCTCTCTCTCTCTCTCTCTCTCTCTCTATATATATATATATATATATATTTATTTATTTATTTATTTATTTTTGTGTGTCTCATATCATAGATTAAATACAGAGATTGTTTCAACATGCAATGGGATGGCAAAAACTATGAAATCTACAGGTTAATAACTATTTCGAATAAATTCGGAAACAATGAAATTAATAATGCAACAAGAATTGATGGAGTTACAAACTTCTGTGTAACGTACAGAAGTGTGTGTATTACATGTGGCAGACACAAGTGAATAGGCACCATGTGATGTGTGAGAGAGAAAATTATGGACCCTGGACCATAGTTTCAGGGTCGCTGGAAATTAGGACTATGAACTGGACCACCCTTCAATTCAACGTTCGAAGTTTCTATCTCCAATCAATATCATTGCACAAAGTGTCAATATATAGTTTTCATTTATATCAACTTTACGAGCCTTTCAGAGACATGGATATATATGATCAACTAGTTTAATTTCGTGGTACTATACACGAGTCACTTCTTTTCTTTTTGATGACTATATGTGTCTGCTGACTCTAAGAGTGCAAACAGACTCTATTATGTGATGTGTTTGTATAGGACTATAGGCTCAATGATCAGTTGGTAAAGTGTCTCTCTCTTTCTGTGTGTGTGTGTGTAAATATATATATATCCCGAGTTTTGTTTCGGATATGTCCATAGTATAATATATAAGGGTATTTAGGGTTGTGGTGCGGTAAACACTAAAATTGTTTGAAAGAGAAAAAAAGTTTACAATCTGGGTATTGTTTTTGCCTTGATATACAATAGAGTGAGAGTATTCATGTCAGTTTATTGAGTGGGGTTACCATATGTAAGTTCCCCAGGAGTTTGGTAGACTTTCTAAAATGGTTTTGGGATTGAAAATTGTAATACGTAATCTTATTTTTTGCATAGTAAAATATTTCGTCAGACGTTCATCGTGTACGTAAGTATCAGGCTAAATCACGCAAATCTTTGTGTAGCTTATGGTGGTGCATGTTTATATTTGTGTCACTTTCCTGATTGTAATTTTGATTTTGCGACGTTTGTTATAACAATAACTTTGTGATAATGATAAAATGATATCAATCATAATATTGAGACCGACTAGTTTGGCCTATTTGTTAAAGGAATTAATTAAGACCAAGTCCAAACTAACGGCGGCAAGCCTTTTCTGCCAATTTTGTAAGCTTTAATAGCACAGTTGTTCATTATTGACAATTGTGGCAACTAATATAGGTGGTAAAAGGGATATTGATATTAGCACCAAAAATGAAATGGACATAATGGTACGACGTTGGAGCATAACAAAAAAAATTATCAGTCAAGATTCATGACTTTTCAGGATCGGCTAAGTCAAAATTCAAGACTAGACTAATTCAAGCCACCTATTCGATATTTCAAACATAGCATCGAGGAAGAATGACGGAAAGGGGAGAAGAGAAAAGGAGTCGATGAAGGGAGAAGCTCTTTGTTGTTTGGTTGAGTGAGAGGGAGGAAAAATGTTCTTTCCCTCTATCCTACTATTCTTATTCATATTTCTACATGGGAGGGAAACGGTACAATTTCGACTTCTTACCTATCAAAAAAATTTAAATATTGAAAAAAAAAAAAAAAAATTTATTCACGAATATAGTAGTAAAATGACTCATTTCTTCCCACTAACCGAATACGAGGGAAAACACATCCCTTCCCTTTCTCTAATATATTTCTTCCCTCTTCTACCTTATCTTTCATCAAATTTTCCATCCTTTAATGGACAGAAGAAAACAAAGTAAGATAGGTTTCAAAAAATAGTGGCTTCAAAATTTGGAGCCCTGGTTCATTTCGTATAGGATGGTAGTGGTCCAACAAATAAATTTTCTCGGCCTTATTGGGCCTGGCCTCTTCAGTTGGAGCCCAAATTCAATTAATGGTATAAACTTATAAACAAAGAATTGGTCAAACAAAAATATAAAAGGCCCAAACACAAATTTCTGCTTTCTTAAAAGATGGCCCAAGTAAGCTTAGATAGCTTCACAATTTTTAGGTGTTTGCCAAACGTCTAAAGTTCACATTGACATAAAAATAATTTTATGATAACCAAATACCAAAAAATAAAATAAAATAAAATAAAAATAATTTACATTCAAACACACAGAGCTTTAAATCCAGACACACATAAAGAAGATGGGCTCAACTGATGTTTTCGAATTTCACATCCTAAAGCCAAGTTAGCTATATTTTTTTATAATTTTTCTTCTTCTTCTTCTTTCCAAGAAACTCACATTTATTTGTCGAGTACAAGAGCCGACCTCGATTCACTATTTTGAGACGGGATGGGATGGGATGTAGGTTTCACATTAAAACTTTTAATATTATTTTCGTTTGCTCCTATGTGGAGTTGGTTTGCTTGACACGAAATTTCTTTACAATTTGTTGAAGATGGATGGTTTCGTACTTGGGTTAGGTTTTTCTTTTCAAATTAACTAGACTTGAAGTTGAAGGTTTACATTATTTTTTATTTTTTTATTATTTTTAATAAGTATGGACTTAGGGCCTTCAAAAAAATCTTGAATTTTGTGAATTTACAACGATCGAACATATGCATATGAAAATGACAGACATGTAAATACAAATTAACTGACCTAACCAAGCTTAGATATTTTGAGTGTGAGAGTCTATGTCGACTCTACACCGATCCAAACAAGGCGTGATTAGCACAAATAATCTCTGACTAACACTAATTTGTCATCCTATTGATAAAGTCAAGCCTTACCTTGTTCGGATGGATATATATGTACGCCACCAGCTATACATAGTTGATGGCTGAGTTTTAACTCTATCGAATCTTTTGAAAATTAGAACCACCAAAATGAACATCTTTATTTTTAACTCTATCGAAATTTTCTCTAATGCATCTCATCCACGACAAACTAATCGCTATCCGAGATACCAAATATGTACTACCTTGATGAGAGTCGGCTCTATATAATTGGAGCCTTAAGATAAAAAATATCAAACATTTAAACTAAACCTCAAATGCCATGATCTATGTTCTCATTTAAACAGGATATCGAACACTCAATTTATACGTAAGTTGTAGACTAGTATTATTATTATTATTTTTTCTCTCTTGCAACACGTGTATCGGCCTTACAATACAAGTACTACTCAAGTCAGGAGTGCGATTTGAAAGCAAGACTTTAAGGAGTACATCTCTGATCCCTAACAATACCGCTATGCCCCTGAAGACTTGTAGACTCATTATTGTATGCACTCTTATTATACTTCAAGCACATTTTTCAATATACGATCCACAAATTTGCACAAGCCGGAAACCTAATGCTGAAGAAATAAATGTAGACACTAATGCACAATAACCACATAGTTAAATTAACACAAATCATACACAATACACATCCAAAAAAAAAAAAACCATGGATTGCTATGGTTGTATTATGTTATACTACCATCATTTTTTATTTGTTTTACGTTCTTAAGGTATAGTGGGAAGTATTGAAATTATTTCAATTATTAGTAGTGACATAAGTAAGGTTTAAGAGAGCGACAACTGATTATTTTTTAAATATTAGTAATTGCAACTTTATTTATTTATTTTGTGATTGTAAAGATATATATTTTTTACATGTCTTGAAACAAGTTTAAAAAATAATAATAATAACAATTTACGATTTTCAAATCGTAAATTCTTGATTTACTTTTTTTGGAAGTTAAAAGCAAATTTATTGATGAGAAAACGAAAACCAAGAGGCCCAACTCAGATTGGGCCCAAACAAAACATTAAAGTGACCAATTGGCTCAGCCCAATTGCAAAGCCTAAAGAGCTTGGCTTATGCAAATCCCTCTCAGTTCCTCAGAGGAGTGTTGCTCTCTATTTGAAGCTACAGAGCATCATTCATCTGTAACAATGGATTTGAAGCACTGTTAGTGACCCATCATCTTCATGACATCCACAGGTTGTTAACTGAAGTCTTGCAGCATAAGAAAGAGCTCTAGTAGTCCGGCACGGATGTACTGGGAGCATTGGCCCCCACTGAAATTTTTTGTTATTGCATTTTACACTTTTAAATTTGTACTTTTTTTGTATTTATACCAATAAAATTTTGAAATTGCCCCCACAAATTATGAAAGAACCCCTCTATAGAAGTAGGAGGTCATCGGCAAAGCTCAGGTGGCTTATCCTCAATTCCTTGCATCTCCAATGGAACTTGAAAGAGCTGTTTGACATGCACTATAGTTTTGTGGATGATGAGTGAGAGCACCTCCATAGTGATAACAAAAGGAGAAAGTGAAAGATGATCACATTGGCTTAGCCCTTTCACACCCTTGAAGAACTTATGTAATTCTCCATTAATGGATATGGAAAAAATTGGTGAGAGACTGAGAGTATGCATTAAATCAAAAATATTATAATGAGACTTACATTTAAAAATAAAATTACTTGAAAAAGGAAAAATATAAAGAAGAAGAAGTAAAAATAGAATAAAACATGGTAGGCATCAAGTTCTACTATGGAACATTTGCAAAATAGCATTTCATTCTCCTGCCACAAGAAAGCATCAGACAAAAGGGTCGTCCATCATCTTCAGTCGTTCACTTTTTCTTAAATGTCTACCCTCAACCAGAGATCAATAACCATACCTTCATAAAAAATAATAAAATAAAATAAAAAAGGATCAGACAACTATTTTAATCATATTAAAACCTCATTAGTCCAAGCCATGGAAAAGGCTATAATTTATTAAAGCAAAACAAGCACTTAGGAAAAACATCACCAATAGATCCATCTTTCAAACGTAATTGTTCAAAATGACAAAAAGGGATCAAAATATTCTCCACTCAATCTTCTTCTTTTATTGCGCTTCATAAAGTTGCATATTAAGAGTTAAATTATACATGAATATGCTAGACTATACCGACACAACCACTTTACTATTCTTTTATATATATATATATATATATATATATAATGGGCCTACAAATATACTACTGTATTAACTATGCAAATGGATATGGAAATTGCATGCAACTTGTAATGGTAATGATGGCGTTGCAATCGTAGCCACAAAGGAACATATGTGATTGGTTAGCACCGTGTACAAAATATATGATAGGATGGTTATACCCATTGTACGTCAAAGTGAAGAAATAAAAGAAATCTCTCACGGCTGTGTGCGCGATCTTTCTCAACATATATATACGTGTGTGAGTTTTCATCTTTATATTTACAATAACTATAGAATAAAAATACTATTTATTCAATCAAAAAACAATGACATTGCAAATACTTAACTTAGAAAGCACAAATCAAACCTTTTTGTGCTAACTCTAGAATTGCTAAATAGAATATGTTTGAACCATGATTCGCTCCTCCAGAAGATCAATAGAATAATCACATCTTTGAAGGATTCATCGCTGGGGACCATGGGGAGGACATGCTCATGACATGCTCATCACATCTTTGTAGTAGTTGTTTTCTTGTTGATTGTAAGTTGTTGTTTTCTTGTTGACTGTTTTCTTGGCTTGTAATGTCCTTTGTTGGACCTCATGTATATTTTTATTTATGTAAAGCTTACCCTTTACCTAAATAAATAAATAAATACATCTAATAAGTACGGCCCATGTGTATCCAACATTTCCTAAATTGCACCCAAGATCGGGCAGTAGGTATCTCACAAGCTTTTGCAAACTATATGTAACACAACCCGGAATTTCTCACACTTTTGATGGATTACCTAGATATGTTTGTGCTTATTAGCTTTATAGAAATGACATTCCCAACGGGCAAACATACCCTCAAATGCTGATCATTCAGCAACATCATCTTAACTGGAAGATTGTCTAGTCATACAGTCGACATTCATGATAACGCTTCCATCCCCATCCCCATCAATGAATTTCAGGCTTTCAGCACGCAATTCAAAACCCATTGCCCCCAATTTATCTTATGTCAGCCACCGGCACTCTCTAGAGTCGGTACAAGAGGACACGAATTATATAAGATAGACCTAAAATTCAATTCAATTCAATTCACTACACATTTTATCGGGTATAAAATCATTCAATTATGTACATAAATTTGAATTTACATGGAATCAACTTCATTTTTAGTATAGGAATTATAAAATGTGCTCTTAATGAGATATATGACAACATATAAGAAGTATGGCCCGGGTGTATCCGAAATTTACTGCATTGCAACCCTAAGATCTCCCTTTTTGGTCACACCGGTTGCTAGACCTGTCAATGGAGTGGATCCTGATCCGAATACGATCCGAATTTGATCCGATTAGTCAGATATGGATTAAATAAAAAATCCGATAACCCAATTACGATCCGAATCCAATACTCCGTTAGCTAAACAAATCGGATATGGATTAATATGCTAATCTGATCCGATAAAAATCCAATCCAATAAAAATTATATATATAAATAATTATATATATAATTATATCAACACTCCTATTAGAATTGTATTAGAGGTAACCCAAAATTTCAAAAAAAAAAAAAATCATTATGTGATATATACAATAGTGTGGTGTTCTCATCCACATGCTAATGAATTTCTTAATATACATACTAATAGTGTGGTGCCCTCATCATTATTATATATATGAGTTATATATTAATTATTTATCATTATATTCATTTTATATTATGTAGCATTCTGTGTATTAGTAATTTTTCATTTCATCTAACTTTATAATTATATAAGTTAGAAAATGTGATTTTAATCTGAATTCAAATCGGATTGGATCCAGTCGCTACGGTTCTTATATATGATTTGTTAATTTGTTCAGAAATAATTCGCGAGATCATGAACCTTTCTTTCCTAGTTATAGGAGAAAAAGTATAACTGGTCGGATCTAGCTTATTCTTGAAATAAACAACTCGCACACCCTCCCTTTCCAAAGAAGATCAATACACCAAGTCCTTTCCTTTGGCGTCCAATATCTTTGTTGTCAGAAATTGAGCGATTAGATTAAGGAAAGGTTGATTTTCGTCGCCCAAATACTCCCGCAGGACGGATAATAGTAGTCGATGTTCAATGTGATCAAAGCACTTGACAATGTTTGCCTTGATCTTTAGGATATGGACAGGGATATTCAGTCCGAGAACCCACTAGTGATCCGAATTCGATAATACGTTTGTTTAACAAATCGGATATAGATTTGATCGATCCGATCCGATCCGAATCCGATCCATTGACAGGCCTACCGGATGCAGGTATCCCACAAGCTTCTGCGAACTTCATAACATGTTCGGCAATATCGATCGATCTCATTTTCTTGGTCAGGAGAAGATCCTTTGATAGAACAAAGGCAACAGCTCAGGCACAATAGATTTTGAGATAGTCTTGGACAGGACGGTGGAGTGTGGGTTTTTGGAGATTCTGAGGTATTAGAAGCATAAATTTGGAATCGGACCGCCATTTTTGAGGTTCAGTTAAGTGCCAGATGATCTAGAGTGAGGGGATACGAAAAGAAGTGGGGAACGGAAGGTCGACAGGTCATGTAATTAATTGGGTGTTCCATTCATGCAAGTAAATTATTAGTTGCGATTTAAATTAATTTTAATATTTGGTTGACCATAATAACTTATTCCAAAAAAACCGACAAATTTACTATTTCGGAGAACAAATAAAAGCTTTTTAGACAAAATTAGAATTGATATAAATATTTAATAAATTGAAATTTTATAGTAATTATAGATTATAAAAGGTAAATTTTAAATTTTGAGAGATTTAAAATTAACATGTAAAATTAGGAATTAATGGTCTCATAAACCAAAAGTTGATGCGAAGAAAAAGTTAATATGTAAAAATCGGAATTAATATAGTACGTCGTTTTTTTTTTTTTTTTTGTCTGACTGAAAACTTGATTTAAGAATCTCAATAAATAACTTAGAAACCTATCAACTTGAAAATTTAGAAATAGTCAAGACTTTCCTGCAAATCAAATAGAGAAATATTTATAAGAAGTAAGTTGAAAATATAGAGATAAAAATCTCTCCAATACTTTTTTGGAAAAATTAGATTTTAGTGACCAAACTATAAAAATTTGATCTTTAGTGACCTTAAATTCCAAAAAAGACAAATAGTCACCAAACTAAAAAATTAATTGCTAAATGATGACCAAATAAGGATAATGTAGTAAAAAACACTTGTTCAATACATATTATATGTATAAAAAACTTCTACAGATATATCAATTAGTCAACCCTAGCCCACCACCACCAGAAGAAATGATGCAGGCATCCCAAGCTAGGGTGCACACGGTTCGGTTTGAACCATTTTTAGAATTTTTTGGAACCAAATCAATTCTAATGGATTCATAAAATTTGGAACCAAATCGAACCATTTGACCAAAGAACCAAACCAAACCAAATCGTGAAAAACCGGTTTGGTTCGGTTCGGTTCCACGGTCGTTTTTATTTTATTTTATTTTTATTGTTATATAAGTATTCATATTATCTACATGCACAATAATAAACCAAATTACCAACACATTTAGAACAATTAATATATTCAGAACTTTTAATTCATTCTTCTTTATCACTTTTGGAATTGAAGTAAATAAATTCAGAATTGGTATTACCTAATACATTTAAAATTACTAATTCAACAACAAACAATCAGCCACAATTCAATTCAGCCACTAGAAAAATAATTATCTAATAAATTGATAAGACCTAAGATAATTAAGAGTGGACCATATGATTGATAGTTGTTACAAACTTCTAAGTGATTTGGATAGTAAGATTACATTATATTATATATACTCTATAATTTAAAACATATATATAAATAAATATATATATCAGTAGTGTTTATGCTCACTTTTAATTGTAGCTGTTGGATTTATAATATCCTTTATATGTAATAATTTAGAAACTCTAAAATTTTTTTATTACCATTAAATATAATTGGAATGAAAAGCCAAAATGGTATAACTTTATTGAACGAAATGAAATCTTAGAAAATAAAAAAATTTAAGAAAATCACAATTGATGGGAAGTGTAATGTTTCTAATTTTCGCTATTTTTTATTTTTTAGAATTTTTTGATTTTTCAAGGGCATTTTCGTCTTTTTTCGTTTTGTGTGCCTGACACCGTGGGGTGTGCTGGGTATGTCTGAAAGTTGGTTGAGATATTTCATTGAGTTCAGAACTCTTTGAAATGCAACGGTTGCCATTTTAACATTTTTCAGTTTTTCGGACTGAAAAGTTCCGTGTGGGACCCGCTATCCAAATTGTTGCGTACGGGGGATTTTAGCTAGGTCCATTTGCACCTCATGCAAAAAAAAAAAAAAAAAGGAAGAAAAAAAGTGGTGAAACCCACCACTTATTTTTAAGTGGCAAGAAGGCCACAAATGGCCTCACAATTCTCTCTCTCTTTCTCTCCCGTAACTCACTCTCTCCACCATTTCTCATCTTATTTTTCGTTTTCTTTCCAAGTGGAATTTCAAGTTTTGATTTCTTCCTCACCAATTAGAATTTTTAGATGCCGTTTGTGGCAAATTAAAGAGCGCGTCGAGATTTACGATTTGATCGGAGCAATTCTTCGTTTGGTGCACTTGGAAATTTCGAAATTAGAGTTTGGATTGGGCAATTTTTGGGGGTTTTGCTTCCTTTTGAAGTAGGGGTTTCTAATCCATGACCTTTTAGATTTTTGTGAGTCAATTCCTTAAAATTTGTATTATTACATGATTGATTTATGTATATTTCATGCAAACTTGGCAATGTGTTGTATATGAGAGGTATTTACATGTTAGTTGATATGTGATGAATAATTATATTTTAAATGATGATATTTTCATACCTATTGTGTTATATGTGATGAATTTTGTGATTTAGAAGCATGAGTTATACTTAGAGATTTTTGCTTAACATGCTAGATTATTGTTACTTGGAAGCATGATATGTTCTTTGCATTATTGTAAAGCATGTTAGGTGGTTAAGTTTAAATTAAAAGCATGATGATGAATGTTGGCATGGCATGAAATAGCATGATACATTCATGCATAAGCATTGGAAATAAATGGGAAAATCTTTTTAAAGGAAATGAAAATGATTCTGGGAAAAAAGTTTTGATGAAAGGTTTGCGAAAACCAGACCGCCTAAGAGTCACCTAGGGATCGTGGGGTTAGTGTGGCCTAGAGGGGATTAGGGAGATTACCTTAGTATGGTTGAGTTAACTGGACCCCAAATGACGCCTTGGAGTTGTCTTGTGGTCAGAGATAGTTAGCCAATCCTCCTCTCGTGTCGTCATGGAGCTGCCATGGGACGGGTTGCACTAACGGTTTGAAAATGATAGCAAAAATGGTTCTGAAAAAAAAAAAAAAAAATGGGGAGTGACATTGCATGACATTGCATCCCATTGCATGGTATAATTTAATTATGACTTGGACTGTCGATTTTGTTGCTATGTTTACCTCGGTATGGCATGATCCCGCTTCTTTATTTTCTATTCATTGTGTGGATTCACGAGGTCTTACGAGGTGTGTCTTAGGTACCACCTACTGAGTAATTTTGCTCACCTCTTATTATTAACATTTTTCAGGTCACGGAAAAGAAGTGGTGGAGGACATCCCTCCACAAGCATGAGGGAAAACTTGAAGTGTATTTTGCTACTATTTTGTAGACTTGAGCCATTTTGTCTAAAAAAGCATCTTGAAATGTATTAAGTTGTATGATATGGCCATGTAAATCCAACTATGAGCCTTTGGCTCTATTTTGATGTAAATCTGGATAAATGTAAAGACTATGCATTTTTTTATTTGAATGGGAGAAATGATGTTGCATGTTTTTAAATTATTGAAGTAAGTAACCATGACATGTAGAACATTGTTTTGCATTGTGTTGGGATAGGTTTTGAACTTGGATTAAGGTCACCAATGGACCATAGGAGTGCCTAAGTGCACAAGTTCATGATTCAGGGCATTTTTTTTTTTTTTTTTTTTTTTGTTTCTGGACTTAGGGAACCGGTACCACATTTCGGGAATCGGTTCAAGGGGTACTTGGTTCACGTTCTGGGTATTCTGCCCATGTGGAACCGGTTCCCAAATTTTGGGAACCTGTTCTAGCCTTCCAGTGGGCTTTTTGCCCTTTATAGTTTTATCAGCTTTGACCTCATAACTTCGGACGGTCATAACTTCCTCGTTTGGAACCCAAATAGGGTCATTCTTTAGTCTATTTTCAAGGATTTTGAGTTAGCTTTCCAATGAGACCAACCTTATCCTCAAATTCCATTCATGTTAAGAGTTTTGATAATTTTAGTGAGACAGTGTCGAAATTTCCCGTGAACCGGGTAAGGGTACTTTTGGGGAATCACATCCAATGACCATAGAACCTCTTCAAGTGTCATGAAATGATTAAGAATGATTATTTTAAACCTTATTTGATTAGTTTAAGGATGGATTACCCTCTCAAAATGTAAAATGACCACTTTACCCCTAGTGTGTCCTCGGGTTTAATTACGAACCTGGTTAGTGATTTGGACCCCTGGTTTGGGTTGTTACAAATTTGGTATCAAAGCAATGATTTGAAAACCAGTAAGACGATGAGTAGAGGCCTACCTAGGGTTATGTGGAAGGTGGATTGCATTGTTTATGTGCTTATGTGTTAAAATATATGTTATCTGAGAACCATGTTTACTTGCGTAATTGCTTATGTGTTTACGGTTTTAAAAGACATGTTTATTTGCTAAGTGTTCACATAATTACGTGTTTAATTGCTGAAATGTGTGTTATATGGCCATACATGTGAAGTAGTTATAATTATGAAAATGAAATGGGAATACATTTAAAAGTATGTTATACGTGATAAGATGGCAAACTGTGAGCACGGATTGTGCAAGTGTATAGTATATGAAATGATGATGAGGATGGAAGGGATATTTAATTTCACATAATAATTTAATGGACTTATTGTTTAAACTTCTGTGATAGGACATAGTTATGTCAAGGCTTATGCTTCGGTTATTGTGTATATACACACATATAAATATGTCTTGTGTATATACCTATATTCTTATGTGTTTACGTGATCGAGCATGGGATGGTTATGTGAGTTTTTACCTGAGTAGGCGAGAAGTTTGGTTACTCCAGGGTAGTTGGGTGCCAGTTCTTATCGAACGAATGACTTGGTCTTTTGGTTCATGGATTGAGCTATCCAGTGTGGGGTCTTCCTGATTTTTTTGTTGCATTTGTGCGGTGCTTAGAGCACGACTTCAGAATAGGTTTGTATTTCATGGCACGGTGGCTGTGTTGTGTGTGAGTTTCATGCATTGGTGTATGGGTTTCTTGTGACCGTGGGGTCAGGTGTGCGAGTGAAGGTTTCGTGGGAGAAATGTATGACCTTAGGGGGTCAGTGTTTGTGACTTGGGTCGCGGTTTGGTGCGGAGGTTCTTTTCGAACCGGTCGTGGTAGGTGTGACAGAGGTTGTTTGAGTCACGAGTGTAGTCTATGAGTTATAGATGTGTATGGTGGGTGTTCTGGTTTGGTCTAGGGTGGTGTATTGTGATCAATTGTAGCTGTGTAGTGCAGGATTGCACGGTAAGGTAGATAGTATATGGTCAATGGTATGCTTGGTCGTTTACGGATGAAGGAATAGATGATAGGTATTGTGTACCAAATCAATTGTGTTTTGGAAATTAGAAGTTGTGGGTTAGAGTTGTATTCCAGGTATATTTAGGGTATCAGGTGATTGTGCTAGGTGTTTAAAGATGCAAGTGATAAACTGTTGATTTAAAATGATTGATTGCATCGTTGATGGTTTTAAGGAGACTGTTGGGTGTTGAGCATTCTGGGTTTTGTGCTCATTTTTATTTTAAGGATGTTGATTTAAAATGATTGATTACATGGCATTACTGTATAGAGTTTCTTTTCTAGTAGTAAATAGTGGTCGTTATGGAGAGTATCGAGAGTGGTGCTTATTATATTGTTTTTGATGGTGTTATCTTAAGGATGTTGGAAGAAGAATTATTTGGTAGTGGCTTGATGGTCCGCTGGGATGATAAGTTTGAACTGTTGATTTGGATGAGTGGCAGTAAAGATGTTATGGTGTGATGTTTGATGATGAGGAGCGGAATAATTTAAGGTATGATCCGAATGTGGTTTAGGATTGTAAGTGTTATTGTATGTTGTCAAGTAAGTAATGGGATTGTGTGCCAATTGAGGCAATTATGGTCAGTTTAGACTTTAGAACCAGAGAGAGGTGTCGCCATGTAGGCATCTTTTTCGTTTGAAGAGTCAGTGGGTTGTTGTGACTGAGGTCACGGGTCTTGTGTGCACGGTGATTGAGGTAGTGTCGCCTGGGTAGGTAGAGATGAAATGGATGGTAAAATGTCGTTTTATGGCGTAGAGGTTGTCGGTTGGGAGTGACTGATTCTAGGAAGAACGGGACGTTGTGTCCGAAGGGTTGTAATTGTTTTTAGTGTTAGTGTGCCGTGAGCGTCGGTGCTCTTATCTAGTTGGTTTTGATTAGCATAGGTGTTGCGGAGTAGTGTGTGCAAGGTTTCTGTGTTGATAGTGTGTGACAGTCCGTTAGTGGCGAGGTCATCTGGAATCGAGGTCGTAGTCTCGCATGTGTTTCCAGTTGGTTCTTCCCCTTGTGTGTATGGAGTTCATTTCATCTTAGGTGAGATTAAGTGTCTACGGTTGGACGATTGGTGAGTAGTGTGTGACAAGGTGTTAGGAGTATTCAGGTGTGAGTTGTCAGCCTCTGGTGAGTATAGGGTTTATTACCTTTCATTTGTACTGGTTTTGGCAAGGATGTCGTTTGTCGTGTATTTTGTCCCCCATCTAGGAGTTGTGTGCGTCCGCGGATGAACAGACCTGTACTTGGGTTGTTATACTGTTTAAGTTCACCGGTAAATGTTTGGTTGAATGGGTTGACTCACTTCCACAGAGGGAGGTATAGTCTTTGGTTTTCGTAGTGCTTGTTATGAGAGTGGTCTTGACCGGTGGTGTGTGAGGCACGAGTTGTCTAATAGGGATTTTGTGTTTCCAGTGTCTGGTACTAGCTGTGATGGTTAGGGGATGTGTCGTAAACTATGAGTTTGAGGATGATTAGGTGATGTGATATGAGTTGTGAACTCGGATGTTTCTATAGGCGTTGATTCGAGCACTGTCTTGAGGATAAGTGTCGATGTTGCCTTAGAATTATGTGATTAGAGGAAGTGAATGTGTGATTCTATTGAGGAATAATAGAAATGATTGACTTTGGTTTTGAGGTTTCAGGTATGAGACGGTCATATTGTGTGTTTTGAAGGGGTAAGAATTGAATTGAATGATCTTAGGGAGTTGTTTACCTGGTATGGGTGTTATGAGGAGATTAGAGATCTTATGTGCTGGTCGATGATTATGGTACTTGGTGTCGTATTGCTTTTGGTTCGTTACGAGTTGTATGATTGAGGAATGATTGGAATTTTGAGAATATGTGTATGATTGTATAGTTGTTGAGGTTACGTAGAGCGACGGATTAATTAGAGAGTAGATCTCGTGGTTATTTTGTGAACTATGTGGGGTTGTGTTTGAGGTTTAAACCTGAGGATAGGAATGACATCTATGTTGAGATTGGAATGATGATGAGAATGGCCTGGCTAACCATTTCTTCTAAGTTAGTCCATCTTTAACACGATGTCGGGTCAAAGGTCCATGATTTTTTTTAGTTTGTCAGGAAGAGTGAGAGCACGGAATTTCAGGTTGTGTTGGTGTGACAGTGTGGATTTTGATGGTTTGTCTCTGGTGATGAGGTGTGTTAGGTAAGACCAAGTGTTCGATAAAGGGTTTGTGGTACGATAGTTGATTATTAAAGATCTTGTTTTGAGGATTTGTGTCTTGGGTACAGGACAGTGCGCTTTACTAATTTGGTGCCTAATGTTTATACAGTTGTTGGGAGAATTGTTGTTTAGTCATCTTGAGGTTGATAAGTATAGTGATCATCGTATAGTGCGATTAGTAGTCGTTGGTGCGGTTATATGATGGTACAGTTATGTGTTAGATAATAAGTGTTTGGTCTGACAGAGATGTATAGAATTAGGATTTAGTGTGTCGCTTGAAAGATGAGTTGAGATAGGATGTTGTCATGTTCGGGGGTCTTGTGACCATTTTTCTTTTTGGGCTCCGAAGTCTTGTTTAGCGGTGTAGAGGGGACCAGTGTTGGTTTTAAGTTGAATGTAGAATTCAGCGGGTGTTGTGTGTGATGTTGTGAGTGACGAGTGTCCTCATAGGGTGGTGGGCATTAGGTTTTTCTGACAACAGTGTGTGATTGCCTATTGGCATCAGGTGTCAAAGGCAACAAGGTTATTGAGTTTCTAGTTCTGCGGTTTGGTGAGGTGTTCTCAGGAATGTATGTGGCTGTGAACCTCCTTCTTTAAGGAGGGTAGATTTTGAGGACGAAATCTTTTAAGGAGGATAGAATGTAATGTTTCCAATTTTGCCAATTTTTTTTTAAAGAAATTTCTAATTTTTTCTATTTTGCGTCTTTTCTCGTTTTGCGTGCCAAACACTGTGGGGTGTGCCGGATATGTCCGAGAGCTGGTTGAGGTATTTCATTGAGTTTAGGACTATTTAAAATGTAAGGGTTGCCATTTCGGCATTTTTCAGTTTTCCGGATCGGAAAGTTCCGTGTGGGACCCGCTACCGGAATTGTTGCGTACGGGGATTTTAGTTGGGTCCATTTACACCTCATGCATTTTATTTAATGTATTTTATGTGGGTCTTATATAGTTTATATATATATATATATATATATATATATATATATATATATATATATATATAATTTTGGTGCAAAAATAAAAAATAAAAAAAAATATATTCAAAAAGTGGTGGAACCCACCACTTATCTTTAGGTGGCAAGAAGGCCACAAATGGCCTCACAATTCTCTCTCTCTTTCTCCCTCCCGTAACTCACTCTGCCCCATTTCTCATCTTATTTTTCTTTTTCTTTCCAAGTGAAATTTCAAGTCTTGATTTCTCCTTCACCAATTGGAATTTTTAGATGCCGTTTGTAGCAAATTAAAGGGTGCCTCGAGATCTACGATTTGATCGAAGTAATTCTTCGTTTGGTGCACTTAGAAATTTCAAAATTAGGGTTTGGATTGGGTAATTTTTGGGGGTTTTGCTTCCTTTTGAGGTATGGGTTTCTAATCCATAACCTTTTGGATTTTTGTGAGTCAATTCCTTAAAAATTATGTTATTACATGATTGATTTGTGTATATTTCATGTAAACTTGACAATGTGTTGTACATGAGAGGTATTTACATATTAGTTGATATGTGATGAAGAATTATATTTTAAATGATGATATTTTCATACCTATTGTGTTATATGTGATGAATTTTGTGATTTAGAAGCATGAGTTATATTTAGAAATTTTTGCTTAATATGCTAGATTATTGTTACTTGGAAACATGATATGTTCTTTGCATTATTGTAAAGCATGTTAGGTGGTTAAGCTTAAATTAAAAGTATGATGATGAATGTTGGCATGGCATGAAATGGCATGATACATTCCTGCATAAGTATTGGAAAGAAATGGGAAAATGATTTTAAAGGAAATGAAAATGACTTTGGGAAAAAAGTTTTGATGAAAGGTTTGCGAAAACCCGGCCTCCTAGGATTCGCCTAGGGATCATGGGGTTAGTGTGGCCTAGAGGGGATTAGGGAGATTACTTTAGTGTGGTTGAGTTAACTGGCCCTAAATGACGCCCTGGAGTTGCCTTGTGGTCCGAGACAGTTAGTCAATCCTCCTTTCGTGTCCCCATGGAGCTGCAATGGGACGGGTTGCACTAACGGTTTGGAAATGATGACAGGAATGGTTTTGAAAAGAAAAAAAATGGGGAGTGACATTGGATGACATTGCATCCTATTGCATGTCATAATTTAATTATGACTTGGACTGTCGATTTTGCTGCTATGTTTACCCCGGTATGGCATGATCCCGCTTCTTTATTTTCTATTAATTATGTGGATTCACGGGGTCTCAAGAGGTGTGTCTTAGGTACCACCTACTGAGTAATTTTACTCACCCCTTATTATTAATATTTTTCAGGTCACGGAAAGAAGGTGGTGGAGGACATCCCTCCATAAGCAAGAAGGAAAATTTGAAGCGTATTTTGCTATAATTTTGTAGACTTGAGCCATTTTGTGTAAAGAAGCATCTTGAAATGTATTAAGTTGTATGGCCATGTAAATCCAACTATGAGCCTTTGGCTCTATTTTGATGTAAATTTGGATAAATGTAAAGACTGCATTTTTTTATTTAAATGGGAGAAATGATGTTGCATGCTATTAAATTGTTGAAGTAAATGACCATGGCATGTAGAGCATTATTTTGCATTGTGTTGGAACAGGTTTTGAATTTGGATTAAGGTCACCAATGGACCATAGGAGTGCCTAAGTGCACAAGTTCATGATTTTAGGCTTTCAGGACATTTTTTTTTTTTTTGGACTTGGGGAACAGGTACCACATTCCAAGAACCGGTTCAAGAGGTACTTGGTTCACGTTCTGGGTATTCTACCCATGTGGAACCGATACCAAAATTTGGGAATCGGTTCCAGCCCTCTTGTGGGTTTTTGCCCTTTACAGTTTTATCAATTTTGACCTCATAACTTCGGATGGTCATAACTTCTTTGTTTGAAACTCAAATAGGGTCATTCTTGATTCCATTTTCAAGGATTTTGAATTATCGTTCCAATGGGACCAACCTCATCCTCAAATTCCATTCATGTTAAGAGTTATGATCATTTTAGTGAGACAGTGTCAAAATTTTTCATGAACCGGGTAAGGGTACTTTTGGGGAATGACATCCAATGACCGTAAAACCTCTTCAAGTGTCATGGAATGATTAAGAATGATTATTTTTAATCTCATTTGATTAGTTTAAGGATGGATTACCCTATCACAATATAAAATGACCATTTTACCCCTAGTATGTCCTCGGGTTTGGTTAAGATCGCAGTTAATAATCCGGATCCCCGGTTTGGATCGTTACAGGAAGCCACTAGTTCATTCTCCCAACAAGACAATCAAATAGTCATGGCTCAAAACTCTTTTTATTATTAGTTAGTCTGCCACATTTTTATTGATTTTCTTTCCCTCACATATATGATTATTTTTCTTAAATTTTATATTTTTGATCAACTCTAATTTTTCGACCAGCTATGATTAATTATGTTTTGTGACCAGAATGGAGTATATAAGAAAATAATATGCATTAAGTCGGTCTAAGAAAAATCAGTCCCCAAATTATTCTTCTTGATTTAGACTCTGAAAATCATAGACGTGAGGGGAAAAAATGAAATAGGGCATACTAACTAATACTATAGATAGATTTTATTTCCTTCAACAAAGTTGTACCTTTTTGTCTTTTTATTCCAATTATATTTAATGGGATTTAAGAATTTTCTAAATTATTACAAATAAAGGACATTCATTGGATTAAATCCAACAGCTACAATTAAAAGTGAGCATACTACTCCCTGCTCACCAGGGAGTAGAACACTACTGTATATATATATATAACATAACGGTTTGGTTCGATCTAGTTCGGCCCTAAAGGACTTCAAATCGTGACCAAACCGTATCTTTACGATTTCAAAAATTTAGAACCGTGACTAAATCAAACCATTTGCAAACCGAACCAAACGTTCCAATCCGGTTTGGTTTGGTTTGGATTTTTGATTTGACCGAATTTTTGTACACCCCTATACCAAACAAGAACAAAACAACACCCATTAAAAGAAGGAAAAAAAAAAATAAAGAAAAAGAAGGACAAAAAATGTTATTTCTTTATTTCCAAATTTGGAAGACAGATCACTCCATCAACCATTGCCAGGGCCATTATCAATTCTTTGTCTGTTTCTTCTTCTTATTGATTCATTACAGGTAACTTGTGGGTCAAGGACAGAACACCAAATACCTCACCGATTCTTTACACATGAGTAACAAGGGTAACATTTGTAAGTCTATTTGTATACAATATGTATAGAATTGATACAAATTTTTTGAAATGCGTAAACAATTAAATAAATTATTTAATAAATTTATCAATGAATTAGTTAGATTAAAGAGTTCACCGTGAGAGGAAAACTCATGATATCATTACTCTTCTTTCTTTATATTTTTTTAATCATGTCATTTAATTGGGTGAATCCATGTCAATACAATCTATAATTATATTTTCCTCTATATATGTATATGATTAGAATTTGAGTGATGGATTTGGATTAGACATAGTACCAAAATTAAATTGATTTTAATAGATTCATAAAATTTGAAATCAATTTAATTGAAAGGGCAATTGCAAAAAATCCCTCCCACTGTTAGATAATTGCGAAAAATCTCTTATGAATATTTTTAGCAAAAAATTCCTCTCAATTATCCCAAAGGGTGTTTTTAACTGTTGTCTGTTTAAGTAATTGTTTAAAAGAACTTTTCGGACGAAATTACCTCCTTAACAAATTATTCTTCAGACAATTTATGTATATATTTTTTCTCTTTTCTCTCTCTCCGTCAAGCAAGGTATGTGAAGGAGCAAAGAAAAATTCCCAAAAATAAAAATAAAAAATGGAAAGCCAATAAAATCATATTTAAGCTATGTATAATTAATAAAATAAAATTGAGTACAATAGAAGATGGAAAAGCAGCTCAAGAACTCTTTCAGTGCACTTGATCTTTAGTAGCCACTATAACAATTAATTATTTTAAGGAAAATAATTAATAATTTGACATGTTTCCTTATTTCAAATTTTTTTTTTTCTTTTCCTTAATTGAATTATGATATTGCAAGGTGAGTTGGACTAAAATTGGCCATAAGTAATATAATTTCTTTTTCAAATATGATTTTTTTATAAAAAAAATTATCGAGAACACGAAATACCCCAAAGTAACTTTTTGAGACTACTCAAGTTAAAGACCTAAAAATATAAAATTTTTTAATGTGAAAGGACATCGTTGCACTCTATTCAATTCACAAGAATCTAATTATAAAGGGTATTTAAGTAATTTAGTTTGAGAGAAACGCATTTATCATCTCTATCATATATTATTTTGATTCCACCACCTACTATTTGAAAATTATTTTGATTCCCCAATTGGGTTCCTCAATCTACTATTAGCTTTGTGTTTGAAGGAATGAGAAGATTTGCTTAACGCGGAGAGAGGAAAGAGAAAAAATAAATAAATTGTCTGAAGAATAATCTATTAGGAGGTAATTTTATCCAAAAAATTTCCTCAAACAACAACTTAAATAGACATTAGTTAAAAACACCTAATGGGATAGTTGAAGGTGATTTTTTTTGTCAAAACTATTCATAAGAGGTTTTTTCGCAATTGGATAAAAGTAAAGGGCGATTTTTTGCAATTCACCCTAATTTAAATGGAGTGTTAAATTGATTGGATTAAGTGCTTTTATAATTAGTTCAATAATTTTTTTAATTTTTATTCAAATTTAAATTGGTAAGACTACTACAATATATCAAGCATGCTTTTAAAACAAATAAAAGAATATTGAGCTATAGAATATTAAAACATGTGAAGAACAAATGAGGTAAAAGACACATGAAATAAATATTAATATTCTATTATTAAAAACTAGTAGGTCGGTGTTGGAAAATTATTTTAACTGAGATAGAGTATTTATGGGAAACCATTTTTGTAGGGCTAAAACCTTGTGTTATGATAATTGATGGGAATGTTTAATATTAATTAATAAGTTTTAAATTAATCTATTATATTATTAAATTGTGTAATTTACTATATAAGCTAATTGCTGAATGGAATGATGTTTGTTGGTATTTATGATCTATAAACTAGATCTACGATTGTATTTGCATAATGTATTATGGTTATATGTGGTAATGATGATTTGATAATATATATATATATATATATATATATATATATATATATATATATATATATATATATATATATATATATATATATATATATAGCATGTATTATCCATTGTATGGATGTTGTATGTAATAAAAATGTTGAAGGTGGTTTATTTGGAGACATGGATGGGATGTCATGGCATAACCAGACTTCCATTTGATTGTATGAATAAAATAAAATACACACGTTAATAGTATGGAGAATCAAAATACACTTTGTTTATAAGTCGAACATCCTAAATCTTTATAGGTACCGTCACTAAGTGGATAAACATGAAAATTCTTAATTTGCCTTGATATACGAGAGAGTGAAAGTGTTTATGTTTGTTTATTGGGTGGGATTACCATGTGTAAGTACCCTAGGAGTATGGTAGACTTTCTGAGATGGTTTTGGGGCTGAAAATTGCAATATCTTGTTTTTTTGCATTGTAAAATATTTCGTCAGACGTTTATCATGTACGTAAGTGTTCGGTTGAATCATGCAAATCTTTGTATTGTGTGCGGTGCATGTTTATAAGTCGAACAAGACAAATCTTTGTATAGCGTATGGTAGTGCATGTTTATATTTGTTTCACTTTCTTGATTGTAATCTTAATTTCGCGACATTTGCTATAACAATAACTTTTGGTGATAATGACAAAATGATATCAATCATGATATTGAGACCGACTAATTTGGCCTATTTATTAAAGTGAATTAATTAAGACCAAATCCAAATTAACGGCGACCGACCTCTTTCGCCAATTTTGCAGGCTTTAATATAGGGCACCATTGTTCATTATTGACAATTGTAGCAACTAATATAGGTGGTGAAAGGGATATTGATATTTGTACCAAAAATGAAATGGACATAATGGTACGAAGTTGGAGCATAAAAAAAAAAAAAATATCAGTCAAGATTCATGACTTTTCATGGATCAGTTTAGTCAAAATTCAAGCCGCCTATTCGATATTTCAAACACCCCATTGAGGAAGAATGAAGGGAAGGGTAGAAAGGAAAGGGGGTTGATGAAGGGAGAAGCTCTTTGTTGTTTGGTTGAGTAAGAGGGAGGAAGAATATTCTTTCCCTCGGCCCTACAATTCTTATTCACATTTCAACATGGGAGGGAAGGGGTACAATTTCGACGTTTTATCTATCAAAAACTTTAAATTTTGTTTTTATAATAAAATGACTCTTTTCTTCCCACTAAACCGAATACGAGGGAAAACACATCCCTTCCCTTTCTCTAATTTACTTCTTCCCTCTTCTACCTTCTCTTTCATCAAATTTTCCATCCTTTTGTGGACATAAGAAAACAAAGTAGGTTCCAAAAAATAGTGGCTACAAAATTTGGAGCCCTGGTTCATTTCGTATAGGATGGTAGTGGTACAACAAATAAATTTTCTCGACCTTATTAGGCCTGGCCTCTTCAGTTGGAGCCCAAATTCAATTAATGGTAGAAACTTATAAACAAAGAATTGCTCAAACAAAAATATAAAAGGCCCAAACACAAATTTCTGCTTTCTTAAAAACTGGCCCAAGTAAGGTTAGTTAGCTTTCCAATTTTTCGGCATTTGCCAAATGTCTAAGTCCACGTTGACGTATAATATAATTTGTCAAAATTAATGAATAAGTTATTTTTATTAAGTTTTAATATATTTTTTCTTTATAAATAATTATATGATAACCAAATATTAAAAAAATAATATATATATATATATATATATATATACATATATATATTTATATTTATATATTTAAAATATTTTACATTCAAACAAAGAAAGTTTTAAATCCACACACGAATAAAGAAGATGGGCTCAACTGATGTTTTGGAACTTCACATCCTAAAGCCAAGTTAGGTATACATATATTTTTTTTTTCACAGTTTTTCTTCTTCTTTTTAAGAAATTCACATTTATTTGTCGGGTACAAGATCTAACCTCGATTCACCGTTGTGAGACGGGATGGGATGTAGGGTTCACATTAAAACTTTTAATATTATTCTCATTTGCTCTGACGTGGACTTGGTTTGCTTGAAATTTCTTTACAAATTATTGAAGAAGGATGGTTTTCGTACTTGGGTTAAGTTTTTCTTTTCTAGTTAACTAAACTTGAGGTTTACATCATTTTTTATTTTTTAATTTTTTTAACGAGTACGGACCCTTTAAAAAAATCTTGAATTTTGTGAATTTACAACTATAGAACTTATGCATATGAAAATGAGAGACATGTAAATACAAATTAACTGATCTAATCAAAGCTTAGATATTTTCAGTTTGAGTCAATATGTCGACTCTAGCTCCACCAATCCAAACATGTCGTGATTAGCACAAATAATATGATTAGCACTAATTTGTCATCCTAATGATGATAAAGTCAAGCCTTACCTTGTTTGGATGGATATATATGTACGCCACCGGCTATACATACATAGTTTGATGGCTGAGTTTTAACTCTATCCAATCTTTTGAAAATTAAAGCCCACAAAAATGAAGATCTTCATTTTTAACTCTCTCGAAATTTTCTCTAACGCATCTCATCCATAACAAACTAATCGCTATCAGAGATACAAAATATGTAATACCTTTATGAAGGTCGGCTTGATATAATTGGAGGCTTAACAAAAAAAAAAAAATCAAACATTTAGACCAGACTTGAACGCCACAAAATATGTAATACCTTTATGAAGGTCGGCTCGATATAATTGGAGGCTTAACAAAAAAAAAAAAATCAAACATTTAGACAAGACTTGAACGCCACAACCCACGTTATCATTTATATGTATGTTGTAGACCATTATTGTATGCATTCCTATTATACTAAAGCACATTTTTCATTATACGGTCAATAAATTTGCACAGGCAGACACATAATACTGAAAATATAATACACCATACACATCCAAAAAAAAAATCATCAGTTTTTAATCTGTGGATGTTGTAGATTGGAAGATCCCAATCCTCTATCACAACTCCCAAAAATACCTAATTATTTTGGAACGGAGGGAATAATTATTTATTTATTTATTTTAAAGTTAAAGCAAATTTATTGATGAAAAAAAGAAATAACATACTACATACAAGAGGCCCAACTCATATTGGGTCCAAACAAAACATTAAAGTGATCAGTTGGCTCAGCCCAATTGCAAAGCCTAAAGAGCTTGGATTATGCAAATACCTTCATGTAATTCTCCATTAATGGATATGGAAAAAATTGGTGAGAGACTGAGAGTACACATTAAATCAAAAATAGTGAGACTTACATTTAAAAATAAAATTACTTGAAAAAGGAAAAATAGAAAAAAGAAGAAGTAAAAAAAAGTAAGAGGGCGTTCCCCAGACGAGGCCTTAAGCGACTACCTAATTAGTTGCCTAAGAGTTGAGCTGCCTGATCTTCCAACGAATGAACACTCATTATTTTTCTTGATGATGGAAATTAATCAATTAATCACTATTAATCGGGTACCATATTGTGCCGGTATCGCATGGGCTTGATGAAAATTAAATAATTGTACCAATCCATGATTCATAATTTTATGAATTGCTACAATTACTTGTATAAAATTAAGGCTTGCGCTTTACACCTATGCTATCATAGTGCATATAACCTCCTAATGTTTGTTCACCTCCCCTATATTTTAAAAATGGTGCAGATTAGTGTCTTTTAGGCGTTGACCTCTATTGACTAGTACCAGAGCTACAAAAAGAGTAAAATAGTCCTTTATCTATGATTTAAAAATAATAATAATATAACAAAAAATGAGAAAAGACTAAAATAGCCCTCTATCAATACTCCATCTCTATTCTCGTTCTCGACTCTGAACTTACCCTCTCTCTCTCTGTAACTGCAAACTACAAAATCTACAAGAATCGGGAGTTCAAAACCTATATATTTTAGTTTATCTACTGTCTACAAGAATGAAAAGTTCAAAACCTATTACGTATATCAAAACCTATATCATTTCAGATTGTTCAAAAAATCAAAACCCATATTTTTTAGTTTCCATTGCCCCCCCCCCCCCCCCCCCCCCCCCCGCGCAATTGCTAACTTGTATGTATGGGTTTTGTTTTAATTTTTTTTCTAAATCAACTAATCAAGGTCTATAATTCTTGTTTTGAAAACTAAATCCTATTTGGTGAAATTTTTTATGATTTTTTTTGTATATTTTTTTTAGGGCCAATCATTTCAGCCTCCCCAATCGCCTCCGTCTCTATTCTTGTTCTCAACTCTGGACTTACCCCCTCTCTCTCTCTGTGTAACTGCATACTACAAAATTTACAAGAATCCAAAACCAATATATACTATATATATATATATATATATATATGGTGAGGGGTAATAAAGAAATATAAGACGGGCAATTTTGGGAATAAAGGGTTTAAAATGGTCATGTGTATGGCACATGACCAACCAACGTCCAATTTTCATCGGAGGTGCTTAATTGCATATTTTTATATCTAGTATGGATTTATATAAACAAATCTAACTAAAAGGGTGTAATTCACACAAGTTGAAAACCACACGGGTATTTTTAAGACTTTCCCCTAAAATTAATTTCAATCTTTTGAGGATATACTTTTGTTCACCAAATAAATTGTACTAGCATATAAGTAATGGTACCAACCTATAAAATGTGGAATACATATAACTTGCCATGCTATAACTTCTCTCTCAAAAGGAGGTGAATAGTTCTAATCCTATAGTGAATAATTTAAAAAATGCGTGAGTACTTATCTACTAAAATAAAATAACTTCTATTAGATAATTAAGGAGGCAATACATACCATTATTATTATTATTTTGTATAAATGTAGGTTGCCCCCATTTTACGATTCAATTATAAAAGGTCCAATAAAACGTGGTCATTATTGTTTCTTCTTCTTGTCCATTACAATTAAGTCAAAGTGATGAGCTAAGGTTTAACCACCCTCCTAAATGATGATATTGCTTTGTATTAATTAAATGAAATTTGATATATATATATATATATACGAAAAGAAATTATTGAAATGGGTGTCCAACAAGGTCGTCCCTTGAATGGATTCAAAGAAAAGTCTTTTACTAAAGAGTATACTGTACGATTTAATTAAAAATACTTTGTTTTAATGAGTTAAAATGTTCATAATAGACGGACAAAAAGAGAGAAAAAAAATTAACAGAAATAAAGACGGTTTCTCCATATGTTGCCATAATGGCTTAAAATTTTGAAATCATATGTATTAAAAAATCTAAATATGTTTGACGTCCTCAATTAGGTTTTCAATGGTTGAGTCTCAACTCTCAAGGACAGCATTGGTCCTAGGCATGCATGTGCATCTCTTATTATTTACCAGGAAAAAAAAATGTACATCTCTTATGCCTATTTGTCTCATGATCTTTAATGTAGTCACGACAATACATATCTTTATGTGTATATTATTTCTGTGTGCGTGTATAAATATATATTGGAGTTTATTGGTTGATTTGATTCTAATTTGTATTTCGTATTACAGTCTTCTTATGTCTAACCTCTCGAACACAGTAGATGTTATTGTAGCTTGCCTTTTTTTTTTTTTTCTTTGTTGGCATGAGCCTTAGTAAAGGCTCTCTCTCTCTTTCTCTAAACTCAAATAGTTTTGGTCTCAGCCTAAAAAATCTTCACTTTGTTCTAATCTTAATTGGTTCTTAAAAAAATAAAAATAAAAATAAAAAGAGGGGTAAATTCAATGCAGGAGACTCCCGGTATTGTAAAGTTTAGAAATGATTAAATGTATGCAGAGAGAGAGAGAGAGAATGCTAAATACATCTTAAAAAATTAATTCAATCGTAGTTTAGCTACATAAATTATTTTTCAATAAGAACATAAAAGTGACTATTCAATGTAAACATAGATTTATATTATGTAAAATGATATTCTCAAGTGGAATATTCAAGCTTTTGTATAAATTTTACCATTTTTCCGAGCAACTGATATTTCAAACATGGACTGAGACAGCACACACTGCCCTGGCTCATGCTCGCCCATAATTAGATTGTTTATATACATTAAGAATTTATTTTTATATAGTATTATCTCTTTTCTTACTTGATGGACATTCGCCTAGATAGTATTGTTTTTTTTTTTTTCAAAAGGAAGGTTGAGTGTTTGAATCCTGTTAGGGCGACAAGATTGCTCCCTTAATAGCACTAATATTCCAAAAAATAGTATAACTGCACATTTATTCAAAGGTTGTTTGTTGTTTGTCCAATTAACAATTGGGTTTTGGGTTGGGGGATTGCAGTGAAAGGGTTGTAACTAACAATAACCCTAGGGTCCCTAGAGATGGAAACGATAACCCCTTCTTTAGAAATGGAAAAACCTTCATGAGCCCATCACAATCAGGCCAATGCAAACATTAGATCGATCCTAAGATAGAGTATTGATGATACTACATGTATTTGGTGAGGGAAATTGTGGGATAAGCGTGATGAATTTTGTGAGCGGGTGTGATGTGGGCGAGCAGGGTACAAAGTGTTATGATCTTACATCGCCTGAGAAATGTGAAGTAATATATGTAGGTTATACTCCCTTTTATGATACAACGCGTTTTAAAGCCGCGATGGCCGTAAACCTATCAGAACTCCAGAATTAAGCGTATTTAACCTAGAGTACTACCATTAATGGATGGAAACAGCACACGCTCCCCGGCTCATGCTCACCCATAATTAGATTGTTTACATATATTAAGAATTTATTTTTATATAGTATTATATCTTCTCTTAATTAATGAACTTTCGTCTAGATACAATTATCTCTTCTCTCCAAAAAGAAGGTTGAGTGTTCAAATCCAGTTAAGACAATATTAAAAGGGTACGAGAGAGTTTGCTTGAACTTTGGAGGAAAAAAAAAAAAAACAGAAAAAAAGGGAAATTTGTCCAAGAATCTTAAATTCAAGCTCTTCTGTTCTAGTGCTCCTTGTAAAAGCATCGATCACTATGAAAATTCCTTGAAACCACTAACTGATCATTGTATGATTCCACAACTTCTCAATTCTCTTTCCACTGCGATTGAATTAAGAAAGGAAATTTGTCACTTTCTCAACTAAGAATTAGGTGGGAGAGAACACTACAAATACAAGTTTTAATTGTTAAAAAGAAACGCGACCATGTAACGTGCTTGTGGTCAATAAGGATGGTAGAAGAAGGCAGAGGTTAGGCTTAATTGTTCGAATTTTTATTCCTATGCCAAATAACATTTTACAAAAGAGACTCATAAGAACATTCGTGAGCTCTTTATATGTATCTCTTAAATTAAATGATGTATTAAATGATTCATTTGACTTCTCACAAATATTAAAAATAAATAAATAAATAAATAAATAAACTAACTAACTGTCTTAATTTGTCATAAGAGCATTCTCTTAGTAACAGTACCATTCCAAAAATTCGTATAACTGCACATTTATGCAAAGGATAATTGTTTGTCGTTTTTCCAATTAATAATTGGGTTTCTTCTTTAGAGATGGGAAAACGTTAACGAGTCCATTACGATTAGTACAACCTGAACGTTAGATCCTAAAATGAAGTATTGATGATACTACACGTATTATATGAGGGAAGTTATGGGACAAGTCTTGACCTATGTCACGCAATCCTTTTCAATTAGGTTTTGGGTTGGGGTTGCAGGGACGGGGTTGCGACATCCCACATCGTAAGGGTATATAACTAACAATTGTTGGGATTTATATGTCCTGGCATAGCAAATTCCTATTTGGATTGTAGTGACATATGTTTCTGACGTTTCTGAAATATTTATGCTTTATACAATTGGTGAATTCAATGTATTATGTTTCAATTCATTATAGAATTGATAGTGTACACTTGATTACAAAAGATATTTATATATGTATGTGATGACGATCAATACATGAATATAAATAGTAATCATAAATTGTTCATAGTCGGTAATTATGGATGGACTCATAATTAATTAAGACTTGAATTGGATCCACGTCAGGTTGAGATATATTGCGAGAGCCGTCGTATGCAATTGCTCCCTATCACTGTCATGACATTTGACTATTAAGCATGAGAAAAGTATAGACTCTTTTATTAATTAATAATTACTTTGATTTGTTCGGCGAATATTTCGGGATCCTTAGACTGGCACTTTGCGTAATTATGTAATTAATAGTTAGAAAGTTATATTTTCAATATTTGTATCATTGCTACTTGTATTTATTTTGTATTGATTATGGTTGATCACAAAGTAAATTCGAAGGCCTTCGTATGTTTTTAGACAAAATAATTTATTATATATTTATTTATTTAAATTATTATTTTTGTCAAATAAATGTTTTATTGCGATCGAGTCAAATTAATCAAAGGTACCAAAATAAATATATTAATTAAGTAGTTGGATTGATGGTTTTATTTATCCGATAATTAATTATGCATAGATGGGTCAAAGTGCAACTTTGACTTAGAGGTTATTTATTATTTAATTGGAGTTCAATTAATTTCTTTTAGTGGAGTAGAAATTAATTTATGAATTAATTGAATTGGGTCCATGGATCGGGCTAATTATTAATTTATTGTAGCCAATAAAATAATAAACCCAAAAGATTCTCACTCATAGCCCAACTTGATATTGGAATCCTATTAGATTTGAGACATGTGAATTAGAGATTGAGAAGGATTTATTGTTTTCTTTTCTTTATCTTTATGTTGCCTATATATATACATGGACTATGTTTATTTTGGGGTGATTTTTGGAAGAAGGAAAAAGGAATATTTTTTTTCTCTCTAGAAAATTAGGGCTAATGTTCTCATCTAATGGAGGTTCTCACAAACTTATTTTTCCAAGGTCATTCATGGAGGCTTATGAATGATTCCTAAAGGCAAAACAATTACTAAGAAAATGGAGATTCAAGGAGAAAGCATCTTGCTAAGGGATTTACAATAAGTAAGAACATTCACTTTAGATAAAAGATTTAAAGGTTTACTTAGACCTTTGATGTAAGTATTCAATCTGTTAATTGAATGACGCATCATATTTTATTTTTCCATAAAACTTATCTCTATGTGACGAATCAAGATCTGTGAATGAAAATCTCTCAAAAAGTTTTTAAAACTAGCACGTTTCCCAATAGTGGTATCAGAGCATGATTTGATTCATTACTAGAGATCATATTTTTATGAAAATTATCATTCATGGATCCAAATTTATATATGCATATGTATATATATATGTTTTTTATATGATCATGATGTATGTATATTTGTGATCGGATGAATGTTGATATATGTTTGAGCTATGGATGAAGTTTATAGGTTATTGAATGTAATTTTATCTTTGGATGAATGTAATTAAGGCTTTGATTTAGCCATTTGAAAGTTTAATGATGTAATTTATTTATTTTTATTATATTTCAAATTGTAAATTTATTTAAAACCATGTAATCTTCATCAAAGGATGCTATGAAACTTCAAGAAGGCCCAAGAGGGTTAAATTAAGCTTTAGGAATTTTTTGGGATTTTTTAGAAATTTTTTGGAATTTTCCTGGAATTTTTGGGCCTAAATTTAATTTTTTTGGGGTTTTTTTTTTATTTTTTATTTTTTTATTATTATTTTTGGCGATTTTTCGGCAAAATTCCGGCGACCGGAGCGCCGTCGGCAGTGACAGAAATGCCGGAAAGTAGGATGGCAATCCCATGCTTCGCGGTGCACCATCATTTAGTGCAACTGCAGCAAGGAATCGTTGGATGAAGATGGCGGCTGAAGATTTATCCCATGTGGCGCGCCTGCTGTAGGCTTGGAGAGACATCCAGCTACGCGCCAGGGACTTCCAGCAATAGCCAGCGCGTTGGAGCGCGTGCCACGCGCTGTAACAGACCTAAGGCGCGTGGCAGGGCGTCAGGGCGCGTGCCACGCGCTGCAACATACTCGTAGCGCGTGGAGGCGCGTGCCACACGCTGCAGACCTTTTTAGGCGCGTGCCAGTGCGTGCGTGGTCCTTCGGGCGCATTCCAAACGCTGTTTTGCTTCTCCAGACGCGTACCAACTTCCTACAGGTGTTTACAAGCCGTTGGAGGATGCCCGTACAATACTTAAAGCATTTAAATGTTAAAAGTAGAATCCATTGGCCATTTAAATTGCTTCTGTCTGTAGTTTAATTATTTATATGATGCATGGAATAATTTAATACTGTTTAACTGTTTATTATCCTTCATGCATTGGATCCATGATATTTATTTAAATGATTTGATTTATATTAATTAAATTATGAAAATTAATTGGATTTGATTACTAATTAATTTGAGGGCACTTATTGAGAAACGAAAAATTATTTTTAAAGTGTGCTTCAAATTAAATATTAGTGAATCATTTAAAAGTCCAAATATTTTCTAAATTTAATTGGATTAAGATCAAGGCGTTTTGCATGCATTATATCATGTAAATGAATAAATTGAAAACCCTAATTATGAATGATTAAAAATTGAGTGAGAGCGGGATTTTTATACATTACCCCGTGGTCTTCGTTATTAAAACCATTGTAATTAGATCTTCAAAAATAAGGCTTCACGTATGATTTGAAAAGTCTTAATATTACAAGAATGGTTGTCTCATGAAAATAAAAATATTAAATGTTTATTATAATTAGATCTTTAAAAATAAGGCTCTACGCATGATTTAAAGAGTCTAGATTATAATGACAAGATATTTAATGTTTTATTTTTCATTAGAGCTTTAATAATGTTATACACTCAATCTAAAATCAATAGTGTTAGCTCCCCAACGGAGTGATCTACACTAGGTGATTTTAGAAAGGCTAAACAAAATCGGGAATCGTTTCATATGATAGACAAGGCATTGTTTTAAGAGATATGGAAATGATGGGATTTGCCCGCCAATAGCAATAATGAACTTCGCCAACCGAATAAATTATTGGTATATTGGTTATCCGATTTTTCATGTAGTGGTTAAGGAACCCACATAGTATTATTTTAATGGAAGTGCTCACCGAATAGCAAATGAATCCCAATAATAATAATAATGAACTCTTCCATCAGGATAAGTTATTGACGTATTGATTGTATGATTTATTTTGCTACGAAGTTGAGGGACCCACATTAATTAAAAGGGATTGTTTACCAACAATGATAATGTGATAATGATCTCTTATTCTATTTGAGATTTATTATATTATGTGGTTAACAAACTCATTTTAATTTTAAATATGCATAATAGTATTAATAATTCACCTTGCATATTGTATGAATGCAATTATATTCAGATTAATTATGTTTAGTCCATTTTATCTGCTTGCTTACATATTCAATGATATTGGACCTTATTAATATTGACTGGAAAAGGAACTTAGATATTTTATTCACAAACGTAGTGGTACAAAATATATTTACTATTCCTAAACCTAATCCTTTTACTTTAAGATACCCAAGAGAACATTAATACTTTTAATAAGTGAAATAAGGTAAATGATATGACTTGGTGCAATATTCTAGAGTTTACCTCGAATACGCTCCAAAGCTAATATTTGCATTATTTTATTTTCTTCAAGCATCATCAATGAGATGTTTTAGTGAGATTAGATAGAATTTATGCCTTAGTACTGTGTCAGACTTGATTAACATTGAGATAGTCTAAGGAACTCCAGTAAAAGATCGTATTTTGAAAATGATTGTTTATTATTTATTTAAAAATTTAACTAGAGGTCAATAATGCTGACTTGGGTGGTAAGTTTCAAGTTGACATGATTATTGTCTTGTTACCAAAATTCGTTTGATTCTTTTAGGGTGAACTAAATAAGGAACCAGTTTGAGTTCACACTCGCTGATATTCTTATAGAATTGGTAACAGATAAAGGGATAATCAAAAGTATAGACATTCCTATCAATCTAATCTAGTCTATACCATCTTCTTCTAGGCCCAAGTGGAAGGGCAAATGAAAGGAGAATGATGATAATAGGACTAGGCTAACAGAAAACAAGGGTATCTAAAAGGTTAAAGGGAAGAAGACAGTGTATGTTGAGGGCGAACGAAACTGTTTTCTTTTACAGCTAACTAAGACACTAAAGGACGAACTGTTTAAGTAATGATGTGGCATAGGAAATGTATATTTAATCATTGAGCCTTGTTATGTGGTTGTATCTATTAATTCCTGATGGATAGATTCTGAAGCCACTAAACATGTTTGCAATTCGTTGCAAGAATTTCAGGAATCCAGAAACCTCGATGATATGGATATATATTTGTAATTGACCTGATGTCAAGGTTATAACTAAGTCAGTGGGAGTATTACATCTGAAATTAGAGAGTATGAGGATATTAGTATTGAGAACTATCTTTATACACAGATATTAGACGCAATTTAATTCTTGTTTCACTTTTGATTTATAAAAACTGTATTGTTATTTTGTAAAACTGGTTTTATAAAATTGATTAGATGTACGATTATTTCTGGTGCATTGAAAGATGATTAATATACTATAATCATAAGCTCTTAATATTTGCAGGATGTAGAAACTAATGTTGCATTTTCTAGATTGAATGTTAAGAGAAAATTTGTTATTCCTGACTTATTGTATTTTTAGTGTCTATTTTTGGGTTGTAATCAATCAAAATGAGATTCAAAGATTGGTCAAAGAAGGTTTATTACCTAGTGAGGTAGGGGAGCCTAAACCAACTTGTGAATCATGTATTGAATGATAGATAACCCTAAGGGCTTTAATCAGCCAAATAAAATAGACATAAAGAACAATTGGAGTTGGTACACATGGACACGTGTGGTCTTATAAACATCCAAGCAAGATTACTCACGTTTTGGATAAATTTACCAGTTGCGACACAAGTCTTAAACTTTTGGTATATCCCGAGAGTGTCAAGACTAATGTAAAGCACAAATTAGGTAAACTTATCAAAACACTTCGATCTGATCGTGGATATGAGTATTTCTTGGGATAGTGTAAAGACTATATGGTCAATGAGGGTGTTGTGTACCAGTTTTTCGCAATTGACTCTAAATGGATTTAGGTGTCAAATAGGAATAACAGAATTCTGCTTAATATAATTAGATCTATGATCTATTATGCTACATTATCTCTTTTATTTTAGAGTTGAGCTTTGACAATATCAATGCACATTATGAATTACATTCCATCTTAGTCTGTCTCAAGGATATCTTTTGAGCTGTGTTTTTGACTAAATCTTAGTTTGAAACACATGCACTTATAGGATAGTCTTGCACATGTGCGTTTGATATGGACAAGTAAGTTGGAAGCAGATCATATGCATGATAGATTTGATAACTACTCTAAAGGCATTAGGATGGATTATTTTATGATTGATTGTTTATACTCACTGTTTATCTATAGGAGGATCATATTATGAATTACATACCTAATAGTATAATGTTAGAGAATATGGTATTAGTACTAGTTGTACCACAAGTGAACACACTTATTATAGAGATTAAGAATTATAGATGAATTCCCTATTGATGCGTCAGCATCATCTAGTACACAGATTCCTGCATCGGTACATTGATGTAGTGGGAGGATTATCATCCAATCCAACAGAATCATGTTTTTAGGTGATACTTTTATGGACATCCCTGTCAAACATGAGTTGGACCCAGTAAGCTACACAGAAGCGTGAACCGATATGGATATAGATCGTTTTGGCGAGTTGTTATGAAATCAGAGTTAGAATCTATGTATTCTAATAAAATCTGGGATCTTGTAGAACTTTCTAGTAGGGTGATACCTATGGAAGACAAGTTAATCTACAAAAGGATACCAGAAGATTTCTTAGTGAATAAATCATGAGTGTACAAGGGAATGTCATTATTTTTCTAATTCTATATATATTGATGACATCTTACTCATTTAGTATGATATGGAAAGTTTTGTCATCAATAAAGAGGTAGTTGTTCAATTACTTTTGAAATGAAGGCTCTTCAAGATGTAAGCTATATTCCTAGGATCAAGCTTTGGCAAGATCAGGTTAAAAGGAAAAATAGGTTTATCTTAATAATCCTACATTGATAAAGTTTTGACCAGGTTTGGTATGCAAAACTCAAAGAATGAGTTCTTGCGTTATTGACATGGATTGTTCTTTCTAGTAAATAGTTTTCCAAGACTATCAGAGGAGATTGAGCAAATGAGACTGGAACAATATGCTTCGGCATATGGGAGTCTCATATATGCCATGGTCTACACCAAACAGGACATTCGCTACTTGGTAGGGATAGTCAGTAGATATCAGTCCGAACTCGGACTTGATAACTGGTCTGTTGTGAAAAATATCGTAAAGTAACTTAAGAGAACCAATGATCTCATACTCATTTATGGATGTGATGATGTGGTTCCAGTCAGGTATGATAGTTCTGATTTTAAATCAATTATATAAGGTTCATGACTTAGTGTATGTTCATTCAATGGAAGGAAAATCAGTTAGTAGATTGTTAAGCAGATTTCAACTGCTGACTCAAACCTGAAGGTGGAATACATTGCAGCCTTAAAAGCAGCAAAGAAAGCCTTTTGGTTTGATCTCACTGATTTAAAGGTTGTGGAGTTTACTAGCCTGTCTATCGAGCTATATTGCGATAATAGTGCAGAAGTAGTCCAAACCAATAATCCAAGATTCCATAGAGGAACAAGGTACACTAAGAGGAAGTATCATGTTCTACATGATATTGTCCGGCAAGAAAATGTACTCGTGGCTAAAACATTGCATTGGAACACAACTTTGTTGATCCATTAGCAAATGTGTCATTGATCAATAATTTTGATCGTCATTTGGATAAGATTGGAGTTAGATGCAATTTGAATTGGCTATGAGGGCAAGTGGGAGTTGTTGGGATTTATATACCCTAGCATAGCAAATTCCTATTTGGATTATAGTGACACATGTTTTTGACGTTTCTGAAATATTTATGCTTTATACAATTGGTGAATTCAATGTATTATGTTTCGATTCATTATAGAATTGATAGTGTTCACTTGATTACAAGAGATATTTATATATGTATGTGATGGCGATCAATACATGAATATAAATAGTAATCATAAATTGTTCATAGTCGGTAATTATGGATGGACTCATAATTAATTACGACTTAAACTGGATCCGCATTAGGTTGAGATATATTGCGAGAGTTGTCGTATGCAATTGTTCCCTATCACCGTCATGGCATTTGACTCTTAAGCATGAGAAAAATATAGACTTTTTTATTAATTAATAATTACTTTGATTTGTTCGGCGGATACATCGGGATCCATAGACCGACACTTTGAGTAATTATGTAATTAATAGTTAGAGGGTTATATTTTCAATATTTGTATCATTGCTACTTGTATTTATTTTGTATTGATTATGGTTGATCACAAAATAAATTCGAAGGCCTTCGAATGTTTTTAGATAAAATGATTTATTATATATTTATTTATTTAAATTATTATTTTTGTCAAATAAATGTTTTATTGCGATCGAGTCAGAAATAATCAAAGGTACCAAAATAAATATATTAATTAAGTAGTCGGATTGATGTCTTTATTTATCCAATAATTAATTATGCATAGAGCGGTCAATGTGCAACTTTGACTTAGAGGTTATTTATTATTTAATTGAAGTTCAATTAATTTCTTTTAGTGGAGTAAAAATTAATTTATGAATTAATTGAATTGGATCTATGGACCGGGCTAATTATTAATTCATTGTAGCTAATAAAATAATAAGCCCAAAGGATTCTCACTCATAGCCCAACTTGATATTGGAATCCTATTAGATTTGAGACATGTGAATTAAAGATTGAAAATGATTTTGATTTAGGAAAAAAAAAAAAAGATTGAGAAGAATTTATTGTTTCCTTTTCTTTATCTTTATATTGCCTATATATATACATGGTCTATGTATATTTTGGGGTGATTTTTGGAAGAAGGAAAAATGAATATATTTTCTCTCTCTAGAAAATTAGGGTTAATGTTCTCATCTAATGCAGGCTCCCACAAGCCTAATCTTCCAAGGTCATTCATGAAGGCTTATGAATGATTCCTAAAGGCAAAATAATTACTAAGAAGATGGAGATCCAAGGAGAATGCATCTTGCTAAGGGATCTACAATAAGTGAGAACATTTACTTTAGAGGAAAGATTTAAAGGTTTACTCAGACATTTGATGTAAGTATTCAATCTGTTAATTGAATGACACATCATATTTTATTTTTGCATAAAACTTATCTCTATGTGATGAATCAAGATCTGTGAATGAAAATCTCTCAAAAAGTTTTTAAAACTAGCACGTTTCCCAACAACAATAACCCTAGAGTTCCTCTTCTTTAGAGATGGGAAACATTAACGAGTCCATAAGGATTAGTCCAACCTGAACATTAGATCCTAAGATGGAGTATTGATGATGCTACGAGGGAAGTTATGGGATAAGTCTTGACCTATGTCACGCAATCCTTCTTAACGGGTGTCGCTCTTATACTTTGTATACGCTCTTACAATTGTTCCAAATCTGTGTGACTTAAATTTTGTCATTTTTCATCTCCCGTTCAGCCGTTCTTACTCTATGTGACTTGGATCTTGACAGAGAGCATGAGCTCCGCCACTACATCGTGGTAGCGCCCACACACCCATAGAAATACATACGTACAAAGACACTTGATGAACAATGTCAAGTTTCTTGTATTTTAGATCCATTCCAACCAAAGACATGCCCACATCAGTCCCATTGCTCTTCTAGTAAAAGAATCAAATTTCTTTGAAGCCATCAACTCATAGCATGATTCCATAATTTTCAACTCTCTCCAATTCGAACTTTGATTCAATTAAGGAAAAAAAGAAGAAGAAGAATTTGTTGCTTTCTTGACTAAGCATTAGCTGGGAAAGAACACTACAAATCCAAGTCTTAATCAAAGGTGTAAAACTCCCCATGAGAATACCTAATGGAATCAAAACAAATGATTACACAACGACTAACAAACAAGTTGCAAATGTGACACATGAGTGGGCATCGATCGATCAGCACCGGCCCACATTCCCCAATCATGGTTTTGGACCATCCACTAAATTAATTTGATGCTTATTTATTTAAATTAAATTGAGAAAAAAAAAATCATATTATTAATGTTCAAATGTAAGTGTTGCCTTTTTTTGTGGAGAACCCCTAATTTTGTCTGCCACAATTGAACAAATTTTTTTTTGAATCATTCTTTGGTTTAATTGATTTTATTGCAGGAATCAACTAAGGCATGAAGGGACACATGCAATTATAATGGTCTGATTGTTCTTGTTACAATTGTTAGTAGTCAAGACATGACTTTGCATTCAATGAAGGCACTTGAGAGCAATTGGGTTATTGAGATTTGAGTTAATATATAACGTTGGAGTTTAATCATCAATTTCAAAGTCATTGATACATATATATATATACATATGTATTATAAATATTATAACTATATGTATATATATTAATTTATAACTATATGAATATATATTAATTTTGTTTTGCGAACAACAAAGAAATTTAAGGCCAGAGATTATGGTAGCCTATAAAGAAAAAACTTTGGTATATTACTATTGTTTTGGTCATTTTTCATTCATTCAAGTGTAAGTCTCTTCTGTATATGAATATACGTATGTCAATGTAAATAATCGGAACATAGTATTTACTAAAAATATCATGCAACCAAAAATATACATAGTATTTGCCAAAAATATCATGCATCCAAAAGCATGGTAAATGAGTGGGAAGCATATGTGTACATGTAAGTCAAAATGCTCTCGATTATAACTTGTATTGCGTATTTTACAACGCACGAAAGGGGATTGAGATCAACGTAGTTCCACCTATTGTAAGTTGATTTCAACCGTTAATATACACTATGAAACACAAATACATTGACATTATGTTTGGGAGCACAGAATTAGTGTCTTGGATTTGAGATTAGAGGGAGTTTAGTTCAAAATTTGTGTTAAATTTTTTCCAATTTCAAATTCAAAACTCCACTTCAATGTTGTCAAACATAGTATTAAAAGTATGCTATTAATGTGTACTTGTAAGTCAAAATGCTCTTGAATATAACTTGTATTGCGTATTTCACAATGCACGAAAGGGGGTAGAGATCAACATAGTTCCACCTACTATAAGTTGATTTCAGCTGTAAACTATGAAACACAAATACATGGACGTTATATTTGGAAGCACGGAATTAGTGTCTTGAGTTTGAAATTGAAGAAAATTTAGTTCAAAATTTATATTAAATTTTCTCTAATTCTAAATTCAAAACTCTAATTCGATGCTAGTATTAAAAGGATGCTATTTAAGAAGACTAATTCATATATCATGAGTTTTTCTTTATGTATGCTAGAAATTTTGTTTTACTGGATGCATAGAAAAGTATGCTGATTCTCCACACGTGTTCAGAAAAAGGTGACATCTAAGACGACTAATTCATCAAATTATGTGTTTTTTCTTCTGTTTTTTTTTTGCTTACAATTTTGTTTTATTCTAATGTTATTCAATTATAAATTTATAGTCATGGACAAAGAAGGCATCATTGTGTTAATGGATAAAAGGATGCCTATCCGTCGGTGAAAGAAAATCTTTCCAAATTTTTTTACGTCTCTGGGATTTATCTATATGCATGTTTCTATAAAATGACAATTTACCAATCTGTCTCTGTATATATACACTCTGATACCACCAATGTTGTTGGCTTAATTTGTTAGCTTATTGATGCTAATATACGTAAGAGCTAGAAAATTAGATGAGGAGGGCGGCTCTAAAAAAAAAAAATTCAATTACCATTTTGTAGAAAAAAAACTTAAACATTAATTATTAATGTAATTAATTTTATTGATTACATTTACAATTTGTCAAAACTTCGCATATGATAGTTGAAGAACAATATATAGCCAATGATGACGATTTTCAGAAGAGAAGAAAGAGGGGTGGTTTATAGGCGGAGAAGCGCATAAAGTGTCAAAACAAAGGATTGTGAGTACAACGATTAATGTTTCGTTTGGTAGGAAGGAAGAGGGATGTAGGAAAGATATGAATGAAGAAACAAACTTTATTGGTCCGGTGTAGAGGAGGCAAGACGAGAAGGGGAAAAAAAAAAAGACGACTCATTTATAATTTTCATCCCTTTATTTCATTATTTTCTCTTTCATCCAACCAAATAAAAAGAGAGAAGGAGACGATCTTTTTCCTATTTATGATTCATCTCTTCTTTTTTCCCTTACATATAATTTTCTTATTATTATTATTATTTTGAATGTTAAGCAATATATATATATATATGGTAATAATAATTACAAACTGCAGCAGGGGCCTTAGTGAAGGCCTAAGGCCATACAAAAACAGGTTACAATGAATGGGAGGAAGATTACTCCTGCCACTGCATACCTCCGCGGAGACCACCTGACTGAACCACCAAAGATCGCGTTCTATCGCTGATGACCTCTCCTCTCACGTATATGCAAGGAAGGGTTTAGTAAATTTTTATTGAAACATTATAAGAATTTTAACAAAATTAAAATTTATGGATATAAAATGTAAATTAAAAATTTTCAATACACGCACTATTTAAGTCAGAAGTGCAGTTCAAATGGGATATCTTAAGGACTTACCTCTACAATTCCTGTCAATATTACTATGCCCCGGGACTTAATAACAATTTACGTATTAATGCATAATTAAGGTATATGGATTATAATCTAGTACAGGGAAAAAAAAATTTCCCTTTATACACATACACTATACAAAACACCCCATATGTTGATACACATGACTTTCAATTTTTAATTAATTATCACAGGAATTAAATATGGGGGGCATCAAGACTTGTAAGTATTTACTTAAAACCAAAAAAAACTCTGAATCTTATAAAATAAACACCGTCTGTTAGTATTTTTTTTTTCTTCCCAATCATGATCTGTTAGTATTTAACTAGCTCTTCTATCAGGGTGTTAATGATGGATTCTGCGCAACCAGGATCTGATCTGACTTCCTGAACAAAGAGGAAAAAAAGGTGATCCTACTGGCACCAATGTGTTACCGATGGAATAGGCTCCGACGAATAAGTCAGTATACAAAGTATTCTCTCTGGAAAAATCAAGAAATTGAGTTAGAATCTATTGCATACCTTAAAACGTCGATTAACCTCTTTATTTATAGGGTTTAGGTTAGGATGTACCGTAAACTTACCATCGTCTTAATCCTTATCGTAATCGCTTAATACTTATCGTAATCTTTAGAGCCTAGCTATCTCAATATTATGAGATAATGCGTTAATTTAACAACCTTCCCTTTATCCGCGGGTATTTAAATTATACATCCATCAATTGCCCCCGTTTCGGAGTATTAATGCGTTAATTTAACAACCTTCCCTTTATCCGCGGGTATTTAAATTATACATCCATCAATTGCCCCCGTTTCGGAGTATTGCTTGTCAAACCACCGGAACGTTAATTCCCAAATATTATATAATAATAGATATTTAGAATTATAGAGTCGTTCACCCCGTATTTCTACAATAAGTTGGTTTGATTATTAGATAGTAGAGCCTTGTCCATTAGCTTGACTCATTTTGCCACTTCGCTAACACAGTCGGGGGTCGAGCCTGACTTAAATTTAGCCTGACAAAGTCGGGGGTAGAGCTTTGTCCATCAGCTTGACTCATATTAGCCTGACTAAAAAAAAAATTAAAATTTTTTCTTTTAGGACCGTAGATGTCTTTGAAATATTTGTCGTAGTGCCACATTGGCAGCTTGTATATATGGCAAGCTGTCATGTTGGCAGCCTACCTTTCGGCTCATAGGCAACTCATGTGGGGCTGCCAGTGTGGTTGTCTTATTTGAGGATTGACTCCTAATCCTATTTTCTGACCTACATGTCGTTTGCAATTCCACCTTGTAAAAGTAAATTCCTATGCAAAATAGCCCGTTGGGAGCTAATTGTCCCTTACGAAACAGATTTCTATTAGAACTTCGCCATAAATCTCTTCCTTATCTATTTACGTTCTTCTTCTATAAATCGAATGCCTACTTTGATGGCTTTGAAGATTTTCGGAATCGTGCTGCTTCTGAATTTTCAAACCAAGACTTTTTTATCATTCAACTGGATGAAGTAAGTGACTCCGAATAGGATAAATGTGTAGCTATTCATTTATTTGCTCCCACTTTTCTCTTTGTGGTTGAGACTTCTCTTTCTTTGCAATTAGTTTCCATTTATATGTGTAGGGTTGATGAGTGGGATGGACAGTTATGTTTTGCCATTGCGATTGTCACATTATTTTATTTTATACTTGTGTTTATTGACATCATTAGTCGACTCGTCCATTTAATAAGAGAAGTAGATTAATACAAGTTTTACTCATCTTACCCTTTAATAAGGGAATTAGATTACTACGAACTTGCTCACCCTTTAATAAGGGAAGTAGATTACTATTGAGCTTAATTCACTCGGCTCACCCTTTAACAAGGGAAGTAGAGTACTATGAGCTTCACTCAGCTCATCCTTTAACAAGGGAAGTAAAGTACTATAAGTTTCACTCAGCTCACCCTTTAACAAAGGAAGTAGATTACTATGAGCTTCACTCAGCTCACCCTTTAACAAGGGAAGTAGATTACTATGAGCTTCACCCAACTCACTTTTTAACAAGGGAAGTAGATTATTATCAGCTTCACTCAGCTCACCCTTTAACAAGGGAAATAAATTATTATGAGCTTCACTCAGCTCACCCTTTAACAAGGGAAGTAGATTATTATGAGCTTCACTCAGCTCACCCTTTAACAAGGGAAGTAGATTACTTTCATGGCATTCAGGGTTGTCCTCCCCAGGATAATAGTGTATGATGATGGACAGTCCACCACTAGAAAGTCCACCATCATAGTGACCTGCTTTGGATGGGCTCTTGCAGTGACTGGAAGGGTAACTGCCCTCAGTGGATATACTTTGTTGCCTGAAAATCCCACCAGTGGTGACTTCATAGGTTGTAGCTTCTTTCGGCCGATTTTCAACTTGTCGAACACCCCAAGATATAATATGTCAGCTGAGCTGCCATTGTCAACCAGAATTCGTTGAACAGTGAAATTAGCGACGACCATAGAAAATACCAAAGGATCATCATGGGGCTGGTGAATTCACTTGTCATTTTCTTCAGAAAAGGTTATGTCTGGCTCCTCAACTCGTGGTAATTTTGTTAGAGGAATTGTCACTCCAACTTCATTCACCTCTGAAAAACTCCGAATTCTCCTGACATGAGCCCTCCGAGCCGAACTCGTCTCGCCACCACCAGCGAAGCCACCCGATATAATTCTGATCTTACATATTGGTTGGTGTTGAGGAAGGTGATCATCTCGGCCATCTCGGGCTGGGTTGGAGCCTCTTCTTCCATTCCCAGTCGTGAATCTGCGTAAATGACCCATGTGAACAAGGTTCTCAATATGGTTCTTAAGGTCGAAACAATCTTCTGTGTTATGTCCATAGTCTCGGTAGAACCTACAGTATTTATCTCGAGACCTCTTTGTTGGATCAGCTTTTAACTTTGGCGGCCATTTCAATGACGAATCATCTTGAATCTGCAGAAAGACCTGCTCTACAGATGTGTTTAGAGGGGTGTAGTTATTATACCTACTTGGGCTCACCGGAAGACGAGACGATCTGTCAGCCTAGCTGCCTGAGAATTTCTTGTACTTCGATTCCTTTTCCTCCCTAGTGCTAGGTGCTGGCCTCTTTTTATCCGACCTCTTATCTTCACTATTTTTGTTTTTTCGTGCATTTATAGTATCCTTAGCGTTCATGTGCTTCCACGCTCTAACCATCAATTATGCTATACTCGTTAGAGCTTCCTTGGACAAGGAGAATAAGAACTCAAAGGTCTGTAGTCCTCCCATAAAAGCTGTGAGGGCAACCTTGTCATCCACCTCTTCTACCTGCAGCATTTCAGTGTTAAAACAACTTATGTAATCACGAAGAAGCTCTCCCTTATGCTACTCCACATTCAATAAGTGTGTTTCTGGTCTCCCGTGCCTCTGCCCAGCGATGAAGTGTCTTATAAATTGTTTGCTCAACTCATTAAAATTTTCAATGGAGCCTGGCTTTAATTTATTGAACTAGAGATGAGCCCAACCTTTTAGTGTGGTAGGGAAAACCCTGCACATAATCTTGTCCGGTACGGCTTGCAAATACATAAGAGCTTTGTAGGTCTCCAAATGATTGAGAGGGTCCCGCGTCCCATAGAAGCTCTCAAGAGTTGGTATTTTGAATTTGCTAGGTAGAGGACAACTCATAACAACTAGGCTAAATGCTAGGTCGGTCTTCTGTACTAGATCGTTCACTACGGCCTGGCCCTTCCATTTCATCGCTTGGATGACGACTTCGACCCTAGCTCTCAGATATTGCATTTGTAGATCGAAATGAGTGATGTCCTCAGTCTTATCGCCAACACAACCAGAGGTATCTCCACGGAGCCTGGCGGTATTCCGTTCAAGAGACCGATATCAATGGTGATGGCTTCTCTGTTGACTCCCTATTTGACTAAGCTCAGCGTTGTTGTCGATCCTACGGGAGTCATTGTTAGGTACTTCACTGTTCCCTACCTCATTGGGGGTGGCTAAGTGTTACAGAATCATCGCATTTTGCTGGACTAATTGGTTCATTCCCTCATTTAAGGATTGAACCTGTTGTTCCAACGCTGCGACGCGTTCCTAATCATTTGGGACGACGGGGGGTTGCCTCGTCGAGTCCCCTTAATCAGAAGTCTGCAATGTTTTGTCCTCGCCAGCAGCCAGACCAGATAGCAATCGAACCATACTTTGTTTAGAGAACTAAAATCGTTTCCCACAAACGGCGCCAACTGTTGATGATGGATTATGCACAATCCGGATCTGAACTGACTTCCTGAGCAAAGAGAAGAAAAGATGATCCTACAGGCATCGGTGTTACCGGTGGAGTAGGCTCCGACGAATAAGTCAGTATACAAAGTAATCTCTATGGAGAAATTAAGAAATTGAGTTAAGATCTATTGCATATTTTAAAACGTCGATTAGACCCTTTATTTATAGGGCTTAGATCAGGATGTAACGTAAACTTACCGTCGTCTTAATCCTTATCGTAATCTGTAAGGTTAATCCTTATCGCAATCTGTAGAGCCTATCTCAATCTTATGAGATAATGCGTTAATTTAACAACCTTCCTCTATCTGCGGGTATTTAAATTATACATTCATCCAGGGGAATTATTTGGAACTACATTGATACCAGTTGTACCCTTGTTCAATAGTGAATGCCTTGTACTAATCATTTCTCCAATCTAAGATCAATCATAACACGAGTTTATGTCTTGTTTAATCCGTGATTTAATAACCTTATATTAAGTCAAAAAAACAAAAATTAGTTATACGGTTAAACTACATAGCTCGAATTCTTTATTGTAATCTCTTTGTTATAATTGTTGGCGTTTTAACATATTATATATACTTTTGAACACGTTTGGTCTATTTTTCAATCCATTACATGAAAAATCATACAACACTAAAATTTACCATCTCGGCTACATTATATTTAGGGTTTTGACCATTAGCGTAAAAGTTTTGGCTTATTTGGGCTTTTTCCTTTCTCGGGTTTCTTTGTCAGGTGCTATTGCTGTATCTTGGTTGCCTGCGTTGTTGTGGGCCATTTGGATTTTGTCCTTCTTTTACGAGTATTCCTGGTTTTTTTTGTCGGTAAATTAATTTTAATTACCAAAAATAACAACAAACAAAAAGAAAAAAAGAAAACTTTTGTCAATACACAAATCATGAGTTTTTCATTCAAGAAGTGGGAACCCATATATGAGACACTTTCAATTTCCTTCGCAACAGCAACAAATAATGATTAAAAGTTTAATTTTAGGTACATGCAATATATTTATTTATTTATTTATTTGTGACAAATCATGAGTTTTTGTTTGCCATGTTGTTGTGGAATTTAGATTTCAGTAGGCTTAGTGTGAGAGAGGATGGGGGACACTAGGTCCCAGATTGCAATGTCAGCTAAAAATGGTAGTATTATATTACAAAAGTTGTAGCTTTCCCAAAGAGGCATGGACTAAGAAAAAGAGTGGACAAATTAATGAAGGTCAAATGATGATGGAATATATATATATATATTGGTGGAGAGTTTCAAATGGAAGGCAATATCATTGCTTTGGACCTTCAAAATGGCCCAACAATTCTGCTTGCTTTCACCCGTCACTTTGGACGGCCAGATAGATATATATATATATATGTGTGTGTGTGTGTGTACAACCTTCTTTTCTCTTTCTTTGTTTGTGTGAACCCGGAATCCCTCCGGTTGAGGACATTCGCAACTGATTTATAAAAATATATATATATATTTTTCCGAAAGTTTTTATAAAAATATTATTGCATAAACAATTTAACGAAGTTATTGCATAAATAATGTAATGCTTCACATGAGGGGATTGGAGTTTTTGTGAGAGAGAGCTAGAGGTGTGGGGTTTGCCAGTTGTAATGTTCAATTTGTTAGTTTTAACTTTAGACAATTTTGATAAATACATCGAAGAGTAATGATAGACAACGGCAAAGGAAAAGCACGAAAACTTTTCAAATATGGCTTGGCTAGGTTACGTCAGAATTTAAAAAGAAAGAGTGGTCTCTTACATTGTATAAATAAAAAAAGAAAAGGAAAAAAAGGAAAGAAAAAATAGAAAATATGGTGCTTCCTCTTTCTTCTCACAAACGGGAAACTAAAAACTCTCCCTCTCCCCATTACCAAAATCCTAAATCCCAATTATAGATAAGTGAACTATTACTGAAGTTCTAAATCCTAATATATAATAAAGTATAGATTAATGAAGATTTGAACACCAGTAATTAAATGTGTATATATTTTGAGTCTGTGAGTTCTTATCTGATACTACATTTGGTTTATTAAAATCCGTAGTTAAGAAAATTTTGACTTATGTTAAAATGAATTGATATATTCAAACTTCATAGTTCTATAAATTTTTACTTTGTGAATTTAGAAATATGGACTATTTCTTTTTTAATTCTCGGAGAGTTTTGGCGTTTTTCTTTTTCGCGACAACCCAGTTGTGGCGTGCTGACAATGAGTTCTTGATCGGACAGAGGGCAATGGTCGCGGCAAAGGGCAGCGGTGATAATTAGCGAGGGGTTAACGACACCGGAAATACGTTGCTGAAGAAAGAGCACGTGAGAAAGTTAGATCTACTCGGAGGAGCGTGGGCGCGTAAGGAACAAGGATCAGAACCGTGACTGCAGACGGTGGCTATGATGCCAGAGCCGACGAGGGCTATGAGAACCGCCAAGTTGGAGTCGTAGAGCTTGACCCGGTGGTGTTGTTTCTGGTGTTTGGCGACGAGTAATGGCTACAAGGATGGTGGCGAGCTCCAAGGTAGAGTGGTGAGCTTAGAGGATGGCAGAACTAGGTTTATTGTGGTGGAGGTGAGTTTGGTTTTCAGGCGAGGACAAACCGCGGCCATGACAGTTTGAAGGCTTCGACACAATAAAGGTTGGCGAGTCTGACGATGGAAAAGAAAGCAAATCGACGACGGAGAGACGCCGACGATGGAGAAGACTGGAACTGGCCGGCGGCTTATGGTTATCGACAATGAAATCCCAACGATGATGAACTTGGAAGAAATGGGTCTTCAAAACAAGCAATAACTTGTGATAAACCAAATATGATTAAATTATGCCAGCTGGATCGCCACATCAATTCTGCCTAGTAAATCGGTCAGACATTTCTTCCTCGATATCACATCCTTTACTCTACGGAAATAATATTTACGCCGATGGATTTGGCTAATTTGTTAGGCAGAATCCTAGGTGGCATCTAGCTGGCAAAAAGTTTATCTTCCCCGGTCTCTTCTCTCTCTCTCTCCAACCTCTGGGTGATTCTCCTTTTTCTCTTTCTAATTCTCATCATGTTTGAACCGATGGTTGTTCGGTAGCACATCTGGATCTGGTTGTGATATGATGAGAATTTATTAGAGAAACAACAGACCACCCATAAAATAATATCTGGATCTAGTTGTGATACGGTAAAAAAATTGTTTGAGAAATAACAGAGACCACCCACAAATGATGAGAATCAATAAGAAAAACAGAAAAAGCGCTCCGCCAACGCAAATTGCAATAATCGCTGCCGATGAGACCTCTGTTATAACGGTGGCGATATACTCGAAGGCGAAAGCGAGGAGGGAGTCGCTGGTAGGCATCATGTCAAATTCCCTACCGCCAATTAGCTCGCAGGCGACGGTACAGAGCACTAGTGAGGCGTATTTGCCGCCGGAGAAGCAGTTGGCATTAAGACTGAGGACTCGGAGTTGAGTCAATTTTTTAATTGTGTTGGGTGGAATCTGCACTGGTGAGGCGTACTTGCCGCCAGAGAAGCGGTTGGCACTAAGGCCGAGGACTCAGAGTTGAGTTAATTTTTTAATTGTGTTGGGTGGAATCTAACCCACAAGGCCGACACCGGAAGTTGCAGAGGTGCAACAACCCAGTTGTGGCACGTCCATGATGAGTTCTTGATCCGACAGAGGGCAATGGCCACGTCAGAGAGCAGCGTGATGATCAACAAGGGGTTAACGGCACCAGAAATACATTGCTAAAGAAGGAGCGCGTATGCCAGTTAGATATACTCGCAGGAGCGTGGGCGCGTGAGGAACGAGGATCAGAACTGTGACTACAGACGATGGCTGTGATGTTAGAGCTGGCGAGGGCTGTGAGAACCGCCGAGTTGGAGTCGTAGAGCTTGATGTTGAAAATAAACTTGATTTTAGTATTTAGTATTTTCAAGTATTTTTGTATCCATTATGCATGTGTTAATTTAGCATGTTAGTGGGTAGTAAATTGTCTTAGTGGGAGTTAAGGTTATGTAAAATAAAGAGTCATGAGAGTTAAGCCTAACAAATACTATGTTAGTGGGAGTTATGCATATTGAAGATTATGTTAGTGGGAGATAGGAGAGTTATGAACATTTAAATGTAATGGTTACACATACATATGTGAGGCCTATATATTCATGTACTCTAGTCAAATAATAGATTAAAAGTGAAATAAAAAGTATTTTCCTCCATTTCTATTCTCTTCCAAATAGTATAGTGTTGTGTGTGTAACTAGGCCACTATTTCCAACAAAAACCCGATGATGATGGAACACGGTGGTGCTGTTTCTGGTGTTTGGTAATGAGCAGTGGTGACAAGGATGGTGGCGAGCTCTACGGCAGAGTGATGAGCTTAGAGGACGGCTGAACTGGGTCTATCGTGAGGTGAGTTTGGTTTTGAAGCGATGAGAAACTGCTACCATGATGGTGTAAAGGCTTCGACACAATTAAGGTTGGCGAGTCCGACGATGGAGAAGATAGGAATTAGCCGGCGGCTTATGGTTGCTGACAGTGAAATCCCAGTGGTGATGAACTTGGAAGAAATGGGTCTTCAAAGCAAGCAAAAACTTGTGATAAACCAAATATGATTAAATTATGCCAACTGGACCGCCACATCAATTATGCCTAGTAAATCGGTCAGACATTGCTGCCTGAGTATCACAACCCTTACTCAACACGAAAAGTGATGTTATTTAAAAAGATAAAATAAAAATAATAATAATGCAACCAAGTTTTTCCTTAAAAAAGAGTTGTAGATGCAACGACAACGTCAACAGATGGATCTCTTATTTCTCTCTCAATTTTCATGTAAATTTGTCGTTGGAGATTTTTAATTAAATTAAAATTAATTTGCCAGATAGTTCATGCCACAACATCTCTATCCGCACATATAAATAAATTATATATATATATATATATATATATATATATTAAACATTCTCATCATATTAAGGAATATTCCTCCCATAAGCCTCCAAATGTTGTTCAGCATTATTTGAATTTGCAAAAAGAAAAATATAAAATAAAAGAAAAAGGTGCCACGGTTAGGTGGTTTCGTTTCTCCTAACTTAGATTTCCTTGGAAACCAAGTGATATTCTCATCAATTCAGCTGGCTATGTGAGGGAAATAAAGTGATTAATTTACTAACATATTTATTTAATAGCATAATAATCTATTACTTGAAAAACTAACTTTACATGAGTGATGTGAGAAAAACATAATGCAAAAACCATTTGTAAGACTCACCACCTATAACATAAGTAAACTAATACATGTACATAAACACATGTGACTAACTATACTAGTATTTGGGTAAGCGGGAATAAGTATAACATAGTCAAGGAAAAAAATTTAAAAAAAAAAAATTTAAAAAGTGAAACAAACAAACATTATCTTCATCGAATCTATATTCCCTCCTGGAAGGAATCTTATGCCTTAGTCTCGTGCTGCGTGTAAATTATTATTGCAACATATTACATTATACATTAAAATTGTTACCCTGTATTATATAAGTGGTGTAAAGTAGTTGTTTTTTAACATATACATAAAAGTTGTTATTTACGTTTCATCGATCTTGCCGTTCGGCTCCACTCTTTTTTATAACATTTTATTTTACTTATTGTATTTAACTTTTTAAAATCATTTTTAATAATCTCATCCTATTCACTCTTGATCAACTTTGTCATCTCTTACCGTGTATGATAACTAGTATGTTAAGTTGAGCGTTACCAAGACAATACTCTGAGTGGATGAAAAAAAAAACCTTAATTATTCTAATATCGTATTACACACTGCTTATAAGAGGACATCTATTTTGATGAGTTCTGTCACTGTGTTTATAATCAATAGGTGATACTATATAATCACTACTCTCAAAATAATTAAGTTTTTCTCGGGTACGTGGGACGTTTGTCATTGGATTCAATTTTTAGAAAAACAAAATGGCGCGTAAAAAGTTCTAAAGCATCCTTGTGGGATATGTCATAACAGTGCATCAAACAGATAAAACTGTTTGGCCTGTAGTTTGTGCTGCTTATTTTGACTTAATTATAGCATTGTCCAAGAAATAAAATAAAGTAAAATAAAATAAAATAGGTCATTTGCCAAGTCATTCTAACTTCTAACGTGTCAAGTACTTAGTGGTTGATTCTAAATGGATTCCATTCCTTTCTACTAGGCTGCAAAATTGTAGCAACCCTAATACAAGCTGTCTTCTACTGTAAAGGATTTCCACCAATCAAGATTCCAATACTTACATGTATATATGCATATAGACTTATATAGCTCATAGGTCCTATAAATATATCATTATCAGTGCTTAGCTCCAATATGTCCCCAAGTTTCAAACCTAAAGTCTTGTACACATCTCTTTGCAGCTAGCAAGCTACCATATCTACCCTTCCATGCCTTCCCTAGCTTTTCCGGCTACCGGAAACTATGCTTGGCGGTCATGTATCTCAGGTTCCGGTAACTCCGATCATGTCAGAGACGTGTCTATTGGTGGGAAGTCCATTTCGTCTAAGAAACGAAACATGGGCGACTTAACCATCACCAATGTTGCAAGCAGATTGCCGGTAGCTTTTCCTTCGCCGGTGAAAGAGTTCGTCCATGACCGGAAGCTTGCCGCTTGGACAAGCGTCCGGCAAGAACGGTGGGAAGGAGAGCTCCTCGTTGAAGGCGAAATACCACTATGGCTGGTATGTAAAATTACAAATTCAGTGTCATATATAGTCATTTTATGTATGTACAGTGCATATAACTTATTAGTACTATAAAACAGTGACTAATTGTATATATAATATCTGTTTCAAGACCTTAGAGTCAATAATTTTTTTTTCTTTCCTTTTTTTCTCTACCACTCTTGAAATTAATGTTGACCTCAAACTTAAAAGTTAAGATCCAAAGTCACCAAAACAAAACTAAACCAGTAATCGATTATTTTGGTTTTCGCCAATTTACTGGAGAATGTAGTGGAAGCCAGTACGATGGATTTACTGATCTAGCAAACATTTCTAGTGCTTCTCAATAGGAATGTTTATTATTAGTTGTTTTGTTAATGTATGTCAAATCATTCTTAGTGCTTCTCACTTTTCTAGATTGCTTGGCTTTGTTCTTAGTTTTGTCTGTGTGTTGCACTATTTCTCCTTTTTTGGTTACTTGTTTTAGTATTTCTTAGGCTCCAGTTGTATCTCTGGTTTTTATTTGTTCTGCTTTGCCCTTTTTTTTTTTTTTTTTGGCATTATACATGTGGCCCTAGGGTATATCCAAATCAAGAAATAATATTTTCCTAAAATTTAGAATTTTATTTTACTTTATTTATTTATTTTTTTTTCTTCGTCATTCTGTCGTACATATACCATAAATTATTTCACCTTTGGATGACTACTACAACGAAAATCTGTCAATAAACATTAATTATATACATACATATACAGAGAGAGAGGGGAATAATTTTTTTAATGATATAATAATATTAAGTTAAAAGGCGTGCGTTGTCCATCTATTATGTTTGTGGTGGAAGATCATACTAGAACCTTGCTTGCTTAATTTAATTGAATTAAATTTTATAATGTCGCATTCGAAATCCATACGTGTACATGTCTTATTCCAAATCATTTTTCTAACATTATGTTATTTTGTGGGGGGGGGGGGGGGGTTATAGTATTTATGAAACATACACTCCAATTTGACCAAAATTTAAATGGTTACTTTGTCTGAACCATATATTTCTATAAATTTTAATTTACTTTTCAAAAAAAAAAAATTAAAATGGGTAGTATTAATTTTTTATTTTTTATTTTTTATTATTATTATTTTTAATCTAACTAGTGAATTGATTAATTCCATGCAGAGTGGGACGTACCTAAGAAATGGTCCAGGCTTATGGCACCTAGGAGACTACGACTTCCGGCACCTATTTGATGGCTACGCCACCCTCGTCCGCCTTCATTTCAAGAACGGCCGGCTAAAAATGGGTCACCGGCAAATCGAATCCGAGGCCTATAAGGCAGCAAAGAAGAACAATAAACTTTGTTACCGTGAATTTTCGGAAGCCCCTAAGCCAGATAGTTTCCTAGCTTATATTGGTGACCTAGCTAACCTATTTTCCGGTGCATCACTGACCGATAACGCAAACACCGGAGTTGTCAAATTAGCCGACGGACGGGTTGTTTGCCTGACGGAGACGATCAAAGGGTCAATAGTGATTGATCCGGACACATTGGACACAATAGGGAAGTTTGAGTACAGTGACTCACTGGGTGGCCTAATTCACTCGGCTCATCCCATTGTGACGGATACAGAGTTCCTGACCTTGTTGCCGGATTTGGTGAATCCGGGGTACAAGGTGGTGAGGATGGAGCCAGGGACGAATGAGAGGAAGATGATCGGGAGAGTGAGTTGCCGCGGTGGACCATCACCGGGCTGGGTTCACTCTTTTCCGGTGACCGAACACTATGTGGTTGTACCGGAGATGCCATTGAGGTACTGTGCCCAAAATCTCCTAAGAGCTGAGCCCACACCACTTTACAAGTTCGAGTGGCATCCGGAGTCCAAAGGATTTATGCATATCATGTGTAAAGCTAGTGGGAAGATTGTGAGTCCTCTCTCTCTCTCTTTTACTGGATAAAGAGTTTTTCTAATAAGAATCATAAACTCGGACATTCTAGGTTCGACTCTTGAATAATTACAAAACATACGATAGTGATATAAGGAATATTAATAAATTTTTGTTGTTGGTCAAATTATAAAGGTGGCAAGTGTGGAGGTTCCATTATTCGTGACATTCCACTTTATCAATGCATACGAAGAGAAAGACGAGGATGGAAGGGTGACTGCAGTTATTGCCGACTGTTGCGAACATAACGCGGACACAACAATTTTAGACAAGCTCAGATTGCAACATCTCCGATCATTTACCGGCAAAGACGTCTTACCAGATGCTAGGTATATATAATTCTACAATTCTATATAAAATGGAATAAATAAATATATATATATATTAGTGCAGGCTGCACAATTTTGTCGGTTCATAAATTATGAATGGGAATTAGTTTGGCAGCCGAGATCCGATTCTAAAAGCGACCCATCAACTGTCTCATTATTTTTTCATTGCAAAGAAACTTATACACCCATTTGTGGCTATGAAACTTGGAATCCTCACCATCTCTATGGGGAAGAAGAAACTCAAGAAGAATTAATAATAATCTTGCTAGCCCATCATTTCGGTTGAATTGCTCAGCAAAGGAACTATTTAAAAATTGGGACTCTAAGCGAAAAGAGGATTGTATACGTCACTTGACTTTGATTTTGGGTTCTTGATTTGAATCCAGTACATAAGGAAAGATGAGTCAAATCAACCTAGAAATGATGATGTCCACTTCCCGTGTAAAATGATCTTCACTATCTCTTCTGCACTAGACCATCAGCATGGACTTTTGATAGTAATTAATGATATATATGGTCTAGAATATAAATATATGTATTTATAATATATTTGACAATATGTAACAGGGTTGGTCGTTTCATAATACCATTGGATGGAAGTCCATATGGGAAGTTAGAGGCTGCACTGGAGCCAGAAGAACATGGGAAGGGCATGGATATGTGCAGCATCAACCCAGCCTACTTGGGCAAGAAATACAGATATGCATATGCTTGTGGTGCTCAACGTCCTTGTAACTTCCCCAACACCCTCACTAAGGTACGTACCTATAAATAAATATATATAAAAGTTTTGTATATATAAATTTGTTGGATTGAGATAATTTTATTAATTGCAGCTTGACTTGGTAGAGGGAAAGGCGAAGAACTGGTATGACGAGGGTGCGGTGCCCTCTGAGCCATTCTTTGTGGGTAGACCTGGTGCAACTGAGGAAGATGATGGTAAGTTATTAGACATCATGCCCTCTAAATGCCATTTGCCTCCATTACAAACTAATAATAATACCAACTTAATTTATTTCTTTATCATAATAAGAACTTAATTAGCAAAGTATAAAAAAAATTATGGGAATTGTGAATGAATTGAGTCATCAGTAATATAAATTATCGTTCTTACTATCAATTATGAATTGATTGAGTTGTTATCTCACCCAAAATAATCACAACTTGATGTGACATTGGTTTTTAGCATTTGCAAGGGGTAGAAGTTGAAATTTCAAGAAGCATACATGGGGTATATATAATATATATGGGCATAATCACCTGGGCCATGGGCCTGATTTTCTTCAAATCTGTTTATTGCCTTCACGTTGGACCCATTCATTTGTTTGCAAGGTCTTTCCTGAATGTCCCGACAATTCTTACTTCTTTTTATTGTACTTGAGAAATGTTCATTCTTCTGTTTAACAATGGGAGACAATATTCCCTTTAATTGTCCCTATACATACATACATATATATATATATACACATGCATATATATATATATATATGTATTTCAACAGAAATAAGAAACATGATAAACTAAGCAATAATGTCACAACCTTAGATAATTGCATCATATATTTTTCATTTTGAATAAGTAAAAATTGTACCCTATAATTAGTTTCACACCTCAAAAGTAATCTTTTGAATGAAACTTGAGCTTCTATATCCTTACCTAAAAAAAACTTGAGCTTCTATATTGCATGAGATTGGGCATTATCCCGTGGTCTATTTGTAGTGCGCTTAGCTTCACGAGTAGGTGTGCCCATATTCAAGTCCCTCTCCCCCTACTTTGTCAGAATTAATATATATATATATATATATATATATATATATATATATATATATATATGTTTGTGTGTTTGTGTGTGTATACCTTCGTATATGAGATTAATTTCTAAATGAACTTTTTTTTTTTTCTTTCTGAATTTTAATTAACATGCATAAATTTGTGATCACAGGAGTGGTAATATCGATGATAAGTGACAAAAATGGCGAAGGATATGCATTGTTATTAGACGCATCCACATTCGAAGAGGTTGCAAGAGCAAAATTCCCTTATGGTCTTCCGTATGGACTGCATGGGTGTTGGGTTCCAAAGAATTAGAATCAAATAAAAAGAATCAACCCTTTGTTGATCGCAATGGATTCATGCATGCCACATAGCTCACTAGTATGGAAAGGGTACCTACTTATGTGGTACCCACCAATGAAAAATTTTCATTTCCTTAATTAATAATAGGAAATGATATTTTATCACTGATTGGGTACTATACTATCCCAGTAACCAATACCTATTCCACGTACTAGTATGGGTAAGAAGTACATGTGCCCCTAATATGGTGTTTTACATGTATATTGTAATATAGTGTGATGAACTAACGTGTGTGGAGTGATTGCTAGCAAGTATATATTTTATGATATTGTAAATAAATGAATGAATTGGTGTGCCTTAAAAGGATTATTGAAATGGGGAATTTCTATCAATACATGTAAATATCAGTCAATGTATGAACAATTAAATTTCAATAATAAATATCCATCATAAGTGATCCATTAAGTGATGATCATGATCAATCCACAATATGGGATAAAGATCAATGCCATTGTTGGGATTAATTAATCTACAATATCTGAAATTGAACATGAAATATGAGAAGCTACATCGACTAATGTTGAGTATTAAATTCCTCCTTCATCATATACAACAAAAATATTATCATCGCATCATTACACAAGCATATATGAAAATAATAATCATACATATTCACGTACGTACAAGACAATATTTTACAAGGTTCACCCAACTATAGAGTTACGTCCATGCATGGAGAGACAAATATCACTATTATGTATCAAGGAAGAGAATATATAACTAGATGTCAAAAATCTTCTCACTCTCACTCATCACACTCTTGAAGTTACATCTTTACACTCAAGAGTTACATATACTCTCCCATAGACTCATCCTTAAACCCCGTACTTTTTTCCTCTCTCTATCTCTCTACCCAAATCTATTTGTAACGACCCTAAACTGATACCAATTATAAAAAAATAAAAAAAATTCTGCATGACCTCTGCTAAAAAGTGGCCTACAACAACCTGCTTAAATGAAAAAAAATGCAATGGCCTTTCTTGGCCTTCAAGATTTGCCCAACCTATCCCAACACACAATACATATAATACATTCCAGCATCCCTTTCATCCATTCATTATGCCTCAACATAGTTCATCTCATGGTGGAATAACCATATACTATTTAATCCAAATATCGTAATTACAGTCCCAAAAATATATGGTTAAGATCAAAAGTTCATGTCTTACAATGTTTAACATCTTATATTAAAGTTACAGCCCATAAATATAATTACAACAACAAGAGTCCATAAGTTTTTGTACAGAATACAATATGCTAAGTTTTACAAAATTAGTGAGACCTAGATACAAAAACAACAAAATAATCTTCTAATCCATACCAAGTAATTGGGGTCATGCTATACCGGGGAAAAATAACCACAATATCACATTTATAAAACAAGTCATGAATGAATATGCCGTGCAACGGGTGCAATGTCATACAATGTCGCTCCCCATTTTCCAAAACCATTTCCATCATCATTTTCAAACCGTTAGTGAAACTCGTCCTATGGTGACCCCCTGGCGACACGAGAAGATGATTGGCTACTATCCCTGACCCATGGTAACCCCGTTGCGTCATTTGGGGCCCAAATAGCTCAACCACACTAAGGAGAATTTCCCTAGTCCCCTCTAGACCTCACTAACACCACGACCCTTCGGTAACCCCTAGGCAACCGGGTTTTTCATAAAACCGTAGTCGAAAACTTCTTCCTGAAAACCCCGTTTCATTTTTTTTTTTTCAAAACATCATTCCCCATTTCTTCCTAATGAAGTGCATGAATGCATCATATTATGTCAATACTCATGACTACACATTTAATTCCATTCAAAACTGCATAGCATACGGCACATGAAATTTCAAGATATTACGTTCTCATTTAACAACAATATAAGCACAACAAGCATATCATACATACATTGATTTCATATAAGCATGCTTTCTCATAACACATCCATCAACATATACTCTCACATTTGCATATATATATCATTTAAACAATTATTGCAAGAATTCATCCAAAATAGGTATGCTAAAACACAATATATACAAAATAATTCACAAAATTTCAAGAAAACGTGAATTAAACACCCCTACCACAAAGGAGGAGAAAACCCCCAATTCCCAAGCCATAGATTCAAAAATTCAAGGAGGCACCAAAGCTAAAATTGCTTATATCTATGTGAAGATCTCGCCGTACTCTTCGTTTTACCGCAAACGACACCCAAAAATTCCAACAATTGAGGAAGGAATCAAAGGTTGAAGTTGTAAAAGAAAAAGAAAAGAAATATTAGCGGGAGAGAGAGAATAGGTCGTGAGAGAGAGTGAGATTGCTGAAGATAATGGCTATAAAGCCATTATATTTGTTATAATGACCTGCAGGTCCCACCACTTTTTTTATTTATTTTTTTATCTATATATATATATAAGCACACACCATAATTACATATATATATATAAGAAAAACACAAACATTACATTTTCCCCAACTGTAAAAGATTTCATCCTCGATATCAAACCATACCTGAAGGAGAAAATAACTCTGGATACTTAGAGTGAACCTCATGTTCAAGCTCCCAAGTAGCCTCCTTAACTCCATGATGTGTCCAGAGAACTTTCACAAATGGTATCATCTTGTTCTCAACACCTTCTGCTGTGTGTCAAGGATCTGAACTGGTCCCTCCTCATAGGAAACATTATCATCAATGTCCACATCAACCCAACTCAAAATGTGAGATGGATCTGGCTCGTACTTCCGTAGCATTGATGCATAAAAGACATTGTGAACTCTGTCCATCTGCGGTGGCAAAGTAAGTCTATAGGTAACCTCTCCTACCCGGTCCAAGATCTCAAAAGGTCTAATGAATCATGGCGACAACTTACCACTCTTTCCGAACCTCATTAACCCCTTCCGTGGAGAAACTTGAAGAAAAACGTGGTCTCCCACCTCAACGGATAGCGGCCGTCTCCGCCTATCCACATAACTCTTTTGTCGGCTCTGAGCTATAAGCAATCTCAAAGCCATTATATTTGTTATAATGACTTGTGGATCCCACCACTTTTTTTTTTTTCTTTTTTTTTCTTTTTTTTTTTTTTGATCTATATATATATATAAGAAAAACACAAACATTACACTATCTATATTTATGAAATCTTCAAAACCAATTTCTTGTTGGCAACTTGCCTACAAAGTGTTATCATATCAATCACAACACTAATATAAAATAGAAGCATCCCAATGAAAAATAATTTTCTTCACAAGTCTAGACCTTTTGAAAAGTCCTAAATGGACAAAGGAAACTATATATATTCCCACACACTAATTTTGAGCCACAAACACAACAATCTCCACCTTGGCTTAAAATCCATCTTCACGCACTCTTCCATAACTCCACCTTAACCGAATATCTCTCTATATTGAATCAAATCTCTTCTTGATTTCTTCCTTCCATCCCATATATACTTATCCACTTTAGAACTAGCACTCACTATTTGGTTTGTCCCCAAAACTTGTTCCTCATGGGCTTCACACTATCAATATACCTTGTGTCATCATCAACTTTGATTGAATCTCCATAGTACCTATGATCAACCTTCTGCTCTGACAAACTGTACACCGATCTTCAGGACCAATTATGTATTCTGACCCACCAGCGGCTCTAATGCCAATTATACATTAGCAAAAGTAACTCCTTCTAACCCACTCAATGGTAGGCTGTTGTTGAGAATTAAATCATTCATTCATCATACATAGCGAAAACATCATATATCGTCACATCATCACACAAGGATATTTGGAGATAACAATCATACACATCCATACACAACACAATATTTTACATGGTTTATCCAACTCTAATGCTACGTCTATAGAGAGAAATTTCACTATTATGTATTAAAGGTTTATTCATCCAGGTGTTAAAACCCCACTCATTCTCACTCAGTACACTCTTGAGGCAACATCATACCTTTACACTCAGGAATTACTATTTAGTTGGAAAGCGTGGTCGGCGGGCTCCCATTAGTCCTAGGGTGAGGTGTCACATTTAATTGTTATAACTTTTAATAGCCAAAATATTCTAGTACGTTCAATAGTGATCATAGGTTGTGACGACCTTATGGGTGGGTATTCGTGGGCGGGTGTGAGGTATTAGCAGGTTATGGGTGCACGATCCCACATGGCCAAGGTACAACGCGACTTAAGCTAAGGCCAGACCCAGTAACAAAACCATGAGGTCTTCGGTCCAAAGCGTACAATATTGTACCATGTGAACCAGGTTATCACATAATGGTATCAAAGCCTGACCAGCCGAAAGTGTGTTATACATCGATCTATAAGTATCATACCAAATCCCATCAATCGAATCACTTTTTCGAGAAATAAGAGACATCTAAGTCATACAATTAAAGAGATCTATTCATTTTATCAGCTGTAGCAAAGAAAGAAACTTCATAGAAGTTGAAATATGAAGAAATAGATATGCCTAGCTACTTTATTCTATTGATAAAAGATCTGATTGATAGAGGTATAAATAACTCACTTCTTGGTCTTCGACCCCCTTAGTCACTAATTTTTACTGCCCAATAACCAATTTGGTTCCAAGGTAAGGAATAACTAGTTACGCCAAAAGATGCAGTCAATACGGCCAGAACCACACCCGTAACCCAAGTCAATTCGCAAGGTTTTTTAAATCCACCCTTACGGGGATATTGGGCCTCTTATGGGGATGGATTATGGCGACCTTGAGAGAGGGTGCAAGGCACTGGCAGAACACCATGCTAGTTACGGGTGCATGATCCCACAATATTATCTGGGTATGGAAAGGGGAAGTGTTATATATGTAGGATTAGTATTCTTCGTGGTAAAACATGTTTTGGACTAAGGTCCTAGAACAAAATTATGCGGGTTTCGACCTAAAGCGGATAATATTATACCATATATACAACTCTTTTTAGGCTAAAGCCCAAGAAAAAAATCATGTGATTTTTGGCTCAAAATGAACAATATTATACTATGTGGGCCTGGTCATGACACTGGCAATTGATCTTTGGAATATCTTTGACTAAGTCTCTTGGCCTTTTTTTCTTCATTCTTTCCTTTTATTTGGATCCCGTTGCATTTTATTAATTATGTTAAAGCATACATCAGTACCTCATCCATCACCATTTAAATTAATAGTGAATTCCATGGATTTTTGTTTAGAGTCAAATGTCTTAGGCAGAAAGATATACTATCTCCTTTTCTTTTTGTTATTGTAATACAAGTTTTCTCCTCCATTTTAAACAAAAGCATCCTAGGCAATCAATCTTTTCCATTCAGCTCTTTCTCTTTCTCTCTGTCGCTCTCTCACACACATCTTATCTTTGATATTACTTCTCTCTCATGCAAATCTTAACTAATCTAAACTACTAAAAGTTCCATTTTAGGCTGTAGCATCAATCAATCTAAGAGTAAAACTTTATTTTCAGACATTTTTTTCCTCTTTCCCAACAAATATACTATCTATTCTGGGATTTGAAAAGGGTTTTTACCTATTTGGTATTTGGGAGGTCCTTTGATTTTCACCAAACTGAAATCAATGGACTATAAGGTCTGATAAACGCTAAAAAGTGTGCATTTAAACCCCTTAAACTTGAATGTTCTAAGACCTTATTCTATCTTATTTTCCCATTTTAGTTTAATTTCATGTTATTTCACTTTTCAGGCTCTTATCCCCAAAATAAGTCAATTCAGCTGAATTAGAGCATTAAAGAATCAATCTTAAGCTTAGTGGAAGAAAGGAGCAAAGTGGAAGCAAAGTGGTGAGAAGAAGCCTTCTTTGATCGATCGAACCAAGATCCGATCGATTACACTGTGATCGTTCCAACCATGCCATGATGGATCGAAACTTTTGTCCTTCTGTTCAGGGAAATTTCCCTTTCGATCGATCCAACATTTCCTTCGATAGATTGAACATTTTTGATCTTATCATCACCTACCACTTTTGTCTTTTTCCCAAAAATATCTTAGCTTTGTCTTATCCAAAAAGTGCGACGCCATGGTTCGATCGATCCAACCAACCTTGTGATCAATAGAACTGCCTCAAGTGCGTGAAAAATAGAATTCCAGCCAACTTAAAGGTGTACTCGTGGTGCAATCATTTGGAGGTCCTAATACACGAGGTCTGACCATTGGGTGTGACATTAGAGTTACCTATATAAGGGTTTTGGCTATTTTGAGTAGAAGAAAAGGGGAGAGGTTGATTATTTTTTACAAGAGGCTAGAGATTAGAGAGAGAAACACACAAATTGGGAAAGTTCTTCCACTCATCTAGGGTTTCTACCAAGAAGAAGAGGATGATTTCTACCATAGAGATAGCCCTTGAGGGTTGGATGACAACATCAATGAGTGGCTAAACCATTCTCTTGGGGCTAGAGATAGCCCTAAGCATGCCTCCTAAACTTTGATGTTTTGTAATTAATGGGGATTTGCCTTGTAATTATTGTCTTGACATCTTTTATATATATATATATATATATATATATATATATATATATATACATACATATAAATCTCGTTTCTGCAATGATTTGTGTAGTTTAATACTTCCAATTGATCATTTAATTCTATTCATATGTCTATGTATGCTAGAATGAATGTTCACGTGTGTATCTCTAGATTTTGTGACATTGATGCATGTCTATGTGTGTTGATATTATGAATCTAGTGATGGTCAAGGCATAATGCTTAAATAGATCACTCTTATGGTTTGTTTGATGGTTCATACTTATTTTTTAATGGATTGTGTCACCTCCTTAGTTTAATTAGTTTAATTTTCATGTCACTAGCTCAGTTGTAGTTTAATTGCCTTACTTTCTTAGATAGGTGGACAATCCATGCTTGTTGTTTGATGTTCCATGCTTATGAATGCAAGTAGTATACTTCTCTAATTTGATGAGTGTGCATTAATTGTGGACTTATAGAAGGATTAATGGCTTAATTTGATATGTTGTGTTATTCACTAGATTAGCTAGACAATGTATTTACAATTAATGGCATCCATGCTTAATATTCATGCTTAATATTCAATTAATGGCACATACTTTTATTTACAACACATAATCCCCCAAATCCATCAAATATTGAATATCTAGGAAGGTAATGCTTAGTGGTGAACTCTATGACCCAAGACTCCTCTCTTATATTATCTACACCTTATATTGTTTTAGTTGTTTTACATTGCATTTGTTTAGTTTAAATCATAGTATAATTCAACCACAAACCATCTTTTGATCATTTGACCTACTAATCCAACATTGATTTCCAAACAAAAATACGCTTCCTTTCCCTTGGGACGATCCTTACTTACTCTAGCTACATTAATAGTTAGTAGTGGTAATGTTCTATAAATTCAAATTTTGCCACACTACAATTCACCACATTTGTGCTTTAGTCCGACGACACATCAAGTTTTGGCCCCGTTGTCGGGGATTAGCAACGCTGTATTTTAGGAATCAATTAGGAATTAGTACTCTTTTGATCTTGTCTTTATTTTATTTCATTTTGGTTATTTATTATGTTTGTTCTTGATTAGCTAGGTGCATTGAGTAAGGGAAGTGAAGCAAAAGGATTTTAAAGCAAAGGAGCAAGCTAAGCTAAGCAAAGCAAAAGCATAAAAAGCTAAATATAAAAATATATATATTTTTTCAATTTTCAAAATTCAAAAATTTTGAAAAATATTTTGTCGTTTTGTAGGTTCGATTGATTTGAGCACCTTCATGATTAATCCATGTCCGATCGATCCATTGGACCATGTGATCGATCACACATGTCGGGACCAATTTTTTTTAAAAATGACCCAAGGGTCATTTGGATCATTCTTGCATCACTCCAAAGCCCTCTCTCCCTCTCCCGACACTTCCTTCATCTTCCCCATCTCCGGCGAGACTCCGGCAAGGTCCCAAGCTTCAAATCTCCATCTCCGATCTCGTCTCTCTTCTCTCTCTCTCTCGTCTCGAATTTTAGTAAGTTCGAGTTTCCTTTTAAATTTTTTATGTTGATTCATATTGAATGTGTTGCCATGCTTAGATTAGAAACTTTGCAAATCATTTTTGTTTTCATTTTTGGGTTTGCAAGAATGAATATATATGTATATATGTGTATATATGAATTTTGTTTCCAAATTTGATTCGAGGGTCACGTGCCGTTTTAAGTGACCATATTTGCATTGTTGAGGTGTATAGGGGGTCACGATCCTTGAAGTGACCATTAGGATGCGCCCCGTGTCTTCCACGTCACGAACGGGTGACTTTTCATTTCTCAGCAAGTTCAATCGATCACATCAGTGCCCTGATAGATCAGGGCACGATCGATCCAATGTATGCCATAATCGATACAACTTGGATCGATCACATTTTTGAACTTCACTATTTATCATAATTGATGCTCATATACCTTCTCTTGTGTACATGTTATTATACTTTTGCCGAATGCCTGTGTTTTCAACATTGGTTGCATTCCATACTTATCATGTTTAGCATGTTTCACATATTTGATCTTTCATTGTTTATACTTGGCCTACTTTACCACTTGTATGATAGGTTCATGTGTTCTATTCTGTGTTATCTATCTTGATATGACAAGCATGTTTCTATCTATTATGCTCTCATTTCTGTATTTTATATACCATTTCCTGTTACTGACTACAATTGCAAGTGTTCTTTTTTTTGTAGGCCATGACTAGGTTTAAAACCACAGCTAACTGGACATATGACCGCTGGGTACGGCAGAAGATAGAGGAGTCGGAAGAGCCAACTCCTGCTCAGTCTGAGCATTCCTCATCTTCTTCATCTTTTTTATCTCAGGAAGGTGAGCATACGCCACCTCCTTCATCTATTCCAATGCCACCACCTGCACAGCCTAGCATAGTCTGAGACCGGGTTACTTAGAAGTTTGTGCGCCTTTTAGTGGCGCGTGAGTCAATTTTTGATGAGGAGTTCTTTTCCCGGTCGATCACGACCAAGTGGTCTTACGATGAGATCTACCGCCGCCATCTTTCTCCTATCTTGGCCTTAGTGGCTAATCCAGTTTACCCGAGGCTCGTTCGGTTGTTCTACCAGAACCTCCGGCCAGCTCCGAGTAACTTGGTTGAGTTGCGGACTACAATAGATGGGCATCTCATCCGCATTACTATCGAGACTTTGGAAACATCATCTCAGTGCCCATATGCCTGCCCTCCAGGCATAGATTACCCCATTTTATAGAGGCTGTCATTTGCAGACTTGGCTATAGCTCTTTATGGCACCATTACTGCCGCCGACACTTATACAACTAGGACCTACTTGCCTGACAGCATGTGGTTCTTTAATTCAGTTTATGCCGAAATATTTTTATGGCAGGGCATAAGATTCAGAGACGGGCATTTTTCCTAGCAGCTTTATATGTCATCTTTACAGGGCATTGGTTTTCAATTCCTGCACTCTACTGAAGTGTCATAATGAAGTTATATAATGATTACATCAGTAAGACCAAACCGAAGCGACCCAAGTTTCTCCCCTTTGCACATTTGATTACACAAATCCTCTAGGACCAGCAGTATCCATTTCAGCCGGAGGAGCATATTGAGACTGGGGCTTGCCATTATGGCAAGAAGGACTGGAATAAGAGCTACAACACTCTTATTAAGAGTCTGAAGGTAGAGGCAGCCCAGGTAGCGGAGGATCTTGAGGCTAAGGAGGAGGAGGCAGCAGCAGCAAATGCAGCAGCAGAGGATGCATGACGACGGCTGCTCGTGAATGCCAAAATTGATGTAGTGAATGTGCGGTTCAAGAAAAGCCTTTTGGGTCAAATTTAAATTTATAAAAACCACTACCAATACTACTACTAACTTAGAAATAGTAAGTAGGGATCGTCCCAAGGGATTGTGGGGATCGAGCAATGTCGTGGAATCACAATTAGGGCTAGTAGGTCGAGTGATAAAACAATTGGTTGGTTGGTTGATTAAAGAGCAACTAAATTAAACTAAGTGATAGCAAAAGAATGCAATTAAGAGTAAGTAAGAGAGAGATCTTGGGGTTTAGAGATCACCACCAAGTAATGCATTTCTATATCATTGACAAGTGATTAATGAGGGCAAATGGTGTGTTGCAATATTGGTGTGTGTGTGTGTGTTTGGTTGATTCAACAAGTAAGGATGACTAGTTAAGCATGTATTGTCTAAAATCTTGTGAAAGGCATAATATATCTAAGCAATGAAGCATATATTGTCTAAATAACATGTGAAAGGTACAATAAATCAAAACAAGTCATTAATCATTTCATTAAGCTCACAATCCAAATATAACACAAGGATAGAGACATATGCTACTTGCATTCAAAAGCTTGGATCATCAACAACAAGTATAGATTGTCCTCCCATTTAACACTACACTACAATTACACTATTAGCATGAAAATAAACTAAGGGAGAGGCACAATCCATCAAGAAATAAGCATGAACCATCAAGAGAATCATAAAAACACTCATTTAAGCACTATGTTTTGACAATCTCCAAATCTATAGCATCAATACACATAGACATATATCAATAACAAAAAATCTAGAGATAAGCACATGCACATCTATTCTAGCATACATAGACATATGGATAGAATGAAATGATCAATTGGAAGCATTAAACCACATAAATCATTGAATAAACAAGATCTATATATATCAAAGTGTCAAAACATCAATTACAACACTAATCCCTAAAAAATACACAAGACTAAGATATAGAAAGCATGCTTGGGGCTAACTCTAGCCCCAAGAGGATGTCTAGCCACTCATGGTGATGATGCTCCAACCCTCAAGGGCTAATTCCATGGTTGAAACCTGATCATTGTTGATGAAGAGTCTCTAATGGTGTCTCTAGCCTCCTCCTCCTCTAAGTTTCCTCTCCAAGAGATGATATGGAAAGAATAATGGCTCTCCTTTGTAAAAGCAATCCTTATCCTTATATAGCTATGTCAAAATGACACCCAAAATGAGCTGGGGTCGTGCACACAATATTCCCTAATGATTAGATAAAGGACAACTTTCAATGAGATAGAATTTTAACTTTTTCGCACTGGAGGAAGTTCGATTGATCGAACCTTGAATTTAGATCGATTGAAAGTAAGTAAGATCGATCGAACTTAGGCTGGATCGATCCAACTGGCTGAGCTTTTTGGAAAAAGACAAATCCGAGATATTCATGGGAAAAGGACAAAAGTGGTTAGTAGGTGGTACAGCTGTGGATAGGATCAATCATTTGAATAAGGACAAAAGTGTTCGATCGATCAAAGGATGGTGTTGGATCGATCGAACTTTTGGAACTTTATGCTTTTGGGTCAAAGCTTGGATCTATCTTAAAGTGCTGAGATCGATCATTGTTCGATCGATTGAACCTTGAATTTGGATCAATCGAACTTTGTTGCTTTCCACCTTTGGCTTCATTTGCTTCCTTCTTTCTCCACTTTGCTCCTTTCTTTGTTTAATCCCAGAATTGCTTCAATTCAGCTCTTATTTGGCTAAGTTAGCTTATTTTCGGGATAAGTGCCTAAAAAAGGAAGTAATACGAAATCAATCTAAAATGGTAAAGTAAGATAGATAAAGGTACTAGAATGCCTAAGCTTAAGGGGTTTAAATACGCACTTTTCAGTACTCATCACACCCCCAATCTTAAATATTGCTAGTCCCTAGTAATGAACTAGAAAGTAAAGGAATGAAATAAACAGTTATACAGGTATGAATCTAGAAAACAATAAATGGATAACGCCTCTTTCGTAGGGAACACGATTGCACTTAGCATATGCAATAAGCCTTTTAAACCCCTAGGTTACCCCTAGTGGATGAGTGAAATCTCATGAGGGTTTCCAGAAATGGTACCCACAAATATTAAGCTCATTCTTTCAAAAGAGGCACCAATATTGCAAACAAGCATTGGGAGAAAACTACCTCAAGTATGCAATTTTTTAACCCTTTCTAAGCAATCTCCTAAAATTTTAACATCAAGCAAGCAAGTATGGTCCTCCACACATCAAGAAAATGATCATGCAAATCAAAACAACTCTAGAATCCTTTTGAGTGGACCGGCATCAAATGTGTTGCTATCTAAGCCAACTAAAGAATTAATCACATCCTTACCCTCAAACTAGCACACAAATCTAGTACCGATCATCAAGACAAAAAGTGGACCTTTTATTAAAACTTCATTCATCTAAGTGCGCTTATTCTTTTCACTCGAATTTTATTTTATTTTATTTTAATTTTATTTTTATTTTTTTAAGGATCAAAGATGAAAGTATAGTGCAATGTGTTGATCTATTAAGCTTTCTAGCAATTCATGAGGTCGAACGTTAGGTCAATGACTCCCAAACTAGACGGCTTTAGGGCATTAGGCATTTAAATACCCTTACGGATTTACAAGCTCAAATCAACTAGGTTACAAATCAAGACAACAACCATCTAATCATTTCGTACTTCTCACCTTTTTGGGAGAAGTCCTCACTTTTATTGCTTTTGCTTCTTCTTCTTTTTTTTTTTTTTTTTTTTTTTTTTTTTTTTTTGGAATAAACAATTATTAACCTAGAGTTTGGGCCCTCCACCTTTCGACGCGGGAAGTTCAATACTTGATGAGGTTATAATCCCGGCTACTTAGTGAAAAGGGGTTGTTATCCACCTTTCTCAAGAATGAAAGCTTTCAATGCACTACTAGCTCAATTGGGAAATAACCAATTCAATAATTAACAAAGTATGTACCCCACAAATGAATGCTAGTGTGCGCCTGTGTTAGTGTAGAATACTAGAGTGAATTTCAAAACAATCACAAAATCAAGATGATGTGGACCACAAGTGCAAGCATGATATCAATTTTTCGAAAAAATTTACTCCTAAATGGCATTCATAATGCATACAAGGAGTATTTGACTCTCAAGTCAAGCAATTTTTAAATTTTAAGCAATATAGTCCTCAAAAGATCAAAATCATAACTAGGTATGGACCAATCATAGAAATATCCCTCAAATACACAAGTCATGCTAAAAATTTGAATTTAAAACTAACATTGTAGAGCACCATTCCCCCCCAAACTTAAATTGCACAATGTCCTCAATGTGTAAAGAGAACAAAGGAAATAGTACACCAGTGCAACTAAGCAAGAATGATCGGGACTGAAGTATCCAAAATGGGTGGCATTGCCCCCCCAAACTTGGGATAAACTGTGGTCTTGAAAATTGGTACTTGGATAAACTTATCAGATAACAAAATGGGATAATCAGTGCACAGTGGACATGTAAGTGTAAATGGGATAACAGATAACGAAATGAGAGAGGTATAAGGTTGGTCTTAGAAATTAGGTAGCACTCTCTTACTGAAGTCACTGCGATGCACCTGATGGAGTCAAACATACAGAGATAAGAATACAATCATATGACATCCATAGCAAAAATAAATATACAAAAAAAAAATGGATAAAGTGCATGTACAACAACAATATCAAAGCCGACAGACCGGCTGTAAAAATAATACAGTGACAATAGTAAAGTATCAAAAGGAGAGAGGGATCATAAGATAAAAAAGACTGGGAGCTCAGGAAGATGAGATTGGACGGGCAAGTCTGGCTCAGCGGATGTCTCTGGATAAATCTCTGAACATGGTCGCGACATCCATGCAGAAGGCAGCAAACTCAGCTCTGTGGGCTGTGAGGTCAGCTCAGATGGTAACAACAGCATCCTCGAGCCTCTGCAGATGTACTCCAAAGCCGGGGGTCATATCTGGAGTCTCATGCATAGATAAATCAGAAGAAAGCTCCTGAGTCTGCTTCTGCTCATGAATGGGCGACCTGGTTGGAGAGTCCTGCTCTGCATCGTCTGCAAGGCTCTCTAAGTCTATGTGTAAGTGCTCGGCAACTGGATCTACTGGTGCCTCGTCCATTGCGGGATGTGCTGCTGCTGCCTCTGCCGGTGCCTGTGCCTGTGCCTGCTCCAGCTCCAACTCTGTTGCAGCCAGTACTGCGTGGTCCTATAACCTGGTAATAAGGGAGCGGTAGGTTTTGTTCCAGTCCTTCTTGAAGAAGTGACAGGAACCTCTCTCGGGGTGCTCCCGATGATGGATGGGTAAGCACTGGTCAATAAGAATCTGGGTGATGAGGTGGCTGAAAGGAAGAGACTTAGCCCGTCCGAGCGTTTCCTTGCTGATGTACTCGTCATACAGCTTCCTCATCACGCTCTAGATGAGCGCGGTAATGGACACCTAGTGCCCGGTGTAGAAAGAGTAAAGGGCTGTCAGATAATCGCCCCTTATCTGAATCTTGTGCCCCGCCATGTAGATATTCCGGTAAAGGATGGAATCAATAAACCATAGGTTGTCTAGAAGGTATGTCTGGGTGGCAAAAGTCGTGCCACTGGCATGGTGACCTGTGAGGGAAATTGTCATGTCGGCATATGAAAGCCTGAATAGCCTCAGATATATGTCTTGAAGCTCTGGAGGACATCTGTATGGACAGCGTCAAGAGCGGGCTAAAGTGTCCACTGTAATGGTGATCGGATGGCCATCGATAGCAGTGACCATCTCAGCTGTGGTATGCGGCGATGGTCGGAGGTTCTGGTAGAACAACTGAACCAGCCGTGGGTAGACCAGCTCTGTAACGGGGGCAAGAATAATGGCTAGGCCCCTCTGAATAATATCCTGGTAGGCGGATCGGGTCAGTATCGATCAAGAGAAGAAGGCTGTGTCAAACTCTGACTTATGGTCAAGTGTCATGTGCGCATATCGAGGCGTAGGCCGATCACGCCGTAGATGAGCTGGCTGAGCTGTCTGAGATGGTATATGTGAATGCTCAGCTCCAGTCTGCGGTGGAGACGGTGATGGAGTGAAAGCAGGATGAGCTGCAAAAGTGGATGGTATGTGGTCATCCTTAGGCTCATGAGATGGTGACTGAGGCGGGGTAGCCTGTACTAGCTCCCGCTGTGCATAAGAGGGCTCTGCTGGCTCTTTTATCCTTGGCCTAGTATATCGGGTGGGCCCGTGTTACCTATTGGCAACGGTCTTCCTCTTTACCATGGCCTGCAAAAAGAAAAAGAAAAACTTGCAATGGGAGTTAGTGCCAGAATAAGAAATTTTAAAGTACGAAATAGAATCATGGATGTCAAGTAAAATAGACAAAACAAATATAACATGATCTATGCAAGTGGTAGAATATGAAACATGCTAAGCAATGTAAGTATGAAATGCATCCAATGTGGAATATCACAGGCATTGGGCATAGATATGATAGCATGAACATAAGATATGATGAATGAAGTGTGTGTGAGATCTATAAAGTTCGATCGATTATAAAAAGAAAGAGATCGATCACAAAAGTTAGATCGATCGAAAGTAAGTGAGATCGATCTCACTACTTGGATCAATCGAATACATGAGTTTGATCGATCTCTCAAGATCAATCGAAGATACTAGTTCGATTGATTGAACAGTGCGACGATGAAAACCCAAAAGTCACAGATCTGTGACCTGGGAAGCATGGGGCCCACACGAACGTGTTCGTGGGCCCATCAACACAACAAATCAACAAATCCCCATCACTGATCAAAGCCCAAACTCCCAAAATGAGATCAAAATCCAAAAATATACAAAGTATATATACACGAAGCAACACACACACACACACACACACACACATAGATATATATATATGTAAATACAGTGCTTCGAAGCTTCAAAAATGGTGGATTCGATCATCTAATCATCCTAAATCAAATATATAGAACATGTATGCATCAAATCAAATCAATCTTCAAAGTAAATCTTGGTTCTTACCTCAACCGAAGAGAAAATTGGAGATGAAAAGGGAAAGATGAAACCGAGATGAGAGAGAGTGATTCGGGAAGCTTGATGACACCGGAGGGCTTGCCGGAGGAGGGGAAGATGATGATGCACAGTGACGGCGACGAGAGGGTCTAGGGTTTGAGAGAGGAACCCTCGATTCTATTTTTAAAAACATTCCCGACAGAGTTCGATCGATCGAACTCAACTGTGATCGATTGAACTTTGATGAACTCTCTTCAATTTTTTTTTTTTTTTTCATTGAATAAACACTTAATAATTAAAAATTAATTAAGATATTTTAGGATTTTTGAAAATGTAATAAAATAAAATGAAAATAAAATAAAGTAAAATGAAATAAAATAAAATAAAAATGAAGATATTTTTGGATTTGTGAAATTTTGAAAAGTCAAAATAAAGTTAAAATAATGAAATGAAGATTGAGATCGATCGAAATAAGAGTTCGATCGATCAGACAGGGAGCAAAAATATGTAGGTTTTTGGTTCAAAAATTTGGCTAAGTGTTGGAACAGGAGATCGATCGAACTTGGAAGTTGGATCGATCGAAGAATTTTCAGATCGATCTTGGAATGTTTGGAACGATCAGACAGAGAGTTGAAATATGCAGGTTGATGCTGGCTCAAAATTTTTCTAAGTGTTAAGTCATGAGATTGATCAAACTTGGAAGTTGGATCGATCGATGGTCTCTTGATCGATCTTGGAGTTGGTTCGAACGATGGGACAAAGAGGTGATTTGGATGCAGGTTTCTGCAGGTCGAAAAATTTTCTAAGTGTTGGATGCAGAGAAGAGTTCAATCGATCGAACTCAAGTTTGAGATCGATCGAACTATGTAGAATGTTCAATAATGACATGAAAGCTTATGCAATCCTCACCAAAGTTCCTTGAAATGCATATAAACCAAAAACAAGTATCTAGACTTCGCAAGAAATGAAATGAAAGATAGAAATGGGGGAGGAATAGGGTTTTGACACCCTACGAATGCTTTTGCTAGTCTTTAACATCTCTAGCAAGACATTGGCCTCTTTTAGCCTGGATCAAAGATCTTATAATGCATCCCCTCCTTGTTGGGGTGATAGATGCTTTGAACTCCACCTAACAAAGTGTTTTTTGAAGAACTTGTTGGATTAAGCTCAAAAAAAGTCTTTGGTCCCTTGTCTATGCAATTACAACCTTTGGGTTTCCATGCCCTTTCAAAGCAAGAATTTGAAACAAGACTTTTAGAATGCAAGGTTGAAGATGATTTTTTGGAAGTTTTGGTTTTACACAAAAGCTCATTTCCTTGGCATTGAAGATCATGACATTCATCTACAACATTGACTTCTCCTTCATATTTGTCAAATGAATTGGGTGTGGGATTAAAGATATTCAACTTCACCTTCATGTGGCCAAATGAGATCTTCATTATCCCCGTCCTACAATTGATGTTGGCATTAGCGGTTGCCAAGAAAGGACGGCCAAGGATAACGGGAATTTGGCTCTTAGGATTGGGAACCGGTTCCGTGTCTATGACAACGAAATCAATTAAGAAGAAGAATTTGTCAATCTTTATCAAAACATCCTCAATTATACCCCTAGGCTTCTTAATGGATCGGTCGGTAAGTTGCAAAACTACCAACGTCGGTTTCAATTCACCTAAGCCCAATTTGACATAAACCGAGTATGGAAGAAAGTTAACACTTGCTCCTAAGTCAAGAAACGCCCGATTAATGATATGATCACCAATAATGCATGATGTAGTGGGTGAACCGGGGTCCTTAAACTTTGGAAGAGTGTTATGTTGCAAAATTGAGCTTACTTGCTCGGTTAAAACCACTTTTCTTGGTGCTTGGCTCTTGTTCTTCCGCTTTTGGGTGCACAAGTCTTTCAAGAATTTGGCCTAAGCCAAAATTTGCTTGATTGTATCCAATAGTGGAAGATTAACTTTCACTTGCCTAAACATTTCCATGATTTCATTGGTTTTTACCTTTTGCTTGTCTTTTGAAATGGATCCTTTTAAGGCATCCAAAAATGGAACCTTTGGTTCAAACACTTTTTCAAAATTTTCTTTTGAACTCTCTTCAACATAAGAAGTTTTCAAATCATTTTTCAATAAAACCTTTTTAACATCATTTTTCAAAACTTTTTTTCTAAACACATCTTTTAAAACTTTCTCATTTACAAGATCATGTATATGCAATGAAGGAGGAATGGGATGTGAAACGGGATGGGTGACAACTTGAGGTTGCACCGGTTCACTCTCTTCATTAGACATTCTAACTTGATTGTCCACAATCCTACCACTTCGCAAGGTAGTCACCGCATTAACATGTTCAATGGTGTGGCCTTCCGAAGAGAAATGGGTTTCCACAACACATTGTTGCTTAGGTGGGGCATTTATAGGCATCTTTCCTTTCTCTCTTGCATTGAGAGTGCTTGCTATTTATCCTACTTGGATTTCTAGCTTTGCAATAGATTGAGAGTGAAAATGAAGCAATTGAGTGTTAGCCTCTAAAGTGCCCAAAGCATTCAAAACTTTCTCTTCAAAGACGGGACTTCTAGTATTACCTTGGGAATAAGATTGGTTGGGAAAATGAGAATTAACAAATTGATTCCCTTGTGATTGATAAGGTCTATAACCTTGGGATCCTTGGTTTTGAAGTGGAGGTGGAATGTACTTCCCTTAAATACCGCCTTGGGAAGGGTTTGAGCCCTCTCCTTGGTTTTTCCAAAAGAAATTCGGATAATTCCTCCAACTTGGATTATAATGAGTACCATAAGGATTGTTCCATTGGTTCACAAAAGCCACATTGACTTGTTCATTAGGTTCACTTTGCACTTGTCCGTGAGGACAATGAGAAGTAGAATGAAGAACACTAGAATAAGTCATACAAGTTTCATTTGATGCACGATGAGAATGGTTGGGGAAGGAAGATACTTGGTTCACCGAGTTTTGGTTAATAAAAAATTGATTAAACCTTTGAGATAAAGACTTCATTTCGGTGGCTATTTCATTTGAATAGTCGACTTGATGTAAGCCAACACTCTTCCTACCTTATGAATTTATACCATTCTTAGATGATAGTGTTCTATGCAATGAATTTTCACTCATGCTCTCATAGAGACGCCACACGTCATCCTCATGCCTATCAATGTATGAGCCACCCATGGAAGCATCAACCATGCCCTTATAGTTGTCCGACAAGTTCTCAAAGAAGTATTGAACTAATTGCCATTTGGGCATGTCATGATGTGGATACTTCCTAAGCAATTCATTGAAGCGTTCCCATGCCTCATGAAACATTTCTCCATCCCCATGCGAAAATTCTCGAATTGAGGTCCTCATGGCATTGGTCTTAGAAACCGGATTGTACTTCTTTAAGAACTCTTGTTGCATTTCTGCCCAAGAAGTGATTGAAGAAGGCCTAAGATTGTTAAACCAATACTTTGCCTTGTCTTTTAAGGTGAATGGAAAAAGTTTGAGACTTAAAACCTCTTCCGGCATGTCCGTATATTTTACGGTGGAACATACTTCAAGAAACTCATCCAAATACTTGTAAGGTTCTTCACTTGGAAGTCCATGATAGTTAAGAAGCATTTGAATGGTTTGTGGCTTAATTTCATAATGATGTGCTCTAAATGGAGGCAATTGGATGCATGTATGTGCATTATACTCATTAGGCACATAATGGTCTCTTAAAGCAAGAGGTGGATTAGCTACTTGAGGTGCAACATGAACACCTTGGTTTTGAATTTCTTGATTGTTGATGAGAGGTTGTGGAGCATACATTGGCCTTGGCATTCCATATGGAACTTGGCCTTGTTGTTGTGGTGGTTGGTGAATGAATGGCCTAGGCATGCCTAATGGTACTTGTATGTTCTCATTGTGCACATTGGGATGAAGGATACCTTGTTGGTCTATGTGACCAAGGTCCTCAACATGATTATCATTATGGTCATCCATTGAAAGATTGGCTCTATTTGAACTTCCTCTTCCCCTAGGATTTCTAACGATAGATTCTAGATATAAATCAAGAGGGACAAGAGTTGGTCTCAATGAACGACATCCATGCATGCACAATGCAAAACACAACAAACACAAAGAATGACAAACACTATGCCTTCACAACAATACAATTAGACTTCTTCCACAAACATTTAATTCATACTCTCATACCTTAACAACAATGATGCAAGACAATAAAAAATGAGCCTCCACGCGGGCTGATGATTTAACTAAAGGATTGAGTAAAGAAAATCTCACAAAGGTCCTTTAGCACTTCAACTCCAAATTTAAAGCTTAGCTTAGCAATTTTAAAATTTTTAGCTTTTTGCTTTCTTTGCTTGCTCGAATTGAATGCATGATGGCTCCTTTGCTTGCTTCCTCTCCAACAATGCACCTAGTTAAGTATTCAACACAATAAGTAACCAAAAAGAAAAATAAAAATAAAGTAAAGACACGATCAAAAGAGTACTAATCTTAATCAATTCCACAAATCCGACGTTGCCAAATCTAACCGTTAATCCCCGGTAATGGCGCCAAAATTTATGACGACGGCCGCTCGTGAACACCAAAATTGTTGTAGTGAATGTGCGGTTCAAGAAAAGCCTTTTGGGTCAAATTTAAATTTATAAAAACCACTACCAACACTACTACTAACGTAGAAAGAGTGAGTAGGGATCGTCCCAAGGGATTGTGGGGATCGAGCAATGTCGTAGAATCACAATTAGGGCTAGTAGGTCGAGTGATCAAACAATTGGTTGGTTGGTTGATTAAAGAGTAACTAAATTAAACTAAGTGATAGCAAAACAATGCAATTAAGAGTAAGTAAGAGAGAGATCTTGGGGTTTAGAGATCACCACCAAGCAATGCATTTCTATATCATTGACAAGTGATTAATGAGGGCAAATGGTGTGTTGCAATATTGGTATGTGTGTGTGTTTGGTTGATTCAATAAGTAAGAATGACTAGTTAAGCATGTATTGTCTAAACATCATGTGAAAGGCACAATATATCTAAGCAATGAAGCATATATTACCTAAACAACATGTGAAAGGTACAATAAATCAAAACAAGTCATTAATCCTTTCATTAAGCTCACAATCTAAATGCAACACAAGGATAGAGACATATGCTACTTGCATTCAAAAGCTTGGATCATCAACAACAAACATAGATTGTCCTCCCATTTAACACTACACTACAACTACACTACATCTACACTACTAGCATGAAAATAAACTAAGGGAAAGGCACAATCCATCAAGAGATAAGCATGAACCATCAAGAGAATCACAAAAGCACTCATTTAAGCACTATGTTTTGACAATCTCCAAATCTATAGCATCAATACACATAGACATGCATCAATAACACAAAATCTAGAGATAAGCACATGAACATCTATTCTAGCATACATAGACTTATGGATAGAATGAAATGATCAATTGGAAGCATTAAACCACATAAATCATTGAATAAACAAGATCTATATATATCAAAGTGTCAAAACATCAATTACAACACTAATCCCTAAAAAATACACAAGATTAAGATATGGAAAGCATGCTTGGGGCTAACTCTAGCCCCAAGAGGATGTCTAGCCACTCATGGTGATGATGCTCCAACCCTCAAGGGCTAATTCCATGGTTGAAATCTGCTCATTGTTGATGAAAAGTCTCCAATGGTGTCTCTAGCCTCCTCCTCCTCTAAGCTTCCTCTCCAAGAGATGATATGGAAAGAATAATGGCTTTCCTTTGTAAAATCAATCCTTATCCTTATATAGGTAGGTAAAAATGACACCCAAATTGAGCTGGGGTCGTGCACACAATATTCCTTAATGATTAGATAAAGGACAACTTTCAATGAGATAGAATTTAACTTTTTCGCACTGGAGGAAGTTCGATCGATCGAACCTTGAACTTGGATCGATCGAAAGTAAGAAAGATCGATCGAACTTAGGCTAGATTGATCTAATTGGCTGAATTTTTTGGAAAAAGACAAATTCGAGATATTTATGGGAGATATTTATAGGAAAAGGACAAAAGTGGTTAGTGGGTGGTACAGCTGTGGATATGATCAATCATTTGAATAAGGATAAAAGTATTCGATCGATCAAAGGATGGCGTTGGATCGATCGAACTTTTGGAACTTTATGCTTTTGGGTCAAGGCTTGGATCTATCTTGAAATGTTGAGATCGATCATTGTTCGATCGATCAAACCTTGAACTTGGATCGATCGAACTTTGCTGCTTGCCACCTTTGGTTTCATTTGCTTCCTTCTTTCTCAACTTTGCTCCTTTCTTTGTTGAATCCCAGAATTACTTCAATTAAGCTCTTATTTGGCTAAGTTAGCTTATTTTCGGGATAAGTGCCTGAAAAAGGAAATAATACGAAATCAATCTAAAATGGTAAAGTAAGATAGATAAGGGTACTAGATTGCCTAAGCCTAAGGGGTTTAAATACGCACTTTTCAGTGTTCATCAATACAACAGAGGCACCGACGGTAGAAAGAGCTTTCATGGATATTAACCTAAAGCAGGAGCCTCCAGTAAGGTCACCACATCATTCTTAGGAGCAATGCCAGGACGAACATCAGTCTTCTGATCCAGTCATTCCTGACGCTCAGGCTCAGACACCCAACTTAGGGAGCGTATCCAAACACTGGAGGATGCAGTCGTCTCCTTCCGATCAGATGTGACCACTCTCTGCATGGATGTCATGTCAGCGCTGCAGGATATTTCTCAATATATCTGGGGTTCACACCCTGCCAGACCGTCATCATCTGTCTGACCTCTCTCTTTCTTTATCTCATATATCTTGTGTTTTTATACATTGATACTTTGATACTGTTATTACATTTTTGCGGCCAGTATGTTGGCTCGATTACTGTGATGTACCTTACACAGTTTTATTTTATTTTTATTCATGATATTTTGGATGTCAGGTTCTTATATTGATATTTCTGTTGATGATTGACTCCATTATCAGGTGCATCCCAATGACGTCAGTGAGAGAGTGCAGCCCATATTTTTTAGGACCGCCCTTATACCTCTCTCTCTTTCATTTACTATCCCACTTACACTTGCATGCCAACTGTGTGCCATTATTATCCTATTTGCTATTTGATGAGGTTTTATTCCAGTGCTATCTTTTCAGGACCACAGTTAATCCCAAGTTTGGGGGGGTTATACCACCCACTTTGGATACTTGTGTCCAAACCATTCATTGACATAGCTACGCTGGCATACTCTTTCCTCTTTATTTTGTTCTCTTTGCACATTAAGGACATTGTACCATTTAAGTTTGGGGGTAATATGTGTTCTTTGCATTTAATTCAAGATTTTGAGCATGACTTATGTATTTGAGGGATTTTCTATGATTGGTCCATGACTAGCTATGATTTTGATCTTTTAAGGACTATATAGCTTAGAATTCAAAAATTGCTTGACTTGAGATTCCAATACTCCTTGTATGCCTTGTGGATGCCATTTAAGGGTAAATTTTTTGAAAGATTGATATCATGCTTGTATTTGTGGTCCATATCGTCCTGATTTTGTGATTGTTTTGAGATTCACTTTAGGATTCTACACTAGCACAGACACACGCTAGCATTCATTTGTGGGGTACATGCTTTGTTGATTATTGATTTGATTATATTCCAATTGAGCTAGTAGTACATTGAAAGCTTTCATTTCACTAAGTAGCCGAGATTATAGCCTCATCAAGCATTGAATTCCTCACGCTAAAAGTGGAGGGCCCAAACTCTAGGTTAATAAATTGAAAAAAAAAAAATAAATAAATAAAGTTTGCAAAAAGTAAATAAAAAAGTGAGGACTTCTCCAAAAAGGTGAGAAATGGAAAATGATTAGATGGAGGTTATTTTGATTTGTAACCTAGTTAATTTGAGCTTGTAAGTCTCTAGGGGTGTTTAAACACCTAATGTTCTAAAGCCGTCCGGTTTGGGAGTTATTGACCTAACGCTTGACCTTATGGATCGCTAGAACGTTTAATAGATTAACACATTGCACTATGCTTCCATCTTTGATCCTTAGGGATAGAAAAAAAAAATTCAACTGAAAAGAATAAGCGCATTTAGTTGAATAAAGTTTTAATAAAAGGTTCATTCTTTGTCTAAATGATCAGTACTAGATTTGTGTGTTAGCTTGAGGCCGAATGTGATCATTTCTTTAGTTGTCTTAGATAGCAACATATTTGATGCTAGTTCACTTAAAAAGGATTGTAGAGTTGTTTTGATTTCCATGATCATTGTCTTGATGTGTGGAGGACCATATTTGCTTGCTTAATGTTGAGATTTTGGGAGATTGCTTGGAAATGGTTGAAAAATTACATACTTGAGGTAGTTTTCTCCCAATGCTTATTTGAAATATTGGTGCCTCTTTAGTGAGAAGGAGCTTAATGTTTGTGGGTATCATTTCTGGAAACCCTCACGAGATTTCACTCGTCTACTAGGAGTAACCTAGGTGTTTAAAAGGCTTGTTGCATGTTCTAAATGCAATCGTGTTCTCTACAAAAGTGGCGTTATCCATTTATTACTTTCTACTTCACAGTTGTATAGTTGTTCATTTCTTGATTTTCTTTGTAGTTTATTACTAGGGACTAGCAATATTTAAGTTTGGGGGTGTGATAAGCGCTAAAAAATGCGCATTTAAACCCTCAAGCTTGAATGTTTTATGACCTTATTCTATCTTATTTTTCCGTTTTAGTCTAATTTCATGTTATTTCCCTTTTCAGACACTTATCCCCAAAATAAGTCAATTCCACTGAATTAGAGCATTAAAGGAGCAATCTCAAGCTTAGTGGAAAAAATAAGCAAAGTGGAAGCAAAGTGGTGAGAAGAAGCCCTCTTTGATTGATCAAACCAAAATCCGATCGATCACACTGTGATCGTTCCAACCATACCATGATGGATCGAACCTTTTGTCCTTATTTTCAGAAAAATTTTCGTTTCGATCGATCTAACCTTTCCTTCGATCGATCGAACACTTTTGTCTTATCCTGACTTACCACTTTTGTCCTTTTCCCAAAAATATCTCAACTTTGTCTTATCCAAAAAGTGCGCCGCCGTGGTTCGATCGATCCAACCAACCTTGTGATCGATCGAACTACCTCAAGTGCGTGAAAAATAGAATTCTAGCCAACTTAAAGGTGTTTTGATGGTGCAATCATTTGGTGGTCCTAATGCACGAGGTCTAACCATTGGGTTTGCCCTTTGAGCTACCTATATAAGGATTTTGGCTATTTTGAGTAAAAAAAGAGGGGAGAGGTTGATTAGTTTTGACAAGAGGCTAGAGATTAGAGAGAAAAACACACAAATTGGAAAAGTTCATCCACTCATCTAAGGTTTCTACCAAGAAGAGGAGGATAATTTCTACCACGGAGATAGCCCTTAAGGGTTGGATGACAACATCAATGAGTGAATAGAAATAGCCCTAAACATGCCTCACAGACTTTGATGTTTTGTAATTAATGGGGATTTGTGTTGTAATTATTGTTTTGACATCTTATATATATATATATATATATATATATATATATATATATAAATCTTGTTTTTACAATGATTTGTGTAGTTTAATACTTCCAATTGATCATTTAATTCTATCCATATGTCTATGTATGCTAGAATGAATGTTCATGTGTGTATCTCTAGATTTTGTGACATTGATGCATGTCTATGTATGTTGATATTATGAATCTAGTGATGGTCAAGGCATGATACTTAAATAGATTACTCTTGTGGTTTGTTTTATGGTTCATACTTATTTTTTGATGGATTGTGCCACCTCTTTAGTTTAATTAGTTTAATTTTCATGTCACTAGCTTAGTTGTAGTGTACTTGCCTTACTTTCTTAGATAAGTGGACAATCTATGCTTGTCGTTTGATGTTCCATACTTATGAATGCAAGTAGTATATTTTTCTAATTTGATGAGTGTGCATTAATTGTGGACTTATGGAATGATTAATGGCTTAATTTGATATATTGTGTTATTCACTAGATTGGTGAGACAATGTATGCTTACTTAAGCCATCCATGCTTGATATTCAAATAATGGCACATACTTTCATTTACAACACATAATCCCCCTAATCCATCAAATATTGAATATCTAGGAAGGTAATGCTTAGTGGTGAACTCTATGACCCAAGACTCCTCTCTTATATTCTCTACACCTTATATTGTTTTAGTTGTTTTACATTGCATTTGTTTAGTTTAAATCATAGTATAATTCAACCACAAACCATCTTTTGATCATTCGACCTACTAATCCAACATTGATTTTCAAACAAAAATAAGCTTCCTTTCCCTTGGGACAATCTCTACTTACTCTAACTACATTAATAGTTAGTAGTGGCAGTGGCATTCTATAAATTCAAACTTGGCCAAACTACAATTCACCACATTTGTGCTTTGGTCCGATGACACACCAAGGTCTTTGAATAATTTTTCTAGTTTGTTGTCTCCGAATTTGACAGCTATCGACGCATAACAAAGAATTACAAACTTAAAACATCATTTCTTGAACATTTTATAAATTGTACCACAATTAAAATTCAAAATTTGTATGAATCCAAACACAAACTCAATTCGGCTGGCTATGTAAAGGGGAAAAAAAGTGATACTAACATATTTATTCTATAAATTGTTAAATGAGGGCTTTATTAACATTATACTAGACAAATGTAAATTTCAATAACATTGTAATCTATTACTTAAAAATGCTTTACATAAGTGCTGAGAGAAAAGCATAATGTGTGTACAAAAATTATAAATGCCTTTGGAGTTGATGCCAAAGGTAGGTTTAGTAAGAGTTGTCATCTATATCATAAACAAAATAATATATATATATAACACATCTGACTAAGTATAATATTTTTTTCGGTAAATAAATATAACTAAGTATAACATTATTAAGGGGGAAAATAATTTTTATAAGTGAAACAAACATCATTATTGAATTCCGAACCCTCTTGTGTGAAGGGAATCTTGTGTCTTGGTCTTGTGCTACATGTAAATTGTCTTTGTAACTCACTACATCATACAACAACAAATACATAAAAAAGTTTTTGTTGTTGCATAAGCGATGTAATATAGTTGTTATATAAGCGATATAAAATTGTTGCATAAGTGATGTAAGTTGTTGTAAAAGTAATGTAATGGAACACGATGAAATGCACATGAGAGGATTCATGTTTCATCATTTTCAACATCATCCCTATCTTATTGACATATTAATGGGATCGACTACATGAATTCTCTATCTCTTCTATTTTTAATAACCTCTCGTCTCACGTATTATATTTAAAAAAATTTAGGCATATTTAATAATCACATCTCATGTTATATATGTTTTGTTTCCTTCTCCATCTTTTACCTTCTATGACAACTATTATTCCTTTAACACATTTTTAGGTATTTTATATTATGTGTTCAAAATCTAAGTCTACTCTCCCTAATTTTCTCACTAATTGGTATTACTCTTAAGTTTTCTCTGACACTATAGTCCTTTTATGTATGTTTGTTTCCAAATCCTTTACACTTTCATTAGTGCATATTAGCTCATATGGTGTGATACCCCTCAACTCCGAGACATAGGTTGATCAGGCCAAACCCAAACCCAAACCTGATGGAATATCAAACAATTAAAGTATTTAACAAACATGAAATACAAAATGAAATAAAAATAAAAAAAAAAGCTAAAAGAAACTAAAATAATTAATCCAATAATAAACGTCCAATAACAAAATCATCTGATACCAGTAATTAATTAAAATTACAACTTGGAAATCCATCATATGGACCCCTAATTCAAAATCCAACTAAAAAAAATAATATCTGACTAAAACAATAATAAGGAAATCCTACGTTAAGACAGAGGAGTGAATAGATAGTCTCTGCTCAGCACGAACAATCCATAAGCCTAGAACTAACTAACAACTGAAAAATAATGGTAGGTCAGACCCATAAACAAGTTCTAATCTACTATATCCCAAATAGAGACTCAGACCTCATATACATCCTAATTAATTCAATAATAACTAATAGTCCCTATATATATATACACACACAAACACACTAAAGGAACCTCACAAGATTATAGTGTGAAAATAGAGTTACGCGGGGTTCGAAAACAGTTAATTGATTTTAATTGTGATTAACTCCTTTAATGACCTAGATCTGATTATTAGGTCAACTTGCTCAATTTATGATTGATTAAATTATATGATCAATTTAAACATTCACAATCATAAATATAAATACCGTAAAGTAAAGCAAGTTAAGTTTAGAGATATTACACCAAGATTTTTAGCGAGAAAATCCCAGTTGATAAAATACGTCAACTGTTTGTATGGGAAAAACCTCGTGGTTTATTCATTCCAAAATAAACCATTCCACTATGTTTGAAACAAAGTACACCAAACTTTGACTTTGGCTCACACCCTATCGTTCTACCAAACACCAATTGCTAACAATCCTCTAGCTTTGCGATTCCCCATCCAATAGCAACTTGACCTCAGGCTTATGCTTGACCTTTGTAGAAGAGTAACAGGTAAATAAGACAACACTTCTCGAATGCTCCAACCCTTTCAAAGTGTGATTGCTTTTACTTCCGTTCTTCAAGATCTGAACTCGATGCAGAAGAATTAAATCCTATTCTTTATACAGAATATCTGAATATTTAATATAGCTCCAATTCCGATGAAATGGAGAACCAAACCACTAAATCACTTATGGATATATGTGTATTCTCTCATAAATAAATTTAGAATAATCAGATTTGATTTTCTAAATTTTTTCTCTCTAAAAGGCTTTCTCAAAATATAGAATTGATTTTTCCTAAAAGCCGTGTATAAACCTATGTGTATGACAAGGTTTAGATAGAGTTTATAGAGTCCTAATCTCTTTGAAAATATGAAAAATTTCGTGCATAGGACTTAGAAAGGAGTTGGGATCAAAAAGAAAACATTCAGAATAAGGAAACTGAAATTGGAATAGTACCAGGAGACCTTGAACCAATTCAGAGGGGCTTAACCGGTTCAAAAAGGCCAGAGAGTTTTGCCGTGGCCAACTTTGGTTCTTGAACTGGTTCAGCCCCTTTAAACCGGTTCAAGATGGACAGTTTGGAATTTTTTGCTTTTCTGCTGAAGTTGAACCAGTTCAGCCCTATTGAACCAGTTCAAGATGGCCAGAATGTATAATCTCCTCCCGAACCTTCCAAAAACCTTTCCTAAATGTTCTCACTACTTCTCAAAACTTCTTAGAGCATTGTTCTCATCATCTCGGAATGTAGTATCTCATGAACACTTGAACTTCTTCAAATCTGTATCCAATCTTCAATCTTCAAATTTTTTAACCGAAAAATTACAACTCGATCAGACTTGTTTTGACAACGAAATTAGCCAATTACAAAATATATGCATCTCACATATAGGGCTGCCTCAACCTGAATAGTAGGCAACATGCAAAACGCACATATAGTGGGCATGAGTACCTAGACCTACCAGGGCACACAACAATACTATATTTAGCTACACATCCCTAACAATATACGCACCCTAACCATGATCTTGAGACTCAAGCTCATATCATGGCATATAACTATATATATATATATATATAATCTGTCATATCCAAACATAAAATAAATATCCGGTATATCATCCAACAGATTCAGTTGACCTGACATGAAAATATGTAGGATTTAATATTTTAGTTAATCTATTCTGTTATATATGAATAGGTAGGACTTAACGTTTTTAGTTAATCTGTCCCTAATATGCCACCATCTCATACTGGTGCATATAATGCATAAAATCTATAAGTGATGATACAATTATGATATCACATCAAATAAATCCATACATATCATGATATAAATCATACAGATATTCCTTTGCATTTAATTGAGCAAAATATAACAATTTTAAGTAGCATGTATTGAATTTATCTCATAAAAATTAACATGCATCTCAAATAATTATACTCCTCCACAATCTGATCAAATTTATTTAAAACCAAATAATTGATTAAAATAATTTAATCCAACCATATTTAATTAATTTAACATTTTAAATTAATTAAATTTCATACTTAACATGTGTACTTAAATCATGTTTTTTAAAATCCTCCATAAATCTAATTTAAAAATTTAAAAATCATTAATACTGATTTAATAATATCTTGTGAATAGTAGGCAAAATCCCAAACAAAACCCAAACTCCAGTACTGAACCGATGGACCAAAATCCTATTCTGGTCTGCCGATACGGCTCTATTGGTTGATCGATGACCCATACCAGTCGGCCGATAGCCCTATTTCGGTCGACCGAAGCCCTGAATCGATCAACTGAACCTTACGTTGCTCTTCTCCTACTGCAGCGAACTTCCTCCTACGAACCTCCATTGTTGAAACTTCAAATCTCCAATTCAACCTCCCAGAACGTCCCAATAATTCCAACACAGTTCATAAACATTATTTAAACATTATAGAACATACATTATGCATCAATTTGTCCAAATTACCAAGCATATACACAAACCCATTACATATATACATACACTGTAATTTCAGTTTTAATCATGCAATTAGGTTTAATTAATAATTTAATTAATTAATTCTGGAACTAATCTAGCATGTATATAATCTGAATCAAAGGAGAAGAGAAGAAAATAACTTGCCTTAAGTATTTTGATTAAAAAAAAAAAAAAACCCTAGCCTCCTTCTTCCTCTTCCTTTTTTTATTCCTTCTTTCTCTCTATAAACTTCCAGCCTTTTTCCTCCAAAATATGCTACGTGATTTAATTTTTAACCCTCTTTTTTCTAACCTATAATTATACATTTATAGGCTAAATAAAATAAGCCTAATCCTTTTTCCAATCCAAGTCAACTTAATAAAAGAAAATTAAAATATTAAAATATTTAAAAAGTAACTAAAAATATATTATGTACATAATCTATGTATATCCTTACTATACAGATATATAAAATATATACATCAGATTATTAATACTAAGTTACAATAATATTAAGTAATAAATTATTTTTCTGATATATATATATATATATATATATATATATATATATTTACATATATACATATAAAACTATCCACGGGTAATTATCCATACCCATTAAACCTCATATCCAAGTAGTCCATGGGACCCAATTGGTTGGCCCATTACTACTAACCATATCCATAAAACAAAATCAATAAACAACACATCAACTAAATCAACTAATTCAAATAACATTCAAACACATACTTTCAATTAATCAGTTAAGTCAAATAAAACATTTAATTAACCAATTCAATTAAACACGTAACCAAATAACCAAATAATCAAGGAAAGAAATAAAAATGCAATTAAAACATTTAAAATAATACCGAGACTATCGTTTTAAAATTAGGGGTATTACATATGGTTAGAATCGTTTGATAAGCGCTAAATATTTCATATTCGAACCCTTAAAAGTGCATGCATGAGTTAGTACCTTAACATTGCTTTCATTTCGGTTTTATACTAATTTGTGATTATTTACCTTTCATAGGTGATTTCTTGAAGAAACCGATCAAGTCATGACTTTAAAATATGAAACAATAATCTCATAGCCTTTGGAGGTATTTTGGACTTTCCGGGATGATTCAGAAATAAAACAGACAAAATCGGCCAAATTATGAAGAGTGTGCTCGAGCACTAAAAAGTGTGCTCAAGCACTATGACAGCACTATGGAGAGAAAAATGAAATTTTGGTTAAGTGTTCGGCAAAAAAACGCTTCGGAATAATTTGAAAAAAATTGGCTAAGTGTACCAATTAAGGCTCAAACACACTTCTTTAATGCTTGAGCACACTTACATAGTGCTCAAGCATTGTCCCCACAAGGCTCGAGCACACTTTCATAGTTTTTGAACACTGTTTATAGGGCTCGAGCACTGTCACGCTGGGATATAAAATTAGATGCGGGAATATTATAAAAATAAGTATTTTTGACCCCAGACGGGCCCAGATGTCCCCAGAAATCCTAAAGCCCATCCAAGATCAGATAGGACATAATTTTTCCAATAAAAAAAGATGAAATGTCACAAAAAAAATCTCTCTTGCAATTTTTCAAATCTCGCGGCGACTTTTAGGGTTTTGAAGTTCTCTTTAAAGATTGAAGAAGAAAATCCCAAGAAGAAAAGTTGCAGTCCATGGAGATGCTTTCTACACCAAGAGCAATGATATCATCCATCTTCACGAGTAGCTAAATCTTCTCTTAGGAAATTGATGTAACCCAAATCCGAATAATATATATGGTTTGATTGTTCTTTAACTTTAGGGATTTTCATTATTTATGTATTTTAGTTGCATAATTAAGAGCAATTGATTTAGGTATTCTAAGCAATTAGTGTTTTAATGAAATAAACTTGGTTTTTTATCAAATTAATATCTTATCTTAGAATTGATTTTACTTTAATCAAATCCAAACTATTCTTCTTGTTTGAGATTGATGGCTAATAGCTTCTCATAATGATTTGAATAGTGATCATGCAATAGTGCTTAAACTGTTTTATGAATGAATGTTTGACAGGTTATGCTTAAGGAAGACGAATTATTTTGCACATTAGTTTAGAGTAGGTAGGTAGATAATTCGTGCTAACCGAAGAGAAGTTATTATTTAACATAAATTCATGATTTATCTTCTTAAAATTGAATTAAATAGAATGTTAATTCATTTAATTCCTGATCATGCATAAATATTGAAATCCCTAAGGTTGAATCAATTGACCATATTATGAGGTTCGTGGTGAAATCAAGCCCTTAATATTTATTCTTTTGATCTTAGACTTTCTCATATTTGCTTATTTTTAATTACTTTTATACTATTGATACACAATCACAACAAACAAACTTTCTCTCTAAATTAAAAATATAAATTAATTTTAGACTTAATAATTCACCACAGTCTTTGAGATTCGACACCCTCAACATGGTCCTATCCTGCAAAAGATTCGTTCTATTGCGAATGGTTTATCATTAAAGAAAAACTCACATCAAATTTTTTACGTCGTTGCCGGGAACTGTGTAATGAATTTTGTTGAGTTAACAATTAATTCTACTTTAATTTGTAGTTTCGGAATCTCTATTTTCTCATTTTATTTCTTTTTCTTTTCAAGTGTAGGAATCTAGGAGCAAAGGCAAAGGAGCTTAAGGAAAACAAGTTACGGTTTCGGGACCTTTTGTGAGCTCTTATTGTTTTATTTCTTTACTTGAAATTTTATTTTCTTTATTGCCATTGAACTTAGTACATGTTTGGTCGTTGTTCCTTGTCATACCCTTTACTTGAATACGACCCAGAAAAGACTCTTAAGCAAATTAGAAAATCTAAAAAGAATTCTAAATTGTTTTATTTTCTTTATAGCCATTGAACCTAGTGATTTTCCTCGTGATTTTCCTAAACATACCAAACGAATTTTGCAAATCACGAACATCTGGAACTCTTGATTGACCCAACTCAAGTACTAAATTAGTAATTGTAAATCAAATTCCCAAATAAAATGTGAGAACTCTTACCTGTGATGGAGAGAGCAGGAGATGGTGGCTATTCAGTGAGAAATAGGTGGTTGTCGGCGACTCTTATTGCTGGAAGAAAGAGAGAGTAGATGAGAAAGTGTGAAACATCTGTGACCATATGAACTAGGGCAGAGCTCCTACCAGTGATGGAGAGTGCAAGAGATTATGCCGATCCGGTGAGAAATCAGCGACTTACTGCTGGAAAAAAGTAAGAGAAAATAGAGGAGAGAGTGCATGAAACGTTGTGACCTAAGGCTTGAAGATTCTAATGTGGCCATACCCAAAAAGAGAGAAATGGGGTTAGTAAAATGGTAAAGTAAGAAATAATTTACAAAATGACGTAGTTTAGTTCCATAAAATTAGAGTGCCAAATGTTCCCGCTGCCGCAATAAATATTTTCACTAAAGTTTCAGTGGAGGTAAAGAGGTGTGGAGAATATCGCTGGTTAAAGCAAAGCTATACCAATATTCATAAATGTTCGCTGTAAAGTACACAGTGAGAGGTGACAATACATCTTAACATACTGCTGAAAATAAATAAATAAATAAATATATATATATATATATATTTATATTATGTATATTTTACACTAAATGATGTTTTAACACACTACTAGAGATACTCTAAGTATATTTAACTAACGTCTCACCTTAGCCTCACCCTTAATTATATAATGTGAGATATATTTTTGTAAATTGGCATATTTCGGTAACAGTCAAGTTGTAATTCCAATTACCATATCCGACTTGACATCGACTACGAAATTGAAAATTTATTCAGAAGAGGAAAGTACTATTGATCATCAAAAAGGAAAAAACAACGATTAGGACATCGTTTCCCACTTAAGACACATTGATATACATGGTATATTTTCAGAGTTCCAAAAATACAGAATTTCCAAGTTCATATTGGATTCTGTCAAGTGGGAATCGGTACCTAAATTTGGGAACCGGTTCCAGAAACTAATACTCGAGAAATAACTCTCTGTCAAGTGGGTAACGGTACCAAGATTGGGAACCGGTTCGACAAGTCCTGATTACAAAAAGTTTTCTAGTTTCCTTGTTCTATTGACTACCTTTTTTCTCCAACTTTTCTTCCAAGTCCTATGCATGAAATTTCTTTTATTTTTTGAAAGAATAGGACTTTGCAAACCTCTATATAAACTACGTCATATACAAAGTTTATTCACGGCTTTTACATTATTATTCAGATATTATTCAAAGCCTTAGGAAGATTACTTTTATAGAAAATCAGATTTGATTTTTCTGTCATCTTTCTAGAACACATACACATAAACTCATAGTGTGTTTAGAGTTGTGGTGCTCGAATCTTGATCGTGATCATACAGTTGCATCTACATTGATCAGATAATAGCAGATTTACTTCTACATCGAATTCGGAAGTTGAAGAACAGAAGTAAACACAATCACACTTTGAAAGGGTTGGAGCATTCGTGGAGTGCTGTTTGATCTACCGACTACTCTTCTACGAATATCGAGTGTAAGTCTGAGGTCAAGTTACTGTTGGAAGAGGAGTCGCAAAGCCAAAGGATCGTCAGCAGTTGGTGTTAGGTTGAACAATATGGTGTGAGCCAGAGTCAAAGTTTAGTATACTCTATTTCAAGCATAGTGGATTAGTTTACTTTGGACTGCACAGTCCACGAGGTTTTTCCCATAAAAGTTGACATATTTTATCAAATGGGGTTTCCTTACTAAAATCTAATACTTTCCTAAAATTCATTCCGCTGTGTATGACTCACAAATTGGTATCAGAGCCAATCTCTACACATTGAGTTTATCCTTGTTAGAAAGTTTTGTTTTGTTTTCAAAAATTGTTTTAAACATGTCTTATGTGTTAAAAGAAGGTGGTTCTACTCAACGTGGTCATTTATTTGAAGGAGATAATTACAATTTTTGGAAATCTAAGATTAAAGCTTATTTGCAAAATTCTGGTGGTAAAACTTAGTCGATAGTTAAATCTAGCTATACACCTCATACAATAGATACAACTATGGATGGTAGAATAGTCAAAGAATTAAAAAATACTTTTTCTTTTACTACTATTGAAACTAAGCGTAATGATGCTAATGGCAAAGTTTTATATTTAATTATTAATTTTGTTGTTCCATCTGAATATGCTAGAATTTCTGATTGTAAAACTGCCAAAGAAGCTTGGGATATTTTGGCAGGTCACTTGATGAGCGCTGAAAAGTGCGTATTTAAACTCCTTAAGCTTAGGTATTCTAGAACATTTATCTACTTTATTTTACCGTTTTGTATTGATTTCTTGTTATTTCCATTTTCAGGTACTTATCCCCAAAATAAGCTAACCCAGCCAAATAAGAGCATAATTGAAGCAATTCTGGGATCAATCAAAGAAATGAGCAAAGTAGAGCAAAAGGAAGCAAAGGGTGGAATTTCAGCAACTTCGATCAATCTCAAGAAAAGTTCGATTGATCCAACTTTCATCGATCTCAGCACTTCAAGATAGATCTGAGCCATGTTTGTCTCTGTTCAAAGATCTCAAAAGTTTGATCGATCCAACTTCCTTTTTCGATCGATCGAACATTCTTGTCTTTATCCAAATGATTGATCTTATCCAGTTGTACCACCCTACTAACCACTTTTGTCCTTTTCCCAAAAATATCTTCAAAATATCTCAGATTTGTTTTTATCTAAAAAGGCGCCGCCATTGAGGATCGATCCAATTTCAGTTCAATAGATCTCAACCATGTTCAATCGATCCAAGTCCAAGGTTCGATTGATCGAACTTCCTCCAGTGCGAAAAAGTTTAATTTCCTGCTCACAAAAGTTATCCTTTATCCAATCATTGGGGAATATTTGCTCTATGACCCCAGCTCATTTTGGTTGTCATTTGACCTACCTATATAAGGATAAGGATTACTTTTTGTATAATGGAATAACATAGAGGATCATATTATATTATCTCATCTCATATCATACTTAGAGAACTCTTAGGGAGGAAGCAAAGAAGAGGAGGAGGCTAGAGACACCATTGGAGACTCTTCATCAACCAAGGAGCAAATTTCTTCATGGAGCTTGCCCTTGAGGATTGGAGGACACATCCATGAGTGGCTAGACATCCTCTTGGGGCTAGAGTTAGCCCTAAGCATGCTTTCTATTTTTTGATTTATATATTTTTGAGGGGATTTGTATTGTGATTCATGTCTTAACACTTTTATATATATAGATCTTGTTTCTTTAATGATTTATATGGTTTAATGTTTCCAATTGATCATTTCATTCTATCCATATGTCTATGTATGCTAGAATAGATGTTCATGTGTTTGTCTTTATTTCTTGTGTTATTGATGCATGTCTATGTGTGTTGATACTTTAGATCTAGAGATTGTCAAGACATAATGCTTAATGTCATGTTCTTGTGGTTTATTTGATGGTTCATACTCATTGCTTAATGGATTGTGCCTCTCCTTTAGTTTAATTAGTTTAATTTCATATCATTAGCTTAGTTGTAGTGTAGTTGGTAAATGTGAGGACAATCCATGCTTGTTGTTGATGTTCCATACTTATGAAAAGCAAGTAACATGTATCTCTAACCTTGTGATGTGTTTGGATTGTGAGCTTAAAGAAAGGATTAATGGCTTAATTTGATATGTTGTGCTATCCACCATACTGTTTAGACAATATATGCTTAATTTGTCATCCATACTTGTTGAAACAACCACACACACACACTTTATTGCAATACATGTTATTCCCCTCATTAATCATTCATTAAAGGTGTAGAAAAGCTATGCTTAGTGGTGATCTCTAAACCCCAAGATCTCGCTCTATCTTTTATTATCTCTATTGCATTATTGCTTACTTTAATTTAATTTGCATTTAGTTTAATTCAACCAACCAACCACTATTTTGATCATTCGACCTACTAACCCTAATTTTGATTCCTCAAGCTAGTACGATAACTCAATCCCTTGGGACGATCCCTACTCACTCTTGCTACGTTAGTAGTAGTGTTGGTAGTAGTTTTTATAAATTTAAATTTGACCCAAAAGGCTTTTCTTGAACCGCACATTCACTACATTATTTTGGCGTATACAAACGGCCGTCGTCATCACTCATGAAGGAACTTCAAAAGTGAAGTTGTCCAAAATTCAATTGCTTTCTCATAAATTTGGCAACATTGTGATGAAAAAAGATGAATCCTTTTCTGATTTTTATTCTAGTCTTCTTGAAATAATTTCTAAACTATGTCACTTAGGGAAAAAAGTTAGTAAGAAAAAAATCTGTGAAAAAATCTTAAGGTCTTTACCTAAAAGATTACAGATTAGGGTTGAAATCATCTCTGAACACTGGGATTTGACTACCTGTCAAGTAGATGAGAGGGTAGGTTCATTAAAAACTCTTGAGATGCAGAATTTTGATTTAAGTCAGAAGGAGAAAAATCTTGCTTTAAAATCTACACAGGTTGAGCATTCTGTGAATGATGACTCTGAGGATGATATTGAATTCTTGTCAAGGCAATTCAGTCAAATTTTGCAAAGGCAACAGAGGAGAAGGAATAGCAACATGGCTAATCCTCATAATTTTGACAATACGTCAAAATTTAGGTTTAATGAAAAGAAAGTAGAAAAATCAAAAGAAACTGAATTTACTTGCTGGAATTGTGGTGGCAAAGGTCATGCATTTACTTTTGTTAAACCTATTATTATGCCTAAACCATGTTTGCCTGATGCATCACATTCTGATATGTCTTATGTGCCTAAATTGTTGCGTTGCACTTTTTGTGGAAAAAATGGATATAAGTATAACTCATGCCTTCATAGGAAAAAGAAAGACTTTTCTGAAAATCATTCTAAAAATTCTCATGCTAAGAAAAAAGTGCATTCTAGGAAGAAAAAGGATGTTGTGTCATTTAAGATTAAAGCTGAAAATTTGCCTAAGAAAGAGGTAAAGTAAAAAATTTTCAGGAAATGGGAGTGAGAACTGTTTGGATCAAAAAGTCTAATTTGATTCATTATGTGCCTGTTGAGTCCTTGGAACAAGTTTCCAAAAGGACTTCACCTTTGAACTGAGTCCTATGAATTTCAGTGATCATGGCCTGTGTTTGAAAGAATATATTGATGTCATTAGATCACTTGCTAGGGTTTGGTTTAGGTTTGAGTTTCTGATCATAGTCTTCATGAAAGATTTGTGAAAATTCTTCCATTGAATTTATGATCTATCTTTGGATGCAAATTTGGACACATGATTTTTTAATTAAAATAGATTCTTGGTTTGTAATCTATACAATGAAAGTTATTTGCATTGATTAAAGAATTTTTAGATTTGAATCTCTTAAGTTCATAACCTTTTGTGCACTAGTCCAAATCTGAAAAAATTTGATTGAAAATCATTGAATTATTGACTAGGGTATATTGATCATAAAAGCTATAAAGGTTATTGTTTGGAAAAAAATAGGAGCTTAAAAAAAATATATGAATAAATTCAGCTTAAAAAAGAAAAGAATATATATATTGTTGAATTCTTTGTTTAGGAAAAGGCCACCTATTGAGAGTGTTCGAAAACTCCCATTAGACTTTGAAGAGAATTTAATTGAGTAAAAAGAAAGATAGAGACAAGTTGAATTGGGGAATTTCTGTCTGCTCTTTAGAGTGAAAGACACCTTACTTGGAAAAATTGCTCAAAGACAATTTTATCTTGATACTTTTCGATCAATATAGTTTAGACAATGATTTATTGATAATTGATTGAAAATTAATGAGATGGATTGCACACACACAATTGAACTTGCTAAATTGATTTATAAATGTTTCATTAAAATTTGCAAGTTAAAATTCGTGTTGTGATTATTTCTTGAGAATTAAAATTGATTGAATATTCTATGGAGTCGAAATTTTCATTCATAGATATCTCTGAAAATTTTCTGGCAATTTGGATCACGTGTGGACTTGAATGACTTTGATTGACTACTTAATGATTTGTTCTTTATTTTGTAGTTTAAAAAAAATAATAAAAAAAATAGAAAATCTAAAAAATTCAAAAAGATTTTTGCTTTTAGATTATAGTTTGTTTATTTGATCATTGAGTGTTTTAAAAAGACTGTTAAAAAAAAATTTCTGGAACATTTTGAAGACTAAAAATTTCAGGTTTGTCATGTGTTTACCGGTTCTAAGGACCCTCTACCGGTTCAAGTTACAAAGGAGCAATGCATAATTCTCTGGAGCTTGGCTACCAGTACCGTAAGTTTGTTACTGGTTCAACAGTGGTCCACATCCACGTTTTGCTCACTGCCCAGTGGGAACTGGTTCCCACTTTGGTTACCGGTTCCTGGCAACGAGATTTTGGTTATGTAACCCATTTTGGCATTTTAGTTAGGTAGTGTTGCATACATCTTTTCTCTCTCTCTATAATGTCATTTCTCTCTACATATATATATCATATATATCTTCCAATATTGCTTCAAAGCTTGCATCATTGTCATCATATTGCAAGTTTGAACATAGAATCATCCATTTGATCTTGACACTGAAGATTGGGAGTTGAAGAGAAGTTTTGAAGAGAGTTTGAGGAGTTTGGGTTTGAAAGAAACTTTTAGTGGATTTGGTTAAGATTTGTTGAAGATTCTTGGGAGTTTTACATTGAAGCAATTAAGTTTAATATTGTGCTTGATTTGTTGTTGATCTTTGGAGGTTTGAAGTTTCAAACTTGTTTGACCAAGAACAAGTGTTGAAGCGTACACCAAGTGTTCGACAAAATTACCGATTGAACTTCGAAGCTTCAAACCAAATTTTTTCGAACACAAGATGCCTCTGAGACTATACAAGAAGGACAAAGGCAAAGGTATTGCATCACCTCCACCTCCCACGAGAGCCCGAATGACAATTTCTATCTGGGAACCACAAGAGGGTTCAACCGCTTCAAGGGATGCTCCAACTTTTCCTGTGCGCTCTAGCTCTCCTACCACTGAGATACCACCTGGGTATCCGTCAGTATCTGACATTGGGAAGGTTCAGTTTGCTCAAGAACACTTCTATAACGAGTATGCTTGGCAAGTATACACTAAAGTATATAAGGACAGTCCGATTAAGCCGGAACGAAATATGAACTTGAAGAAGTTAAGAGATAGTTCGGGAAAGAAATTGGTTGATTATATTGAGAAGCATAAGTGGTTGTTCTTTACCACTATGGCAAATTTCTACAGTCCCGATCTAGTTCACTATTTCTACTCAAATATCCGCAAGGTTCATGATTCCGGATATTTTGAGGTTTCATTATTCAGGAAGGATTATGTTGTACATACAAATGTGATTGGTAAAGTTCTTGGCATTCCCAAGAACTTTTCTAACACGGGATATCGTCTTCCACTTGATCATTCCGGCTTGAAGTGGGAAGATATCTGCAATGAGCTATGTGTTTCAAACTCACCAAGGTTTCCTGACTACATTCCCAATCGTTATTTGACAAATGAGGCAGCTTTTCTGAATTTATTTGCCATCTCCAACCTGGGTTATTTTGGGAAGAAGGATGTTATATCTTCAGATCGTATAGAGGTATTATATCTCCTATCTATTGATGCAGAGATACTTCTTGATTCTTCTATATATAGATTAATGGTTGCACACTATAAGAATAACACCAAGAAGAAATCATCTCCATTTCCTATGATTATTATGGAGTTATATCGGCATTTTGAGATTCCACTTCCACCTCGTGCTCATCATATAGAGATCATGTCCGAGATGGATGTGAGGGCTTTTAACAAGGCCAAATCTACAAGAGCTTCATCTAGGAAAGCTAGCACGAGTGCAGCTGCGTCTTCATCATCTCTTCTGAGGTTACTACGCTTTTTCCAACCAAGCGAGTGTTTAACACTCTGGATGCCAATTTGTTCTATTCATTGATTCTTCAGAATCAAAAAGCCTTGATGGATGTTGTTCTTGATCTTCAAGAGAATGTTAGTTTGCTTAAGGAGCAAATGACGGGTGGTACTTCTGAAGATGTATACAGACCAGCCCCTCCAGATCCGTCACTTGTGGCTGAGGATGAGAGAGATGAGAATGATGAGACAAATGATGATGCATAGGATGATGAGGTTGACAGTGGGAGTGACACTGATGGTGGTGATGAGGATATTCCGACATCTACAGTTCCATTTGTTGGAGATGATCTTGATGCTTGATTCTATATTTATATCATTCATGCATCATTTTTTATTAGTTTTTACATTGTCATGACTTGATATTTTTGGATATTTTATTTTGGTTTCTGACATGTATCAAACTGATTTCTGTTTACTCAGTTTTAGTTTTATTTCTCTCTGGTTATTTTGCTATTACTTTGTCAATTTTGCTTCAAAAAGGGGAAGATAACATGGTTACATTAAGGGGGAGAAAAATCAGAGAAAAATCAGATTAGAAAAATCTAAAATTTTTGGATAACTTATTCAGGGGGAGTTATTTTATTAAACTTTCACTGGTAGTTTTGCTTGAACTATGTGCAGGAATTCAGGTAAAAGTTTGTCCAAGAGCTGAAGAGAACAGCGATAAAATATTTTCATGGTTTCTTATAACAATTGTAATTTATTTTTCTACTTTAGGTAGATTATAAATTGTTCTTAGGGCTTTGTCACGAAATTGCCAAAGGGGGAGATTGTGAGATATATTTTTGTAAATTGGCATATTTCGGTAACAAAACAAGTCCTAGTCAAGTTGTAATTTTTGTTACCATATCCGACTTGACATCGACTGCGGAATTGAAAGTTGTTCAGAAGAGGAAAGTACTGTTGATCATCAAAAAGGAAAGAATAACGATTAGGACACCGTTTCCCACTTAGGACATATTGATAAACATAGTATATTTTCAGAGTTCCAAAAATACAGAATTTCCATGTTCATATTGGATTCTGTCAAGTGGAAACTGATACCTAAATTTGGGAACCGGTTCCAGAAGCTAATACTCAAGAAACAACTCTATGTCAAGTGGGAACCGGTACCAAGATTGGGAACTAGTTCCACGTACAAGTCCTGATTACAAAAGGTTTTCCAGTTTCTTTGTTATGTTGACTACCTTTTTTATCCAACTTTCCTTCCAAGTCCTATACACGAAATTTCCTTTATTTTTTGAAGGAATAGGACTTTGCAAATCTCTATATAAACCACGTCATATATAAGGTTTATTTACGACATTTACATTATTATTCAGATATTATTCAAAGCCTTAGGAAGATTATTTTCACAGAAAATCAGAGTTGATTTTTCTGTCATCTTTCTAGAACACATACACATAAACTCATAGTGTGTTTAGAGTTGTGGTGTTCGAATCCTAATCGTGATCATACAGTTGCATCTACATCGATCAGATGAAAGTAGATCTACTTCTACATCGAATTCAGAAGATTGAAGAACAGAAATAAACGCAATCACACTTTGAAAGGGTTGGAGCATTCGTGGAGTGCTGTTTGATCTACCTGCTACTCTTCTACTAATCTCGAGTGTAAGTCTGAGGTCAAGTTGCTGTTGGACGGGGAGTCGCAAAGCCAGAGGATCTTCAGCAGTTGGTGTTGAGTAGAGCGATAGGGTGTGAGCCAAAATCAAAATTCAGTATACTTTGTTTCAAGCATGGTGAATTGGTTTACTTTAGACTGCACAGTCTACGAGGTTTTTTCCATAACAGTTGACGTATTTTATAAACTGGAGTTTCCTCGCTAAAATCCTGGTGTCATTTCTAACTTTATACTTTGTTTAATTTTATCTGCAAGTGATTAACTATTTAATTGCTAAAAAATAAAATTAGTAACGACACTGATCTATTTTATAAAATCTAATATTTTCTTAAAGTATATTTCGCTGCGTATGACTCACATGTAATAACTTTTGTTCAAAGTGCCAAAATTGTGATTGATTAAACAATTCACAAATATATTTGCATTAAGTCACCGCCACTCCTTCGCCTTGCGCGACTGTAACACTCTTAGAGCAAGTGATATGGCGGGCTTTTTAGCCACGGTGGCCGGCGCACAATGAAAATTTTTTGGAGACCCTAACCGACCAAAGCAAAAATGTAGCCCCCACTTCCAATATCTCTATTTCCTCTTCCTCTCTTCCAAATTGACAGGTCGCACAAACAAAAAGCCAAATCTTTTATTACCCTCCAAACGCAATGTGTCTGGATTGTGATTGGTTAACACCATATTGCATGTGTGTTTTTTTATTTTTTGTTTTTTTTTTTGTCTCGGCTAGGCTATGTGTCAAAAACACACCCACACTATGGTACAAATTTTATTACGGAATTATACATGCAGACTATGGTATAAATTTTATTACAGTCCACAAATGTTAATATATCTACTGTAGGATTTGTGGTTTGGTAGTAGCTTTTTTAGTTTTTAAATTAAATGATAAAAATTCAAATTTTTAAAGAAGTAAAATGAATGCATGAGTAGCGCGTGTGAGCTTCTTATTAAAAAAAAATTACAAAGAAAGTCAATATAACTGACACCATATTGTGTGTGTGTTTGTTTTTTCCTTTAATGTTTTTCTCGCTAAGTACTTTATTGTGTGTGTTTGTTATAAACAAGAAAAATAAAATAAAAAATTTGACCTTTTAAAAATATAATAATAAAAAAATAAAAAAGAAGAAGGGCGCGGAAACAGTTCCAAATTTCCTATGCACCATGGACATGTCATGACAGTGCATCATCAAAAAAGGTAAAACGTTTGCCTTGCAGCTATATTGACTTAAATAGTATTGTCCAAGAAATAAAATAAAGTAAAATAAAATAAAATATACTAATAGGTCATTTGCAACCCTAATATAAGCTGTCTTCTAGTGTAAAGGATTTCCACCAATCAAGATATGTATACATGCATATAGTCAATATTTAATAGGTCCTATAAATATATCAATTTATTTGTCCTTTAACTCCATTAAGTCCCTATGTTCATAATTTCAAACCCATAAGTCTTTTGTACACATCCTTGCCGCTAGCTAGCTAGTTACCATATATATCAACTCTTCCATGGCTTCCTTAGCTTTTCTGGCTGCCGGAAACAATGTTTTGCAGTCATGTAAGTCAGTTTCCGGTAACTCATATCAAGTCAGAGATGGATCCTTTTTTGGGAAGTCCATTTCGTCAAACACCCGAGGCTTAACCATCACAAATGTTGCAAGCAAAATGCCTACAGCTTTTCCTCCGGCTCTAAAAGAGATCACCGATGACCGGAAGAAGCTAGCTGCTTGGACAAGCGTCCAGCAAGAGCGATGGGAAGGAGAGCTCGTCGTTGAAGGCGAAATACCACTATGGCTGGTATGTAAAACTACAAATTAGATCAGTGACACAATTATATGTATGTGCAGTATGCTTATAACTTGTTATCATGACAAAAATAAGATCATGACAATTAGTCATTTATAAAAACAATGACTATTAAATATATAACATCTCCTTCAAGACTTTAGAGTCAATCTTTCTATTTTTTATTTTTTTTGCCTTTTTTCTCTTTTGATTTAATCTTGACCTAAAACTAGTGATTTTTTTTCTCTTTTGATTTAGTGCTATTTTATTTTTTATTTGTTTTAGTATTTCTCAGGCTACAGTTGTATCTCTGGTTTATATTTGTTCTGCATTGCCTCTACAGCTTGTGCTCCGTTGTGTCCAATTTTTATTTTATTTATTTTTTCCCTTTTTGGCCTTAGTCATGTGTGGCCCTAGGGTGTACTAAATTATTTTTTCCTAAAAATAAAACTTTATTTTACTATATTTTTCTTATTCTTCTTTGACATTCTCTCACGTATCATAATTAAATAATTTCTCCTTAGGGATGAGGACGAGGCAAATCTGTCAGTAAACATTATATATATACATAAATACAGAGGGAGTGGAATATTTCTTTTAATGATATAATAAATAATAAGTTAAAGGGGCGTGCGTTGTTCATCATCGATTTTCTTGGTGATGAGAGATTTTGCTAGAACCTTGCTTGTTTAATTTAATTTAATTACACTGTATAATGTCTTTTTTAATGTCGCATTCAAGTTTCATGATGCTTATAATTAATTACGTTTACATGTCTTATACGAAATCATTTTTCTAACATTCTGTTGTTATGTTGGTATAATAATAAATGTTCTACCTATATAATATAGTGTATATATGAAATATAAAATCAAATTAATAATACATATAATTGATTAAAATTAATGCATATTAATTCTTCATATACTCCCTCCGTCCCTTATTAGTAATCCATTTTTTTTCTTTTTACATGTTCCAAATTAGTTGTCCTCTTTAAAGTTAAAATATTTTTTCTTTATATTTCCATCATTGTCCTTTATCTTTTTAAAAAATTTCAAACTTTGTAACTGTATATATTTAAATTAAAAATAATAATTTGGTAATTTTAAAAGGGAACAATGTATTAATTGCATGTCTCCTTAAAAAGTAATAAAACCAAAAATGGACAACTAATAAGGGACGGAGGTAGTAACTGTTTAAGTGATTAATTAATTGCATGCAGAGCGGGACGTACCTAAGAAATGGTCCAGGCTTATGGCACCTGGGAGACTACAACTTCCGCCACCTATTTGACGGCTACGCCACCCTCGTCCGCCTTCATTTCGAGAACGGCCGTCTAACAATGGGTCACCGGCAAATCGAATCTGATGCGTATAAGGCAGCAAAGAAGAACAATAAACTTTGTTACCGTGAATTTTCGGAAGCCCCTAAGCCAGATAGTTTCCTAGGTTATATTGTTGACCTAGCTAACCTATTTTTCGGTGCATCATTGACTGATAATGCGAACACCGGTGTGGTTAAATTAGCCGATGGACGGGTTGTTTGCCTGACGGAGACAATCAAAGGGTCAATAGTGATTGATCCGGACACATTGGACACAATAGGGAAGTTTGAGTATAGTGACTCATTGGGTGGCCTAATTCATTCGGGTCATCCAATTGTGACGGATACAGAGTTCTTGACTTTGTTGCCGGATTTGGTGAATCCGGGGTACTTGGTGGTGAGAATGGAGCCGGGGACGAATGAGAGGAAGGTGATCGGGAGGGTGAGTTGCCGCGGTGGACCATCACCGGGTTGGGTTCACTCGTTCTCTGTGACCGAACATTATGTGGTTGTACCGGAGATGCCATTGAGGTACTGTGCCAAAAATCTCCTAAGAGCTGAGCCCACACCACTTTACAAGTTCGAGTGGCACCCGGAGTCCAAAGGGTTTATGCATATCTTGTGTAAAGCTAGTGGCAAGATTGTGAGTCCTCTCTCTCTCCTTTTTTTTTTTTTTTTTGGTTCGTGGTTAAAAAGATTTTTGATCAAGTTATAAACTCGAACGTTCTGAAGTCGTCTTATACAAGCATATTAATAGATAGATCATATAAATGGATTTACTTAACAAAAAAAAATTACAAAACAATTATATATATGGATTGTTAAAATAGTGATACAAGCAATATTTATATATTTTTGTTGTTGGTCAAATTATAAAGGTGGCAAGTGTGGAGGTTCCATTATTCGTGACATTCCACTTTATCAATGCATACGAAGAGAAAGACGAGGATGGGAGGGTGACTGCAGTTATTGCCGACTGTTGCGAACATAACGCCGACACAACAATTTTGGACAAGCTCAGATTGCAACACCTCCGATCATTTACCGGCAAAGACGTCTTGCCAGATGCTAGGTATATATAATTCTACAATTCTATATAAAATGAAATATAAAAAAAAAATATGTTTATATACTATACAAAATTATTTGTTTGCTTCTATTGTATACGCCATATTAGTGCAGGCTGCACAATTTTGTCGGTTCATAAATTATGAATGGGAATTAGTTTGGCAGCCGAGATCCAATTCTAAAAGTGGCCCATCAACTGTCTCATTGTTTTTTTATTGCGAAGAAACTTACACATCCATTTGTCGCTATCTTTAGAGGAGATACCTGTTATTCTGATTTTATTTAGTGTATCACAACTCAAGAAGAATTAATAATAATTTTGCTAGCCCATCATTTCGGTTGAATTGCTCAGCAAAAGAATTATTTAAAAATTGGGACTCTAAGCGAAAAGAGGATTTTATACGTCACTCTACTTTGATTTTGGGTTCTTGATCTGAATCCACGTGCCCTAGACGGTCCAATACATAGGGAAAGGTGTGGAGATCTAGATGATGTCCACTACCTGTGTAAAATGATTTTCACTCTCTCTAATGCACTAGTGGTTTAGAATATAAATATATATACTTATAATATATTTGACTATGTAACAGGGTTGGTCGTTTCATAATACCATTGGATGGGAGTCCATATGGGAAGTTAGAGGCTGCATTGGAGCCAGATGAACATGGAAAGGGCATGGATATGTGCAGCATCAACCCAGCCTACTTGGGCAAGAAATACAGATATGCATATGCTTGTGGTGCCCAACGTCCTTGTAACTTCCCCAACACCCTCACTAAGGTACGTACCTATAATATATATATATATATATATATATATATATAATAGTTTGTGTATATAAATTTGTTGGATTGAAATAATTTTATTAATTGCAGCTTGACTTGGTAGAGGGAAAGGCGAAGAACTGGTATGACGAGGGTGCGGTGCCCTCTGAACCATTCTTTGTGGGTAGACCTGGTGCAGCTGAGGAAGATGATGGTAAGTTATTAGATATATATAGTATGCCCTCTAAATGCCATTTGCGTCCATTACAAACTAATAATAATAATAACAATTATAATAGCAACTTAATTTATTTCTTTTTCATAATAAGAACATAATTAGCAAAGTATAAAATAAATTATCTGAAATTGTAAATTGTGATTGAATTGAGTCATCGGTAATATAAATTATTCGTTGTTACTATCAATTATGAATTGATTGAGTGGTTAATCTCACCCAAAATAATCCCAACTTGATGTGAAATTGGTTTAGTATTTGTTAGGGCTAGAAGTTGAAATTTCAAGAAGCACATTTGGTATACATGGGCATAATCACCTCGGCCATGGGCCTGATTTTCTTCAAATCTGTTTACTGCCTTCATGTTGGGCCCATTCATTTGTTTGGCAAGACCTGTCCTGAATGTCCCTACAATTCTTACTTCTTTCTATTGTACTTGAGAAATGTTCATTCTTTTATTTGACAATGGGAGAAAATATTCCCCTTGATCCCCAATATATATATATAAATATATATATATGTATGTATGTATTTCAATAGAAATAAGAAACATGATAAACTAAGCAATAATGTCACAACCTTTAGATAATTGCATGATATATTTTTCATTTTGAAGTAAAAATTGTACCCTATAATTAGTTTCACACCTCAAAACTAATCTTTTGAAGGTAACTTGAGCTTTTATATCCTTACCTAAAAAAACTTGAGCTTCTACATTGCATGAGATTGCACTTTACTCAGTGACCTATTTGGTAGAGCGCCTAGCTTCTCGAGCAGGTGTGCCCATATTCCAGTCCCTCTCCTCCTAATTTGTCAGGATATATATATATATATATATATATATATATATATGTATGTATATCTTGTATGAGATTAATTTCTAAATGAACTTTTTTTTTTTTTTTTGAATTTTAATTAACATGCATAAATATGTGATCACAGGAGTGGTAATATCGACGATCAGTGATAAAAATGGTGAAGGATATGCATTGTTATTAGACGCATCCACATTCGAAGAGGTTGCAAGAGCAAAATTCCCTTATGGTCTTCCATATGGACTGCATGGCTGTTGGGTTCCAAAGAATTAGAAACAAATAAAAATAAAAGTGATTGAATCAACCCTTTGTTGATCGCAATGGATTGATGCAAGGCACATAGCTCACTAGTATGGAAAATTTTCTAATACCCTGAGGGTACCTATTTATGTGGTATCCACCAATGAAAAATTTTCATTTCCTTAATCAATAATAGGAAATGTATTTTATCATTAATTAGGTACTATATTCTCGGTATCCCCAGTACCCAATACCTATTCCACGTACTACCATGGGTAATCAGTACACGTGACACTAATATAGTGTTTTCCATGTATATTATAATATAGTGTGATGAATTAATGTGTGTGGAGCGATTGCTATCTAATATGTATTTTAGGATATTGTAAATAAATGAATGAATTGGTGTGCCTTAAAAGGATTATTGAATTGGGGAATTTCGATCGGTACATGTAAATATCAGTCAATGTATGAACAATTAAATTTCAGTAATAATCCATCAAAAGTGATGATCATTATTAGTCCACAATATGAGATAAAGATTAATGCCATTGTTGGTATTAATTAATCCACAATATCTGACATTAAACATGAAATATGACAAGCTACATCTTTGTTAGGGAAAGTATGTAATGACTCAAATTCGGGGATCCGGATTGCTAACCGGGTCTTAACCCGACCCTAGGTCACACAAGGGTAAGATAGTCAATTTACATCAAAGATGATATAATGTGACTCTAAGTAAGTAAAATAAGGTGTATATAATTCATTCTAGTCACTCCATTACATTTTAAGAGGTTCTATGAGAATTAGTCATGGTTCCCCACAAATACCTTTTCTCGGTTTGGAGGATTTTCATAATAGTTTGAACTAAACAGCCATAAATTCCTTTACAATTGAAAATTTGGAATGAAATTGATAGCATTGAAAAACAGACTCAAAATCCTTGAACTTAGACTCAAATTTGACCCAATTTGGTTAAGAAATAAAGGAGTTATGACTGCTCGAAGTTGGGGGTCCAAAACTGGAGTTTTGCCAACACAAAATAATTCTGAGGGACCTGAACCGGTTCAGGATACTTGAATCGGTTCAACATGGATAGCGTGCTCAAGTCGGAAACCTAATTTCACCCTTGGACCAGTTCAAGGGGGCTGAACCAATTTAAGAAGGGCAGAATAAAAAAAATGGCACAGAAAAATCCTGATTTGAGTGCAAGGGTTACGGACAACTCTTATGTCCCATAGAAGATCATAAGAGCTTCCCAACCTGCATAAACATGATATGTATATAACATCCTAAGTTCCCATTACACGCATAGACATGAATATGTAAAATCATTCAATCATTTACATAACTAATTTCCGTTCATTTAAGTTACGTAGTCAAAATAATCCTATATTCATAACTCATTTTGTCATCCATGGTCAAAAAAACTCATCACATCTTCGTCAAAAATATACACATAGCCCCAAAATAATAACATTACAAGTTTGAGATCCTTAAGGTCACAAATACAATGTTTTACAAGGAAATTACATCAACTATGCATTACTACAAGAATAACAAAAGAATGCTTCTGCCGACCCTAAGTACGCATATGAAAGTCCGTCATCAATCGCATCATCATCATAACCTAAAAAATATTAAGGGAAGGGGTGAGCACGGCTTAGTACAAACTAATAATAATAATAACAATAACAACAATAACAACAATAACAATAATAATAATGATGATAGGAACTTAATTTTTTTTTTTCATAATAAGAACTTAATTAGCAAAGTATAAAATAAATTATCTGAATTTGGGAATTGTGAATGAATTGAGTCATCAATAATATAATTATGACTGACTGAGTTGTTATCTCACCCAAAATAATCACAACTAGATGTGAAATTGGTTTTTAGTATTTGCCAGGGTAGAAGTTGATATTTCAAGAAGCAAATATGGTATATATGAGCATAATCACCTGGGCCATGGGCCTGATTATCTTCAAATCTGTTTATTGCCTACATGCTGGGCCCATTCATTTCTTTAACAAGATCTTTCCTGAATGTCCCTACAATTCTTACTTCTTTTTATTGTGCTTGAGAAATGTTCATTCTTCAATTTAATAATGGGAGACAATATTCCCTTTAATTCTCCATATATATACATACAAATATATATATGTATGTATGTATTTCAACGGAAATAAGAAACAAGATAAACTAAGCAATAATGTCACAACCTTTAGATAATTGTATCATATATTTTTCATTTTGAATAAGTAAAAATTGTACCCTATAACTAGTTTCATACCTCAAAATTAATCTTTTGAAGGAAACTTGAGCTTCTATATCCTTACTTTAAAAATAAAAAAAAAATACTTGAGGTTCTATATTGCATGAGATTGGGCATTACCTAGTGGTCTATTTGTAGAGCGCCTAGCTCCCTGAGTAGGTGTGCTCATATTCGAGTCCCTCTTCCCCTAGTTTGCGAGGCTATATATATATATATATATCTTGTATGAGATTAATTTCTAAACGAACTTTTTTTTCTTGATCGAATTTTAATTAACATGCATAAATCTGTGATCACAGGAGTGGTAATATCGATGATCAGTAACAAAAATGGTGAAGGATATGCAATGTTATTAGACGCATCCACATTCGAAGAGGTTGCATGAGCAAAATTTCCTTTCGGTCTTCCATATGGACTGCATGGGTGTTGGGTTCCAAAGAATTAGATTCAAATAAAAAGAAAATTAATTGAATCAACCCTTTGTTGATTGCAATGGATTGATGCATGGCGCATCACTCACTAATATGGAAAATTTTCTAATACCCTGAGGGTACCTACTTATATGGTATCCACCAATGAAAATTTTTCATTTCCTTAATTAATAATAGGAAATGATATTTTATCATTGATGTGTACTATATTCTCGGTATCCCAATACCCAATACCTATTCCACGTACTAGTATGGGTAATCAGTAGGGTAATTTACACAAACCTCCACTATGGTTTGCCCTAATTACAGGGACTATCCTTACTGTTTCGGAAATTAAGCGGACCTTCCCTAAAAATAAAAATAATCTACACGGACCTCCCTTCTGTTAGAGTCAACGGTAGTCAATAACGAAAAATAATGACATCAACTATTATTTTTACTGAAATATCAAAAATACTTTTGCATATATTATTTCATATTATATTTAAAATTATATATATATATATATATATATATATATATATATATATATATATATAATACACATATATAATCGTTGTGAGAAAGAACGGTTCATTAGAGCTGAAGAAAATAAGAAGATGAAGTTGTTGCCGTTGTGAGAAACTGCTCCATATTGGTAGTGTTGTGCAAATCAAGTGTTGGGAGCTTTGGAGAGGAAGAAGAAGAAGAAGATTGTTCTGTAATTTGAAGAAGAACGATGAAGAAGAAGATTGTTCTTCTGTTTGCAACTTAGGGCTTTATTTGATTAAGTTTTGTTCATCTACAAATTAAAGGCTGAATTCTGAGTTGCGATTTGTTCATCTTCAAAACAAATATCTAGATTTTCAATTTGTTCTTCAAAAATTTGAAAATTTCATTTTTATGGGTTACGATTTGTTCTTCAAATATTTGGATAATAGCGAAGGTCTTGTGGGTTAGGATTTATTCTTCAAATATTTCGATTTTCGTTTTTGAAAACATGTCTACAAGTTCAAAGGGAAAAACTTCAAGCTTGGTTGATTTAAGGTACAGGGATCTGTATTGCAAATGTAAATCAAAAACAAAATCTCTAATTAAGGTCATAAGTTCTAATGATTATAACAATAAGGGGAAGTTATATTATGTTTGTCCAACTAGAAATTGTGGTGTTTGGGAATGGTGCAATCCAATAAGTTGCATTATTGTAATACCCCCTAATTTTGGAACACGGATTGATCAAGTCCGCGCACAAAATCAAAGGATATCAAAACAATTTAAGTATTTAACAAGCACAGAATACAAAGATGAATAATAAAGAATAAATAAACCACTGAAGAAAACTAATAAATAAATATTACTTAATGATTCTCCAACAATTACAATTCGGAAATCCCATAACTCAAGGACCCCTTAAAACATTATCCAATAATCCAATACTATTTAAAAGTACACAAGATGAATAGACGAATGACAGTCTCCCAGCTGCGGATCCTCAACCTCGAGACTGGAACCTCTAATAACCTGAAAAATAAATCGTGGGTTAAACCCTACGAGCAAGTTCACTCTACCAGGCCTCTGAAAACCAATAAGCAGATCATCTCTGATCAAAACCAAACCTAATAAAGTTTTAACTTTAATAAAGCACGATATACATGTCTATATATAATTATATATACTATACTAATCACATCCATTAATAGGTTTATTAAATTTCCATACCTATTAAATAATTATTAAAATAATATTCATACCTAGACCAATCTACCATTTCATTTTATAAAAACTCCTTTGACCTTAATCCCATCCTAGTCAGTTGTTTAATCATTTAAACAACAAATTATAATAAAAGAAATACTCTATTTAATCCCAACCCGATAATGATTTTAATTGTTTAAATCACATATCAAAAATCCAAGTTTTGACAAATCATCCACGTCTTCCCCAATATTATTTTATTAATGTAAAATAATACACTAACCAGTAAGTACTAAACTATTCTCATTTAAGAATATCTAACCCTAATCCAATCCATACATACAACAACCATAGATGATATTTTAATCATCTAACACATAACAACGTAATTATGCTTTGGCAAATCAACCATGCCATTGTAAATATTTTTATTTATATATTGGCAATTCAACCATGCCTCCATAAGTATATTTATTTATACATTGGCAATTCAACCATGCCTCCGTGTATGTATATTTATACATTGGCAATTCAACCATGCCTCCACAGGTATATTTATTCATACATTTAATTAGCAATTCATCCATGCTTTCCATATATGTATTCTATTCATACAAATATTTAGGTAATATATTTAATCATTTGACAATTCATCCATGCCCACGCTTTAACCATGAATTAACTTTAAAATTAACAATACGCTAAATCATACATAGCCATCACATGCATATTATACGCATATCATTAATTTAACAACCAGCCTATTAAGATATGCCAAATAAGAATGATAATATTAATCATCTTAAATGATTTATATATATATATACCTACACATATGTTATTTAATGTATATATGTGTTTAACACTTTCTTTAATAATCCTTGATTATTTAAAATCAATATACATATATATATATATATATATATATATATATATACACTTCCTTCCATAACAAATTATTAATTTATTATATTTACACAAATTAGTGCAACTAAATATGTCAGAAATAGTTTCCTTTAAATACTCCATACCGGTTTAAATAGTTTTCCGACACCGTCTCACTAAAACGTAAATATCTCTTATTAGGATAAGAATCTGATAATGAAATTGGTACCATTGGAAAGAGGACGAAAAATCCTTGAATTTGAGCTCAAGAATGACCCAGTTTCGATTTAAGATGACTAAGTTATGACCGTTTTAATTTTATGTCACAAACAGACAAAATAATTGGCTAAGCTCAAACACTACTGTGAGCGCGCCCACACTTAATTAGCTCACTTGAGCTCACACAAACGCACCCACACCAGATTAGCTCACTTGAGCTCACATGTATGCACCCACACCAGATCAATCTTCTGTTGACCAAACTTAATCCATGGTCCAGATTCACATGCGCACTCTTTTATGTACACCGTAATGCACCGAATCATTCCACTTATATTTAAACTATTCCAATGGCCTAGATCAGTGATGTAACCTTTTACTATGCATTCTACCACACTAGATCATACCTCGAATCACCCATCTCCTGATTTATGCGCCGATTCACACAGAGTGCATAGAATTAATTTAAAATTTAATAAAAATAATTCTAAAATAAATTCCAGAATATAAAAAAAATTACAAAACAAATTCTAAAAATATTCTGAAAAGTACAGAAAAATTCCAGAAAATATAAAAACCAAAATTAATCCCCTTAGGTCACAGTTCCACCTATACATTGATTTTAATATATATATCCAACATCTACATATACAAATAAAATCCAATAATCCAAAATTAAAAATATATAATAATTCATACTTTTAAATAATCATATCTAAACACGATTTAATAAAATAAATTAACTTGATGCTTTTAATTAATCCAAATTAATAATTTAATTAGAGCCTTAATACTTAAGATGAAATCCTTATAGGTTCTAAGAGGAAAAATAGAGAAAACTCGCCTGAAGGTTTCGAAACGAAACCGACGCTTCAAGCTTTAATTATCTCTTCCAATTCTGACGTCCTCCTTTTCAGATCCGACCTCCTCCTTGTCAGCAGCCCTTCTTCTTCCTCTCTCTCTGTCTATTTTATTTTTCTAACGTGTAAAACCTTTAACCCTAAAGCTTTATGTGTATTTTTATACACCTTAAATTCCAAATCCTATTCCAACTAGTATTATGAATTAAAATAATAACCTTTAAATAATTTATATCTATAAACATATATTATATATAAATATATATTCCTTCCATAATTAACTCATTAGTTAATTAAATCATATATACTTATAAATATCAATAAATATATATCCATATATATATCTTTCCATAACAATTATTAATTAATTATATTTATATATAATTATATATATATATATATATATATATATATAATTGATACAAAAGTGATCATTTAAATAATTAAATAACCACGGACCTTCATTAATTAACCCAATAAGGTTTCATACAAGCCCAAGACCACATCTTTTGGTCCAACTTTCCTTAAGCCCAATCCAATTAATTTAAATAAATAAGATAATTAATTAAATACAGAAATTAAAATAACTAATTACATGAAGCACATAAACAAACAAGAATTTACAACTAAGTCATATAATACCAATAAAATCAACACACCAATAATTCAATCAATAATCAACCACACAAACAATCAATCATCATACATAATCACGAAATATAACTTAATTAAAATAAGATAATTAATCTAGCACTCAATAAAATAAAATAAATCATTGAAAAATAAAATAAAATAATTAATCCTAATTAATAAATCTTTTAAAATTATCGGGGTATTACAATTATAGACGATGTGGTGAACTCTGCTGCAGCATGTAACCAAGAAGATGCAGTTGCTGAGATTATGATACATGTTGCTGAGATAAGTTCTGAGATTGGTAAGCTAAGGTCTGAAATTTGTGAGATAAGGTTTGAAATTGGTGTACTAAGGTCTGAGATTGGTGAGACAATGTGTAAAATTAGTGAGATAATATCTCAATTTGCAATGTTTGAAAAACCCCTTGGTTTCATGAAGCAGCTTATCAATACAAGTTTATTTCTTGCATTTTTCTCAGTTGTGATTACATTAATATGTTGAAGTTGTATTATTTTTCTCAGTTGTATATTGAAGGTGGTATGCCTTCAATAATTATCTTTTGTAATGAATGGTCTTCAATTCTTAATGGAGTTCTTAATGAATGATGATATAGCATGGCTTTCACTACTATATGACTATTGTATTGACACACTGCATTGAAAAACTCTACATTGACAAACTCTGCATTGACAAACTGCATTGACAAATAATTCAGACCTTCATGACAAACAACCCATAAATATGAACCTATATGAACCATCAACTGTCCACAAAACATAGCATACAAACAAAGTTAGCTAAAAACATACCATGTCATTTAGCAATAAAATTTAGAATAGTTGTCCAAAAGCTATACCAAAAGTTAACTGTCCAAAAGCTATACCAAGAATTATACCAAAAGTTAATCCCAACTCCATAAAGTCCACCATATACCTGTCTAAATTGTCCACAAAGTACTTAAACAACAAAATTTTAATAAATTGTCCACAAAAATATATTTATATTATGGCTACATCTTCAATTGCCTTCTTCTCCATCTTCAAGTGTCCTTTCCAAATTGGCTGCTTCTTCCAGTTCCTCTTCGAACTTGAAATTTGACTACATTGGGTCTTCTTGGTTGATTTGATGTTGCGTAGCCTTTTCCAGCTTGGTTGGTTCTTGCAATGCCTTTTCCTGCTTGATTTGAGCTTGAGCTTGCATACCCTCTTCTAGCTTGGTTGGTGCTTCTTGATTGATTTGAGGTTGCACACCCTCTTCCAACTTGGTTGGTGCTTGCAGTGACTTTTCTACCTGCATTCCTCATTTTCTGTGATTAAAAGGGAACTAATGTTAGTTTGTCAGTTTAGAAAGACATTAGGTATACATGTTAAGTTATGATTATTATGGAAAAGTTGTTAAGTTATACTTGTTGTGGAAAAGTTGAGCTTTGACACCCAAATTAAGTAGCTGATGTAGACCTCATCATCTGTGATTACAATTAAAATAAACTTAGTCTATTTAAGAAAAATAGAAATAAAGTTAAACCTCTTCTTTAAAAAATAAATAAATAAATAAAGTTATACCTCTTCTGTTAAACTGGTAAAACTTGAAGTTCCATTTCCAACTTGACTGGTTGTTGCTGTAGTTGTATGTCCCTGCAAGTTCTTATATAGTGTCAAATAATGTCACTAGTTAAAGAGCATAACTCATGACTTAATATTAAAAGTGAGTTACATGTTTGGGTTAACCTACTTTGCATGTTCTCCTATTGTGCCCAAATTTTTTACACTGTGAGCATTGTAGGGATTTGCGATTTCTAGCATCACTAGTTGCAGCTATAGGCTCATCTGCATCTCTTGTCCTGATTTTTTTTGGTTTGCCAGGCCTTTTCCTTGGAACTAGAGGTTCCACAGGATTACAATGCACAGGAGTCCACGTTCTCTAATCAGGTACTGGGTGAATCATACTAGAATGAGTTCTCATGTCTGTTTTATTGTAGAAATATGGATCACAGAACTGTTCAATATTTATTCTTTTATGTGTTATGGCTGCAGTTGCAGAAGGCCAGAAATCTGCAATCTTCTACAATCACATGACCTTGATCTAAGCTTCACTATATGTTTTTCTTCCTCATTTATGACTTTATACTCATCTTGCCCTACTGGGGTAACATTACATAATCTAGACTCATCAATCAACTTGTTCAATTTTTTCCTAATGTTTGGGGTCACCAATCCTACCCAAGCACTGCCTTTTTCAACCCTCATTTGGAGTTTGCTCATCAATTTGCTCCTGATACCATCAAGTAACCCTAAAATATGTTTAGACCTAACCTTACCAACCCAATTGTTAAATAACTCACTAAAATTATTAGTGACATGGTCACTCTTCACCTACTCAGAAAATGCATACCTTGACCACTTGCACATATCTATTCTTAAGAGCCAATTATAAGCCTCTCTTGACACTTCCTTCATTTGCCTCATTGCCTCATTAAATGTGTAATCATTATAGGCTCTAGTTGCCTTCTAGAAAAAAGACTATAAGAGCAATCCTGGTTACTTCTTTTTGAAGTTGTTATATAGATGTCTGCAACATAACTTATGGGTTGTATGTGGGAAAACAATCATCATTACTTGTTCAAGACCCTAAGCACAAGTAAAAATAAAAAATATTAGATATAGAAATTTCATGTAATTTATTAGATATAGAAATTACATGTAATAAATTAAGTTTTTACCTTTTGTTGATCTGACATGAAGCATAGATGTCTATCCTGACCAAGTTCAACAAAACTTTGCAACTCTAAAAGGAAGAATTTACAGCTTTCTTTCCCTTCATTCTCCACCACAGCCACAGCCAGTGGAAAAAGCCTATTATTCCTATTAAGGGCTATAGCAAACAAAAGCACATTACCATAAGGGGTCTTTAGGTGACAACCATCCAATCCAATGAACCCTCTGCAACCATTCTTGAATCCAGATTATATAGCTTCTAAAGACATAAAAATTCTTTTAAATGTCATAGTAGGCAAGTCCCTCTCAAGTTTGGTGATACTACCAGGATTATATTTGAAAATTTCATTAGCATACTTAAGAAGAAAAGTGTATGCTTTCCCATGGTTTCCCTCTAACTCATTCATAACTTTCCTTTTAGTTCTGTATAGTTGCATGGGTCTTGCATCAACTTCGAATTGGTTCATCACTGTTGCATGCTATGCATTAAGTGAAAACCCTATATTGTCTTTTATACTCTACCCCAAGCTTTTTAGTAATCCATGTGGATGTTGCATCCCTCACAATGCCACTCCTCACACAATTGTGTCGACCTCTAATTGTTTTGAGTTGATAAGTTACTTTATCTACTAAACGGGAAGCATGTACCCTCCATGGACACCCCTGAACTGCACATCTTACAGTCACTTTTTACTTCTCATTTTTAACTCTTTTTATATTACATCCCTCTTGGACAAAAAAAAAATCAACCAAAATATCCTTAAAATGGTTCACACTGAGAAATAGATGACATTCTTGTAACTTAATCTTTCCATCCAACCCTCTCTCAAATGAAATTCCCTTTATACAGTTTAAATAGGACCTAGCCCTTGTTGTTTCAGTTTTCTATTGTTTAACATTTATCTTACACTCTTCTTCTTCCACATCATCTATGTCCACATACATGTCATTATCAAATTCAGTACCAGGTTCATTTCCTGATTCATATTCTGACATACCATCCTCATTGTGGTTCTTTTCTTCCTCCACATTCCTATTCACATCATTATTGTGAACTAGATTCTTCCCCTTCCCACTATTTTCCCATTCATCATCTTCAGAACTAAACCCAAATACATCATTATCATCTTCCAAATCATACTCATCCTCAGGCTGTCCTCTATTGTTCTCATTTACATTGGTCTCATTGTCAAAGTTAATGTCAATAAACTCCCTATCATCAAACTCCCTATCATCAAAGTCCATGGTCTTAATTGAGGTAAATTCAGGACTTACATCAGTCACAACCTTGTCAATATACAAGTCAATCAATCTCTTACTAGCATTTACTTTAAATATCTATAGCACATTTTTATCACTATCCACAGGCATTCTAGCAGAAGACCCAGGAATAACACAAGACAAAAACAATGACAAGGGGAAAATAGGTGGAATATGAGATAAAGCTACTGTTGTTATATCTTTAACAAGATCAATGATGTTATAAAAATCCGGATCCATACCAGTTATAAAAGTTAGGTTCCACTTGTAGTGAATAGCAATATCATGAATTGATTCCATCGCTGTAACAGTTAAAATTATAACAAAAATATAAATTATAAACACAAATTAACTAAATTTACCCCAAACAATACGATGGAACAACTACTCCCAAATTACACATAATTTCAATTATAAAAGCCCCATTTGCCTATATAGAGTTAACAATAAACAGAAAACAAAACCCTAAACAACTATATATAGAGTAATAAAAAACATAAACCCTAAATACATAATTAATCAAAAAAACATACACCCTAAAAACAGAGTATAAATTTTCACATAACATAAACTAAATACAGAGTAATCAAAAACAGAAACCCTAAATACCGACTAGAAAATTCTTTTCACATACCTCAGACCACTTCAGTTTCACATATGCCCTAACTCATTCTTTACAAATATGAATATAGAAAGCGAACTCCTCTGTTGATGCGATCTTTGGTTAATTCTTCATATGCGTAAAGCCTAACCAAACGTTGGTTCTCTCTCTCTCTCTCTCTCTCAAAGTGTTCACAATACACTATCTCAGTTTGGTGAGGTAGATGAAAAGACTAGATGAAAAGACGCTGCTTTGGGAAACAGACTAAATTAATGGCAATTTTCCCTCCAAATGATATGTATAGCAGCTGTATAACTGACAAAGCTGATGCCATGCCTACCCAATAACTTAGAAGGGTAGTTTAGTAATTTTAGATGCCAAGGAGAGGGTATTTCAGTAATTTTTGACAGCTCCGTTAGTGTATTTAACAGTTCGTCACACATAAGAGAGGTCTGTGTAGATTATTTTCATTTTAATGGAGTCCGCGTAATTTTCAAAATAGTAAGGGTGGTCCCTGTAATTAGGACAAACCATAGGGGAAGTTTGTATAAATTACCCTAATCAGTACCTGTGCCACTAATATAGCATTTTCCATGTATATTGTAATATAGTGTGATGAATTAATATGTGTGGAACGATTGCTAGCTAGTATGTATTTATGAAATGAATAAATTGGTGTGCCTTAAAAGGATTATTGAAATGGGGAATTTCGATCCATACATGTAAATATCAGTTAATGTATGAACAGTTGAATTTCAATAATAATCCATTAAAAGTGATGATCATGATTAATCCACAATATGGGATAAAGATCAATACCATTGTTGGGATTAATTAATCCACAATATCTGACATTAAACATGAAATATGACAAGTTACATTTTTGTTAGGTAATCCAAAATATCTGACATTGAACATGAAATATGACAAGTTCCATTTTTGTTACAGAAAGTAACTCCCTCCATTCTACTCAACATACTAATGTTGAGTGTTAAATTCCTCCTTCATCATATATACCGAAAATATTATCATCGCATCATTACACAAGCATATATGAAAACAATAATCATACACATTCACGTACATACAAGATAATATTTTACATGATTCACCTTACTATAAAGCTACGTCAATGCATGGAGAGATATATTTTACTATTATGTATCAAGTAAGAAAATATACAACTAGAGATGTCAAAACCCTTCTCACTCTCACTCATCACACTCTTGAAGTTACATTTTACACTCGAGAGTTACATATACTCTCCCCTAGACTCACTCTTAAACCCCATACATCTTTCCTCTCTCTATCTCTTTACCCAAATCTATCTCTATTTATGAAATCTTCAAAACCAATTCTTTGTTGGATAAGAATTTTGCAACTTGCCTACAAAGTGTTATCATATCAATCACAACTCTAAAATGGAAACATCCCAATAAGAAATAATTTTCTTCACAAGTCTAGACCTTTTGAAAACTCCCAAATGGAAAAAGGAAACTATATTCCCACACACGAATTTTGAGCCACAAATAGAACAATCTCCACCTTGGCTCAAAATCCGTCTTCACGCGCTCTTCCATAACTCCACCTTAACTGAAGATCTCTTTATCTCGAATCAAATCTCGTATTGAATCTTTCCTTCCATCCCATATATACTTGCCCATCTTTAGAACTAGCACTCACTATTTGGTTTGTCCCCAAAACTTGTTCCTCGTGGGCTTCACACTATCAATATACCTTATGTCGTCATCAACTCTGATACGATCAACCTTCTACACTGACAAACTGTACACTGATCTTCAGCTACTGATCTTCAGGACCAATCACATGTTCTGACCTACCAGTGGCTCTGATACCAATTGTATGTTAGGAAAAGTAACTCCCTCCAACCCACTCAACGGTAAGTTGTTGTTGAAAATTAAATCTCTCATTCATCATACACAATGGAAGCATCATATATTGTCACACCATCACCCAAGTATATATCGAGATAACAATTATACACATCCACACACAACATAATATTTTACATGGCTCATCCTACTCTAGCGCTACGTCTATGGAGAGAAATTTCACTATTATGTATCAAAGGTCTATTCAACCAGGTGTTAAAGCCCCACTCATTCTCACTCAGTACACTCTTGAGGCAACATCTTTACACTTGGTGTAATACCCCTAATTTTAAAAAAGATAGTCCTGATATTTAATTAATTGTTTGATTGCATTTTTATTTGTTTAATTGTTTATTTGCCTATTTATTTGAATTAATTGTGGTATTTGTTTTATTCAATGAAATTATTGTTTATTTGAATTAATTGTGTTATTTGTTTTAGTTAATGAAATTACATGTTTTAACTGTGTATTGGTTTAATTGTATTCTTTATTTTTATTTAAATGTTTTAATTGATTTACTTTGTTTTATTAATTGTTTAACGACATAAACTATTATTAGGGTTTTGTGTTTATGGCATCATGGGTTAGCCACCTTATGATTAGTATGGTGTTAAAATTAGGTTTTCTGCTACACCTATATATATTCTCCTATTAGGTCTGTCTAGGGTTTAAGACTTAAATTTGGTTTCACGAACAGAGAATTGTGAGAGGCAGAGAGAAATAGAGAGTGAAACTTGAGAGATAAACAGAGGAGTTCAAGGAGGACAGGACGGATTGCTTCTGGGTTGAACCAAGAGCAACAGAGGTGTGGAACGGCAGTCTAGGAGGTGGTTGGAAAACTCAGAGATGGAGGTTTAAGGTTTTGAACGGAAACCTAAAGGCAAGTCTCTGTTCTAACTCTTTCCCTTAAACCTGTGTTCTGTGCATGCCTAGGTAGACTTCAGGGGTTTAATTAATGCTAAAACATATCTTTTATGTATGTTTAAACTATATTTAGCTCGTAGAATTAAACTGGTTTGAGAATTCTTAAAGTTTTTAATTGTATTATGCTGTATTTGATTTTAAGCTTTGTTTAATTGAGATCGGTGATGCATATTGATGTCTTATAAATAATCTGGGCATTGAATGAACGCTAGAACAAGTATTTAAAACATTACAGAGGCCCTGGGTATCGCCGAAGGCGAAGAAAACGAAGCAGAATCTAGTAACGGCTTCAGGGAGTGAGAGAGCAGGCTCCCAAAAGGAGGGAGCCAGCTCCCTCAATGATGAAGCCGGCTTCAAGGAGTGTGGAGCCGGCTCCCAAGTGAATGGAGCAGGCTCTCAACTTGTGAGAGCCAGTTCTCGCCCAGAAACGCATATATAGCTGTTTTAGGGTGTTGTTTGGACTGTACAAGGTATTTTTACTCTGTTTAAACTGCTTTAAATGATGTATGGGATTGCTATAGACCTATAAAATTATGGGGAAGCATTATTTCATAACTTGACTAAAGAATGGAGCAAGATAAAGTTAAGGAAAAAACCTGTAGGTTGCACACTGTTTGGTTAATTATGTTACTTACTGGAACTTAGAAATTCTGTTATATATGGTTTGATACTGTTTAATCATATTCCAACAGTATTCTAAGTATAGGGGTTATCTGCAATTAACTATGCCTGATTTGGATTAAATTGATATTTATTTTGCCATAAACTGTATCAATTTAAGGACGGTTTGGAGGATTTAAATGCTTAGATTCATTTTAGCAATCTAAGGGATTAAAACATGATTTTTAGGTCTTATAATGAATGCCTAAAATCGTCATATATGTATTAAACTGTATTTATGCATATCCTGGAGAATGGTTGATGAATATCAATTATTGTTTTAACAATTATGTTATTTGGAGGATTGTATGCACCAGTATGGGACGGTGGCATACTAGCGATGGATTAGTTCAAACACTAAGTCCTACCTATTCTGGATTGAAGTATGGATTAACCATAAAGGTTAAGTCCTACTCATGTTTGTGTCATGTCAATAAACAATTGAATGACCTACTTTGGTTTCTAGATGGATGGTTGTACATATGTCAGGCCACTATATCAGATGGATGATATTTTGTATTAGGCTTATTCAGAATGTTATGGTGCCATAGTATGAGCTTGAGTCTTAGGACCATGGTTAGGGTGCGTATATCGCCTAGGATGGATAACTGGACATAGTTGTTGTTCCCTGGTAGGTTTAAGTACACATGACCACACTATGTGCGATTTGCATGGTATCTTTACTCAGGCTGAGACAAACCTATTAGGCTAGTGAGCGTCCTATAGTGTGTATTTATACATATATGGACTATTCTAGTTATTGTTGAGCTATCTAGGATGTATCTGCATATTGGGTTTCTGTATGGATCGTAGTAGGATAAGACTTGCATGTGGGCCTGATCCACTCTTTTATTTTTCAGGTGTTCGTCAGTTCCAGAGTTAGAGCTTGGTCGTGCAGAGTAGATACAGACATTCATTCTTCCGACGACGTAGGATTACTTTTCATGTTTAGTTTTCTAGTTTGTTTCAGTTGTTTCCTTTCCAATTTGGGATTTTATTAGGGGTCCACTTGATGGATTCCCGAGTTATTAAATTAATGGAGGTTTTGGATTATTGGATTTTAACAATAATATTTTGAGGATTTTTAATTTAGAATTCTTTCAGCCTTTGTTTATTTATTTCTTATTATTCTCTTTGTATTCTATGCTTATTTACATATTAATTGTTTAGTATCCCTCGGATCTGTGCTCGGACTTGATCACCCGTGGCTCTAGAATCGAGGGGTATCACACTTGGGAATTACTAATTAGCTGGAAAACGTGGTCGGTGAGCTCCCACTAGTCCGAGGGTGAGGTGTCACATTTAATCATTATAACTTTTAATAGCCAAAATATTCTACTACGTTCAATAGTGATCACATGTTGTGACGACCATATGAGGGGTATTCGTGGGCAAATGTGAGGCACTAGCAGGTTACGAATGCATGATCCCATATGGCTATGGTACAACGCGACTTGAATTAAGCCCGGTAACAAAACCATGAAGTCTTCGGCCCAAAGCGGACAATATTGTGATGTGTGTTTTCAATGATAAATCACTCGCAATAAAATGAATCCTTGTAGGATAGGGCTATATATATTGAGGGTGTCGAACCTCAAAGACTGTGGTGGATTGTTAAGTATAAAATTAATTCTAATTTAATTCAAGAAGAAATATGATTTTGTGTAACTATGTCTAAATTGCATTAAAACTAAAATTAAAGTAAATTATCAAAGGTTTATATAAAAGTGAGAAGAACTTAGGGATTGACTTCACCACTAGCCTCATAACATGGTAAATTGCTTCAATTATGGGGAAATTCAAACTTATATATATTCAGGAATCAAGTGGCTACAAGCACACTTTAATTCAATTAAAGAGGCATATATGAGTAAATATTAAGCCATAACTCATCTTCGGTTGGCTCGAATTATCTACCTAACTACTCTAATCTAGGGTGTAGTACAACTCGTCTTCCCTAAGCATGAATTATCAAAACATTCATTCATACATGTTCAATTAAGCACTATTGCATAATCACTACTTAAACGGTTAAGAGAAGCCCTTAGTCGCTAATCTCTCATAATAAAAATAGTTTGAGTTTGATTAAAGAAAATTAATTCTAAGACAAAAGATCAATTTTATCAAAAACCAATTTGCTTAGGGATACTAAGTTAAGAACAATCAAACCATGCTACTTGGACTAGGGTTACATCAATTCCCTAAAGAATTTTTTAGCTACTCATGGAGAGGAAGGATATCATCATTATTGGTGTAGAAACCATCTTTATCGATCGCTAATTAGAATATTCAATCTTTAAAACCCATAAAAGCCGCCACAAGATAAGAGAGAGAAAGAGATCTTCAATGTGTCTTCTCATCTTCTTTTATAGTGCAGAATAAGTCATAATCCCTTTTGGATGGGTTTTACAACTTTTGGGGACAATTGGGCTCATATAGGAACAAAGAGGGGTGATTTTACATCATTCCCGTATGTATTTTTAACTTCAGGCAAAATAGTACTCTAGCCCTGTTTTAGTGCTCGAGCCCTATAAATAACGCTCAAGCACTATTAAAACTGCTCGATCCCTAAATCCATACTTAGCCAAATTTTTGCCAAAATTTTTCAAAGCGTCAATGGCGCTCAAGCCTTACAGCGCTCGAGCACTGTTTTCAACACTTAGTTTTTTTCAGCAAATTTTTCCGAAATTGTAACACTATTTTGACATATTTAGAGTACGAATCTCAAAATTTTTATTAGACACAAAAACGTAAGGTTTCAAGTTTTTCTATAGCCGCTGAGTTTGCCCAATTTGGAGTTTGGAGTAAAAAAATTATGCCCAAAATACTAAAACAGGTCCAAATTTTTCCAGTTAAGTCCTGAATTGATCTAGAAGGCCCTGAACATGTCTCTAAGCATCGGGATCATTGCAATAAGCTCTAAATACATGGAATTGACCGTCTCTTTAGGTAAAAACCTACAAAATGTAAGTAAACAAAAATAAACATATGAACCGGATAAAAGTATCACTAAGGCATTAACATATGCACGTTTAAGGGCTTAAATATGCAATATTCATCGTTTATCATATTGTACCATGTGAACTAGGTCGTCACATAATGGTATCAAAGTTTGACCAAGCTGAAATTGTGTTGGCGGGGATGTCGAGCCTTTTATGGGGATAGATTATAGTGACCTTGTGAGCGAGTGCGAGACACTGGCAAACCATCATTCTAGCTACGGGTGCATGATCCCTCATTATCTGGGTGTAGAAAGGGAAAGTGTTATATATGTAAGATTAGTATTCTCCGTGGTAAAACACATTTTTGGCTAAGGTCCAAGAACAAAACTATGCAGGTTTCAACCTAAAGCGGACAATATTATAGCACGTACACAATGCTTTTTAGGCTAAGTCCCAATAAAAAAATTCTTGTGGGTTTTGGCTCAAAATGAATAATATTGTACTATGTGGACCCAGTCATGACACAAGCAACTAATCTTTGGAAGGCCTTTGACTCAATCTCTTGGCCTTTTCTTTTTCATTCTCTCCTTTTACTTTGATCCCTTCTCATTTTATTTAATTATTTTAATTACATTTTTATTTAATTATGTGACTATTTGATTATTTGCTTGTGTGTTTATTTGATTATTTGTTTTATTTAATTGATATTTGGTTTGATTTAAATTAATTTATTTGGCTAATTGTATATGTGTATTTTTTATTTATTTCATGTGTGATGTGTGTTATGTGATTAAATTATTTTTAAAATGATTAATTAGTTGATTTGTTTATTTTTAGTTTTATTTTATTTTAAATGATGATAGATTTGGGTTATAGCCCATGGACCAACTAGATAGGTCTTGGACTATTTGAGTGAGATCCTAAATGGATTGGAAAGTGACCCATGGGAATTTGTAACTATATAATGAGGTGTGTGTGTGTGTGTGTGTGTAATTTTCATTAAAAATAATATTTTATTAAATTAGTTACTTAGTTTGTAATTGTCAGACGTATGTTAAGTATCCTATATGTAGTATATATTTATCTGTATATTTACATATAGAGTAGATCTAAAAAAAATTAAAAATTAAAAAAAAAAAAACTAGAGAGAGAAAGAAGAAGAAGAAGAATGACTATTAGAGAAAAATAAAAAGGAAGAAGGAGTTTAGCTTTCGATTCGAAAGTTTAAAACAAGTTCTCTATTCTATACTTCTCCCTTAAATCTGTGATTTATATGTCTCTAGTATAACTTTAGGGATGTTTAAAGGATTATTAAAACTTGAATCCATATTTAAATTGATCTAGAACATATATAGATTTTTATGGGTTTATGTTCATATTTGTGTTTTTGATGTATGAATTGTTAAATTGATACTTAGATCTATTTTAATTGGATTTTTACATGTTATAATGAAGTAATTTCTTGTTTGGGTGTTAATAGGACTTAATAACATGTTTTAGGACCATTAACAATGGATATCAGGGATTAAAACTGGATTTATCAGGTTGTTTTTAGCGCTTGAGCACTAAATTAGTAATTGAAAATCAAATTCCCATATAAAATGTGAGAACTCTTACCCATGATGGAGAAAGCGAGAGATGGTGGCAATTTAGTGAGAAATAGGTGGATGTCGGTTACTCTTACTGCTGGAAGAAAGAGAGAGTAGATGAGAAAGTATGAAATGTTTGTGACCATATGAACTAGGGCAGAACTCTTACCAGTGATGGAGAGCGCAAGAGATGGTGCCTATCCGGTAAGAAATCGGCGGCTCTTACTAGTAGAAGAAAGCGAAAGAGAGTAAAGGAGAGAGTGAAACGTTGACCTAGGGCTTGAAGATTCTAATGCGATCATACCCAAAGAGAGAGAAACGGGGTTAGTAAAATGGTAAAGTAAGAAATAATTTACAAAACGACGTAGTTTGGTTCCATAAAATTAGAACGCCAAATCTTCCTGCAAGAAATAATTTCACTAAATTTTCAGCGAAGGTAAAGAGGCATTGAGAATATCGCACTTGCCAGTGTTCCTATAATGTACAGTACTGGTTAAAAGTAGAGTTATACCCGCGTTCATAAATATTCACTAGTAATTATTAAACAACACCAGCATTTCCAAAAAGAATGTTGGTGTATCCCTAATTTCTTGTAGTGTACACAATAATTTTATACATTGGTGAGATGGGCAATGTATCTTAACATACTGCTAAAAACAAAAATATAAATATAAATTATATAAAAATAATTTTTTAACACACTGCTAAAGATGCTTTAGGTATATTTACCTCACTCTTAAATATATCATCACACTTTTGTTGAAAGTGTCAAGATTGTGATTGGTTAAACAATTCACAAATCAATTGGCATTAAGTCACTGCCGCTGCCTTTGCCTTGCGCGACTGTGCCTAACACTCGTAGAGCAAGTGGTATGGCAGGCTTTTTAGCAATGCTGACCGGCCCCGCATTAAAAAATTTTGCAGACCCCAACTAACCAAAGCAAAAATATTGCCCCCACTTCCAATATCTCTATTTCCTCTTCCTCTCTTCCAAATTGAAAGGTCGCACAAATAAAAAAAGCCAAATCTTTTATCACCCTCCAAATGTGTCAAAGATTGTGATTGGTTAGCACCATATTGTGTGGTTCAGTGGTATTTTTTTTTATCTTTCAAAATAGATGGTAAGAGTTCAAATCTTTAAATGAGCAAAATGAATGTGTAAGTGGTGCGTGTGAGTTTCTTGTCCAAAAAAAAAAAAAAATTACAAACAAAGTCAATAGAGCTGACACCATATTGTGTGTGTGTGTGTTTTTTTTCTTTTTCTCGCAAGTACCTCATTGTGTGTTTGCTATAAAAAGAAATTTTTTTTGACCTTTTAAAAAAATAATAATAAAATAAAAATAAAAAGAAAGGCGCGGAAACAGCTCCAAATATCCAATGCACCGTTGTGGAGATGTCATGACAGTGCATCAACAAAAAAGGTAAAACGTTTGCCCTGCAGTTTCGGCTGCTTATATTGACTTAAATAGCATTGTCCAATAAATAAAATAAAATAAAATAAAGTAAAATGAAATAAAATATACTAATAGGTCATTTGCAACCGTAATATAAGTTGTCTTGTAGTGTAAATAGTGCTTCAAGTTGGGCTGGCCCAACCCAGTCCAGACCCGACCCGACCCGACCCAACCCAACCTCAACCCGAATCGGGTTGGGGCACCCCGAATTGTACCTAATATGGGTTATGGTCAAAACCCAGTTCGAATATTTTCGGTCAAATCGGGTTAGGTTGACGGGTTGAGTTTTTTTTTTTTCCCTGAAAATTTATATTATATATATATATATGTATATTTGTTTATATTATTATTTAAAAACAAAATATATTTAGGGCAAATCATTTCAGCCTCCCCAATAGCCTCCATCTCTATTTTCATTCTCAACTCTAAACTTGCCCCTTCTATCTCTGCAACTGCAAACTACAAAATCTACAAGAATCAAAAGTTCAAAACCCATATATTTCAGTTTATCTATCTGTCTGCAAGAATCAAAAGTTGAAAACCCATATCAGCATATGATTTCAGATTGTTCAAAAAATCAAAAACCATATCTTTCAGTTTCCATCGCCCGCTGTTCCAGTTCGGGTTCGCTGTTCTGAAGCTTCAGCCGCTGTCTCTCAACTCTCAACTTGCCCCCCTCTCTCTCTGTAACTGCTAACTTGTATAGATGGGTTTTGTTTTAATTTTTGGAAGTGACGGCGGCGGCAGCGGCAGCGGCAGAGGGACGGTGCCGGCGGTGGATCAGCGGCTGAGGGCGAGGGACGACGGCGGCATGGTGACGGCGCGACGGCGGTGGCAGAGGGGATGGCGGGAGAGAGGGAAAGAGAAAGAAGAGAGGAGGGAGAAAGGAGAAAAAAATAAATAAAAATAATAATATATATATTTTTAATTTTGGGTTTTGGGTTGGGTTCGGGTTGAGCCCGAACCCAACCCGAACATGAGCCCGATTTGTGAATCTTAAGTCCAAATTTTAAAATTTCTGAGTTGGGGTTGGGTTGAACTGGGTTAGCCCGCCCAAATTGCAGCCCTAAATGTAAAGGATTTCCACCAATCAAGATATGTATACATGCATATAGTCAATAGTTCATAGGTCCTTTTAAATATATCATTTTATTAGTCCTTCAACTCCAAGAAGTCCCTAAGTTCATAATTTCAAACTCAGTCTTTCTACATATCCTTGCAGCTAGCTAGCTAGCTACCATATCAACTCTTCCATGGTTTCCTTAGCTTTTTCGGCTGCGGGAAACAATGTTTTGCGGTCATGTAAGTCAGTTTCCGGTAACTCAGATCAAGTCACAGATGGATCCTTTTTTGGGAAGTCCATTTCGTCAAACACCAGAGGCTTAACTAATCACAAATGTTGCAAGCAAAATGCCTACAGCTTTTCCTCCGGCTCTAAAAGAGGTCACCGATGACCGGAAGAATCTAGCTGCCTGGACAAGCCTCCAGCAAGAGCGATGGGAGGGAGAGCTCGTCGTTGAAGGCGAAATGCCACTATGGCTGGTATGTAAAACTACAAATTAGATCAGAGTCACAATATATGTATGTGCAGTGTGCTTATAACTTTTTATGACAAAACTAAGATCATGACAATTAGTCATTTATAAAAACAATGACCAATAAATATATAACATCTGCTTCAAGACTTTAGAGTCGATCTTTCTATTTATTTTTATTTTTTTTCCTTTTTTCTCTTTTGATTTAATCTTGGCCTAAAACTTGTGAGTTACCAGTGCGTTTTTTTTTTTTTTTTTTTTTTTTTAGTATTTCTCAGGCTACAGTTGTATCTCTGGTTTATATTTGTTCTGCTTTGCCTCTACAGCTTGTGCTCAGTTGTGTCCAATTTTTATTTTATTTATTTTTTTCATTTTTGGCCTTAGTCATGTGTGGCCCTAGGGTATACGAAATTATTTTTTCCTAAAAATAAAACTTTATTTTACTATATTTTTCTTATTCTTCTTTGTCATTCTCTCACGTATCATAATTAAATAATTTCTCCTTTGGGACGAGGACAAGGCAAATCTATCAATAAACATTATATATATACATACCATGGTTATCAAAATCGCGATTCTGAGTCGTAGAATTGCACGATTCTATGCCTCAGAACTCAAAATCGAGTCAAATCGCAGCAGAATCGTTCAATTAGTAGAATCGGTGGTAGAATCGGGGGTAGAATCGTAGAATCGGAGGTAGAATCGTACGATTCTACACGATTCTACCGATTCTACAAAATTGGTTGTTTGGGCCTTTATTTTTGGGTTTTCTTTTATTTTTTGGTTGGTTTCTTCTGGGCTACAAAATAAAAGAGACCTGGCCCAAGTGTAGTATACAGAGTTAAATATTTATTCTATAAAATATAAATTATTTTTCATTAGTGGCAGAAAAAGAAAAATATATATGTATATATATCAATTATTTTTACCATGCATGTTGATGTTCCATAATATATTTTTATGTTTAATTATAAAAAATAAAAATGATCAATTATATCTCAAGGATGCATACTCGTGACTAACAGGTTTAGGCAAATTTTGGTTTCATTTGACTAATTTTTTTTTGAAGGCTTATCATATATATTAGAAATTAAAAATAATTTAAAAGCTTAAAAGACTTGCCGAATATGCCAGCCAATGTATAATCTTATAGTCTAAACTGATAATATAATGAGATCAAGTTAACGCGTGGTTCATATTTTGTTGTACTAACTCTTGATTAATTTCATACTTGTGACTAATAAGGTCAAATATATCGTAACATTTGGATTGGTGGACAAAAAGGTCTTTTTATTTCTGCAGTTTTCGAAAAAAAAAAAAAAAAAAAAAAGTTTACTTTTGATATGTAACTTTATTTTCTAACTTTGGAGATGGATGGGTTAAGATTTAAGATTTGTAAACTCATGTTATTTTGAGCTAAATTCTCTTTTATTTATATTCGGACTTTGAAATATTGTTAGGATTTGAGATTTGTAAACTCATGGATATGTAATATTGTGTGTTTTGGCCTCATTTTTGTTATATTTTATAGATCTTATTGTTTAAGAAGTTACTTTCAATCAATTATTTTTTCACAATTTGGTAGAATCTTACGATTCACGATCCGATTCTACGATTCCGATTCTACGGAGTCCAAAACAATTCTGCGTAGAATCTCGATTTTAATAACCTTGATATATACAGAGGGAGAGGAATATTTCTTTTAATGATATAATAAATAATAAGTTAAAGGGCGTGCGTTGTTCGATCATCATCGATTTTCTTGGTGGTGGGAGATTTTGCTAGAACCTTTCTTGTTTAATTTAATTTAATTACACTGTATAATGTATTTTTTAATGTCGCATTCAAGTTTCATCATACTTAATTACGTTTACATGTCTTTTACGAAATCATTTTTCTAACATTTTGTTGTTATGTTGGTATAATAATAAATGTTCTACCTATATAATATAGTTTATATATGAAATATAAAATCAAATTAATAATACATATAATTGACTAAAATTAATACATATTAATTCTTCATCTAACTGTTTAAGTGATTAATTAATTGCATACAGAGTGGGACGTACCTAAGAAATGGTCCAGGCTTGTGGCACCTAGGTGTTACAAGGGAAAACTTGTCCCACATTGGATCCGGATGGGAAGTGACATGGGTATAAATGGGTGGGTATGCAGCACTACCCAACAGTTCGAGCTTTTGGGTAAATGGGCAAGCGCCCACCCGTTTCACTAGGAGACTACAACTTCCGCCACCTATTTGACGACTACGCCACCCTCGTCCGCCTTCATTTCGAAAATGGCCGGCTAATCATGAGTCATCGGCAAGTTGAATCCAGCGCCTATAAGGCGTCAAAGAAGAACAATAAACTTTGTTACCGTGAATTTTCTGAAACCCCTAAGCCAGATAATTTCCTAGCTTATATTGGTGACCTAGCTAACATATTTTGCGGTGCATCGTTGACTGATAATGCAAACACCGGTGTGGTTAAATTAGCCGATGGACGGGTTGTTTACTTGACGGAGACGATCAAAGGGTCAATAGTAATTGATCCGGACACATTGGACACATTAGGGAAATTTGAGTATAGTGACTCATTGGGTGGCCTAATTCACTCGGGTCATCCGATTGTGACGGATAAAGAGTTCTTGACTTTGTTGCCGGATTTGGTGAATACAGGGTACTTGGTGGTGAGGATGGAGCCGGGGACGAATGAGAGGAAGGTGATCGGGAGGGTGAGTTGCCGCGGTGGACTATCACCGGGTTGGGTTCACTCGTTCCCGGCGACCAAACATTATGTGGTTGTACCGGAGATGCCATTGAGGCACTGTGCCCAAAATCTCCTAAGTGCTGAGCCCACACCACTTTACAAGTTCGAGTGGCACCCAGAATCCAAAGGGTTTATGCATATTATGTGTAAAGCTAGTGGCAAGATTGTGAGTCCTCTCTCTCTCTCTCCTCTCTTTCTCTCTGCTTTCTTTTAGCTAAATACATAGCCATATGTGGTAGGAACCCTAGCCTCTTCTTTAAAAAGGAGGAGAGATTATATCATCTCGGTCAAAAATTTGAGTTCTCTACCATACATGATCCACTCTACGAGGGTGATCGCTACCCTACACTGTGCATTGGATTACCAAATAAAAAAATTATGAGTTTATGATATAAGTGGATTGTTTGGATAGTGATATAAATAATAATTTTTTTTTAATTTTTTGTTATTTGGTTAAATGTCAAAGGTGGCTAGTGTGGAGGTTCCATTATTCGTGACATTTCATTTTATCAATGCATACGAAGGGAGAGACGAGGATGGTAGGGTGACTACAGTTATTGCCGACTGTTGTGAACATAACGCCGACACAACAATATTAGACAAGCTCAGATTGCAACACCTCCGATCATTTATAGGCAAAGACGTCTTGCCAAATGCTAGATATATATATATATATATATATATACACACACAATATTATAAATTTATTTTTGTTCTTGTAATGCCAAGGCTGCACACTCTCTGATAATTTTGTCGGAAATAGTTTGGCACCCAAAATCCGAATCCTATTGTGAGACAGGGTTGACGGGCAACGGGCCTACCGGCCAGTTCTGTCTCACTTTCATTGCTCCGGTTGTATATAATAAATAGGGACTCTATATGAAAAGATAATAGCATAATAATTCACTCGACTTTATTTTGGCTTCATCTTCTTAAGTTATAACCAGCATTCTTTTTTTTTTTTTTCTTTAATTTCAGAGAAGCAATGGTAAAAATTTTACGGTATATAATTGAAAATAAGAAAAATTACAATTACTTAACGCTAAAAAAAAAAAAAAAAAAATCAGGTTGTTTGGTTGATCTGGCTCCTCTCCAGCACAATTAAGGTCACTAAACATTATTTTAACTCCTTCACGTATCAAATGTGTGTGTGTATATATATATAGATAGGTGGAGCACAAAACTAACAGTATACGTACGTGATCATGTTGAGAAACGTGCAAGTTTTAAAAACTTTTCGAGGGATTTAAATTCATAGATCTTGATTCATCACATAGAAACAAGTTTTATGCAAAAATAAAGCATGATGTATCATTCAATTAAAAGATTGAATACTTACATCAAGGTTTGAGTAAACCTTAGATCTCTCCTCTAAAGTGAATGTTCTCACTTATTGTAGATCCCTTTTGCTAGACACCTTTTCCATGGATCTCCATCTTCTTGGTAATTGTTTTGCCTTTAGGAATCACTCATAAGCCTACATGAATGACCTTGGAAAACTAGGCTTGTGGGAACCTCCATTAGATGAGAACATAAACCCTAATTTTCTAGAGAGAGAAAATAAATTCCTTTTTCCTTCTCATTAAAAATCACACTTAAAATATACATAGACCATGTATATTTATAAGCAACATAAAAGTAAAGAAAATGAAACAACGAATCCTTCTCAATCTCTAATTTACATGTCTCAAATCTAATATGATTCCAATATTAAGTTAGGCTATGAATGAGAATCCATTGGGCCTATTATTTTATTGGCTACAATGAATTAATAATTGTCCCGGTCCACGGACCCAATTCAATTAATTCATAAATTAATTTCTACTCCACTAAAAGAAATTAATTGAACTTCAATTAAATAATAAATAACCTCTAAGTCAATATTACACTTTGACCCCTCTATGCATAATTAGTTATCGGATAAATAAAGCCATCAATCCGACTACTTAATTAATATATTTATTTTGGTACCTTTGATTATTTCTGGCTCGATCACAATAAAACATTTGTTTGACAAAAATAATAATTTAAATAAATAAATATATAATAAATCATTTTGTCTAAAAATACACGAAGGCCTTCGAATTTACTTTGTGATCAACCATAATCAATACAAAATAAATACAAGTAACAATGATGCAAATATTAAAAATATAACCCTCTAACTATTAATTACATAACTACCCAAAGGGTCGGTCTAAGGATCCCAAAGAATCCGCCGAACAAATCAAAGTAATTATTAATTAATAAAAGAGTCTATAATTTTCTCATACTTAAGAGTCAAATGCCATGACGGTGATAGGGAGCAATTGCATATGACGGCTCTCGCAATATATCTCAACCTAATGCGGATCCAGTTCAAATCTTAATTAATTATGAGTCCATCCATAATTACCGACTATGAACTATTTATGAGTACTATTTATATATCATGCATTGATTGCCATCACAAACATATATATAAATATATCTTGTAATCAAATGGACACTATCAATTCTATAATGAATCGAAATACAATACATTGAATTCACCAATTGTATAAAACATAAATATTTCATAAACGTCAGGAACATATGTCACTTTAATCCAAATAGGAATTTGCTATGCCAGGGCATATAAATCCCAACAGCTCCCACTTGCCCTCATAGCCAATTCAAATTGCACCTAACTCTAATGTTATCCAGATGATGATCAAAATTATTGATCAATAACACCTTTGATAATGGATCAACAAAGTTGTGTTCCAATGCAATGTTCTAGCCACAAGTACATTTTCCTCATAGCCAATTCAAATTGCATATAACTCCAATGTTATCCAGGTATTGATCAAAACTATTGATCGATGACACCTTTGTTAATGGATCAACAAAGTTGTGTTCCAATCCAATGTTTTAGCCACAAGTATATTTTCTTGCTGGACAATATCATGTAGAACATGTACTTCCTATTAGTGTATTTTGTTCATCTATGGAACCTTGGGTCATTGGTTTGGACTACTTCTGCACTATTGTCGCAATATAGCTCGATAGGCAGGCTAGTATGCTCCACAACCTCTAAATCAGTGAGATCAAACCAATAGGTTTCTTTTGCCGCCTTTAAGGCTGCAATATATTCCACCTGCAGGTTTGAGTCAGCAGTTGAAATCTGCTTAACAATCTACCAACTGATTTCCCTTCCATTAAGTGAACATACACTAAGTCATGAATATCTACTTCTGATTGAAAATCAGAACTAGCATACCTGACTAGGACCATATCATCACATCCATAAATGAGTATGATATCATTGATTCTTCTTAGGTACTTAATGATATTTTTCACAACAGACTAGTTGTCAAGTCCAGTATTGGACTGATCTTTACTGACTATCCCTACTATGTAGCGGATGTCCTGTTTGGTATAGACCACGGCATATATGAGACTCTCATATGCCGAAGCATATTGTTCCAGTCTCATTTACTCAATCTCCTTTGATAGTCTTGAAAAACTACTTACTAGAGAGAGCAATCCATATCAATAAAGCAAGAACTCATTCTTTGAGTTATGCATACCAAACCTGGTCAAAACTTTATCAATGTAGGATTATTAAGATAAACCTATTTTCCTTTTAACCTGATCTTGCAAAAGCTTGATCCTAGGAATAAGCTTACATCTTGAAAATCCTTCATTTAAAAGTAATTGAACAACTACCTCTTTATCGATGACAAAACTTCCACATCATTCTAAATGAGTAGGATGTCATATATATATATATAATCAGAAAAATAATGACATTCCCTTGTACACTCATGATTTATTCACTCAAAAAATCTTCTGGTATCTTTTTGTAGATTAACTTGCCTTCCATAGAAATCACCCTATTAGAAAGTTCTACAAGATCCCAGAATTTATTAGAATACATAGATTCCAACTCTGATTTCATAGTAATTCGCCAAAACGATCTGTATCCATATCGGTTCACGCTTCCGTGTAGCTTACTGGGTCCAACTCATGTTTAACAGGGATGTCCATAATTGTCTCACCTAAAAACATGATTCTGTCGGTTGGATGATAATCCTCCCACTACATTAATGTACCGATGCAGGAATCTGTGTACTAGATGATGCTGACGCATCAATAGAGAATTCATATATTATTCTCAATCTTTATAATAAGTGTGTTCACATGTGGTACATCTGGTACTCATACCATATTCTCTAACATTATGTTACTAGGTGTGTGATTTATAATATGATTCTCCTATAGATAAACAGTGAGTATAAACAATCAACTTTTATCTTTGAGATCATAAAATAATCCATCCTAGTGACTTAAGAGTAGCTATCAAATCTAGCATGCCTATGATCTGCTTCCAACTTACTTGTCCATATCAAACGCACATGTGCAAGACTACCCCATACGTGCATGTGATTTAAACTAAGATTTAGTCAAAAACGCAGCTCAACGGTATCCTTGAGACAGACTAAGATGGAATGCAGTTCATAATGCGCATCGATGTCATTAACGCTAAACTCTTAAATGAAAGAGATAATGTGGCATAACTGATCATAGATCTAACCATGTTAAGTGGAATTCTGTTATTCCTATTTGACACCTAAATGCATTTAGCGTCAATTGCGGAAAACTGGTACACAACACCCTCATTGACTATATAGTCTTTGCACTATCCCAAGAAATACTCATATCCTCGATCAGATTGAAATGTCTTGATAAGTTTACCTAATCTGTGCTCCACATCAGTCTTGACCCTCTCGGAATATACCAAAAGTATAAGACTTGTGTCGCAACAGGTAAATTTATCCAAAACGTGAGTAATCTTGCTTGGATATTCACAAGACCATACGTGTCTGTGTGTACCGACTCCAATTGTTCTTTATGTCTATTTCATTTGGCTGATTAAGCCCTTAGAGTTATCTATCCTTCAAAACAGGATTCATAAGTTTGGTTTAGGTTCCTCTGCCTCACTAAATAATAAACCTTCTTTGACCAATCTTTGAATCTCATTTTGATTGATTACAACCCAAAAATTGACACCAAAAAATACAATGAGTCAGGAATAACAAATTTTCTCTTAACATTCAATCTAGAGATGCAACATTAGTTTCTACATCCTGCAAATCTTAAGAGTTTGTGATTATAGTATATTAACCATCTTTCAATGCACCAGAAGCAATCTCATATCTATTCAATTTTATAAAACCAATTTTACAAAATAACAACACAGTTTTTTTTATAAACCACAAGTGAAAAAAGAATAAGATAGCGTCCAACTTCTGTGCATAAAGATAGTTCTCTAATACTAATATCCTCATACTCTCTAATTTCAGATGTAAAACTCCCACTGACTTAGCTACAACCTTGACATCAGGTCAGGTACAAATATATTCCATATCATCGAGGCTTCTGGATTCCTGAAATCCTTGCAACGAATTGCAAATATGTTTAGTGGCTCCAGAATCTATCCATCAGGAATTAATAGATACAACCACATAACATGGCTCAATGATTAAATATATATTTTCCTATGCCACGTCATTACTTAGACAGTTCGTCCTTTAATGTCTTCGTTAGCAGCAAAAGAAACAATTTAATTTGCCCTCAACATACACTGCCTTATTCCCTTTAACCTTTTTGAATACCCATGTTTTGTGCTAGCCTAGTCCTATTATCATCCTTCTTCTTCTTTACTTTGCCCTTCCATTTGGGCCTAGAAGAAGATGGTATAGACTAGGTTAGATTAATAAGATCACCTATACTTTTGATTATTCCTATATCTGTTACCAATTCTATAAGAATATCAGCGAGTGTGAACTCAAACTGATTCCTTATTTAGTTCACTCTGGAAAAACCGAAACACTTTGGTAACAAGGCAATAATCATGTCAATTTAAAACTTACCATTCAAGTCAGCTCTATTGACCTCCAGTTCAATTTTTAAATACTAAACAACCATTTTCAAAATACAATTTCATACTGGAGTTCCTTAGGCTATCTTGATGGTGTTCAAGTCTGACATAGTACTTTGGCATAGTCTCTATCTAATCTCACCAAAACATCTTATTGACATTTAACATGATACTTGAAGAAAATAAAATAATGTAAATGTTAGCTTTGGAGCGTATTAGAGGTAAACTCTAGAATATTGCACCAAGTCATATCATTTGCCTTATTTCACTTATTCAAAGCATTAATGTTCTCTTGGGTATCTTAAAGTAAAAGGATTAGGTTTAGGAGTAGTAAATACATTTGTACCCTTACGTTGTGAATAAAATATCTAAGTTCCTTTCTCAGTCAATATTAATGAGGTCCAGTTACATTGAATATGTAACCAAGCAGATAAACTGGATTAGACATAATTAATCTGAATATAAAAGCATTCATACAATATGCAAGGTGAATTATTAATACTGTCATGCATATTTAAAATTAAAATGAGCTTGTTAACCACATAATACAATAAATCTCAATCGAATAAGAGATCATTATCATTATTGGTGAACAATCCCTTTTAATTAATGCGGGTCCCTCAACTCTGTAGCATAATAAATCAACCAATCAATAAGTCAATAACTTATCCTGTTGGAGGAGTTCATTATTACTATTGTTGAGATTCATTTACTGTAATACCCCTACTTTAAAAAGGGATAAAATTAGAATTTAAATGTTATTTTATGTGCATTTTTATTTTATTTATTAATTTTAAGAATAAATGCTTATGTGGCAAATTGTTTATTTGTGTGTATTAATTGATTTATTTGTTAATTATTTATTTGCGTTTATTATTTTTGTTTAATTGTCTTAGTTGAATTATTTAACATTATTTGCATTAATTGACTTAATTGGATAATTTGATTTAATTGATTTATTATTGTTTTATTAAATGGAATTTAATTGTAGGTTTTTGTTATGGGCCAACTCGGATTAAGTTTAGGGCTTTATCTCAATGTGACAAGGATTAGGGTTTTAGTATTTAGTTTATAAATACTCCATTATGCGTTAAGCTAGGGTTTTACGATATATCACATAGCATATACACGTAGAGGGTTCTGCAAAACACAGAGAGATGCAGAGTAAGGGTTGAGATAACAGAGCAAATTGTGAGTTCTCGACTGAGGTTTCAAAGCCAAACCTAGGAGAAGGGAAACACAGAAGTAATAGGAGGCTAAGCAGTATTTTCAGTGTGGCCAGAACAGAGGAAAGCAGACCAACTATTACAAAGGCAAGTTCTATCTTCCTCTTTCCCTTTGGGCCGTGTTCTGTGCACCTAGATAATCTCTAGGGTTTAATCAAGCAGAAACTGGAATTAATATGTTTATTACGTGTTATATTGTTGGTCTGTATGTGTTCAATATCTGTTACAGTGTATGCAAGTGGTGTTTCAGTTTTCTGTACTTTAAGCATATGGTTTCCATCGTAGCCTTAGTTTCTGTATTTGACTGCAACTCTTGTAGACACAATATAGGAACTCTACTGGGGTTATACAGAACTCATAGGGATGTTATTATTCTGTTTTAAATACGTGTGCAATCTGTTCCGTTTCTGTTTCTGCATATAGTTTCAGTTTTGATACTGGAAGCTTGGTAAGTTCAATAGCAACCTTAAGCTTTGTAATTGTTTTAAATTACTGTAATCAAACCTTGGAGATGTTAATGGAGTGATAATAAACCCTTAAGATCAGTTTAAGAAATAAACAGAAGGGTAGGGACTGACCAGAGAAGGAGCAGATTGACGGAAACGGAGCAGGGATGAACTGGAGGCTCTCAAAAGAGAGAGAGCCGGCTCTAGGAAGTCAAGAGCCGGCTCCCCTTCAGCAAGAGCCGGCTCCTAGGGGATTGGAGCCGGCTCCAATAGGGGAAGAGCCGGCTCCTCCATTCCAAGAGCCGGCTCTAATTTGTTTTTACGTCCAGAAAGTGGTTTTAGGGCTCTGTTTGGTGTTTTGAGCACTGTTTGGGCTTCTGAGTGATTCTAATGAACTGTAGGGACTTAACAGAGGATCTAAGTAGTTAATTTTAAGTGTTATTAAACTTAATGTTGCATGGTTTAAGTCTTTAAGAAGCAGTGTAAAAATATACCACGGTGTATGCTACTAACAGAGAAAGGAACTAAATGGCTTGATTAAATTTGAGAAATTTAATAAGACTTCACGGGGGATTAAATAGTTAATTTTTTTTGGGTGTTATTAAGACCCTAAATTAATTTAAGGTTAATTCTAAATTAACGGATCAAACTGTATAACACTTATGTACAATTGTATACGGTTGGTGGATGAATGAAGTTTTAAATGCTTAAGCTTATTTTTAGGCATTCCAGTGGGATGTAATATATTTATTAAATGGTCTTAAATATATTATGGGGTCATTGATGTGTTAGATGTAATCTATGCAGGCTCTGGAAGTTAGTTCATCCCCTGCAACTATATGGTTAATTGGTTGGATTTATATTGCTGAAACATTTAAAAATCTTCGGTAATTAATTGGATATTGGTTTTGGATTTTAAATTACTGTACTATCATTCGTAGTCTGTAATTTACATGGTTTTGGTTTTAAGTTGTTGAAATACTAAATACTATTCTACAATAATGTGGATGGTTGGTTCTGGACTATAAATTACATGCTTATTATTTATGCGTTGTAATTTACCTGGAATTATGTATTGGAACATAATTGCTGAATTCTTATACTTAATTCGGTCAATTATTTGGAATCATATATTGGATTATAATTGTTTAATTCTTATATTAAACTTGACCAATTATTTGGAATTATGTATTGGATTTTAAGTGCTGAATTCTCACATTAAAATTCTGTCAATTATCTGGGTTTTGGTTTTGCATTGTAAATTACTTGCTTATCATTTGAATGTTGTAATTTACATGGATATGGAGGATGGTATGCACCGGTATGGGACGGTGGCATACTAGGTATGGTTTAGCTCAAAATGCTAATTCCTACCTTATGGATTTTAATTGGTGAACAGTATGACTGGTTCTATCAATTATATGGACTTTGTGGATTGTATGCACCGGTATGGGATGGTGGCACACTAGGGACAGACTGATTTAAAATACTCAGTCCTACCTGTTTTGGAATAAGGGAACGGGTTGTTAAATAAATCCTCCTTATATATATATAAGTCGGTACGGTTGAATACGCCGAATGACTTATTGGATTTCTTGTGAATGGTTAGGAACGGAGTTTAGATATATATGTTTATGGTACCACGAGTTGAGCTTGAGTCTCAAACTTGTTGGTTAGGGTGCGTATATGCAGTGGACGTGTAGCTGGTTATAGTAGGTTGGGTGTACCCTGTTAGGTCTAGGTACTCATGCCCACCTTTGGGTGCGTATTCGCATGTTGCCTTCTATTCAGGTTGAGATCCCTACTGTAGTTCAGTGAATGTCCCATAGTGTGGATATAAATATGTATGGACTAGATAGATATTGTGAGGTATCTATGGTGTATCTGCGTATCGGGTCACTGTATGGATTGCAGTTAGATTAGAACTTGCTAGTGGGCCTGACCCACCCTTTTATTATTTTTTTCAGGTGTTCGTCAGTTCTGGGCTGTAGAGCTTTATCGTGCTGAGCAGATACAGTTATTCACTCTACTGATGGCGTAGGATTTTATTTCATGTTAAGACTTGGGTTTTGTTCCAGTCTTTTAAGTACCATTGGATATTTTAGGGGTCCACTAGATGGATTCCCGAGTTGTATAAATTGGAGAACGATTTCCATTCGTGGTGGATCAGTTGTATCAAAATAGTTTTAATTATCAATGAAATTATTTATTCTGAGGTTTTCAATTATTGGATTATCATTCTAGGTTCTTTTCAGCAAAATTTTATTCATTCTTGTTTTCTATATTGTATTCTGTGTTCATTAAATTGCTAATTGTTTTGATATCCTCGGGTAATCGGGCGTGGGCCTGGCCAACCCGTATCCGAAAATCCGGGGGTATCACATTTACTATTAGGCGAGCGCTTCCATTAAAATAGTATGTGGGTCCCTTAACCACTGCATGAAAAATCGAATAACCAATACGCCAATAACTTATTCGGTTGGCGAAGTTCATTATTGTTATTGGCGGACAAATCCCATCATTTCCATATCTCTTAAGACAATGCCTTATCTATCTATATGAAATGATTCCCGATTATGTTTAGCCTTTCTAAAATCACTTAGTATAGACCACTCCGTTGGGGAGCTAACACTATTGATTTTAGATTGAGTGTATAACGTTATTAATACTCTAATGAAAAATAAAATATTAAATATCTTGTCATTATAATCTAGACTCTTTAAATCATGCGTAGGGCCTTATTTTTAAAGATCTAATTACAATAAACATTTAATATTATTATTTTCATGAGATAACCATTCTTGTAATATTAAGATTCTTCAAATCATGCGTGGGGCCTTATTTTTGAAGACCTAATTATAATGGTGTTAATAACGAAGGCCATGGGGCAATGTATAAAAATCCCCGCTCCCACTCAATTTTTTAATCATTCATAATTAAGGTTTTCATTTTATTCATTTACATGATATAATGCATGCAAAACGTCTTGATTTTAATCCAATTAAATTTAGAAAATAATTGGACTTTTAAATGATTCACTAATATTTAATTAGAGGCACACTTTAAAAATAATTTACAAAAAATAATTTTGCGTTTCCCAATAAGTGCCCTCAAATTAACTAGTAATCAGATCCAATTAATTTTCATAACTTAATTAATATAAATCAAGCCATTTAAATAAATATCATGGATCCAATGCATGAATAATAATTAATTAACAATTATATATTTCATGCATTTCATACATCGCATAAATAAATAAATAATAGATAAAGCAAATAAAATGGCCAATGGAATCAGCTTTTAACATTTAATTGCTCTAAGTACTGCGGGAAGATCATCCATCGGCTTGCAAACACCCACATAAGGCTGGTACGCACCAGGAGAAGCAAAACACCGCTTGGAACGCGCCTGGAGGGCCCCACACGCGCTCACACGCGCCTGGGGCATGCTGCAGGTGAAGACACGCACCCCCACGCTCTGGCACGCGCCTGGGGCCCGTGGGACGGGCCCCTATGCGTTGGCACGCATGTGGGGCGCGTGGGACGCGCCTCCACGCGCCTGCACGCGCGTGGAGGTCCTACAACCATGGCTGGCACGTGCAATGCACGCGCCAGCATATGTCACCTCCTGGCGCGTGTTCCTCACGCGCCAGGCTCACCCTCTATGCACCACATCTAATTCCAGCCTCCTCCGACGCTTCTTCTCGCCGCCGGCGATGCTCCGGCCACCGGAAAAACGCCGAAAAATTCCAGAAAAATCAGAAAAATTCCCAGAAAATTAAATTAAGCCTCAAAAAATTCCAGAAAAATTCCAAAAAATTCGGAAAAATTCCAGAAAATTACTGAAGTATAATTTAACCCTTTTGGACCTTCTTGAAGCTTCATAGCATCCTTTGATGAATATTACATGGTTTTAAAAATATTTACAACTTGAAATACAATGGGAAAAATAAATTACATCATTGAACTTTTAAACGGCTAAATCAAAGCCTTAATTACATTCATCCAAAGATAAAACTACATTAATTTAACCTATAAGCTTCATCCATGGCCCAACCATACATCATCATTCATTCACAATTATTTATACATCATCATGTATCAATATATATCAACATATTAAATCATACATCAACATATATCAATAAATAAATATATATGCATATCAAAATTGGATCCATGAATGATGAATTTTGATAAAAACATGATCTCTAGTAATGAATCAAACTATGCTCTGATACCACTGTTGGGAAACGTGCAAGTTTTAAAAACTTTTCGAGGGATTTAAATTCATAGATCTTGATTCATCATATAGAGACAAGTTTTATGCAAAAATAAAACATGATGTATCATTCAATTAAAAGATTGAATACTTACATCAAGGTTTGAGTAAACCTTAGATCTCTTCTCTAAAGTGAATGTTCTCACTTATTGTAGATCCCTTTTGCTAGACACCTTTTCCATGGATCTCCATCTTCTTGGTAATTGTTTTGCCTTTAGGAATCACTCATAAGCCTCCATGAATGACCTTGAAAAACTAGGCTTGTAGGAGCCTCCATTAGATGAGAACATAAACCCTAATTTTCTAGAGAGAGAAAATAAATTCCTTTTTCCTTCTCATTAAAAATCACACTTAAAATATACATAGACCATGTATATTTATAGGCAACATAAAGGTAAAGAAAAGGAAACAACGAATCCTTCTCAATCTCTAATTTACATGTCTCAAATCTAATATGATTCCAATATTAAGTTAGGCTATGAGTGAGAATCCATTGGGCCTATTATTTTATTGGCTACAATGAATTAATAATTGTCCCGGTCCACGGACCCAATTCAATTAATTCATAAATTAATTTCTACTCCACTAAAAGAAATTAATTGAACTTCAATTAAATAATAAATAACCTCTAAGTCAATATAACACTTTGACCCCTCTATGCATAATTAGTTATCGGATAAATAAAGCCATCAATCCGACTACTTAATTAATATATTTATTTTGGTACCTTTGATTATTTCTGGCTCGATCACAATAAAACATTTGTTTGACAAAAATAATAATTTAAATAAATATATATATAATAAATCATTTTGTCTAAAAATACACGAAGGCCTTCGAATTTACTTTGTGATCAACCATAATCAATACAAAATAAATACAAGTAACAATGATGCAAATATTGAAAATATAACCCTCTAACTATTAATTACATAACTACCCAAAGTGTCGGTCTAAGGATCTCAAAGAATCCGCCGAATAAATCAAAGTAATTATTAATTAATAAAAGAGTCTATAATTTTCTTATACTTAAGAGTCAAATGCCATGACGGTGATAGGGAGCAATTGCATATGACGGCTCTCGCAATATATCTCAACCTAACGCGGATCCAGTTCAAATCTTAATTAATTATGAGTCCATCCATAATTACCGACTATGAACCATTTATGATTACTATTTATATATCATGCATTGATTGCTATCACAAACATATATATAAATATATCTTGTAATCAAATGGACACTATCAATTCTATAATGAATCGAAATACAATACATTGAATTCACCAATTGTATAAAACATAAATATTTCATAAACGTCAGGAACATATGTCACTTTAATCCAAACAGGAATTTGTTATGCCAGGGCATATAAATCCCAACAGATCACTCACACTACATCCCAAACGGGCCCTTATGCATGCATGGACATTTGAGTATGGGCTAGAATATAAATACAATATTTATATATATTTGATTATACTAATGGAGATGTGGATATATATATATATATAACACACAGGGTGGGTCGTTTCATAATGCCATTGGATGGAAGTCCATATGGGAAGTTAAACGATGCATTGGAGGCAGATGAACATGGGAAGGGCATGGACATGTGCAGCATCAACCCAGCCTATTTGGGCAAGAAATACAGATATGCTTACGCTTGTGGTGCCCAACGCCCTTGTAACTTCCCCAACACCCTCACTAAGGTACGTACCAATATATAACTACACCAATATAACAATAAACCATTCCTTATATATATATATATATATATATATATATATATATATATATAACATAATGGCATATGATGATTAATTGCTTGGTGTCAACCAAGTTTTTTAAATTTTTTTGGGTGATTAATGTGGATTAAAAATTTTAATTCTTTTTAATTGCAGCTTGACTTAGTAGAGAGAAAGGCAAAGAACTGGTACGACGAGGGTGCTGTGCCCTCTGAACCATTCTTTGTTGGTCGACCTGGTGCAACTGAGGAAGATGATGGTAAGTTATTCAATATCATATCCCTCTGAATTCCATTTGCTTTCATTTAAAAATAAATAAATAAAAGAGTACTCGCTTGTGAGTACGATGTACATTGATGAAAATTTAAGTATTGTTCAGTCAAATTTAAAAGTTGGGAACAAATGAATCCATTAGTAATATGAATTATTTGTTCTTAATATCAATTATGAATTGATTGATGCGTTAATATGACCCAAAATAATCACATCTTGATGTGAAATTGCTCTGTCATATATTTTTCGATTTGCTAGGGGTAAAATCTTAATAGAAGCATATATAGTAGATGTACGTGGACATAATCAACTGGGCCATGGGCCTTATTTTCTTTAAATCTACTAAATTATGGCCCTCATGTTGGGCCCATTCACTCGTTTGGCAATACCTTTCCTGAAAATCCCTGGAATTCACTTCTTTTTATTGTACTTTGGGAAATGTTTATTCTTCTATTTAAACTATGGTAGACAATATTCCTCTTAATTCCACACACAAACACACACACACACAAGCACTTTCTGTTGACGATAAAATCGGCTCCTTAGATCCGATTCAGAATTGATGTGAATATGTGATTCGGCATGTCAGAACCAATTATATGGTTCAAGTTTAAATAGTCAATTGTGGTCTCTTTGGGAAGATTGACTTTTAGACGATGCAAGAATAAAGACAACAGTAAAACTCCTCTTTAAGTTCAAGAATTGCCTTAAGTAAAAGTACTTTAACAATAAATAATTTATAGTAATGTTTTGAGAATAGAAAGGGGAGAGAAATAAATATAAAAAGAAATAGAGAGAGATTGAGAAGAGGAGAGATAGAATGTGATATTGAGAGAGATAGAGAAAAATAGCAAGGATGTTATTTTGGGAAAGAGTTTGAGAAAGCAAAGTGCTGGACCTTGATCTTAGCATACTTCCTTATTTATTTATAGAAAAACATAACCAAAAATCCTGTATTCTAATTATATTGTAACTCTATAATACAACTGAATATTTATTCAAATTGAACTATCCTAGATAAATACCGGTACTTTAATTAAAATCAAATACACAATAAATATTACATATAAATCCTATCCATCATCTCATTGTTTAAAAATATTCTATCCGATTAGCGCCCTTGCATGTTGCATGTAACTTTGCAACATCTGCAACGTCATTGCTCCCATCACTGTAATCAAGCACTTTCAGCCCAACTTCCAGCCCAACTTGATAACTAATCCAAACTAAATTTGGCCCAAATACCATTCAAGGCCCAAACACAATCCATGGCCCAAATACCAAAATGGGTGTCAACGCTTTCACAATGCCTTCTCATTTTATTTTTATTGTAATAAGGAATGTAGTGTAGTGTGCCATTTTTTCAAAATCTTAATTAACATCCATAAATTTGTGATAACAGGAGTAGTAATATCGATGATAAGTGACAAAAATGGCGGAGGATATGCATTATTATTAGATGCATCTCGAAGAGATCGCGAGAGCAAAATTTCCTTATGGTCTTCCATATGGACTCCATGGATGTTGGGTTCCGTAGAACTAGATTCAAAAATCAAGGAAAATGATTGAATCAAGCTTTCTTGACCGCAAAGCACAACTGGTGCCTCTACATTGCATGGCACATAGCTCATTATATAGTATTTTCGATATCTATTTAGAGCCTCAGGCGGTCGCCTAATGCCCCTAAAATTATTATTTTCTTAATATTATTAGATTTCAACAATTACTGGTCATCTTTGGGCCTTTTATCTTCCCCCTCTCTATCTACTAAATTCACCTCAACAAATAAATAATCAAGTCATGTAACATATATCTCTATTTAAATAGGTCAATTTATATCTTTCGCCTAAGGTCTTAAATTATATTGAGTCACTCATGTTCGATGTATATATATGGTAGTATAATTTAATGAATTAGTGTATGTTTGAAGTGATTACTAGTATGTGTTTGGGTCATCAACATTCTAATGAATGCTCATGGTTCTGGAGGAAATTATCGAAGACAGAAAGATGCCTCAATCTTTGGTCAAGCATACAATCAACAATGGAACAGCCACTATGGTTTCTATGACAATTGCTTAGCATGTGGAACACTATACCAGGTATTGAATTCTAATCCTACCCTAAACAACATTTCCGGTGATGTAGGACACTTTTACGTGTTTCAAATTCTTTAGTTTTAGGTTTTTTTTATTTATTTTATTTTTATATTTTTTATAAGAAGTTTAGTTTTAATTAATTTCTTTTAGGAATTTTTTTTCCTGTTGTTAGTAGATTTCTTTATGATTAATCCTTCTATTACTAGGATTTCTTTAGTTATAAATATATGTATTACAGAATAAATTTAATTATTCATTTAATTATTAATACAAATATGGTGTATAAGATTTTTATAAATTCTTCGTTTTGTAAATTTAAAACATCTTATTCATGACTTCTGCTTACGTCAACCGAAAACCACATTCCATCCACATAGCTCTGTGTTTGTTGGACTCACACACAGGCAATCTCAACCACAAGAGTACTTTAAAGAGAACAGTAAAACTCTTCTTTGAGTTCAAGAATTGTCTTAATTAAAAGTACTTTAACAATAAATAATTTATAGTAACATTTTGAGAATAGAAAGGGGAGAGAAATAGATATGGAAAGAGATAGAGGGAGAGATTGAGAAGAGGAGAGATAGAACGAGATATTGAGAGAGATAGAGAGAAATAGTAAGGATGTTATTTTGGGAAAGAGTTTGAGAAAGCAAACACAATAATAAAATGATTCTGAGGATGCTGAACCTCGATCTCAGCATGCTCCTTGTTTATTTATAAAAAAACGTAACCAGAAATCCTATACAAGTATTCTAATTGTATTATAACTCTATAATACAACTGAATATTTATTCAAATTGAACTATCCTAGATAAATACTGGTACTTTAATTAAAATCAAATACACTATAAATATTACACATAAATCCTATCCATCATCTCATTGTTTAAAAATATTTTATCCGATTAGCGCCCTTGCATGTTGCATGTAACTTTGCAACGTCTGCCACGCCATTGCTCCCATCACTGTAATCCATCACTTTCAGCCCAACTTCCAGCCCAACTTGATAACTAATTCAGACTAAATTTGGCCCAAATACCATTCAAGGCCCAAACACAATCCACAGTCCAAATACCAAAATGGGTGTCAACGCTTTCACAATGCCTTCTCATTTTATTTTTATTGTAATAAGGAGTGTAGTGTAGTGTGCCGTTTTTTCAAAATCTTAATTAACATGCATAAATTTGTGATAACAGGAGTAGTAATATCGATGATCAGTGACAAAAATGGCGGAGGATATGCATTATTATTAGACGCATCCACGTTCGAAGAGATCGCGAGAGCAAAATTTCCTTATGGTCTTCCATATGGACTCCATGGATGTTGGGTTCCGAAGAAATAGATTCAAAAATCAAGGAAAATGATTGAATCAAGCTTTCCTGATCGCAAAGCACAATTGGTGCCTCTACATTGCATGGCACATAGCTCGTTATATAGTATTTTCGATGTCCGGTTAGAGCCTTAGGCGGTCACCTAATGCCCCTAAAATTATTATTTTTTTAATATTATTAGACTTCAACAATTACTGGTCATCTTTGGGCCCCTCTCTATCTAAATTCACTTCAACAAATAAACAATCAAGTCATGTAACATAATAAGAAAATTAAGGTAGAAGAAAAAAAATTAAGTGACTTGGCCTTGCTATCAAAGAGTTCTATTTAAATAGGTCAATTTTATTTCTTTCGCCTAAGGTCTTAAATAATTGAGTTGTCCGTGTTCGATGTATATATATATATATATAATAATATAATTTAATGAATTAGTGTATGTTTGAAGTGATTACTAGTATGTATTTGGGTCATCAACATTCTAATGAATGCTCATGGTTCTGGAGGAAATTATCAAAGACAGAAAGATGTCTCAATCTTTGGTCAAGCATACAATCAACAATGGAACAGCCACTATGGTTTCTATGACAATTGGTTAGCATGTGGAACACTATACCAGGTATTGAATTCTAATCCTACCCTTAACAACATTTCCTGATGTAGGACACTTTTGCGTGTTTCAAAATTCTTAGGTTTTTTAGTTATTTTATTTTTATATTTTTTATAAAAAGTTTACTTTTAATTAATTTTTTTTAGAAATTATTTTTCTTTTGTTAGTAGATTTCTTTATGATTAATCCTTCTATTACTAGGATTTCTTTAGTGATAAATATATGTATTACAGAATAAATTTAATTATTTATTTAATTATTAATACAAATATGGTGTATAAAATTTTTATAAAATTATCTTTCGTTTTGTAAATTTAAAACATCCTATTTATGACTTCTGCTTACGTCAACCAAAAACCACCTTTCATTGCTGCTCTGTGTTTGTTGGACTCACACACATGCAATCTCAACAACACTTTCATCCAAAAAAAAAAAACCGTAAAGGATCCAGATAAAGCTGGTGACTATTAGCATATGTTGAAACAATTAAAACCTCTGGAATAAATGAGAAAAACATCTCTCTAAGCTACTAATATATATATATATATATATATTCAACAGAAATTATACAATTTTGTTTTATTTGCAGCTTGAGACAGGATCACATTGTATTAAACTTTCGGTGCTTCCCCACTTGCAAAATGAATCAAATGATGATTATACTCTCTCTCTCTCTCTCTCTCTCTACATTTTTCTTTTTCTTTTTCTTTTTACTTTTATTTTTCTTTTTAGTCTATCCGTGAAAAACATTTCCGTCCTTTCCACATTATTCTCGCAATCCAAACACATTTATATTTAGCATTCACAGTAAAACAAGATATCTCTAGCCTAAAAAAATCTAATTTTATTTTTCAAAAACAATTAACAAAAGCACCTACTAAAAATATACCCTTATTTTTTTAAAATTTATTATTATTATTTTTAAAAAATTTATCTTTTAAAAAATATTATATTACTATCCCAAAATCCAGATGTGGCACAGTGCTATTGGTCACAAAACATTGAGATAATCCATATAAAATATAGACATACAAGTCAAGACATGTGCATGGAAGGTCGATCCATTTGAAAAGTTATTATCAATATCCATGCCTCCTCCAACCTCTCTCCATCCACCCCCACGTCCATCTCTCCAAAACCCACTCCCAAATCATCTGAAACCTCCATTTTTGCCAACCAAGCTCCATGTTACGAATGATAAGCCTCCTCCTGTCTCCATTCTCAAAAAGCAATCAAAACAATCAGCATATACCAATGTTTGACCAAAGTCTGCTCACTTTTCAAAGCATAACCAGCGTAAACCACCACGGCCTCCTAACCCAAAGAAAGTCACATTTTCTACTCCTACTCACCAGCCTGGTACCTCTCGTTTCATTGATAATCACAACAATGTTCTCGCTGATATTGACCCGAACAACAAACAAGCTATGATTTATGAAATCTTTAGGCTGAGAGTTAAACTTGCTGAGTACAAAAGCAATTTCAAATACTCCTATCTTCTTGAAGAGGTTGAGTGGCTCAGAGAAATCATTGGGAATGCCCTCAAATGTCAAGCTGATCTAAGAGCCAAAAATAGCAAGCTTAGTGATCTTATCATTGCTCTCAACCATGATCTCCCTCCACTTGTTGATCTGGAAGAGGACATTGAAGAAGGTGAATGTAGCCCAAGGCAGGAGTCATCCACAACAACAAGCTGAAGTCGGCCATTGCAACCCAAGGCAGGTATCTCATCCACAACCATCACTCCAACCTGCTATAGCCACTGAGGAAGGTCAGGCTCCACGGCAATACTCCAACTCCGGTAATCACATCACCAACCACCACATCAGTCAACGGTCTAAGGAACAAGGTTCAAATTTGAATTCAAATTCAAAGTTGGACCAACCCACAACAGGTACTATCCTACCTCACCCTTCACCCATACACAATGTACTTTTTCCTACTTTGGCTAACCAAGACAAGACTATATCACCACCTACTGAGCCCCTACCACACTCTACCACTGACCAACTCCACATACCATGTGCTACCACTACAACTTTACCATGTGATGCCACTACTCATGCTCAGCCATCTTGGGTTGACATTGTTAGATTACCTTTAACCTATATAGAACATACAAATCCAGTGGATAATATCATGAAGCCACCACCAGAGGTGGAAGATGCAAGTTTGGATCATTTGAAATGCAGCCTACTAGGCTATTTTGTGCATAAACCTCTGCCTTTTAGAATGGTGAAAACTATCTCCTCTGACCTTTGGTCTGATAAAGGTCTTCTGCGAGTCACTAGTGCAGAGAAGGGCATCTTTGAATTTCATTTCTCAACCAAAGTCCAATGCAATGACATCCTCTCAGGAGGACCATGGTTCTTTACAAATAAGCACCTATTCATCTACCATTGGGAGCCATGTTTCAAAAAGAAGGCACACTCTTCCATTCCCATCTGGCTCAAGATGTTTGGTCTCCACCTCCACCTTTGGACAGGACCCGGCTTAAGCTACACCACAAGTAGCAATGGCCAACCATTATTTGCTGATCATTATACTGAGAAAAAACACAAAACCAGATTTGCTAAGGTTTGTGTTGAGGTTAAAGCCACCTTTGAATTCCCCAATGTTCTTAAGCTCCACCTCCACCTCAAATCAGGGAAAGTTGTTAATGTCATAGTGCAATATATCAACTATCCTGCAATTTGTGGTGTTTGCAATTGCTTTGGACACTAGAGCAAAACATGCTTCTCCAGAACCCTTAAAGGCAAAGTTGTTGCCCCATCTTCTGAATGGCAGACCATCTCCCATAAAGGTTCAAACAACCACTCCCCCTGTGTTGCTGAATTGAATTCAGCTTCTCAACCTTCCCCCAGCATTTATGAAGACCAGGGAGAAATATTTCCTGACTCTCAACCCATCACAGTGTGCCATCAAGGCCAGAATATCATTATTCATTACTTCCAACCTAATGAGAAACTTATCACTGACCTCAACCCCTACAAACCTATCCACATCCCTAACATCACATCAGTTACATATGCTGACCCAAGTTCCTCCAAGATAAACTGCCTCATCTCTACATCCTGTCTCCCTCCTATTGAGGATGATTGCTCCAGCCTTTCAGATACTAACTCTACAGTTAGTCTTCCCATTTTGAGTAAAGGTAAAGTTACTAAAGATTGCAGAGGCAAGAAAAAAGGCAACAAATAGAAGATCTTCAGGACCTCAGAAGGGGAAAATTATCCCAGGTGGAAGCTTCATCAATACCATTAAATGGTATCAATAGCCATTTGGAACATAAGGGGTCTTAATTTCCCCTTAAAGCAAGCTGAAGTAAAGCAACTTCTCAGAGATCACAAAATAGAAATTGCTTCTATCATCGAGACTAAAATCAAAGCCTGCAATGTTGACATGGTTCATCAGGTCATTGCCAAGAATTGGAAACTTGCTCACAACTACCAATACTCTGACTTAGGAAGAATTTGGGTACTCTAGAATCCTCTTACAATTGACCTTCAAGTCCTCCAAAGTACTAGACAAGCCATGCATTGCCTAGTTACACTTCTAAGCTGCAGAACAGTCTTTCATATCTCCTTCATTTATGTAATACTCCTAGTTTTCAAAAAGATAAAATGGGAATTTAATTTTAATTTTTACTGTATTTTAATGGCTTACGCGACTTATGTGTTTTCTTAATTCATAATTTGTGTTTGTTTTAAATTACTTATTTATTTGTTTTATATTTTTTTTGGTTAGTTGTAATTATTTGTTTGTTAATTCATTGGTTAATTGTAATTTTTATTTGTTTTATTTAATTGTTAATTGGGATTAAATTTAATTGTTTGAGTTGTTGGTGTTAGTTGACGTGTGTTACATTAGGTTTGTATATTTAGTTTAGGGTTTTAATTTATGAAATTAGATTAACCGACAGATGGTTAGACTGGATTAGGATTAGGGTTGTTCATAGGTCTATATATATATAGAACATTATATGTCGGCAAGGGTTTTTGGTGAGACACCTTATTCACGTATTAGAAAACAGAGAAACAGAGAGGTGAGGGGAAAAACATGAAGGGAAACTGGGAGAGGTTTCCAGCCATGGATTGAAGCTCATGTCAAGGAGGAAGGTAGGGTTTACTGTGAGATAGAACTGAGCAGTAGGAAGGTCGCCGGTAGTCGTTCGTTCGTCGAAAACTCTATAGATGGCGTTGTAAGGTTTCAAACCGAAACCTAAAGGCAAGTTCCATTCTATTTTCTTCCTGTAAACTTGTGTTCTGTGCATTCTATATAGTCTCCAAGAATAAATTAAATTTTTAAAACTGATGTTTGATGCATATTTGCCGGACTATAAACTGATTAACATATAAATAACTGAAGTTTGCTTTCTTTGCATAAATTGTTTGGATTATGCTTTAAACTCTTGTAAATTAATTCATAAAGGAATGTAAGGAGTTTCTAGGACTGTTGGGACTTATCTTGCACCTTAAGAACTTTAAGAAAACTTTGGAACAGATGATAGAACTTTACCGGAATCAAGAAAGACGAACAGAGAAAACATAAACTGTTGTTGTTTTCGGTTTAGATTTTTGTCAATTAATTCATACTGGAATTGGAGAAGTTTCTAGGATTGTTAAGACTTAAATTGAACTTGAAAAATCTTTAACAAATATTAGACAGAGGACTGAAGCTTTGCCGGAAGCAGAGAAGGCAAACAGAGGAGGAAAAACAGAGGCTGAGAGAGTGGAGGAGACTCCACCCTTCAATGGAGCCAGCTCCATTGAAGTGGAGCAAGCTCCACACTCTTGTGGAGGTGGCTCCAAGAGGGTAGAGCAGGCTCCACACTTTTGTGGAGCCGGCTCCTCTTTTGGAAATGCACAGTAAGTGCGTTTTGTTGATTTTTCTGATTACAAGGACTTAAATGAAATTAATGGAAAGTGATATGGGGTTTTAAATTTTTAAAATTAACCTATTAAAACCTTAAAATAGTTAGTGTATGCTAGTGTGTTAATATTAATGGACATCATGAATTTTTAAAGATTAATGTGCATGTTGTCCAGGAAGGAGGAAGTCTTAAATTGCTAGTTTGGTTAGCCAATTGAATGGACTAAAATGAAAGATATTTTAGGGATATTATATCAAAGATATTTATGATATATTTAAGTTCCATGAGGGTTGGTTGGGTTGTGGTTGTGGACGTCATGTAATTTAAATACATTGTTGCATGCTGTCAGGAGTGGATGAGCTTTTATTTGCCGGTTTGTTTTAACCAGTTTATTTGGGTAAGTAAAAAATACCGTTGGGGTTTTATATAATGTGCAGTGAGACTTCTTAGTTGACATATGTGATACCCCCGGATTTCCGGATGCGGGTTGGCCAGGCCCACGCCCGATTACCCGAGGATATCAATCAAATTAGCAATTTAACGAACACAGAATACAATATAGGAAACAGGAATAAATAAATTTTTGCTGAAAAGAACTAAAATGAAAATCCTTTAATGGAAAAACCTCCGAATAAATTTTATATGCAAGAACTAGTTTGAATACACCAACTTCTCCTTTACTTCTAATATAACTCGGGAATCCATCTCGTGGACCCCTACTAAAAATATTCCAATACTGAACATGAACAACTGCAAAGACAACCAACGATCATAATGAGAAGAAAATACTCCTACGTCGTCGGTGGAGTGAATAACTGTATCTGCTCAGCATGATCAAGCTCTAAGCCTGGAACTGACGAGCACCTATAAAAATAAGAGTGGGTCAGGCCCACATGCAAGTTCTATCCTAACTGCAATCCAGATAGTGACCCGATACGCAGATACACCCTAGATATCTCAGCAATAGCTATCTAGTCCATACATATATAAATATCCACACTAAGGGACATTCACTGGACTATGTAGGGGGTCTCAACCTAAATAGAAGGCAACATGCAAAAACGCACCCAAAGGTGGGCATAAGTACCTAGACCTAACAGGGTACACCTCAACCTATTATAGCCAACTACGCATCCACTGCATATACGCACCCTAACCAACGAGTCTGAGACTCAAACTCAACTCGTGGTACCATAAACATATATATAAAGTCCGTCCAAATCCAGGGTATGCAGTTCAACTATTTACTAAACTGACATACAATAAACCAACTAGTTAGTCACTCAACTTATTCAGTGGATATGACTTAACTACCATCCGTTAATCCAGGAAGTCATCCAACTTGGTTACAGCTGATCTGACTTAGTCACAATTAGGATTCAATATCTTTCAATCCATTCCATCAATCCATTAGGTTAGGTTTATGCGTTTTGAGCTAAACCGTCCCTAGTATGTCACCGTCCCATACCGGTACATACAATCCTCCATATCCATGTAAATTACAACATATATAACAGTTCAATAATTTACAGACCTAAAAACCACCATCCAAATAATTGCAGAAAAATATTTAAAGCTTCAGCAATTTAAATCCAAACATTTAACCATATAGTTGCAGGAGACGATTTAATAAATCAACAACTAACATCCAGAGCATGCATTGACCAAATTTAATATGTCAGGGACTCCATCATGCATGTGAATAGGTTAAATAATTCTATTATTATCCAATAAATTGCTAAAACAATTTCAGAAGATTGTTTAATATTTCAGCAATCTAAATCCAAGCATTAACCATATAGTTGCAGGAAACGATTTAATAATTCGGCAACTAGCCTCCTAAGCATGCATAGATCAAAATTAATAATTAAATGACCTTATCATGCACTTGAATGCATTCTAAAACAAGTTTTATAAACACATTATATTCCATCAAATTGCTAAAACATAATTCAATAATTAATTTATCTTCCATTTGTTAACAACATAGGGAGTGTCTTAATTTTTACACTGTTTGTCCCGACAATTTAGAATTAAACCCTAATCAATTTAAGGTCCTTATAACACCCAAATTCAGCCTTCTAAACTCTCTGTGGAACCCCAGACCCAACAGATTTAAAACCCATGCTCCAACAGTAAGCACAGTACATAGAAAATTAAAAAAACTTAAAACAAATCGTAAAATAAAAAGGAAGCCTGCTCCAAATTTTGGAGCAGGCTCTTTTTCAGCCTAGAGCCGGCTCTAGGACTCCTTAGAGCAGGCTCTACTTGTTGTGGGAGCCGGCTCTCACCTCCTTTGAGAGCCTTCAGTCCCCGGTGCTTTGTTTCAGTTTGTTTGCTCTGTCTCTGGACCATTCCTACCACTCTGTTGATTTCTAAAACTCATCTTAAGAGTCTTATAGCACCCTAGTAACACTCCCATGATTCGTTTACAGAAGTTGAAATCAAAATAAAACTAAATTTGTTACCGAAACGAAACATGCTTTCGGAATAAAACTGAAACTATTTTGCAATATCAATTCCATTCCAATCCCCTATGTTCCTCTTCACTACTGAACTTAGGAGTCTTATCTAATCCCAGTAGCATCCCAATCATTCGTTTACAGTTGTTGAAAGAAAATACAGTAACTAAAATTCCAATAGAATTTACATGCTTTAAGAAAACAAACTAAACAGACTTATACGAATTGTAACAAATTTAATTTCAACAACGAACAGCCATCAATATAGCATATATTAACCATGTAAATTCCAGTTCCTGATTAATTAAACCCTAGAGATTATCTAGGTGCACAGAACACAGGGCAAAGGGAGAGAGACAGAATAGAACTTGGAGAGAGACAGAATAGAACTTGCCTCTATGGTCTTTGAATAAAAACCTTGTCGCCGTCTTCTAAGGTTTTCCGACGACGTCCAATTCATTGTCAATCTCCTATTGTGTAACCTTCCCTCCTCCTAGGCCCGTCCTTTAATCCGCAGTAGAAACCCTAACAACAAATCCCTCTGTTTTCCTTACAGTTTTCTCTCTCTGTTTTCACGTCCCTCTATATTCTCACTGTTCGTGAATAGGGTTGGTGCTTTTAACCCTAAACAGATTTATAACAGTATATATAAGCAGATATACCCTACGTCTATTTACATTAAAGATGGACACCCAACTAAATCCTAATCAGCCCAATAACGTGGTCCATCAAACTAAAACCCTAATTTACATTAAAATGAAATACATTAATAATTTAACCTAACAAAACATTTAAAAATTTACAACTAATTTAATTAAATAAAAAAACATAAAAAAAAAATAATAATTAACCAATTAATGCAAATAATTATACAAAAACAAAATAATCAATTACACAACCAATCCAAGTAAAGAAAACAATTAACCAATTAAATACAAAACAGAAACCACATAACACATATAGTCACATAAGCACCTAAAATGCACAAAAATAAAAATGTAAATTCCAATTATATCCTTTACAAAATTAGGGGTATTACAACATATTATGTCAGACACAGGTTTTAAGATGGAGGATTAAAAAGGACGTCATGTAATGAAACGATAATTTTCATGCTATTAGGGATTAAGGAGGATTTTCATTACTAGTCTTTGTTTTAAAAATTTAAATGAACTAGTATGAGAGTATGGTTAGGGATGTCTAATATAATGTGCTCAGCTTATATTTCTGATAATCATTATATCATGTTGTGGATGATAATTGCTGAATTGTTATATTTTCTGTTCTGTCAATTATATGGAAATGGATAGTTCAAATTGTTTACCACTATTTTAACAATTTAAACAAATGTTTCATGATTTTAATCATGTATTGTATGCATAATAGAATCTTGCTTATATCTGGTTGCTATTATGTCAAACTCTTGATGTATTTGTTGTTCTAATGAATGTGTATCATTTGTGGATCATTTGCATTATATGTACCGGTATGGGACGGTGACATATCAGGGATGGATTAGATCAAAAAGTTAAGTCCTACCCCTTCATACATACGGAATGGATTAACTAAAACAGTTAAACCTTACATGGATGCATGTCCTGTCAACTAAAACAGTTGAACGACATAACGGATGATTGTTTTATTTTTCTGTATTAGGAAGGATATTATATATACTTATGGTACTGTGATACGAGCTTGAGTCTCCTGATCACGGTTAGGGTGCGTATATCGCAAAGGTTGAGTAGCTAGATATAGCTGATGTTCCCTGGTAGGTCTAGGTACTTAGCCACTGGAAAGCGTGTTTTATATGTTACCTTCTACCCAGGCTGAACTATGTTATAGGCTAGTGAGCATCCTATAGTGTATGTATATATATATAGACTATTTTAGATATTGCCGAGCTATCTAGGATGTATCTGCGTATCGAGTTTATGTATAGATTGTAGTAGGATGGAACTTACATGTGGGTCTGACCCACTCTTATTTTTCAAGTGTTCGTCAGTACCAGGCTTAGAGCTTGATCGTGATGATGCAGTTACAGACACTTACTCTTCCGACTACTTAGGATTTCATTTCTTATTTTAGTTTTGGATTTTGGTTTTGTAATTATTATTCATTTGGTATTATTAACGGTCCACTGGATGGATTCCCGAGTTGTAAGGATTGAAAAATTAAATTAAATAAATTTATAATATTTTATTTGGAGGATTTTTATATTTAGATTTCTGTTCAGCGTATTATTTCATTCTTATTTCATTTTGTACTCTTGCTTGTTTATATATTAATTACTTAGTATTACTCGGAGCTGTGCTCGGACTTGATCACCCGTGGCTCTAGAATCGAGGAGTATCACAATTTATGCTGCAAATGAATATATTGAGAGAGAAACTATCTGGGCTGATATTCTCTCACACTCATCTACCATTTCAACACCTTAGATCTTTAGAGGAGACTTCAACATCATCAAATCAGCTGGAGAGAACCATAGAGGCACTGTGAAAACCACTAAAGTTATGCTGGATTTTCGTAACTGCCTTCACAATTTTAACCTTGAGGATCTTAATTACTCAGGTATTTCCATTCTTGGTCCAACAAAAGTTCAGGTGTCTGCAATATCTCAAAAAAATTGGATAGAGTTCTTATTAATGAGCATTGGAACCACTCATTTCCATTATCCCATTGTCAGTTTCTCCCACCTGGAATTTCTGACCACAGCCCCATGATTATTAGCCTTGGTAATCCTAGACCAGAGAGGAAAGTTTCATTCAGGTTCTTTAACTGCTGGAGTAAGAATGACTCCTTCTTACCACTGGTTGAATCTATTTGGAGATCTCATGTTGAAGGCTACCATATGTTTCAAGTCATAACCAAACTCAAAAAGCTCAAGCAACACCTTAAAAAGGAATTTTCAAGGAATTTCAATGTACTCAAAGGTGAGGTTCAGGCTACAAAGGACTCTCTCTCTACATGTCAGCTAGCACTTGATGCTAATCCTGATGACCACTCTCTTAGAGCATAAGAAAAGGCTCTTATCTCCACTTATACGAGCCTTAGATCTTCAGAGGAGCTTTCCTATAAACAGAAATCAAGGGTGGCGTGGCTCAAGTAGGGAGACTCAAACACTTCATTTTTCTACAACTCAATTGCCTCCAGATTTAACAGAAACAAAATTTCCTCTATAACTACTGTCAATGGTGGGGTCCTAGATGATGCAAAAGCTATCAAGCAGGAAGCTATCTCATATTTCCATAATGCTCTTGGAATGAACCTTCATCTTTATCCTGGATCAGCATCACTTGAACCCTTCATCCAACCAACAGTTCCTCCTCAATTCTTTACAATGCTGTGTGCCATTCCCACCGAAGCACAGATCAAGGAGTGTATGTTTTCACTAAATAGTGACAAAGCACCAGGACCTAATGGATACAATGAATTCTTCTTCAAGAATACCTGGTCCATAATTGGGCATGATGTTACAACAGCAATTAAGGATTTCTTCCTTACTGGGAGGTTGCTCAAGAAGGTGAACTCAACTTATATTTCTTTGGTACCTAAAGTATCTAATCCTTCCTCACTCAATGACTTTAGGCCAATTTCCTACTGCACAACTATCTACAAATACATCTCCAAATTGCTAGCCAATAAACTCAAGCACATACTTCCTCACATCATTGGGCCCTCACAATCTGCCTTTGTTCAAGGAAGATTGATTGATGACAGCATTTTGCTTGCTCAGGAGCCCCTCAATAGTTATCACAAGCAAGGTCACTCTCCAAGGTGTGCACTTAAAGTGGATTTGCAGGAGGCATTTGATTCTGTGTCTTGGGATTTTTTATTTGATACTCTTAAGCTTTTTGGCTTTCCTGCTCAATTCACTGCCTAGGTCAATGCATGTGTCACTTCTCCTTCATTCACCATCTCTATCAATGGTGAATTTAATGGTCACTTTAGGAGTATCAAAGGCCTGAGACAAGGTGTGATACCCCTCGGATCCGAGACACGGGTTGATCAGGCCTAGGCCCAAACCCGAGAGATATCGAACAATTAATATGTTATAACGAACATAGATGACAAAATGAATTTAAAAATAAAACATAAGAGCTGAAAGAAACTAAAATATAAAATCCTTTAATATTAAATATACTTAAATCCCAATAATCCAAAACCAATCTAAAGACCCCCATAAGTTAAACAACTCGGGAATCCATATCTAGTGGACCCCTAATAAAAATCCCAACTGAATGAAAATAAAACTAAAGATAAAATCCAAATCCAATATCTGGAAGGAAATCCTACATCGTCGGTAGAATGGAAGATCATCTCTGCTCAGCACAAACAAGCTCAAGCCTGGAACTGACGTACACCTGAAAAATAAAAGTGGGTCAGGCCCACGAACAAGTTCTATCCTACTACAATCCAAGCAGAGACTCGATACGCATCTATATACTAAATAGTTCAACAATAACTAATAATCCGTACATAAATATATCCACACTACTGGACTCTCGCTAGACTATGAAGAGGGTCTCAACCTGAATAGAAGGCATCACACAGAACGCACCTGAGTGGGCATGAGTACCTAAACCTAAACAGGGTATACCTCAATCTTCACAGCCAGCTACACATCCAATTGCATATACGCACCCTAACCGTCGACACTGAGACTCAAGCTCATGACACGGTATCATAAAAATATATCTAAACTCTGTTCCTAACCATCCGCAAGAAATCTAATAAGTCATTCGGCGCATTCAACCGTACCGACTTATATATATAAGGAAGATTGCATTTAATAACCTGTGCCCTTATTCCAAAATAGGTACGACTTAGCAATTTGAGCTAATCCAAACTTAGTATGACACCGTCCCATACCGGTGCATACAATCCCATCCATCCAATAGTTGACAAAGTATTTACAATAACAATATCAATAATTCCCTACTAGGTATAGTAAAGTAATTATCAAACATGCTTTAATTAACCCATTTGATAAAAATACTGACCATATGAATGTCAATCCCGAGAATTCTAAACTAAGCATGATAAAGTAATTTAACAGACATGCTTTAATTAAATCAACAGTTAATAAAATACTAACCATATAAATATCAATACCAAGAATTCCAAACTATGGATGATATAGCAGTTTAACAGACATGCTTAATTAAACCAATACAGAAACCATAACTTGATCACTCAGGACTATATCTGTATTATAACTCTATACCCAGTTTCTATATAATTAACGGAGCCTAAAAGAAATATTGTCTCACTTCCATTCCATGGCATGCAACATAAATATAAGTAAATTATCACACTTATAGCTTCCTGTTCAATAAATTGATGCACTGCATTTTAGACTTTTAATCATCAATTAATCTTCTTTGAACATGAAATTAGCAGTGAACAACTCTCACAGAAATTCTAAAATAATTAAGACAACCATCCAAAACCAAACAGTCTGCCAAGCACATACAACTTTCATACAGTTTCAACAATTAAAACTCGGTGTCTAAATCTATGTTCTCTGCTCCTTTAGACTTAAATCTTCCTCTGGACAGTCTCTAAACATCCATTACAACATCTATTCTCCTCAGAATAAATTAGAAAATCAACTATTAAAACCTTCCCTACTGAAAACTGAACAGAGAAAGAGCAGAACGTGAAAAACTGGAAGAAGAAAAGATGGAGCAGGCTCCAAAGACACTTGGAGCCGCCTCCAAGTGACTTGGAGCCGCCTCCAAGTCCAAAGGAGCCGGCTCTCTCCCTCCTCCTCTCCGTGTTCTCTTTTCCGGCATCTTCTACTCCTCTGGCACTTCACTGTGTAGGTTCCTAGAAATTGTACCTAGATCCCAGTATGTTCCAATCCTTGTTTAAGTCCTTACAACAGCTACTAACATGAATTTAAACCAAAAACAATGCATAGCAGTTCCAAGTTTCGACCATTAACCAGTAATAAAAATTACTACACAAAGTATTAAAGCATGCAAACAGATTACGTTTTTTTTAAACATACAATCCATCCTGTAACAATTTAAGTATGCAAAGAATACGAAACCTAAGGGAGAGAGTTAGGACAGAACTTTCCTTTGAGATCTTTGTTCAAAATCCCTATGCCGTCTTCTACGATCTCCGGCGAACACAAAAATTATAAAACTTCCTCTGTTTCTCTCTCTGCTATTTCCACAACCGTGTTTTGGTTTTTTCTTTGTTTTTAAAACCCTACACAGACGTCCACTATTATACTTATAGAGTTACCAAACCCTAAATTAATCCAAGCCCCCAACTGATATCCTAACCGACCCAAAAACCTTAATAAAAACCCTTCGTCGGCTACAAATGTAACTGCTAAAACAAAACCCTAATTAAATATAATTAAATCACAACAATTAACCATTAAATTTAAAACAACTAAACCATTATGTTGAATTAATTCAATTAAAACCACGCAATTAAATATAATTAAACAAAAATAAAGAATTACCACAACAATAAAATTCAAGTCATAATTCAAGTCAAGTAATAAACATTTAAACAGTCACACACTTTAAACAAGTAACAAATATATCAAATAAACAATTAAATAACTCAAAATTAAATTAAAATAATTCATTAAATACCAAGACTATCCTTTTGAAATTAGGGGTATTACACGAGGAAATCCCTTGTCACCTTTCTTGTTTGTTCTTGTTATGCAAGTGTTCTCTTCAATTGTCAACAAATTCACCTCAGAGAAGCCTTTTAAACACCACTGGAGATGTAAAGCTATGTCCCTTACCCACTTAATTTTTGCAGATGATCTTATACTCTTCTCCCATGGCAGCATTGCTTCAATCCAAACTCTCAAACAAGCATTGGACACTTTCTCACATATCTCTGGCCTCAGGATGAATCACAACAAAAGTCAGGTGTTCCTTTCTGGTGTTAATTTGCAATTTGAAACTACTATTTTATCCACCCTTGGATTTGAGAAAGGTTCACTCCCTGTGAAGTACCTGGGTGTGCCTCTTGTCACTACAATGCTAAAGGCTGCTGATTATGACAGGATAACTTCAAGAATTACTCATTGGACAAGTCAATCACTCTCCTTTGCTGGCAGACTTCAACTTATAAGAGCAATCCTCTTTTCTACTTAGATGTTTTGGAGCTCTAAATTCATCCTCCCAATGAGTATTATCTCTGAGTTAGATGCAACATTCAGATCTTTTCTCTGGTTTAGTCCATCACTTAAAAAAATAGGTTCTAAAGTGAATTGGGAAACTTGCTGCCTTCCTGAAAGGGCTGGAGGTCTTGGTCTTCCTAATCTCTATCAATGGAATAAAGTTGCTATGATGAAACACCTTTGGCATGTTATCAATTCCAAGGAAATACAATGGGTTCAATGGATCAGCTCTTATTTGCTTAAAGGTAGAAGTGTTTGGGATGTAAAAATCCCAGGGCAATGTTCCTGGAACTGGAGGAAGCTCCTTCAACTTAGGTCTTCTATCACTCCTCTTGTCAAGGTGGAAATTAGAGATGAAAGCTTGTCCAATTTCTGGTTTGACAATTGGAGTTCCCTTGGACCTTTACATTTACTTGTTACTCAGCAGCAGCTCATGCAATCAGGCTATGATATAAAAACTAAGTTAAGTTCATTCATCTCTGGCTCCAACTGGACATTTCCTTCCTCCGTCACTGTTATCCTACCCCAACTACTACCCTCTTCATCACTCCCCACACCAGTCCCACAAAGGAAAGATAGATTTATTTGGATTCCTTCATCCAGTGGAAAATTCACAATTGTTTCTACACTTAAACTCATCAATCGGGATATACCTTCTCAGCCCTGGTCTCATCTGGTTTGGTCCAAGGTCTCTATTCCAAAACATTCATTCACACTTTGGGTTACAATCCAGAAGTGTTTACCTACCCTCAATAGAAGGTGTAACTACCATACAAACCATGAACGCATCCGACAACTCATCCACCTTCTTCAACGCATTCCACTCAGTAGTGAATAGAGCAGAAAGACTACCAACAGGTCGGCAACTGAGTACATCCGCCACCACATTTGCTTTTCCTGGATGGTACTGTATAGAAAAATGATAGTCTTTCACAAGCTCCAACCATTTGCGCTGTCTCATATTCAACTCCCGCTGAGTGAACAAGTACTGCAGGCTCTTGCGATCACTAAATAACCTGAAGGACTCACCCAACAGATAATGCCTTCAAATACATAAAGCAAAGACCACAGCTGCCAACTCCAAATCATACGTTGGATAATTAAGCTTATGAGACTTAAACTTCCGAGATCCATACGAAATCGGTCGCTCATATTGCATCAACACATATCCAAAACCCTGCAATGAAGCATCCGTGTGGACAAGATACTCTATCCGGCTTTGTGGAGTAGCCAGAACCGGTGCAGAAGTCAACTTCCTTTTCAGCTCATCAAAAGCTCGCTGACAGTGCTCATCCCATACGAACTGTACACCCTTCTTGGTCAGATGAATGAGTGGTCCTACTATCTTAGAGAACCCCTGGATGAACCGACGATAATATCCTTCCAAACCGAGGAAACTCCGAATCTCAGTAGATGAAGTAGGCTGTCCCCACTCTACCACAGCTGAAACCTTGGCTAGATCAACTGTTATCCCCCCTTTCTGACACCACGTGACCCAGAAACTTCACTTCCCGCTGCCAAAATTCACACTTTTTGAACTTGGCATATAACTGGTACTCACGAAGCGTCTGCAATACTATCCGAAGATATCTAGCATGGTCATCCTCAGACCTAGAATAGATCAAGATATCATCAATAAAGACAATAACAAACTGATCCAAATAAGCCCGGAAGCCTTTGTTCATTAAATCCATGAACACTGCAGGTACATTAGTCGTCCCAAATGGCATGACACGAAACTCATAAGAACCATATCTCATGAGAAACGCTGTCTTAGGAACATCCTGCTCCCTATCCCTCAGCTGATGATACCCAGAACGCAGATCAATTTTGGAGAAATATGTGGCTCCCCGTAACTGATCAAAAAAATCATCGATCCTGGGTAAGGGGTACTTGTTACAAATAGTAACTTTGTTCAACTCCCTGTAATCTATACACAGGCGAAGCGAACCATCCTTCTTCTTCACAAACAGCACCGGTGCTCCCCAGGGTGATATACTCCTACGAATGAACCCCTGGCTGAGTAATTGCTGAATCTGATCCCTCAGCTCCCTCATCTCCACTGGTGCCATCCTATAGGGTACCCAGCAATAGGAGCAGTGCCTGGAGCTAAGTCTATCACAAAATCGATCTCGCGACTAGGTGGCAACCCTAGAATCTCCTAAAATACATCTGGGAAATCCTGCACAATCGATATGTTATCCAATGATACAGTAGTCCCCTCCTCCGTTTCCTTCTCCACATGGAACAAATAGGTGCTAATAACTCCACTAATACGTGGCATGGTGACGACATACATGTCCTAACCAAATATGGTAAACACAATAGACCTATCAAAATAATTAACTTAGGCATAGTAGTGAGACAACCAATTCATCCCAAGTATCACATCATAAGTGTGCATGTCCAGGACCAATAGATTGGCTAAAAACCTGAGTTTGCCAATATATAGTGCCACAGGCCCATCACTCTCATGAAGAATGGCTGTATCACCCAATGGTGTAGAAATACCCTGAGGTCTAGTGCATACCCTCGTCCTCATCCCAGATAAAACAACAAAAGTCCTAGCTACAAATGAGTGTATAGCACCCGTATCAAATAAAACACGTCCATGAAAACCATGTATAGGAAACCTACCCTCAACAGCCTGAGGTACCTGCATATCCTACGGCTTAGGGTTGTACACCCTGCCATAATGTAACTGCTGTGGTACCTGTCCCTGAGGCTGCGACGGTGCCGGTAAGGCTAGATGTGTCTGTCCCTGAATCGGTGGAACCTGTGGAGCTGGTAAAGGTACTGGCGCCCTATGCCCCTGCTGCATATGCTGTCCCTACCCCTGTCTCTGTCCCTGTCCCTGTCCCTGTCTAACTATAGGACACTGCCTGGAAGTGTGACTATACTCCCCACAAGTATAACAACTACCCTGGAAAGTACCAAATGGCCTCCTCTGTCGGTTATCATATAGCTGACCCTAACCTACCTGTGGTCCCCCATTCTGCTGTCGCTGAACAGGTGCCACATCCCTGGGAGCATCCGAACCACCCTTGTGCTTCTTCCAAGGCTATTGTCCCTGGAATCTGCCCTTGTCGTTCTATCGGTGTCTGTTCCCATTCCCTTTCTCAGCTGACTGGTTAGCAGAGTCTCTACCACCCCGCTTCTCACCCTTGGCCTGTCTGATGTCCACGGTTAACTGGTACTGCTGTAAAGCGGCGTCTACCACCTAAGCATAGGTAGTATAGGCTGGATGATGAACACTGAAAAGTGCGTATTTAAACCCTTTAAGCTTAGGCATTCTAGTACCTTTATCTATCTTACTTTGCCGTTTTAGATTAATTTCGTATTATTTCCATTTTCAGGCACTTATCCCGAAAATAAGCTAACTCAGCCAAATAAGAGCTTAATTGAAGCAATTCTGAGATTAAACAAAGAAAAGAGCAAAGTGGAGGAAGAAAGAAGCAAAATGAAGCAAAGCAGCAAGTTCGATCGATCCAAGTCCAAGGTTCGATCGATCGAACATTGATCGATCTCAGCACTTCAAGATAGATTCAAGCCTTGACCCAAAAGCACTTAAGTCCAAAAGTTCGATCGATCGAACACCTTTGTCCTTATCCAAATGATTGATCTTATCCATAGCTATCCACCCACTAACCACCTTTGTCCTTTTTCCCAAAATATCTTGGATTTGTCTTTTCCCAAAAAGCTCAGCCAGTTGGATCGATCCAACCTTAGTTTGATCGATCTCAGCCAGTTCGATGGATCCAAGTCCAAGGTTCGATCGATCGAACTTCCTCCAAGTGCAAAAAGTTAAAATTCTAGCTCAGTGAAAGTTGTCCTTTATCCAATCATTGGGATATATTGTATACACGACCCTAGCTCATTTGGGGAGTGATTTTAACCTACTTATATAAGGATAAGGATTGCTTTTTAGTGAGGAAACACGCATAGGAGGCTAGAGACAGCATTGGAGATCTTCATCAACAAGGAGCAAACATTTTCCATGGAGTTAGCCCTTGAGGGTTGGGGCATCCTCACCATGAGTGGCTAGACATCCTCTTGGGGCTAGAGTTAGCCCCAAGCATGCTTTCTATATCTTAATCTTGTGTATTATTGAGGGATTAGTATTGTAATTAATGTTTTGACACTTTGATATATATAGATCTTGTTTAATCAATGATTTGTGTAGTTTAATGCTTCCAATTGATCATTTCATTCTATTCATATGTCTATGTATGCTAGAATTGATGTTTATGTTCTTCTCTCTAGATTTTGTGTTGTTGATGCATGTCTATGTGTATTGATGCCATGGATTTAAAGATTGTCAAAACATAGTGCTTAAAAGAATGCTATTGTGATTCTCTTGATGGTTCATACTTATTCCTTGATGGATTGTGCCTCTTCCCTAGTTTACTTTCATGCTAGTAGTTTAGATGTAGTGTAGTTATAGTGTAGTGTTAAATGAGAGGGCAATTCATGCTTATTGTTTGATGTTCCAAGCTTTTGAATACAAGTAGCATATGTCTCTAATCTTGTGTTGTATTTGGATTGTGAGCCTAATGAAAGGATTAATGACTTGTTTTGATTTATTGTGCCTTTCACATGTTGTTTAGACAATATATGCTTCATTGCTTAGATATATTATGCCTTTCACATGATGTTTAGACAATACATGCTTAACTAGTCATTCTTACTTGTTGAATCAACCAAACACACACACACCAATATTACAACACCCTAATTGCCCTCATTAATCACTTATCAATAATATAGAAATGCATTGCTTGGTGGTGATCTCTAAACCCCAAGACTCTTCTTTCTCTTATTTACTCTCCATTGCATTCAATTACTTAGTTTAATTTAGTTGCTCTTTAATCTAATCAACCAACCAACCAAATGTTTGATCACTCGACCTACTAGCCCTAATTGCGATTCCACGACATTGCTCAATCCCCACAATCCCTTAGGACGATCCCTACTCACTCTTGCTACTTTAGTAGTAGTGTTTGTAGTGGTTTTTATAAATTTAAACTTGACCCAGATGGCTTTTCTTGAACCGCACATTCACTACATCAATTTGGCGTTTACCGAGTGGCCTCGTTAAAATTTTGGCGCCGTTGCCGGGGATTGATTGATTAAGTAAGGTAATGTCGGATTTGTGGAATTGATTAGGATTAGTACTCTTTTGATCGTGTCTTTACTTTGTTTTTATTTTTCTTTTAGTTATTTATTGTGTTTGTTCATATTTGACAAGATGCATTGAGCAAGAGGCAAGCAAAGGAGCATCCAAGCAAAGGAGCTAAGCAAAGAAAGGAAAAATGCTAAAAACTTTTTTAAAAAAAATTTGCTAAGCTAAGCTTTAAATTTGGAGTTGAAGTGCTTAAGGACCTTTGTGAGACTTTCTTTACTCAATCCCTTAGTTATATCGTCGGCCCACGTGGAGGCTTGTAATTCAATTCTTAGATAAATCGTGAGCCCGCGTGGAGGCTATTTTATTGTTATTTGCATCATCTTTGTTAAAGCATAGAAATATGGGTTAAGTGTTTGTGGAGGGAGTTTCATTGCATTATTATGAAGGTGAAGTGTGTGTCATTCTTTGTGTTTGTTGTTGTCCATTATGCATGTATGGACGTCGTTCATTGAGACCGACTCTTGTCCCTCTTGATTTGCATCTTAAATCCATCATTAGAAATCCTAGGGGAAGAGGAAGTTCAAATAGAACCAATCTATCAATGGATGACCATAATAATGACCATATTGAGGACCTTGGTCACATAGACCAACAAGGTATCCTTCATCCCAATGTGCACAATGAAAACATGCAAGTACCATTAGGCATGCCAAGGCCATTCATCGAACCATCACAACAACAAGGCCAAGTTCCATATGGAATGCCAAAACCAATGTATGCTCCACAACCTCCCATCATTAATCAAGGAATTCATAACCAAGGTATTCATGTTGCACCTCAAGTTGTTAATCCACCTCTTGCTTTGAGAGATCACTATGTACCTAATGAATACAACGCACCCACATGCATTCAATTGCCACCATTTAGAGCACATCATTATGAAATTAAAGCACAAACTATTCAAATGCTTCCTAACTTTCATGGACTTCTTAGTGAAGAACCTTACAAGCATTTGGATGAGTTTTTTAGAATATGTTCCACCGTAAAATATACGGACATGCCGGAAGAGGTCTTAAGACTCAAACATTTTCCATTCACCTTAAAGGACAAAGCAAAATATTGGTTTAACAATCTTAGGCCTTTTTCAATCACTTTTTAGGCGGAAATGCAACAAGAGTTTTTAAAGAAGTACTATCCAGTTTCTAAGACCAATGCCATGAGAACCTCAATTCGAGAATTTTCACATGGGGATGGAGAAACATTTCATGAGGCATGGGAACGCTTCAATGAATTGCTTAGGAAGTGTCCACATCATGACATGCCCAAATGGCAATTAGTTCAATATTTCTTTGAGAGCTTATCGGACAACTATAAGGGTATGGTTGATGCTTCCATGGGTGGCTCTTACATTAATAGGCATGAAGATGACGTGTGGCATCTTTATGAAAGCATGAGTGAAAATTCTTTGCATAGAACATTATCATCCAAGAATGGTAGAAATTCACAAGATAGGAAGAGTGTTGGCTTACATCAAGTCGACCATTCAAATGAAATAGCCGCGGAAATGAAATCTTTAGCTCAAAGGTTTGATCAATTTTTTATTAACCAAAACTCGGCGAACCAAGTATCTTCCTTTCCCAACCATTCTCATCGTGCATCAAATGAAACATGTATAACTTGTTCTAGTGTTCTTCATTCTACTTCTCATTGTCCTCATGGACAAGTGCAAAATGAACCTAATGAACAAGTCAATGCGGCTTTTGTGAACCAAGGGAACAATTCTTATGGTACTCATTATAATCCAAGTTGGAGGAATCATCCAAATTTCTCTTGGAAAAACCAAGGAGAAGGCTCAAACCCTTCTCAAGGTGGTTTCTAAGGGAAATACATTCCACCTCCACTTCAAAACCAAAGATCCCAAGGTTATAGACCTTATCAATCACAAGGGAATCAATTTGTTAATTCTCATTTTCCCAACCAATCTTATTCCCAAGGAAACACTAGAAGTCCCGCCTTCGAAGAAAAAGTTTTAAATGCTTTGGGGACTCTTGAGACTAACACACAATTACTTCATTCTCACTCTCAATCCATTGCTAAGCTAGAAACCCAAGTAGGGCAAATAGTAAGCACTCTTAATGCAAGAGAGAAGGGAAAGATGCCCATTAATGCCCCACTTAAACAACAATGTGTTGTGGAAACCCATTCCTCATCGGAAGGGCATACCATTGAACATGTTAATGCGGTGACTACCTTGTGGAGTGGTAGAGTTGTGGACAATCAAGTTGAAATGTCCAATGAAGAGAGTGAACCGGTGCAACCTCAAGTTGCCACCAGTCCCATTTCACATCCCATTCCTCCTTCATTGCATACACATGATCTTGCAAATGAGAAAGTTTTGAAAAATGTGTTTGAAAAAAAAGTTTTGAAAAATGATGTTAAAAGGGTTTTATTGAAAAATGATTTAAAAACTTCTTGTGTTGAAGAGAGTTCAAAAGAAAATTCTGAAAAAGTGTTTGAACCAAAGGTTCCATTTCTGGATGCCTTAAAAGGATCCATTTCAAAAGACAAGCAAAAGGCAAAAACCAATGAAATCATGGAAATGTTTAGGCAAGTGAAAGTTAACCTTCCATTATTGGATGCAATCAAGCAAATTCCGGCTTATGCCAAATTTTTGAAATACTTATGCACCCAAAAGCGGAAGAACAAGAGCCAAGCACCAAGAAAATTAGTTTTGACCGAGCAAGTAAGCTCAATTTTGCAACATAACACTCTTCCAAAGTTTAAGGATCTTGGTTCACCTACTACATCATGCATCATTGGTGATCATATCATTAATCGGTCACTTCTTGACTTAGGAGCAGGTGTTAACCTTCTTCCATATTCGGTCTATATTAAATTGGGCCTAGGTCAATTGAAATCGACGTCGGTAGTTTTGCAACTTGCCGACCGATCCATTAAGAAACCTAGGGGTGTCATTGAGGATGTTTTGATCAAGATTGATAAATTCTTTTTCCCGATTGATTTCGTTGTCATTGACACGGAACCGGTTTCCAATCTTAAAAGCCAAATTCCCGTTATCCTTGGTCGTCCTTTCTTGGCAACCGCCAATGCCAACATTAATTGTAGGACGGGGGTGATGAAGATTTCATTTGGCCACATGAAGGTAAAGTTGAATATCTTTAATCCCACACCCAATTCATTTGACAAGTATGAAGGAGAGGTCAATGTTATAGAAAAATGTCATGATCTTCAATGCCAAGGAAATGAGCTTTTGTGTAAAACCAAAACTTCCAAAGGATCATCTTCAACCTTGCATTCTCATAGTGTTGTTTCAAATTCTTGCTTTAAAAGGGCATTGAAGCCCAAAGGTTTTAATTGCATAGACAAAGGATCAAAAGCTTCTTTTTGAGCTTGATCCAACAAGTTCTTCAAATGACCATTTGTTGGGTAGAGTTCAAAGCATCTATCACCCCAACAAGGAGGGGATGCATCACAAGATCTTTGATCCGGGCTAAAAGAGGCCAACGTCTTGCTAGAGACATTAAAGACTAGTAAAGGCATTTGTAGGGTGTCAAAACCTTATTCCTCCCCCATTTCTATCTTTCATTTTGTTTTTGCGAAGTCTAGATACTTGTTTTAGGTTCACATGCATTGAAAGGAACTTTGGTGAGGATTACATAAGCTTTTATGTCATAATTGAGCATTTGGCAAAGTTCGATCGATCTCACATTGGTGTTCGATCGATCGAACTGTGGATTGCACTCAACACTTAGAAAATTTTTTGACCTGCATCCACCTGCATCTAAAATCAGCTCTCGGTCCCATCATTCGAACTCATTCTTAGATCGATCAGATATCTTCGATCGATCCAACTTCCAGGTTCGATCGATCTCAGGACTCAACACTTAGAAAAAAATTTGAGCCTGCATAAACTTGCATATTTCAGCTCTCTGTCCCATCGTTCGAATTCAATTCAAGATTGATCTGAAAATTTTCGATCGATCCAACATTAAGGTTGGATCGATCTCAAGCTCCAGCACTTAGCCAATTTTTGAACCAAGAACCTGTGTATTCTTGCCTCTGTCTGATCGATCGAAGTCTTGTTTCGATCGATCACATTTCTTTCATTTCACAATTTTGACTTTAATTTTACTTTTCAACTTTTCAAAAATCCAAAAATATTTTCATTTTTATTTTATTCTATTTTCACTCTCATTTTATTTTGTTTTAATTTTCAACAAGTTTTCAAAAATTCAAAAATATTTTAATTTATTTAGTTTTTAATTAATTAAATTTAAAAAAAAAATTCAAATCAAATCAAAAATATTTTGTTTTACTTTATTTTCCAATTTTTAATTTTTAATTTTATTTTTGCAAATTTCAAAAATCCAAAAATACATTGAAAGGAGTTCATCAAAGTTCGATCGATCACCAACTCATCTTCGATCGATCGAACTAGTCGGGAAATGTTTTTAAAAAAAGATCCAAGGGTCTTAAGATCGATCATTTGGATCGATCTCACTCACCAAACCCTAGCCTCTCGTCCCTCTTCACTGTGAATCATCTCTCTAAGCTCCGGCAACTCCTCCGGCGAGATCCAAGCATCTCGAATCTCAGTTCATCTCCATCCTCTTCATCTCAAATCATCTCAATTCATTCTCCATTCTCTCGCTCTCTTGAGGTAAGATTCGAGACATCCTTCCCTAGATTTGAACTCTCATGCATCAATACTCGTTTCAAATGTCGTAATCACGTTGCTCACATGTTGAATCTTCCATTCTCAAAGTTTTAGCATCCATGTCTATATATATATATATGTGTGTGTGTGTATATGTGTGCATAGATTTTGAAGATTTTGTTAGATTTGGGTGTTTGGGCCACGTTTGGACTGCATTTAGGCTTGATTTGTGTTGTTGGAGGGCCCACGAACTTATTCGTGTGGGCCCCATGCTTCAAAAGTCACAGATCTGTGACTGTTAGGTTTCATCGTCGCACTGTTTAATCGATCGAACAAATTTATGATCGATCGAAGATTTGTGATCGATCTAACTAATTTTCGATCGATCCAAATTTTGTGATTGATCCAATTCAATCTTCGATCGATTCAACCCAACCTTCGATCGATCCGACTTTTGTGATCGATCTCATTTCTTTTTCTGATTGATCGAATTTCACAGATCTCATATACATACTTCATTCATCTTATCTTATGTTCATACTACCTTATATATGCCCAATGCATGCGATATTCCACATTGGATGCATTTCATACTTACATTATTTAGCATGTTTCATATTCTGCCACTTGCATAGAATCATGCGATATTTTGTTTTGTCTATCTTATTTGACATACATGTTTCTATATTGTGCTTTATATTCTATTTATGCTGGCACTAACTCTTGAATTTCTATTTGCAGAATATGGCTCGAGTCAAGACTGTAGCGCGTAAACACCATTACGACACCATACGCAGACTTGACGACGAGGCTAGTCCATCTCATGTCCGAGATCCTAGTCCCGAGCACACACAAAGGAGAGTCCGACAGCGGACTGGAGAGATTACGCAGCCCTCTCATACAGAGAAGCCATTACACCCTACTCTACCCCAGTTGCCGGCTCATCCAGCATTCATTCCATCACCATCTCCATCGCATAGAGGCACTGAGCAGCCAGCTCAGCCGGCTCCACCTGTTCAGCCAGCTCATCTACAGCGTGATAGGCTCGCGCCTTGATATGCACATATGACTATCGAGCACGAGTCAACATTCGACACCGCATTCTTCTCCAGATCGGTGCTGACTCGATCTGCTTATCAGGACATCATTCAGCGGGGCCTCTCAGCTATTCTTGCCCCAATCACAGAGCTGATCTACCCGCGACTGGTACGGTTGTTCTACCAGAACCTCCGACCGTCACCGCGCACTACAGCCGAGCTCATCACCTCTATCGATGGCCATAAAATCACCATTACAGTGGATACTCTGGCCCGTTCGACTAGCTGTCCACATCGATACCCGCCAGAGCTTCAGGAGACATATCCCGGGCTTTACAGGCTTTCTTACGCCGATATGGCAATTTTTCTCACAGGTTACCACACCGGTGGTGAGACCTTCGCCACCCGGACATTCTTGCCGGATGACCTGTGGTTTACAAATTAGGTGCTCTACCGAAACATATACATGGCAGGACACAAGATTCAGAGGCGGGGTGACTATCTAGCAGCCCTGTACGCCTTCTATACCAGCCAATGGGTGTCTATTCCTGCGCTTATCTGGAGCGTGATGAGGAAGCTCTACAATGAGTATGTCAGCAAGGAGGTGCCCGGAAGGGCCAAGTCTCTTCCATTTAGCCACCTCATCACCCAGATTCTCATTGACCAGCGCTATCCCATCCACCCGCAGGAGGACCCCGAGAGAGGTTCCTGTCACTTCTACAAAAAGGACTAGGACAAGAGTTACAGAGCTATTATCACTCACCTGCAGGTCCATGCCGTACTGGCGGCTGCAAAGCTGGAGTAAGAGGAGGAGGCGGCAACACAGGTAGCCCCGGCACCAGCAGAGCCAGCAGCAGCAGCTCCCGCAGCGGACGATGCACCAGTCGATCCAGCTGCCGAGCATAATGACATTGATATAGACATTAACTTGGAGCACTCAACGGATGACGCATCTCAGCATTCTCTAGCCGGGTCACCTATCCACGAGCAGGAGCAGACCCAGGAGCTGTCTTCTAACTCATCCATACCAGAGTTAACCCCCAGCTTCGGAGTGCGTCTGCAGACCCTCGAGGATGCTGTTGTTGCCATCAGAGCTGACTTCACGGCCCACAAAGCGGAGTTCGCTACCTTCCGCACGGATGTCGGTACTATGTTCAGAGATCTATCTCAAGACATCCGTGGCGCCAGACCTGCCCGTCCTACCTCGTCTTCCTGAGCTCCCAGTCTTTTCTATCTTTTGATCCCTCTCTTATTTTGATACTTTATTATTGTCACTATATTATTTTACAGCCGGTCTGTCGGCTTTGATATTTTTGTACCTATACTTTATCCGCTTTATATATATATATATCTATTTTTGCTATGGATGGCATATGATTGTATTCTCATATCTGTATGTTTGACTCCATCAAGTGCATCACAGTGACTTCAGTGAGAGAGTGCTACCCAATTTTCAGGACCACCCTTATACCTCTCTCATTTCATTATCTGTTTATCCCATTTACACTTGCATGTCCACTATGCACTGATTATCCCATTTTGTTATCTGATAAGTTTATCCAAGTGCCAATTTTCAGGACCACAGTTCATCCCAAGTTTGGGGGGGGGGGGGCAATGCCACCTACTTCGGATACTTCAGTCCCGATCATTCTTGCTTAGTTGTACTGGTATACTCTTTTCTTTGTTCTCTTACACATTGAGGACATTGTGCCATTTAAGTTTGGGGGGAATGGTGCTTTACAGTGATAGTTTTAAATTTAAATTTTTAGCATAACTCGTGTATTTGAGGGATATTTCTATGATTGGTCCATCCCTAGCTATGATTTTGATCTTTTGAGGACTATATTGCTTAAAATTTAAAAATTGCTTAACTTGAGAGTCTAATACTCCTTGTATGCCTTATGAATGCCATTTAGGAGTAAATTTTTTGAAGGATCGACATCTTGCTTACACTTGTGGTCCACATCATCCTAATTTTGTGATTGTTTTGAGATTCATTTTAGGATTCTATACTAGCATAGGCGCACACTAGCATTCATTTGTGGGGCATATGCTTTGTTGATTATTGAATTGGTTATATCCCAATTGGGCTAGTAGTGCATTGAAAGCTTTCATTCTTGATAAAGGTGGAAACAACTCATTTTTACTAAGTAGCCGGGATTCTAACCTCATCAAGCACTGAACTTCTCGCGCCGAAAGGTGGAGGGCCCAAACTCTAGGTTAATAATTGAACTTACTTATAAAAAATAAAAAAAATAAAAAAATAAAAAAAAAAAAAAGAAGAAGAAGAAGAAAAGAAAAGCAATAAAAAGTGAGGACTTCTCCCAAAAGGTGAGAAGTTGGAAATGATTAGATGGTTGTTATATTGATTTGTAACCTAATTGATTTAAGCTTGTAAGTCCGTAGGGGTGCCTTAACACCTAGTGCCCAAAGCCGTCTGGTTTGGGAGTCATTGACCTAACGCTCGATCTCATGAATCACTAGAAAGCTTAAGAGATCAACACATTGCACTATACTTCCACCTTTGATCCTCAAAAAAAAAAAATCGAGTGAAAAGAATATGTGCACCTAGATGAATAAAGTTTTAATAAAAGGTCCACTTTTTGTCTTGATGATTGGTACTAGATTTATGTGCTAGTTTGAGGGTAAGGATGTGATTAATTCTTTAATTGGTTAAGATAGCAACACATTGATGCCGGTCCACTCAAAAGGATTCTAGAGTTGTTTTGATTTGCATGATCATTTTCTTGATGTGTGGAGAACTATACTTGCTTACTTAATGTTGAAATTTAGGGAGATTGCTTAGAAATGTTTGAAACATTGCATACTTGAGGTAGTTTTCTCCCAATGCTTGTTTGCAATATTGGTGCCTCTTTTGAAAGAATGAGCCTAATGTTTGTGGGTACCATTTCTGGAAACCCTCACGAGACTTTACTCGTCCACTAGGGGTAACCTAGGGGTTTAAAAGGCTTATTGCATATGCTAAATGCAATCGTGTTCCCTACGAAAGTGGCGTTATCCATTTATTGTTTTCTAGTTTATAGTTGTATAGTTGTTCATTTCATTTCTTTACTTTCTAGTTCATTACTAGGGACTAGCAATATTTAAGTTTGGGGGCGTGATGAGCACTGAAAAGTGCGTATTTAAACCCTTTAAGCTTAGGCATTCTAGTACCTTTATCTATCTTACTTTGCCGTTTTAGATTGATTTCGTATTATTTCTATTTTCAGGCACTTATCCCGAAAATAAGCTAACTCAGCTAAATAAGAGCTTAATTGAAGCAATTCTAAGATTAAACAAAGAAAGGAGCAAAGTGGAGGAAGAAAGAAGCAAAATAAAGCAAAGCAGCAAGTTCGATCGATCCAAGTCCAAGGTTCGGTCGATCGAACATTGATCAATCTTAGCACTTCAAGATAGATCCAAGCCTTGACCCAAAAGCAATTAAGTCCAAAAGTTTGATCGATCCAACATCATTCTTCGATCGATAGAACACCTTTGTTCGTATCCAAATGATTGATCTTATCCATAGCTGTCCACTCACTAACCACCTTTGTCCTTTTCCTAAAAATATCTCCCAAAATATCTCGGATTTGTCTTTTCCCAAAAAGCTCAGCCAGTTGGATCGATCCAACCTCAGTTTGATCGATCTCAGCCAGTTCAATCGATCCAAGTCCAACGTTCGATCGATCGAACTTCCTCCAAGTGCAAAAAGTTAAAATTCCAGCTCAGTGAAAGTTGTCCTTTATCCAATCATTGGGATATATTGTGTACACGACCCTAGCTCATTTGGGGAGTGATTTTAACCTACCTATATAAGGATAAGGATTGCTTTTTAGTGAAGAGACACACATAGAAGGCTAGAGACACACATAGGAGGCTAAAGACACCATTGGAGATCTTCATCAACAAGGAGCAAACCTCTTCCATGGAGTTAGCCCTTGAGGGTTGGAGCATCCTCACCATGAGTGGCTAGACATCCTCTTGGGGCTAAAGTTAGCCCTAAGCATGCTTTTTATATCTTAATCTTGTGTATTATTGAGGGATTAGTGTTGTAATTAATGCTTTGACACTTTGATATATATAGATCTTGTTTAATCAGTGATTTGTGTGGTTTAATGCTTCCAATTGATCATTTCATTCTATTCATATGTCTATGTATGCTAGAATTGATGTCCATGTTCTTGTCTGTAGATTTTGTGTTGTTGATGCATGTCTATGTGTATTGATGCCATGGATTTAGAGATTGTCAAAACATAGTACTTAAAGGAATGGTATTGTGATTCTCTTGATGGTTCATACTTATTCCTTGATGGATTGTGCCTCTTCCCTAGTTTACTTTCATGCTAGTAGTTTAGATGTAGTGTAGTTATAGTGTAGTGTTAAATAGGAGGACAATTCATGCTTGTTATTTGATGTTCCAAGCTTTTGAATACAAGTAGCATATGTCTCTAATCTTGTGTTGTATTTGGATTGTGAGCCTAATGAAAGGATTAATGACTTGTTTTGATTTATTGTGCCTTTCACATGTTATTTAGACAATATATGCTTCATTGCTTAGATATATTGTGTCTTTCACATGATGTTTAGACAATACATGCTTAACTAGTCATCCTTGCTTGTTGAATTAACCAAACACATACACACCAATATTGCAACACCCTAATTGCCCTCATTAATCACTTGTCAATAATATAGAAATGCATTGTTTGGTGGTGATCTCTAAACCCCAAGACTCTTCTCTCTCTTACTTGCTCTCCATTGCATTCAATTACTTAGTTTAATTTAGTTGCTCTCTAATCTAATCAACCAACCAACCAAATGTTTGATCACTCGACCTACTAGCCCTAATTGCAATACCACGGCATTGCTCAATCCCCACAATCCCTTGGGACAATCCTTACTCACTCTTGCTACTTTAGTAGTAGTGTTGGTAGTGGTTTTTATAAATTTAAACTTGACCCAAAAGGCTTTTCTTGAACCGCACATTCACTTCATCAATTTGGCGTTCACCGAGCGGCCTCGTCACTGGACTACCTGTAATAGCTCTCTTAATAGACCACATCAGTCCCTTGACGAAACTGTTGTGCTTCTTCTCTTCTGTATCCACCTCCTCCGGTGCAAAGAGAGACAAGCGTATGAACTGCTGCTCATACTCCGCCACTGTCATATTCACCTGCTACAGATTGAGAAACTCAGTCTTCATAGCTGCCCTGACTGCAGAAGGGAAATACTTCTCATCAAAGCGAGTACTGAACTGATCGTAAGTCAAAGTCACCCTCTCCTCCGCGGTGGTAACTGACTCCCACCACTGTAGTGCATCCCCAACTAGCTTGAAAGTAGCAAGCATCTGTTTTTGAACCTCCGTGCACTGAACCAAGCGAAGATGTCGCTCGATGTCCTATTTCCACTGGTGAGCTGCTCTCGCATCGGTGGAGCCTGTGAACTCAGGTGGACTCCCCTTTGTGAAAGAACTCATGGCCTTCTCCCAAGTATCAACCTGAACAACTGGTGCAGGTAACGGTACTGGTAACGGGGCCGGCTATATCTAAGGATGATTCCGAAGTGCAGCTGTTACCCTAACCTCTATAGCCCGAGCAACAAGGTCATTGAGGTGTAGAGGAATCTCTGGATCCCTGACCTGATCCTGAGCCTGTTGAACTTCCTCTTGCTCCTCCTGAAACTGACCCATGTTATCCTAAAACCCAGGTATTTGCTTCTCTTCCTCCCTCTGCTGACGCCGTAGGAGATATTGTTGCCTACGTGCCGCTCTCCTTTCCTTCCTAGTTCCTTGCATGTTCTGTCCGTTAACCATTTATTAACATGGAAAGACAGACATCAGTACCATTTCTAAATGAACCGTAAAGAATACAATGAATCCTAAACTTAAGCTCTAATCAAGAGAAAACGCTACGCGAAAGACTTAATACGAAACACCCTAGAGACACTTGAACCTGGAGTGCTCTGATACCAACTATGATACCCCTCGGATCCGAGACATGGGTTGATCAGGCCCAGACCCAAACCCGAGGGATATCGAACAATTAATATGTTATAACGAACACAAATGACAAAATGAATTTAAAAATAAAACATAAGAGCTGAAAGAAACTAAAATATAAAATCCCTTAGTAGTAAATATACTTAAATCCCAATAATCCAAAACTAATCCAAAGACCTCCATAAGTTAAACAACTCGGGAATCTATTTCTAGTGGACCCCTAATAAAAATCCCAACTGAATGAAAATAAAACTAAAGATAAAATCCAAATCCAATATCTGGAAGGAAATCCTACATCGTCTGTAGAATGGAAGATCGTCTCTGCTCAGCACGAATAAGCTCAACCTTGGAACTGACGTACACCTGAAAAATAGAAGTGGGTTAGGCCCACGAATAAGTTCTATCCTACTACAATCCAAGTAGAGACTCGATACGCATCTACATACTAAATAGTTTAACAATAACTAATAATCCGTACATAAATATATCCACACTACTGGACTCTCGCTAGACTATGAAAAGGGTCTCAACCTGAATAGAAGGCATCACACAGAATGCACCTGAGTGGGCATGAGTACCTAAAACCTAAACAAGGTATACCTCAATCTTCACAGCCAGCTACACATCCAATTGCATATACGCACCCTAACCGTCGACACTGAGACTCAAGCTCAAGACACGGTATTATAAAAATATATCTAAACTCCGTTCCTAACCATCCGCAAGAAATCCAATAAGTTATTCGGCGCATTCAACCGTACCGACTTATATATATAAGGAGGATTGTATTTAATAACCCGTGCCCTTATTCCAAAATAGGTATGACTTAGCAATTTGAGCTAATCCAAATCTAGTATAACACTGTCCCATACCGGTGCATACAATCCCATCCATCCAATAGTTGACAAAGTATTTACAATAACAATATCAACAATTCCCTACTAGGTATAGTAAAGTAATTATCTAACATGTTTTAATTAACCCAGTTAATAAAAATACTGACCATATGAATGTCAATCCCGAGAATTCTAAACTAAGCATGATAAAGTAGTTTAATAGATATGCTTTAATTAAATCAACAGTTGATAAAATACTGACCATATAAATATCAATACCGAGAATTCCAAACTTAGCATGATACAGCAGTTTAACAGACATGCTTAATTAAACCAATACAGAAACCATAACTTGATCACTCAGGACTGTATCTGTATTATAACTCTATACCCAGTTTCTATATAATTAACAGAGTCTAAAAGAAATATTGTCTCACTTCCATTCCATGGCATGCAACATAAATATAAGTAAATTATCACATTTATAGCTTCCTGTTCAATAGATTGATGCACTGCATTTTAGACACTTAATCATCAATTAATCTTAAGAAAATATAGACTCCTAGTAACTAATTCTATTCTTTGAACATGAAATTAGCAGTGAACAACTCTCACAGAAATTCTAAAATAATTAAGACAACCATCCAAAACCAAACAGTCTGCCAAGCACATACAACTTTCATACAGTTTCAACAATTAAAACTCGGTGTCTAAATCTATGTTCTCTGCTCCTTTAGACTTAAATCTTCCTCTGGACAGTCTCTAAACATCCATTACAACATCTATTCTCCTCAGAATAAATTAGAAAATCAACCATTAAAACCTTCCCTACTGAAAACTGAACAGAGAATGAGCAGAACGTGAAAAACTGGAAGAAGCAAAGATGGAGCAGGCTCCAAAAACACTTGGAGCCTCCTCCAAGTGACTTGGAGCCGCCTCCAAGTCCAAAGGAGCCGGCTCTCTCCCTCCTCTTCTCCGTGTTCTCTTTTCTGGCATCGTCTACTCCTCTGGCACTTCACTGTGTAGGTTCCTAGAAATTGTACCTAGATCCCAGTATGTTCCAATCCTTGTTTAAGTCCTTACAACACCTACTAACATGAATTTAAACCAAAAACAATGCATAGCAGTTCCAAGTTTTGACCATTAACCAGTAATAAAAATTACTACACAAAGTATTAAAGCATGCAAACAGATTACGTTTTTTTAAAACATACAATCCATCCTGTAACTATTTAAGTATGCAAAGAACACAAAACCTAAGGGAGAGAGTTAGGACAGAACTTGTCTTTGAGATCTTTGTTCAAAATCCCTACGCCGTCTTTTACGATCTCCGGCGAACACAAAAATTGTAAAACTTCCTCTGTTTCTCTCTCTGCTATTTTCACGACCGTGTTTTGGTTTTTTCTTTGTTTTTAAAACCCTACACAGACGGCCACTATTATACTTATAGAGTTACCAAACCCTAAATTAATCCAAGCCCCCAACTGATATCCTAACCAACCTAAAGAACCTTAATAAAAACCCTTCGTTGGCTACAAATGTAACTGCTAAAACAAAACCCTAATTAAATATAATTAAATCACAACAATTAACCATTAAATTTAAAACAACTAAACCATTATGTTAAATTAATTCAATTAAAACCACGCAATTAAATATAATTAAACAAAAATAAAGAATCCCACAACAGTAAAATTCAAGTCATAATTCAAGTCAAGTAATAAACATTTAAACAGTCACACACTTTAAACAAGTAACAAATATATCAAATAAACAATTAAATAACCCAAAATTAAATTAAAATAATTCATTAAATACCAAGACTATCATTTTGAAATTAGGGGTATTACACAAGGAAATCCCTTGTCACCTTTCTTGTTTGTTCTTGTTATGCAAGTGTTCTCTTCAATTGTCAACAAATTCACCTCAGAGAAGCCTTTTAAACACCACTGGAGATGTAAAGCTATGTCCCTTACCCACTTAATTTTTGCAGATGATCTTGTACTCTTCTCCCATGGCAGCATTGCTTCAATCCAAACTCTCAAACAAGCATTGGACACTTTCTCACATATCTCTGGCCTCATGATGAATCACAACAAAAGTCAGGTGTTCCTTTCTGGTGTTAATTTGTAACTTGAAACTGCTATTTTATCCACCCTTGGATTTGAGAAAGGTTCACTCCCTGTGAAGTACCTGGGTGTGCCTCTTGTCACTACAATGCTAAAGGCTGTTGATTATGACAGGATAACTTCAAGAATTACTCATTGGACAAGTAGATCACTCTCCTTTGCTGGTAGACTTCAACTCATAAGAGCAATCCTCTTTTCTACTTAGATGTTTTGGAGCTCTAAATTCATCCTCCTAATGAGTATCATCTTTGAGTTAGATGCAACATTCAGATCTTTTCTCTGGTTTAGTCCATCACTTAAAAAAATAGGTTCTAAAGTGAATTGGGAAGCTTGCTGCCTTCCTAAAAGGGCTGGAGGTCTTGGTCTTCCTAATCTCTATCAATGGAATAAAGTTGCTATGATGAAACACCTTTGGCATGTTATCAATTCCAAGGAAATACAATGGGTTCAATGGATCAGCTCTTAATTGCTTAAAGGTAGAAGTGTTTGGGATGTAAAAATCCCAGGGCAATGTTCCTGGAACTGGAGGAAGCTCCTTCAACTTAGGTCCTCAATCATTTCTCTTGTCATGGTGGAAATTGGAGAGGGAAGCTTGTCCAATTTCTGGTTTGACAATTGGAGTTCCCTTGGACCTTTACATTTACTTGTTACTCAGCAGCAGCTCATGCAATCAGGCTATGATACAAAAACTAAGTTAAGTTCATTCATCTCTGGCTCCAACTGGACATTTTCTTCCTCCATCACTGTTATCCTACCCCAACTACTACCCTCTTCATCACTCCCCACACCAGTCCCACAAAGGAAAGATAGATTTATTTGGATTCCTTCATCCAGTGGAAAATTCACAATTGTTTCTACACTTAAACTCATCAATCGAGATATACCTTCTCAGCCTTGGTCTCATCTGGTTTGGTCCAAGGTCTCTATTCCAAAACATTCATTCACACTTTGGGTTGCAATCCAGAAGCGTCTACCAACCCTCAATAGAAGATGTGCTGCTTACCTTAACACCACCACTTGCCTCATATGCAACAATGACTTGGAATCACACAATCATCTTTTCTTCAGCTGTCCCTATGTTAAACCCTTATGGACCTTTCTTCTAGCACATTGTGGGTTTTACATACTGCGCTCAAATTGGTCTGAATTGATCCATTGGGCTGCTCATCACTGGCGAGGCAATAATCATTCACAGTGTAATTCTGTATCCAAATTAGCTCTCTCTTCTTTGGTTTATAATGTGTGGAATAAACGAAACAGGAGTCTCTTCAAGAAGAAGAAACTTTCAGCTAACTCCCTACTTCATATGACACTAGAACCTGTTCGATTGAAGCTCATGTCCTCTACCTTCATTGAATCAATCCATACCAGACGGCTAACTATGGAGTGGGATCTTCCATCTTGCGTTTTCAGACCACCACCAAAGCCTCCAGATTAAGATCCTTCACAAGATGAAGTTTCTCCATTGCTATCATCTATGTATGAATGTGTTTGATTACAACAAATACTTAATTGTCTTTGGGCTGGGTTGGTTCTTGGTTGCTCTTGGGCCTTGTGGTCAACTCTTGGGCCTTGTATTTGCTTTTGGTTAGCTTGGGCTAACTTGTCAATCTTGTAATTCCTCTTATTTTAATAAATTCATCTTACTTTTCAAAAAAAAAAAAAAAAAAAAAAAAAAAAAAAAAAAAAAAAAAAAAAAAAGGAAGGTCGATCCATTTGTTTGTTGCGGCCATACAACCAAATCATATGACCTTAACAGTGTCTGATCAGGATTTATGAATTCAAGAATGTCAAAGAACACTAGAGACTATATTATAATAGTAAATAAATTAATGGACCTATCTGTTGTTACTTTTAATCTTTTAATATTCAAATATGAACGTGCTAAGATTTTCTGCCACTGTCACTCCTCTAATTTTTAAGTCATGCTTCCCTTTCAATTCTTTGAAATCTCTCTCTCTCTATAGATATATATATATACACACACATACACAAGGTAATAATCTCTACATATACATACTATATTCGAGGTCCCCACACTTGAAGGACAAACTATACACATCCAACCTATCTCCTTCCTGTTCCAGCTTTCCTCCCTACCATCTCTTTAAAAACCAGAAAAGGGTGTAATCTCACGCTCCTTCAGTTATATATATATATTTCAGGTGTTTTCGGTGACACTTCCCAATTCCCATGACAAAAACCTTTGGAATGTGGGATGTGAATTTAAGAGAAAAAAATGGGGGACATGACTTTAAGTAAAGTTCTTTGAGATAGGGTTTAGATTGAAAGAATTAGAAGAAAACAAAAGAAGAATAATTTTTTTTTAAATCAATGGAAGGAAAAGAGGATTAAATTTACTTCCCTCCTTAACTATTAAGAAGGCCGGAGCTTCCTCTTTACATTTGACATGAGTGATACGCATCATGAAATAAATTTCTAGATTATTTTGCATCGTGCATGATATTACGACAGTGTTTTTATATTTTTTCTGTTAAAGTTCATTTCGGTCAACTCTTGTATATCATATTCACCACATCACTTTCTCTCTTCCATCTAATTTACCTATTTTATTTTTTCCTAAATCATTCTGTTACCTTTTTTTTTTTTTCTTCCTAAATCATCGGACTTAGCTTTCTCTCTCTCTCTCTCTCTCAAACTATCAAACATAAACCCTAATTGAATCAACCAAGCATCCTTCATTACTGACAAAAATTATGAATAGACGTTGGAGAGTGTTTTTTTATTAATCATGGCATTACTCGTTGTCTGTAGTTGGACACTTAATCAACCTGATCTTTATTTATATACATATATATATACACACACATACACATACACAACCTGATTTCACTATAACACAAACATGATGTTAAAAGTTATTAATCAATTAAAGCCGATTTATATTTATCAATTTTTGTATCTCTACCAGTGTTCTTTAGTTTCTCTCTTATTCTCATTTTATCTCCTAAATATTTAGATTAAATCAGACATGCCACATCATTCATGATACTTTTATACTGAAAATAATTCATGATGTTTATCATTTCTCTTGTACTATATTAATAAATTTAATATTTTACTATCTTGACCTATCTAAAATATAAGTTATTGTGTATGTGATCCAATCATATCCAAACATATCCGCGGTAAAGAGGAAGTTCCTCCTTATAAGTAAGAAAACAAGTATTATTCTTTACTTCTCTCCGATAAAAGTTTTGATTTTGACTCTTCATTTATTAGGCTGTGTGGTTTAGAAAGAGAAAAGAGGAAAAGGTAAATGGAAACCAAAAAAATGAGGGGTTGTTACTAAAATTTTCACCAAATAATCTAGTTGGCATTTAATGTTTCCTTATTCCGAGTATTAATTGTTAAATATTAATTTGAACACCTAATAAGTACCACAATTTGGTCGATCATGCAAAGCTTTTTTTTCCCTTTTTTATTATCATTATTTTTATCTTCCGACTTTTATATGAACACTTTTGGCTAAATCAAACTCTTCTCTAGCCAAATTGCATTCTTCAAAATTAAATGGAAGTCTAATTAGTCGTCTAACACAAAATATCGGACCGACTTCGAAATGACACCTCTCATAATCATTAACCCTTAATATTATTGTCGTGAAATATATATAATATATACATATATACCATTACAGACATATTACCGAATATCATCAACTCATTGCTGAACAATTTTTTAGTGTGTGTGAGAGAGGAGAGCAATATATGATATTGACCTGTCACCGATAATATTTGACATTGACTCACTAACTAACATTGAGATAAGACGGCACATTACCAATCTTAGATCGGATGCTAAGTGCCACTGATATCTGAATACAAATAAAACAGGAGTACCATTTTTTTGGTTTTTATTTTTTTTCTTTTTTTTCTTTAAATCGTAGTGTATGTTATTTTAAAACATTCTATTACTTTCTTTTTCTTTGTTTAGTTTTGTTGTTAACGTGACGTTGTAAAACATTCCTATATAAAAGAGATTGTATATTTCTTTCTTTTTATTCGATTAAATGGAAGAGAAAAAAACAGAATAAACTTAAAATTTTTTATGTTTGTTAAGAGGGAAGGAAAAAAAAAAAACCAGAAAAGGGTTGGTGTGTAATCTCACGCTTATTCAGTTATATATATATTTCAGGTGTTTTCGGTGACACTTCCCAATTCCCATGACAAAAACCTTTGGAATGTGGGATGTGAATTTAAGAGAAAAAAATGGGGGACATGACTTTAGCAAAGTTCTTTGAGATAGGGTTTAGATTGAAAGAATTAAAAGAAAACAAAAGAAGAAGAATTTTTTTAAAAATCAATGGAAAGGAAAAGAGGATTAAATTTACTTCCCTCCTTAACTTTAAGGAGGCCGGAGCTTCCTCTTTACATATGAGATGAGTGATATGATTAACAATAGTGATAACATCATGAAATAAATTTCTAGATTAATTTGCATCATGAATGATATTACGACAACATTTTTATAATTTTTTCTGTTAAAGTTCATTCCGGTCAACTCTTGTAGGGTTCATCACATCACTTTCTCTCTTCCATCCAATTTACCTATATTATTTTTCCCTAAATCATTCTCTCTCTTTTTTTTTCTTTTTTTTTTTTTTTGTTCTCTTTCAAAATCTTTGGACTTAACTCTTTGTCTCTCTCAAATTATCAAACATAAACCCTAATTTAATCAACAAAGCATCCTTCATTACTAACAAAAATTATGAATAAATGTTGGACAGTTTTAATTTTTTTATTATTCATGTCATTACTCCATTGTCTATAGTTGGACACTTAATCAACCTGATATTTATTTATACACACACACACACACAACCTGATTTCAATATAACACAAACATGATCTTAAAAGTTATTAATCAATTAAAGCCTATATTTATCAATGTTTGTATCTCTACAAGCGTTCTAAACATGCACTTAATCAACCTGATCTTTATTTATATACACATATATGTACACAACCTGATTTCACTATAACACAAACATGATCTTAAAAGTTATTAATCACTTAAAGCCGATATATATTTATCAATTTTTGTATCTCTACAAGTGTTCTGTAGTTTCTCTCTTTTTCTCATTTTTATTTCCTAAATATTTAGATTAAATCAGACATGCCACATCATTCATGATACTTTATTTTGAAAATCAATCACGGTGTATTTTTCTTGTACTATACTAATAAATTTAGTATTTTACTAACTTGACCTATCTAAAAATATAAGTTATTTTTTTCTTCTTTTTAAATTTTAGTAGTGTTATAAAAGTATATGTGATCCAATGATATCCTAACACATCCGCGGTAAAGAGGAAGTTCCTCCCCATAGGTAAGAAAACAAGTATTATTCTTTACTTTTTCTCTCCAACAAAAGCTTTTTATCCTTTAAGTGCTAAGTTAGATTAGTGGATGCAGAGAGTTGACACTTCAAAATTCACCGAAAACACTAACTCATTAGACTATTGAGACATCTGCCAATAAAAAGGTAGTCGTGCTTTGATTTTTGATTTACAAATTATGGCTTTGATTTTGATTCTTCATTTATTAGGTTTTTGATTTACAAATTATGGAGTATATATTAAGTGTGTAATGAATATTAATTGTGTGGTTAGAAAGAGTAAATGGAAACCAAAAAAATGAGGAGTTGTTACTAATATTTTCACCAAATAATATAGTTGGCATTTAATGTTTCCTTATTCAGAGTATTAATTGTTAAAAATTAATTTGAACACCTAATAAGTATACAATTTGGTCGATCATGCCAATGTTTTTTTTCCCTTTTTTATTGTCATTAGTTTTATCTTCTGACTTTTATATGAATTTTTTTGGCTAAATCAAACTCTTCTCTAGCCAAATTAAATTCTTCAAAATTAAATGTAGGTCTAATCAGTCGTCTAACACAAAATATCAAATTTAGTTAATTTTATTCTTGAAAGACCGACTTTGAAATTTGACACCTCTCATAACCATTAACTCTTAAAATTCTTGTCATGAAATATATATATACACCATTACGGACATATTACCGAATATCAACTCATGAGCTGAACAATTATCAATAATTCAGTGGGACAAATATTGGTTTACCAGTCTCATAGTGTGTGTGAGAGAGGAGAGCAATATATATGATATTGACCTGTCACCAGTAGTATTTGACATTGACTCCCTAACTAACAATGAGATAAGACGGCACATTACCAACCCATTAGATCGGATGCTAAGTACCATTTTTTCTTTTCTTTTCTTTTTCTTTTTTCTTTAAATAGTAGTGAAGGACATTTTAGAACATTCAATTTTTTTTTTTTTTTTTTTTTTTGAGTAAATGGTAAGCTTGTATATAAGATTTAAGAATGTACATGATGTCCCAAATAGGGGAAACAACAACCAAAGAACAAACCAAAAACTAAGGAACAAACAAACATTCCAAAACAGCAACCCCAACAATGAAATACGTACAAAAGGACAATCACACTTATGATCAACAAGATAACTTTCCATCAAAATAGTAGTTTGAATATTCCAAATTCAGCATACTCAGTACCATGAGTTAGGGTGATAGCAGAAGCTGACGACCAAAGGAGGCACACCCTTGCTGAAACAATAACTGCATTTCTTGGATAGAGTGGATTTTCTTCAAATTAGAACTGGTTGTGAGCTTGGTTGATGCAAGTCTAGCTCTAACACAACTCTTCACCTGAGCTATGATCCTAGAGGATAGGACTGATATGCTGTTTATAGCTCTAGCATTCCTCTCCATCCAGATTAAATACACAGCCGCAGCCAAAAGTAATTTGTGTAGTAAGAAATCTGAGGAGTTCCAGTGGGCAATACACCAATGCAGTAATTGTGTCCAATTGTCAGGCCTGATGTAGAATCCTGCTACTTCCTGAACAAACTTCCAAATGCGAGAAGTGTAGACACACTTGAAGAAGAGATGGTCAATGGACTCCCAAGTAGAATTGCAAAGACAGCAGCTGTTAGTGTAGTGTTTGTGGAGGACAGGTTTGGCATCAAGAGTGTTTAATCCTCCCCTCACTGCCATCCATAGAATAAGATTATGCTTAGGTATATGGTGCTTGAACCAAACTAGTTTGTGCCAATGGAAAACTGGGGAGGGTGGAGTGAAGTATTTGTAAGTGTGGGACATAGAAAACTCCTTTGTGGGACTAGGTAGTCATTCAATAACATCTGGAGTTGTGGTAGGGAGAGGCAGTTCTTGAAGTTGTGATAAGAAACTTCTGGTTTGAAAGAACTGGTGCAGCTATAAGGTACCAGGGTTGACCCAATGACTATTGCAAATTAGGCTATCAACTAGCATGCTATTATGAAGTTGAAGAATTTCTAATTCATTGAGTCCCAGCTGCAGTGCAATTGGGCCATTTGGTAGCCAGTAATCCAACCAAAGTCTTATATCTTTCCCTTCCCCTACCTTGTGCTTTATAAGACCCCTTGTGCTTTAACTGACCAAAAGCTCTTTGACTTTAAGAGATAAACTTTGGACCATTCCACCCACAGGCTCTCTTTATGTTTGCAAATTTTCCAAATGTGCTTCAAATTAGCTACTCTATTAGCCAACTCCAAGTCTTGAAAACCAAGTCTTCCGTTAGCCTTGGGCCTGCAAACAACATGCCAAGCAACCTTAGCTCCACTTTTCTTGAGTTCAACCCCAGTCCAGAAGAAACTCCTAAGCAATTGGTTGATCTAGATCCAGAATTTTCTTAGGAAGAATGAATGAATGTGACTAGTAGGCTTGGATGGAAGAAAGAACAGCCTTGACCAACACTGCCCTTCCTGCATATGATAGGAACCTAGCTGTCCAACAGCCCACTTTAGCAGTAATTCTTTCAATGAGAGTGTGGCAATCTCTAGCATTGACTGAAGATGAGGTTAATGTAAACATGTTATGAAATATTCATGCCAAGGAGATTGTGTATTTTCGATTGGATAAAAGAGAAGAGAAGAGAATAAATTTAAATTTTTTTATATTTGTTAAAAGAAAAGGAAAGAGTAAGTTTTTATTATTTTTACTATTATGTTTCATAATATTGTAATTTATAGATATAGTATTGTAATTTAAAACTTATATAATTTAGGATAGTACGTATTTAATTTAAATTTCTATAACAATTCACTTGTCTTTCCTATTTTTTTTCTCTTATTTTTGGATGGATAAAAATTTGTAAAGAATGAATGATGAGCCTATCATCCTTCCTATTTTCCTTTTTCTTCCAAACAAGCAAATTTGCTCTTTCTTTTCAATTTTCTCTCCAAACATATTCTTTCCTTTCTACAGAACACAATAGAATCTCGCACTCAACCTTTTATTTAAAAAAATAAAATAAAACAAAATACCACATTAATTAAACACTTTGGAGTAAGAATATGAGTTTTCATGATGCATTATTCAATTAGAATTCATTTAGTTTTTATTTTTATTTTGTGAAGTCAACTATATTAATCATGTTTCATCGTTATCAGAAAGCATAGCGTCATATCGTTCAAAAAATAATCTCACATTTCTCGTACTATTTGAAATGGGATGTGATATTCATTACACTTATGCACTTTTGTAATCCATACTTAGCTTTTTAACGAAGAAAAAGTAGTCCACAAAAAACCAATCAAACTATTTATTAGCATTTTGTAGATAATAACTTTGTATTGCATATATAAAGCCTTAAAATTTGCAAAATCTTTAGAAATACTTTCGGTTCATTTCGGGCATGTAAGTGATGAGAATTATGACCATGTTCATACTCTGAAGATTTGAAATGAAAGGTGACTTAAAAATGTATTTCAATTTTTTAAATTGATGCATTAATTTCATTACCTTGTATTATGCATGCTTGTGAGTTGGGATATGGGTACTATGGTCAAAATGGCCAAATTATTTCTCGGGGACGGGATCGGAGTCGAGAAAAGGGCAAAATGACCATTTTTGGGCTCATCCGAGCCCTCGCTGGCCTACTATAAACGCTCGACGTGAGCGCTGGAGTGCTTAGGACACCCCCCGAGTGCCCTCAGGGTGTCCATTGAGCACTCGAAGGATGTCCAACGAGCGTTCGGGGAGTGTATTGGGGTACTCGTGCCACCCTCTGAGTGCTCGGAAGATGTCCACCAAGCGTTCCGTATTAGGGTTTTCGGATTAATTTTTTCAAAGTTTTGTGATGGCTCCGATTTTCAACGTGTGGGTCATATTTGGCCTCTAAGATGGTTAGGATGGTACTCCCTCCGTTCCATAAAAAATGTTATATTTGGAGAATATGACAATTTTTATGGGATAGAGGGATTAAATAAATCCACGGTGTTTATCATTACTAGCAATTAAAAATAGCTAATTTGTCCAATCTTTTTGAAAAAAAATTATAAAAGAGTAAAGTATAAATAAATAAATAAAACCTGCCTCAATGAGGACAAATTACACTAAGCTCCCCTAAGGTATACTTTAATTACATGGACATCCCTTGTGATTTTTAAAATTATTCATCAAATGGACTAATAGAATTACATAGTATGCAAGAAAGAGGAAATAGCATTAGGCTTCATGCCCTTTGTTCTAAGGTGACAGTTAATAACAAATTTCTTAAATTGCATCTTCGAGGTTGGGGATCGAATTTTCTTTATGCTACAACCACTGAATTTTCCAATAATTTCTTAGTGCATGTGAGCTCGACACAATCATCGACAAGAAAAAAAAATTTATTTTTCACTTTAGTTTTGTAATTTTACATTCTATTCTTTTCTTTTTTGGAAAAAAAATGATATGTTTGTCTGTTACATACTGTAATTTTGAAGAACATAAATTGTTTACACCTAATAGGATTCGATCGTGAAACATGATACTTCATGAGACATGAGGGCCCAAATATTTTCTAACTAAGCCAACCCCTTTTAGGGTTAACTATAACAAAATTTATCTTTAACAATTCTATAAAACTTAGAACCAAACTTATAAAACGTAAACTAAACCAATTTGAACCATGTAAAAGTTGTTTGAATCAATGATTGTTTTATTATACTTACATAATCTAACAAAAACTAATATTAGAGCCTTTTGGGGGTAACTGTTGGAATAAAAAAATAATAATTTATTAGTAGAGTTGTCAAAAATTTGTGGCCGATAAAAAGCATGTTAGATGTTTGATGACACATTATAATAAGTATTTTTTGTAATATAATTATTTTTAAATTTATTTGGTAACAATATTTTTTAATAGGATGTGACCATATTTGGTAGTAATAACTTTATAAAGAAAAAAGTGTAATTGTTTTATAAAAATTAAAAAGAACAAATTTGTCTACGAAAAAAATTACTTAAATTATTGAATCTCTATATATATATTTTTGAATAAAATATTAAATCCCTATTCAACACAAATTTTTAAAATAAAAACATATTTAAACAGTTGAAAAACAATCCCGTACTCTTAGTCTAAATTAAGCATTATTGAACCATTTATTGTGCTTCTGAAATCTTCTAGTGACATGACAATAATATATTATGCCAATGGTGAGTGCCTATATAGCATATATCCACTATTAGGTTTAAAAAATGAGCAAGAGATTAATATATATATATATATATATAATTCAATGTAATGCAAGCCTATTCTTTGTCTCAAAAGAATCAGATTGGCCAAGCCAATGATAGCAAATTTATCAACTAATCAATCATGCTAACTAGCGTGATTTAGTGGTGCATTTAAAAAACTTTTCGAATCAATAAATCATACTATTTGACTTTTACGATAGAATTATAAAAAGAATGAAACTATTAATGATAATTATATAACGGACTATATATAGAGGAGACGCACATCAAACAATTAATATATATATATAAGGTTAACTGCAAAATATTCTCTCATAATATGTAAAATGTGCAATAACTTCCTTATTATTTGAAAAATTCCTTTCAATTTGTGTAAATAAAGACAAATAATAATTTTAGTAGTAAAATTATTAAATTAACCTTACTTTATCATTAGAGAAAAAAAAAAAAAAAAAAAAAAGGCAAAAGACGAAATATCAAAATTATAACATAACCGATCAGTGAATCAACTAGGAAAATATAAAAAGAGTTAATGGTAAACTAAAAAAATTTGGCTCGCCTGATGTTAAAGTCTTATTTATTATAAAGAACGGGATATGATAAAAAATATTGACAATAATAAAATAAAATAAACAATTTATATAAAAGTGTGTTGCTTGAGTTTGTGTACAGTCGAAAAGTAACTAGATCAAAATTTTAATTTGATAGAAATCATAAATTCATCTAATAACAATTTGTGTCAAAGCAAGTTCATTAATTTAATAATAATTATTATTATATAAATATATGATTAAGGGAGGCTCATTCATTTACAAGAAAATATACACAAATCCTTTAGAGATGAGATAATATTGGCAGCCCCAGAAAAATTCTAGAGAGAATAAAAAATAAAAAGATAGATAATATCGGCCAACACAAAAAAAATATTTTGGAGAGAAAAAACAATTAGAGGAGAATATCAAGATATTTTAGAGAGAGAATATTTTTCTTTTTCTTTTTTTGAGAAGTGCTAAACACAATCGCTACCTTACTCTTTTCTCTCTCTTTTTTTCAGTTGTTTTTAATTTTATATATATATATATATATATATACTCACCATGTGAAGAGGTTTCTCTTTGTATCTCCCTCTTCTTTAGATAAAGAAAGAGGAAAAAAAAATTATTTATTTATTATTTTTTTTCAATTCTTTAATTTTCTATATATATAGTAGATTGGAAACCATATTTCTCTTATTTTAGACATTAATTACAATTTATTTTTTAAGCAATAAGAGTTGAATCTTTGATTCTTTCTTGAATATCACGAATGTGAATGCAGAGTCACTTGTGCGACTGTGAATAACACTTCTCTGTTTTTTTTTTTTTTAGAGAGATAGACTATGACGACACACAGAAACTCAAAAGTGTTTTCCTTGGACAAGTCTTGAGGCACATTGCAAATCCATTGAGTGTTGAAATATATACAAAATTAGCGGGACATTATTGTCACACAAAAAAAGCATTTTTGAATTTTTTTTTTTTTAAAACATAACGTCACCAACTGCTTTTTTTTCAATGAATTCATTTAATAGGGGGTAAATTGTTCAAAAGATTAATAATATAAGGAATTATATGCAATTTTTTTTTTTTTTCTTTTTCTAATAGGCGCTGTTTCTTACACCATTTTTTTATATAGCAGGATTTTTTTGCACTTATCCATATACAAATGTTAGATTTTGATTTTTTATTTAATTAACATGAATATATATATATATATATAAATAAGAAATTTCAAAACCGTAAAATCTAACTGATTATATAGGGTTTAATTCTTGTATAATTTTAATGGTTGGATTTAATTCTAATATTAGTTGAAACTTATTTGATTCTAATTCATTTAGAATTCAACCGAATTGGACTGTGTAAATTTACTAGTATATTTTTGAAACCAAAATCAGACCATGAAATTTACTTGAACAAAAGTTGACTATTTAAACAGACTCTCGCGTGCACCAACTGAAAACAAATAAACCCTATATAATCACATAGGGTTTATTTGTCCATTTCACATCACCACCAAGTCCCAGTACAGTAAACAAATATTAATAAAATAAAGTAAATAAAATAGCATTCTGCAACTAGTACACACTTTTATACTACTCCCTGCTCTCTCTCTCCTCTCTCCCCCACTTTCTCTCTCTACAATGGCTTCTTTCTTAAGAGACAGAACCCTCGGCCAATCCAAGAGAGAGAGAGCATGCCACAACCACACCCAAATAAAAACTATTTTTTTTTTTTTAATACACTACCACAACCACACCCAAATACCACAACCACACTAGAATTTTTTTTTAAAAATAGCCATGGCCAACCCACTCTTTTACATCCTAAATGTCACCAGAACCACCATCACCACATCGAGACACCACCACCGCCACCATAATAGAAAAAATAAAATTTGTGAAACAGCCTGATAACTTAAACATCACCATAACCACCACAACTAAACCTAGAGACGACACCACCAGAGTTGCCATGGGCAGCCAAACCCACCACAACAGGGAAAAAAAAATCATGTCCAACCCAGATACCACCATCACCAACAGGCACCGCCACAATAGAACGGAAAAAATAATAAGAAAAACAACAATAGCTGTTTTTATCTCACCATTCCCACCAACTATCTTCTCCCCACTTTGCACGCCCACTTTCCTTCCCTTACTCGTCTCAATCACTAACCCTACACCGCCACAACCACCATATGAATGAATTGAGTGACTAAAAGATATAAGTCAGACATCCATATATTAAGTGTAACATCCATATATTAGTGAGACAATTAGATAAAATAAACTTAGATGCATGGTTTGGATGCATGAACGTCAGAGACTACAAAAGTGTCGATTAGATAAAGAAAACTAGTTGTAAAAAAGGGTAAGAAACCGAGAGGGCGGCCCAAAATAATATAGTTAGAAGTTAGTTAAATATACTTAGTGAAATGTCATGTAATAAAAATAAAAAGTTTGTAGAGAAAAAATTTATATCATTGATCTCATTCATATGGGAATAACGTACGAATGACCGGTGTTATTTAATAACTTAATTCAATGCTTAATTTTGAACATTAATTAATCCAATTAAATGTGTATGATAACACAATTTGAATATCACTGAAAATAATAAACACCACTTAAAATGCAGTAAAAATTTAAATGACAAGGACATCATTTATCGTTGAATGCTTAAATTTAAAATATATATATATATATATATATATCAAAAAAATATTTATTTGTAAATAAGACTTAAAAACTTTAACAATTAAAATTTACAGTCCTTAATTTTTAGTTTTATCAAATACATTAGGTTAGTGACTATTAAGCATATGTTGAAACAATCAAAACCTCTGAGACTAAATGAGGAAAACATCTCTCTAAACTCCTAAAAATGAAAATGAATATATTGTATTCAGTAGAAATTATGCAGTTTTTTTTTATTCTGAGCTTAAACAGGATCACATGATATTATTTTATTTTATTTCAATTTTTTGAGGGCACTAATTGCTTCGGTATGCAAATGCAAAGTATACGCTACAATTTCTTTTCAGTGGATTGATGTCATCTTTGTTGGCATGTCTTGGAATGCTCTTGACACTTCGTATAATTGTAATATTGATCTTTCTCTATTAAACTGATCATCTTTCTCTCTTTTTTGTTTTTTTCCCTTTTTTCTTTTTTGGTCTTTTTATTCTCTTTTACTTCCTAACAAAAGGGAAAGAAAAGAAAAAAACATTTCCATCCATTTCACATTATTCTCTCAATCCGAACACATAATACACATTCTCAACAAAAAGTTACATCTCTATCCCAAAATCCGAGTCTTCTGACTCTAATTTTATTTTTCAGTGATAACTAATATCACTTTTTTCAAAAGCAATTACTTAAAAGATAACCAAAATTTTCAAATTTTTTATATTTAGTTGAGACTATGAAACAGCCTTAGCCTAAAATATAAAATAAAATATGTAATTTTATTACTTAAATATTTTGCTAGACTATGAAACAGTATTTGAATTTATTTTGTTTTGTATAATTTTTTTGCTTAAATATATGTAACTTTTCCATTCAATTTGTATGAAAATACTGTAAATTCATCAAAAGAAAATTAATAAAAATATTATTAATCAATATTAAGTTCTTATATTTATTATTTTAGATATCAGTTTTGGAAATACATATAGAAATCAGCACGCTCACACCTTATTGATAACGAAATCAGCCCCTCACAGAGAAAAACTTATTCGTGTATTACATGCACCGACACATGTATTATATACATGAACGGCTCAAATGTGCTCGTTACACTGTAAAAGGGGACAAGAAAGTTTTTCTCCCTCCGTGAGCCAAAGATCAAAGTTCAGTTTAGTAAGAGTCGCATGTAGCCGAAGTTAGGTTTGGTAAGAGTCTGCCACCTATACCATACATGTAAACTAATAGACACTCACGTCACTATATATGTAAAAAAAAAAAAAAAAAAAAAAATGATTTAAAAAGTGAAGCAAACGACAGACTGAAAACAGGTTCTACCTAAAAAAACAGGTTCTACCCTTTTTCGATGCATATGCACTGTTGTGTTGTGGGACATGTGATAACATTGTGTCAAACAGAAAATTGTTTTGGCTTGTAGCTAGTCTGGGCTGCTTATTTTGACTCAAATTAATAGAACTGTCCAAAACTAAAATGAAGTAAAATAAATATAACCCTAATTTATTTATAAGCTAGATGTCTTCTAGTGCATGTATAGGAATATTCCACCAATCAAGATTAGTCGAATATTTCAAGATAAGTTCAATATTGTCATGTATGCATATAGTTCATAGGTCCTAGCTAGCTAACAATAAATATATCAATTTATTAATCCTTAAGTACTCCAATATGTCCCTAAGTTCTTAGTTTCAAACTCAATAGTCTTTTGTACACATCTTAATTTGCAGCTAGCTAGACACCATCTAGTCTTCCATGGCTTCCCTAGCTTTTCCGGCATCCGAAAACTATGTTTTGCAGTCATGTATGTCAGTTTCTCCCAACTCCGATCATGCCAGAGACGGTTCTATATTTGGGAAGTCAGTTTCGTCTAAGAAACGGAACACCAGAGACTTAACGATCACAAATGTTACAAGCAAAATGCCTAAAGCTTTCCCTCCAACTATAAAAGAGATGACAGATGACCGGAAGCTAGCCGCTTGGACAAGCATCCGACAGGAGCAATGGGAAGGAGAGCTCGTCGTTGAAGGCAAAATTCCACCATGGCTGGTATGTAAAACTACAAAATCAGTGTCACAATATATGTATGTGCAGTGTGCACGTAACTTATTAGAATTGTGATACAGTGTCCGAAGTAAAAACAAATGGCAATTTATTTATGTGAGCAGGGTTATACTGACATCTATCTCCACTTACATAAAATAGTCTCATTTTTTAACTTATTATAACAAAAACAATAACAAGAGTTAACCTTACTGTGTAGATTAAAAAATTATTTTGAAATATGTAAAAAATCAAATGAACCGTTAAATTAATAGAGAGAGTTTATAACTATGTTCATCCGAGAGCTTTTGTAATGACATTTTCTTTAATAAATTTTCACTTACTGAATGCAGAGTGGGACTTACATAAGGAATGGCCCAGGCTTGTGGCACCTAGGAGACTACCACTTCCGGCACCTATTTGACGGCTTCGCCACCCTCGTCCGCCTTCATTTTGACAATGGCCGGCTCATAATGGGTCACCGGCAAATCGAATCTGAGGCCTATAAGGCTGCGAAGAAGAAGAATAAGCTTTGTTACTTGGAATTTTCTGAAGCCCCAAAGCCCGATAATTTCCTAGCTTACATAGTTGAAAAGGCTAAACTATTTCTTGGTGCATCATTGACGGATAACGCTAACACCGGTGTGGTTAAATTAGCTGACGGACGGGTTGTTTGCCTGACGGAGTCAATCAAAGGGTCGATGGTGATTGATCCGGACACATTGAACACAATAGGGAAGTTTGAGTATAGTGACTCATTGGGTGGTCTACTTCACTCGGCTCATCCAATTGTGACGGATACAGAGTTCCTGACTTTGTTGCCGGATCTGGTGAATCCAGGGTACATGGTGGTGAGGATGGAACCGGGGACGAATGAGAGGAAGGTGATCGGGAGGGTGAGTTGCCGCGGCGGACCATCACCGGGTTGGGTTCACTCGTTTCCGGTGACCGAACATTATGTGGTTGTACCGGAGATGCCATTGAGGTACTGTGCCCAAAATCTCCTAAGAGCTGAGCCCACGCCACTATACATGTTCAAATGGCACCCCGAGTCCAAAGGGTTTATGCATATTATGTGTAAAGCTAGTGGCAAGATTGTGAGTCCTCTCTCTCTCTCTCTCTCTCTCTTTTTAGGTAAAAACATAACCATATGTGGTTGGAACCCTAGCCTCTTCTTTAGAAACGAGAGATTATATCATATCGGTCAAGAATTTGAATTCTCTACAATACAGATAGGGTGGACATCACTTCAAAAAGTAGATTCAGGAAGGTGATCGCTACCCTACACTGTTGCATTGAATTAATTACCAAATAAAAAAAACATTTGAATTTATGATATATGTGGATTGTTTGGATAGTGATATAAAGATTAAATACTAATATTTATTAATTTTTTGTTATTGGTTAAATGTCAAAGGTGGCTAGTGTGGAGGTTCCATTATTCGTGACCTTTCACTTTATCAATGCATACGAAGAGAAGGACGAGGATGGGAGGGTGACTGCAGTTATTGCCGACTGTTGCGAGCATAACGCCGACACAACAATTTTAGACAAGCTCAGATTGCAACACCTCCGATCATTTACCGGCAAAGACGTCTTGCCAAAAGCTAGGTATATATATATATATATACTTGAATATTTCTATAATTTTATATGTCTGAACAAATCTATGCACACACAATTTTATAAATTTATTTTTGTTCTTGTAATGCCATATATATTAGTGCAGGCTGCACACTCTTTGGTAATTTTGTCGGATATAGTTTGGCACCCAAATTCCGAATCTAAGACAGGGTTGACGCCTAACGGGCAACGGGCCTACCAGTTCTGTCTCACTTTCATTGCTCCGGTTGTATATAATTAGGGACTCTATATGAAAAGATATATAATCTATAATAATTCTTTCAAGTGAACCGTTATTTCGTTACAGGGATGGATCAGGATATTGAGTGAGGGAGGTAAAAGTAAAAAAAAAATATTTATAATTTCAGGTAAAATTTCAAAAACTGAAAATAAGAAAAATTACAACTACTTAATGCTAAAAAAATATAAATCAATGGGCCTATTTCGTTGTATACAAGGCAGAGATCAACTCAGTATATATTATATTCTATTTGTTGTTTGGTTGATCTCGCTCCTCTCCAGCAGAATTAGGGTCACTGAACGTTATTTTAACTCCTTCACATATCAAATGTAAATATACATATTGGTGGAGCACAAAATTAACAGTATACGTGACGTGATAACTTATGCATGCATGGACATTTGAGTATGGGCTAGAATATAAATATTGAATATAAATACAATATTTATATCTATCTTTTTAACCCAAGGGATTGGCCCAGTGATAAAATCACTTGGTCTTGAGTGCTTGTTAGCACTAAGGTCTCAAACTTTTCTGGTCCTCGAGATTAGTCGGGCCCGATATCTAGGTTATCTACAAAACTAATAATAATAATAATAATAAATATATTTATATATATTTTATTATACTAATGGAGATGTGGATATATATATATATATATAACAGGGTGGGCCGTTTCATAATACCATTGGATGGAAGTCCATATGGGAAGTTAAACGATGCATTGGAGGCAGATGAACATGGGAAGGGCATGGACATGTGCAGCATCAACCCAGCCTATTTGGGCAAGAAATACAGATATGCTTACGCTTGTGGTGCCCAACGCCCTTGTAACTTCCCCAACACCCTCACTAAGGTACGTACCAATATATAACTACACCAATATAACAATAAACCATTCCTTATATATATATATATATAATAGTTTTGTATATATAAATTTGTTGGCATAATGGCATATGATGATTAATTGCTTGGTGTCAACCAAGTTTTTTAAATTTTTTTGGGTGATTAATGTGGATTGAAAATTTTAATTCTTTTTAATTGCAGCTTGACTTAGTAGAGAGAAAGGCAAAGAACTGGTACGACGAGGGTGCTGTGCCCTCTGAACCATTCTTTGTTGGTCGACCTGGTGCAACTGAGGAAGATGATGGTAAGTTATTCGATATCATATCCCTCCGAATTCCATTTGCTTTCATTTTAAAATAAATAAATAAATAAATAAAAGAGTACTCGTTAGTGAGTACGATGTACATTGATGAAAATTTAAGCATTGTTCAGTCAAATTTAAAAGTTGGGAACAAATGAATCCATTAGTAATATGAATTATTTGTTCTTAATATCAATTATGAATTGATTGATGCGTTAATATGACCCAAAATAATCACATCTTGATGTGAAATTGCTCTGTCATATATTTTTCGATTTGCTAGGGGTAAAATCTTAATAGAAGCATATATAGTAGATGTAAGTGGACATAATCAACTGGGCCATGGGCCTTATTTTCTTCAAATCTACTAAATTATGGCCCTCATGTTGGGCCCATTCACTCGTTTGGCAACACCTTTCCTGAAAATCCCTGGAATTCACTTCTTTTTATTGTTATTGTACTTTGGGAAATGTTTATTCTTCTATTTAAACTATGGTAGACAATATTCCTCTTAATTCCACACACAAACACACACACACACACACACAAGCACTTTCTGTTGACGCTAAAATCAGCTCTTTAGATTTGATTCGGAATTGATGTGAATATGTGATTCCGCGTGTCAGAACCAATTATATGGTTCAAGTTTAAATAGTCAATTGTAGTCTCTTTGGGAAGATTGACTTTCAGACGAGAACAGTAAAACTCCTCTTTGAGTTCAAGAATTGCCTTAAGTAAAAGTACTTTAACAATGAATAATTTATAGTAACGTTTTGAGAATAGAAAGGGGAGAGAAATAAATATAGAAAGAAATAGAGAGAGAGAGAGAGAGATTGAGAAAAGGAGAGATAGAACGTGATATTGAGAGAGATAGAGAGAAATAGCAAGGATGTTATTTTGGGAAAGAGTTTGAGAAAGCAAACACAATAATAAAATGATTCTGAGGGTGCTGGACCTCGATCTCAGCATGCCTCCTTAATTATTTATAAAAAAAGAAATCTTGTATTCTGATTGTATTATAACTTTATAATATAACTGAATATTTATTCAAATTGAACTATCCTAGATAAATCCCGGTATTAATATCAAATACACTATAAATATTACACATAAATCCTATCCATCGTCTCATTGTTTAAAAATACTCTATCCGATTAGCGCCCTTGCATGTTGCTGTAACTTTGCAACATCTGCAACGTCATTGCTCCCATCACTGTAATCCATCACTTTCAGCCCAACTTGATAACTAATCTAGACTAAATTTGGCCCAAATACCATTCAAGGCCCAAACACAATCCACAGCCCAAATACCAAAATGGGTGTCAAACACTTTCACAATGCCTTTTCATTTTATTTTTTTGTAATAAGGAGTGTAGTGTAGTGTGCCGTTTTTTCAAAATCTTAATTAACATGCATAAATTTGTGATAACAGGAGTAGTAATATCGATGATCAGTGACAAAAATGGCGGAGGATATGCATTATTATTAGACGCATCCAGGTTCGAAGAGATCGCAAGAGCAAAATTTCCTTATGGTCTTCCATATGGACTCCATGGATGTTGGGTTCCGAAGAATTAGATTCAAAAATCAAGGAAAATGATTGAATCAAGCTTTCTTGATCACAAAGCACAATTGGTGCCTCTACATTGCATGGCACGTAGGTCATTATATAGTATTTTCGATGTCCGGTTAGAGCCTCAGGCGGTCGCCTAATGCCCCTAAAATTATTATTTTCTTAATATTATTAGATTTCAACAATTACTAGTCATCTTTGGTCCTTTTATCTTCCCCCTCTCTATCTACTAAATTCACTTCAACAAATAAACAATCAAGTCATGTAACATAATTAGAAAATTAAGGTAGAAGAAAAAAAACAATTAAGTGACTTGGCCTTGCTATCAAAGAGTTCTATTTAAATAGGTCAATTTATATCTTTCGCCAGGTCTTAAATTATATAGAGTCACTCATGTTCGATATATATATATGGTAGTATAATTTAATGAATTAGTGTATGTTTGAAGTGATTACTAGTATGTGTTTGGGTCATCAACATTCTAATGAATGCTCATGGTTCTGGAGGAAATTATCAAAGACAGAAAGATGTCTCAATCTTTGGTCAAGCATACAACAATCAACAATGGAACAGCCACTATGGCTTCTATGACAACTGGTTAGCATGTGGAACACTATACCCGGTATTGAATTCTAATCCTACCCTTAACAACATTTCCGGTGATGTAGGACAATTTTACGTGTTTCAAAATTCTTTAGTTTTAGGTTTTTTATTTATTTTATTTTTATATTTTTTATAAGAAGTTTAGTTTTAATTAATTTCTTTTAGGAATTATTTTCCTTTTGTTAGTAAATTTCTTTATGATTAATCCTTCTATAACTAGGATTTCTTTAGTTATAAATATATGTGTTACGGTATAAATTCAATTATTCATTTAATTATCAATACAAATATGATATATAAGATTTCTTTAAAATTATTTTTCACTTTGTAAATTTAAAACACTCTATTTATGGCTTCTACGTGTGCCGACATGGGGACGAAAAAAAGAAAGAGAGGGATGGGGTTTCTCTCGCTTCTGACATAGAGGGCACATTTAAATTCAATATAAGTCTCCCAAATGCAAATAATGAAAAAAACTAGAGGGGGGGTCAAACTTCTTGAATGAAAAAAAATGAATAAAATAATTGAAATTTTAAAAGATTTCTATAATGCCTTCTCCTATTCCTTCTGTGTCGCAGGGTTGAAACCAAAACATATTTGTTGCTTACGTCAACCGAGAAGCACCTTCCATCCGCATAGCTTCTCTGTGTTTGTCCAGATGAAGCTGGTGACTATTAGCATAGGTTGAAACAATTAAAACCTCTGGAATAAATGAGAAAAACATCTCTCTAAGCTACTAATATATATATATATATATATATATATATAATCAACAGAAATTATAGAATTTTGTTTTATTTGGAGCTTGAGACAGGATCACATGATACTAAACTTTCTGTGTTCCCCACTTGCAAAATGAATCAAATGATGATTACTCTCTCTCTCTCTCTCTCTCTCTGCATTTTTCTTTTTCTTTTTCTTTTTAGTCTATCCGTGAAAAACATTTCCGTCCTTTCCACATTATTCTCGCAATCCAAACACATTTATATTTAGCATTCACAGTAAAAAAAACGATATCTCTAGCCTAAAAAAATCTAATTTTATTTTCAAAAAAATTAGCAAAAGCACTTACTAAAAATATACCCATATTTTTCTTAAATTTATTATTATTATTTTTAAAAAATTTATCTTTTAAAAAATATTATATTCCTATCCCAAAATCCAGACTACTTATGTGGCACAGTGCTATTGGTCACAAAACATTGAGGTAATCCATATAAAATATAGACATACAAGTCAAGACATGTACATGGAAGGTCGATCCATTTGTTTGTTGCGGCCATACAATCAAATCATATGACCTTAACCGTTTCTGATCAGGATTTATGAATTCAAGAATGTCCAAGAACAGTAGAGACTATATTATAATAGTAAATAATAAATTAATGGACCTAATCTTTTAATATACAAATATGAACATGCCAAGATTTTCTGCCACTGTCACTCCTCTGATTTTTAAGTCATACTTCCCTTTCAATTCTTTGAAATCTCTCTCTCTCTCTCCCTCTCCCTCTCTCGTCTCTCTCTCTCTATATATACACACACACACAAGGTAATAATATCTATAAATACATACTATATTCGAGGTCCCCACAATTGAAGGACAAACCATACACATCCAACCTATCTCCTTCCTGTTCCAGCTTTCCTCCCTACCATCTCTTTAAAAACCAGAAAAGGGTTGGTGTGTAATCTCACGCTCCTTCAGTTATATATATATTTCAGGTGTTTTCGGTGACACTTCCCAATTCCCATGACAAAAACCTTTGGAATGTGGGATGTGAATTTAAGAGAAAAAAATGGGGGACATGACTTTAGTAAAGTTCTTTGAGATAGGGTTTAGATTGAAAGAATTAAAAGAAAACAAAAGAAGAATAATTTTTTAAAAAACTAATGGAAAGGAAAAGGGGATTAAATTTACTTCCCTCCTTAACTTTAAGAGGCCGGAGCTTCCTCTTTACATATGAGATGAGTGATATGATTACCAACAGTGATACACATCATGAAATAAATTTTTAGATTAATTTGCATCATGAATGATATTACGATAACATTTTTATAATTTTTTCTGTTAAACTTCATTCCGGTCAACTCTTGTAGGGTTCATCACATCACTTTCTCTCTTCCATCCAATATACCTATTTTATTTTCCCTAAATCATTCTGTTTTTTTTTTCTCTTCCAAAATCTTTGGACTTAAATCTCTCTCTCACAAATTATCAAACATAAACCCTAATTTAATCAACAAAGCATCCTTCATTACTAACGAAAATTATGAATAAATGTTGGAGAGTTTTAATTTTTTTATTAATCATGGCATTACTCCATTGTCTATAGTTGGACACTTAATCAACCTGATCTTTATTTATATACACACACACTTACACAACCTGATTTCAATATAACACAAACATGATCTTAAAAGTTGTGAATCAATTAAAGCCTATATTTATCAATTTTTGTATCTCTACAAGCGTTCTAAACATGCACTTAATCAACCTGATCTTTATTTGTACACATACACATACACAACCTGATTTCACTATAACACAAACATGATCTTAAAAGTTATTAATCACTTAAAGCCGATATATATTTATCAATTTTTGTATCTCTACAAGTGTTCTTTAGTTTCTCTCTTACTCTCATTTTTATCTCCTAAATATTTAGATTAAATCGGACATGCCACATCATTCATGATACTTTATTTTGAAAATCATTCACGATGTATTTCTCTTGTACTATACTAATAAATTTAGTATTTTACTAACTTGACCTATCTAAAAATATAAGTTATTTTTTTCTTCTTTTTAAATTTTAATAGTGTCATAAAAGTATATGTGATCCAATGACATCCTAACACATCCGTGGTAAAAAGAAAGTTCCTCCCCATAGGTAAGAAAACAAGTATTATTCTTTACTTTTTCTCTCCAACAAAAGCTTTCTATCCTCTAAGTGTTAAGTTAGATTAGTAGATGAAGAGAATTGACACTTTAAAATTGACCGAAAACACTAACCCATTAGACTATTGAGATATCTGCCAATAAAAAGATTGTCGTGCATTGAATTTTGAATTACAAATTATGGCTTTGATTTTGATTCTACATTTATTAGGTTTTTGATTTACAAATTATGGAGTATATATTAAGTGTGTAATGAATATTAATTGTGTGGTTAGAAAGTGTAAGAGGAAAAGGTAAATGGAAACGCAAAAAAAGAGGAGTTGTTACTAATATTTTCACCAAATAATCTAGTCGGCATTTAATGTTTCCTTATTCTGAGTATTAATTGTTAAAAATTAATTTGAACACCTAATAAGTACTACAATTTGGTCGATCATGCAAAGGTTTTTTTTCCCTTTTTTATTATCA